>NC_064821.1:87572348-88822348 GCF_024166365.1 Elephas maximus indicus | reverse complement strand
GGGGCTGTCCCCTCCCCTGACCCACTTCCACTTCCCTTTCAGTCTGAAGAAAGAAGCTTATGAAGTGGAAATTCATAGGCTGCTCAGGTATGGCCTAGGGCAGTTGGGGTGTTTGGCAGGGAATAGGGGAAGAGATATTGGGGGTTTTAGCCCCATAATTTTTAGGGCCCAGTACAAAATGAAAATGCAGGCTCTCTTGAATTTCAAGATGGCAGCAGCCAAGCATTAAACCAAGCACAGGGTCCATCTGAGCATGGGGCCCTGTACGGCATGCCCATGAAGCGGGCCTTGTCTTGACCTAACTCCCCTACCCTGTCCCCCCGTCCACTGCAGTGGGGCCAAGATCCTGGACCACAGCAAGAATCCTTGTGAAGACTCTTTTCTGCCAGACACAGAGGGCCACACCTATGTGGCCTTTATCCAAATGGAGAGAGATGATGACTTCACCACCTGGACCCAGCTTGCCAAGGTGCCGCAACACAGCCCACCCAGGAACACCCCTCTCCCCCTACACACACTGCCCCAAGATACAGGGAGCCTTTGTTCTGGAATCTTCTACCTCAGACCTTCTTTTCATACCCTCAGAACCCCCTTCCAACTCTCTTGTGTAAATCCCTATTCCAGAAGATGCTATCTCTTACAAATTGAGGAGGCTCCTGAGGAGGGGTAGGTAGGGGCTGGGCCAAAGAGTCTTCAGTGCTCCCTCCCCACAGCCCTCTGACCTGTACCTTCTTTCACCCCTAGTGCCTCCATATCTGGGACCTGGACGTGCGTGGCAACCACCGGGGCCTATGGAGGTTGTTTCGGAAGAAGAACCACTTTCTGGTGGTGGGAGTCCCAGCCTCCCCCTACTCGTGAGTGACTCTTCCCTGCCCTGTGGAATAGGGACTTAGTGGGGACATAGCTAATAACCTTTTCCCTAATACATTCTCATATTATTTTCCCAGGGTGAAGAAGCCACCATCAGTCACCCCAATTTTCCTGGAGCCACCCCCAAAGGAGGAGGGGGCCCCAGGAGCTGCAGAGCAGACATGAGACCTCCTCCAAGACCCTGCAGGGCTGGGTACTGTGTACCCCCAGGCAGGCTAGCCCTTCACCCCATCCTGTAGGATTCTGTAGGTGCTGGCAGGGGCTGGGGCTGGTTTGTTTTTAACATGTGACTTAATTACTAACTCCAAGGGGAAAGTTTCCCTGCTCCAATATCTCTCTTCCTGAGTTGAAGGTCTATTTATTTACTTCCTTATTGGGGAAGGGCAGAATGGTACCTGGGAATCATTAGGATCCCTGGGCAGCTGATCTGCCTCCTCCCAGGCCTGGCTCAGAATTTAACCTATTTATTGAGTCCCGCAGAAGCTGAGGGCCTTGGAAACAGGCCAAAGCCTGGGGGGGCCTTGATTTCTTTCTGGGCTGGGGTGCTGCCCTGAGGGTGGGGCTGGCTCTTACTCAGGAAACTGCTGTGCCCACCCCATGGACAAGCCCAGCTGGGGCCCACATCTGACAAAGACTTACTTGGAGACCCTCAGACACTGGACCAGGCCTCTTCTTGGCCTCCTTTTGTCCAGGTTTCCAAAGCTGAATAATGTGGTCATTGATTAAAAAAGGAGAAAACCTCTGGGGATGTGTCTTGTGAGTGTGTGTGTGTGTGTGTGTGTGTGTGTGTTTAAGAGAGAGAAAGAAAATAGCCACGATAGATGGTGAGTTTTCCTTACTGTCTTCCACAGGGTTTGTCTTCCATTTGAGGCCATTTGACCACCAGGGGATGCCCAAGCTGCACCCTAGGACAGCCTGGACCTAGCCCTGCCCCATTTGGGGCTGAGCTTGGAGCAGCCATCCCATGCCCTTTCCCCAGTCTTTAACCCCCTAGGCTGGCTCCCGCCTAACTTGGCCAGGCACCTGCCCCCAGGATGGAGCAGGAGAGAGTAAAAAGGGATACTTGGTGGTCGAGGGAGAGGATGGGACAGCAGGTGAGAATATTGGGGGTGAGAAGGAAGTAGGTGAGACAAGGGCGGGGCTATTGGTGGGGACATAAGAGCTTAGAAAGATGTCTGTGGCCCTTAAAAACCAGTTGCTATCGAGTCAATTCTGACTCATAGTGACCCTTTAGGACAGAGTAGAATTGTCCCAGAGGGTTTCAAAGGCTGTGATCTTTACGGAGCTAACTGTTAGTATTTCTCCCATGGAGTGGCTGGTGGGTTCGAACCACTGACCTTTCAGTTAGCAGCCTAGTACCTCAACCACTGTGCCACCAAGGCCCCTTTCTGTGGCCCATAAAAGGCACTTTAAATGCAGAATTCCACGTCTGGGTATTTTTCTGGAGATAAGGGTGATAAGTTGTCATCAGATTCTCACCAGGCCAGTGACCCAGAGAAGTTAGGAAGATCTGAGTTAGATAGTAACAAAAGTACCAGAAAATGGATGAGATTGTCCACAGGGAGTGGGTGAGGTAGCCTAAGGCAAGGGGGGGATGACATTTTAAGGACCTGTGAAGGACTTAGGATGGGGAGGGAGAGTATAGACCACCTCTTAAGAAGGGGTCTGCTGAGCCCTGGCAGCTGGACCTGCTGAGCTTACGTAGAGCCATGGCTAAGGAGGCACGAACTGACTGGAACTCCCCTTTTGCCTGCTTTCCATTCCCACCAGTGCCTGGAGCCCAGCTCAGCAGTGGCACTGGTGGTGTATGGCCTGGGCGTTTTTCGCCACCCTGACGCCTTCAGTGTTTACTGGAGCTAGAGACAGGGCTTGAGGTGGCACAACAGCCAGGTTGAGGAGCAGTTAGCCCGTGATGAGGTGGAAGCCTGCCCTGGATAAACAAATCCCCTGCAGCCTCCACACAGGCACCTGGGGGAGGAGCAATGTGGTGGTGAGGGTGAGGTGGGCTGATTCCTCTCCCTGCCCAGCGCCTTAGTGGGCTCCTGGTCTGGACCTCCCAGGCTAACTCTCAGGTACAGCGTGGCTCTGGCCAAGCCTCTCCTTTTTGGGGCTCCACAAGGGGGTGATAGTTCTCGGCTGCCCTTGGAAAGCCTGGGAAGAGTAATCAAGGGAAAGAGTGACTGGTTGGTAGGAAACAACATGTCCTCCAGCCACAGCTTCCTTCCTTAGTGTTGTCACTCCTTCAGCAGTGATCCGGTTTCATATTTGGGATATTCAGACCAGGTGCCCCTTCAAGTGGAGCTGTCACCATGCCAGCCAGAACCACACCAGACTGAGTCAAACAGCCTGAGCCCAAATCTAAGCTCAGCTCTTCACTGAAGGTTATGCAACTGAGGCAAGTCACTTGGCCTTTCTCAGCCCCAGTGTCATCTGGAGCATGGGATTTTAAACAAGAAATCAGGTCTGTAAAGCAGCAGGCAGGCCAAGACCAAAAATAAATGAAGTTCTTTCTGAGATTCCCAAAGCAGGGATAGGTTTGGAGCTTCGCTTGAGTGAGGGTGCTAACCGGACCCTCTGATGGGGGCTCTGGAAGGGCTTCCCAGAGCCTAAGCAGTGACCTTCTCCATTGCCCTGGTGGTACTTCTGGTCTTTCCTCCTCCGCTTGGGTACAAACTTGTTACTTCCATAGCTTACCAGTCCAGTGCCCCCACCCAAGAGGGCATAGATTCAGCCAAAGTCCTCCCACATTATAAGAAGGCAGACTGGCCCAGCCCTCACCTCTTTAATGCCCTCTTGGCTATTCCCCTTATGCTCTCTCCCAAGCCTGGAACCCAAATGAAGGGGAGAGAGAGTTACCCATCCCCACCCCACTTCCCTTCTGTTGCCTTTCCAAGGGTCTTCTGAGTCACTAGCCCTACAGGGATCTGAGGCCAATTCAGGCAAGATGGGCCCCTCTCCCCAAGGATACATGAAAAGAGTCCAAATAGAAACATTTTAATTGGTTTATAAATTTGAAGTACTTTCCACACATCCTCCCAGTGGCTCACCTAATTTCACATATGCCCAGGTTATAGGGCACCCTTCTCATCCCCCAGTAGAGTACTGGGATCACTAAAGCTCCCCTGCTTGCCTGAGGGGGTGTCAAGGGTTTAAGGAACAGACTGGGGGGATGGGCAGGAGCAGGGGTGGACTAACCAGTAAGCACAGTATACACCAGCTTACAGTAAACCAGGTATGCACAGGCTTAACTGTGTGTACTTACTAATTGTGTACCTTGCTTATTGGGTAATCTGTCCCTGGGCAGGAGAACTGGCTACCTTAGAGGCTCCGGGAGAGGTAAGCTCCAACCCCACCAATGGAAAAGTCTGGGACAGCCTGAAAGTGGTGGTCCTTATTTAACCCCAAGTCCAGAGCGGCAAGATTGAGTCCACCCTGGCCGAGGTAACAGTGTTAGATCCGGTCCCACCCTTGGCAGTGCCAGGGTGCCTCTTTACAGTCCCCATGTGGCAGCAGTGGTGGCAGAGGCAGAAGCTGACTTATTTCAGATTGCAGTACAGATACAGGGACACAATCATGGCAGCCAGCTGGTGGGGGAAGAACAGGAAGAGATGAGGGGACATGATCAGGCGGCTGGGTCCTGAAGCTTTAGACTTCTGCTCCCCAGAGACCCCTCTTATATGAAGCTCTGTCAGAAGTCTGTTTTCTCCAGAGAGGCCTCAGAGATGGGTCAAACCACTTACAGCCCAGGGCCCAGTGGGAGTATCCCAGCCCCAGCCTCCTCATCCCCTTACCTCCAGGCCCGCAATTCCGGCTGCCACACCACCCACAGTGACTGCATGGGTTCTGATTTGATAAAGAAGCTGCTTGAAGCAACCCTTGAGGGGAGAGAATAGAGCATCTGTAGTCAGCAACTGCTCCCCAACCCCATTTAGCACTCCAAGGCCAGCAAAGAAGCCTTCCACCCCTTCCATGCCAGCTCCACACCTGCACAGAATCTTTCTCAGCCACTGTCACTTTACAGGGCTCATTGCTGGTGCTGTTCTTGCAACAGTATGGTGGCAAGGTGTTTCCTGCCGTGTAGAAGGGAGAGTCCACAAAATCTGTGTAATTGTTGAAGCCACAACAGTTGAGCTGGAGACAAGAAGGGAAAGGAATCAGTGGGGCCTTGCTTCCTTCTCCCTATCCTGAAAATCTCCCCCAGCCCACCTTACCCCTTCCATGGTGATGTTCCACACTTGAGAGAAGTCGTCCTGGCTACCATAGTCTTTCTTGATGGCGGGCACTACTAGCAACCTCAGGAAGTTCTCAGCCTGGGTGGGGCAGGCCAGTGTTTAGAGGCTGATAGGGAAGGTGGCCATTTACAGGTCATGGCCACTTTCAGGGCTTTGCCTAATCTGCCTCCCTTGCCCCATGCCAGTCCTCACCATTGTGGTGTATACCAAGGCGACCACAGCAGCTGCAACCTCAGCAATGAAGATGATGAGGAGGATGGAGAAGAACTGAGTGGGGAACAGGGGTCTAAGTTTTAGGGAGACAATCCGTTGTACCCTCCTTGCCCTAGCCCACCCCCTGTTAAAAGGAGGGAGAAGCCCCCTTCATTGAGGCTTCTGGAGTCTAGAGCAGGGTTTGGAGATCCCCAGGGTCTGGTGTCAAGGGTGAGGGGACCCGGGGCCTTGGTCATTGGCCTATGCAGCCAGGTCTAACACACCATCATGAGGGCGCACTTGCTCTCTCTGTGAGCACCGTAGCAACCCAGGAAACCAAGAACAAGGAGCACAGCGCCAGCTGCGATGAGGAAGTAGCCCACGTTGACAAACTGCATGGCAGTGGACGACGTCGACCCGAAGATCTTCAGGAAGGATGGCCCATCAACCGATACCCAGATGCCAACAGCCAGCAGGGCCACACCACACAGCTGGGGACAGAGAGGTCAGGCAGGCCTTGAAATAACATTGGCAACCAGCTGCCTACCCCACAGCTGAGACAGGGAGATGGGAACCTAGAAATTTCCCCCTTTATAGGCTAACAAGTCTAGAAACTCATCCTTCAGGGAGGGGAACATCCTCTAGAACCAGAAAGATGGGAGCTGGGACACCCATGGTCAGCACTATGTTGCATACCCGGGCAGATATAAATGGCATTGGGGGTTCTAGAAATGTCTACAATGGTAGAGGGAGGGGCAGAGTTCTTTCTCACTACTGCTAGGTTCCTGCTACAGAGCTAGGAATGGAAATAGGCAGGTGAGGACCCAGCCCATTTCCTTTTCGTGCTATGGGTGCCAGGTACACCTTTGTCCTCTGATAGGCAGAAACGGGTGGTAGCATTGAGCAGGCTCAACAGTCACCATACCAACAAAGGTGGGGCAGAGGTTTACACCTGCTCCAAACCTTGGGGAGTGTGGCAGTTGAGAACAAGGGACATCTATCCTGAGGCCCCACTTGGCTCCCCACCAGAATCTGACCCCAGGCCTGCCCCTCATCCAACCTAGACCTCTCCTTGCCTCACAAGGAGAAATTGAGGTACCAGATGGGAAGTATAGCCAGAGCTGCTCTTAGAGGCTACCCTGCTAAATCCCAAACCTGAGGGGATCTGTGACCCAGATGGTGAGGTCACTGCCCAGCTCCCACAGCTCTCAGAAGAAAGCCTTGCTGACCCAGAGTTTTGTCAGATGAATCAGCCTCACCCTACCTTGGTGCCCAGACCCCATTTTCCAGCTACAGAAACGGAGGCTGAAACCAAGTGTGAGGCGGCAGATTGTGGCTGGATTCCAGGCATGTTTGCCTAAGAACAGAAAGCTGGGCTTCCAGCCCACAGGGTCAGATTTCAAGGAGTCTGAGGCCTGCCCTACCCCGCCAGGGCCTAGAAATAGGGGCCAGAATCAAACTGGATTTGCCTTTAACCCCCTCTGGCAGGAGCCCCTGCTCTCCAGCTCCCCAGGATCCTGTTGCCTCCTCCAGATTCATGGATAAAAGCTAGCTCCTTGAAGCCCAAGGCACAGACCACATCACAGTCAGAGAGTCTACCTACCCCAGCCTGATTTCTCCAAACTGTCTACATGCCAGTGTCTCCACTGCCTCATCACTTACTATAATGTGGCTCTGAGGTCTGCTGACACACTGTGCTAAATCCAGTGGACACATCAGAACCTTATCTTCCTTGACCTCTCCCATATCTTTTTCTCCTTCCTCCTCTCCCACTGCTCCTTTCTCATCTCCTTCATGGTAACTATTCCTCTGCTCAGCTCTATGTTGGGGTTTCCCAGAGTTCACTCTCACCCACACCCATGGTTTCAGTGACCATCTATGTGCACATAACTTTCAAACATCCATGTCCAGCTCCGACCTGAGCTGCAACCCTGCTGTTTACACAAGTACCTTTGAGAAATCCCCCAGATGCTCATGCCAGAGCATCACCTCCAAGACCCTTGTCTCCCTTGCCCCTTCTTCCATTCCTCAGCTACCATCTGAGAGCTTTGTCATTTGTCCACTTTTCCCCAACACCAAGGTTCACGCCTCATTGCTCAGCTTCCTCAAACATGCCCTATGCAATCTGTTCCTGGTTTTCAGAGCACTGTCTGGTTTTATTATCTCTGGGCTTATTAATGCATGTTTTACAGCCCCCTCCACCTACCCACCTAGTGCAAATTCCTAGCCTCAGCTATTTCCTCCAGGAAGCCTTCCCTGACCAGGTTGGGTTCAAGCCCCGATTATGGGCTTCCAGAGTTCCTGTGCTAAGCCCAGACATACTGTGTGCCCTGCTGGACCTGAGACACTCAAGGGCAGAGAAAAGCCTTGCTCACCTGTGACCCCAGCACTCAGCACTGAGTCTTAGGCAATACATGTTTGTGGAATGAATAAGGGCTGCCTGCAGTAGATCCACTGCTCTATTGCTGTGCTCTTTGACATCCCTGGGCCCTCTCCCCTTTCAGCTCCCCAGCATAAAGAAGCCACTGAATTCCCTTCCACACTAAGTAACATTAGGCAAACCCCTTCCCCTCTCTACCTATATATTCCCCTCCCCAATACCTATAAAAAGGGGAGAATCAGCCAGCCTGCTCTGTCCTACCCTGCCCTAATCCTGGGCTGAAGCTTCCTGGAAGGGAGAGGACTCCCCTAAGTATCTCCACCCCACCCATATGCAGCAACCTGGCTGCTACCAGGATTAGGACTCAGCATTTGGGGGACCTCTACACCCTACTCATAAAGGGAAACTTTCAGGACAGAGTCTGTGCATAGCAGTCCCCCATTCCCTAGCTTGGACTCTGCTGTGGTTGTGACCCGCTCTTGTAGGGAGCCCCAAAGAGCCCACAGCCCCCATACTTACAAAGATGAGCAAATTGAAGAGGAACATCATGGTCTTAAGGAAGCTGAAGCACTGCATGGTGGCTCCTAGGAGGCAGATGTGTGTGAGTCGGGGCCTTGCTTCCCACTTTCCACAGCCTTGGCTGTTCCTGGCATACGTATCCTAACATGCCAGACTCCAGCATCCTGTACCCATATCTCACCAAGCTTCCTACACCTGGACTCTGACACCTCAGGACTTCCCCCAACACCCTCATCGTGACACCCGTACCCCTCTATACTAGCCAGGTCCTCTGCCAGCACCTGATACTCTGAAATCCTAAGATCCCAGGTTCCTTCACAGGCACCCCAAGCCTGACCCCAAGTCTGTTTATGTCCCTCCCTGGTACCTGTATACCCTGGGCCCCTCTCCAGACCAACCCCAGACCCTTCTAGAACTCTCCCTGTGGCCCTTCCAGCTCCCCAAATCTATTTGCAGGTTGATTTCTCTTCATAAGATAATCCCTATCCTAGGCCATCACCTGTTCAGGGATCTTGGGAGCTCAAGTTCCGGAGGAGGGATCAGCTGAGGCTCCAGAGGGGACAAACAGCTCCAGTGAGCTACCACCGAGAGAGCAGAGAGGGATGGGGCTGGCTCTCACACACCACTGCTCACCTGCAGGTGGGGCAGGCGCTTTAAAGGCCTCCCTTTACCCGCCCACCTGCCCCACCCGAAGCCAGGGTCCGCCTCCTCTTGCCCCTGCTGCCCCCTGCTGCCTGGAGATCTGTCCCCATAGCACTGCAGCAGCTGGTCTCCGCCTGGCAACACCAACCATGGGTCTTTGGAATGGGGGAGGTCTGGGGATGGCACAAGTGTCCCCAGAGCTTCTGTGTGCCCTCCATGCTTCTTACCCTACATCTGCTAATACATTCATACATATTCCGTGTGCTCACAGGCACACATCTGCCCAAGCTGCCATCCATATATTCACATATCAAACACAAAGATACATACTTACACACCTACTAGTGCTCGTGAACCACCTCAATGGCACCTAACAACAGCAGTGCTCATGAGCATACAAACACACACACACACACACACTGAACTCTTTGAGGACTGACTCCCAGCCACAAAGAAACAACAGAACAAGTTTCTCACTCTTTCTCACACACGCACACACATATATACTCACTCTCAAGGAAAAACGAAGGTTTGGCAGCCTCTGCTCCCTCTCCTGAGTAGCAAACGCCTCTCAGACCTTATCCCTCCACAAAACCCCAAGTTCCCCATCTTTAACCTCCCTTCATCTTTCCTCCTCTCCCTTCTCCCTCCCCACCCTTCTCTCTTTTTCCCTCTCTCCAGTCTATTACCTCTGTCTCTGTCCGTGTTCCAGGTTGCTGTCCTGAATTTGAACCCCTGCCTGCCTCTGTGTGATTGCACCTCACAGCCCCTCAGTTTCCTGATGTATAAAGTAGGGGCGATGATAGGCCCTCCTTGTAGGATTGTTGTGCAATTAAATGTTGTCAAGTGCTCAGTACTGACAGCAGGTGGCACCATGGCCCAACAAAGGAGTCATCCCCCCGGTTCTAGGGCTGTAACCCCATCTTCATTCATCCTTCCCTGCCTCCTGTCCCACTTCTACTCCAGCATTCTTGATGTAGAGGTACTGGTAAAATTCTGGCTTCAGAGGCACTCAGATCAAGTGCTCAAATCCTGGTTCTGTCATTTATTACCTGTGTGACCCTTGGGACATTTCTTAAATTTGG
This sequence comes from Elephas maximus indicus, assembly GCF_024166365.1. Lineage (NCBI taxonomy): Eukaryota > Metazoa > Chordata > Mammalia > Proboscidea > Elephantidae > Elephas > Elephas maximus. The sequence continues at coordinate 88,812,428 of NC_064821.1, read as the reverse complement.
TTTCAAGTCTGTTTCTTGGTCTGTGTAATGGAATAGTTACAGAGTTTTAAATGAGACTTCCTCCTCACTCTAGGATATTAATAAAGAATGACCACAGACTGAGGGTCAGAGAGGAGAGAGTCACAGCTAGAGGAAGTCTGGGGTGGAGGAAGTGGGGTTTGGTTTTGTTTGTATAATGGAAGGAGGCAGCTGAAGAGACAGGAGAGATGGGCTAATAACCCTAAAATTTGTGTAGATCATGTTTTAAATGCGTTACATATATTCGGTCCTTTTTTTCCTTCACAACAATTCTATGAGATAGGTTCCCTTTTTATCTTCATTTTAAACATGGGGAAATGAAAACACATGCAGATTAAGTAACTTGCCATGATCACACAACTTGTGAAAGAGCCAGGATTCAACCCAAGTCCAGAGTCTTAACCACCAAGCTGACTGTCTACACTGATGGAGTCTCTAAGGAAGCAGGAGGGGCTAGCTTCCAAAACGGGCTGGGGAGGAAGCCTTGGTCAGGGACCTGAGGAAGCAGAAGGGCAGGGGCTTATAAGTATGGTGGCTAGAGTCAATGGCAACAAGGTCATTTTCTAATACCGGGGGTGGCAGGAGTAGAAGCTAGAGGGGAGGGGAGGAGGTGTGTGTGGCCTGTCAGGGTGGTGCTAAGGGCCCCATGGTCTCCCAGCAATTTCCTGCAAGAACAGAGAGAAGGTACAGGCTGGAAAAACAAAACAAAACAAAAACCAAACCTGTTGCCATTCAAGTTGATTCCAACTCAAAGTAACCCTATAGAACAGAGTCGAATGGTCCCACAGCGTTTCCAAGGGGCAGCTGGTGGACTTGAACTGGTGACCTTTTGGTTAGCTGCCAAAGCTTGCTGTACCTCTTAACCACTGTGCCAAGTGAAGTGAGAGGGAAAGGGAGAGGGGACTGAGGTGTGGATGAGAAAGGGGCAAGTCCAAAAGTTCACAACAACTTAGTGCAAAGCTAGGCAGAGCCACTGACTCTCCTGCCAAGAAAGGGGGTGAACCCAAGATTGGCACCTATTGCATCCCCAGGGGATCTAAGTGTGCCCCCATCTGCCTTGATTGTCTACGTGGCTTTGTCTTCCATCTTAGGAAGAACTGGGGCCAGGTCACATTCATCTATGTCCCTGATGTCCAGCACAGATGAAATTGTCAGTGAACATTTTCTAAATGAGTGAATGATTAAGTGCAGAATAAAATCCATTGCCGCCGAGTCGATTCCGACTCATAGGACAGAGTAGAACTGCCCCATAGAGTTTCCAAGGAGCGGCTGGTGGATTGGAACCGCTAACCTTTTGGTTAGCAGCCAAGCTCTTAACCACTGAGCCACCAAGACTTCAAACACAGAATAGCAAGAGTTAAATGCTCCAGGTGGCTGTCCTAAATTTGAACCCATCTGCCTCTGTGTGATTTCACCTCACGCTACCTTAGTTTCTTTATATATAAATAGGGGTAATGATAGGACCTCCTCGTAGGGCTGTCGTGAAATTAAATGTTGTAAAGTGTTCGGTACAGTGTCTGGCACATAGTTGATGCTTAATAAACATTGTTAATATTGTTCATGTGAATGAGTAAGAAAGTGAGGGAGTCATTTTTCTTCTACTCAGAGCTCCTTTTCCTAAGGGGCCAAGCTGAACTGGTCTGACCCTTAGAGTAGTTCTTGGGCTGGCTCCAGGGAGAGGACTGTGAGGGAGCCTGACCCATGGGGAGGGGCTGGGGGCCCAGACCTGTGAAAAAGGCTACCACCCTTATACAGACTCCCTATGTCATAGAGGTCTCAGCTGCCTGGCCAGCAGCACCCCTCAGGCACACTGCAGCAGTTACCTGTGCCCATGGGGCCCTCCCATCTTGTCCGTAGCTCTCGGCCCCGGGGCCTGTGTTCCCCCTACCACAGGCCAGGTATGGGCCGGCACCGGCCCCGGTCCCCTAGGATGTTCAAGTGCAGTCACAGAAGGTACCGACAAAGCCCCCAAAACCTAGCTACCACCATTGCAGCCACCAGTCTTGCCACCATGGCTGCTGATATCAACTCCAACACCCACACTGCCACTGCCAGTATGTGGATCTTCCCACCGCAAGGTTAGTCAGGGGCTCTGGGCCAGGTGAGGCGTTGGAAAAACAGAGCTGCTGAAGACCCTGCCTAGGCCCTCCAGAGAACAAATTCTGTGAAATACTACCCAAATGGTTGGGTCTTGATGGCAGGCATCTCAAAGGCCAAGAGCCTTAAGGAGGGTGGAAAGGCTGGATGAGGAGGGTTTGTGGAGGGGGTGAATCCAAGGGGCAGTAGAACTTCCAGAGATTTTGCCTTCCTCACACCCTTCCCTCATATTCCTCTTCTCAGTTCTCAGGCACCTCTGTCAACCTGGGAGCTTTCTGATCCTCTAGAAATGCCAGAAGCTTAGCTTGCTCCAGACCTGCCTCTCTCAGGGGCCATGGATGATGAACAATGAACAAATACAGGCATTTCTGCTCCAACTGCCTTACTCTACTCCAAGGTGTTTTCAGCTGGCTATGCAGGGTGTTCAGGGTGTTCTGACTCAGAGTGACCCCCATAGCATTTCCAAAGAGCGGGTGGTAGATTTGAACTGCCAACCTTTTGGTCCGCAGCCAAGCTCTTGACCACTGAGCTACCAGAGCTAAGTGTGCCTCTGTAATCAAATGTGCCTCTGGGGCTGGCTGTGAGTGTCAAGGTGTGTTTGTGATGGGGCACTGATCCTGATAAGAGGCATGAAGGTCAGGAGGGGGATGGGAAACAACCTGAAGGAGAGGGTGCGGAAAGGCTTGCCTCTGAGGAGGGTGTACCACCTTCTGTCCCTCAGACCCTTTCCAAGGTCACTGTTTTTCAAAACTGGCAGCTGAGCTGGGGTTCTTGGGGGAAGGGCAAGACTGAGGCTGAGCCCAAAAAGGGGGGGAGGGTGCTAAACTGTCTGGCCTGGGGATTTTCCATTTGGATTTCTGAGTGAGCACCTGTGTATCATTGGGAGTAACTGGGTTTCTATGGGGTGTGTCTTCATGAAGTTGGGTCTTGGTGGCTGGGAACATTGTGTGGAACTGTCTCTAACGTATGGCTTTGTACATGGGTTAGTGTATGTTCCAATGCCTCAAGATCTGACTCTGATTCCAGGGCTTCCTCCCCTGAGGGTTGGGGGTGGGAATAAACCCTGAGAACTTTGGCCTGGCCCCCTGGGGTTCGTGAAGCCTGGTTAATGTCCTTTGCTGCCTGTGAGGGAAAAAATGAATTGTGTCCGTGTCCATTACTCCAAGGCTTGCCAGATACTGGGACCCTGAGGGAAAGAAGGGGGGAGGGCAGAGAATTCACTGACACTTCATACCCAGTCAGTTCTGGGTGGGAGCTGTGGCTCCTCAGGGTATTGGGGGAGGGCCGAACCTCAGTGACAGTTGGAAGGTGGCTGGGCTGGTGCTCAAGGCGCACAAGAAGTCCCACACATATAAAAACACATGACAGTCCACAAACACATACAGACCGACATGTAAGCACAAGTGGACTCCCAGACACACAATGCAACAAATACACACATGCATGCAGGTATGCACATAGACCCCCACATGACACATCTACCACCACCATACACATACCCACAAACATAGACACATACAAACATGCATGTACCCAGACACAAGCATGTAGATGCAGACACATGCAATCACACTCATGCAAACCCGGCACACACAGACACACACTCACCAGACTTCCCTGCCCCCTTGGCCCCGGGACCCAGAAGCTTTCCTCCCCTATATGAGTACATGTGCATACCCATGCTTGTGTCTGTATGTATCTGTGCCTGTGAGTGTGTGTGTCTGTGTGTATGTGAAGGGGTGCTGAGCTGTGGGAACCCGATGACATCACCTCTTCTGGGTATTTTTAGATCCATCTGCAATGAAGGTTTCTCCACTGCCCCTCCCCCTCCGGATTTCCAATCCTCCTCCCCCTCCAGACTCCCAGAGGCAGCTGCTGCCAGAGGGCACCCACCACCTCAGTCTAGGTGACTCCTGGGTGACTGGGTACAGTTCATTCTCCCACAGCCTGGAAGCTGAGAATACCAGGGTTGCAGGCCAGAGGAGGGGTCTTGGGCAGCGCTGGGGCCTGGGTTAGGTGAGCAAAACTGGCTGGTCTTCAGCTCTGTGGTGTCTTGGCTTCTGCTTTTCAATTTGAAGCTCTGTCTCAGTCTCCACTTATTCATTCATTCATTTATTCCAAAAATATTGATTCCACAAATGAGCCAGGGGATGTGCTAAATTCTGGAGATACAGCAGTGAACAAGACAGTGGGAGCCCTTGGGAAGTTATGGGAGACAGACATTAAACAGATAAATCATACAGGCACTTCATTACATTGCGGCCAGGACTCCAAAAACTCGTAACTGGGGGCTTAAGTCTGGGATGATGTTCTCAGTCTCTTTCTCTCTCCGTTCTTCCTTCTCCCACTAGGTAGGATATAAGCTGAGAAACCAGAAGGGGGCACACCCCCTATCTTTGGACTCTTCACCCCAACAACCACATCTCCCAGAATTCTAGGGAGCAGTGCTTCCTTTTCACACTCTAGGCTGTGTTCCTAACACACACTAATCCATGCACAAAGCCACACATTAGAGACAGAGTTCCACACAATGTTCCCAGCCACCAAGACACAGCTGGGACTCAGCCAGCTGACATTCAAGTCTCCTGGGAGGCATGCCATTGTGCCCCACCCATAGATGAGATAACTGAGTGCTAACCCACGCCTCAAGGTGCCCAGGGAGCAACCCAGGGAGCGATGGCAAGGGGAGCGGAGGATGAAGTGGTGGCGGCACTGGGACTGGTGACTCAGATGCAGCAGGGGCAGCAGGAGCAGGTCGGGGGGGTGGGGGAGCAGGAGGCAGAGGGGAGGATAGTGGCCTGAGGGGGCCATGCCTGGAGGACGGCTTCCAGCTCCAGCCAGCCTTGAGTAGCCACCAGAAAATCGGGTTTGGCAGCTTCAGCAGGTCGCTGTGGGGCTGAGGGACAGCTCCCGGAAGGCAGCCTGGGGTAGGCCCATCCTCCAGTTTAGAGTCTGGCCCAACTTCCGGGCTGGTGAAACATAATACTGGGACCCTTTGGAGTATGAGTGAACAACTCTGGGCTGGAGGCAGGAGCCTAGAGGTCGAGTCCCTGCTCCGCCCCAGTATCCACTGTGATCCTCGAAAAGCCCTGGCTCCCTTCTTGGTCTCAGTGGCCCCTCCAGGGAAGGGACTCTGGGAGATGAGAGTCAATACTCCAACTCCTGCCCTCCAGGTTTTCCTGAGCGTCTGACTCAGACACAGGAACACGCAACCAGTGGGTAGGGGCCTGACCAGACAGGATGTCCCCAGTCACCAATGGGTCAATGGACGGAAGCCTACATACAGCCCCACAGTGCAATACCACCAGTCACTCCACCCTTACCAGTGGCCCCACCCACACCCCACTTCTGGCCTCTGTTCCTTAACTCACCTTACTGGAAGGCTGAAGGGCCCTTTAGGGAACTTCCTGTATCTCTTTCTTTGGCTCCTTGCCCTGATATTATCCCCCTCCTGCCCCTCCCTGCCCAGGCCCTGCAGGTGCCCCAATAAACTTTCCCTGGGCCCTGGGGCAGGCTAGGGAGGAAAAGGAAGCTGATGGAAGGGCTGAGAAGGAGCCTGCTTTTCCTGCTACCCTCTGATATTGGAGTCCAAATGAGGTGTTTAGGAGAAGGTAGACTGGGCCTGGAACTGGGCCACCCTGGGCACTATTGCACCCTCTGCAGCCCCAGGGCAGATGGGAATGCTACCCTTCTATTCAGCCCTGTCCTTCCTCTGCCTTCAGAGAACCCAGAGAAGAGAGCCCAGAGCGGAAACTTGCAGCCTCTGGAAAACAAACAAAAACCCAGGCCAAATGAATCCTAGGTGTTGTCACTATGTCAACAACAAACTGCATTAAAAATAATAAAAAAAATTGTGAAATTCTAGATTTATAAGAGTCCACAGTCATGAAATCTTAGCATCACAGAATTCTAGAACAGTGAAATCTGAATTGCAGAATCTTAGAAATTCAGAATTCTAGAATTCCAGAACCACAAGGTTAGAGTATCCTTGAATTGGAAGCCTTGAGAAGTCAATTAGTGAAGCCCCTACCTTCAGGTGGGTGTTTAAACCACAGGATTCCCCACTGGGAATGGGCAATGAGTTCATACGTAAACTCTGAGAAGGAGGAGAAGGAGGCAGACAGCCTGGGTCATATAAGCTCAGGGCGAGGTAAGATGCTTCAATAAACTTGACAGAAGACAGATCTCATCCATGAGGACATATTCCTGGCTCCCAAGGTTGAGGGGAGTGGGGTGGCAGGTGGGAAGAGGAAGAGGGAGAGAGGAACTATATAAATTATGAAAACATAGAGAAAGAATTATCAAGTAGCAGCCCCAACTTCTCTAGCTCCCCCATGATTTCGGTTAACATTAGCCCAGGACATTTCCAAAAGTAAGTAAGCCTATCACACTGGAACGGGAACCCATGTCTGGCTATCTTTTTTTGGAAGAAAGGTCCCAAACAGAGCATACTCCGTATTGGACGCTCTTCTTGGGGCTGCTCAGAGGAGTAGGCTCTCTATAAAGAAGATACAGAGCCCAGTGCAAGATGGTGCACATCAAAGCTCCCCATGTGGTGGGGTTCAGAGCCCTCAGCAAGGCCCTAGCAGGAGAACTTGTGGAGGGCACTTGTCTGGGGGAACTGGGCATCTCTACAGAAGGAGCCAGCCTCGGGCAGCACTTGGAGTGGGGACCAAACTGTGGGGCTTGTTATTCAGCAAACAGCAGGATGTTTATTTAGTATTTCTGGGAAATTACCGCAAACTCAGGAACCCAGAAGGAACAGCTCCAGAGAGAGGCAAATGCCGGGTCCTATTGCGTGTGGGAAATGGGACAATGTCAGCTGGAGGTCCTCTTGCTTGGTTGCTTGTTCTTGGATTCAGCTCAACACCTAAGCCCCAACCTCTGCCCACACCTCCATTTGCCTCCCTCTCCCTGCTTCCCTGCTTCCCTGCTGTTGTACCTACCTACACCTGTGGTGTGACCTTTGACAAGCCTTGTTCCCTCTTTGGGCCTCAAACTTCCTTTGTTTGTTTTTAGGTGTCTTAGTCATCTAGTGCTGCTATAACACATACCACAGTGGATGGCTTTAACAAAGAGTTTATTCTCTCACAGTCCAGTAGGCTATAAGTCCAAATTCAGGGTGCTGGCTCCAGGGGAAGGCTTTCTCTCTCTATCGGCTCTGGAGGAAGGTCCTGGTCATTAAGGCTTCCCTTGGTCTGGGAGCATCTCAGCACAGGAACCTCAGGTCCAAAGGACGCACTCTGCTCCCGGAGCTGCTTTCTTGGTGGTACGAGGTCCCCATGTCTCTGCTTGCTTCTGTCTTTTATATATCAAAAGAGATTGGCTTAAGACACTACCTAATCTTGTAGACCTCATCACTATAACTGCTACTAATCCATCTTATTACATCATAGTGATAGCTTTTACAACATACACGAAAATCACGTAAAATTGTAGACAATCACATAAAATGGTGGACAATCATACAACCATACAAGGAAACCATGACCTAGCCAAGTTGACAGATATTTTGGGGGTACACAATTCAATCCATGACAGTAGGTACAACAGCAGGCAAGCAGGCAGAGGGAGGCAAATGGAGGTGTGGGCAGAGATTGGGGCTTAGGTGTTGAGCTGATTCCAAGGACAAGCAGCCAAGCAAGATATACTGTGGGATCCTAAGGAGCACTGGTGATGCAGTGGTTAAAAAACTTAGTTGCTAACTGAAAGGTTGGCAGTTCAAACCCACCAGCTACTCCACAAGAGAAAGATGTGGCAGTCTTTCCAAGGTTGTAAAGGCCTTGGAAATCCTATGGGGCAGTCCTACCCTGTCCTACAGGTCACTATGAGTCAGAATCAACTTGACAGCAATGGGTTTTATGGGGTTCTAAGTGCAGTATTTTATAGCCATGGTTTTGTCCAGATCAGTTCTAGCTTCAGATCTCTCCATTTCCACCTTCCAGAGAAAGTGTCAGGCAGTGTCAGAGGAGAATGCAATGAATAGTGAATAGAAACAATGTTCACACTTGACAAACTATGTGTCAGTGCCTATGATGGGTGCTTTCTTAAATCTTACATAATGCCCACAACTACCCTGTGCATACACTTCATTGTTCCCATTTTATAGATGAAGGAACTGAGGCTCATGAAAGGCAAATAACATGCCTAAACTCATCCGCTAGGGATTAACAGGACTGTAATCTGAAAATTGGAAGTTGCCGAAATGAAAGGGAACACATAAACATGGATATCCTAGGCACGCTGAAATGGACTGGTATTGGCCATTGTGAATCAGACAATCAATCATATGGTCTACTATGCCAAGAATAACAAATAGAAGAGAAATGGTGTCCCATTCATTGTCACAAAGAATGTTTCAAGATCTATGCTGAAGAACAACACTATCAGTGATAGGATAATATCCATATGCCTATAAGAAAGACCATTTGATACTACTGTCATGGATTGATTGTGTCCCTCCAAAATATGTGTCAATTTGGTTAGGCCATGATTCCAAGTATTGTGTGGTTGTCCTCCATTTTGTGATTGATGTAATTTCCTAATCTCTGCCTGAGGTTAATGAGGCAAGATTAGATTATGTTAAAGAGGATTAGGGTGGCATGTGACACCCTTACCCTGGTCACATTCCTGATCCTATGTACAGGGAGTTTCCCTGGGGTGTAGCCTACACCACCTTTTTCTTACAAGAGATAAAAGGAAAGGGAAGCAAACAGAGAGTTGGGGACCTCATACCACCAAGAAAGCAGCACCAGGAGCAGAGCGTGTTCTTTGGACCTGGGGTTCCTGCACCTGAGAAGCTCCTAGTCCAGGGAAAGATTGACGAAAAGGACCTTCCTCCAGAGCCAACAGATAAAGGCTTCCCCTAGAGCTGACACCCTGAATTTGGACTTCTAGCCTACTAGACTGTGAGAGAATAAACTTTTGTTTGTCAAAGCCATCCACTTGGGGTATTTCTATTATAGCAGCACTAGATGACTAAGACAATAGCTATTATTCAAATTTATGTACCAACCACTAATGCCAAAGATGAGGAAATTGAAGATTTTTTACCAACTTCTGCAGTCTGAAATTGATCAAATATGTGATCAAGATGTGTAATTGGAATGCAAAATTTGGAAACAAAGAAGGATCTGTAGTTAGAAAATATGGCCTTGGTGACAGAAATAACCGTGGGAGATTGAATGATAGCACTTCGCAAGACCAACCATTAATTCATTGCAAATACCTTTTCTCAACAACATAAATGGCTACTACACATGTGGACCTCACCAGATGGAAAATGCAGGAATCAAATTGACTACATCTGTGGAAAGAGAGAATGGAAAAGCTCAATATTATTAGTTGAAATAAGGCCACAGGCAGACTGTGGAACAGACAATCAATTGCTCATCCAAATTCAAGCTGAACCTGAAGAAAATTAAAGTAAGCCCATGAGACTCAAAGTAAGCCCATAAAACCCAAAGTCCAACCTTGTGTGTATTCCAATTGAATTTACAGACCATCTCAAAAATAGATTTGATGCATTGAACAGTAATGACCAAAGACCAGACGAGTTGTGGGATGAAATCAAGGACATCAAACATGAAGAAAGCAAAAGGTCATTAAAAAGACGGGGAAGAAAGTAAAGACTAAAATAAGATGTCAGATGAGACTCTGAAACTTCCCCTTCAGTGTAGAGTATCTAAAGCAAATTGAAGTTATGATGAAGTAAAAGAGCTGAACTGAAGGCTTCAAAGGGTGGCTCGAGAAGACAAAGTATTATGAAATTTTCAAAGACCTGGAGTTAGAAAACCAAATGGGAACAATATGCTCAGAATTTCTCAGGTAAAAGAGCTGAACAAAAAATTCAAGTCTCAAGTTGCAATACTGAAAGATTCTATGGGCAAAGTATTGAAAAATGCAGAAAGAATCCAAAGATGATGAAGGAATGCACAGTCACTATACCAAAAAAGAATTGCTCAATGTTCAAACATTTCAGGGGGTAGTATATGATCAAGAATAAAAGGTATTGAAGGAAGGAGTCCAAGCTGCACTGAAGCCATTGGCAAAAAACAAGGCTCCAGGAATTGACAGACAGCTAATTGAGACGTTTCAATAAACAGATGCAGCACTGGAGGTGCTCACCTGTCTATGCCAAAAAATTTCAAAGATCGTTACCTGGCAAACAGATATCCATATTTATGCTCATTCCAAGAAAGGTAATTATCAAACAATATCATTAATATCACATGCAAGTAAAATTTTGCTGAAGATAATTGAAAAACGGTTGCAGCAGTACATTGACAGGGAATTGCCAGAAATTCAACCTGGATTCAGAAGAGGACATGGAATGAGGAATATCACTGCTGATGTCAGATGGATCTTGGCCAAAATCAGAGAATAACAGAAAGATGTTTACCTGTGTTTTATGGACTATACAAAGGCATTCAACTGTGTGGGTCATAACAAATTATGGATAACATTGTGAAGAATGGGAGTTCCACAACACATAATTGTGCTCCTGAAGAATCTGTACTTAGATCAAGAGGCAGTCTTTGAAGAGAACTAGGGGATACTGTGTGATTGAAAATCAGGAAAGCTGTGTCTCAGGGTTGTATCCTTTCACCATACTTATTCAATCTGTATGCTGAGCAAATAATCTGAGAAGCTGGACCATAAGAAGAAGAACTCGGCATCATGATTAGAGGAAGACTCATTAACTACCTGTGATGTGCAGATGACACAACCTTGCTTACTAAAAGTGAAGAGAGCTGGAAGCACTTACTGGTGAAGATCAAAGATTATAGTCTTCAGTATGGATTACACCTCAACGTAAAGAAAACAAAAATCTTCACAACCAGACCAATAAGCACCAACGGGCTGAAACATAGCAACAATTGTGAGGATGGCGCAGGACTGGGCAATGTTTCGTTCTGTTGTACATACGGTCACTATTAGTTGGAACCAACCTGAGGGCACCTAACAACAACAGCAACAATCTCAACTGGATCTATCTTAATATGAGGACTGTGGTTTCAGATTAGCTTTATTCATGTGCCTTCAAAAGGTAAAACGAGAGCCCAGGGATGGGAGTCTCAGGGAGGTGACCCAGGTGGTGCAGATTGTCAGCCATGAGAGGTCGCAGTGAGTTCAAGTCAGGGAAGTGTACAGTAGCTGTTGTTGTTAGGTGCTCTCAAGTTCGTTCCAACTCATAGTGACCCTATGTACAACAGAATGAAACACTGCTCTGTCCTGTCCCACCCTCAACAATAATTATTATGCTTAAGCCCCTTGTTGCAGCCCCTGTGTCAACCCATCTCCTCAAGGGTCTCCTCCTTTTTCACTGACCCTCTACCTTACCAAGCATGATGTCCTTCTTTGGGGACTGGTCCCTCCTGGTAACATGTCCAAAGTACGTGAGACAAAGCCTCACCATTCTCACTTTCAAGGAGCACTCTGATTGTACTTCTTCTAAGATAGGCTTGATCGTTCTTCTGGCAGTCCATGTATACTCAATATTCTTAGCCAACACCATAATTCAAATGCTTCAGCCTTCTCAGGCCTTCCTTATTCATTGTTCAGCTTTCTCACGCATATAAGGCGATTCAAAATATCATGGCTTGGGTCAGGCCCACCTTAGTTCTCAAAGTGACATCTTTGCTTTTCAACACTTTAAAGAGGTCTTTTCAGTAGATTTGCCTGACGCAATCTGTCTTTTGATTTTCTGACTGCTGCTTCATGGGCGTTGATTGTGGATCCAAATAAAACGAAATCCTTGACAATTTCAAAGTTTTCTCCATTTATCATGATGTTGCTTAGTGGTCCAGTTGTGAAGGTTTTTGCTTTCTTTATGTTGAGGTGTAATCCGTACTGAAGACTATAATCTTTGATCTTCACCAGTAAGTGCTTCCAGCTCTCTTCACTTTTAGCAAGCAAGGTTGTGTCATCTGCACATCACAGGTAGTTAATGAGTCTTCCTCTAACCCTGATGCTGAGTTCTTCTTCTTATGGTCCAGCTTCTCAGATTATTTGCTCAGCATACATTGAGTAAGTATGGTGAAAGGATACAACCCTGAGGCACAACGTTCCTGATTTTCAATCACACAGTATCCCCTAGTTCTCTTCAAAGACTGCCTCTTGATCTAAGTACAGATTCTTCAGGAGCACAATTATGTGTTCTGGAACTCCCATTCTTCACAATGTTATCCATAATCCGTTATGACCCACACAGTTGAATGCCTTTGTATAGTCCATAAAACACAGGTAAACATCTTTCTGTTATTCTCTGATTTTGGCCAAGATCCATCTGACATCAACAGTGATAGTTCTCATTCTATGTCCTCTTCTGAATCCGGGTTGAATTTCTGGCAATTCCCTGTCATTGTACTATTGCAACTGTTTTTTAATCGTCTTCAGCAAAATTTTACTTGCATGTGATATTAATGATATTGTCGATAATTTTGCCTTTCTGTTGTATCACCATTCTTTGGAATAGGCCACAAATATGAATCTCTTCCAGTAGGTTAGCCGGGTAGCTGTCTTCCAAATTTCTTAGCATAGACGAATGAGTGCTTCCAGTGCTGCATCTGTTCATTGAAACATCTCAATTGGTATTCAGTCAATTCTTGAAGCCTTGTTTTTTGCCAATGCCTTCAGTGAAGCTTGGACCTCTTCCATCAATACCATTGGTTCTTGATTATATGGTTCCTCCTGAAATGGCTGAATGTTGACCAGTTCTTTTTAGTAATAGTGACTTTGTGTATTCCTTTATCTTTTTTTGATGCTTCCTGTGTTGTTCAATATTTTGCCCATAGAATCCTTCAATGTAGCAACTTCAGGCTTGAATTTTTTCTTCAGTTCTTTCAGCTTGAGAAATGCTGAGCGTGTTCTTCCTTTTTGGTTTTCTAACTCCAGGTCTTTGCACATTTCATTTTAATACTTTACTTTGTTTTCTTGAGCTGCCCTTTGAAACCTGTTCAGCTGTTTTACTTAATCATTTCTTCCATTTGCGTTAGCTACTCTACATTTAAGAGCAAGCTTCAGAGTCTCTTCTGACATTCATTTTGATCTTTCTTTCTTTCCTGTCTTTTTAATGACCTTTTGCTTTCTTCATGTATGATATCCTTGATGTTATCCCAGAACTGGTCTGGTGTTTGGTCAGTGTTCAGTGCATCAAATCTATTCTTCAGTTGATCTTCAAATTTAGGTGGGATATACTCAAAGTTGTATTTTGAAGTGTGCAGTAGAAGCTGACAACTTCTTGTGTGCTGAAACAAGGCTCCTTCTATTGGGAACTCTGGTATTCTCACCTCATATTGAAGATAGCTGGGTGAGGTGGGCAGTGGCAGAATTGAAGTGGAGAGTGGGGTGGTCCCGGGCTGGTCAAGGGGTTGGAGAGCTGCTACCCACGTTTCTGGATACAAGGTGTGTGTATGTGTTGGGGAGTGGCTGTAAATGTGGCGTCTTCTGTTCCTGGTATGGGCTGGTTTCCTTCCCCCTTTGGCCAATTAACTGGAAACCCTGGTGGCATAGTGGTTCAGTGCTATGGCTGCTAACCAAGAGGTTGGCAGTTCAAATCCTCCAGGCGCTCCTCAGGAACTCTATGGGGCAGTTGTACTTTGTCCTATAGCGTTGCTATGAGTTGGAATCGACTCGACAGCAGTGGGTTTGGTTTGGTTTGGGTATGCCCAATTAAAGCTGTTCGTCAGGCCTGCAGAGACTAGGGCAGGGGATCTTTCCACTTAGGATAGGATCATGCTGTGTTGACGCTAGACTCACTGCCTTGATACCTCAGCATATTTTAGTTCTCTTAGAGTGACCCAAGCAACCTTGTAAAACTATCTCAGTTACCTGCCCTTAAAGGAGTGGATTTCAGAACTACCCCTGAGAAGCGGGGCCAAGATGGCGGAATAGACAGATGCTTCTGGTGAGCCCTCTTACAACAAAGACCTGAAAAAACAACTGAAACAAGTATATTTATGACAAGCTAGGAGACCTGAACATCAAAGGCAAGGTTAGAAAATGAACTGAGGGACAGGGGAAGGAAGAGACGGCTCAGAAGTGGAAAGGAATTACTGGACCTGAATCGCCGGGAGCCCTCAGGGACCATTCCCAGGAGCGGCAGCAGCGGGCTGGTACTAGCGTTCAGTCATCGTTTCCTCAGGGAGAAGCAGCCAGCCACACAGCCTACTCACACGTCCAGAATCAGAGAAGAATGGTGCTCTCGCTGTCCGCAAAAGCTAAGTACTTGTGTATATTTTACCGCGTCTTCCACCCCCAACCCAGCTTCAGCGGTTATTGATTTCCCTGGGCTTCAGATAGGCCCTGCTGAGCGCCTAGGGCCATCCTCCAGGCCCTGGAGAATGAATAAATTCGCAATTGGGAGAAAAGATAATTTGCCAGCTCCACTACCCAGGGGAGCTCAGGACAGAAGTGGCTCCTGTCCAGGCATAAATGGTCTGTGGACTTGGAGTAGCTTTCCCCTCTGCATGGACCTGCATGGGCCTGTTTCAGGAGACTAGGCTCTTGTAGGCAGACTACAACTGTTTCAGCTGTGCGGTGGAGAGGTGGGTGTTTGATGTTTGACACCGCTTTGCCTATTAAACAGAGTCCTCACCTACTGACATCAGGGGCCTAAGGACTGGTGGCTCCACTCAAGTCACCCAGCCACCCGCGACAGGGATCCAAGGAAAACTGGTACCTCCCAGTCCTCATAACCAAAAACATTGGGTGCCCATGGTCCATCTGGAGAACCCACCCACCTACATGCTGTAGGGAATGGGGACACGCTCTCCTCAGTGATACTTGGGGGATGATTCTCAGCCCCCTGCCTTGTTCAGAGCGTTACCCCCTGTTTCAACCAGATACTGCTACCTACACCAATCACCCCTGCCCCTCTAGGACTGTAGGACAGAGCCTGTACCACACACTTAATGATCAGCTACTTGGACACCTGAGCTAAACTCACACAAGAAAAGTGAATGGACTCCAAGGCTGATATACCTGATAACAGCTCTAGCCATCTGGGGACAGGATGTCAGAGCTCCAAAGGTGAAAATAATCAAGATAGCTCACTCAAGTAACCCACTGGGGCATATCTAAACAAAACAAGTAAAAAGCTACGATACAGTAAGGAAACACAAAATAAACTAATACAATAACTTATAGATGGAACACAGACGACAGTCAATACCAAGTCACATAAAGGCACAGACCATGATGGCCTCAACAAGCTCTCAAAACAAAGAATCAAGGCATCTTCTAGATGAAAGTGCCTTCCTGGAATTACCAGAGGCAGAATACAAAATATTAATATACAGAATTTTTCAAGACATCAGGAAGGAAATGAGGCAATATGCAGAACAAGCCAAGGAACACACAGATAAAGCAGTTGGAGAAATTAAAAAGCTTATTCAGGAACGTAATGAAAAATTTAATAAGCTGGAAAAATCCACAGAGAGACAACCATGAGAAATTCAGAACATTAACAATAAAATTACAGAATTAGACAACTCAATAGAAAGTCAGAGGAGCAGAATTGAGCAAGTGGCAGGCAGACTTTGTGAACTTGAAGATAAAGCACTTTGCACCAATATATTTGAAGAAAAATCAGATAAAAGAATTTAAAAAAATGAAGAAATCTTAAGAATCACGTGGGACTCTATCAAGAGAAATAACCTATGAGTGATTGGCGTTCCAGAACAGGGAGGGATAACAGAAGATACAGAGAGAATTGTTGAAGATTTGTTGGCAGAAAACTTCCCTGATATCATGATAGATGAGAACATATATATCCAAGATGCTCATTGAACGCCACGTAAGGTAGATGTTAAAAGAAAGTTACCAAGACATATTATAATCAAACTTGCCAAAACGAAAGATAAAGAGAGAATTTTAAGAGCAGCGAGGGATAAATGAAAAGTCACCTTACAAAGGACAGTCAATAAAAATAGGCTCGGACTACTTGGCAGAAACCATGGAGGCAAGAGGGCGATGGGATGACTTACACAAAAAATTGAAGGAAAAAAATTGCCAGAGAAGAATCATATATCCAGCAAAACTGTCTCTTAAATATAAAGGTGAAATTAGGGCATTTCCAGATAAACAGAAGTTTAGGGAATTTGTAAATACCAAAGCAAACTACAAAAACTAGAAGGAGTTCTTTGGTTAGAAAATCAAAAATATCAGGTATCAACCCAAGGCTAGAACACTGGACGGAGCAATCAGACGTCAACCCAGACAGGGAAATCACAAAAATAAATAAAGATAAAAAAACACTCAAAACAGGGAAACAGTGATGTTGTTATGTAAAAGAAGACATTAAAACAATAGAGGGACTAAAAAAAAAAAAAATTTTTTTTTTTTTTTTTAAGAAACGTAGTCATAGATCTTCCGTATGGAGACGAAGACAAGATGATACAAAGAAATAAAAGTTAGGTTTAAATTTAGAAAAATAGGGGTAAATAATAAGGTAACCACAAAGGAGACAAACTATCCTACACATCAAAATAAAATACAAGAAAAAAATAAGAGACTCAGCAGAAACAAAATCGACAACAACAAATATGAGGAAAAGACAATATATAACCTACTCAGCACAAAAAATTAAGTGGGAAAAAGAAACTGTCAACAACACACACAAAAAGACATCAAAACGATAGCACTGAATTCATACCTATCCATAATTATGCTGAATGTAAATGGACTAAATGCACCAATAAAGACAGACAGTGGCAGAATGGATTAAAAAAATGAGCCATCTATATGCTGCCTACAAGAGACACAGCTTAGACTTAGAGACACAAACAAACTAAAACTCAAAGGATGGAAAAAAAATATCCACCAAACAACAATCAAAAAAGAGCAAGAGTGGCAATATTAATTTCTGACAAAATAGACTTTAAAGTTAAATCCATCATAAATGATGAGGAAGGACACTAAATAATGATTAAAGAGACAATATACCAGGAGGATATAACAATATTAAATACATATGCACCCAATGACAGGGCTGCAATATACATAAAACAAACTATCGGCATTGAAAAGTGAGATAGACAGCTCCACAATAATAGTAGGAGACTTCAACACACCACTTTCAGTGAAGGTGAGGACATCCAGAAAGAAGCTCAATAAAGACACGAAAGATCTAAATGCCACAATCAACCAATTTGACCTCACAGACATATACAGAACACTCCACCCAACAGCAACCAAGTATACTTTCTTTTCTAGTGCACATGGAACATTCTCTAGAATAGACCACATATTAGGTCATGAAGCAAGCCTTAGCAGAATCCAAAACATTGAAATATTACAAAGCATCTTCTTGGACCAGAAGGCCATAAAAGTGGAAATTAATAACAGGAAAAGCAGGGAAAAGAAATCAAACACTTGGGAACTGAATAATACCCTGCTCAAAAAAGACTGGATTATAGAAGACATTAAGGATGGAATAAAGAAATTCAGAGAATCCAGTGAGAATGAAAACAGTTCCTATCAGAACCTTTGGGACCGCAGCAAAAGCGGTGCTCAGAGGCCAATTTATATCAATAAATGCACACATCCAAAAAGAAGGGCCAAAATTAAAGAATTATTCCTACAACTTGAACAAATAGAAAGAGAGCGACAAAAGAAACCCACAGGCACCAGAAGAAAACAAATAATAAAAATTAGAGCTGAACTAAATGAAATAGAAAACAGAAAAACAATTGGAAGAATTAACAAGACCAAAAGCTGGTTTTTTGAAAAACTCAACAAAATTGATAAACCACTGGCCAAACTGACAAAAGAAAAACAGGAGAGGAAGCAAATAACCCAAATAAGAAATGAGAGGGGCGATATTACAATAGACCCAACTGAAATTAAAAGAATCATGTGAGATTACTATGAAAAACTGTAACAAATTTGAAACCCTAGAAGAAATGGATGAATTCCTAGAAACACACTACCTACCTAAACTAACACAAACAGAGGTAGAACAACTAAATAGACCCATAACAAAAGAAGAGATTGAAAAGGGAATCAAAAAACTTCCAACAAAAAAAAAGCCCTGGCCCGGACAGCTTCATTGCAGAGTTCTACCAAACTTTCAGAGAAGAGTTAACACCACTACTACTAAAGGTATTTCAGAGCATAGAAAAGGACGGAATACTACCAACTCATTCTATGAAGCCACCATATCCGTGATACCAAAACCAGGTGAAGACACCACAAAAAAAGAAAATTACAGACCTATATCCCTCATGAACTCGGATGCAAAAATCCTTAACAAAATTCTAGCTAATAGAATTCAACAACATATCAAAAAAAATAATTCACCATGACCAGGTGGGATTCATATCAGGTATGTAGGGATGGTTCAACATTAGAAACACAATTAATGTAATCCATTATATAAATAAAACAAAAGACAAGAATCACATGATTTTATCAATTGATGCAGAAAAGGCATTTGACAAAGTTCAACACACATTCATGAAAAAAACTCTCAGCAAAATAGAAACAGGAAAATTCCTCAACATAATAAAGGGCATTTATATACAAAGCCAAAAGCCAACATCACCCTAAATGGAAAGAGGCTGAAAGCATTCCCCTTGAGATCGGGAGCCAGACAAGGATGCCCTTTATCACCACTCTTAGTCAACATTGTGCTGGAGGTCCTAGCCAGAGCAATTAGGCTAGACAAAGAAATAAAGGGCATCCAGATTGGCAAGGAAGAAGTAAAAGTATCTCTATTTGCAGATGACATGATCTTATATACAGAAAACCCTATGGAATCCTTAAGAAAACTACTGAAACTAATAGAGAGTTCAGCAGAGTACCAGGATACAAGATAAAAATACAAAAATCAGTTGGATTCCTCTACAGCAACAAAAAGAACATCAAAGAGGAAATCACCAAATCAAAACCATTTACAGTAGCCCCCAAGAAGATAAAATACTTCGGAATAAATCTTACCAGAGATGTAAAAGACTTACACAAAGAAAACTACAAAACAGTTCTGTAAGAAACCAAAAGAGACCTACATAAGTGGAAAAAGATACCTGGCTCATGGATACAAAGAGTTAACATTATAAAAATGTCTATTCTACAAAAAGCGATCTAAAGATTTAATGCAATTCTGATCCAAATTCCAATGACATTTTTTAATGAGATGGAGAAACAAATCACCAACATCATATGGAAGGGAAAGAGGCCCCGGATAAGTAAAGCATTACTGAAAAAGAACAAAGTGAGAAGCCTCACTCTACCTGATTTAAAAAAAAAAAAAAAAAAAAGGGTTTAGAACCTATTATATACTACTACAGTAGGCAAAACAGCCTGGTACTGGTACAACAACAGATACATAGACCAATGGAACAGAATTGAGAATCCAGACATAAATCCATCCACATATGAGCAGTTAATATTTGACAAAGGCCCCAAATCAGTTAAATGGGGAAAAGACAGTCTTTTTAACAAATGTTGCTGTCATAACTGGATATCTGCCTGCCAAAAAATATACCAAGAGCCATACCTCACCCCACGCACAAAAATGAACTCAAAATGGATCAAAGACCTAAATATAAAATCTAAAACGATAAAGATCATGGAAGAAAAAATAGGGACAACGTTAGGAGCCCTAATACACGGCATAAACAGAATACAAAACATTACTAACAATGCAGAAGAAAAACTAGATAACTGGGAGCTCCTAAAAATCAAACACCTATGCTCATTCAAAGACTTCACCAAAAGAATAAAAAGATTACCTACAGACTGGGAAAAAGTTTTCAGCTGTGACATTTCCGATCAGTGTCTGATCTCTAAAATCTACATGATACTGCAGAAACTCAACTGCAAAAAGACAAAATAACCCAATTAAAAAACGGGCAAAAGATATGAACAGATGCTTCACTGAAGAAGACATTCAGGTAGCTAACAGATACATGAGGAAATGCTCATGATCATTAGCCATTAGAGAAATGCAAATCAAAACTACAATGAGATTCCATCTCACTCCAACGAGGCTGGCATTAATCCAAAAAACACAAAATAATCAATGTTGGAGATGCTGTGGAGAGACTGGAACACTTATATACTGCTGGTGGGAATGTAAAATGGTACAACTACTTGGGAAATCGATTTGGCACTTCCTTAAAAAGCTAGAAATAGAACTACCGTATGATCCAGAAATCTCACTCCTTGGAATATATCCTAGAAAAATAAGAGCCTTTACACGAACAGATATATGCACACCCATGTTCATTGCAGCACCGTTTACAATAGCAAAGCATGGTAGCAACCAAGGTGCCCATCAACGGATGAATGGATAAATTATGGTATATTCACACAATGGAATACTACGCTGTTCGATAAAGAACAGTGATGAATCTGTGAAACATTTCATAACATGGAGGAATCTGGAAGGCATTATGCTGAGTGAAATCAGTCAGTTGCAAAAGGACAAATATTGTATAAGACCACTATTATCAGAACTTGAGAATTAGTTTAAACAGAGAAGAAAATATTCTTTGATGGCTACAAGAGGGGGGAGGAAGGGAGGGAAGAAGAAGGGTATTTACTAATTAGATAGTAGATAAGAACTATTTTAGGTGAAGGGAAAGATAACACAATACAGGCGAGGTCAGCACAACTGGACTAAACTAAAAGCAAAGAATTTTCCTCAAGAAATTGAATGCTTCGAGGGCCAGCATTGCAGGGGCGGGGGTTTGGGGACCATGGTTTCAGGGGACATCTAAGTCAATTGGCATAAGAAAATCTATCAAGAAAACATTCTGCATCCCACTTTGGAGAGCGGTGTCTGGGGTCTTAAAGGCTAGCAAGTGGCCATCTAAGATGCATCAATTGGTCTCAACCCACCTGGACCAAAGGAGAATGACGAACACGAAGGACACAAGGTAATTATGAGCTCAGGAGACAGAAAGGGCCACATAAACCAGAGACTACACCAGCCTGAGACCAGTAGGACTAGATGGTGCCCAGCTACAACAGATGACTGCCCCAACAGGGAACACAACAGAGAACCCCTGAGGGAGCAGGAGAACAGTGGGATGCAGACCCCAAATTCTCATAAAAAGACCATACTTAATGGTCTGACTAAGACTAGCAGGACCCCAGTGGTCATGGTCCCCAGACCTTCTGTCAGCCCAGGACAGGAACCATTCCCAAAGCCAACTCTTCAGACAGGGACTGGACAGGACAATGGGTTAGAAAAAGATGCTGGTGAAGAATGAGCTTCTTGGGTCAAGTAGACACTTGAGACTATGTTGGCATCTCCTATCTGGAGGGGAGATGAGAGGGTAGAAGGGGTTAGAAGCTGGCGGAATGGACAGGAAAAGAGAAAGTGGAGGGAGGGAGCGGGCTGTCTCTTTAGGGGGAGAGCAATTTAGTGTATTGCAAGGTGTATATAAATTTTTGTATGAGAGACTGACTTGATTTGTAAACTTTCACTTAAAGCACAATTAAAAAAAAAAAAAAAAGTACCCCTGACTCCAGCCCTACCCATGGTTGAGTCATCATAGAAGCTGGGAGATCCACAAAGTCACTAGCTTACAGGGTCAGGCTGGAGGCAACCCTCAGAATCATTTCATCTAAACTCCTCACTGAAAAGGTAGTAGAAAAGTTTGAGGTCCAGAGAGGGAACAGGATTTGCCAAAGGTGGCACAGCAGCCACAGCTGTCCCCACCATGTGCCAGGCACTCCCCTTGGCACTGGGGACATAGAGTTGAACCAGGCCTGGTCCATGTTCTTGAGAGCTTGAAGCCTGATGGAGAAAACAGGCTTGGATACATCAAGACAAGTGCAGGGCTCAAAGAGAGGTTTAGGCTTTGTATAATGGGAGCTCAGAGAGGCAGAGGCACAGGCCCCTACAGGCTTCAGGGAAGATGCACAGCAGAAGTGGATGGGCTTAAACAATGGGTAAAATTTTAACAGATGCAAACAGGAAAAGGATTTTCCAGGGTGACAAACAGCACGAGTGGAGGCACAGAGGGGGCACTGCTTGCCTGTGTGGGAAGAATGAATTGTCCTGCAAGGCTGGCTCATGTGGCTGGAGTAGAAGTCTGGTGGGCAATTGTATAGCTAGGGCCAGGATATGATGTTTAGACTGTGCTCTCTGGACACGGAGGAGTCACAAAAGGTGCAGGGCCCAGGGATATGGGAGCCCCAGGGAGGAGGAGCAGGAAGACTGAGTAGACTATGGCTGGGAGATTCTCAACAGCAGGGATGGGAACTGCTAGATCCTCACCACCTCCGGATCCACTTCCCTTAATCTACATCACACACATACACACAAAGCCCCAGGCCTCCCTCCCTCCAGGAGGACCCAGGCCCAGCCTGAGGTCTGGCCCAGCTGAAGCGGGGGAGGTTACTCCCCCACCCCGCTAATGGCCCGTTCTTCCCTGGGCTAGTACACACACCTCTTCTTTTCGGAAGTCCCGCACCTCCCTCTCACACCCCTGCCTCCATTGGCTCAGGAAGGGATGGGAGCGTCCTCGGCTTCGGTGGCAGCGAGCTTTCCCAGGGCCGCTGTGATGCATATCCGCTCCGGATTTACTCGCGGGCGTTCTTTCCGTAAAGCGCGGCGCACCCGGCGCCAGGGCTAGGCTGGAGGTGTTCAGGGCCCGGAGAGGGGGTTGCCTTCCCAGCTAAGGGATCCCGCTGCCGCCGTCTTCTCTCGCTTTGACCCGGGGCTGGGGGTGAAGGTGGGAGTATCCCGACTGGGCAGCTGCGGCCGGCTGGCCGGGGGTGGATTGTAATTAACCCCGAAGCCGAGATCTGGAAGTCCCTTCCAACGAGGGGGAGGGTGGGAGGCCCCAAGAGTCTGACTAAAAGTGGGGGTGGGAGGCATCTTGGGCAGGTGGGGCCCCGGTCTTAAAGTCCGGACCTGAGGTTTTGGTAGAGAGACGCCAAGGTTTAGGGCTGGTCAGCTGCCCAAAAGCGGGAAGTGGGGGATGCGGGGAATCTCCGGACCTATGAGGTGCTGCCCCATCCCTGAGAGCGGCTGGGTGCCTGGCCTGGTCTCCGTACTGACGTGGTTTCCGCACTGAGAGCGAATTCGGCCGATCCCTGTCATCGAGAGGCTCTTCATCTCGCAGGAAAGCCAAGCAGGCTCACAAGCCATAAGTCTTCAAGGACCTGAGAGCCTGACGCTACAGGGGGCGGGACTGGGGGCCGACCTGCCGGAGTTGGGGCAGGCGGCGCACTCTAAAGGCTCCAGCTTTGCGGAAAGTGCTTGGCTGGTGTGAGCTGTTTATGTAAAATGCCATCTAAATATGTGCACAAACAAAGAGAGATGCCATTTTTTGAGCACCTACTGCAGCTAGACCAAGGATATTCACCAAATTTACAAAAAGAGGAGTGCTTTTTACTTCTTTCTTGATATTTTATAATCAAAAAAAGTCAAGACGGCTCTTGTTTTTTAAAAAAAAAAAAAAAAAGATAGACCTAGGTTTCAGCCCTGCTAAGCCAGTTAATGTTTGGTCTTGGAAAATTTTCTTCATTTCTCCAAGCCTCAGTTTCCTTACCTGTAAAATAATAACAGAAGTACTTAGGCACATGTTTGAAAAAAAAAAAGGATTAAATGAGCTGAGACATCTAAGGTGCTTGGAACAGTGTTCAGTAAGTGGTAGCAAAGGATTTACTTGTGGGCATAGACTACTTAGCTGAGTTTGGGGGTGTTTGTGGGGGGATGGGGGAGCAAAAAGTCTTTTAGAAGAGTGGACATCTGAGCTAAATCTTAAATATGAGTAGGAGCTAGCCAGTGGATAAAAAGGGGAAGAAGGACAGAGGAATAGCATGAGCAAAAACAGGCAGGCCAGAAACAGGACAGTGAATTTGGGGAAACCACAAGGTGTGAGGCAGGAGTGGAGAGAGGTGAAGCTGGAAAGGTGAACGGGGCCAGGCTGGGGCAAGATGGAGGGCTCAAAGTTACTGAGGTTGGTTTTTTTCATGAGAGCTGTTGAGGGGTTTTTCAGGAGGAGCTAGGCTCCCTGTGGAGTGGTATAGAGGAAGGGAGACCTGTGAGGAGGAGGCTGTGGCAGTGGCCTGAACTACAGCAGCCCTTGGATGGAAAGAAATGGCTGTATTTTAGAAGTGGACCAACAGGACTTGGTGATGAGGTGAATGGAAAATAGAAGTGAGACAGAGGTGTGAGGATGATACCTTGATTTCTGCCTTGGGTCCCTGGGTGGTGAGACAAGGAACAGGAAGACTAACACATTTAGGGGGAAGCTGAGTTCAGTATTGCACATGCCTGTGACCACACCCCCAGACAGACCCTCAATAATTGGGGTCCTGCAGCCCCACCTGGCAATTACTCTGTCCTGAAAATGGTAGGGTTATGATTAGCCACTCTGGGTTGTTTGTTCCCTGGCTGTGGCTGGCTGGAGGTCTGGGTGGGGAGGCTGTTGGTGGGTGGGGAGAGCTGCCACCTCCAGACTGGGCATGGTGAGCCTCCCTTTATGGTTCTGGTTTCTTTGGACATGATCATGTTAAGGGAGCTCAAGGACTGGGTTGTCAGACTATTTCCAAAGGGAATCCTGGAGAGTGGTCAGTCCTCTGTGCTGCTGAGATTATTGTCATTTTACAGCTGAGGAAACTGAGGCTCAGGAATTGAGTGGTGGAGCAGGAGGTGAACACAGGTCTGTGTAATGGTGTCCTACAATAGCAGCGGCTACGTTATGTGCGATTATGTTTGCTCCAAGGAGGTAGGGAAACTACTAGGACCATGGATGCTTTGAGGAACAATGTATCTGTAGGGGCAGCAGCAATCAGCGAAGGAGGCAGAGAAAGCTTTCTGGAGGCATTGCCATTTGTATTGTCAATAGTAATGAAAGCAAAATCTTGTTTTCTGTCTCCCCAGCCAGCAATCCTGGACAATCAGTTGTTGCCTGCACGGAGGGAGAACTTGTCATCCGAGGGGCCTCTAGGCTGAATGTGTCCAGAGTTGTCCTGTAGACAGCTCCCACAGGCCTGAATGGGGACATTTCTACCTCAGTCTCTGGCATCGGTCAGCCTTGGCAACTTTTTTGTGCTGGCACTTCACTGGCAGCTGGAAGCCCAGTGTCTGTTAATTTTAATAGCAGGAATCAGCAAAAGTTTATGTTCTCTTCCCACGTTTTGTTTTACTTTTCAAAAAAAAAATCATCCTGTGATGAAGTGATGAATTCTGTCTGAGGGAGGACTGGCAATTACAAGAAAAATCCACCTTTCTGTAGAAGATTAGGAAAAAGTTGTAAGACACGAAAGTTGCTAACCCTTATCTGTCACTCAGGTGTTTTTCCCTAGGTGTCAAAGTGGCTGAGGCAAACTAATGTGGTAAGGAAAAAGGGGAGGTGGCAAAATTCTTGTGTGCTAAGAAGAGGGTATTAAAAAAAATAATATATGCTTATTGTGGAAAACTTGGAAAATGCAAACAAGTAAAAAGAAAAAAATATATAAAACACCCATTAAGAGAATAAATACTGCTACCATTTTCAACCATTTCAGGAGGTAGCATATGATCAAGAACCAATGGTATTGAAGGAAGAAGTCCAAGCTGCACTGCGTTGGTGAAAAAAAAGGCTCCAGGAATTGATGGAATACCAATTGAGGTGTTTCAAAAAATGGATGCAGTGCTGAAGGTGCTCACTTGTCTATGCCAAGAAATTTGGAATACAGCTACTTGGCCAACTGTCCATTCCAAAGAAAGCCGATTATTGGACAATATCATTAATATCACATGCAAGTAAAATTTTGCTGAAGATAATTCAAAAACGGTTTCAGCAGTACATCGACAGTGAACTGCCAGAAATTCAAGTCCGATTCAGAAGAGAATGTAGAATGAGGGATAACGCTGTTGATGTCAGATGGATCCTGGCTGAAAGCAGAGAATGTCAGGAAGATGTTTACCTGTGTTTTATTGATTACACAAAGGCATCTGACTCTGTGGATTCATAACATTGTGAAAAATGGGAATTCCAGAACACTTATTTGTCCTCCTTTGGAACCTGTACATAGACCAAGAAGCTGTCTTTTGAACAGAGCAAGGTGATATTGCGTGGTCTTAAACCAGGAGAGGTGTGCATCAGGGTTGTATCCTTTCACCATACTTATTCAATCTGTATGCTGAGCAAATAATCGAGAAACTGGGTTATATGAAGAAGAAAAGGACAACACGATTGGTGGAAAACTCAACAGTCTGTGACATGCAGATGACACAACCTTGCTTGCTGGAAGTGAAGAGGATTTGAAGCACTTACTGATGAAGATCAAAGACCACAGTCTTCAGGATGGATTACACCTCAACATAAAGAAAATAAAAATCCTCACAACTGGATGAATAAGTAACATCATGATAAATGGAGAAAAGATTGAAGTTGTCAAGGATTTCATTTTACTTGGATTCACAATCAATGCCCAGGGAAGAAGCAGTCAAAAAATCAAAAGACACATTGCATTGGGCAAATCTTCTGCAAAAGAGCTTTTTAAAGTGTTGAAAAGCAGAGATGTCACTTTGAGAACTAACATAGGCCTGACCCAAGCCATGATATTTTCAGTCACCTCATATGTGTGTAAAAGCTGGACAATGAATAAGGAAGATCAAAGAAGAACTGATGCTTTTAAATTAGGGTTGTCATGGATTGAATTGTGTTCTCCCAAAATATGTGCCAACTTGGCTAGGCCATGATTCCCAGCATTGTGTGGATGTCCTCCATTTTGTGATCTGATGTAATTTTCCTGTTATAAATCCTAAATCTGCGTCTATGGTTAATGAGGCAAGATTAGGTTATGTTAAAGAGGCTTAGGGTGGGATTCAACACCCAACTCAGGTCACAGCCCTGATCCAGTGTAATGGAAGTTTTCCTGGGGTGAGGCCTGTATCACTTTACAAGACACAAAAGGTGAGAAAAGGGAGCAGAGAGACAGGAACCTCATGCCACCAAGAAAGGAGTGCCGGGAGTGGAGTGTGTCCTTTGGACCCGGGGTACCTGCTCTGAGAAGCTCCTAGATAAGGGGAAGATTGATGACAGAACTTACAGAGAAAGCCAGGGGAGCTGGAGCCCTGAATTTGAACTTCTAGCTTCCTAAACTGTGAGAGAATAAACTGTTTGTGAAAGCCATCCACTTCTGGCATTTCTGATATAGCAGCATTAGATAACTGAGACAATGGTGTTGGCGAAGAATATTGAATGTACCGTGGACTGCCAGAAGAATGAACAAGCCTATCTTGGAAGAAGTACAGCCAGAGTGCTCTTTGGAATACAGAATGGCAAGACTTCGTCTCGTGTACTTTGGACATGCTATCACGTGGGACTGGTAAGGTAGAGAGTCAGGGAAAAAGAGGAAGACCTTTGAAGAGATGGATTGACATAGTGGCTGCAACAATATGCTCAAACATGGCAAGGATTGTGAGAATGGCGCAGGACCTGGTAGTGTTAGTTCTGTTGTACCTAGGGTTGCTGTGAGTCAGAATTGACTTGATGGCCCCTAACAACAACAATAACAATTTTTACTTTTTTTTTTTTTGAAATATCAGGGCATATGTTGTTTTGTTTTACATGGTTGATATTATATTGCATAGACAATTTCATATGTTGCTTTTTCGACAAAATTATAAGAACTGTACTATACCATTTAAAGTTCTTAAACAAAATTTTTTTTAACGGCTACATAAATGTCTGCTATATGGAGTTACCATATTTTCTTTTACCAAACTCTTATTCTTGGACATGTAGATTGTTTCTTTTTTCTTTTCGCTATTATTAAAAAAATGCAGTAATGAAAATCTTTGTACATAAATCTTTGTCAATACTTTGGATTATTTTCTTACAAATTTTTCTGGAAGTGGTATTACTGGGTCAGAGGATAAAAATACTTTTAAGGATCTTGGTATGTATTGCCAGAATGCTTTCCAGATTGTGCCAATTTATTCTTCATCACCCCGGTAAAAATGTGCCTGTCTTGTGGCATAGGACTAAGTATTAACATTTTTTAAATTCTTGCTAATTTGATAAGTGAAAAATGGAATCTCATTTTTTGGTGATGAGTACAGTTTTTCGGAGGCCAGAGTGGTATAGGTCAATGATTTGGTCCAATCTGGTAAATTTCTCTACCGATCAGACTGTTTCCTTTGCTAAATTGGTAGGGTTTGGTCTTTGTCATGGGCATCAGTTGTTCTCACCTGCCTGGAATTCTTTCCTTTTTCTTTTGGCTGTAGTTCCTATCTTGGTCATCTAGTGCTGCTATGACAGAAATACCACAACTGGATGGCTTTAACAAAGAGAAGTTTATTCTCTCATAGTCCAGTAGGCTAGAAGTCCGAATTCAGGGTGCCGGCTCCAGGGGAAGGCTTTTCGTCGCTATTGGCTCTGGAGGAAGGTACTTGTCATCAGTCTTCCCTTGGTCTGGGAGCATCTCAACACAGAAACCTCAGGTCCAATGGATGTGCTCTGCTCCAGGCACTGCTTTCTTGGTGGCATGAGGTCCCCATGTCTCTCTGCTCCCTTCTGTCTTTTATATCTCAAAAGAGATTGTCTTAAGACACAATCTAATCTTGTAGACCTCATCAATATAACTGACACTAATCATCTCATTACATCATAGTAACAGGATTTATAACACATAGGGAAGTTACATCAGATGGCAAAATGGTACACAATCACACAATACTAACCAAGTTGATATGTATTTTGGGGGGACACAATTCAATCCATGACAGTCCCCAATTTTCCTTCAGGGAGCACATCTCTTCAATTTTGGTCCACATGGTTCAGGTTGACCTGGTCTACCCTTGAATCCCAGGAATGGGCTTGAGACCCTAACCTGGACAATCGTCACAGTGATTGCTTTGGTGATGGGCACTTCACCCAAGTGGGTCAATAATAGAATGCCTTTGCTGGGACACCAGGGACAGAGGCCTTCTCTCCTGGCAGGGGGCTGGGAAGAGGGAGAATGAAGCTGAAGAATGTAGGCTTTGAGCCATCTTTGTCATTCAAGCAGACACCCTATCTAAGACTGAAGCCAACATGAGATAAGTGGTGCCAAGAAATGGAAAAGGTATATCTGGAGACTTTGAGCTTCTGGATCCAGCTGCCTGACTTTTCATTTACACAAGGCAACAATGTCCCTTTTTGCTTAAACCAATCTGAACTAGGTTTCTGTAACATGCAATTGAAAAAATCCTATTTACATACCTGGTTTTGCATGATATTCAGAAAAGGCAAATGTCCTCTGAATTGCTATAGAACCATAGGTTCTGAAGGTTGAAATGATCTTCACTACCTTCTTCATCCCCGTTTTATACACAAATCTCCACGTCTTTTAGTCAATTATCAGTCAGCCTCTGTTTGCGTATTTTAAGGACATGGTAGTTACTACCTTTAGAGGTAATCTTTCCCATTATTGGAGAGTCAACTCTGAAAGTTTTTTTTTTTTTTGCTCACAAACTAAAAGAACGAAACTGTCCCCAAACCTGAAACTAAGATAAAGAATGGGATTTACATATGAACCTAATCTGATGGCCCTAAATATTTTGGCCAAATCCTTGGCAATACAAGGGAGAGGTTAAGGAGCTGAGTTTCAGGGCAGGAGATAACTAAATGGTTTGAGTAAGATAATGGTTTTGTTTGTTTATTATTGAGAATTTGGGGCCAGGAAGAGAGGACTGGAGAGAAAGGAGGAGGAAGAGAGAAAGAGAAGTCAAATAGCAGGGTGGCAGAAAGGCTTGTAAGAACAAAAATGCCTAATATTAGGGAGGTTTTCTATGGCTGTGCTAAGTCCTCTCTGTCCCATGAATCTTCAGTAAAATTTGGTAACAAAGGCCTTTGGTAAGTGTTTATGTGTGCGTGTGCATGTACAGTAGTTACGGAAAGGGTTGAGGACCAGGACTGTGTTGATAAGGTGTAGGACAGGCATAGCATGTGTAGGGTGTGAGACAATTCATAAATTCAGATTGTGGAAGCAGGGACACAGAGCTAGATGTGACCATGACAATGCAATGCCTTGAGGATTTGCAATCATCTTTGGGATCTCTTAGGAATGGGAGTTTGAGTCAGCTTTATCTGGTTCTTAAGAGGCAGAGAGAAGTCCAGCTAAAAACTGGATTATAACTCATATTAAGAAAAAATCAGCCTTCATAAAACCACTCCCACGATCAAAGATACTGTCTTTGGGGGCCATGGAGAGACCAAGTCTATTCTCTTTGCCTCATGTGACAATAACTTTGTCATCTGACTTTGGAGTCAGAACTGCATTTGAATCTGGGCCCTGTACCGGCCAGATGTATAATGATGGAACTTAAGATCTAGTGGAAGGGTACTGACAATAAACACATACATAAAATATACAGTATGATAGATGGAAATAAGTGCTATGGAGAGGTAAAATAGGTAAAGGGGAGACAGAATACCATGGGGGTTATTTGCCATTTTATATAGGGCGGATAGGGGAGGCCTCATGGATAAGGTGACACTTGTACAGAGACCTAAAAGAAGGAAGGAAGCAAATCCTGCAGATACCTTGAAGGAACAATGTTTCAGGCAGAGGCTAGAGGAAGGGCAAAGACTCTGAGGTAGGAATATGCAGGGTGTATTTAAAGACCAACACAAAGAGGCTAGTGGCTGAAACAGAATGAACTTGCTGTCTTGGAGCCTCAGTTTCTTAACTATAAAATGGAGATGATAATAGTATTTACCTCACAGGGTGGATCTGATGAGTAAATGTAATAATGCATAGCACAATGCCTAGACCTTATATAAGCTATTGTTATTAAGATGACAGCTAGATCTTAGACCTTGTTAAGGATCCTTTTTTTTCTTTTTTTTGATGATTTGTGGTTCTTGATTCATCCCAGTTCTCATCCTCTGATTCATTCTCTTGTTAGCCTGTAACCTCACTGCTGCAGTTTGTTCATCCCTCACTAAATGATTACCGAGCACTATTATATGCTACATACTAGATTCCAGGAGTTTCTTAAGAAGCCCACTGCCCCATTGGGAAGAATGGGCTGCTTAAGAAATAAGAAATAATAGCCACTACATAATGCAGAAAGGAGCACTGGTGGCACAGTGGTTAAGTGCTTGGCTGCTAACCAGAATGTCAGTGGTTTGAACCCATCCGGTGCCCTGTAGGAGAGAGTTATGGCAATCTGCTTCCATAAAGATTACAGCCTTGGAAGCCCTCTGGGGCAGTTCTCTGTTTTAAAGGGTCGCTATTAGTGGGAATCAACTGGACAGCAATGGGCTTGGGTTTCTGTTTTGTTTTGTTTTTTGGTATATAGTGCAGAGCAAGCCCAAAGAGAATAACTTAGCAAAGTACTCTGAGAGTTCAGAAGGGAGCTCCTGGAAGACTTCCCGGAGGTGGTAGCCTTTAAGCTGGCCTTTGAAAAAATGTTTTTCATGGACGCAGGTGAGGTGGAGAGGGCATTCTAGGAGGAAAGAAAGGATGTGAGCATGGGCACAGAGGCTAGCATGCTCAAGTCCTGACGGGTATAGAAGGGGAAAATGGCTGGTATGATACAAGCATAGTGTGTGGGAAGATGAGAAATGGGAACCAGATTTTGAAGGGATTTGATTATTAAAATTAGGGAGTTTGGACTTAGTCTATAAATTATGGAGAGCTGTCAAACACTTATAGGCAGAGAGTGATATGGTCACAATTGTGTTTTAGAATGATCTCTCTAGTTGCAGTGGAGGAGAGCTTATAGTCAGTAGAGAGAAGGACCCAGTAAGGAGACTAACAGCTGCTGTGGTGAGTACGGATGAGCCTTAAGAATGGGGATGGAGAGGAAGGATGAAAGTCTGAGACACAGGGAGAAATGGGATGCTCTAACTGCTCTCTGAGGATTGTCAGAAAACATACAGGAATTGCCCAAATATGGCCACAATGAAATTGTGCTGTTAACTCTTCTGAAATCATGCTTTGGAAGATTGAGGTCAGCTATTTTCAGTCCTACTGCACAGAAATACCTTTCAGAAGGAGGAGATGGACAGGAGTAACATGTGGGTGTCCTGAGCAACTTCCTGTTTGGGCACAAACAAAACAAAACTTCAGCAGCTCGAGGAACTTTAGTCATCACCCCGTCCCTGAGAGATCAACTTTCTGAATAGGGATTTATCATGACTCCCAGAGCGGCTTGAACTGAGAGATGGAGAGCTGAGTTTTGGGTTTGGGAGTATGAGGTTCAAAGCTCTGTAAAGTGGCAGCAAATTATACTGTGATTCCCACGTAATCATTTCAAAAGGCAGTTTTGACTTTCTAAATGGTTCAATTTGGTTGGACGCTCGATCTGCCAAGCTATCAGTCCCTTTAAAACAAGAAAGCCAATCCAGACTCTAGGTTTCAGGATTTATGATTTTAGTTTACTGAATCCGTAGCACCAACATCAGGAGGCTAGGGTTTCTGGCTTTGAATATGGGTGGCCACTCAGTCACCTCCTGTGGGGCTTTCCCACCAACAGACAGCAACGGGTCTTGTGGGAAGACTTTGGGTGGAGGGGATCAAAGGGAGGGGGCCCAGCAGATGATTATCATAATAGCCCAGCTGAGCATTTTTCAGCTTCAAGCATTTTTACATTAGCTAATTAACTGACAGTTTGTCCAAGAGGAGATGAGGAATGGTAGGGTACAGCAAGCTCATGCCTGATCACACTTCTAGAGTCTGGAGGGGACTGATAACGTGACTGCAGTACCAGGGCCGGAACGTTTATGTATTTGGACAGGGGCTAACGTACAGGAGCTAATTGATAGGCCCTTGGGCCTGTGTGCATGATGGTCAGCTGGTTTGTTTGAGACAATGTGATAAATGCCTCATTCAGTACAGGGGCATTCACGGCTCAGAGAGAGTCAGACCCCATTACTGATCTGATGACAAGTGCATGGAGTATTAGCTGCTTCACCACAGATGTCTTCTCTGGAGAACTGTCTCTGTGTCCCGGAGACAGAGTGAGATTCTTTACCGTCAGAGATGTCGCGTACAATTTTTCTTTCAAACAGGAAATTTTTACATCAAAACCCAGCCAGCGACGAATTCCTGTTATTCACTATTTAAAAGAATCATGTGCAATATTTTCTATAAGAAAAACCAGAAAGGACACGCACGTTTACAGAAGCAAGTATGTCAGCACAGCTCATGGTAACTCAGTGTTGTTGGTGTTAGGTGCCGTCAAGTTGGTTCTGACTCATAGTGACTCTATGTACAACAGTAACTCATGTAGACATCTATAATTTCACATTTTTTAATTTACTGTGAAAAATTGACCGAAGTAAAATTTATTCCTTTTTGTGTACAATTCTATGAGTTTAGACCAGGAGTCAGCAAATTCTTCTTGTAAAGAGACGAATAGTAAATTATTTTAGATTTTGTGTCTATACAGTGTCACAAATATTCAACTTAGCCTTCGGTGTGCCAGAGCAGCCACAGACAATACATAAACCAATGACTGTGGCTTTATTTATGGAGACAGAAATTAGAATTTCATATACATTTTTTACTCTGATTTTTTTCTCAATCATTTAAAAAATGTAAAAAAACATGCTTAGACAGTGGGCCAAATATGGCCTATGGGCTATGATCTACTGACCCCTGATTTAGAG
Source organism: Elephas maximus indicus (assembly GCF_024166365.1). Lineage (NCBI taxonomy): Eukaryota > Metazoa > Chordata > Mammalia > Proboscidea > Elephantidae > Elephas > Elephas maximus. Next base: position 88,778,754 of record NC_064821.1, on the reverse strand, counting down.
CGGGGTTTCTCAACATCGGCACTATTCACATTTTGGGGGGGGCATAATTCTTTGTTGTCGGTGAAGTGTCCATATGTTTGCTCGTTTTTTATGAGGTGGTTTGCATTCTTATTACTAAGTTCTTTGTCTGTTCTGGATGTAAGTCCTTTTTTGGTATGTAATTTGCAAATATTTTCTTCCAACCTGTGGCTTGTCTTTTATTTCATAACAGTAGCTTTCACAAAACAGAAATTTTTGATTTTTTTGAAGTCCAATTTTTTATTATTATTTTCAATGGATTATGCTTTTTTGTTGTGTCTAAGAAATCTTTGCCTAATCTAAGGCCATGAAGATTTTCTCCTATGTTTCCTTCTAGAAGTTTTCTACTTTTAGGTTTATTATCCGTTTCGGGTTAATTTTTGTATAAGGTATGAAGTAAGTGTTGCATGTGGACATTCAATTGTTTCAGCACCATTTCTTGAAAAGATAGTCCTTTCTCCATTGGATTGCCTTTGCACTTCTGTAAAAAATCAATTGAGCATATATGTGTGGGACTATTTCTGGGTTCTCTATTCTGTTTTTCTGATCTATGTGTCCATCCTTTTGCTATTACTACTCTGTCCAATCTCACATTCTAAAGTCAGCTCCCAAAGGAGAATTCTTTTGGAACAACTACGCATCTGTTAAGTGCTTTGGCACACTGAATACAACCAAGACTGTAAAATATTTAAAAATTGAAACATGTTTTAGTGAAAATCTTAGATCAAAGTTGGAGGGTAGCACAGTTGATGACTCAGACAGTGTGAAGGTGCTGAAAGAACAATGAAATATCCATAGCCTCTCTTACAGCGATCTAGGCATTGGTTAATCAGAAATGAATAATATAAATCATATACTTGCCTTCATGGAATTGAATTTCTAGATAGAGAAATAGGTAAGAAGTGAATAGAAAAACAAGTAAATAAAATTATTTCGGATTGTAATAAATTAAAATAGGGTACTGGAAAAAAAGTTGACATGGAGGGAGCTGGTTTGGCTAGCATTGTCAAGGAAGGCCACTTTGAGGAGGTGACATTTGAGCTAAGACCTGAATAAAGAGAAGGAGGCAGTTATAGTGACAATCTGGGGGAAATTGTATTCTAGGTAGAGGGAACAGCAGGTATAAAGGCCCTGAGGCCCATCTGATCCTGAAAGATGAAAGGTGAAAGCTAGCGTTTGGGAAGGGGGACAGGATATGAGACGAAGTAAGAGATAGACTGAGGATTATTACAATCAGGCCTTCACTGATCTGTCCTCCTCATCTCCCACCAGTTTTGCCCCCACACTCTATTTTTTTTTTTTTAGTGTATCAGCTTTTTAAAAATTTTTTATTGTGCTTTAAGTGAAAGTTTACAAACCAAGTCAGTCTCTCATACAAAAATTTATATACACCTTGCACTATACTCCTAGTTGCTCTCCCCATAATGAGACAGCACATTCCTTCTCTCTACTCTTTTCCTGTCCATTCAGCCAGCTTCTGACCCCCTCTGCCCTCTCATCTCCCCTCCAGGCAGGAGCTGCCCACATAGTCTCATGTGTCTACTTGATCCAAGAAGCTTACTCTTCACCAGTATCATTTTCTGTCCCATAGTCCAGTCCAACCCCTGTCTGAAGAGTTGGCTTTGGGAATGGTTCCTGTCTTGGGCTAACAGGTCTGGGGACCATGACCTCTGGGGTCCTTCCAGTCTCAGTCAGACCATTAAGTCTGGTCTTTTTACGAGCCTCACACTCTATCCTTTTTTTTAAATTAATTTTTATTGTGCTTTAAGTGAAGGTTTACAAATCAAGTCAGTCCCTCATACAAAAACTTAAATACACCTTGCTATACACTCCTAATTGCTCTCCCCCTAATGAGACAGCACACTTCCTCCCTCCACTCTCTCTCATTGTGTCCATTTGGCCAGCTTCTGGCCCCTCTGCCCTCTCATCACCCCTCCAGAAGGAGATGCCAACATAGTCTCATGTGTCTACTTGATCCAAGAAGCTCGTTCTTCACCTGTATCGTTTTCCATTCCATAGTCCAGTCCAATCCCTGTCTGAAGAGTTGGCTTTGGGAATGGTTCCAGTCTTGGGCTAACAGAAAGTCTGGGGACCATGACCTCTGGGGTCCTTCTAGTCTCACTCTGACTGTTAAGTCTGGTCTTTTTACTTGAATTTGGGGTCTACATCCCACTGCTTTCCTGCTTCCTCAGGGGTTCTCTGTTGTGTTTCCTGCTAGGGCAGTCCTCTGTTGTGGCCAAGCGCCATCTAGTTCTTCTGGTTGCAGGCTAATGTAGTCTCTGGTTTATGTGGTCCTTCCTCTTGGGCTCATAATTACCTTGTGTCTTTGGTGTTCTTCATTTTCCTTTTTTCTAGGTGGGTTGAGACCAATTGTTGCATCTTAGATGGCCGCTTGCTAGCTTTTAAGACCCCAGACGCCGCTCTCCAAAGTGGGATGAAGAATGTTTGCTTAATAGATTTTATTATGCCGATTGACTTAGATGTCCCCTGAAACCATGGTCCCCAAACCCCCGCTCCTGCTACGTTGGCCTTCAAAGTGTTCAGTTTATTCAGGAAACTTCTTTGCTTTTGGTTTAGTCCAGTTGTGTTGACCTCTCCTGTATTGTGTGTTGTCTTTCCCTTCACCTAAAATGAAACTTATCTACTGTCTAATTAGTGAATACCTCTCTCCCTCCCTCCCGCACTCCACCCTCTCATAACCATCAAAGAGCATTTTCTTCTCTGTTTAAACTATTTCTTTAGTTCTTATAATAGTGGTCTTATACAATATTTGTCCTTTTGCAGCTGACTAATTTCACTCAGCATGATGCCTTCCAGATTCCTCCATGTTATGAAACGTTTCATGGTTCATCACTTTTCTTTATCTATGCGTAGTATTCCATTGTGTGAATATATCATAATTTATTTATCCATTTATCCATTGATGGGCACCTTGGTTGCTTCCATCTCTTTGCTTTTGTAAACAGCCCTGCAATGAACATGAGTGTGCATATATCTGTTTGTGTAAAGGCTCTTATTTCTCTAGGGTATATTCCAAGGAGTGGGATTACCGGATCATATGGTAGTTCTATTTCTAGCTTTTTTTTTTTAATTAGTTTTTATTGTGCTTTAAGTGAAAGTTTACAAACCAGGTCACTCTCTCATACAAAAATTTACATACACCTTGCTATACGCTCCTAATTGCTCTCTCTCTGGTGAGATAGCACAGTACTTCCCTCCTCTCTCTCTCCTCGTGTCAATTTGGGTAGCTTCTGACCGCTCTGTCCTCTCATCTCCCCTCCAGACAGGAGATACCAACATAGTCTCATGTGACCACTTCATCCAAGATGGTTGTTCTTCACCAGTCTCATTTTCCATCCCCTATTCCAGTCCAATCCCTGTCTGAAGATTTGGCTTTGGGAATGGTTCCTGTCTTGGGCTAACAGAAGGTCTGGGTCCATGCCCTCCGGGGTTCCTCCAGTCCCAGTCTGACCATTAAGTCTGGTCTTTTCACTTGAATTTGGGGTCTGCATCCCACTGCTATCCTGTTCCCTCAGGGTTTCTCTGTTGAGTTCCCTGTCAGGGCAGTCATCTAGCTCTTCTGGTCTTAAGCTGATGAAGCCTCTGGTTTATGTGGTCCTTTTTGTCTCTTAGGCTCATGATTATTTTGTGTCTTTGGTGTTCTTCATTCTTCCTTGTTCCGGGGTGTTGAGACCAATTGATGCCTCTTACATGGCTGCTTGCTAGCATTTAAAACCCCAGACACCACTCTCGAAAGTGGGATGCAGAATGTTTTCTTAATAGATTTTGTTATGCCGATTGACTTAGATGTCCCCTGAAGCCATGGTCCTCAAACCCCTGCCCCTGCTACGCTGGCCTTTGAAGTGTTCAGTTTATTAAGGAAACTTCTTTGTTTTTGGTTTAGTCCATTTGTGTTGACCTCTCCTGTATTGTGTATTGTCTTTCCCTTCACCTAAAATGAAACTTACCTACTATTTAATTAGCGAATACCCCTTTCACTTCCTCCCGCACTCCCCCCTCCCGTAACCATCAAAGAATATTTTCTTCTCTCGTTAGGCTGTTTCTCCAGTTCTTATAATAGTGGTCTTATACAATATTTGTCCTTTTGCAACTGACTGATTTCACTCAGCATAATGTCTTCCAGATTTCTCCATGTTATGAAATATTTCATGGATTCAACATTGTCCTTTATCGATGCGTAGTATTCCACTGCGTGAATATACCATAGTTTATTTATGCATTCATCCATTGATGGGCACCTTGGTTGCTTCCATCTTTTTGGTATTGTAAACAGTGCTGCAATGAACATAGGTGTGTATATATCTATTTGTGTAAAGGCTCTTATTTCTCTAGGATATATTCCAAGGAGTGGGATTGCTGGATCATATGGTAGTTCTATTTCTAGCTTTTTAAGGAAGCACCAAATAGATTTCCAAAGTGCTTGTACCTTTTTACATTCCCACCAGCAGTGTATAAGTGTTCCAGTCTCTCCACAACCTCTCCAACATTTATTATTTTGTGTGTTTTGGATTAATGCCAGCCTTGTTGGAGGTAAGATGGAATCTCATTGTAGTTTTGATTTGTATTTCTCTAATGGCTAATGATCAAGAGCGATTCCTCATGTCTCTGTTAGCCACCTGAATGTCTTCTTTAGTGAAGTGCCTGTTCATGTCCTTTGCCCATTTTGTAATTGGGTTATTTGTCTTTTTGCAGTTGAGTTTTAGCAGAATCATGTAGATTTCAGAGATCAGGTGCTGGTCAGAAATGTCATAGCTGAAAACTTTTTCCCAGTCTGTAGGCCCACGTCTGGGTAGGTAGTCTTTTTACTCTTTTGGTGAAGTCTTTGGATGAGCATAGGTGTTTGATTTTTAGGAGCTCCCAGTTATCTGGTTTCTCTTCTGCATTGTTAGTAATGTTTTGTATTCTGTTTATGCCGTGTATTAGGACTCCTAACGTTGTACCTATTTTTCTTCCATGATCTTTGTCGTTTTAGATTTTATGTTTAGGCCTTTGATCCATTTTGAGTTCATTTTTGTGCATGGAGTGAGGTATGGGTCTTGTTTCATTTTTTTGCAGATGGATATCTGGTTATGCCAGCACCATTTGTTAAAAAGACTATCTTTTCCCCAATTAACTGACACTGGTCCTTTGTCAAATATCAGCTGCTCATATGTGGGTGGATTTATATTCTCAATTCTGTTCCACTGGTCTATGTATCTGTTGTTGTACCAGCTGTTTTGACTACTGTGGCAATATAATAGTTTCTAAAATTAGGTAGAGTGAGGCCTCCCACTTTGTTCTTCTTTTTCAGTAATGCCTTATTTTTCCGGGGCTTCTTTCTCTTCCATATGAAGTTGGTGATTTGTTTCTCCATCTTATTAAAAAATGTCATTGGAATTTGGATCGGAATTGCATGGTATATATAGATGGCTTTTGGTAGAATAGACATTTTTACAATATCAAGTCTTGCAATCCATGAGCAAAGTATGTTTTTCCACTTGTGTAGGTGTCTTTTGGTTTCTTGCAGTAGTACCTTGTAGTTTTCTTTGCATAGGTCTTTTGCAACTCTGGTTAGATTTATTCCTAAGTATTTTATCTTCTTGGGGGCTACTGCTAATGGCATTGATTTGGTCATTTCCTCTTCGATGTTCTTTTTGTTGGTGTAGAGGAATCCAACTGATTTTTTACGTTTATCTTGTAACCTGATACTCTGATGAACTCTTCTATTGGTTTCAGCAGTTTTTTTGAGGATTCTTTAGGGTTTTCTGTCACACTCTATCTTATAGGCATTTTGAACTTTTTTGTTCTCCAAACAAGGCAGTCCTTTTTACACTATGAGTTTTTCAGAGGCTGTTCCCTCAAGGAGCCCTGGTGGCACAGTGGTTAAGAGCTCAGGCTGCTAACCAAAAGGTCAGCAGTTAGAATCTACCACCTGTGCCTTGGAAACCCTATGGGGTAGTTCAGCTCTGTCCTATAGGGTTGCTATCAGTTGGAATAGACTTGAGGGCAATGGGTTTTTTTTTTCCCCCTCAAGCTAGAATGTGTGGCAGTAATAATTCTCTCCTTTTTTAGTAACAGAATTTCCCTGAGTTTTGGCAGGGCACATGGACAGAGTCTCCTACCCAACCTGGACTACCTGCCTACATTTGAACTATTACGTGAGAGAAAAATAAAATTCTGTCTTGTTTGATACACTGCATTTTGGGTCTCTTTATTATATCAACTTAGTCTGTATGCTAACTTTTTCTCATCTGCCTAGTGAACTCTTTATTCATTCTTTAAGACCAAACTCTAAATATCATGTTCTTTCTTCTGTTTTGCCCATCCTCTCCAGGGAAAATTGTTGTTATTGTTAGGTGCCGTCGAGTTGGTTCCAACTCATAGCGACCCCATGCACAACAGAATGAAACATCGACCAGTCCTACACCACCTGCACAATCTTTGCTATATTTGAGCCCATTATTGCAGCCACTGTGTCAATCCATATTGTTGAGGGTCTTCCTCTTTTTCGCTGACCCTCTACTTTACCTAGCATGATGTCCTTCTCCAGGGACTGGTCCCTTCTGATAACATGTTCAAAGTACATGAGATGAAGTCTCACCATCCTTGCTTCCAAGGAGCATTCTGGCTGTACTTCTTACAAGACAGATTTGTTTGTTCTTCTAGCAGCCCACGGTATATTCAATATTGTTTGCCAACACCATAATTCAAATGCATCAATTCCTCTTTGATTTTCGTTATTCCTTGTCCAAATTTCACATGCATATGAGGCGATTGAAAATACCATGGCTTGAGTCAGGTGCACCTTAGCCCTCAAAGCAACATCTTGCTTTTCAACACTTTAAGGAGATCTTTTGCAGAAGATTTGCCCAATGCAATAAGCTGTTTGATTTCTTGACTCCTGCTTCCATAGGCATTGATTGTGGATCCTAGTAAAATGAAATCCTTGTCAATGTCAATCTTTTCTCCGTTTATCATCGTGTTGCCTTTTGGTCCAACTGTGAGTATTTTTATTTTCTTTATGTTGAGGTGCAATCCATAATGAAGGCTGTAGTCTTTGATCATCATCAGTAAGTGCTCCAAATCCTCTTCAGTTCCAGCAAGCAAGGTTGTGTCATCTGCATATCGTAGGTTAATGAGTCTTCCTCCAATCCTGATTCCATGTTCTTCTTCATATAGTCCAGCTTCCCAGATCATTTGCTCAGCGTACAGATTGAATAAGTACAGTGAAAGGATACATCTCAGAAGAGGACGTGGGACAGAGGATATCATTGCTGATGTTAAATGGATCTTAGCTGAAAGCAGACAGTACCAGAAAGATGTTTACCTGTGTTTTATTGACTACGTAAAGACATTCAACTATGTGGATCATAACAAATTATGGTTAATATTGCAAAGAATGGAAATTCCAGAAGACTTAATTGTGCTCTTGGGGAACCTGTACATAGACCAAGAGTCAGTTGTCCAAACAGAACAAGGGAATACTGCTTGGTTTAAAACCCGGAAAGGTGTGCATCAACGTTATATCCAGGGAAAGTTAGTTAATTGTTTTTTTCTTCTACAGCCTCATAGTACTTTGTATGTACAACTATCATGGTATTTCACTCAGTCAAGAAGCGTTGACCAGGAGCCTAATATAAGTCATGCACTGTGGTAAATAAGGAGTTTGTGGCCTAAAAGGAAAGACACATGGGAAGAAATAATTGCAAAGTAGTTATAGAGTTGGAGGGGAGCACAGACCTCATTGACTTTTCCTTCCTCCTCAACTGCAATAAAACTCACTGCCATTGAGTCGACTCCGACTCACAGCAACCCTATAGGACAGGGTAGAACTGCCACATAGAGTTTCCAAGGAGTGCCTGGTGGATTTAAACTGCTGACCTTTTGGTTAGCAGCTGCAGCACTCAACCACTATGCCACCAGCGTTTCCTCAACCCCTATAACCAATTCTAATAAGATGTTAAGAAATAAATAATGCTTTATAGCCCAGAATATGGGTAACTTACAGAATAGGAAGTAAAGAAGGAGAAAGGCAGGTGGCATCAGGGTAGCATTTGTTAAGTCACACCAGCCTTAAGGCGGGAGTATGGGTTCCAGCCCCACCATCAGAGATGGGAGCAGCAGGACAGGCTTTTGGGATTCAAAGGAAGCTGTGTCCCTCCCAGAGGCCATAGTGGGCTGTTGTTGGTGGTTCCTCTTAGAGAGATTGTGCTCCAGAGAGTGGCAAGCTTCTGGGAGTGATCTGCCACAGAAGCTGGAAAAGTAGTATGGTGGCAAGATGACTAGCAGTTGAAGTTCCCCAGGACTTGAGACACCTTGGAGAGACTCTCAGAAATAGTTGAAAGACACATTGAGGTATGGTTAATTCCTACAAATAGGTAAGTGGGCGTTCATGCTAGAATAACTGGGGTATAGAAAAGCTATTAAATAGTATAATCTCATTTAGTAGTTACTGGTAAATGAGGCTGGGGACAGGTGGATTATATCGTGGGGATCCCACCTGCAATTTTTATGAATCTTCTTGAAGTTGATATCAGCTCCATGGATGCATCACTACCTCTAGAAATAAAGCCAGTCACTGTTTAGGACAATGACCAAGATAACCGTAGAAAACTGGCACATGCAAGTGAATGTAGATTTCTAGAAACCTCCATAAATTGTAAGATATAAAAGAACTGTGACAATCTGAAATTTAAGAAACTGCAAACTTTTATTAGGTCCCTAAGCAGATAAAGAGGGCCAAGTAAAGTATTCAGGAGGAAAGAGAACACAGCTTTACTGACTGGCTAAAAATGTTAACTGGTTTGCAGTCCCTGGGAGATACCAAGAAACAGAGCTGCAATGTTGAATGTCATTAGAAGTTCTCATATATGAAAACAGCCGAATTGCCACCAGAATCATTGACCTAGTTATTGGGACCAACCCAACCCAAACCAAACCAAACCCATTACTGTCGACTCAGATTCATAGCGGCTCTACATGACAGAGTAGAACTGCCTGTAGAGTTTCCAAGGAGTGCCTGATGGATTCTAACTGCCAACCTTTTGGTTAGCACACATAGCTTTTAACCACTATGCCACCAGGGTTTCCACAGGTGAAAGCAAAAGCTGTTCAGTTAATCTTGAGACTTATGAGGATCCGAAAGTTGAGGGTAGTTTTGGGAAAGGCTACCCTTAGTATAGGGGAAGAGTGCTCTTGGCTGGGGGACTCTACTGAGATGCTGCAAGATGTAAAGAAATGATGGCAGAACCTCTGAGCCTGGCATAAGCCATTTTCAAGGCAACCAGGCAAGGCCTTAGTGTCAGTTGGCTGGGTGTTAAATGTTCTCACCTAACTAGGAATGGGGAGGGTTTAGAACCACAGAGCTTTAAAGATGTTTTTCTTTGTCCTATCAGAGGTTGAGAGAAAATATGTCTACTTCTTCACTGGGGCTGGAGACATTCTTATAGAAGGCAGAGGAAACAGTGCCAAAGATACAAACACATTAATCAAGTCCTGAGGACCAGGGCTATCCTAGGGTAAGGTTTTGGGAAAGTTCCAGTTTCCAGACCCAGGATGGTCTTTTAGATTCTTCTAATTGTTGGAACTAATATGAGAAAAGGAGGCAGGAAGCAGCTCAAGAAACAGAAAGGAAACTTAATGTGATTGTAAATTCTTGAGGTGATTGTAGGTTTACACCAAGGACTCCAATGACTACTATACATGAGGACTTCACTGAACAAATGAAAGCCTTGATGGTGACCATATTGGTTTTTGGGAAAGAGATATGAGGGGGGGGCACTTCTGAGATCCTAAAAGGCAGAAAACTGAATAAAATTGGTTGGGGAGGAAGCTCCTGGGAAGCTGAAAACAAAATAAAACAAAAAACCCTGGTATAGTTTTCCTAAGGTTGAAGAGCATCAGCAAAGGGAGAACTTGGCTATCTTAAACTCTCACAAGAGGAGTCTCAGCTAGGTTAAGATCCCAACTTTGTCTCGTGGAGGGAGAAACTCAGGAATAGGGACATCCAGAAAAAAAAAAAGGCCTGAGAAGCACTTGATGGTGGGTTCCCAAGTGGCAAGCACCCAAGCCACCTCCCATCATAACAATGGAATGGTTCATATGTAGTTTGAGTTCCAGTTGTGAGGCTTGAGTTTCTGACAGAACTTGTGGAGATGAGGGAAAAGGTGAAAAATCTGTGGCTTTATGTTGGAATCTGGCAGTATTCAGGAGAGGGTAGGTACACTGGTGAGCACAGAGTCTAGACTCTCTAAAGTGTTTACCCAAAGCATGCAGGAGCAGATCATCTCCATATTCTCATCCTTGTTCCAGGAGTTGAAGCCACAGGAAAATTAAGGCAGGAAGAGCCAAAAATTCCATCTTTCTGCTTCTACTTTGGGTCCTCTATTAAAGCTTTAATTTGGGGACTCCCCGAAATTTGAAGAGTGCTATGAGAAGGTGTCATGGAAGGACCAAACCAGGATTTCTCTAAAAGTGGAATATGACTGGGCTTAGGTAAGCAGTGTAAGTTAGAAGTTGGAGACCTAGAAGTCTGTGTTGCCTGAGAATGATGACTTTTGAGATCACCCTAAAGAGCTACTGATTAACTGCATCATCTTTGGTTTCCATAACCCGTAGATTCCCTTTTGTGATAGTATTAAACAAACAAACAAAAAAAAGCAAGTAAGATCTGGGTGTGTGTGCATTTTCTGGCTCTGAATAGCCGAACTCATAGCAACCTTGGAGGACAGAGTAGAACTGTCCCATACAGTTTCCGAGGCTATAAATCTTGTATGGAACAGATTGCTACATCTTTCTCCTGTGGTAGTTCTGAATAGACATTCCAAAATAGACCAGTACACTGTATTCTGTATACAGGGTGGCTTAGCCACTTCCTACAGATGCAGTGGTTTCCAGCACTGGAAGTCAGAGCAAGTATTAAATTCCTATGGCTGCAGAGTATGTAAACAGTGTAGATTTTATCTGTCTTGTGTAGGTCTACCAATATGAAGAGATAGAGGTTTCAGAAACCCCTGTTACTTTCCAAAAATTGCTGGAGAATGTGATCAGTTTCATTTGAATTTATCTGGAAGTGTTAATTTATTTATTCATTTATATATTTGCCTAAACTTTGGAAGAGTAGGAGCAAAGGCTTTTCAAGAGTAATGAATATGTTTTTTGTCTGCCCAGATTTTCTTCACAGAGCTGCCCCTCAATGTATGTGGCTTGGATGCAGCTGACCCCACACCCTGCTTCCAAGGGTGGCCACATGACTCAGGCCTGGCAAATTAGAACATTCTACATATGTAACTGGACTCACTGATTGGTTTGGGGATGAGCATGTGGCCCAAGTTAGGCTAATGAGACTCAATCCCCAGAATTTTTCTCCAACTCTAGGGAGAAACTTGTACTCTGCTGGAGTTGCTAAACTTGTGGAATATAGGTCTGGAGCTGTTGGAGGCTTTGTCATTGCCCGGGGAAACATCAGAGGGAAGGAGAACTGAGTCTAGTTCCTACTAACCTTGAACAGCTCTAATCAGCTGTATGTGAAGTGAAACTGGCCCCCTTTTCAGCTTACGGTAGTTATCTGTCTCTTGCAACTGAAAAAAATCATGCTAATACAACAGTGATACTAGGCCATATAGGAATCTGAAGTTGTCCCCTTAAAACTTCAGTAATTCTCGGTAAAAAGTGATGACATGTAACGTTACGCAGACCATTGAGAAGATCTCCATTTTTAACAACTGTTCCTACTCCATAGATTATGGAAAATTAGAAACATTCATAATGTTTATGCTTATGAAAAATTCTTCTTTCAGGATTGCAAAATCCTTTAATGTTGTAACATGCCATTGTCGAGGCAAACTCAGGGCACCAATTTTTGAAGAGTCAGCTTAAGGTTCACAAGGAAGTCAAGTCTCTCACTCTCTTGAACCTTTTTGGGGGTTCAAGGCCTTGATAACCTTGGTAAGCTGCTTAGTTCAGGCTTTTGTCCAAGTAATTGCTGACTTACACTGATGTTGATTTTCAGGGCATTGGGGGTAGATAGATACCAGGTTAGAAAAATGGATAAGACGAAGTCTATCGTTTTTATTAGTACAAATCTGCCTGACAGTGAAGTGTGAAACTGTATTAAAAAAAGAGTTTGGGCTTAAAAGTGGGAAATGACAGATAAGTTCTGAGAGAGAGAAGATGTGTCAAGAGCTAGACCATGCTCCACTTACATGTGTGTTTCCCAATGCCAGCCTGTTTTCCTCTGGTAACTGGCCACTGTAGGTATGAGTCCAGCCATCAGCATGCTGATGCTTTGTTTTCACTAGCTATACTCACAGACCCTAAGGCAGGTCTGGCAGGAAGCTCTACCCTACCTTAGATACTTGGTAGCATTTGACCTTACGGTCCATGGCAAGCCATGGTTGGAGAGAGGAGTGATGGGCAGGCCCAAGCCAAGTTGGCGGGAGTTGCGGTGGTGGGGTGGAGTGGAGTGGGAGGTAGGTCACTGAAGAATATTCAAGGCCTCCCAAGGGAGATGATCAGAGCCCCTTCCAAGGGAGATGGCTTCAAGACCTGATTAATGGGGTTGTAGAGAACATTTGACATTTTTGGCTGCCCAGCATCTGAACACCCTTTCCATTTTGGAGGACTCTCAAGTCTCAGATAAGATGGGAGGCAGGGCACATTAAACTCAGATATGATGCCTGAGCAAGGTGTCAGAAGATACAGGAATAAAATGAAGTGCTATTTTAGGATTTGGGGCTGCCCACTAAGCTCAAAACAACTAATTAGAGGTAAAAATATAGTCTGAAAGTGGGAAAGTCAAAATAATTCACCAAAATAATTTACCACTGATAGGGGAACCTAGGAAACCCTGGTGGCGTAGTGGTTAAGTGCTACAGCTGCTAAGCAAGAGGTCGGCAGTTCAAATCCGCCAGGCGCTCCTCGGAAACTCTATGGGGCAGTTGTATTCTGTCCTATAGGGTCGCTATGAGTCAGAATCGACTCGACGGCAGTGGGTTTTCGTTTAGGGGAACCTATGAAATAATCTGCCTCCTGTTCCTGGCCCAGTTGGTAGGCATGAGGGCTGATGAGGAAGCCCTCTCCCAGGTACCACTTCAGGCTGTGTAGAGAACAGAGAAGGAAAACTGGACCGTGATTTAGACACTTCTCAGGCCACAATAACAGAATCTAGTTGGAACTTATTTGAATAAGAAAGGAATTTACATAAGCAGCCACATTCAACATGGGAAGTAGGTACCCCTGCCCTGGGCCTCACGGCTAGAAGGCCCTGCTTTGGCCCTCCTCTGGACATGTCTCTCCCCACATGGTGAGAAATCCTTGGGGCCAAGGTCTCCCTCATCTAGATCATGCTCTGAAATCCAAGATCCTGAAATTCCCTGCTCAAATGGCTCCAACCGTTTACAGGACCTGTATGGGCCTCTTCCCTGGATTTCTTCTCCCAAGGACAGATAGCATTGTCTGTATGCACACCTTTAGACCCAAAGAGGTTGGCAAGGGAAACCTGTTTGTAGTGGGGAATAGAAGAGGCTTAGATGTGTATACAACGCCCCACCCTCGACTCTTCCCAGTGCGTGATGGAGCCAGGGATGAGAAGAGAAGGGAGTTAGCTCTTCCCATACCACCATGCATTGGCAGAATTCTAAGGGTCAATTAATTCTAAATTTGAACCTAGTTTTAAAGGTTTACGTGAAGGTATATTTATCAAGGTAGGAGAATTGAATACATTTTACTTAATAATTTATTAGTTTGATTTATGACTTTTAAAATATTTAGACATATGGTATGTGGGTCTTCATTTGCCCCAGGCCCTGCAAATGTTAGGGGCAGGCCTAATTTAAGAACAGGGACAAAGCTGAGCCTCAGGAGACCCTGGACTCAGGGAATAGATTGCTTCTAGTGTTCATTCCATTACTCAAACCTACTCCTTTCAGAGAACTCCCTTCATTCTTCTTTGGATTTCTGAAGACTGGTTTCCTTTGCAACTCAGCCTTCATGGTGGACAGCGGCTACAGCTCCCTCCGGAGATTCCATGTTACATGTCCTAACCCCTGGAAAGACCAGTTCTTGTTTTGGGTCCTATTTCCAAATATTTGTGAAATAAGCTTTAATTGGCTCAGCCTGGGTTCTATGAACTATGGCCAGGAGCAAAGACATGTATAAATTGAGAAGGAGGATGTCTTAGTGAACTGGAAAGAGGCTTTAAAAGGTGTCCTCTACAGTGGGGCAATTGACTCATCAGCCTGAGTCATTGGTCCACTCACACTCTCAGGTCTTAACCCATGACCAGTGTTCTTACGACTGGTCGATCCACCCAGGGAGTTCCTGAAAGTGAGTGAATCACCTGGAGAAGCACGGGAGGAAAATACTGACAATATGGGGAAAGATACTCAACCCAGAAAGGTTGTAACCTCATTTTCCAGTGATCCATTGTTTAGGTGGGGATGTGCTGGTTACCTAATGTATCACCAAGTGTGACCTTTTTACTTACTAGACATCTCTCATATCCACAAAGTCTTTCCATCCTCACCACCCCTACTGTAGTTCCTGTTAAGGTTATCTTTTGCCTACATTGTTGCAACAACCTACTACATCTGTTCTATGTCTTCAGAATTCACCCCTTTAATCTACTCTACAGCCAGTGATGATTCTAAAAAGCAAATCTGATCATACCCATATCAATCACTTTTTTGCTTAAAAATATGTAATGGCCCTCCTATTGCTTTGGTGGCAAAGTACAAATTTCTTATCTTGGTTTATGAGGCTTTTCATGCCTACCCTGTTTGATCTCTCACCGTCCTTTGCCTCCTTCAACTTTAGACCAACTTTTGCACCACTTTTAGTGCCCCAGAAAAGACATATGCTCTCCTCTGGGCGTTTGCACATGCAATTCTTCCTGCCTGGACCATATTTCCATCTGGCTCTGTCACTTAAACTAGAAAAAGAACTAGTTCAGATATGATGATTTGAGGTGTTTATGGGGCATCCAATACGCATTTGTAGAGACAGAAAATGGGCTAGGGCTGGTGCTTTAAGAGGTTGCAGAGGTTGCCATCCAGAGGTCAGATTAGGTGATTAGGTTTCAACTGGAGGAAACACAAGGAAGAAAGGGTGGGTATAGGTTTATTGGCTCTGGGGAGATATAAGGAGGAGGTGTAAGTTTGTTAGTCTCTCTAAAAGGCAAGGCCAGTTTACCAACCTGAAAGTGGGAGACAGGCATTTCAGGTGAGTGGAGTAGGTATGGAGTATCAGAAGAAGCAGACCTAGGATGGACAAAAGGAATCGCAAATATGGCTAGGGATCAGCCCAGAGTGGCACTAACCTTTTTTGCCTGCTAACTGAAAGGTCAATGGTTTGAACCCACCAACTGCTCCACAGGAGAAAATGTGGCAGTCTGCTTCTGTTAAGATTTGGAGCCTTGGAAACCCTATGGGACCATTCTACACTGTCCTATAGCGTCACTATGAGTTGGAATCGACTCCACTGCAATGTGTTTGGTTTTTGGTTTGGAGCAATTCAGTAGAAACACCAACCACAAGGCCCTATGTCAAGGTAGGATACTGGGATAGATTACTCCATTGTCCTGGGAAAGAAGACTCAAGGGAAGAGTTGAGTTGTGGTTGGGGAATAAAGCCAGAAGTCAATGCTGCAAGAATAGAATCAGTGAGGAGTGTGAGGTTAAGACTCAAGAACCAAGATAAGGAAGAGGCTGAGAAACAGCAAACTGTTGGAGGGGAAGGATGGAGAGAATAAACAAAGGGTGCTATCCTGCCCTGATCTTATGAGCTCAGGGAGAGTTAACCAGTTTAAGAGCATAGCACAGAGCTAAACTATTATTGCTTGTTCATAGGAGTCTCCCTCAAGGGCAGAAATAGTGTCTTATTGAGTGCCTAGAGGAAACCCTGGTGGTGTAGCAGTTAAGTGCTACAGCTGCTAACCAAGAGGTCGGCAGTTTGAATCTGACAGGCGCTCCTTGGAAACTCTTTGGGGCAGTTCTACTCTATCCTATAGGGTCGCTATAAGTCAGAATCAACTCGATGGCAGTGGGTTTGGTTTTTGGTTTTGAGTACCTAGAACAAGATGTGGCCTGTGGGTGGGGCTTAGTTGAATTGAATTGAGCTTGTCATTTTGGACTGTTCTATTCTACCTTTTACAGTTAATAAATCTACTTTTATATGTAAAAATTTAATATGATCTATCTATCTATATATATGTGACATACAGGGTCCCTATGAGTCTGAATCAACTTGACGGCAAAGGATTTGGTTTTTCTGGTTTATATTAGACATACAGATTATATATTTGATATATGCTATAACCGATTACATTTTTTGTTTTCAGTGTAAAAGTGTATTGCTTTTGAACATATACTCCCAGTGCCTTAGGAGCTTTTACTTAACCCTTGTTGTTGTTGTCAGTTGCGGAGCTGATTCTTCCTTATGTGTGGAGTAGAACTGCTCCATAGGGTTTTTAAGGCTGTGACCTTTCCGAAGCAGATCGCCAGGCCTGTCTTCTGAGGTACCTCTGACTAGGCACAGAATTTCATACATTGGCTCTGAGGATGGAGAAATAGGATTCCGAAAAAAGTGTGGGGACTAATAGTGCCTCCTTTAGGAGCCCTAGTGGAGCAATGGTTAAGTGTTTGGCTGCTAACTGAAAGGTCTGCAGTTCAAACCCACCTGTGGCTCTGCAGGACAAAAGACCTGTTAATCTGCTTTTGAAAAGATTACAGCCTAGGAAATCCTATGGGACAGTTCTACTCTGTCATATAGGGTTGTTATGAGTAGGAATTGACTTGATGGCACATACAACGGTAGTGCCACCTTTGCAAGAAGCGTTAGGATGAGCATAACATAAGGTAGCCTCTACCCTCGAATAAAAAGAAAATCACCATGGATGTGTCATTTTTCAGTCAAATGCTCAGAGCTGCAGACATAAATGACCAGTCCTTTTACATGCCGTGTTTGTACTTTTCTCATGTGAATGGTTAACTGTAAACCCTAGGAGTTGCATAATTTTCCCAGATTTCAAGGATGATGGCCCTGCAGAGGTGGCCGTGGAACCTGCAGGAGGCTGTTTGTTTAAACACATGAATTACATAAAACATTTCTAAGGGATGTTTGCAATTTTATTGTTCAGAGCAAAGAAAAATGCTATTATTTATTTTTTAAGCCAAAAACTGTCTAACAAGGGAACTGGGCTGATTTTACCCTCTAACATAAAAACATATGAAACAGTTTTTAGATTTGAGACCTGTGGAATTACAGGGTGATTATTGTACATTCCAGAAAGAACCATGAACTACAAATTGTTCCAAACTATTGAAATAAAGGCCACAGGAAGTAAGCATACTTTAAAGTGCTATATGGTGTTACATTTCAGAAATGAGTTGGGCTGGAAAATGAAACCAGCTTCTTTTCTTACTGTTGAGTTTTCCTGAATTTCCTACAAGCTGCTTGGAATTCTGCAAACAATTCACAGCTGATAAAATAAAAAGGCAGCAGAACTGAGTATCTGTGGTGAAGACCTTAGAAGCAGCATGCAGAGGGAAGGGTCACTGTCTGCCCCTCTTGGTTCCTGTAACCAAAGAACTGTACAATTTTTTGGTTTTCTTGTTGTCCTTTTAAATAAATGGGAATCAGTTGAGGACCTACAGAAAGGATTACTAGGGTAACCTGAATTTAGACTGCCCCAGGAACCTTTCTTGAGAGTTTACTACTGACTTTTGCTTATTCATTCAAAGAACATTCACTGCCTATCCAATGTATGCCAGGCCCTATGCTAGCTACCGATGATTTAAGGAGGGAGATTTGTGAACACAGTCTGCAGGATCAGATGCTGACAAGTAGGAGTTCACCACTTCATTGTGTTGTGTGGACGAGAAATTTTTTAGTATTCTGAGAACTGCAAGGACTTTAGTATAGTTGGCTCTTAGGGGTAACAGGAAGAACTATGAGAGAAGAGGTAGAGAAGTTGGTGGGAGCTAGACCATTAAGGCCTTGAATGCCAGGCTAAGAGATTTAAACCTAATCCTGAGGACAAAAGGAATCGCTGCAGGGTTTAGGCAAGGGAAAAACATGATCAAATTTTTTATTTAGAGTGGTTACTCCATGTAGTGTATGGACTGGAGGCGGCAAGGCAGGGAGATTTTGAAGAAGCTGTTGTAGTCTGATTAAAGAAAATGAGTGACTAGTGAGCTGATCTTTGGGTCATCTTTCGATGAAAGTTTTTCAGGCTTGGAGCTAATCATATGGATTGGGGAAACTGAGAAGTTAAGAGACCATATGGTTTAAAGCAGGTGCATACATGTCTGAGGTGAACTCTCAAGGTAGGCCAAATGTCACCTCCTTTAGAAAGCCTTCCCTCACCTGCACATGGACAGAGATCAACACTGTCGTTGAGGATCACAGAGCACTTTGTCAATTTCTCTGTTATGGCACTTATCACATGCTCTATAATTATTCCTTTTTTGGTCTGCTTCTCTATGGACTCTAGACTCAATATTAGGGACTCTCTCTTATTCTTTTTTGTGTCTGCAGTGCTTGGAAGCATCAATAAACATTTGCTAAATGAAGGGAAGAGGGAGGCTGTGTGGACAGGCAGTTGGGACATGGGGCTCTAATCCTGGCTCTGTTAATAAGTGTCTGGGTGACTTTGAACAAGTCTCCTCACTGCTCTGGGTCTCAATTTCTTCATCTGTAAAATGAGAATAAAAATACAACCCTTCTTCTCAGGGTTATGGAGATTAAATGAGGTAACAGAGCTTACCAGCTGCCTGCCCTGTTTGTGCCCTGCCCTGGAGAAACAGCCTGGACTATTGTTCCTTCATTTGGATCTCATTTAATCTCTCTCTCTCCTGGTGACAGCCAAACTGAAAACTGTGGCCTTGTTGGAGAGGAAATTTGCTGCAGTAGCATACATACCATCCAGGTGGCCCCTAGGTTGCTGGGAGGGCACAGACCAACAGAGGGGTGCATGACAGGCTAGAGAGAGAGAGAGAGAGACCTGCTTCTTTTGTGACCCCTAAAAGCTGAAGGAAGACCCAAAGTAGGGAGAGTGAGGCAGAGCAGATCTATGTCATATGCTGATGGATCTGAGGAAACCCTCAAACAGTGCTCCCTAAACCCTGAATTTAGCAGCATCTGGAGGAACGCCACTTCTATGAAGTCCGCTTATCCATCTAATGTCATAATTTCTCAGTGCCTTGGGCTGATACGATTAACCCTATCATGAGGTTTCAAGTGCTAAGAAAGATGTAGAAGGGAGGGTAAAAATTGCAAATGCCAAATAAAAGGAATGACATTCTGGAAAAAAATAAAGAGAAAAGAATCATGATTTTTGGACACTGCTATCTGAAGAGATGACTAACAATTCCCAGGTGTGGTACCTTTCTGGAAAATCTTCTAGCATTGCTCCTTTTACATTGTAAAGGCAAAGTTTTCCATCAAAACTTAATATTTCCCTGATTTACAAGGCATGTAGCTGGGGAGGTCTTCAAATCTGCCAACTGAAAATTTGTAGAGCTTTTATAAGAGTCCATTTTATTAAGTGGGTTTATTTAGATGTGTAGATTTGGCCTTATCACAAGACAAATGGTCAAGGGAAGACGATGAGAAAGGGAGAAAAAGAAGGGGATTTAGGCCAGTGAAATTGTTCCCCAAAGGTTTAAGTCAGTCCTGGTGTTAAAGCCCGTGACCTTAAAAATAAATAAATAAAAGTACGTTTCCATTTTGCAAGGCTTTTAAAAAAATATTGTGTGCTCAGATAGCACCTTTAATCACGAAGAATTTTTGGCGGAGTTCCAGGCTGATTCTGCTGGCACAGAGAGCTCTGAGATCATACCCTATATTCAGTGCACAGAAGGAATATTTCATCCATCTCTGAAATAGAGGAAGAAATGGAGCAAATTTGAAGTTTCATAGCAAACCATACTGGGGTGAAAAGTGAAGGATATCCTCTCCATTTAGAGAGTTACAGAAAAAAGGTACTATTAATTCTAACTACTTCAGTGGCATTTTTTTTTTTATTCTCAGAGGGCTTCACAATAAACTAAGCAGCTTGCGTAAATCTGAAGGTAATCTCCTATTTCACAGATATATAAATGAAGGTAGACAGATTTTGTGATTTACCTAAGACTACTTTAAATTAAAAAAAAGAAAAGGGGGAGGTAAAGGAAAAAAAGCAACTCCCCAAAGCGGCAGGTTGTGACCCAGGAGTTAGGGCTCTTAAAGCTGAATTTAATCCGCACCCAGGCCAAATATAATTCTCCAGGATGGAAGTGGTCCAGGACACCAGAGCTAACATTCTCTACCTGTGCCAAAAAGCCTGAGGTGATTTAGTGACAAGCGGTCAGAATCTCCTTTCTGTTTCTCAACTGAAAGAAAGGCCAACATCATGTGACAGGCGCTCCCCACCATAGCAAGGCACTGGTTCAAGCCCATCTGGAGGAAGCATGTTTCCCCTCGACTCATCATCGCCTCTTGAATCACTGTTATTCTTCGGAGGTCTCCAATTCAAAGGTCTATTTAAGCTGGACAGTTGGGTCATACAATCTTAGGTGGCAAGGTTGAATCACAGCTTTACTTCATGTGACTATCTTGAACACTAGTTTATATATTGTGGTTCTTCTTCACTATAACCCCTAAAGTCTTCGCTGTGAGAAAGGCCTGGATGATTGCTCTGTGTATTAAAAATTGAACCCCTACTTCTAAAGAGTGAAAAGTGATCTAGACAAAAGCTGCTATGGAAATCTGAAAGCCATTATCTTTTCCACACTTTCTCTCTTCACAACCTCATTTTGTTTGAGAATACACAGGGACACCCATGAGCAAAAATAAACCAACTTACCCTGAACTGATTATTCTGTCTTTTTAGTTATCAAATGTGAGTACTCTTGCTTCCAGATATGGTGAAGTAAAGAGACTTCTGGGAAGCCAGTCACATATTATTGATCTTTCAGCATCTACACCCTAGAGGAATGGTTCTGGAGATTCAAATTAATGTGCCCTGCCCCAGAGTTGGAGTCCTGGTGGTGCAGTTGTTAAGCTTTCCACTGCTAACCAAAAGGCAGTTAAAACCCACCAGCCCCTCCTTGGAAACCCTGTGGGGGCAGTTCTACTCTGTCCTATAGTAGCCTATCAGTCGGAATCCACAGCAACGGGGGTTTTTTACGGCCCCAAGTTATCTGGCTTCTGAATCATATTTGGATTTCAGAAATGTAAGAAAGCATATTTGAATCCTGGTATGTTTTCTTCGTGCAGCCCTGTCCATCTATATTTACTAGCTTTTTTTTTTTTTTTTTTTAACCCCTTACTCTATCTTCGATTCATACACATTTCAGCTGCTCCCAGGAACGCTCAACTAAGTCAGAGTACCTTTAAGGAATGCAGAATCACCTTAGGAGGTAGAGGGTGAAACATGGCAACTCTTCCACAGGCACGAATCAATATAGAAAGGCCATTCAGAGTAGGTTTTGCTAGGGCTTAAATCAGGTTGTCAACTCAAACAACACAATGGCCTTTGTTACTCCCGTGTAAAGAGGAAATGGAGCAGTTTTTGGCTTCCCTAGGCTGTATTGTAGGGTATGCAAGCAGGATGGTAATTCCAGGCACAATCTTCACAAGACCTGAATCTGCTTTTGACTTTTCCGTGTTCCCCAGCAAGTTAATTAGCTGTTTCTGAAATGCATGGAAATATTCAGCATTTTTACACTTAAGCGTATCTAGCAGAGGGGAGGGACTGAGTGAGCGGGGGAAGGGGTCTTGTCAGGAGGGGATCCTAGCACCTGTGATTTATCTTAGAAACCGCACACGCACTGTGATTTCACCACATTTTTCTGGTTTGAGCGCTGGAGCTGCGGGGGCCTGCTGCGATGCCCCGCTATTTGTTTTGGGTGCAAGCGAGTTCAGAAGCCTTGGCGTGGGAGGCGCGGAGAAACTTCGAAATGTCTCACCAGGAAATGCCTAACTCTGCTTACGGGGAGAAGCAGGGACTGGGCTCCAGTAGCGGCCGAGGGGGTTACAGAGAGCCACGGGCACATCCCCTCGCTGTGCGGTAACTGTGTTGCAAGTGGTTTTGAGGGCTTTGACAACTTATCACGAGAGGGGGGGCTGTCCCAGCATGGTGAAGAGGTCCGTGGGGAGGAACTCTACTCGGGGACCTCCCGAGGGCCAGAAGAGCGCGCACCCCGTCAAGGGACAGCGCAGTCCCTCTCTGTCCGTTCCCCTCCCCCCGCGGCCAGTTTCCGGGCAGAGGCGCCTCGCGCCAGTTTATCCTCCTCCAGCTCCTCTCTCGCCCAGGAGGACCGAGCCTCAGCGGGAGCCCCGCCTGTCTCCGAGCGGCTCGAGCCCCCGAGTGTTAGCACAGCCTGTCAGTAACCGCCGTTTGCGCCTTCCCCATCTCCTTTTTTTTTTTCTTTCCCCCTTCTGCCTTTGTCCCGCTTAGTAACTGGGCTCCGACCAATCGCCGCTTCACCGGCCGGCGCCGGCTGTCTCCTGATTGGCCCACTTGGGGCGCGCAGCGGTCTCCCGCTCCTTCGCAGGAGCAAGGCAGACAAAAGACGCAGGCTCCCGGCTCCGGCAACCGGGATCAGCCAATCACCACTTACCTTATCCTTCCCCCCCCTCCCCCACCCCTTCCCTCCCCTCCTCCCCGCTCTCTCCCAGCCTCGCTCGCGTGCTCCGGGCACTGACTCCTGGCGTGCGGCCAGCGCCCGGACCGTACCATTCTGATCGACACTGGGGGGGAGAAGTGATGGCTGGTTACAGAGCCGAGGCCTAGAGAGTGGTGGGGAGAGTTGAAAGCCGACATGGAGGACATCTGCGTGAACAGTTTCTCGAACCCATGACCGTATTTCCAGTACACAGAGGCTAGATAGAGTGGAGGGGCAGTAGTGATGCTGGTTTTCCCCCCTGCCCAACGCAGGTGGGTGGTGTCTCAGCGGGAGGGGTAGGGGCGGGGGTGAGTGTCCCCTGCGCGCTGTTAAAATGAAACTCTAGTAGCTGAAGCCCGGGCAGAGCGTGAGGGAAAGCCGGCACTGGCGGGCTTGCTTACAGCCCGGCGGGAGCGCCCAGCCAAGCGGAGCTGACTGGATCCTCCGACTCTCCTGTTCCGAGGCTGCGGCAGCTAGGGTTCTGGGCCCGGCGGGAGCTGAGCCCGAATCCCGGCCCCTTAGGGAATACGTCTCCGCAGACTAGTGGGACCCCGAAACTTGAACGCAATCCCCGGTCCCCTTTTTATACCTTCCTTTGTCACTTCCCCACTTTTCTTCTAACGCGTTTTTTTTTTTTTTCTTCATTCTCCCTCCCCCGAAGGACACAAAAGTGGCTTCCGTGGAAATATTTGGAGACGGTGGGAGCTTTTCTCTTTGGAGAGCGACTGTGTAGAAGGGATTTTTGGGAAACCACTTTTCACGCTCTGCCCTCCGTCTCCTCCAAGCCTCTGTACGGGGGAGAAGCCCGTAGCTCGAAAGTTCGAGGGGGCATTTTACTGGGTGCTGTAGGAGGAGAGGGGGAGGACCCCATCCTCATCCTGGTAGTTGCCTGGACTTGTTACCCGCAGTTGGAAACCCTGAAGTACATTTCCGTGTGGGACTTTTACAGATATATATTTAAAAAATTTTAAAATATCAGATAAAAAATATATGCTCTGTATATATTTCCTGACGACCTGCCCCTGACAGCGCGATGTACAATACGGTGTGGAGTATGGACCGCGATGACGCAGACTGGAGGGAGGTGATGATGCCCTATTCGACAGAACTGATATTTTATATTGAAATGGATCCTCCAGGTACTTGGAAGAAAAAAAAAAAAAATCTTGTGATGGGTCTGATTTGTGTTTAACAAGAAAGACATTGGTAATGTTTTCCGGGCAGAAGTATTCTGGGTGCGCTGAGATTCGGGCTGAGGGGCAGATTTGCATTTAGAGCTGCAGTAAAACTGCTTCTGGTTTAGACGTTTAAAGTTTGCAGTTAGGAGCCTGCTTCTATTGTCCTGCGAGGGTGGGGGTGGGGGTGGAATGGGGGTGGAAGGAGAGACCCATTTCTTTTACTTTTTTGCCTTTGCATGTCGTTCAGGTTTTTGTCGTTCCCTCCAATTTTTTTTTTTTTTTTTTAAGACTCGTCTACCTGCAAGGGATGCTTTATATCCCACTTCCACTACTTGGGCGCTGGGAAGCCAGTATTTCTTTATGGGGGAATTCTTAAAAGCTTGTCTTTAATGCATTTGTCTAGTTTGGCTCGTTGTGCTTTACCGTTGTTAACTTCTGGAAGTGGGTTGTCTATGTGATGATTCATTTTAAGACTCCCCTTTTCTCTTACAGAAAGCAAATGCCGGTTAGTGGTGATTTTCAGGGATTGGGCGTTCTTGTTCAGTCATGGCCTTAGTCCGAGGTTTTTCTCCTCAGAATATAGTTGCTCAGGGAGCTCTATGGGCAATGTCTTATTACTCTTAGTTAATGATGATTTAATTTATGGGACAGGGTTAATATACTTTTATTCTTAGAGTAAAAAAAAGGAGGAATCTTTTTTGTGTGAATGTATGTGCTATGTGCATGTATGTGATGGTTTGTATACACATAATGTAGAGAATACATACACTTTATTTTTATTTTAGAGCTTTGTCTGAGGCCCTTACAGACATTTTGTGTATCTGGAAGGAAATGAGAAGAAAGGGAAAATGGAAAAGTTGGGTAATTTTTTTGTGTATAAAGTCTACTCCATTTTATGCTTATTAGCTGTTAGATTTTCAAACCCTGCTTGCAGTTATAGACAGCACTTTATGCAATGATTTTGAATAAGTAGGGAGCCTTTGTAGCTCCTTATTTTTGCTCAGAATGAATTCGTTACGTCTTTTAAGCCTGCAGGATAACTTGTGTGTCATTGAGGAACCTCATTTATTAAAGACTATGTATTTTTGGAAAGGTTTAAAAGGATTTGAGCCCATGCAGTTGTAATGAAGTATAATTCTTACAGGATTGTGTAAAATTGTTTCTTGTGTCCTGTGAATAATCCTGTCTTTGTCTTTTTTTAAAGTGTTACTGATGCTATATTAAAAACTAATACTGATAATTGAATCAACCTTTTTCACTCTTAATAATCGCTTAGGATTTTTTCTCTTCCCTTCATTTTGGAGCCCTTTTTATTTGCTTTTTAATTGTGGTTGCAATCCAGATGCAGCTTTTCAGTGTCTCCCAAAGTTTGTAAGATTTGCCACCCATCTATTGTGTGTATTTCCCCCTTTGTTTCCCCCTAATGGTAAAGCATCACTTCTATTAGATGCATTTGTTATTCATGTGAAAGGAAATAGAGTACATCATTAGTACCTCTCTTCTAAAAAGTAAGCTTAATGATTCTAGATTTCTGTTATAAGAATTACATATATTCAAACTGCCTTAAAATCAGACTGTATCATATTGTATCTTGTCTTACAGACATACAAAAGGGTATTTGTTGGGCGGGGAGGTGAGTGGGGAGGAGGGGAGAAAATCAAAAGGGTTGAAAAATATTGGGCTAGTAGAAAAATATTGGTCTTGATAAATTGAGTTAGAAATGATTTAAAAAAAGTTGATTATGTAGTGACGTGAGTCTTATAAGGCTGTATAGAAAATACTGATCCAAACTTTGTGTGTTCCATAGAAATAAACTTTGAGTTTTAAATACTCCTCCTTGAATGAAATTTTGCATACTGAGATTCTATTTAGAATACTGAAAATATGGATATGCTGCTGTTTATTATTCATTTTGTAGCCTTAATGTAGAACAGTTATTCCTAACATCTTTTAAAAAATGAAGCATATTTGCATGTGCTGAAATATTGCCCATGAAGTGAATTTTTAATGGAGAGAATGTGAATGCCAGCCTTGTTTTGTATGATAAGTTAAGCTTTTGAAATATTTAAAAACCGTAAGTAAATCATTAGTGATATGTTTGCAGCATGTCTTGCATCAGTCTTTTTCCATTCCCCTAGCTTCTGATCAAGCTCATATTTTTTCCTGCCTGGACTGGTTTGATGGCATACTAACTGTTCTCCCTCTGTCTACACTTTCCAATCAAGAGTAATATTAAAGTATCATCTGATGACGATACCACTTTGCTTTAAAAATCTTCCAATGGCTTTCCTTTGCCAACTGAAAAAAAAAGTCCCAGATTGCTGCTCTATTTTATAAGTCCCTCTGTGTTTTGCTTCTAACGTAGTTGTCCAGTATGAGTAGTTCTTGACTTACGATGTATTCAGGTTCCCGTGAACCGCACTTACAGACATCTGGGTTATCATTAGTAATGTGTACTGCACACAGCGTTGCAGCACATAGTTTGCTGATGTTATTCTCAGACGTTCACATGCAGATGTTCAAAGATCAAATTTATAAAGATACTGGTAATAAAAGGCAATAATAATGAAAAAAAGTCATTTGACTTATGTCAGAACTGATGACAGAGTCTCAGAATGGAACTGGTTGCAAGGGGACTATCTGTATATTCTCTTCCTGGGGTTCCTCACAAACTCTATGGAAGCTACTTTGTACTAGGTGTTCCTTGAATGTATGCTTTTTCCCTTTCTTGGGATGCCTTTCACTTCCAGTGGTCACTTGTTGAAATATTATATATGTTAAGGACCCAATTCAGATGCTTTCTTTGCCAAGATGTGTTCCCTGATCACTTTTGTTAGAAGAAGCCATCCCTCTTTTTTCCTTCGTCTTCTAGCGCTTCTCAGTGGAACTTCTTCCATATACGCTACTGTGTTTATGGAACCATCTTCCCCCTATGGAGCCATCTTTCCATCAGGTTATAAGCTCCTTAGTTGCTCAGGGTCTTGCAAGTAGTAGACAATTTAATAAATACGTGTTGAATTAATAAATAAGTAAGGAGCACCGTTTATGTCAGATTTTAGCTGCTTTTTCTCCTTGAGGTCCTTGGTCACCTCATTCCTTGACTATTGCAATAACTTAGGGTTAAAAGACTTTTGAATTAGACTTTTGTTGACTTAGGGCTCTTAGCTGTAATGGTGCCAGCATTTTATATGGTTTTCATCTTAATTTTAAACCAAACTATAAATATAAAATTACTAATATTATTTTTTCCAGTAGCTTCAAAAGGTATTTTCAGAGGTGTTTTTCTCCTGCCTGTCTTTGCAATAACTACCATTACCATGCATCCTGAAGGTTTCTAATAACTTCATGGATTGCTGTGTCTGCTGTTACTTACTGTCAACATAAGGATTGAATCCAAATGCAAGTTTAATGTCTTTTCTGACAGCAATAAACAACTGCTTAGATGTTAATGTAAAATTTTATTTTGGAAATGTTATGATTGTGATAAAGAGAATTGCCTGTAAGCATCTTTATTAGTCCTGTTGTGAATTGGGATTATTCCATGGCAGAGCAGTTGCTGGATAGGCCTCTCAAAGAACTCTGCCTTTGATATAGGAGCTATTGGAGGATTACTTGTACAAAGCTTATAGATGGTCATCTCTTAACTCGGCACCTTAGTTAAAAAAAAAGGACATTATTTTTTTTATTTTAGGGAGATTCAAAAGCTATTTCATTTTTAAATTAATGGGATACACTTTTTAAAATTGTAGATTTTTTTTGTTTTTAGAAAGACAAACTTTTAAAATTAACTTCATGGCTGCAGTGTCTTTGAAGTAGATGATTAGGAAATTAAAAGTTTTCATTTAAGCTTAAAATGTCAATATAGGATGATCTAGAAAAGTGGTTCTCCTTATTTTTTTGTCTCAGTACCTCTTCATTCTCTTAAGAATATTGAGGACCCCAAAAAGCTTTTGTTTATGTAGGTTATATGTATTAATATTTACCACATTAGAATAAAACTGATAATTAAAAAATACTTAATTAGAAACTGATAATAAGGCTATTACATGTTATTTTTTATGAAATATATTAAAAAATTAGTGAGGAGAGTGCCATTGTTTTACATTTTTGCTAATGTCTTTAATGTCTGGTTTAATAGAGGACAGCTAAATTCTCATATCTGCTTCTGTATTCAGCCTGTTGAGATATCACATGTAATAACTCTGGAAAAACCCCCTGTAGAGTTGTGACAGAATGAGAGTGAAAAAGGCAAATAACATCTTCTTAGATGCACTGAAAGGGTTCGATTCCTGAGACTACACTTGGAAAATCACTAGTCTGGAAGTTAGCTGACTATATACTTCGGTGGACAACCTGCTAAAGCATCTTCTGACTTCTTTAAAGCCTGATGAAAAGGCTGTTTCAGGAAACTTACTTGCTTACCATGTCCTAATTTATATTTTCATCCTGGCAAAAATTTGGATTAAGTAACATTCTGGTAGAGAACTGCCGTACAGTTTCAGTGGTTGGGGAAAATATCTGCTGAGACCCACACTGAAGAAGTAGGTCACCTGGCACAGTGTGGTCCTTACTGTTAGCAGGTTGGGCATCCTTATGAGCTCTTTAGTTGCTCAGAGTCTTGCAAGTAGTAGACAAATAAATATGCGTCGAATTAATAAATATGGAGCACTGTTTATTTCTAGCCTTTAGATGCTTTTTCTACTTCAGGTCCTTGGCCACCTCATTCCTTGGCTATTGCAATAGACTTTTAATCCTGAGCGTTTCATATGACTGCCGTTCATCTATATGGTAACGTATTTGTTTTATGAAGGAAGGATCACTTTTTAATAATACTGTAGTGTAGGATAAGTGTTAATATAACCAAATGATGTAAAGGTCATGCCAAAATTTTTTTCCATTTTCTCATGGAAGAAGATTAGTCATTGCTTTCATTTAATATAGCTTATAGTTTATCTAATTTCGTTAGAAGAGTGGTGATTCTCCCATTTGATATACTGTTTAAATTGATACTCATTGTTGTCATATGGAATACCTTTATATTTTTCATAGAACACAGAAAAGACAGGACATGTTTATGGTCACCATATTTAACAAGATATATAAAAATATTTACAAGTGTGTCTATGTGATATGATAGAATTTTTGATTGCTGTTAAAGGGGGAGGCAGCCTGAGTGTAGTAGAAATAACACAGACTTTGGAAACAGATGATATGGGTTCCAAAACCAGCTTTGCCATTTATCCTGCCCAAGTTCATAGGGATAGAAGCCCTAGTAGCAAAATGGTTAAGAGCTTGTCTACTAACCAAAAGGTCAGCAGTTTGAATCTTCCAACTGCTCCTTGGAAACTCTATGGGGCAGATCTCTTTTATCCATAGGGTCTCTATGGGTAGGAATTGACTTAATAGCAACGGGTTTGGTTTTTTTGGTAACCTCTCTGAGCATTCATCTTCTCTTTCATAAAGTCAGACTAATTCCTACCTTGCTGAGTTGTTGTGGGGATTAGATGTATTATATCAAGTATCTAGCACAGTGTCTGGCATGTAGTATGTACCCAATAACCAAGAAAATTAAACCCATTGCCATGAGCCAATTTCAACTCGTAGCGACCCTGTAGGACAGAGTAGAAGTGCCCCATAGAGTTTCCAAGGAGCGCCTGGTGGATCCTAACTGTCAACCTTTCTGTTAGCAGCCGCAGCTCTTAACCACTACGCCACCAGGGTTTCCAGTGTGCCCAGTAGATGGAAGTTTATATTTTAAAACTTATTACTGGTAACATAAAATTATCCTGAATCTACCCGTTAAGTGTATGCCAAGTTTAAGAGTATGACCTCTGCTTAAAAGAAGACTCTTGCATTTAAAACCACCTTTTGAGCTGTCTTGACCATTCTTTTCTTCATTCCTGACATTTAAACAGGGACCAGATTTTATCCATTTTATTTTTGGAAGTGTTCTCTAGGGTCTTTTCTAGTTATAAATCTCATGAGTCTACGGAAATGTCACTTCAAGTCATCCTTTATTTTTAGTTTCTGTTGCCCTTGTCCAGTTCTTCTTGATCTCATATTTTGAAATGGTTTGTAATAAAAGTGAAAGGTAATAGTTATGGACATTTGTTGAATAAGTATTGGGAATCAAACATTATGTTAAATACATTTATATGTACTATTTCTTTTGTCTACTCAACAGCACTATTATTCCATGTTACAAACAGGGAAATGAGACTTCGGTAGCAAGCAGCAAAGCAGGCCTGTCTGCCTGACTAAAGCCCGGGCTCTTAAATGGTACCTCCTAACTGGTTGCTCTTTTTCTAATTTCCTTTTCTCTTCCGCTCCATAAGTTTATCCTGAATTCTTCAGCCAGACTTTTCCTGCTGAAATGTTATTTTCATTGCCCTAGTGTCGTACTCAGAAATAGTCAGCAGCTCTTCATTTCTTTTAAGCCGAGGCTCTATTCTTAAATTTGGCATACATGGCCTTTGGCACCAACTTACGTTTCTAACTATTGTTGTTGTTTGCCGTTGAGTCAATTCTGACTCATAGTGACCCTATAGGACAGAGTAGAACTACCCCATAGGATTTCTTAGACTGTAATCTTTACAGGAGCAGATCGCCATGCCTTTTCTCCCGCAAAGCCACTGGTGAGCTTGAACTACCAACCTTTCAGTTAGTGGCTGAGTGCTTACTCATTGTGCCAGCAGGCCTCCTTTCTAACTTTATTACTGATCCTCTATTCGTATCTCTTATATATTGCTATATCTCTAACGTACCTTGCTCATTCCATCTCTAAGCTTATGCTACTTCTTATATTAGAATATGCCTGTCCAACCCCCATCTTCAAATCAGATCCTATACAAGTCCTCCTTCCTTCTTAAAATTTTCTAAAAAATTCTAATGCTGAACCCCCTTTTATTTAATAGCATTATAGAATTAATAAAATAATAGAATATAGTTTATTATTTTGACATTAAATCACATGCAACATTATATTATGGTATTTAATTGTTTTATGAATTTATCTCGACAAGATAAGGTTCTTGAGGTCAGGCTGTCATGTTTATTTCCTGTCTCTTTTTTTATCTAAACACTCACGTGCCCAAATATTTTCTTAAATCTTAGACCCAGCCAGCTTCGTTTTGTGACTTAATTTTAAAATGTTGATGTTACTTGTGATCAACATGCAGTCTTTAAATTATAAAGAGAATTTATTCTAACAGAGGAAATAATTAATAAAAATATGCAATACTTAAATCATAGATGTTGCTATTAGCAAAATTTTATAGTTTGGAATAAAAGTCATTTTTGAAACTCAAGAATGAGAAGCAAGTAGTAAGTTTTTGAAAGTTTGTTAGGCTAGTTCCACACAGAACAGGACCAAATGGAAAATTGTTACCCAATGTGCTATTATAACAATTGACTTTAGTATGTGTAGGGGATGACTTGGGATAACAAGGTAAGGTCAGCCATTAAGCCTTATTAAAGATTACTTTTCAAATTGCATGCTCATACGTGGCATACTTATTGTTCCTTGTATATATTTGTAAATTCATAATTTTTTTTTTTTAAGTTAGAGAGGTAGTAGGTTAGGTCCAGCCTGTCACACCAGACCATTTTGCCTGTTCCTTGTCAATATGAAAACTGTCCTGTGACTAGATACAGATGAACTAACACAAATCTGAAGTCAATACCATGATGTCATACCCTCCACCATTATCTAGCCTTAGGTTTCCTGTCTGATACTCTGTGGGCCAGATTAATTGCCTACTCTTGTCTAAGGATATAGGGCAGCAAATTCAGAGCATTTGTGTTTGTGTGTAAGAATGTGACTATGTAATCTTCATTGTTACAATTTTAATTTTTAATGTTAAGAAACCTAGATTCAGCCTTGAATGAAAATTAAAAATCTGTATATGAATTGTTTTGAAAAAGGCCTTACTGAAAGGAATTGTGCTAGAAAAATATTGCTTCACAGTCTGTTCCTGCATATGTATTATGCTTTCAACTTTGCAATAAGGCCACTCAGTTTGGTATAAGTCATGTTGAAATTCTAATAAGCATTTATAGAGTTAACCACAGACTTTATTTCTTAAATTAATTGTGGAATATGTCTTATAAAAAGTATTTTGTTAGTATGCTTTCAGCTGCAAGCAGCAGAACCTAATTCAAAATGGCTTAAGAAATAAGGAGTTTTATCTTTTCATATAATAGGCTTCAGAGTTGGTTGATTTCAGCGTTTCAACAGTGCAAAAAAAAAAAACAAACCCATTGCCGTCAAGTCAATTCTGACTCACAGCGAATCTATATATAGGACAGAGTGGCACTGCCCCATAGAGTTTGCAAGGAGCGCCTGGTGGATCCGAACTGCCGATGTTTTGGTTAGCAGCCATGGCATTTAACCCCTACACCACCAGGGTTTCCTCAACAATGCCAATAAGAACCTACATTCGTTTCATTGCTCAGTTATGCTGTCCTTGGGATTGTCTTCATCCTAAGGCTAATAGTAAAATGGTTGCAGTGGTTCAGTGCATTATATCCATACACAAAATAAAAAATGCCAAACCTGTTGCCATTGAGTTGATTCCGACTCGTAGTGACCCTATAGGACAGAGTAGAACTGCCCCATATAGTTTCCAAGGAGCACCTGGTGAATTCTAACTGCCGACCTTCTGGTTAGCAGCCGTAGCTCTTAACCACTATGCTACCAGGGTTTCCTATCCATACATAGCAACTTCAAAAGAATAGGAGGAGGATGAAGAGGAGGAGAAGGAAGAAGGGAAAGAGGAAGAGAAGGAAAAAAAAAATTGTTTCCTCCTGTGCCTCTGTTTTTGAAGAGAGAACTTTTCTCCAAAATATCTAGCAGACTTCTTTCACACCTCTTTGGCCAGAATTGGGTCAAGTGTGGGTTCCTGAAGTAACCGCTGGTTATTACCCTTGGACTAATCATATCCATCTTGGCATCTGGAATAGTGGCTTCCCCTGAGGCCAGTAGTTGCATTGGGGAGGAATGCTGTTAGGAGGGAAGAAGGAGGGAATGGATGCTAGGTAGGCAGTCTTCAGTGGCAACTTTGTAAAGTAATTTGGAGAACCATGTTGTTGTTAGGTGCTGTCGAGTTGGTTCCAACTCATAGCAACCCTATGTACAACAGAACGAGACACTGCCTGTACCTGTGCCATCCCGCAATTGTTATATTTGAGCCCATTTTTGCAGCCACTGTGTCAATTCATCTCATTGAGGGTTTTCCTCTTGCTTTACCAAGCATGATGTCCTCTGCTTTACCAAGCATGACCCTCTGCTTTAGCAAGCATGATATCCTTCTCCAGGGACTGATCCCTTCTGATAACAAGTCCAAAGTATGTGAGACATAGTCTTGCCATCCTTGCTTCTGAGGAGCATTCTGGTCGTACTTCTTCCAAGACAGATTTGCTTGTTCTTTTGGCAGTCCATGGTATATTCACTATTCTTCGCCATTACCATAATTCAAAGATGTCATGACTTTTTCTTTGACCTTTCTTATTCTTTGTCCAGCTTTCACATGCATATGAGGTGATTGAAAACACCATGGCTTGGGTCAGGCACACCTTCGTCTTTAAGGTGACATCTTTAGTTTTCAACACTTCAGAGAGGTCTTTTGCGGCAAATTTCCCCAATGCAATGAGTCTTTTGATTTCTTGACTGCTGCTTCTATGGGTGTTGATTGTGGATCCAAGTAAAATGAAGTTCTTGACAACGTCAGTCTTTTCTCTTTTATCATGATGTTGCTTATTGGTCAGTTGTGCGTATTTTGGTTTTCTTTATGTTGAGTTGTAATCCATACTGAAGGCTATGGTCTTTGATCTTCATCAGTAAGTGCTTCAGGTCCTCTTTCAGCAAGCAAGGTTGTGTCATCTGCATAACACAGGTTGTTAATGAGTCTTCCTCCAATCTTGATGCCCCATTCTTCTTCGTAGAGTCCAGCTTCCTGGATTATTTGTTCAGTATACAGACTAAGTATGGTGAAAGCATACAACCCTGACGCACATCTTTCCTGACCTTGAGCCACACGGTATCCCCTTGTTCTGTTTGAATGACTGCCTCTTGATCTATGTACAGGTTCCTCATGAGCACAATTAAGTGTTCCGGAATTCCCATTCTTCACAGTATTATCCATAATTTGTTATGATCCACACAGTTGAATGTCTTTGCATAATCAATAAAACACAGGTAAACATCTTTCTGGTATTCTCTGCTTTCAGCCCGGCTCCATCTGACATCAGCAGTGATATCCTTCCTCTTCAAAATCCGGCTTGTGTTTTGCAGTTCCCTGGCAACATACTGCTGCAGCTGCTTTGGAATGATCTTCAGCAAAACTTTACTTGTATGTGATATTAATGATATCGTTTGATAATTTCTGCATTTGGTTGGAGCGCTTTTCTTGGGAATAGGCGTAAATATGAATCTCTTCCAGTTGGTTGGCCAGGTAGCTGTCTTCCAAATTTCTTGGCATAGACGAATGAGTACTTCCAGCCCCGCGTCTGTTTGTTGAAACATCTCAATTGATACTCCTTGAAATCCTGAAACCTTGGTTTTCACCAGTGCCTTCAGTGAAGCTTGGATTTTTTCCTTCCTGATCATATGCTACTTCCTGAAATGGTTGAACTTAGACCAATTCTTTTTGATACAGTGACTCTGTGCATTTCTTCCATCTTCTTTTGATGCTTCTTAGAGAACTATAGCTCTTTTCAAAGTTCTTGTCTTTGTGTTTGTAAATAAAAATAATTAGCAAGTTAATTTTCTTTTTCAAAACTAAAATCTAGCTGTGGGAAACACATTTTCATTTTCTGAATTTGAATTCACAAGGTAACATAGTATTGGTTTAAATAAAAGATACAAATATTTTCCTATCTTGTTAGTTGCTTATTAGAAGATGAGGAAGCTGACCTCTCTGGTTGATAGTTTCCTCATCTGAAGAATTTAGGCTTGGAATAGAGCATATTATTGTAACAAATAAATGTGCAGGAGCATTTTACAAAACTTAAATAATTCAAAAGTTTAGTAAATTAAGTAAGCTTGGGATCTGTGGAATGATTTATGATTTGAATGCCCAGCCTTAAAAATTAGGACACTATTTTAAAGCAACCCATAGATCATGTCTTTCAATTAAAATGTGCCATAAACTTAAGTATTGTGTTTTGACTATAATGGAAGCAGGATCTGTTGTACACAGGGTTCCTATGAGTCAGAACTGACTTGCCAGCACCTAACAGCGACAACATCATGATGGAAATCTAGAGGCAGTACAGTGGGATGGTTGAGAGCGAGGGGTTTGGAATCAGACTGCTCAAGTTCAGATTGTGTCTCTAACTTTCTAGTATGTGTCCTTGGGCAATTTACTTATCCTTTCTGTGTTTTGAGGGGCCCTGGTGGCACTTGGCTGCTAACCCAAAGGTCATTCAAAATGGCTGTTCGAACCCACCAGCCACTCCACAGGAGAAAGATTTGGCAGTCTGCTTCTGTAAGGATTTATAGCCTTGGAAACCATATGGGGCAATTGTACTCTGTCCTGTAGGGTTGTTGGGAATCAGAATCAACTTGATGGCAGTGGGTTTGGTTTTGGGTTCTTTGTTTCAGTTTCCCCATCTAAAAAATTGGGATGACAATGATCCCTACTTCAGTAGGGTTATTGCGAAGTTTTAGCAAATCAATAACCGTAAAACAGATCGCATGGTGTGTGTGAGGAAACTCTGGTGGCGTAGTGGTTAAGTGCTATAGCTGCTAACCAAAGGGTTGGCAGTTCAGATTTTTGAGGCACTCCTTGGAAACTCTATGGGGCAGTTCTACTCTGTCTTACAGGGCTGTTATCAGTCGGAATTGACTTGACAGCAACAGGTTTGGTTTATGGTATGTGAAACGTTAAATCCAAAACCAAACCATAGTGACCCTATAGGACAGAGTAGAATTGCCCCATAGGGTTTCCAAGGAGTGGTTGGTGGATTAGAGCTACCAACCTTTTAGTTAGCAGCTGAACGCTTAACCACTGTGCCATATTAAATACTCCATAAATGTTTTCTTTCATTCGTGTATTAAGTCAGTAAATATTTGGCTGCCAAGCACTGTTCTAGGTAGAACAGCAAAACTCCCTGTCTTCATGGAGTGTATATTTCTAAGTGGCGCCGGGGGACCAGAGAATAAGCAAATTCATAAGTAAAATACATAGTATGACAGATGGTGACTTGTGCTATAGAGAAAAAGCAGAGAATGGAAATAATTCTGGGTAGGGGAACTACTACTTTGAGTAGGTGGACAGCGAGGACCTGACCTAAAGAACTGGGGGAACAAGCCATGTAGATATATGAGAAGTGTGAGGGCAGTGGAATGTGCCAGATAGAATATCAAGCCATTTATCTTGAGGCAGGAGTATCTCTGACATGTATTCAAGGATCATCTAGAAGACCAGTGTGGCTAGAGTGGAATGAGGGAAAATAGTAGTAAGAAATGATGACACATAATGGTGTGGGTGGTGGGGAAGACCACGTAGGGTATTGTAAGACATTGTAAGAACTTTGACTTTTAAAACTTGAATGAGATGAGAAGTCATCAGAGGGTATTGAATAGTGATGTATTATGACTGGTTTAAAAGAATCATTCTGGCTGCTGGTACAAAGCAGGGAATGGTGGAAGTAGGGAAACTGGTTAGAAGGCTACTACTTTAGTCAAGCCTAGGGATGATGATGGCTTAGACAAAGGTGGAAGCTGTAGAGTGGTGAAAAGTGGTTGGATTTTGGATATTACTATTATCAGTTACATACCTTGCCATTTCCAAACTGACTTAGCCCCTTTTCCCCTAACTTTTTAGGTTTATATTTTTCTATATGCTTTAGTAATGAAAAAATTTAACATTTTTTTAGAATACCATTATCTTGAAGTATCTCTCTTTTTTGAAGTGTTACGATTTCTGCTCTCTGGCATCTTGGTATTACGCAGCAGTATATGTGAACTTGGTTATTTGAAAAAGGTTTACTCGTGTTACTTTTATTAACATTACTGCATAAATCTAGACTGTACTATAATTTACTTCTAAAAATAACTTTGAAAAGGAAATTATCCGGAAGTTCTTAGTTTCTCTGGTGGGCTATGAAGGGGAAAACAAATGAAAGAGAAGGGAGATATGCCATACATGTTTAATTTTACTTTATGTGCTAAAGTTGTTGGTATCTTAGAATAATTAAAATAGTTCATGTATTTTTGCTTGTTTATGTAATGTTTAAGCGCCTCACTGTGGACAGTGCTGTAAAATGGGAAAATGTTGCATATGCGTAGTGTTTAAGAGCTCTAGTCTCAGATGGCTTGGGTTTTAATTCCAGCTCTTCCTATTTCTAGTTTGTGACTCTGGACAATTGCCTAAATCTGTACAGTAGGGAGAAAATAATTAATCCCTTGGTAGGGTTATTGTGAGAATTATATCAGTACATGTAAGACACTTGGAGCATTAACTACTCATTTTTATTATTTTCATTATTATTAAGTTGGGATGCTTTGCTGCCTGTCTCTATAGTGCCCCGTTCAGAGGAAGCACCAGCCTAATATTGAACTTAAATTGAAAAGTAACATATCTTTATTTCCAGCCTCTCAAAAATGTCAAAGGGGATTACCTTCATAGTATACTTCAGAACTGCTTAAAATCCTATTTCTTCATTTTTTGATCAGTATCTTTGCATGGTTAATCCCAAACTTCCTTCTGTCTTAAAACTTGTCTGCTTCTCTGACAACAACTTGAGCAGTGTCATTCTTCTTGTCTCTTTACCTGCCCTTTTCTATTTTCTCTTCCAGGAGTACTTGTCTCCCTTTAAACCTTCTACTCTGATCTGTACAATAAGGACCAAAAACCAAGGGAACAAAAAAAAAGGAAACTGTGAATTCTCATATAGCAACATTTTTGTTTCTGCCATACTTGGCTGCCATGGAGGGTAACATGTGCTAAGTGTAGATACTCAGTGCCTTTGAAGTTCAAAGAAGGGAATGATTTGGAAGGGTGGACAGGCTTTGAAGAGAATGTAGAACTTGAGCTGGGGCCTTTAAAGACATGGATAGAGGAAGAGGAAGAAAAAGAATATTTTATCCAGGTCAGGGGACCTACGTGGGTGAGGGTAAGAAATGAATGGATGTGGCATACTTGAGAGACAAGGAAGAGAAAAGTTGTTCTGTGGCCATGTTTCTCAAACTAGTTAGTACTCCTGGGGCTATGTAGGAGTGTGCCAGGAATTACTGATAAACGACAGTATAAAATCCTTCCTGAATTGTAATTTTATTAAAAAGCACTTCCAAGTGCTTTTTAAAATTAAAACAAACCTTATGAGACAGAATATGTAATTCATAAAAATTTTAGAGACAAACAACCAAACCAAAAAACCCGTTGCCATCGAGTTGATTCCAGCTCATAGCGAACCTATAGGACAGAGTAGACCTGCCCCATATGGTTTCTGGGGAGCACCTGGTGGATTCAAACTGCTGACTTTTTGGTTAGCAACCATAGCTCTTAATGACTACACCACCACAGTTTCCAAAGATAAATAAGACTTCTTAAATTGAGGTGAAATTCATAACATAAAATGAACCATTTTAAAATGAACCATTTATTGGGGCTTAGTACATTCACAGTGTTGTGCAACCTCCATCTTTATCTAGCTCTAAAACATTTTCATCATTCCCAAATAAAACCCCATACCCATTAAGTAGTTAATTCCCATTTCCCCTTTCCCCAACTTCTGGTAAACACCAGCCTGCTTTCT
Organism: Elephas maximus indicus; assembly: GCF_024166365.1. Classification (NCBI taxonomy): domain Eukaryota; kingdom Metazoa; phylum Chordata; class Mammalia; order Proboscidea; family Elephantidae; genus Elephas; species Elephas maximus. The sequence continues at coordinate 88,740,153 of NC_064821.1, read as the reverse complement.
GTTTTTATAGATTTACCAACTCTGGGTATTACATATAAATGGAATCATACAATATGTGGCCTTTTGTATCAGGCTTTTTTCACTTAGCTTAATGTTTTGAAGGTTCGTCCACATTGTAGCATGTATCAGTACTTCATTTCTTTTTAGGGCGGAATAATATTTCATAGTACGTATATACCACAATGTGTCTATACCTTAATTCGTTGATGGACATTTGGGTTGTTTCTACCTTTTGGCCATTGTGAATATGCTATAAACATTTGTAGAGAAGTATTTGTTTGAATCCCTGTTTTTAAGCTTTCGTTTTTAATTTAACAAGTCTTATGTAGTTGAACAGAGGGATAATGGCGATGTGGACAATGGTGGAAGTTATGAAACTGAAAGTGATTAGATTCTGGGCAGGTACTGTTTTATAAGCACTTTACAAATATTGTCTCATTTGATTCTTGTAACAACCTGTGAGGTAGGTACTATCATTGTCACCATTTTACAGTTGATGAAACTGAAACTCACTGAGGCTAAGTAACTTGCCCAGGGCCACACAAGCTAGTACCATAAGTAGTAAAGCTAATTTGAACACAGGTTATCTGATTTTAGTTCATTTGCTTAACCATTATGTCAGGGTACCACCCATTATGTCAGGACACCACCCATTTAGTAGATAATGTAGGTTTCAATGAAATTTAAGGCTAATAGCAAACTTTTTGGGAGTGTCTCTTTTAGGTTTATTCTTTATTGAGAGTAGTATTTCACTGGAAAAGTGTAAGAGCATTAAGCAAAGGTATTGGTGTATAAAGGAAACCCTGGTGGCATAGTGGTTAAGTGCTACGGCTGCTAACCAAGAGGTTGGAGGTTCGAATCTGCCAGGCGCTCCTCGGAAACTCTATTGGGCAGTTCTACTCTGTCCTGTAGGGTTGCTATGAGTCGGAATCGATTCAATGGCAGTGGGTTTGGTTTTTGGTTTTGGATTGGTGTATAAAAAACCTTGACAAGTAGATAGGGACCTACTGAATGGTGGGCTGGGAAATCTGATGTAATCCAGTAGCAGTGAGGAGCAGCAGTGGCATAGACCTAGCATTTAGAGGTTCCATTCCTACCTCTACATTTTTGCCTTGGTGTATAAAGCCTCGCAACAAGAGAAGAAATATCTTGGTAAAATTCACTGGAAGGTTACTTGGAGCTATTCTAGACCAGGTTGACTTTGTTGGCTTTTAGAAAGAAATCTGTTTAGTTTTAAAAGGACAATCAGGTGGTTCAGATCTGTTACAGGACATTAGTTCAGGACTTGGAGTTCAGTCTTTAGTAGTCACGAACTATAAGAGCAACTGTCACATCTGTCTGATTGGAACTGACTTGAGCCTCTGATGCGTAGAGCTTATCCATGGGCATTTACAGTAGGATTGCCAGATAAAATATATGTAATATGTCCCATGCAACATTTAGGACGTGACTTACACTAAAAAATTATTTGTGTTTGTCTGGCATTCCAATTAAACTGAATGTTTTATATATATATATATTTTTTACAGTGCTTTAAGTGAAAGTTTACATATCAAGTCAGTCTCTCACACAAAAACCCATATACACCTTGCTACACACTCCCAATTACTCTCCGCCTAATGAGACAGCCCGCTCTCTCCCTCCATTCTCTCTTTTCATGTCCATTTTGCCAGCTTCTAACCCCCTCCACCCTCTCATCTCCCCTCCAGGCAGGAGATGCCAACACAGTCTCAAGTGTCCACCTGATCCAAGAAGCTCACTCCTCACCAGTAACCCTCTCCAACCCCTTGTCCAGTCCAATCCATGTCTGAAGAGTTGGCTTTGGGAATGGTTCCTGTCTTGGGGCAACAGAAGGTCTGGGGGCCATGACCACTGGGGTTCTTCTAGTCTCAGTCAGACCGTTGAGTCTGGTCTTATGAGAATTTGGGGTCTGCATCCCACTGCTGTTCTGCTCCCTCAGGGGTTCTCAGTTGTGTTACATGTCAGGGCAGTCATCAGTTGTAGCCGGGCACCATCTAGTTCTTCTGGTCTCAGGATGATGTAGTCTCTAGTTCATGTGGCCCTTTCTGTCTCTTGGGCTCGTAATCGCCTTGTGTCCTTGGTGTTCTTCATTCTCCTTTGATCCAGGTGGGTTGAGACCAATTGATGCATCTTAGTTGGCTGCTTGCCTAGGGTTTAAGAGCCCAGATGCCACTCTTCAAAGTGGGATGCAGAATGTTTTGTTAATAGATCTTATTATGCCAATTGACTTAGATGTCCCCTGAAACCATGGTCCCCAGACCCCTGCCCCTGCTACGCTGGCCTTCGAAGCATTCAGTTTATTCAGGAAACTTCTTTGCTTTTGGTTTAGTTCAATTGTGCTGACCACCCCTGTATTGTGTGCTGTCTTTCCCTTCACTTAAAGTCGTTCTTATCTACTATCTAATTAGTGAATACCCCCCCACTTTCCCTCCCTCCCCCACTCTTAACTACAAAAGAATGTTTTCTTCTCAGTTTAAACTATTTCTCAAGTTCTTGTAATAGTGGTCTTATACAATACTTGTCCTTTTGCAGCTGACTAATTTCACTCAGCATAATGCCTTCCAGGTTCCTCCATGTTTTGAAATGCTTAACAGATTCCTCACTGTTCTTTATTGATGCGTAGTATTCCATTGTGTGAATATTCCATAATTTATTTTATCCATTCATCCGTTGATGGGCACCTTGGTTGCTTCCATGTTTTTGCTATTGTAAACAGTGCTGCAATAAACATGGGTGTGCATATATCTATTCGTGTAAAGGCTCTTATTATTTCTCTAGGATGTCTTCCAAGGAGTGGGATTGCTGGATCGTATGGTAGTTTTAACTTTTTAAGGAAGCGCCAAATCGATTTCCAAAGTGGTTGTACCATTTGACATTCCCACCAGCAGTGTAGAAGCGTACCAGTCTCTCCACAGCCTTTCCAGCATTTATTATTTTGTGTTTTTTGGATTAATGCCAGCCTTGTTGGAGTGAGATGGAATCTCATTGTAGTTTTGATTTGCATTTGTCTAATGGCTAATGATTATGAGCATTTCCTCATGTATGTGTTAGCCACCTGAACGTCTTCTTTAGTGAAGTGTCTATTCATATCTTTTGCCCATTTTTTAATTGGGTTATTTGTCTTTTTCCAGTTGAGTTTTTGCAGTATCATGCAGATTTTAGAGATCAGGTGCTGATCAGAAATGTCATGGCTAAAAACTGTTTCCCAGTCTGTAGGTAGTCGTTTTACTCTTTTGGTGAAGTCTTTGGATGAGCATAGGTGTTTGATTTTTAGGAGCTCCCAGTTATCTAGTTTTTCTTCTACATTCTTTATAATGTTTTATATACTGTTTATGCCATATATTAGGGCTCCTAACGTTGTCCCTGTTTTTTCTTCCATGGTTTTTATCATTTTAGATTTTATATTTAGGTCCTTGATCCATTTTGCGTTAGTTTTTGTGCATTGAGTGAGGTATGGGTCTTGTTTCATTTTTTTGCAGATGGATATCCAGTTATGCCAGCACCATTTGTTAAAAAGACTGTCTTTTCCCCATTTAACTCTTTTGGGGCCTTTGTCAAATATCAACTGCTCATATGTGGCTGAATTTATGTCTGGATTCTCAATTTTGTTCCATTGGTCTGTGTATCTGTTGTTGTACCGGTTCCAGGCTGTTTTGACTACTGTGGTGGTATAATAGGTTCTAAAATCAGGTAAAGTAAGGCCTCCCACTTTGTTCTTCTTTTTCAGTAATGCCTTATTTGTCCGGGGCCTCTTTCCTTTCCATATGAAGTTGGTGATTTGTTTCTCCATCTCATTAAAGAATGTCGTTGGGATTTGGATTGGAATTGCATTAAATGTATCGATCGCTTTTGGTAGAATAGACATTTTTATGATGTTAAGTCTTCCTATCCACGAGCAAGGTATGTTATTCTGCTTATGTCTCTTTTGGTTTCTTGTATACTATAGTTTTCTTTGTATAAGTCTTTTACATCTCCGGTAAGATTTATTCCTATGTATTTTATCTTGTTGGGGGCTACTGTAAATGGCATTGATTTGGTGATTTCCTCTTTGATGTTCTTTTTGTTGATGTAGAGGAATCCGATGATTTTTGTATGTTTATCTTGTATCCCAGTACTCTGCTGAACTCTTCTATTAGTTTCAGTAGTTTTCTAGAGGATTCCTTAGGGTTTTGTGTGTATAAGATCATGTCATCTGCAAATAGAGATACTTTGACTTCTTCCTTGCCAGCATGGATGCCCTTTATTTCTTTATCTAGCGTAATTGCTCTGGCTAGGACTTCTAGCACAATGTTGAATAAGAGCGGTGATAAAGGGCATCCTTCTCTGGTTCCCGATCTCAATGGGAGTGTTTTCAAGGCTCTCTCCATTTAGGGTGATGTTGGCTGTTGGCTTTGTATAAATGCCCTGTATTATGTTGAGGAATTTTCCTTCTTTTCCTATTTTGCTGAGAATTTTTATCATGAATGAGTGTTGAACTTTGTCAAATGCCTTTTCTGCATCAATTGATAAAATCATGTGATTCTGTCTTTTATTTATGTGGTGGATTACATTAATTGTTTTTCTAATGTTGAACCATCGCTGCATACGTGGTATGAATCCCACTGGGTCATGGTGAATTGTTTTTTTGATAGTTGTTGAATTCTGTTGGCTAGAATTTTGTTGAGGATTTTTGCATCTACATTCATGACGGATATAGGTCTATAATTTTCTTTTCTTGTGATGTCTTTACCTGGTTTTGGTATCAGGGATATTGTGGCTTCATAGAATGCGTTTGGTTGTATTCCGTCCTTTTCTATGCTCTGAAATACCTTTAGTAGTGGTGGTGTTAACTCTTCTCTGAAAGTTTGGTAGAACTCTGCAGTGAAGCCCTCTGGACCAGGGTTTTTTTTTTGTTGGGAGTTTTTTGATTACCTTTTCAATCTCTTGTTATGGGTCTATTTAGTTGTTCTACCTCTGTGTTAGTTAAGGTAGGTAGTGTGTTTCTAGGAATTTGTCCATTTCTTCTAGATTTTCAAATTTGAGTGTAGTTTTTCATAGTAATCTGATATGATTTTTTTAATTTCAGTTGGGTCTGTTGTAATATCGCTCTTCTCATTTCTTATTTGGGTTATTTGCTTCCTCTCCTGTTTTTCTTTTATCAGTTTGGCCAGTGGTTTACCAGTTTTTTTTATTTTTTCAAAAAACCAGCTTTTGGTCTTGTCAGTTCTTCCAATTGTTTTTCTGTTTTCTATTTCATTTAGTTCAGCTCTAATTTTTATTATTTGTTTTCTTCTGGTGCCCGTGGGTTTCTTTTGTCGCTCTCTTTCTATTTGTTCAAGTTGTAGGGATAATTCTTTAATTTTGGCCCTTTCTTCTTTTTGGATGTGTGCATTTATTGATAAAAATTGGCCTCTGAGCACTGCTTTTGCTGTGATCCCAAAGGTTCTGATAGGAAGTGTTTTCATTCTCACTGGATTCTCTGAATTTCTTTATTCCATCCTTAATGTCTTCTATAATCCAGTCTTTTTTGAGCAGAGTATTGTTCAGTTTCCAAGTGTTTGATTTCTTTTCCCTGCTTTTCCTGTTATTGATTTCTACTTTTATGGCCTTCTGGTCCAAGAAGATGCTTTGTAATATTTCAGTGTTTTTCGTGACCTAACATGTGGTCTATTCTAGAGAATGTTCCATGTGCACTAGAAAAGAAAGTATACTTGGTTGCTGTTGGGTGGAGTGTTCTGTATATGTCTGTGAGGTCGAGTTGCTTGATTGTGGCATTTAGATCTTCTGTGTCTTTATTGAGCTTCTTTCTGATGTCCTCTCCTTCACTGAAAGTGGTGTGTTGAAGTCTCCTACTATTATTGTGGAGCTGTCTATCTCACTTTTCAATGCTGACAGAGTTTCTTTTATGTATCTTGCGGTCCTGTCATTGGGTGCATAAATATTTAATATGGTTATATCTTCTTGGTGTATTGTCCCCTTGATCATAGTGTCCTTCTTTATCCTTTCTGATGGATTTAACTTTAAAGTCTATTTTGTCAGAAATTAATATTGCCACTTCTGCTCTTTTTTGATTGTTGTTTTCTTGATATATTTTTTTTATTCTTTTTTTTAAATAATATTTTATTGAGTTTTTGTTGAGGATTTACACAGCAGTTTAGGTTCTCATTCAACAAGTTGTTCAGTGACATTGGCTACATTCTTCACAACACATGAACATTCTTATTATTTCTGTTCTGATTGTTCTGTTTCCATTAACCTAGTTTCCCTGCCCTCTTACATTCTCATCTTTATTTTGAAGTAATTGTTAACCGTTTGGTTTCATATAGGTGATTTTTTTTTTTTTGAATAATTTTTACTGTGCCTTAAGTGAAAGTTTACAAATTAAGTCAGTCTGTCACATATAAGCTTATATACACCTTACTACATACTCCCATTTACACTCCCCCAATGAGTCAGCCCTTTCCCTTCTTCCCGTCTCTCCTTTCGTGACCGTTTTGCCAGTTTCTAACCCTCTCTACCCTCCCATCTCCAGTTCAGACGGGAGATGGCAACACAGTCTCAAGTGTCCACCTGATACACGTAGCTCACTCTTCATCAGCATCTCTCTCCAACCCATTGTCTAGTTCCTTCCATATCTGATGAGTTGTGTTCGGGAATGGTTCCTGTCCTGGTCCAACAGAAGTTTTGCAGACCATGACCACCGGAATTCTTCTAGTCTAAGTCAGACCATTAAGTCTGGTCTTTTTATGAGAATTTGGGGTCTGCATCCCACTGTTCTCCTGCTCCCTCATTGGTTCTCTGTTGTGCTCCCTGTCAGGGCAGTCATCAGTTGTGGCTGGGCACCATCTAGTTCTTCTGGTCTCAGGATGATTTAAGTCTCTAGTTCGTGTGGCCGTTTCTGTCTCTTGGGCTCATAGTTATCATGTGACCCTGGTGTTCTTCATTCTCCTTTGATCCAGGTGGGTTGAGACCAATTGATGCATCTTAGACGGCCGCTTGTTAGCGTTTAAGACCCCAGAGGCACACTTCAAAGTGGGATGCAGAATGTTTTCATGGTAGAATTTATTTTGCCAATTGACTTACAAGTCCCCTTAAGCCATAGTCTCCAAACCCCAGCTCTTGCTCCGCTGACCTTCCAAGCATTCAGTTTATCCCGGAAACTTCTTTGCTTTTGGTCCAGTCCAGTTGAGCTGACCTTCCCTGTACTGAGTAGTGTCCTTCCCTTCACTTAAAGTAGTTCTTATCTACTAACTAATCAGTAAATAACCCTCTCCCCCCCTCCCTCCCTCCCCCCCCGTAACCACAGAAGTATGTGTTCTTCTCAGTTTATACTGTTCCTCAAGATCTTGTAATAGTGGTCTCATATAATATTTGTCCTTTTGCATCTGACTAATTTTACTCAGCATAATGCCTTCCAGGTTCCTCCATGTTATGAAATGTTTCACATATTTGTCAGTGTTCTTTATCGATGTGTAGCATTGCATTGTGTGAATATACCATAATTTATTTAACCATTCATCCATTGATGGACACCGTGGTTGCTTCCAGCTTTTTGCTATTGTAAACAGTGCTGCAATAAACATGGGTGTGCATTTATCTGTTCCTGTAAAGGCTCTTATTTCTCTAGGGTATATTCCGAGGAGTGGGATTTCTGGGTTGTATGGTAGTTCTATTTCTAACTTTTTAAGAAAACGCCAGATAGATTTCCAAAGTGGTTGTACCATTTTACATTCCCACCAACAGCGTATAAAAGTTCCAATCTCTCCGCAGCCTCTCCAACATTTATTATTTTGTGTTTTTTGGATTAATGCCAGCCTTGTTGGAGTGAGATGGAATCTCATCGTAGTTTTAATTTGCATTTCTCTAATGGCTAATGATCGAGAGCATTTTCTCATGTATCTGTTAGCTGCCTGAATATCTTCTTTACTGAAGTGCCTGTTTATATCCTTTGCCCACTTTTTGATTGGGTTGTTTGTCTTTTTTTTGTGGTTGAGTTTTAAGAGAATCATATAGATTTTAGAGATCAGGCGCTGGTCAGAGATGCCATAGCTGAAAATTTTTTTCCAATCTGTAGGTGGTCTTTTTACTCTTTTGGTGAAGGCTTTAGATGAGCATAGGTTTTTGATTTTTAGGAGCTCCCAGTTATCTGGTTTCTCTTCGTCATTTATAGTAATGTTTTGTATTCTGTTTATGCCTTGTATTAGGGCTCCTAATATTGTCCCTGTTTTTTCTTCCATGGGCTTTATCGTTTTAGTCTTTATGTTTAGGTCTTTGATCCACTTGGAGTTAGTTTTTGTGCATGGTGTGAGGTATGAGTCCTGTTTTATTTTTTTTGCAAATGGATATCCAGTTATGCCAGCACCATTTGTTAAAAAGACTATCTTTTCCCCAATGAACTGACAATGGGCCTTTGTCAAATATCAGCTGCTCATATGTGGATGGATTTATATCTGGGTTCTCAATTCTGTTCCATTGGTCTATGTGCCTGTTGTTGTACCAGTACCAGGCTGTTTTGACTACTGTGGCTGTATAATATGTTCTAAAATCAGGTAGAGTGAGGCCTCCCACTTTCTTCTTTTTCAGTAATGTGTTACTTATCCGGGGCTTCTTTCCCTTCTATATGAAGTTGGTGATTTGTTTCTCCATCACATTAAAAAAGGTCGTTAGAATTTGGATCGAAAGTGCATTGTATGTATAGATGGCTTTTGGTAGAATAGACATTTTTACAATGTTAAGTCTTCCTATCCATGAGCAAGGTATGTTTTTCCACTTAAGTAGGTCCCTTTTAGTTTCTTGCACTAGTATTTTGTAGTTTTCTTTGTATAGGTCTTTTACATCTTTGGTAAGATTTATTCCTAAGTATTTTATCTTCTTGAGGGTTACTGTGAATGGTATTGATTTGGTGATTTCCTCGTCAATGTTCTTCTTGTTGATATAGAGGAATCCAAGTGACTTTTGTATGTTTATCTTATAACCTGAGACTCTGCCGAGCTCTTCTATTAGCTTCAGTAGTTTTCTGGAGGATTCCTTAGGGTTTTCTGTGTATAACATCATGTCATCTGCAAATAGAGATAATTTTGCTTCTTACTTGCCAATCCGAATGCCCTTTATTTCTTTGTCTAGCCTAATTGCTCTGGCTAGGACCTCTAGCATAATGTTGAATAAGAATGGTGATAAAGGGCATCCTTGTCTGGTTCCCGTTCTCAAGGGAAATGCTTTCAGTCTCTCTCCATTTAGAATGATGTTGGCTGTTGGCTTTGTAGAGATGCCCTTTATTGTGTTGAGAAATTTTCCTTCAATTCCTTTTTTGCTGAGAGTTTTTATCATGAATGGGTGTTGTACTTTGTCAAATGCCTTTTCTGCATCAATTGATAAGATCATGTGGTTTTTGTCTTTTGTTTTATTTATGTGGTGGATTACATTAATGGTTTTTCTAATATTAAACCAACCTTGCATACCTGATATAAATCCCACTTGGTCATGGTGGATTATTTTTTTGATGTGTTGTTGAATTCTGTTGGCTAGAATTTTGTTGAGGATTTTTGCATCTATGTTCATGAGGGATATAGATCTGTAATTTTCTTTTTTTGTGGTGTCTTTACCTGGTTTTGGTATCAGGGATATGGTGGCTTCGTAGAATGAGTTAGGTAGTATTCCATCATTTTCTATGCTTTGAAATACCTTTAGCAGTAGTGGTGTTAACTCTTCTCTGAAAGTTTGGTAGAACTCTGCAGTGAAGCCGCCCATGCCAGGGCTTTTTTTTGTTGGGAGTTTTTTGATTACCGTTTCAATCTCTTTTTTTGTTATGGGTCTATTTAATTGTTCTCCTTCCGATTGTGTTAGTTTAGGTAGGTAGTGTTTTTCTAGGAATTCATCCATTTCTTCTAGGTTTGCAAATTTGTTAGAATACAATTTTTTGTAATAATCTGATATGATTCTTTTAATTTCAGTTGGGTCTGTTGTGATATGGCCCATCTCATTTCTTATTCGGGTTATTTGTTTCCTCTCATGCATTTCTTCAGTCAGTCTGGCCAATGGTTTATCAATTTTGTTAATTTTTTCAAAGAACCAGCTTTTGGCTTTGTTAATTCTTTCAATTGTTTTTCTGTTCTCTAATTCATGTAGTTCAGCTCTAATTTTTATTATTTGTTTTCTTCTGGTGCCTGATGGATTCTTTTGTTGCTCGCTTTGTATTTGTTCAAGTTGTAGGGACAGTTCTCTGATTTTGGCTCTTTCTTCTTTTTGTATGTGTGCATTTATCGATATAAATTGACCTCTGAGCACTGCTTTTGCTGTGTCCCGAGGTTTTGATAGGAGGTGTTTTCATTCTCGTTGCATTCTATGAATTTCTTTATTCCCTCCTTAATGTCTTCTATAACGCAGTCTTTTTGAGCATGGTATTGTTCAGTTTCCAAGTATTTAATTTCTTTTTTCTGATTTTTCTGTTATTGATTTCCACTTTTATGGCCTTGTGGTCTGAGAAGATGCTTTGTAATATTTTGACGTTTTGGGTTCTGCAAAGGTTTGTTTTATGACCTAATATGTGATCTATTCTAGAGAATGTTCCATGTGCACTAGAAAAAAAAAAGCATATTTTGCAGCTGTTGGGTGGAGTGTTCCGTATAAGTCAATGAGGTCAAGTTGGTTGATTGTAGCAATTAGGTCTTCCGTGTCTCTATTGAGCTTCTTACCGGAAGTCCTGTCCTCTGAAAGTGGTGTGTTGAAGTCTCCTACTATAATTGTGGAGGTGTCTATCACGCTTTTCAGTTCTGTTAACGTTTGTTTTATGTATCTTGCAGCCCTGTCATTGGGTGCATAAGTATTTAATATGGTTATATCTTCCTGGTCAATTGTCCCTTTAATCATTATGTAGCGTCCTTCTTTATCCTTTGTGGTGGATTTAACTTCAGAGTCTGTTTAGTCAGAAATTAATATTGTTACTCCTGCTCTTTTTTGATTGTTGTTTTCTTGATATATTTTTTTCCATCCTTTGAGTTTTAGTTTGTTTGTGTCTCTAAGTCTAAGGTGTGTCTCTTGTAGGCAGGAGATAGATGGATCTTGTTTTTTAATCCATTCTGCCACTCTCTGTCTCTTTATTGATGCATTTAGTCCATTTACATTCAGGGTAATTATGGATAGGTATGAATTTAGTGCTATCATTTTGATGTTTTTTTTGTGGCTGTTAGCAGTTTCTTTTTCCCACTTGATTTTATGTGCTGTGTAGATTTTTTTTATATATTGTCTTTTCTTCACATTTTTTGTTGTTTATTTTGTCTCTGCTGAGTCTGTATTTTTCTCTTGTATTTTATTTTGATGAGTAGGATAGTTTGATAGTTTGTCTCCTTTGTGGTTACTTTATTATTTACGCCTATTTTTCTAAATTTAAAAGTAACTTTTATTTCTTTGTATCGCCGTATTTTCCTCTCCATATGGAAGGTATATGATTACATTTCTTAGTCCCTCTTTGTTATTTTAATGTTGTTTTCTTTTACATAATGACATTGCTGTTAGTTTGTTTTGGGCTTTTTTTTTTTAATTATTATTATAATCTTGCTTTGTTTTTTTGGATTTCCTTGTCTGGGTTGACCTCTGGTTGCCCTGCCCAGTGTTCTAGTGTTGGGTTGATACCTGATATTATTGATTTTCTAACCAAAGAACTCCCTTTAGTATTTCTTGTAGTTTTGGTTTGGCTTTTAGGAATTCCCTCAACTTGTGTTTATCTGGAAATGTCTTAATTTCACCTTCATAGTTAAGAGACAGTTTTGCTGGATATATGATTCTTCTCTGGTAATTTTTTTCCTTCAATTTTTTGTGTAAGTCATCCCATCACCTTCTTGCCTGCGTGGTTTCAGTCGAGTAGTCCAAGCTTATTCTTATTGACTGTCCTTTGTAGGTGACTTTTCGTTTATCCCTTGCTGCTCTTATAATTTTCTCTTTATCTTTGGTTTTGGCAAGCTTGATTATAATGTGCGTTTTTGACTTTCTTTTAACATCTACCTTATGTGGAGTTTGATGACCATCTTGGATAGATGTCTTCTCATCTTTCACGATATCAGGGGAATTTTCTGCCAAGAAATCTTCAACAATTTTCTCTGTATTTTTTGTTATTCCTCCCAGTTGTGGTACTCCAATTACTCATAGGTTATTTCTGTTGAGAGAGTCCCACATGATTCTTAAGGTTTCTTCATTTTTTAAAATTCTTTTATCTGATTTTTCTTCAAATATATTAGTGCCAAGTGATTTATCTTTGAGTTCAGAAATTCTAGCTTCTACTTGCTCAGTTCTGCTCCTCTGACTTTCTTTTGAGTTGTCAACTTCTATAATTTTGTTAATCTTCTGAATTTCTGATTGCTGTCTGTCTATGGATTTTTCTAGCTTATTAAACTTTTCATTGTGTTCCTGAATAATCTTTCTAATTTCTTCAATTGCTTTATCTATGTGTTCCTTGGCTTGTTCTGTGTATTGCCTCATTTCCGTCCTGATGTCTTGAAGGGTTCTGTATATTAAACTTTTGCATTCTAGCTCTGGTAATTCCAGGAATGCACTTTCACCTAGAAGATCCCTGGATTCTTTGTTTTGAGAGCCTGTTAAGGTGATCATGGTCTGTTTCTTTATGTGACTTGATATTGACTGTTGTCTCCACGCCATTTATAAGTTACTGTTTTAGTTTATGCTTGCTTACTGTGTCGTAGCTGCTTGCTTTGTTTAGTTTTGGTATACCCCTATGGGTTGCTTGAGTGAGCTAGCTTGATTATTTTCACGTTTGGAGCTCTGGTGTGCTGTCCCTAGCTGGCTAGAGATGTTATCAGGTATATCAGTCTAGGAGTCCATTCAGTTTTCTTGTATGAATTGAGCTTAGGTTTCCAGGTAGCTGATCATCAAGTGTGTGGTACAGGGTCTGTCCTACAGTCTTAGAGGGGCAGGGGTGATTGGCGTATATACTGGTATCTGATTGCAGCAGGGGGTCATGCTCTGATCAAGACAGGGGGCTGAGAACCAACCCCCAAATGTCTCTGAGGAAAACGCGTCTCTGTTCCCTAGAGTGTGCTGGTGGGTGGATTCTGCAGAGAGACCATGGGTACCCAAAATTTTTGGTTGTAAGGACTGGGAGGTACCAGTTATCTTTGGACCCCTGTCATGGGTGTCTGGGTGACCTGAGTGGAGCTACCAGTCCTTAGGTCTCTGATGTGGGTAGGTGAGGGCCTTGTTTAATAGGCAAAGCAATGTCAAACATCAAACACCCACCTGTCCATCGCACAGCTGAAATGGTTGGAGTTTGCCAACAAGGGCCTGTTGTCCCGAAATAGGCCTACACAGGTCTGTGCAGAAGGGAAAGGTGCTCAAGGTCCACGGATGGTTTATGCTTGGACGGGAGCTGCTTCTGTCCTGAGCTCCCCCAGTTAATGGAGCTAGGAAATTATCTTTTCCCCCCAGTCGCAAATTTTTTCCTTCCCCAAGGTGGGGAAAGTGGCTCTAGGTGCTCGCCAGGGTCTACTATCTCAGGCCCAGGAATTCAGCCACTGAAGCTGGCTTGGGGGTGGGAGGGGTGCGGTAGAATATACGCAAGTACTTAGCTTTTGCCGAGAGTGCCGTTCTCAGGTTCCGGAGGTATGAGTGGGCTGTGTGGCTGGCTGCTTCTCCCTGAGGAAACTGCAGCCAATTGCTAGTACCAGCCCGGCACCGCCACCACTCTAGGAATGGTGCCCGAGGGCTCCCTGCGATTCAGGTCTGGTAACTCCTCTCCACTTCTGAACAGTCTCTTCCTCCCCCTGCCCCTCAGTTCATTGTCTAAGCTTGCCTTTGATGCTCAGGGCTCCCAGCTTGTTGCAAATATACTCGTTTCAATTGTTTTTTTTGGTCTTTGATGTAAAGAGGGCTCGTCAGAAGCGTCTGTCTGTTCTGCCATCTTGGCTCCATCTCCTGTGAACGTTCTATATTTTTATGTGCTAAACCTGGCAACCCTAATTTAGAGAGAAGCTGTTGACTAGACAGTATTTGTTAGTACATTACCCCTATGATATTTAGGAATAGGTTTATAACTTGATGTAGCTGATATTAGGATACTTCCAATAACAGAAAAGCCAACTCAAATTGGCTTTAAACAAAGGTTTTATAGGCTCAGGTAATTGAAAGTCTTAACGGGAGTGAAGGTCCCTAGCATGGTTCGATTAGCTATCAGGGCTTTGACCCTCTTTTTCTGCAATCTTGTGGCTCTACCCTTTATCAACTTTTTTATTCTCAGGCTGGCTTTCCTGGTAGTACAGGATGAAGCCTTTTCTTCTGGGACTGCCTGTTTCCTCATTGGGTGGTGGGAGGAGGGGAGAAAAAGAGGATGCTTCACATAAACAACACAGAATTCTGAAATTCACACTAACTGGACCATTCTGCTGTTTCAAAGGTTTACTGTTCTAAAATCTGGGTTCCTTATGCTATTTATTGTAGCTTCCTCTGTCTAGATCAAAAGAAAAAAAAAAATTCCGTTGCCATTGAGTAGATTCCAACTCATAGCAACTCTATAAGGAGAGAGTAGAACTGTCCCATAGGGATTCCAAGGAGTGGCTGGTGGATTTGAACTGCTGAGCTTTTGAGTAGCAGCCAAACGGTTAACCACTGACCCACCAGGGCTGCGTATCTAGACCGTTGGGTCTTAAATGGGCATGCATTCGAACCTCCTGGAGGGCTTGTTAAAACAGATTGTTGGGCTCCACCCTTAAAGTTTCTCATTCTGTAGACCTGTGGGTAGTTTCTAAGGATTTGTAGTTTCAACAAGTTCACAGATGTTGATTTTGCTGGTCCAGAAACCACAGTTTGAGAGCCACTGTTGTGTCAAATCAGGGCTACTCCTGGAGGTGGGGAAGGGATCAGTCCTTTATAAACCTTACCAGTGTGGGGAGAGTACAAGATCCGTTTTGGGGAGACAGCTATAATGTCTAAGGAGAGGTCTGGTATTTTTTGCCTATCCACTTTATCTTCCCTCTTATTTAGGTAACAACTTCCTGATTTTTCCCTTGAAATTATCCCTCGCCCATTTGTAATCCAGGTGACTTGGGTGGGGCTGATTTAATGCATTGGTTTTAAGGGTGGGCACATAACCCAGGCCAGGCCAATAAGTGCACTTCGTTACCCTGACTATAGTGATTAGCTAAGGTGTAAGTCAAAACCAAACCAAATCCAATCCATTGCTGTGGAGTCCATTCTGACTCATAGCAACCCTATAGGACAGAGTAGAACTACCCCACAGAATTTCCAAAGAGTGCCTGGTGGATTCGAACTGCCTGCCTTTCGGTCAGCAGCTGTGGTTCTTACCCACTGTGCCACCGGGGTTTCCAGGGTGTTCGACTGGGCTGTGATTTTTGTCGTATAGTCAACGTATATTACTATTTACTGCCGACCTTTTGGTTAGCAGTCGTAGCTCTTAATCACTAGGCCACCAGGGTTTCTAGAATAAATCCTAGAGACCTAAGACTACCGACAGGACCAGATATAGGCACATCTGTGTTCATTGCAGCTTTATACACAATAGCAAACAATGGAAACAACCAAAGTGCCCATCAACAGATGAATAGATAAGCAAATTGTGGTACATACACACAATGGAATACTATGCAACCATAAGAACAATGAGTCTGTGAAAGATAATGCCAAGTGAAATAAATTAAGCACATAAGGACAAATATTGTACAATCCCTCTTTTATAAGAAGACAAGACCAGATAAATATAGAGAAACCAATGTTCACTGGTGGTTACCAGGGATAAGAGGAAGGAGTACGAACATTTTAAAATTTAGAGACTTCTTACTTTTGGTGATGGGAAATGTGGCTATGAGTGAAAGTAGTGAGTACAGCACAACCATAGTAGAGACGAGTGAGCACAAATAGAAGGGGTATAGACACAATTAAAGAGAATGCTGACAAACTGTGATAAATGTAACTAATGTTAATGAGCAATTTATGTGGAAATTTGTAAAAAAAATTCATTGGGGGGGATATACAATTTTGCAACAACATTAATAACAACTAAAAAATATGCATTTGGCAGCACTAGTAAAGGTATTTCAGGGCATAGAAAAAGATGGAATACTCCCAAACTCATTCTATGAAGCCAGCATATCCCCGATACCAAAACCAGGTAAAGATACCACTAAAAAAGAAAATTACAGACTTATATCCCTCATGAACTTAGATGCAAAAATTCCCAGTAAAATTGTAGCCAACAGAATTCAGCAACATATCAAAAAAATAATTCACCATGACCAAGTGGGATTCATACCAGGTATGCAGGGATGGTTCAACGTTAGAAAAACAATTAATGTAACCCATCATATAAATAACACAAAAGACAAGAACCACATGATCTTATCAATGGATGCAAAAAAGGAATTTGACAAAATCCAACACCTATTCATGATAAAAAGTCTCAGCAAAATAGGAATTGAAGGAAAATTCCTCAACATAATAAAGGGCATTTCTACAAAGTCAGCAGCCAACTACCTCCTAAATGGAGAGAGCCTGAAAGTATTTCCCTTGAGATTGGGAACCAGACAAGGATGCCCTTCATCACCACTCTTATTCAACATTTTGCTGGAGGTCCTAGCCAAAGCAGTTAGGCTAGATAAAGAAATAAAGGGCATCCAGATTGATAAAGAAGAAGTCAAAGTATCTCTATTTGCAGATGACATGATCTTATACACAGAAAACCCTAAAGAATCCTTAGGAAAACAAGTAATAAAGTTCAGCAGAGTGTCAGGATACAAGATAAACATATAAAAATCAGTTGGATTCCTCTATACCAATGAAGAGAACACAGAAGAGGAAATCACCAAATCAATACCATTGACTGTAGCCCCCAAGAAGATAAGACACTTAGGAGTAAATCTTACCAGAGACGTGAAAGACCTATACAAAGAGAACTACAAGACACTACTGCAAAAAACCAAAAGAGACCTATGTAAGTGGAAAAGCATACCTTGCTTGTGGATAGGAAGACTCAACATTGTAAAAATACCTATTCTACCCAAAGCTATCTGTAGATACAATGCAATTCCGATCCAAATTTCAATGACATTTTTTAATGAGATGGAGAAACAAATCAACTTCATATGGAAGGGAAGGAGGCCCCAGATAAGTGAAGCATTATTGAAAAAGAAGAACAAAGTAGGAGGCCTCACACTATCTGATTTTAGAACCTATTATACTGCCACAGTAGTCAAAACAGCCTGGTACTGGTACAACAACAGATATATAGACCAATGGAACAGAATTGACATAAATCCAGACATAAATCCATCCATATATAAGTAGCTGACATTTGACAAAGGCCCAGAGTTAGTTAAATGGGGGAAAAGACAGTCTGTTTAACAAATGGTGCTGGCATAACTGGATATCCATCTGCCAAAAAATGAAATAAGACCCATACCTCACACCATGCACAAAAACAAACTCAAAATGGATCAAAGATCTAAATATATATAAAATCTAAAATGATAGAAACCATGGAAGAAAAAATAGGGACAATGCTTGGAGCCATAATACATGGCAGGAACAGTGTACAAAACATTAGTAACAATGCACAAACACCAGAAGAGAAACTAGATAACTGGGAGCTCCTAAAAATCAAATACCTATGCTCATCCAAAGACTTTACTGAAAGAATAAAAAGATTACCTACAGACTGGGAAAAAGTTTTTAGCTATGGCATTTCTGATCAGTGTCTGATCTCTAAAATCTACATGATACTGCAAAAACTTGACAACAAAATGACAAACAAGCCAATTAAGAAATGGGCAAAGGATATGAACAGGCACTTCACCAAAGGAGACATTCAGGTAGCTAACAGATACATGAGGAAATGCTCATGATCGTTAGCCATTAGAGAAATGCAAATCAAAACTACAATGAGATTCCATCTCACTCCAACAAGGCTGGCATTAATCCAAAAAACAAAATAATAAATATTGGAGAGGTTGTGGAGAGACTGGAACACTTACACACTGCAGGTGGGAATGTAAAATGGTACAAGCAGTTTGGAAAACAATTTGGTGCCTCCTTAAAAAGCTAGAAATAGAGGTACCCTACCACCCAGCAATCCCACTCCTTGGAATATATCCTAGAGAAATAAAAGCCTTTACGCAAACAGATATATGCACACCCATGTTCGTTGCAGCACTGTTTACAGTAGTAAAAAGATGGAAGCAACCAACGTGCCCATCAATGGATGAATGGATTAATAAATCATGGTATATTCACACAATGGAACACTACTCATTGGTAAAGAACAGTGATGAATCCATGAAACATTTCATAACATGCAGGAATCTGGAAGGCATTATGCTGAATGAAATTAGTTGCAAAAGGGCAAATATTGTGTGAGACCACTATTACAAGAACTCAAGAAATAGTTGACACAGAAGAAAATATTCTTAGATGGTTACGAGAGTGGGGGGGGAGGGGGTATTCACTAATTAGATGGTAGATGTGAACTATTTTAGGCGAAGGGGAAGACAACATACAATACAGGAGAGGTCAGCACAACTGAACTAAACCAAAAGCAATTTCCTGAAGAAACTGAAGCTTCAAAGGCCAGTGTAGCAGGGGCAGGGATTTGAGGACCATGGTTTCAGGGAACATCTAGGTCAATTGGCATAATAAAATCTACTAAGAAAATATTCTGCATTCAACTTCGGAGAGTGGCGTCTTGGGCCTTAAATGCTAGCAAGCGACCATCTAATACATCAGTTGGTTTCAACCCACCTGGAACAAATGAGAATGAAGAACAGCAAAGACACAAGGTAATTATGAGCCAAAGAGACAGGGCCACATAAATCAGAGACTACATCAGCCTGAGACCAGAAGAACTAGATGGTGCCTGGCTATAACCAATCACTGCCCTGACAGTGAACACAACAGAGAATCCCTGAAGGAGCAGGACAGCAGTGGGATGCATACCTGAAATTCTCATAAAAAGACCAGACCTAACGGTTTTACTGAGACTAGGAGGACTGCAGAGGTCATGGTCCCCAGACCTTTTGTTAGCCCAAGGCTGGAACCATTCCCAAAGCCAGCTCTTCAGACAGGGATTGGACTGGAATATAAGACATAAAATGATACTGGTGAAGAGTGAGCTTCTTGGCTCAAGTAGACATACGAGACTATGTGTGGGCAACTCCTGTCTGGAGGGAGGATGAGAAAATGGGACAGAAGCTGGCTGAATGGACATGGGGAATACAGGGTGGAGAGAAGGAGTATGCTGCCTCATTATGGGGAGAGCAACTAGGAGTATACAGCAAGGTGTATGTAAATATTTGTATGAGAGACTGACTTGTTTTGTAAACTTTCACTTAAAGCACAATAAAAAAAAAAAAAGATGTTTGGTTACTTGGATATATGTTGTTGTTAAGTGCTGTTGAGTTGGTTCTGACTTAGCTACCCTATGTAGAACAGAACGAAGCACTGCCCAGTTCTGCGCCATCCTCACGATTGTTATTCTTGAACCCATTGTTGCAGCTGCTGTGTCAGTCCATCTTGCTGAGGGTCTTCCTCGTTTTTGCTGACCTTCTGCTTTACCAACCATGGCGGTGTTCTCCGGGGACTGGCCCCCCCCCCGCCATAACATACCCAAATTATGTGAGACAAAGTCTTACCATCCTTGCTTTGAAGGAGCATTGTGGCTGTAATTCTTCCAAGACAGATTTGTCCTCTCTATTGACAGTCTCTGGTATATTCAGTATTCTTCTCCAGCAACATAATTCTGAGGTGTTAATTCTGCTTTAGTCGTACTTACTCACTGGTCAGCTTTCACATGCATATAAGGTGATTGAAAATACTATGGCTATATTCAGTATTCTTCTCCAGCAACATAATTCTGAGGTGTTAATTCTGCTTTGGTCGTACTTACTCACTGGTCAGCTTTCACATGCATATAAGGTGATTGAAAATTTTATGGCTTGGATCAGGCGCACCTTAGTCTTCAGGGTGACATCTTTGCTTTTTAACACTTTAAAGAGGTCTTTTGCAGCAGATTGCCCAGTGCAATGTGTCTTTTGATTTCTTGACTGCTGCTTCCATGGGTGTTGATTGTGGATTCAAGTAACATGAAATCTTTGACAACTTTAATCTTTTCTTTGTTTATCATGATGTTGCTTATTGGTCCAGTTGTGAGGATTTTTATTTATGTTTCGGTGTAATCCATATTGAAGTCTGTAGTCTTGGATCTTCATCAGTAGGTGCTTCAAGTCCTCTTCACTGTCAGTGAGCAAGGTCGTGTCATTTGCGTATCGACGGTTGTTAATGAGTCTTCCTCCAATCCTGATCCCTCGTTCATCTTCATATGATTTCTCTGATTATTTGCTGTCCATATAGATTGAATAAGTATGATGAAAGGATACAACCCTGACAACAGCTTTCTTGGCTAAACCATGCAGTATCTTCTTGTTCTGATCTGTATAAAGGATTCTCATAAGCGCAATTAAGTGTTCTGGAATTCCCATTCTTCTCAGTGTTATCCGTGGATATATAAGTATGCATAAATATGTACAGGAAGGCATATATGAATAACTGTAGGTGTATGTATATACACATTTATGTGTGCTGCAGGTATTTTCAAGTGTAAAACAAAGCACATGGGGGCATAGTTATAGATACTTCTAGATACAACCAAACACCTCACGGGATTGATCCTACTGGATTTGAGGGCTTAGGACTGTAGTCTCATGGGGCAGTTCAGTCAACTGGCATAATATAGTCCATAAAGACAATGGCCTACATCCTACTTCGGTGAGTGGCCCCTGGGGCCTTAAAGGCTCGTGAGCGGTTATCTAGAATGCAACTATTGGTCTCTACTCATCTGGAGCTAAAGAGAAAGAAGGAAACCAAAGACTCAAAGAAGAAACCAGTCTACAGAACCAGTAGTCTACAGGAATAACAACATCTGTCTTGAGACCAGATGGTGCCTGCCTACCACCACTGATTGTTCTGACCAGAGACTCAATAGTTGGTCCTGGATAGAATGGGAGAAAAATGTGAACCAAAACTCAAATTCTAAAAAAAGACCAGACTTGCTGGACCAGTAGAGACTACATGAACCCCTGAGACTGTTGCCCTGAGTTTATTCTTTAAACATGGAACTCAAACCACTCCCAGAAGTCACCTTTCAGCCAAATGACAAATTGACCCATAAAGTAAATAATACCACCTGTAAGTATTGTGCTCCTCAAAATGCTCATCTAGATAAAACCAAATGGTAAACATTTATCCTAGACCAAAGATGAGAAGGCAAGGGAGGACCGGGTAGCTAGATTAATGGAAACAGAACGACCAAAATGGAAATAACGAGAATGCTGATTTATTGTGAAAAATGTAATCAGTGTTGCTGAACAATCTGTATATAAAAAAAAAATGGTTAAATGAGAACCTAATTCCTTGTGTGAACTTTCACCAAAAACAATAAAATATTAAAAAAAAAAAATTAGAGAAATCTAAGTAAATAAGGGAAACCATGTTAATGAACAGGGGGACTCAGTATCATAAACATGACAGTTCATTCCGTATAAATTTGTAAGTTCAGTAGAGTTTTATTTAATATAATGACAGGGTGTTTAATGTAACTTTTGAAAAGCTGCGTCCAGAATTTATATAGGAGAGCAAACTGCCAAGAAAGATTAGAAGGGAGGACTTACTCTATCCAGAGAGTAGGACTCGTAAAGCCATAATAACTAAGAAAATACGATATTGGCATAGGGATAGATCAACCAATGGAAAAGAATAGAGAGCCTGAAAGTGAACTCCTGCATATATGGAAATTTAATTAATATATGACAGCGATAGCTTTGCAGATGAGTGAAGAAAGGATGAATTGACTAAACAATAAATGGACAATTGATTACCTATATGAAAAATAATTAGATGGGATTACTACCTCATACCATGTATGAAAAATAGTTTCTAAGAAGTTAAAGGTGTAAATATGAAAACCAAACCTTTTAGAAAAAATACAAAAGAATATTTTTATCAGGACAGGGAAAGATTTCTTCAACAAGACTTGGAATTTGAAGTGTTAAGGAAATGACTGATAATATGTCTAGATTAAAATAAAAGAAGTACAGTCATTGAAAGACAACCTGAAATGAAGAGATTAACTTTACCATCTTGGAGAAAATGTTTACAGAACATATAACTAAAAAGGATTAATATTCAGAATATATAAAGAACTTTTTGTAAACTAATAATAGTAATAGAAAAAGACAGTGGGCTGGTAATCACAGAAGAGGAAACAACAAATGACCTGTAGACAACTTCAACCTCCTTAGTTGTTATAGAAATGCAAATTGAAACCTCAGTGAAATAATATTTTACACTCTCTCTGCTGGTGAGGATGTGGAATAATGAGTATTTATTATTATCTCATACACTGTTAGGAGGAGTTGAAGTATTGATTGGAGCCCTACTTTAGAGACAATTTAGCAGTAGAATAAATACTCTAGGGAAACTGTTGAAGGTGGGCACGAGTTTGTATCTGGGACAAGTACAAGAAAGCTCTTAACGTTGTAAAAGCAAAAAAGTAGAAACAACTCAGATTTCCATTAATAATACAATGACTATATCGTAGAATATTTATGTAATGGCGCAGTAGAGAGTAATCTGTTGCTGTCGAGTTGATTTAGACTCACAGTGACCCCATGTGTTACAGAGTAGAACTTCTCATTAGGATTTTCTTGTCTGTAATCTCTACAGAAACAGATCACCAGCCATTTTTTCCATGGTACCGCTGGGTGGGTTTGGACCACCAGTCTTTAGGTTCGCAGTCTATTGCAGACTGCTTGCACAACCCAGGAACCCTTAGAGAGTAGTGAAAATAAAAGAACCATAGCTGCATGTATCAGTATGAATGAATCTTAATATAAAGCAGAATGAAATGCTGTGGAATATTCCTCTTATTTAAGGTCATAAAGAGACAAAATATGTTAGGAGATGGTGCCCTTAGGGAAAAATAATAAGGGAATCTGAGAGGAATGAGAAGCAGTGTAGAGAAAGAAAAGCCTGACGAGGAACCTAAAAAGGAGCAGCAGCCGGAGAGGCTAAGAACCAGGTAGGTTTTCTGTCATATGTAAAATGCTACTGCATTGTATGTATGCCCTGAGTTGAAACACACCATTCTGTCTGTATTTAGTCTTTATATGTATGTATTTTTATATTTTCTTTGTTATGACTTCAAAAGGTCTGATGAAATTCTATTTTAAATTAGGTGGAATTTTAAAAGTAGCTTAGTTTTGCTATTTTTTATTAAGATATAATTCACAAGCCATAATAGTCCCCATTTTAAAGTGTACAATTCATTGGTTTTTAGTATAGTCATGAAGTTGTCAACCATTAACACTATTGTAATCCCAGAACATTTTCATTACCCTAAAAAGAAACACTGTACTCAGTAACAGTCATTCCCTATTCCCCCATACCCCCTGGCAACTATTAATCTGCCTTCTGTCTGTATGGATTCATATATTCTGGGCATTTCATATAAATGGAATTGTGTGATTTATGGCCTCTTATGTCTGTCTTCTTACACTTAGCATAATGTTTTCAAGGTTTGTCCATGTTGTAGCATGTACGAGTACTTCATCTTTTTGAAAGAGTGAATAATACCCGTTGTATGGATATACTATATTTTGTTCATTAGTTGATGGACATTTGGCGGTTTCCATTTTTTGGCTGTTAAGAATAATGTTCCAGTGAACATTTGTGCACAAGTTTTTGTGTGGGTATGTTTTCAATTTTCTTGGGTGTATACCTAGGAGTGGAATTGATGGTCACGTAATAACTGTATGTATAGCCTTTTGAGGAACGGCCAAACTGTTTTCCAAATTGGCTACAGCATTTTACATTCCCACCTGCAGTGTATGAGGGTTCTAATTTCTCCACATTCTCACCAACACTTGCTATTATTATAGCCATTTTAGTAGATGTTAAGTGGTATCTCATTGTGGTTTTGATTTGCATTTCCTTAATAGTTAATGATGTTGAACATCTTTTCATGTACTTATTGGCCATTGGGGTCCTGGTGGTGCAGCGGTTAAGAACTTGGCTGCTAACCAAAAGGCTGGCAATTCGAATCCACCAGCTCCTTGGAAACTGTTTGGAACAGTTTTACTCTGTCGTATAGGGTCATTATGAGTCAGATTTTATTGGCCATTTGTATATCTTCATGTCTATTCAATATTTTATTCTTTTTGGTGCTATTATAAACAAAATTGTTTTCTTAATTTCATTTTTTGGGTTGTTCATTGCGAGTATGTAGAAATACAATTGTATTTATATAATTATTTTTATATATTGATTTAGTGTCCTGCAATAATAAATTTGTTTTTTAGCTCTAATAGGCTTTTTTTTTGGTTTTCTTAGGATCATGTCATCTGTAAATAGAGATAGTTTTACTTTTGCCTTTTCTATTCGGATGTATTGTATTTTTTTTACTTGCCCAATTGCCCTCGGTAGAACCTCCAGAACAATGTTGAAAAAAAGTGTAACGAGAAGACATATTTGTCTTGTTCTAGATCTTAGGGGAAAGCACCGTTAAGTGTGACGTTAGCTGGGGTTATTTCATAGATGTGCTTTTATCAGGTTAGGAAGTTCTATTCTAGTTTGTTCAGTGTTTTTATCATGAACGAATGGATTTGGTTAGATGCTTTTTGTACATCTATTGAAATGGTCATACGGTTTTTGTCTTTTTTTCTATTAACATGGTTTATTACATTGATTGATCTTTGTTTGTTGAACCACCCTTGCATTTTTGGAATAAACCCACTTGGTCATGGTGAGTAATCCTTTTTTACATGTTACTGGAGTCAGTTTGCTAGTGTTTTGTTAAGGATTTTTGTGTCTGTGTTGATAAGGGATACTGGTGTTTATTTCTTTTTTGTGACGTCTTTGTTTGGTTTTGGTATCAGGGTAATACTGTCCTCTTAGAATGAGTTGAGAAATGTTCCCTCCTCTGTTTTACTACTTTTTTCCTCTCATAATTTCTAATCCTAATTTCCTTCAGTTCTGCTATTGACTTAAAAAAAATATATATTAATGCTGTTTTTTGGACACACAGAAATACGTTATGATTTTCATAACTGAATTTAGCTCACTGGTTGAGAACATGACTCTTGATAGCCAGCAAAGTACTAATGGGATTTCTGGTATTCCAGTGAAATCTGCCCAGAACACTGTCTCTCTTGGATGGCCTCTGTCTGAAAAGTCAAAATAAATAAATAAATAAATAAAAGGCCCATAAAATTGAGAGGTGGGAGGGACTGTGGAGATGTAATCAAGCCTTTTATATGTAAGTAGACAAGAGAATTTAAGAGGATTATCCAAAGCTGCATTACTAGGTTATGGTGAGTCAAGATGTTTTACTTTAGACCATTCATCAACAATAAGTAATCTGTGTAAAGGATAGACTTTTTTGTTTTTTAGTTGTTTCAGTTCCATCTGTGTGGTTGTGAGCAATGCTAAGAAACTATTCTATTTATTTGAATGGACTATGTTTAAAATCTGTGCCTTAATCTTCCTGTACTCTGATTGGAAGAAACCTTGAAATGAATTCATTGCTGTCAGGTGGGAATTATTACTAGCATTTTTGGAGTCTTCAAAGCAGTTAACTTTAAGTGAAGAAACAGCTGTTTACCCAAAGTATGTTATGTGAGTGGTCAAAAAAGTCAGTGTCGAATGACTTGAAATCTGAAGAAGGAACTATCTGTAGCTTTGGTGGAGTGAGGGTGGTACCCTTGAGGAAATCACATGAATATTTCAACCTAAATAGTTTAAATTTTAATTAATTTAATATTATTTATCCTAATTGTCGAGATCATTGTTCATTTGGATTGTGAGGTGTTCTTTTAGAAAAACATTTTCAAAGAAAAAAATTAGCAATAATAATTTTAAGAAAATATTGTATATGTCTCCATTTTGCTGAGCTGGGATCAACTAAAACTGCCTGCTTGAAATTGCTTATTTTTCTGTCTAAATGTCAGTAACATGTGGTCCAAATTCTGTGTTGTGATTGGCTGATGTGATGTTTTCATTTAGAAATAGTTTTCCCCGCAACATCTGATTTGGGATTGGGGTTTAGCAGGTTGATTGTTGGGGCGTAAGAAGGGTTTAGTGTTACTAATGAGCATGCTATCGGGAAATCATTCCAACAGGGAAAAAATAGCATCTGTCCATGCATGAGCAAAAATTACTTGTAATTCAGTGCTTCATGCCAAATAATGAAGTCTGGATTTGAATGTGGCAGTTCACCGATGGGGGAAGTTTAGATTCGCCCTTATCCTTTAAAAAGAAGTCGGTTAGAACTATCGGTTTTTTCCCTTTTAGGAAGATCAAATGTTTTTTATTTCTTTCTCTTTTCTCGTTTCTATAATTTTATTTTTGGGCTTTCAAAAAGCTGAAAATTTAATTAAAATAATTTTCCCCTCTGAATATATATTTATATGTATATGTATTTTTCTCCCCTTCCTGGATACCCTGATTAACTAGTCACTTTTTCTAAGCATTTTTTTACATTTAAGATTATGTTGTAACGTCCAGGCTAGTACTAATCCTTTTCATTTTTATTTCTCTAAAATGAGATGAATTTGTGATTTAAAAAACTATATTTAACGAGATTATATTGTTTTTTATTTTAAAAACTTTGTATAATACAGTTTCTGATTATTCACAAATATGTGTACTGTTCTTGTTCCCTGGTTTCTGTATAAACCTGTTGGCCATTGAGTTGATTCCGACTTGTAGCAACCCTATAGGACAGAGTAGAACTGCCCCATAGGGTTTCCAAGGAATGGCTGGTGGATTTGAATTGCCGACTTTTTGGTTAGCAGCTAGGTTTTTAACCACTGCACCAATCAGGGCTCTGGTTTCTGTGTAGTGGTTAGTAAAAGCTGATTTAATTCCAGAAGTTTAGAATACCTTTTTTTTCTACTGATGTGGTCAGTCACAGTCAGAATACCATGGTTAACACTTCCTATTCAAGTAGTCAGAATTTATCAACTGATGAAATATTTCAGGTCTGTCATGTATCTTAGATAACGTTTGCCTTCGATAACATTTAACAGGGTGATCTTCTTATGCACTTAGTATTTAATCACAATACCCTCAGTACCATTCAGCAAAATTAATTCATATGAATGGAACATTTTTCTTAAACTCAGAATTTTCTTATCAAGGATATTTGTGGAAGATAGGATTTACTATTTGGAAGGTAAATGCTACGATTTTTTCTTTTTTACAAATGTGAGTTGAAGAAAAGGGAGATGTTAATCTTTTCAATTGATTTGATCAAAATGAGGAACTAAATATAGCTTAAATGAGTTAACTACAAAAAGGAAGTAGTAGAAACATGAATTAGTAGTAGCAGTTTCTTTCTTTAATAAAATTGAAAGGCAATTTCTGATCTACTAGTTCACCATCTCTAATTATACTGAAGTACCAGTAACTAAGCTGACTAAGCCATAAGTGCTGGAAACTTTTTTTCCCCCAGTGTAGAGATGGCTACTTTTATGTTTGTCACTTTGGTTTCTGCGTGTTACTGAGGTCTAGTTAATTGGTTTTGTGATAACTGCAATATCCTATGGATAGCCAGTAAACAAGGATTTTTTTTTTGGTGCCTACTATGTCATCTTTGGAAACCCTGGTGGTGTAGTGGTTAAGAGCTATGGCTGCTAACCAAAAGGTCGACAGTTTGATTCTACTAGGAGCTCCTTGGAAACCCTATGGGGCAGCTCTTTCTACTCTGTCCTTTGAAGTCGTTCTGAGTCAAAATCCACTTGATGGCAACGTGGTGGGGGGGTATTATGTCACCTTTGCTGAGCATGTTTTGTTCCCTAACAAGGCCTTCTGAATAGGTTATAGGATCAGAACCTGAGCTGCTTTCTTTTTCCTATCCCTCTTTTTTGTTTCAAGGTACAATTCAGTCTCTATATAAACCTTTTTTGCGCCTGGACAAATGTCAGTAATGGAAAAAAAGCATTCCTTCTTGAAACAAAGGTCTCACTAGATCAGCAAATCTCAAGTCTTTTGTTTTGGTTCCCTTTACGCTCTTAAACACAGTGAGAAGAGTAGCATGTTCTACATTTTTGCAAATTTCTTTAATCTCTGGTTTAACAAAAGACAGCTGGAATATCATAGCTGCTTCTTTCAATCTGTTGCAGTATGTTGTTTTGGTTGTAGTATATGAGTAAAATCCAGCCTCACACAAATACATCGTTGGAAAAGGGAGGAATATTTTAATGGACTTTATAGGTAACTGAAATTTTTCTTTGATACTACGTAAAAACTTGACAAGTAGTAGTATCTTTCGATTTATTCATTTTTTTTTTATTGTGGTAAAATGTATGTAACAAAACAGTTGCCGTTTCAACCATTTGTACGTGTACAATTCAGTGACATTAATTACGTTCCTCGTGTTGTTCTTTTCCAGGTTTTTTTTTTTTTTTTACTATCACCCTTAACAGAAACTCAGTGCCCTTTAAGCAATACCTCCCCAATTTCTCCTCCTACCTGCCCCTGGAAACCATTAATAAACTTTGGTCTCTATTCATCGCCTATTACAGATATCTCATGTTGTTGTTGTTAGGTACTGTTGATTCAGCTCCGACTCATAGCGACCCCATGCACAGCAGAAAGAAACACTGCCTGGTCCTGCGTCATCCTCACAATTGTTGCCATGCTTGAGCCCATTGTTGCAGCCACTGTGTCAGTCCATCTCATTTGGGGTCTTCCTTTTTCACTGACCCTCTACTTTACCAAGCATGATGTCCTTCTCCAGGAACTGATCTCTCCGCATTACGTGTCCAAAGTATGTGAGACATAGTCTTGCCATCCTTGCCGCTTCTTTTTTTTTTTAATTGACCTTTAAGTGAAAGTTTACAGTTCAAGTTAGTTACTATCCCTATAAAGTGACAACACTCTCCCCCTTTCTACCCCGGTTTCCCATGTCCATTCAACCAGCTCCTATCCTTTTCTGTCTTCTTACCTTGTCTCCAGACAGGAGCTGCCCTTTTAGTCTCCTGTATCTACTTGAGCTAAGAAGCACTGTCTTCACGAGCATCATTTTATATCTTATGGTCCAAGTTCAGTCTAATCCTTGTCTGAAGAGTTGGCTTTGGGAGTGGTTTCAGTTCTGGGCTAACAGAATGTGGGGGCCATGTCTTCCAGGGTCTTTCCGATCTCAGTCAGACCCTTAAATCTGGTCTTTTTACTAAATTGTGAGTTCTGCACCCCAGTTTTCTCCTGCTCCATCAGGGACTCTGTTGTATTTCCTGTCAGGGCGGTCCTTGGTGGTAGCCGGGCGCCATCTAGTTCTGCTGGTCTTAGGCTGATGGAGTCTCTGGTTTATGTGGCCCTTTCTGTCTCTTGGGCTAATATTTTCCTTGTGTCTTTGGTGTTCTTCAGTCTCCTTTGCTCCAGGTCAGTTAGGACCAATTGATGCATCTTAGATGGCTGCTCTAAATGCCATTCATCAAAATGGGATGCAGAACATTTTCTTAATAAACTTTGTTATGCCAGTTGACCTGGATGTCCCCTGAAACCATGGTCCCCAGATTCCCACCTCTGCTACCCTGTGCCTCGAAGTGTGGTTGTATTCAGGAAACTTCTTAGCTTTTGGTTTAGTCTGGTTGTGCTGACTTCCCCTGTATTGTGTGTTGTCCCCTGCTTCACCTAAAATAATTCTTATCTACTATTAGTCAATACCCCTCTCCCACCCTTGTAACCATTAAAGAATGTTTTCTTCTGTGTTTAAACCTTTTCTTGAGTTCTTATAATAGTGGTCTCATACAATATTTGTCCTTTTGCGACTGATTAATTTCACTCAGCATAATGCCTTCCAGATTCATCCATGTTATGAGATGTTTTGTGGATTCATCGTTGTTCTTTATCATTGCATAGTATTCTATTGTGTGAATATACCATAATTTGTTTATTCACTCATCTGTTCATGGGCACCTAGGTTGTTTCCATCTTTTTGCTGTTGTAAACAGTGCTGCAGTAAATGTGGGTGTGACACACAATTTTTGGGGGAATATAATTCAATCCATAACAGTCTGTGTGCATATTATTATACCATTCATCTGTTGATGAGTATCTAGGTTATTTCCATCTTTTTACTATTGTGAACAGTGCTGCAGTAAACATGGGTGTGCATGTATCTATTTGTGTGATGTCTTCTATTTTTC
The DNA here is from genome assembly GCF_024166365.1 of Elephas maximus indicus. Classification (NCBI taxonomy): domain Eukaryota; kingdom Metazoa; phylum Chordata; class Mammalia; order Proboscidea; family Elephantidae; genus Elephas; species Elephas maximus. The sequence goes on along the minus strand of NC_064821.1, from coordinate 88,709,944 downwards.
TAGGATGTATTGCAAGGAGTGGGATTGCTGAGTTGTATGGTACTTCTATTTCTAGCTTTTTAAGGAAGCGCCAAATCAATTTTCCAAGCGGTTATACCATTTTACATTTCCACCAGCAGTGTATAAGTGTTCCAGCCTCTCCACAACCTCTCCAGCATTTACTATTTTGTGTTTTTTGGATTAATGCTAGCCTTATTGGAGTGAGATAGTATCTTATTGTAGTTTTGACTTGCATTTCTCTAATGGCTAGTGATCATGAGCATTTCCGCATGTATCCGATAGCCGCCTGAATGTCTTCTTTGGTGAAGTGCCAGTTCATATCCTTTGCGCATTTTTTAGTTGGGTTGTCTTTTGTTGAGGTTTTGCAGTATCTTGTAGATTTTAGAGATTAGACCCTGATCAGATTTGTCATAGCCAAAAAATTTTTCCCAGTCTGTAGGTTGTCTTTTTACTTTTTCGAGTTGGGTTAGGTTTGGTTTTGGTTTTGATGAGCATAAGTGTTTAATTTTTAGAAGATCCCAGTTATCTAGTTTCTCTTCTGATGTTTGTGCATTGTTAGTAATGTTTTGTATTCTGTTTATGCCATGTATTAGGGCTCCTAGCATTGTCTCTGTTTTTCCTTCCATGATCTTCATCATTTTAGATTTTATGTTTAGGTGTTTGATCCATTTTGAGTTAGTTTTTGTGCATGGTGTGAGGTACGGGTCTTGTTTCATTTTTTTGCAGATAAATATCTGCCAGCATCATTTGTTAAAGAGACTGTCTTTTCCACCATCAGTGGACTTTGGGCCTTTGTCAAATATCAACTACTCATAGGTGAATGAATTTACATCTGGATTCTCAATTCTGTTCCATTGGTCTGTGTATCTGTTGTTGTACCAGTACCAGGCTGTTTTGATTACCATGGTGGTGTAATTGGTTCTAAAATCAAGTAGTATGAGACCTCCCACTTTGTTGTTGTTCTTCAGTAATGCTTTACTTATCTGGGGCCCTCTTTTCTTTCCATATGAAATTGGTGATTTGTTTCTCCATCTCATTAAAAAATGCCATTGGAATTTGGATGGGGGTTGCATTGTATCTGGATTGCTTTGGGCAGAATAGACATTTTCACAATGTTGAGTCTTCCTATTCATGCGCGTGGTATGTTTTTCCACTTATGTAGGTCTCTCTTGGTTTCTTGCAGTAGCGGTTTGTAGTTTTCTTTGTATGGGTCTTTTACGCCTCTGCTTAGATTTATTCCTAAGTATTTTATCTTTGGGGCTATTGTAAATGGTATTGATTTGGTGATTTCCTGTTCAACGTTCTCTTTGTTGTTGTAGAGGAATCCAACTGATTTTTGTATGTTTATCTTGTATTCTGAAACTTTGCTGAAATCTCATATTAGTTCCAGTAGTTTTCTTGTGGATTCTTTGGGGTTTTCAGTGTATCAGAGCATGTCATCTGCAAATAGAGATACTTTTACTTCTTCCTTACCAATTTGGATGCCCTTTATTTCTGGCTAGGATCTCCAGCACAATGTTGAATAAGAATGGTGATAAAGGGCATCCTTGTCAGGTTCCCATTCTCAAGGCTGAGTACTTTCAGACTCTCTGCATTTAGAATGATGTTGGCTGTTGGCTTTGTATAAATGCCCTTTGTTGAGAAATTTCCCTTTTTATTCCTATTTTGCTGAGACTTTTTATCATGAATGCGTGTTGTATTTTGCCAAATGCCTTTTCTGTATCCATTGATAAGATCATGTAGTTCTTGCCTTTTATTTATGTGATGGATTACACTGATTGCTTTTCTGACGTTGAACCATCCCTGCATACCTGGTATGAATCCCACTTGGTCATGGTGAATTATTTTTTGATATGTTGTTGAATTCTATTCGCTGGAATTTTGTTGAGGATTTTTGCATCTGTGTTCATGAGGGATATAAACCCACTGCCGTCGAGTCGATTCCAACTTATAGCGACCCTATTTTTATAGGACAGAGTAGAACTGCCCGATAGAGTTTCCAAGGAGTGCCTGGTGGATTCGAACTGCCAACCTCTTGGTTCACAGCTGTAGCACTTAACCACTACGCCACCAGGGTTTTCACATGAGGGATGTAGGTCTGTAATTTTCTTTTTTAGTGGTATCTTTACTTGGTTTTGGTATGAGTTTGGGTGTATTCCATCCTCTTCTATGCTCTGAAATACCTTTAGTAGTAGTAACATTAACTCTTCTCTGAAAGTTTGGTAGAATCCTCCAGTGAAACTGTCAGGAGACCGGAGCTCTTTTTTTGTTTGAGTTTTTAATTACCTTTTCAATCTCTTGTAAGTTCAGATTTTCAACATCATTTTGTGTTAGTTTGGGCAGGTAGTGTGTTTCTAGAAACTTGTTCATTTCCTCTAGGTTTTCAAATTTGTTGGAGTACAATTTTTCATGGTATTCTGTTATGATTCTTTTAATTTCAGTTGGGAGTGTTGTGATATTGCCCATCTCATTTCTTATTTGAGTTGTTTGCTTCCTCTCCTGTTTTTCTTTTGTCAGTTTGGCTGATGGTTTATTGATTTTGTTGAACTTTTCAGAGAACCAGCTTTTGGTCTTGTTAACTCTTTCAGTTGTTCTTCTGTTTTCTATTTCATTTAATTCTGCTCTGATTTTTATTATTTGCTTTCTTCTGGTGCCCGAGGATTTCTTTTGGGGTTCTCTTTCTATTTGTTCGGGTTGTAGGGTTGTTTTGATTTTGGTCCTTTCTTCTTTTTAGATGTGTGTATTTATTGCTATAAATTGACCTCTGAGCACTGCTTTTGCTGTGTCCCAAAGGTTCTGGTAGGATGTGTTTTCATTCTCATTTGATTCTGTGAATTTCTTTATTCTGTCCTTAATTTCTTCTATAACCCGGTCATTTTTGAGCAAGGTATTGTTCAGTTTCCATGTGTTTGATTTTTTTTCCTTGCTTTTTCTGTTATTGATTTCTACTTTTATGGCTTTATGGTCAGAAAAGATGCATTGCAGTATTTCTTTATTTATTTGAAATGACAGCTTTATTAAGAGAAAATTCGCATATGATAAAATTCACCCTTTTAAAATGTACAATTTGTGGTTTTTAATACATTCACAGAGTTGCACAACCATCACCACAATCAATTTTGAACAATTTTATCATCCTAAAAAGAAACCCTGTACCCATGAGCACTTGCTCTCCATTCCTTCCTGTCCCCCAGCCCTAGGCAAATGCAGATCTACTTTTCTGTCTGCACAGATTTTCACTGTTGAGAAATTTCATATAAATAGAAATGTATAATCTGTGGCCTTTTGTGTCTGGCTTCTTTCGCTTAGCATGATGTTTTACAACGTGGTCCATCCACGTTGTAGCATGTATCAGTACATCATTCCTTTTTATGGCTGAAAAATATTCCATTGTATGGATATACCACTCATCATTTTGTGGACATTTGGGTTGTTTTCACTTTTTGGCTATTATGAATATGCAGCTGTGAACATTTGTATACAGGTTTTGCTTTGCAATATTTCGATGAGCTTTGGATTCTGTTAAGGCTTGCATAATGGCCTAATATGTGGTCTATTCTGGAGAATGTTCCATGTGTATTGGAAAAGGAAGTATAGTTGGCTACTGTTGGATGGAGTGTTCTGTATATGTCTGTGAGATCAAGTTGGTTGATTGTGGCATTTAGATCTTCAATGTCTTTATTGAGCTTCTTTCTGGATGTTCTGTCCTTCACAGAAAGTGGTGTGTTGAAGTCTCCTATTATTATTGTGGAGCTGTCTGTTCTTTTTTCAATGCTGTTAGAGTTTGTTTTATGTATTTTGGAGCCCCGTTGGTGGGTACGTAAATATTTATTATGGGTGTGTCCTCCTGGGGTATTGACCCTTTTAATCATTATATAGTGTCCTTCTGTATCCTTTGTGGTGGATTTTGCTTTAAAGTCTATTTTTTCAGAGATTAATATTGCCACTCCCGCTTTTTTTTGATCGTTGTTTGCTTGGTATATTTTTTTCCATCCTTTGAGTTTTAGTTTGCTTGTGTCTTTAAGTCTAAGGTGTGTCTCTTGTAGGCAGCATGTAGATGGATCTCGTTTTTCTATCCATTCTGCCACTCCCTGTCTCTTTATTGGTGTATTTAGTCCATTTACGTTGAGTGTAGTTATTGATTGGTATGAATTTAGTGCTGTCATTTTGATGTTTTTGTGTGTGTGTTGTTGACAGTCTCTTTTTTCCATTTAATTTTCTGTGCTGAGTTGTTATATGTTTTTTTCCCCTCTTTTTCATTGTTGTTGCTTTTTGTATTTGCTATATGTTTTTCTTGTTTTTTATTTTGATGTGTAGGAGGATTGTTGGTTTCCTTTATGGTTACCTCAATATTTACCTGTATTTTTCTAAGTTTAAACCAATTTTTTATTTCTTTATATTGCCTTGACTTCTTCTGCATATTAAAGATCTATGACCACATTTTTTAGTCCGTCTTTTTTATTTTAATGTTGTCACCACTTACAGACGTCTCTGTTTCCCTGTTTTCAGCTTTGATTTATTTTTGTGACTTCCTTGTCTGGGTTTATATCTGGTTGGTCTGTCCTGTGTTGTAGTCTTGGGTTGTTATGTGATGCTACTGGTTTTCTAACCGGAGGACCCCCTTTTAGTATTTCTTGTAATTTTCGTTTGGTTTTTGCAAATTCCCTAAACTTCTGTTTATCTGGAAATGCCCTAATTTCATCATCATATTTGAGAGACAGTTTTGCAGGATATATAATTCTTGGTTGGCGGTTTTTTTACTTCAGTGCTTTATATATGTCATCCCATTGCCTTTTTGCCTGCATTGTTTCTGCTGAGTATTCCAAGCTTGGTATTGTTGACTCTTCTTTGTAGGTGACTTTTTGTTTATCCCTAGTTGCTCTTAAAATTCTCTCTTTTATCTTTGGTTTTGTCAAGTTTGATTACAAAACGTCTGGGTGACTTTCTTTTGGGATCTACCTTGTGTGGGGTTCGAAGAGCTTCTTGAATAGATACCTTCTCATCTTTCATGATATCAGGCAAGTTTTCTGCCAACAAATCTCCAACAATTCTCTCTGTATTTTCTGTTATCCCCCCCCTTCTGGTACTCCAATCACTCGTAGGTTATTCCTCTTGATAGAGTGCCACATAATTCTTTGGGTTTCTTCATTTTAAAAAATTTTTTTATCAGATTTTTCCTCAAATAAGTTGGTGTCAAGTGCTTTATCTTCAATCTCAGTAAATCTGACTCCCACCTCAGTTCTGCTTCTGTGACTTTGTATTGAGTTGTCTATTTCTGATATTTTATTGTTAATCTTCCGGATTTCTGTTTGCTGTCTCTCTCTGGATTCTTGCAGCCTGTTAAGTTTGTCATCGTGGTCTTTATAATCTTCTTAAGTTCTTCTGTTGCTTTGTGTGTTCTTGGCTTGCTCTGCGTTTTGTCTGATCTCTTTTCCTGATCTTTTGAAGAGTTCTGTATATTAATCTTTTGTATTCTACCTCCGGTAATTTCAAGAAATTATTTTCCTCCAGAAGATTTCTTGATTCTTTGTGGAAGCTTACTGAAGCCATCACGTTCTGCCTGTTTATATGATTTGATATTGACTGTTGTCTTCAAGCCATCAATAAGTTATTATATTTATTTAATGTTTGCTTACCATGTCCTAGCTTCTTGTTTTGGTATGTACAAATAGGCTGCTCATGTGAGCTAGTTTGATTATTGTTCCTTTGAGGCTCTAAAGTCCTGTCACCAGGTGGTTAGATTTGTTACTAGGTTTTTGAGCTCAGGAGTCCATTTACTTTTCTTATATAGATTCATCTCAAGTGTCCAGATAGTCACCAAGTGTGTGGTGCAGGCTCTCAACCTACAGTCCTAGATGGGCAAGGTGATTGGAGTAGGCACGGGAATCTGGCTGCAGTAGGGGGTCACACTCTGAGCAAGTCAGGGGGCTGATGGCTGCCCCTGAGTGTCTGGCAGGAAATCATGTCCCTGTGTCCTAGTGTACATGGGTGGGTGGGTTTTGCATCCGGACTATGGGCACCCAGTGCTGTTGTCTGTAAGGACTGGGAGGCACCACTTAGACCCCTCTTGGCAGGTGGCTAGATGGCGTGGGTGGAGCCACTAGTCCTCAGGCCCCTGATTTGGGTAGGTGAGGACCCTGTTTAATGGGCAGAGTGGTGTCAAACATCATGAACCTGCCACTTTACCATATAGCTGATATAGTGAAGTTAGGCTTCAGGTTTATACCCTGTTGTAGTGTGCTAATGAAAACCTACACTGTGGAAATGGGCCCACAAAGGTCTATGCAAGGGTAAACAGGCATTCAAAGTCCATGGACCCCTTACACCTTTGTCTAGGCAGAGGAGCTGTGCCTGCCCTGAGTTCCTCACTTAGGGGAGCTGGCAGATTATTTTTTCCTGTTTCTTAATTTGTTCCATCTCCAAGGCCAGGAGAATGGGTTAGGGCATGTGACGGGTCATACCTCTGGCCCAGGGGAAGCGGCAGTCATTGAAGCCCGCCTGGGATCTGGTGCAGAGTGGGGGAGGGAACAGGTAAATGGGAGAGAGGTTCTTCCCAAATGGGGTGTCTTTTGATCCATGTGGTAGGTTAGATGCATGTACTTATCTTTCACCAACTGAACGCTGCTTTTCACTTGTTCTGGAGGGTTGAGTAGACTCTGTGCCGCTCGGTTTCTCCTGATGTCGAAAACACATCCGGAGCACCACTGTTTGCCTCACTGCACGTACCAGCCGGTCTGGCCTACAGGGTGCCGGTTCCTTCTGGGTCAGGTCTGGCAGCTCGTTGTTTCTGAACCATCTTTCCCTCCCCTTGCCGCTCAGTCCGGTTCCTCAACTTTGCCTTTGATGTTCAGGGCTCCTGTTGTTGTTAGATGCTGTCAAGTCAATTTCAACTCATAGGGAAGCTATGCGCAACAGAATGAAACACTGCCCGGTCCTGCGCGATCCTTAAAATCATTGTTATGCTTGAGCTCATTGTTGCAGCCACCATATCAATCCACCTCCTTGAGGTTCTTCCTCTTTTCTGCTGATCCTGTACTTTGCCAAGCATGATGTCCTTCTCCAGGGACCGATCCCTCCTGACAACATGTCCAAAGTATGTAAGATGCGGTCTTGCCACCCTTGCTTCTAAGGAGCATTCTGGTTGCACTTCTTCCAAGACAGATTTGTTCCTTCTTTTGGCAGTCCATGATATATGCAATATTCTTCACCAACACCACAGTTCAAAGGTTTCAATTCTTCTTTGGTCCTCCTTACTCATTGTCCGGCTTTTGCATGCATATGAGGCAATTGAAAACACCATGGCTCGGGTCAGGTGCACCTTAGCCCTCAAGGTGACATCTTTGCTTTTCAACACTTTAAAGCAGTCTTTTGCAGCAGATTTGTCCAGTGTAATGCGTCTTTTGATTTCTTGACTGCCGCTTCCATGGGTGTTGAGTGTGTATCAAAGTAAAATGAAATCCTTGACAACTTCAGTCTTTTCTCTTTTATCGTGATGTTGCTTATTGGTCCAGTTGTAAGGATTTCTGTTTCCTTGATGTTGAGGTGTGATCCATACTGAAGGCTGTGGTCTTTGATCTTCATCAGTAAGTGCTTCAAATCCTTTTCACTTTCAGCAAGCAAGATTGTGTCATCTGCATAACACAGGTTGTTAATGAGTCTTCCTCCAATCCTGATGCCCCATTTTTCTTCATACAGTCCGGCTTCTCGGATTATATTCTCAGCATACAGATTGAATAGCTATAGTAAAAGTATACAACCCTGACACACACCTTTCTAGACTTCATGTAAGTGGGATCATATAATACTTTTCCTTTTTTGTCTGACTTATTTCACACAATATAATGTCTTCAAGGTTTATCCTTGTTGTAGCATGTATTAGAAGTTAATTTCTTTTTGTATTTCTCTCTCTATATATGTATAAAAAAAAATTTTTATATACACCTCATTATATTTATCACTTCGTTTGTTCATGAACACTTGGGTTGTTTCTACCTTTTGCTCTTATAATGCTGCAGTGAACGCTGGTATATAAATATCTGTCGGAGTCCTTGCTTTCAGTTCTTTTAGGTGTATACCTAGAATTGGAATTGCTAGATCACAAGGTAGGTTTATTTTTAATTATTCGAGGAACCATCAAACTGTTTTTCATAGCAGCTGCACCATTTTGTAATCCCACCAGTAATGGATGAGAGTTTCAGTATCTCCACATGCTTGCTAGCACTTCTTTTTTGTTTTTCTGATAATAGCCAAACTAGTGGGTGAGGAGTGTTAATCTTATTGTGGTTTTGATTTGCATTTCCCTAATTATTAAAATCACCATGAGTGAGACATGACTCCAGGGCAGCTGGTTTGGTTTAATGACTAATGATGTTGTACATCTTTTTATTGGCCATTTGTGTATCTTCTGTTAATTGAGTTTGTCTTTTTGTTGTTGAGCTGTAGTTCTTTATTCTGGATATTAAACCTTTATCAGATATATAGTTAACAAATATTTTCTCCCATTCTGTAGGTTGTCTCTTTGTTGATGAAGTCCTTTGATGCACAAAAGTTTTCATTTTGATAAAATCCAATTTTGCTGTTTTGTCTTTTTTTCTTGTCCTTTTGGTGTCATAGCTAAGAATGCATTTTTGAAGGTTCTGAAGCATTACTCCAATGTTTTGTTCTAAGAGTTTTATGGTTTTAGTTATTACATGTAGATCTTTGATCCGTTTTGAGTTAATTTTGATAAATGGTGTTAAGTATGGGCCCAATTTCATTCCTTTTCTTGTGTAGATGCAGTTGTCCAGCACCATTTATTGAAGAAAACTATTCTTTCCCCATTGGATGAATTTAGCACCCTTGTCAAAAATAAGTTGACCGTAGATGTATGGGGTAGGATCCGGACTCCTGATTCTATTCCATTGTTCCGTGTGTTTATTATTTTATCAGTACCAAACTGTTTTGATTACTGTAGCATTATAGAATGCTTTATTCTTCTTTTTTGAGATTGCTTTGGCTATTCAGGGCCCCTTGCAGCTCCCTATAAATTTGATTATTGGCTTTTCCGTTTCTGCAAAGAAGGCTGTTGGAAGTTTGATAGAGATTGCATTGAATCTATAGGTTGCGTTGTGTGGTATTGACACCTTAACAATATTACATCTTCCAATCCATGAACACAGAATTTCCTTCCATTTATTTAGGTATTCTTAATTTCCTTGGGCAATATTTTATAGTTTTTGTGTACAAGTCTTTCATCTCCCTGGTCAAATTTATTTCCCTGGTATTTTATTCTTTTAGATGCTCTTGTAAATGCAGTGGGTTTCTTAATTCCATTTTCAGATTGTTTTGTGTTGATCTTGTACCACACAACTTTCCTGAATTCATTTGTTAGGTCTAGTAGCTTTCTTGTGGATTACTTGGCATTTTCCATGTATAGGATCATGTCATCTGCAAATATAGTTTTACTGTGTCCTTTCCAATTTGGATATCCTTATTTCTTTTTCTTGCCTAATTGTTCTGACTAGGGCTTCTGGTACAATATTGAATAGCACTGGTGAAAGTGGGTATCTTCGTCTTGTTCTGGATCTTAGGGGGAAAGCTCTCAACCATTCTCCATTCCGTATGATGCTAACTGTGGATATTTTATAAATGTCCTTTATCATATTGGGGAATTTCCCTTCTATTCTCAGTTTGTTGAGTGTTTTTATCAAAAAAGGGTATTGGATTTTTTTGAATGCCTTTTTTGCTTCAATTGAGATGATCCTGTGGTTCTTTTAATGTGGTGGATTATGCTGATTTATTTTCTAATGTTGAATCACCTTGCATTTCTGGAATAAATCCCACTTGGTCATGGTGTATAATCCCTTTAATATGGTGTTGAATTCAGTTTGCTAGTATTTTGTTGAGGATTTTTAATCCTCTGTCTTTGGTATCAGGGTACTGCTGGCTCCGTAGAATGAGTTAGGAAGTATTCTCCCCTCTTCTGTTTTTGGGAAGAGTTTAGGAAGGAATAGTGTCAGTTTCATAAGTGTTTAATAGAATTCCCCAGTGGAGCCATCTAGTCTAGGGCTTTTTTTGTTGTTGTTGCTAGGAGGTTTTTGATTACTGATTCAGTCTCTTCACTTGTTATGGGTCTATTGAGACTTTCTATTTCTTCTTGAGACAGTTTAGGTGCTTTATGTGTTTCTAGGAATTTGTCCATTTCATCTAGGTTATGTAATTTGTTGGTGTACAATTGTTCATAGTATTCTCATATCCTTTTTATTTCTTTATGTTTGGTTGCACTGTTACAGTGTGCCCACTTTGATTTCTGATTTTAGTTATTTGACTTTCTCTCTCTTTCTGTCTTTGTCAGTCTAGCTAAAAGTTTGTTGATTTTTAAAGAAATAGCTTTTGGTTTTGTTGATTCTCTCTTTAGTTTTTCTATTCTCTCATTTATTTCTGCTGATTTTTGTTATTTTCTTTCTTCTTATAGCTTTGGGCTTAGTGTCCTCTTCTTTTTCTAGTTTCTTAAGTTGTAAAGTTAGGTTATTGATTTGAGATTTTTCTTTTTCAATGTAGGCATTTACCACTATAGATATCCTTCTGCGTACTGCCTTCACGGCATCCCATAAATTTTTGTATATTATGCTTTCATTTTCATTCAACTAAATATTTTCTGATTTCTTCATTGAGCCTTTGATTGTTAAATAGTGTGTTGTCCTTCTGTTACTGATTTCTAGTTTCATTCCATTGTGACTGGAGAAGGTAGTTTGTATGACATCAGTCTTTTAAAATTTATCTATCATTTAAATTTATTGAGACTTGTTTTGTGACCTAGCATGTAGTCTAATTTGGAGAACGATCCATGTGCACTGGAGAAGAATGTATGTTGTGCTGTTAAAGTGTTTCTTATGTGTCTGTTAAGTCTAGTTGGCTTATAATATTAAAATCCCCTATTTCCTTATTGATGTTTTGTGTAGATTGTCTATCCATTACAGAAAGTGATGTATTGAAGCCTCCAGCTATTACGTAGAACTAATTTTTACATATTAATATAATCACTCAGCTCTTTTATTGTTTACTATTTGCATGAAAAATTTTTTTTCATCCTTTCTCTTTTAAACTATTTGTATCTTTGAGTCTAAGGTATGTCAGTTGTAGACAGCATGTACATGGATCATCCCCCCCCCATTCTTCCAATCTCTGTGTTTTGACTGGAGTGTTTAAGCCATTTACATTTCTTGTATTTTATTTCTATTGTGCTTTAAATGAAAGTTTATAAATCAAGTCAGTCTCTCATAGAAAAATTTATATACACCTTGCTATGTACTCCTAGTTGCTTTCCCCCTAATGAGACAGCACACTCCTTCTCTCCATCCTGTATTCCCCCTCTCCATTCAGCCAGCTTCTGTCCCCCTCTGCCGTCTCATCTCCCCTCCAGACAGGAGCTGCCCACATAGTCTCATGTGTCTACTTGAGCCAAGAAGCTCACGCCTCACCAGTATCATTTTATGTCTTATAGTCCAGTCCAGTCCCTGTCTGAAGAGTTGGCTTTGGGAATGGTTAACAGAAGGTCTGGGGACCATGACCTCCAGGTCCTTCTGGTCTCAGTCAGACCATTAAGTCTGGTCTTTTTATAGAATTTGAGATCTGCATCCCACTGCTCTCCTGCTCCATCAGGGATTCTCTGTTGTGTTCCCTGTCAGGGCAAGTCGTCAGTTGTAGCCTGCACCATCTAGATCTTCCTGTCTTAGGCTGAAGTAGTCTCTGATTTATGTGGCCCTTTCTGTCTTTTTGGCTCATAAATACCTGGTGTCTTTGGTGTTCCTCATTCATTCTCTTTTACTCCAGGTTGGCTGAGACCAATTGATGCATCTTAGATGGCCACTTGCTGCTGTAAGGCCATTTATATTTAAAGTACTTATTGATAATGAAGGACTTCTGCTATTTCGGTATTTTTTTTGCATGTGTCCTATACATTTTTAGTCCCTCAGTTTGTCTAACATTGCCTTCTTTTGTGTTTTGATGGTATTTTGTGGTGAACCATTTTGGTTCCCTTCTCCTTTTGTGTATGTTTTTCAAATATTTTCTTGTACTTATTATGGTGATTACATTTAACATCTGAAATTTATAAAAACCTAGTTTAAATTGATACCAGTTTAACTTTAATGACATATAAGAATTCTATTCCTACACTGATCCCCTTCCCCTTTATGTTGTCATCCTAAGTTACATCATTATACATTGCGTGCCCAATAACATAAACATAAATTATTATAATTATTTTTTACGTATTTATTGTCCTAATTGTGTAGGACATGACAGCTATTGTTACAAATCAAAAATACCACAAAACTAGCCCTTAAGTTTGCCCATGAAATTATCTATATTGAAGCTCTTTTTTTCTACATATGGTTTTGAGTTACTGTCTAGTATTCTTTCATTTCAGCCTGAAAGGACTCCCTCTGGTGTTTTTTTTGTAGAGCAGGTCTAATTTAACGTGCTACTTCAACTTTTGTTTATCTGGGAATGTCTTAATTTTGCCCTCATTCTTGAAGGACAGTTTCCTGGATATAGAATTCTTGGTTGACAGTTCTTTTGGCACTTCAAATATATCATTCCACTACCTCCCATTCTCCAAGGTTTTGTGGATAAATTGGCACTTAATCTAATTGAGGATCCCTTGTATGTGACAGCTTGCTTCTCTCGTGCTGTTATCAGGATTCTCTCTTTATCTTTGGTTTTTGAGAGTTTGATTATAAGATGTCTTGGTGTGAGTCTCTTTAGGTTTATCCTACTTGGAGTTTGTTGAACTCATTGAATGTGTAGATTCATATTCTTAATCAAATTTGAAAAGTTTTCGATCGTTATTTCTTCACGTATTCTTTATGCTCCTTTCTCTGTCTTGCTTCTGTTTTGAATTTCCATAATGTGTACATTGGTTCGCTTAATGATGTCCCACAGTTCCCTTAAACTCTGTTCACTTTCCTTCACTTTTTTTCTTTTTGCCTGTCAAGCTCAATAATTTCAGTTGTCTTATCTTGTTCACCGATTCTTTCTTCTGTCAGCTCAAATCTGCTGTTGAACACTTCCAGTGAATTTTGTTCATTTGTTGTATTTTTCAGCTCCAGTAACTGTTTGGTGTCTTATCTCTTTATTGATATTCTTGTTCTGTTCATGTATTGTTTTCTGATTTTCTTTTGTTCTTTGTCCGTGTTTTTCTTTAGTTCTTTGAGCATATTTAATACTATTATTTTAAGGTTTTCTAGTCTATCCATTACCTGTGCTCCCGTAGAAACAGTTCTTATCACTTCATTTTATTCTTTTGAATAGGCCATCATTTTTATTCCTTTGTATGCCTTGTGATTTCTTTTGTTGACACTGGGAAATTTGAATATTATAATATGTTATCTCTGAAACTCATATTCTTTCCCTTCCCCAGAGTTTGGAAAATTTTTGTTATTGTTGAAGACTGCAGTAGTCTGTCTTCTCAGCAACCCTCCCCAAATATTTTTGCAATGATTGCCATCCTAGATGTGTGCAGACACTGAGCTCTCTGTTTCTCATCGTGTGCCCAGCAGGTGTTTCAAAAGAGATGTCTTTGTGTTATGGATTGAATAGTGTCCCCCCAGAATATGTGTCTACTTGGTTAGGCCATGATTCCCAGCATTGTGTGGTTGCCTACCATTTTGTGATCTGATGGGATTATTCTGTGTGTTGGAAAATCTAACATTTGTGTTAATGAGGCAGGACTCAATCTGCAGGATTAGGTTGTATCTTGAGTGAATCTCTTTTGAGATATAAAAGAGAGAAGCCAGCAGAGAGGGGAGGGACCTCATACCACCAAGAAAGAGGCGCCAGGAGTGGAGTGCGCCCTTTGTACCCATGGTTCCTGTGCTGAGAAACTCCTAGACCCGAGGTAGATTTGATGACAAGGACTTTTCCCCAGAGCCAAAAGAGAGAGAAAGACTTCCCCTGGAGCTGGTTCCCTGAATTCAGACTTCTAGCCTCCTAAACTGTGAAATAATAAATTTGTTTGTTAAAGTCATCTACTTGTGGTATTTCTGTTACAGCAGCACTAGATAACTAAGACACCCTGTAATACAGGGAGGAAAAAAAACCAAACAAGCCCATCTTTCCCATTTTCGTTATTGTTGTTAGGTGCCATCCAGTCAGTTCCAACTCATAGAGGCCCTATGTACCACAGAATGAAACACTGCCTGGTCCTGCGCCATCCTTACAATCATTGTTATGCTTGAGCCCATTGTTGCAGCCACTGTGTCAATCCATCTCGAGGGTCTTCCTCTTTACCACTGACCCTGTATTTACCAAGCATGATGTCCTTCTCCAGGGACTGATCCCTCCTGACAACATGTCCAAAGTATGTAAGACGCAGTCTTGCCATCCTTGCTTCTAACGAGCATTCTGGTTGTATTTTTCCAAGATAGGTTTGTTCGTTCTCTTGGCAGTCCATGGCATATTCAGTATTCTCCACCAACACCACAATTCAAAGGCGTCAGTTCTTCTTCGGTCTTCCTTATTCATTGTCCAACTTTCGCATGTATATGAAAATACCATGGCTTGGGTCAGGCGCACCTTAGTCTTCAAGGTGACACCTTTGTTCTTCAATACTTTAAAGAGATCCTCTGCAGCAGATTTGCCCAATGCAATGTGTCTTTTGATTTCTTGACTACTGATTCCATGGCTGTTGATTGTGGATCCAAGTAAAATGAAATCCTTGACAACTTAAAACTTTTCTCCATTTATCATGATGTGGCTTATTGGTCCAATTGTGAGGATTTTTGTTTTCTTTATGTTGAGGTATAATCCATACTGAAGGCCGTGGTCTTTGATCTTCATCAGTAAGTGCTTCAAGTCCTCTTCACTTTCAGCAAGCAAGATTATGTCATCTGCATAACACAGGTTGTTAACGAGCCTTCCTCCAATCCTGATGCCTTGTTCTTCTTCATATAGTCCAGCTTCTTGGATTATTTGCTCAGCATACGGATTGAATAGGCACAGTGAAAGGATACAACCCTGACGCGTACCTTTCTTGACTTTAAACTGCTCAGTATCCCCTTGTTCTGTCCAAACAATTGCCTCTTGATCTAGTCTTTGCAATTTGGTTCTGTACTAGGGTCCTACTTTAACCCTTAGATTTGCTTGTACTGTGTTTAGAGATCAGCCCAAAGTGAAAGCATAGGGTCTTAGGTATTTTCTTTATCTGCATTTTGTCCTGAGTATCTGTGTTATGAATTGAATCGTGTCCCTAAAAAATATGTGTTGTAAATCCTAACCTCTATGCCTGTGGTTATAATTCTATTTGGGAGTGGATTATCTTTGTTATGTTAATGAGAAAGGGTTAATGTAGGGTATATCTTGAGTCAGTCTCTTTTGAGATATAAAAGAGATTAAACAAGTAAGCAAAAGAAGGAGAGATGGGGGAAGATTGATGCCAAGCGACATGGAGATTACCAGGAAACCAGGGAACAAGTTGAAGAGACAAGGACCTTTCCCCAGAGTCGACAGAGAAGGAAAGCCTTCCCTTAGAATTGGCGCCCTGAATTAAAACTTTGAGCCTCCTAAACTGTGAGAAAATAAATTTCTCCTTGGTAAAGCCTCCCGTTTGTGGTATTTCTGTTATAGCAGCATTAAATACCTAAGAGAATGTGTATGGCCTTCTCACTTCCTCCATATACATGGTGTTTTTGAAAGTGGTGATTTCTGAAAGAAACTCTCATTTCAGCTTCTCTTTCAGCCTTTTTGTGTTAATTGTATGCTCCTATTGCACTGTTGGAAACCCTGGTGGCGTAGTGGTTAAGTGTTACGGCTGCTAACCAAAGGGTCGGCAGTTCGAATCTGCCAGGCGCTCCTTGGAAACTCTGTGGGGCAGTTCTGCTCTGTCCTGTAGGGTCGCTATGAGTTGGAATCGACTCGACGGCAGTGGGTTTTTGGTTTTTATTGCACTGTTGAAGGAGCCCTGGTGGTGAACTTGTTAAATGCTCAGCTGCTAACTGAATGATTGGTACTTTGAACCCACCCAGAGGCCCTGTGGGAGAAAGACCTGGCGATCCGCTCCTATGAAGATTACAGCCTAGAAAACCCCATGGGAGCAGTTCTGCTTTGTCACATGGGGTCGCTGTGATTTGGAATTGACTTGGTGGCACCTAAAAACAGTTTCACGGTTTAGCTCAAGATGGGTATGCGAGGTCACAGCCATGAGGCATTGTTCAATGCCCCTACCCCCAAGCCCCACGTGAGCTCTGAGGCAGGCCAGACTGAGGAGAGTGCCCCGCTTCAGTCGTTCAGGCTACCCCTAGACAGATCAGAGCAGACAAACACCATAATCTGCTAGCAAAGTCTACTCTTTTCTCTCCCAAGCCAGAGTTTCAGGCTCCTTCTCTAAGAGTATGGTCTGCGGTTTGTTGCTTCTGGGTAAGGGGGTGGAAAGAACACAGGCAGTAGAATTTAAACATTTTCCTACCACTTAGAAGTCGCCTTTTTCTTGATTCGGCATTTGCTTAGTTGCTGTGACCCTCCAACTGCTTTTCAGAGTTGAGTCTACTGATTTCTGGTTGTTTTCCTTGGTGATCGTGTGGAGGGATGGGTATGTAGAACTGCTCAGGCCACCATCTTCCAGGAAATGTCCTCTTTGTTACATTTTAACCACAAATTTATCTTCTCAGAATATCCAGTTCAGTAGTAAGTTTGAGTTTTCAGTGTTCCCAGTTGCCACAGTTAATAAGGCTGCTTTAAAGATGAATTTTGTATTATGTAGAAAAGTTGAATAAATTTTAGGTTAAAACTTAACCTAAAAGTTTATGTTGAATATGCATGTACATCTATGATGAAATGAGTTCTTTTATGTGGCCCTTTGCCTTGATTCTTCGGAAAAGCAGCTTGAGAAACTTTTTCCTTAAGCCCTGAGGAGTATCTTTGCCGTAGTTTTCTACCCCAGAGGGTTTGTTACTTTTCTCCAGGTTGATTGATATTTCTTGGGTAAGGTATAAGCAACTTGTAGTTTGATATTTTTTGCCTAGTCCTGGGCTGCAGCCTGCCCTGTAGTTGGTATGCACCTTGCAGGGATTGGTCAGGAGGCTATGCAAATGAAGTGCCGGTAGCCTACTGTGCAAATGAACTGTCGGTGGACTAGCAAGAGGAGATCGGTCAATTTGTGACCCTGGTGGAAGCACTGTGCCTTGAAATTTACAAGGAGTTGTGTGTATATGCAGCCAACCCCAGAGAAGTTTTTCAGACAGAAAGAAGCAAGAAGAGAAGCAGCAGGAGGAAGAAAGAAGCAGCAGACAGAAAGGAGGCAAGGAACTCCCTAAAACAGCTGTAACATGGGTCAAGGACTATAACACTGAAGACGGAGACAGGTCTGGAAGGGTACCTGTGGCAGAGTCGGTGGTGATGGCAGGAAGGCTGAAGGCAGAGAGGCCTGTCCTGAGGGGGCAAAGAGAAGGCCTGTCATGAGGGAGCCAAGAGGAAGCCTGACCTGAGGGGGCTGAGAAGAAGTTTGTCCTCAGGGGGCCAAGAGGAAGTCTGTCCTAAGGGGGCTGAAGGGAGATCTGCACGGCTGACAGGGAGTGTGCATGGTAAAGAGAAAGGCTTGGTGGCTTGCGTGTCCAAGAGGAGCTGAGAGAGCTGTTCTGTACTGAAGAAGGGGGGAATGTGCTCTCCTCTTTGGAAAAGCTTCCAGACTTTGTCTGTGTGTTCACTGATCCTGATCCAGAGTTGTAACCTGTTGATCATGACCCTGAGTTATCAGTTCCTTATTGATCCACTTAACTGTGAGCATGGTCTCTGAGTTCTGTGTGGCCGTTGGAACAGATTATAGAACCCAGAAGAGAACTAAAGAGTGCTATGGGAGGAGTGGCTGGTGTCAGAATTGGTAAAAAAAAAAAAAAAAAAAGTTGGAGAGTGGAGGTATGTCTGACCTCCATCTCATGGTAATCAACTTTACACTGATCCTGGTCGTTACCCTCCCTGAAGTTAGGCAGGTTCTGATGATGCTACTACTCCTCCAACCATTTTACAACAGAATTTCATATAAAAGGTTTTACACCCTATCCATATATTTTAGTTATCTAGTGCTGCTGTAACAGAAACACCACAAGTGGGTGTCTTTAACACACAGAAATTTATTCTCTCACAGTTTAAGAGGTTATAAGTCTGAATTCAGGGTACCAGCTGTAGGGGAAGGCTTTCTCTCTTTGTTGGCTGTGAGGGAAACTGGTTCCTTGGTGATCTTCTTGTGGTGTGGCATCTATCTTCCCCCATCTCTGCTGCTCACTTGCTTATTTAATCTTTTTTATATCTCTCTCTACACTAACACTGTCTCATTAATACAACAAAGAAAACTCATTCCCATATGGGATTATAATCACAGGAACAGGGCTAGGATTCACAACACGTATTTTGGGAACACCATTCAATCCAAACACAATATAAGAATTGGTGATGGCATGCTTGCAATATCAACACTTTGTTTTGATATCGTGCTTTAAAATTTCTCTAATTTTGTTATTTTATTTGTTCAGGATGTTGACTTAAGAAGGGTTGACGAACTTCTTTCAAAAATGAGCTCTCAAAGCATATTATAAATTATTGACTTAGAAGGAACCATTCAATCCTCAATGAGTAAGAGGCAGTCTGTGAAGTAGTTAAGAGGATGGACCCTGGAGCAAGACTGGATTCACATCTCAGCTCCAACCCTTACTAGTTGGGCAACCTTGGGCTAGTTACTTAACCTCTTTATGCTTCTGTTTTCCATATGTAACATGGTTATAATAATATATAAGGTTGTTGTGAGGATTAAATTAGTTAATACATATAAAACATTTAGAATGTATATATGTTGTAAGTAAAACCAAAACAAACAAACAAACAAAAAAAAACCTGTTGCTGTCGATTCTGACTCATAGTGACCCTATAGGACAGAGTTGTTTTTAGTTGCTGTCAGGTGCATTCTGATTTGAGAACCCCATGTGTACAGAGTAGAAGTGCTCTGACCTTTTGGAAGCAGATTGCCAGGCCTGTCTTCCAGGGTGCCTCTGGGTAGGTTTGAACTGCTGACCTTTTGGCTAGTAGTTGAGCACTTAACTGTTTGTGTCACTCAGGGCTTTTCAAGCACTAGGTAAATTAGTTGTTCTTATACGTCCCCATATATAGGTGGGGAGGAATATAGGTGCTCATCTTTTTACAAATCTCTGTATGGCAGGGTTAGTAATGATAGTTTGTTTTGATAAATTTAGGGTGAATTAGTATATCAGGAAGTTCCATTATTAACAAAATACTTAGGGAACTTCTACCATAAACTAAGCAGTATATTAGGTGCTTAGGTTACAGTGATGACCCCAGTATACACACTACTTGCTGGGAGCTTATAGCCTAGTGGCAGTCACAGATAAGTAAGATATTATTCTGATGGAGACAAATATTACAATAGAGGTAAGCAAGGAGTGCTTATGGTACTACATAGGAGGGGTGCTTCCATCTTGCCAGGTAAACAGCATCTTGAGAATGTTCCTTGAAGAAGTCATGAGACATGAATTATGTGAAGGAATTAGCCAACTTGGGGGTTGAGTGGTTAGAGATAAGATATGGGAGCCTACAGCTTGGAAATTAGTCCACAGAAGTGTGCAGAGCATAGTGTTGCAAACGTACCTATGTACAGATAACATTAATGAGTGAAATAGGCTGGATTTTTTTTTTTTAATAATTGTGCTTTAAGTGAAAGTTTACAAATGAAGTCAGTCTGTCACACATAAGCCTATAAATTCCTTACTACATACTCCCATTTACTCTCCCCTAATGAGTCAGCCCGTTCCCTCCCTCCAGTCTCTCCTTTCGTGACCGTTTTGCCAGTTTCTGTAACCCTCTCTACCCTTCCATCTCCCCTCCAGACAGGAGATGGCAACACAGTCTCAAGTATCCACCTGATACAAGTAGCTCTCTCTTCATCAGCATCTCTTTCCAACGCATTGTTCAGTCCCTTCCGTGTCTGATGAGTTGTCTTGAGTTGTCTTCGGCAATGGTTCCTGTCCTGGGCCAACAGAAGGTTTGGGGACTATGACCACCATGGATATTTTTAAAATAGAAAAAAAAAAAAAAAAAAACTATACCGGCAGAATGAAAATGACAACTAATACTTAGCCTGGGTGTCTGGGAGACCCTAGGAAATACTTGTCTTGTGGCAATATAAGGAGCCCTGGTGGCACAGTGGTTTAGTGTTCAGCTGCTCACCGAAAGATCAATGGTTCAACCTACCAGGAGAAAGATGTGGCAATCTGCTTTTGTAAAGATTACAGAGTTAGAAACTCTATGGGGCAGTGACCCTACTCTGTCCTATAAGGTCACTATGAGTTGGAATCGACTCGGCGGCAGTAGGTTTGGTTTGTGTATGTATGTGGCAATAATGGCTCAGTGTTTCCCGACCTTCCAGCTTTTTGATAGAAACCAGAAATGAAGATTTTGATGGGCGGTTCCCCAATTTTTAATGTTGGCACATAATTAAAAATTATCAACGTTCTGGGTTGGGGGAACAATTCTCATTGTAAGGGCAAAGCAATACATGTCTGCTCACTAACATCAGCCTTATGGTCTGTCTTAGTCATCTAGTGTTGCTATTTTCCCAGAGTCTAGTAGATTTTTTTTTTTTTTAATAGATCACAAGTCCAAATTCAGGGCGTCAGCTCCAGGGGAAGGCTTTCTCTCTCTCTGGGCTCTAGAGGAAGGCCTTTGTTCTCAGTCTTCCCCTGGGTGAGGAGTTTCTCAGGCACAGGGACCCCACGTTCAAAGGACGCTCTGTGCTTCTGATGCTGCTTTCTTGATGGAATGGGGTCACCACCCTCTGCTAGCTTCCCTTTCCTTTTATCTCATGGTGCAGGCCACACCCCAGGGAAATTCCCTTTACGTTAGATCTGAGTAAGGGTGGTGTTACAATCCCACCCTAATCCTCTTAACATAAAATTACAATCACAAAATGGAGAGCAACCACACAATACTGGAATCATGGTCTAACCAAGTTAATACACATTTTTGGGGGGACACAATTCAATCCATGACATGCACTGACTACCAGTTTGTGATGTCGTTGGTGTAGAGTGAGGGACTGGAGGGAGACCAAAGATAGATTCTGATGATACCCCAACTAGCTTGGGAAAATAAGCCTGTGGCAGATTTAGAAAAAATGGCCAGAGAGGTAGAAAAACTTATAGAAGAGTGTACCATCTCAGATGCTGAGTAGAGTGGCTTCAAAAAGGAGGGAACGATCAGCAGTATCAAATGCTGCAGATAAGGACTGTAAAGCGTCTGCTGTTTTAGCAACAGGGTCATTGACTTGGCAAGAATGGTTTCAGTGGAGTTATGGGGTTGGGAGGCAGGACTGCAGTGGATTCAGAAAGGAACTCAAGTGGAGAGAGGTGGTGTACAGCTCTTCCAAAAAACTTGAGTATGAAGGGGAAAAGAGAACAGTAGTGACAGGGTATGGGTTCTTAGATTTATAGATTCCCCCTAGTATTATATTTAAATTTTATGTATATGTACATTTTTCTTAGGAAAGACTTCAGGCTTTCATCTGTTCTTTAAAGGAACTTACAACCCAAAAGAACCACTTCTCTAAGGGTATCTATAGTTGGGAGATTTGGGCATATTTACAAGCTGGTGGGAAAGGAGCCAGTAAAGCAAGAGAGGCTAAAGATCCTAGAGAGCGAGAATAGAGTATTGGAAGACTATAGATCCTCCAGTGTAAAAGGAGATGAGATCCACAACATTGGTAGAGGGACTAATTTAGTTGAGGTGTGATGCACATAAATTTATAGGTGAATGGCAGGAGGCTGAAGTCGCTCTCTTCTCAAGATCTTTATTTTCTGTGTTACGTAGGAGATGAACTGGTTCTACAAAAATGAGTGCGGAGAGGTGAAGATTGATGTTTGAGGAAGGTGGAGAAGGTTTGAAATAACCAGAGTGAAGAATGGGAGAGATGCAACTCTAGGGAAAGATTTTTGGATCACATTGTGGGTTCAGTTATGGTTGGACACCATCACTAGAGAAATCAATTGAAGAAGATGTAACTTCTTCCCCCTCCAGCAGCTTAGGGAGAGTAGCAAAAAAGGAAGGAAAATGGATTGATTCACGTTGGGATTTTGCCAGGCAGGTGCAGTTGGGAGGATAAGAGGGGCAAAAGAAGTGAGGACAGTAGTTGGGATAGAAGAGTGAAGACAAGCATCGAGAAGGAAAGGAGTGAGTTCCAGGAATTGAAGATCTTATTGAGGTGAAAGAACAGGGGGAGTAGTACAGTAAGTGGGAAAGCTGGAGAGAGATAAATCAGAGAGTGCATTTGCAAGGTTAGGGATAAGAAATTAATTTAGTTTTATATCGTAATTATCAGTTGTGTTGTTTAAGAAAACATAGATGCCCAGGTCTCATTCTGGATCAACTGAATCAGAATCACCGGGGAGTTGGGCTGAGGCATCTGTGTTGAAAAAGTTCCAAAAGTGATTAAAAAAAAAAATCACTAAAAATTTATATACAATAAAATATACTCTTTGGTGCATAGTTCTGTGACTTTTGACAAATGCAAGGTGATGACTTTCATCTGGATAGGGTAAATAGGAGGAATGGGTTTGATGAGGAGGATAAATTTGGTTTTGAACACCATCTAAGTTGTTTGTTACACTAAAGTTGCAGCCGGCTGAGTCCGGTGGAATAATTATTCCATTGAATTAACATTTCTCCACCCATCCTTTTGTTAAGTCTAGATTAGGGGTGAATACACTTTTTTTGTGAAGAGGCAGATAGTAAATATTTTAGGCTTTGCAGGCCACATTTGGTCTCAGTTTCATATTTATCTGTATGTGTTTACAACCCTTTATAAATGTAAAAACCGTTCTTTGTTCTGGGTGTAGTTTGCTTACCCCTGGGAAACAGTCATTAAAACAATAAATCAAGCTCTGATTTGTTAACATCTGCTAATTTTCAAAGTATAAATAAATACTCTTTCCATGGTTGATTTCAAGCTAACCAAAGTGGCATACTGAATGCAGAGTTGGGGAGAGATGCTCAGTAGCACTAAGTGTTCTGACTAGATAGATACAATGCATGTAAATAACCTAAAGATCATAGAAGTAAAATATTTAGGAAGTGATGAGTCTTGGGTATTATTATCTTTGTTTTTAATATAATTTAATTGTGAATTTATATGATTTAATTTTTAATAATGTCTGTGTTTAACAACCAGCTTTTCAAATTCTTGCAAATTTATCAGTCAGCTCCCCCTAGTCTGTATGAGCTGGCTTCAATATACCACTGAACCCAGGGCTCAGAGAAGTAAAATAATTTATCAAATCTAGTTTAAGTGGTAGAACCAGAATAAACTCTAGGTTTTTTAAAAATTTATTTTTTATCAAAGCAGTACAAATTAATTGTTTAAAAAGTCAAAAGGGTACTACAAGATTTATAGTAAACAAACAAACAAAAAACAGCTCTCTGCCCTATTCCCGTCACCTCTAATTTCTAATCCTCAGAGGCAACACTTAGTTCTTGTAGCTTTTTCCTTGGGTTTTTACCTCCTTGTTTCTCTAATGTGCTTAAATTGCTATTTAAAAAAATTCCTCCTTTTGATATTATTTATTCCCTCTAAGGAAGATGGAGATTATGCCAAACACTCTTTCCCTTCGTACATTTTTTCAATATGTTTATATCACAATTATAATTTTTTGCCAAATTATTATTCAATATTTACACTGTTATGACTATGAAAATAGAATTTAGAGCCAAGCCATTAGTATATTGTGATTACATTTTCTTTCATATATATCTTTTTCTTGGAATTAATAATTATCTTAGTTTTTAAACATTTGCCTGTTTTCTTTATGTACATAAAAAAAAAATAGGACAATATTATTCCCATGTGCTATCCTAGAACCGTAACACTCATCTCAGTGTGGTTAAACATGAAATGATCTATTATTTCCATTATTTTTCTTCAACATAACCCCTAAGCTGCCCTTCATTTTCTTGCTTGAATCACAACTATTGTTTTTAGCTGTCATCCTGGTACTCCTGTTCATCATTATATTGCAGATTGCCTTTACTTCTCTCCTGTGTTGGCATCCCCTTTCCTGAATCCTGTGCCATCTTCTTTCCTAGCTTATTTCTTCATTTTGGTGGAACACATCATCCAGGTGCATCCTAAGTAAGGACGGCTGGGAGAGAAATATTTGAGACCTTTTATGTCTGAAAATGTCAATTCTATCCCTATACATAATTGATAATTTGGCAGGGTATATAATTCTAGGTTAAAAATAATTTACCTTCAGAATTTGAGGTTTTGTTTCAGTGTTCCTAGTTTTCCAGTGTTGTTGTTGAGAAATCCAAAGACATTTCAGGTCTTAGTCCTTTGTGACCTGTCTTTTTTTTTCTTCTTTCCCTCTGGTAGATTTAGGGCCCTCTCTTTATACCTGATATTCTGAAATTCCACAGTCATCTGCTTTGATGTGGATCTTTTTCCTTGACTCTGTGGAGTACTCTTTAGGCACTTTCATTCTGGAAATGTATATCCTTCAGTTCTGAAAGTTTCTTCTTATATTACTTACTTTTAAATGTTCTTCTCTTCTTGTTTTTTGGAACTTGTTAGTTCAATGTTGTATCTTCTGGATTGATCCTCACCTTCTCTTATTTTTTCTTGCTGTCTTTTTTCTGCTTCTTGGGAGATTTCCTCAACTCTATCCCGCTAGCTTGTCAATCGAGGTTTTTTTTTTTTTTTTTTAAATTTCTGTAATAATTTTAACATACAAGGACTTCTGTTATTTTGGTATTATAGATCTTGTTTGTGTTTCATAGGTACAATATTTCTCTTTTTACTTCTGAAGGTGTACTTTTTGTGTGTGTCTGTGAAGTTTTCTTCTTAAATTCTCTGTTTACTCAAAGTTCCCTTTTTTCCCTCTAGGTTAAGTCTTCTTTTATGTTGATGGCTTTCCTCAAATGTCTGGTGGTTTGTTCTTACTTAAGAATGAAATACTAAAAACCTGATTGAAAGCTCTATGAGAGTAAGCAGGACTTGTTAACTGGAGGCTTTCATTGAAGGGTAATAAGATGACGAATACCTTTTTTGTTGGGGAACCCCCAGATACCAGAATTTTTAGGTTTTTTGGTGGGTCTGTCAGCTTCTCCAGAGAAGAATTTCCCTAACTCCTGCCTGGGGTTGGAAAAGCTTGGCTGCTCAGTGTTCAGAGAACTGAGATGGGGAAAGGGCTTGTGGCATCTACCTGTTTGGTATACTTTTCCTTAATTCGCTGTTTTAAATAAGGAGTTCACCCTTATTCTCAGCTGTGCTTGGTGTTGTCTGAGTCCAGAGCCTCTAATTGTTCTCTGGACTGGTGAGTTGACATGCAGGCTTTGTCTAGGGTGAGGGAGGTATAGTTGCTGGTTGATTAGGGATTGGGCAGGGAAGGTGGGGATCTGACTGCTCTTTCTATAGACTTTCAGCCAGTCCTCCTGTTAGGCCCCATTCCTCACTCCTCCTTTTGGAGATGCGTCATGCCTCCAATTCCTGGTCTTCTTAGGGTATAGTTACGAATCAGATTTCTTTTTATTGGGCTGTCTCTCTTTAGGCTTGGGTTTCAGTTTTTGTGCTCTGCTAATTCAGGTTTATCTAGTTGGTTTTCCTATATTAAAGTTCTGTTGTTCTCTATCATTTGCTTTTGTTTTCTCCCCGATCTCTTTGTTATTGTATATTACACTATTAAAAATATATCTTACTGCCGTTTTGGAGTGACATATAAAAGGACTAAAGAATCACATGTATTTAATCCACTGTATTTTAGCCACCACTGTACTCCATTTACCTGTTCCTTTTTTTAAAATTCCCATAACTTTTCAAAGAGAGACAACCACAACTGTAAGCTCCTTGCTACTCAGAGTTTGGACCAGCAGCATTGGTATCGCCTTGGAGCTTGTTAGAAATGCAGAATCCTAGGCCCTGACCTAGACCTAGCAAATCATATTCTGTACCTTACAAGATCCCTGGGTGTTTTATAAACACGTAAAAGTGTGAGCACTACTCTAGTATGTGCTTGGCACATGTTACATGCTAAATAAATATTTTATTGAATAAATGCCTGTGAGCCTCCTGTTGGTTAGTCAAAAATTTAGAAAAGACTCAGAAGCTAGAAATATTATTTTGGGATCAGGGTATAGATATTATTTGAAGCTATGGGAGTAGATAAAAGTATAGAGTGAAAACATCCCCAAGGAAATACCACTTTTAAAGGGTGGATGAAGGAAAAGAAGGCTTTGTAGAAAAGTGAGATCTAAGAAAGAACAGAGGCCCAGGATAGATGAGGTGTGGGAGAATAAATAACCCTTAAGAGAGATTGCTGAAAGATTAGTGGTGTCTTTTAGAGACAGCCAGGTTTCAGAGAAGGCTAGGAGGTGGGAAAAAACGTTCCAGGAAGATACTGAAGTTGTAAAATAGTTTGTTTAATTAGAATGTGGGAAAATGATCAGGGAGGAAGCTCCAGAGGGCATAATGGAATGATCAGCAGTGAAAGGATGGGTCGATGGGAAGACACCTCAGAACAATATTGGGGTAAGGAGGACACAGGCTAGAAGGAGATTGTGTTTAGTTGGGTGATAAGAATCACTCTACTTCCATTATTCCTGCCTCCCACTTTGTGCGTGCAGGGTATTCTGAATATTTTTAAATTCTCTCTTGGATTTTTTTTTTGTACACATGTTGTTTCCCTAGTCTGGAACACCACATATCTCCCCCACAAGTCCTGATTATGCTTGACTGGGTTCAGTACCCTTATTATGTGTGCTCTAAGATACATTATTTTTCTCTTTTTTTAGTTGAGATGTAATTCAAATACCGTAATATTCACCCATTTGAATATACTTTTTCTTTTACTAAACTTGACCACAGTATAGTAATTGTGGGCTTTACTTATTTGAGTTGTCCGTTGGATTGTAAATTCCATGAGGGCAGACACTCTCTGTCTTGTTTTATCTTTAGCATCTAGTCCAGTACCTATAGCTAACAGTTAAAATTTTATTGACTGCTAACTGTATGTCAGATACTGTTTTAAGTTTACACGTATTAACTCATTTAATCCTCATAGTAAGTAGATAGTACTTTAGCTGCATTTTATGAATGGAAGAAACAAAGGCCTACGATAGTAGGTTCTCAGTTAATATTTGTTGAATGAATACGTTTGTTGAATGTGTACTGTGTGCCAGGTACTATGCTGTGTGTTTAGGTTACAGAGTTAAAAAGGCTTTGGTCAGGGTTTCAGACAGAATGTTAATTAAAACTTGATGACCCTGAAACGAAGGAAAGACAGATGGCTCCTGCTTTGTGTGGTATCATGCTTGGAATCAAAGGCTTGAAAGCCTTCAGTAAACTGGAGACATACATTCAAATATTGTTTTAGGTTTTTTTTTTTTTTTTCCCCTTCCTGTTATTCACCAGCCTTCAGAAATCAAATCACAGTATGAGATCTGCCATGCTTCCCTGGTTTTAGTAAGTACCTAACTCCGGTTCTTAATATTTAAAAAAGTATTTAACTGTCTTTTTTAGAAATAATTTCAAATGTACAGAAAAATTGCAAAAATACATAGAGTACAAAAAAAACCCATATGACCCTTTACTCAGATTCACTTGTTAATGTTCTACCCCATTTGCTTTATTATTTGTGCTGTTTTCCATTGTATAAAATAATATTACTTGTTTCTGAAAGATTCAAGGGTAAGTTACATTCATCCTGGCCCTTGAATACCCTAGTATGTATTTCTTTTTTTTAAAATAGTAACTAGTTATTTATTTACTCATTCTAGATCACAGATACCTTAAATATGCCACCATAAATTAGCATAGTGTTGTTACTATTATATAAGACTAAAAAAAAAAATTATTATAATCATGACTCATTTTATATGTTCCTGAATTTATATTATTTACCTAGAGAAAGTTTATATTAGACAGTTAGCGAACAGAACCTCTGATGAAGGCTGGAGAAGGGAGGCGAACTGCTGAAAACTAGTTCTTTAACTCTATTGAGCATGGAAACTAAAAAAAAGCCCACTGCCGTTTAGTCGATTCCAACTCTTAATGACCCTGTAGGACAGAGTAGAACTTCCCCATAGGGTTTCCAAGGCTGTAAATCTTTTTTTAAATTGTGCTTTAGGTGAAAGTGTACCATTCAAGTTAATTTCTCTTTCACATCCATACACATATTGTTTCCTGACATTGGTTGCAATCCCCACAATGTGACATCACACCCACTCTTTCCACTCCGGGTTCCCTGTGTCCATTCGTCCAGTTCATGTCCCTTCCTGCCTTCTTGTACTGCTTTTGGACGAGAACAGCCCATTTGGTCTCATAGATTTGATTGAACTAAGAAGTACATGCCTCACGTGTATTATTTTTTGTTTTATAGGCCGGTCTAATCTTTGTCTGAAAAATGGGCCTTGGGAATGGTTTCAGTTCTGGGTTAGCAGAGCGTCTGGGGACCATAGTTTCAATGGTTCTCCCAGTCTCTGTCAGACCATTAAGTCTGGTCTTTTTTCATGAATTTGAATTCTCTTCTACATTTTTTGCCTACTCTGTCTGGGACTCTCTGTTGTGTTCCCTGTCAGGGTAGTCTTTCATTATAGCCAGGCACCAGCTGGTTCTTCTGGTCTCAGGATGGTGGAGTCTCTGGTTCATGTGGTTCTTCAGTCTTTTGGGCCAGTAATTTCTTTGTGTCTTTGATTTTCCTCATTCTCCCTTGCTCTGGTGGAATGGGACCCATAGATGTATCTTAGATGGCTGCTTGCAAGCTTTTATGATCCCACATGTTACTCACCAAAGTGGGATGTAGAACATTTCTTTATAAGCTATGTTATGCCTCTTGACTTAGATGCCTCCTGCAACTATTGTTCCCAGGCCTCAGCCCCAGGTACTAGGTCGCTCAAAGCATTTGGATGTGTCTAGGAAACTTACATACTTTTGTAGTTATGCTGACTTCCCCTATATTGTGTGTTGTCTGTAAATCTTTACGGAAGCAGACCTCCGTATCTTTCTCCCACGAGGTGGCTGGTAGGTTTGAACTGCTGACCTTTTGGTTGGGTCCTTGCATGGAGACTAGGCAGTGCCAAAACACCAAGGGCCTGGCAAAGTAATCACAATGTCTGTCTGTGGTCTTGTTTGCTGGCTTGTTATATGATTTCTCACAGCCCCTCTCAGTTAGGACTATAAATTGCACATCTAATGAAAACTACTTCCCATGGTACCAGTCCTTTATTTATCCTGATGATTTAATCTTTTCAGGAGTAACAGGGAAGAGGAGTAAAAACAATCAAACCATGTTCTTAGAAGGTTCAAAGTGATATTATCCTGATTTATAACTGTCTAATATAATTTTTTTTATATATATAATTATACCATTTTCTCTTCTAAGAACTATTTCATAATTTACATACTGACATGACTGAGAGAGATATTTAGGAAGATATTTCTAGGAAGAGTTCAATTTAAATCATCCCCCAAGTATTGCAGTCTATGATTTTTTTTTGAAGTACTTTATCTGAAAGTACATAAAAATTAATCAATTGCTTTTACCATATGACTGTGAAATATCAACTCTACTGCCTCCCAATAGTCAGTAATTACTTTTATAACATTAAGATATATAAAATCATCAGTAAAAGACAGTATCAAGTGAGACTTCCTTCACACTTAAGACCAATCCAGCATAAACAAATACCAGTCTTAAAAAACAAATTCCAGTATAAGTGCACTTAGACTGAGTACAGACAAAAAAAGTTCAAGGAGCTCACTGGCTGTGGTATACCAGATGGATAAAAAGTAAAATTTACTTTATACTGTAGGTCTACATAAATAAAGAAATGAACCCTGTCATTTCTTTCTGTGTGTATGCTTAGATTTCTTGTTACCAATAACAGAATGCTCCGCTTTGATTGGATAAGCTCCTTAGAAAGAGATTGAAAAGGTTTGACAATCCCACTTCATAAGTTGGGTAAAGCAGCAAAGGAAACTGAAAAGGAGTAGCCAGTAAAGTAGGAGAACCAAGAGTGAGGTGCCCTGAAAGCCAAGTGAAGATAGTGTATTAAGGAGTGAGTGAGCATGTGTCAAATATTGTCTGTTGGCCAGGTGAGTAAGGACTGAGAATTAACCGTTGGATTTAGTAAAATTGAGGCCTTTCGTGACCTTTTAGTGGAGCAACGGGAAAAAATTGATTGGAGTAGGTTTAAGAAGAAATGGGAGGAGAAGAATTGGAGATGGCCAATATAGACAATTATTTTGAGAAAAAGAAAATTTCTCTAGGGGATGTTGGCACTTAAAGAGGGCGAGGGTCTTCAGAGCCAAAGATCTTCTGTAAACAACAAAAAAAAAGAAACTGCTCTCCTTTGCTATTCCCCCCATCCCTGTTGTATTTACTATTAACAGTCTGTGTATTCTTATAGATGTTTTTATTTTTATGCACACGCATGCACACGCATTTATTGAAAAATCTCCATGTTAGCTAAAATGGAATTAATATTTCCATATTGCTAATATTTAAAAATTATTGCTTCTGAAAATGGAAAGACAAATATACTTCCTGTTGTCTACTAAACAGAAGTAAAAGTGCTACGCATTGTATAGATTCTTACTTAGGAAGGTTTCTGCTTAGGTGCATTTAACTTGTTATCACTCAGCATTGCAGTGGTCACCCAGTACAAGAACTGCTTTGTCAAGGGGTTGAGAAAATGACTTAGTACTCTAATTAGCTTTTTCCTCTATATATTCTACTGTATTTAAAGTGTATGAGATTTAGAATTCTTTACCTTTATTTATAATATTGTAATCTGGAAAAGACATATAGATACAAATCATCTTATCTCCATACAATTAGGAGGTTATTCAAGGTGAATTTTTATTCCCTTCTGTCCAGTAAATTCTATAATCTACACATGGGGCAGGTGCAACTACCAGAGAAGGTAAAACATTTAGATTGAAGATTCAGGTTAGTTTAGTTGAGCTAAATAAGAGCATACCCATAATTTTAGGAACAATGAATTATCTGGAAATTGAGCCTTTCGGATTCTAAAGTCCGTAAGTATAAGGGCTGTTTCTATCTAGTTCACTGGTATATTCCCAGCTTTTAGCACATAAGAGGTATTCAATAAATATTTGTTTATATATGGAATAATAAGAATGTAGAAATAGGCCAACATTGCATTCAGCTCATATCTTATAGTTCATTATGATTGAGTGTTCTTTTAAGCAACTTTGTGTAGGAAGTTCTTCGTAATCATTAATTCTTATATTTCTTCAGAAGAGAAAAGCAAGATAGGATGAGGCTATGGGCATCCCTCTGTCATAGATGTGAAACGGTCATTGTGTGTTCACTGGTGGCAGAGCTATGAGTGAACTATCACCCATAAATGGCAGCTTCCTCGTGTAGCCTAGTCAACTCAACTCAATATAAAACTCCTCCAGAGAAGGCATACAGACAACAGCAAGTCTCTGTTACTCTGTTTAGTGGTTAGGGTGTAACCCACCTGTTGTTTCAAGGAGGCAGAATAGTCCATGTTGGACCCTGCTGGTGATGGCACTCAGTTCAGTAAGGACTGGGTTTGAGAAGCTTAGTGTTTGAACTTGAAGTTTCTGCAGGGGGGATGAATTACTTTTTTTGCTAGGTTTCCATTACATTTTGCTTTTACCTTTTTTATAGTGTTTACCTCATTCTGCTGAGTATTGAGGTCACGTGTTTCCATGTGTCATTGCTCTAGATTTGTTCTTTCAGTGTCGGGAAGGCCTTGTCTTTGTACTTTTCATAACCATAGTACGGTGTGTATACCACAAGTTGAAACTGTTAAGCCTTGTATTAAGTTGGTAAGTGGAAGAATTTTAAATTTTGCACAATCACAGTTCCAACTTTTATAAGCCACATCAAATCCTTTTCAAACAAGGTAGAGTATGAATAAGTAGCTACTTTGAAAAAAAGTATGAATTATAGTAAGCTCTCTTCTCATCTAGTAATTTCAGAAGTCTGCTATTCCCAGAGATTTCTTCTTCCTCTTTTTTTTTAAATAACAGCTTTAATAAGATAAAATTCGTATACCATATAATTCACCAATTTAAAGTGTATATTTCAGTGGTTTTTAATATGTTCACAAAGTTGTTCAACCCTTACCACATTTTTATTACGTTGTACTGATTAGTAGTCACTCCCCATTTCCCCCAACAATCAGCCCTAAAAAAAAAAAAATTGCTGTCGAGCTGATTCCAACTCATAGTGACCCTTCAACCCTAGGCAACCACAAATGTACTTTCTGTGTCTGTAGATTTGCCAGTTCTAGACAGTGGAATCATATAGTATGTGGTCTTTTGTGATTGCCTTCTTTCACTTAGCAAAATGTTTTCAAGGTTTGTCCAAATTGTAGCATGTATCAGTACTCCATCCTTTTTAATGACTGAATAATATTCCATTGTATGGATATACTACATTTTGTTTATTCATTAGTTAATGGACATTTGGGTTATTTCCACTTTTTGGCTATTATGAATAATGCTGCTATGAACATTCATATACAAGTTTTTGTGTGGACATGTTTTCATTTCTCTTGGTATATACCTAACATTGGAATTGCTGGTCCATATAGTAACTCGATGTTTAACCTTTTGAGGAACTACCAGATTGTTTTACAAAGCAGCTGCACCATTAGTGTATGAGATTTCCAATTTCTCCACATCTTTGCCAACATTTGTTATTAACTGTCCTTTTGATTATAGTCATCCTAGTGGGTATGAAGAGGTCTCTCATTGTGGTTTTGTTTGCATTTCCCTGATACCTAATGGTGTTGAACATCTTTTCATGTGCTTGATGGCAATTTGTATACTGTATTTTTACACAAATAATGTGTGCCTTCTATGTTTTTCCAACCGTGCCCTCCCTCCTCTGCAAAGTATTTTCGTAAGCTCCTCCTGTGCCAATTTTTTTTTTTTTTTACATCTGTAGGCTCTGGGAGAAGGTCTTTGTCTCTCTTCAGCTTTTGTTCTTTGGTTCCTTGGTGATTTTCATGTGGAGTGGCATCTGTCTTCCCCATCTGTGCTTGCTTGCTTCTGTGCCTAATCTGCTCTTTTATATTTCAAAAATGATTGGGTTAAAACACAGCCAACACTGAAATGACCTCATTAACATAACAAAGAAAACGCTATTCCCAAATGAGATTACATCCACAGGTATGTTGTTGTTAGGCCCTGTATAGTCAGTTCCAACTCATAGTGACCCTATGTACAACAGAAGGAAACACTATCTGGTCCTGTGCCATCCTCACAGTCATTGCTATGTTTGAACCCATTGTTGCAGCCACTGTGTCAGTCCATCTGTCTTTTTTCGCTGACCCTCCACCTTATCGACTTATTTGTTCTTCTGGTAGTCCATGGTGCATTTGATATTCTTTGCCAACACCATAATTCAAATGCGTCAGTTCTTCTTCGGTCTTCTTATTCATTTTCCAGCTTTCGCATGCACGCGAGGCAATTGAAAATATCATGGCTTGGGTCAGGCGTACCTTAGACCTCAAAGTGATGTCTTTGTTTTTCAGCACTCTAAAGAGGTCTTTTCCAGCAGATTTGCCCAATGCAATACGTCATTTGATTTCTTGACTGCGGCCTCCATGGGTGTAGTCAAGAAATGAGTAAAATTTTACTCCAAGTAAAATGAGATCCTTGTCAACTTCAATATTTTCTCCATTAAAAAAAAAATACGTGTTGGAAATCCTAACCCCTATACCTGCAGAGCCCTGGTGGCACAGTGATTAAGAGCTCAGCTGCTAATGAAAAGTTTGGCAGTTCAAATCCACCATCCGCTCCTTTGAAGCCCTGCGGGGCAGCTCTACTTTGTCCTGTAGGGTTGCTATGAGTTGGAATCGACTCTACGGCAGTGGGATTTTTTTTTTTACACGTGTGGATAACAGAAAATATCCACAGGGATAGGAATTAGGATTTATAACACATATTTTTTTTGGGACACAGTTCAATCCATAATACTCCACCTGCCCCTGTTCTTATCCTCCTCAACGTACTTGAGCTCCAACACCCTGTACTGGAATGCCTACTTCTGAGGACTGCCTCTTCATTGACTTGGTCTCTGACACCCTGTGCCACCCAGCCCCATGCCGCCCGCTACCCTTCCCACTTCACTCAGCTTCAGCACCCTATACCAGGCTTCCACCTGTAAAAAACTCCTTTTTATCCTGCTTGAGCTCTGAGATCCTGTGCCATACTGCTGTCCCCCTATGTGGACACAGTCCTTACCTGCTCAGGCTCTGACACCTCACTCTTTGCCACCACACTCGTACATTGCTCAACTCTACTGTGTGGCTTTTGGACTGACTTGTTGGAAAGGAGCTTCACTTTGTCTTTTGAGAGACTGAAAAAAAAATTTTTTTTGACATCTGTTTGGAATTAAAAATCAGTACTTTATAAGAAGAGAAAAACCAAGCAGCTTGAAATTTTCACTTTTCAGGCAATTATTGCTAGATTTGTAAAACTTCTTGGCTAATGTTTAAATTAAGACTTTAATTTGATAATTATTTAAATCTTAATGTGCTTGGTTAATGAACTGCTTCTGACTGAGGAAATTAGAAAAACAAGTAATGTTTTATATTTACAAAATAATATCCATTTCTGTTTTAGCTCTTCCACCAAAGCCACCTAAGCCAGTAACTTCAGCAGTTACAAATGGAATGAAGGAAAGTTCTGCTGCTTCTCTTCAGGATGCAGAATGGTATTGGGGGGATATTTCAAGGTAACTAGAACTATACCATTAAAAAAAAAGTTTTTTTTAATTTTCTCTGAGAATTACAGTTAAGATAAACATTTTTAATGCCCCATTTGTTGTTATTCTTAGCTGTCATGGAGTTGGCCCATGACTCACGATGACCCTGTGCACAATGAAGCATATGCTGCCCACATTGTGATTCATAGGGTTTTCACTGGCAGATTTTCAGAAGTAGATCACCAGGCCTTTCTTCCTAGTTCATCCTAGTCTGGAAGCTCTGCTGAAACTTGTTCAGCATTGTAGTAACATTCATGCTTCCACTGACAGACAGGTGGTAGCTGCACATGAGATGCATTGGCTGGGAGTCAAACCTGGGTTTCCTGCACAGAAGTCGAGAATTCTACCACAGAACTACCACTGCCTCCAGTGCTCCATTAATTGCCATTTGAAGTTACTGTTTTAAAAGTTTGTATGTGGGAACATTTTAAAAGTGTCTTAATGCTTTTCCTCCCACAAAAAGTTGGCAAAATTATTAAGTTATAGGTGTGATTATTACCTTTAATACTGTGTTTAGGACAGATTTCTAAATAAATTTAATTTGCACATTCAGGACTATTTACATGTGTTTTAGAATTAATGATATTAAAAAAAACCTTTTTTTTTTTAATAGGTATATTTTTCATTTTTCTTTCTCTGAGGCAGTGGTTGCCAAACCTTTGCTTGCACAAGAATCAGCTGAGGTAGTAGGGTCCAGGAATCTGCATTGTAAAAACCTTCCTCTGTAATTTTGATGCAGGTTATTCACAGACAGCACTGTGAGGAACAGGACTCAAGGGTAGATTTGCTTTTTCGGCAAAATGTGGCTTGGAAAATTTTGACCCTGGAGGGGAACTTAGTATATTTTATATGGTAAAACTTGTGAAAGCCCAAACCTGTGTAAGGAGGAAACCTGTCAGAGAAGGAAAACTCAGATGTGTTCCACTAATAAACAGTGACGGAAAAGTGGTAAGACTGCACCCTGTCAAAGGTGGAAAATTTGCCAGACCCAGAAAAACAAGGCAGCTCCGCTGAGTTCGGCACTCACAGGTTTCACTGTATTAAAATTGATCAGAAAATTTTAATTTTAGTATTGTAGGATTAAAGGATCTATCACATTTAAATGCCATTTAAATTTATATTTTAAGATCACATGGTTCTACTGTAAGTCAAGGATATTTTATGTCCTTCCAGTTTCTTTGAGTGCTCTAGTGTTGTTCCTTGAAGTTGTAAACCAGTTGTTCAGAAGGAATCGGTTAGTATAAGTTCAAATTGGAGAATATCCTATTGAAAGCTTGTGAACTTGGTAATTTTTTTCCTTCTCTGATCGGACATAGCTGCCCTGTTACTCAAATATAACTCTTTCTAAACAGCTGCTGGTTTCTCCTGAAACTCTGCAAGTTCAGACCTGCCTAAAGAAGCCCTAAAGACTTATTGAAAGCATTATCCCCTATAGACAGTTGAAATCTAGAAGAGTTTAAAAAGCAAATATCCCTTCCTTAGACTGTATAACATGGAAAATCAAAACAGAAAGAGCATATCTAGTGGAACTAAATGGCCTCTGAAGGCCCCCATGATTCTATAACCTTAGACACACCCACCTCCTAACTAGCCTTAGTAATAACAAATGAAGAGAACTTATGCATTTACATTTTCATTTTCCTGTAATTCTGTTTTTCAGGGAGGAAGTAAATGACAAATTACGGGACATGCCAGATGGTACCTTTTTGGTCCGAGATGCTTCAACAAAAATGCAGGGAGATTATACTTTGACTTTGCGGTAAGTACTTTTCAGCCTTTTGACCACTGCCATACTGGCATTATTTTAGTTCTGGGTATGTAGAGATTTCTGTATTTTATTTAAACCTTTATGCATACATACATAGGTGCATAATTTTCAGTTGTTTGGTTAACTTTCCTTAGTCTATACATTGAATATTTACATATATAGAAAACTATTTTTATGTGACAGTAAAATAAAAGATTAAAACCACTAAATATAAGGAAGTAGAAAGTATATTACTGACCTTATTAGTGAAGTAGAAATCATGGGCATAGCCTAAGGTTATTAGTAACATGTTAGGAACTCCCCCCAATACCCCTATTATTTTCTGTAATGCAGACTCCAGAAATATAGCTCAACATAATTTTGACTGATGAGGATATGTAAAAGAGCAATTTTCAGCCTGTATCATGCTTCCCATGTGGCCATATTAGAATCTCATAAGTGGTGAATGTATGAATTTTTATGTTTAGAAAGATGGGACATGTTAAAAATATTTAAAAAAATTACATCAGATAGTTCACATTTAATAGTCAAAATAGCCTATTTACAATAAGGTATCGAGATTTTTAAAGAAGGGGCTATCTACCAAAAAGAAAAATGAAAACAATAGCAACAATAACTACTACTAACTCTTTTGTACTAAACACTTTACATGCAATATCTCATTTATTCCTCACAACAACCTTATGAGGTAGGTGTTATTACCATTCCCATTTTATAGATAAAGCAGCTGGGGCTTAACATGGTTGGTTAACTTGCCTAAAGACACATAGCTAATAAGTGACAGAGTAGAGGCTGAAATCCAGATTTTTATGGCTCTTTATTGCCTTCCCAGCCTAGTATTTCTACAAAGAATAATCCCATGTCTTATGCTAGAAATTTGGAGGCACCATATTAGTCTCTGACAAAGACATTAAGAAGTTAATACCTTAGCACTTGAATTGTGCTTAGGAATGTTCTATAATGATTCACTGAACAAAACTTTTTTCTGCTCCAGTCATGCTTCTATCTCCAGTAATCTACAGGGACTGCTAAACCAATGGCTACTTCTCTCTTCTTACCTTACCTGACCTCTTAGCAGCATTAGTCATAGTCTCTTCCTCCTAGAAATAGTTTATTGTCTTTGCTGTTATGACATCACACTCTCCTGATTTTCTTCCTAACTGTAGACCACTCCTTTGCTCAATATGTAAATGTTAAGTGCTCCAGGGTTAGAACTTGGGCCCCCTTCTCTTCTCTATGTTCATTCTCCCAAGGCGAGCTTATCCTGTCCTTTGGCTTTAAGAAACAATTATATAATGATGATTCATAAACCTCATTTCCAGCTCTGACCTCTAGAACTCCAGATGCATATATTCAGCTGCCTATTTGACATTGCCACTTAGATAAGTAAGGAATATACTAACTCTAACATGGTCAAAGCAGAATTCTTGATTTCTAGCCCAACTCCCCCTACCTAAACTGTTTCTCTTCTAGTCTTTCACTTTCTCAGAAATAGCACTACCATCTATTTGTTGTTCAAGCCGAAATTACCTTTTTCACCTCTCTTACCCTCACCCCCATATCTAATCCATCAGCAGCAAGACCTGCCAACTCTGCCTCCAAATCTGTCTGTGGAATCTCTTCATGCTTCTCTCTCCACTTCTCTACCATCCAAATATAAGCCATCTTGCTTGATCTTTTGCAGCCACCTCCAAATGGGCCTGTTAGCATCTCCCAATTTCTAATCTTACCCACCACTACTGACCATTTTCTGTACAGCAACCAGAGTGATCATTTTAAGATCTGAGTCTGATTACACCTTTGTTTAAAATCCTTTAAGAGTTTCTTAGTGTACTTAAGGTAAAGAATTAGGATTTCATTCTAATTTACAAAACTCTACTGGACCTGGCCTCTGTCTCCTTCTCACAACTCATCTCTTGCCACTCTCTTATCTTCTACATTCACCTCCACTGGTTCCTCAAACATATGAAGCTTATTCCTGCTTTAGGGCCTTTGTGCTTATTGTTCTATCTGATGGAATGT
Organism: Elephas maximus indicus; assembly: GCF_024166365.1. Lineage (NCBI taxonomy): Eukaryota > Metazoa > Chordata > Mammalia > Proboscidea > Elephantidae > Elephas > Elephas maximus. The sequence goes on along the minus strand of NC_064821.1, from coordinate 88,671,358 downwards.
TCTCTCTGATCTTTGCATGATTCGTTCCTTTTTTATCATTCAGATCTGTATAAATGCCACCTGTTTAAGTCTTCCCTAATCATCACTCAATCCAAAGGATAGCTGTTGCCTCAATTTAATTGTCTGCATAGCACTGCTCACTGTCTATTTTCTGCCACACCTCCTCAACTAGAATTTAAGTTTCCTGAGGGTGGGGATTTTGTTTAGTCATTGCTGTGTCCCCAGCATTTAGATTAGTGCCTGGCATATAATGGATGCCCTGATGGCAGTAGCGGTTAAGAGCTGCGGCTGCTAACCAAAAGGTCAGCACTTCGAGTCCACCAGGCACACCTTGGAAACGCTGTGGGGCAGTTCTACTCTGTCCTATAGGGGTGCTATGAGTCGGAATTGACTCGATGGCAGTGGGTTTGGTTTTGAATAAGTATTTATTAAGTGAGTGAATATTCTTCTTACTCACCTGGAAAATAGTTTTAATCCCACATTAAGGTGGCATTTTACAATGCATATACACCTAATTTTTTTTTAATTAAAAAAATTTTTTTGTATACCCCTAATTGCTACTCATTAAAAAGAACAATTTTGGTATCTTAGGGATGAGGAAAAGAGCTTGCAAAAGTTATGTAATTTAATTGAAGTTGCAGTGCGACAATACAAATGCTTATTCCAGAGCCCTAGAGCTGGAAGGGATATTAAATGTTAACCTGGTTCAACTGGATATCTCTAGATATAGAAATTCCTTGTATAGCATTTTCCAGAAGGGGCCATTCAGCTTGCATTGGTCTTTCAGGCATAGAGAGCTAGTCTTTTCCTTTTGAACCAGCCTGTTTTATTGTTAGCAGCTGTAAAATATAAGAGGATTATCATTGTACTGTGCTAGGACTGGGAACATGGAAATGAATAAGAGATGTTTACACCCTCAAGGAACTCATAACGCAAGGCCGTAATGGTGGAATTGGAGAGACACATATATACTAACTATACCTTAATTCAGTGTGTTAAGTGTTACTCTCATATTAGAGATTAAAAGACAAGTCTTGGGAGCACAGAGGCTAGACTGTTTTAAAATCTGCATGTATCTAGTACAAGGTCTGGCGTGTAGTAGGAACTCAGTAAATATTTGAATGAATGAAGGAATAAATGAGAGAAAGACAAAGAGAAGGTTTCTCAGACAAAGGACAGTTGAGCTGGGCCTTAAAGCATTTTGCTAGGCAGAATACTGCTGGTCTTAATTAAAAAAGATTTTCTTATTGTGCTTTAGGTGAAAGTTTACAGCTCAAGTTAATTTCTCATACAAAAATTTATATACATATTGTTTTCCGACATTAGTTCCAATCCCCACAATGTGACAGTACACTTCCCCCTTCCACCCTGGGTTCCTGTGTCCATTCCACCAGTTCCTGTCCCTTCCTGCCTTCTCATTCTGCCTCCAAACAGGAGCCGCCCGTTTGGTCTTGCATATCGGATTGAACACATTCCTTGTGTGTATTTTTTGTTTCATAGTCCTGTCTAATCTTTGTCTGAAGAGTGGGCTTTGGAAATAGTTTCAGTTCTGGATTAACAGTGTGTCTGGGAGGCCATAGTTTCAGGAATTCCTCCAATCTCTGTGAGATCATTAAGTCTGGTCTTTTTATGTGAATTTCAGTTCTGCTTCACACTTTCATCCTGCTCCATCCTGGGATTCTCTGTTGTGTTCCCTGTCAGGGCGGTCGTTGGTGGTAGCTGGGCACCATCTAGTTCTTCTGGTCTCAGGCTGGTGGAGTCTCTGGTTCATGTGGTCCTCTAGTCTCTTGGGCTAATACATTCCTTGTGTCTTTGATTTTCTTCATTCTCTTTTGCTTCAAGTGGGATGGGACCTGTCGATGCATCTTAGATGGCTGCTTGCAAGCTTTTTAAGACCCCAGATGCCACTCACCAAAGTGGGATGCAGAACATTTTCTTAATAATTTATTACGTTAATTGGCCTATGGTCTTAATTAAATTTAAAAAATACTCCTAGCTTAGTGCTCGTCACTATAGGGGATCCAGCAGTGAGTTACAGCTTCTGTCTCAGAGAATACAGAGGGTAGTGAGGCAAAGGGAAAAAAACTGCTTTGAATTAAAGTAAAATAACAGGAGAGGTTCAAACAATGTGCTTTGGGACCCGAAGGAAGAAAGTATTTTGTTGAGAGGACTGAGAAAGCTGTCCTTACGTTTGCATTTGAGATGGATCTTGAAAAACAGGATAGGTTCAGACATGTTGAAACTGGGTAGGGGGAAGTGCAGGAGTAGATTACAATAGAAGCAGAGATACAGAGGCAGAAGATTGTAGAATAATGTTCTGTGAAATGCAGTTCCGGTTGGGTAGAGGGTAGAGTTTGTAAAGAGGTGAAAGTGGTAGGGAATAGAAGGTTGGAAAGGGGACATTTTGAAGAGGGCCTTGAATCCTAACATTTGGAGTTTGTAGGCAGGGAGAAAGAACCATTGCATTTTTTCAGCAAGGAAGTTATGTGATCAGACTGTATTTAAGTAGAAATACTAAAAGAGGGTAGATAACTAGAGAAAAGTTTAGAAGGCTATTATGAATTGAGAGATTTATTCATTCCGTCATTTAATGTTTATTGAATGCCCATGATATTTCAGGTACTGTTCTAGGCAAAGGAAATAATGATGAAAAAGATAGACACAGGATCTTTGCCCTATAATGTTTATATTTTGGGGAGTAGGAAAGAGGGAGACAGAATAAACAAAAAAGAAATGAGATTACTTCAGAGTATATGAAATGCTATAAAGGAAATACATAAGATTATATGATGGAGAATATGGGGAAAGGTAAATTTAAGATAGTTTTGAAGGATGGCCTTTCTGAGGAGATGACCTTTTTAGAACTGAGGGATTAGAAGGAACCAACCAGAGAAGTGTTCCAGGAAGGGGGAACAGAAAAAGGAGAAAGACAGAGAGTTGGGAAAGATTTAGTGGGTCCCATGAATATAGAGACCATTGTGGCTGGCTTAAGGTGTGAACCAGGAGGAGAGTGGTAGGAGATAAAGTTGGAGATGGGAAGGATACATATCCTGGAGAGCTTTGTAAGTCATGGTAAGGAATTTGATTTTATTTCTCAGTGTAGAAAAGTTTTGATAAAAGGTTTTAGGCAGGAAATGACAATCTAATAAACAGTTACCTAGGAGAGCAGCTCTAGGGAAAGAGTGAGGAGTCAAAGTAAGAGGCAGACTGGAGCTGAGACCAAAAGAGATTTGGCAATAGAATAGTTATGGGTTTGAGGGGGATTTAAAGGTACTGTGGTTTGAGCCTGAGCAGCTTAGAAGGAACATGGCGTTTATAGAAATAAAAGCAGGAGCAGATGTTTTAATGGGGAAGAAGGAATAGATGTTGACTTTTTAGCTGTTCCAGAACTTCCACGTAAAAAAAATGTGTCTAGCTAGAAATGTAGGTTTAGAGCTCAGGAAGCGAGTATGTTGTTGTCGGGTGCCGTCAAGTCATTTCTGACTCATGGTGACCCCATGTGACAGAGTAGAACTGCTCCATAGGGTTTTCTTGGCTGTAATCTTTCTGGCAGCAGATTGTTAGGTATTTCTCTTTCACAGCCACTGGGTGGGTTCGAATCTGCCAGCCTTTCAGTTAGCAGTTAGGTGTTTAACTGTTTGCACCACCAAGGGCTCCTTATACCAAACTGAAGCGAACCAAACCAAACCTGTTGCTGTCGAGTCGATTCTGACTCCAGAAAAAAATGCAGGCATGATCTGTAAAATAAATGGAATTTTAAGAAAAGAATATATAGAGGAAAAACGGATAGAAGCTGAAGGCAAAATCTCCTAGGGAGTAACCGTGTTTAGAGGTAGGAAGGAGACAGGAACAGTCTGAGAGATTTAAAGAAAAGAGTAATGTCATAGAAATCATGGGAAGATGAAGTATTAAGAAAGGGAAGGTGCTGAAAATGTTCTAAAATTGACTGTAGTGATGGTTGCCCATATCTGTGAATATGCTAAAACCCATTGAATTTTATACTTTAAATGAGTGAATTTTATGGTATGTGAATTATATCTCAGTAAAGCTGTAAGGTTTTTTTTTTTAAGCTGTGGGAAAAAAAAGAAGGAAGATGAAAAAAAAGAATGAAGAGGGATTAGAAAGAATCTGAGAATCTGGGGTAGAAGGGAGGGGACAGAATCTCGATTTGGTAAAAATCATTGGTGACCCTCAATTGAGAAGAATGAGAGTAAAACCAGACTGCAGGGTGCAAATGGTGAGGAAGTAGAGATTTTTCAGTTCATTAACCATTATTTTTTAAAACAGGGAAATAGTATTCATTGTAGAAAGTCTGGATAGTTAACAAATCTTTAAGAATCTGCTATATACCAGGCATTTGGTCTAGATGTCGGGATGCAAGGATTAACATAATTCTTCTATTCATGAATAATTATAATTATAATTATTCATATGATTAAAGGAGCCCTGGTAGCACAGTGGTTAAGTGTTGGGCTTCTAATAACTAAAAGGTTGGCAGTTTGAATCCACCAGCTGCTCCTTGGAAACCCTATGGGACAGTTACCTGCTGTCCTATAGGGTCACTATAAGTCAGAATTGACTCCACGGCAATAGATTTTATTACTCAATTCCTTCATGCCTTCCCTCCTTCTCTGCTTCTATCCCATGATCCATTATTAAAATCACCCTCGTGAATGTATATTCAACAATCCTGTGACTTTTTCCCGCATTGTACTCCCCTAACTATAATGCTGGCTAAATTCATGTCTCCACCTATTCTCTGCTTTTATATGGGCACCTGAATATGGTGAGAAATACGCACACAAGCGCACCTCAGTTGGAGCCCTGGAGGTGCAGTGGTTAAGAGCTACGGCTGCTAACCAAAAGGTCGCCAGTTTGTATCCACCAGCTGCTGCTTGGAAACCCTATGGGGCAGTTCTACTCCCCTGTAGGGTCGCTCTGAGTTGGAACTGACTCCACGGGCCCCTAACAACAAACGACACCTCAAGTGGGCCTTTAATAATACCCAGCTGACTGTTTTCATTTCCACAATCCATTTGCTTTCCTACAGTTCTCCTTCCCCTTTTTAACTCTCCATAAAGAACTTGCCTCCTATTTCACTGAGAAAGTAGAAGCAGTTAGAAGAAAACTTCCTCATGCTTCTGTTGCCACAGGCTGTCAGCATATTGGCACCTGAATGTGAATACTCTCCTTTTCTCCTGTTCCAGTGGATGACTGTTCCTTCCTTGTCCTGGGTCAGCCTCTGTTTGTGGACTGGATCCTACAGCCATCCTCTAATCTATTCAAGGAGATCATTCTAGGAATTATCATGTCCTCTTTTTTATCTCTCTATGGAGCTATTAAGGAGCTCTGGTGGTGCTTGATTAAAGCGCTTGACTGCTAATCAAAGGTAGGCAGTTCGGATCCTCCACAGGAGAAAGATGTGGCAGTCTGCTTCTGTAAAGGTTTACAGCCTTCAAAACCCTATGAAGCAGTTCTACCTTGTCCTGTAAGGTCGCAGTGAGTTGGAATTGGCTAGATGGCTGTGGGTTTGGTTTGGTTCTTAGCCATTTCCATCAGCATACAAATATGCTGTACTATCTTCCGTTTTAAAATAAAAAGAAAATTCCCTAGATAAAAGCTATATGCCATCTAGTTGACTCAGATTTGTGGGAACCCCATTTGTGTCAGAGTAGAACTGTGCCTCATAGGGTTTTTGATGGCTCATTTTTTTGGGGAAGTAGACTGCCAGGCCTGTCTACTAAAGTGCCTCTGGGTAGACTTGAACCTCCAACCTTTGGTTAGTAGCTGAGCACTTAACCATTTTCACCACAGGAACTCCTCTTTCCAGATACTTTCCTATTTCTCTGCTCCCCTTTATAGTAATATTCCTCAAGGCAGTTATCCATAGGTGTTTCTACTTGCTCTTCATTTTCTCGAATCTATCCCAGTAAGACTTCAGTCCCAACCATTCCAGGAAACCACTTAATCAAGGTCACTTAGTGATATCCACTTTGCCAAGCCCAGTGATCATTTGACCCAGTTGATCATTTCCTCTTTGCTGAAATGCCTTCTTTAATCTGCCCAGAAGCAAAGATGAGAAGGCAGGAAGGGGTAGAAAAACTGGAGGAAAAGTAACAGGAACCCAGGTAGAAATGGAGAGAGTGCTGACACATTGAAGGGACCGTGACCAATGTCTTGGAACATTCTGCCTACAAATTGTTGAATGGGAAACTATTTTGCTCTGTAAACCGTCATCTGATGTACAAAAATAAATAAAAGATATGCTATAATTTGTCATATGCAAAAAAAAAGGCCTTCTTTATTAGCTTTTAGGATTGTTATTATAAGTTGTTATGAAGTTGATTCTGACCCATGATGATCCCATGTGTACAGAGTAGAACTGCTCCATAGGTTTTTCAAGGCTGTGACCTTTGGGAAACAGATTGCCAGGCCTGTCTTCTGAAGTGCCTCTGCGTGGGTTTGAACCACCAACATTTCAGCTAGTAGTTGAGCACTTAACTTTGTGTTACCCCGGGACTCCTGCTCCTAGGAGGCCACTCTCTTAGTCTCCTCTTACTTCGCTCCTTCTCGCTTTCCTTTGCTGTTTCTTCCTCATCTCCCTGACTTTGGCACACTCCAGGGTTTAGATCTCAGACTTCTGTTTTCCAACTATGCCGACCTTTCTAGGTGATCTCTGACTTTAAACATCCATCAGCTGACAACTCCTGAATTTATATCTCTAGCCCAGATCTCTCCCCTAAACTTTAGGCTGTTCAAGTAGACTGATGGATTTACATATCCTCTTGGATGTTGTAGGATAAAAAAGTCACAAGGTTTAGTAAAGCAAAAAGAAAGTTTTATTCGGCATATATTCAAAAAGGCAAAAACGGGAAATTGGACAAGCATGCTGCCGGAGCCATGTCTGCCCAAATCCAAGGAATATTACAGAACAGACAAAAGCGGGAAATGGACAAGCATGCTGCTAGAGCCATGTCTACCCAAGTCTAAGGATTACAGAATAAGCGAGAGTAGGAGAATGGACAAGCATGCTGCCACAGCCATGTCTGCCCAAGTACAAGGAAATACTACAGAATAGGCAAGAGTGGGAAGATAAACAAGCATGCTGCTAGAGCCATGTCTGCCTGGGTCCAAGGAAAATTGCAGAATAGGCAAAAGTGGGAAAACGGACAAACATGCTGCCATAGCATTGTCTGTTGGAGGAATGTTACAGAATGATCAGTATATATTAACATTAAGATTGGCTAGAAACGGCAATCCTACATTGAGAATTGTCTTTCTTAACAATCGTTGGTATATGTTTCAGTAATGACAGTCAAGAGGGTCTTCATTGGTCCAACAAATCTTCTATTCACTAAATGCTAATAGAAAAAGGTAAGAATGGGAAGTCTTTCTGTTCCGTTTGATTGGCTTATGTGAAAGGTTCCCTAAAATATATTTTCCAAGATTGTCCTAACTATTGTCTTTATACTTCAGGGCCCAGTTGATGTGTCCTTGTGAGTCCTTGTGGGTCCCTGGGAGTCCAGCTCCAGCTGGGTCACATTCTAGGACAAGGAATAATGGCTTCAATATTATCTACTAAATAATTGCCTCCTTTTGATTGGAGATTGGAGATAACACATCGATGATCAATATCTGGACTTAGTTGAGCTCCTAGCTGGCGGCCATGGCAGGCTCTTTAAAATCACAGTGTTGGTTTTCCTTGTGTGAGTCCTTGTGAGTCCAGCTCCAGCATTCTGTATGCTGAAGGACAGGGAGTAATGACTCCAATATTATTTCCTAAATGAGTGTTCAGTAGGCATCTCAAACTTCACACATCCAAGAAAACCAAAAATTTTCCTCTCCTTTAAGCATGTTGTTTTTATGTAGCCTTCTTCATTCTTCTAATTGCTCAAGACAGAAATATTGAAATCATCTTTATCTTGTGTATTTCTCTCACACCCATATCCAAGCCATCAGCAAGTCCTGTCAACTCACTCTTCAAAAGGGATTCCTATCCCTACCATTTCTCATTACCTCCACTACTACTACCCTGGTCCAAGATATCATCATCTCTTGTCTAGATTCTTGTAATAGTCTCCCAACTGATCTTCCCACTTCTAGCCCTGCCCACTCCCAGTAGACTTTTCTTGAAACAGCAGTCAGGGTGAGTCTTTAAAGCACATGACAAATTATGTCACTCTGCTCAAAATCCTCTTGTGCCTCCCCATCTCACTCAGTAAAAACCAAAGCCCTTACAATGGCCCTAGGCTACTACATGATCTGAACTTTTTTTACATCTCTCACTTTGTCTCCTATGACTCTCCCTCTTGCCCATTCCCAGCATCACTTGTCTCCTTGCTCCTTCTTAAACATGCCAAGCATGCCCCTACCTCAGGGCTTTGGTACTTGATGTTCCCTCTGCTTGGAAAATTTTCCCCAAATATCTGCTGTGCTAGCTCCCTCGCTCCCTTTAGAACGCTGCTTAAATGTCATGTGGCCAGAGGTTTTTCTTGTGCGACATATATAAAATAGTAATCCCTCTTACTCCCAGAACCATCTCTTACCTTTACTTTGCTTTATTTTCCCATAGAACTTATTAGGAAACCCTGGTGGTGTAGTGGTTAAGAACTATGGCTGCTAATCAAAATTTCGGCAGTTTGAATTCACCAGGCGCTCCTTAGAAACCCTATAGGGCAGTTCTGTCCTGTAGGGTCGCTCTGAGTCGGTGGCAGTGTTTTTTTTTTGTTGTTGTTGTTACTACCATTTAACGTATTTAATTGCTTATTTTTATGTTCTATCTCGAATTGAAATTCTTTTTGCTTCTTAGTAAACTGAAAGATGGAGATATATTCCTCATGTTGCTAAACTGGAAGCTCCTTGAGAGTGTGCACTCTGCCTGGCTTGTCTATTACCATATCCTCAGTGCCTATTACAGTTCCTGGCACATGGCAAATAGGCAATAAGTTTTTTTTTGACTGAATTAATGCCCTTTTAACTTTTTCTGGCAGAGAGACCAGCTTGCATTTATGTGAATGTGTGTGGGTATATATATTCATAGTAACTGCATATGATTAGGTGGTCGTTCTAATGTACGTTTTATAGGAATAGTCCATCATTCATATAAATACTGACCTCTAAGCTCTGTTTAATTTAAATCAATCCATAGGTTCAAACCCATTATATTTGATCTTTCACAAATTCTACTGCCTCATTTATCATGTATAATAGCATGGCTTAAAGAAATGCATAGGCATATCTCTTTTTTTTTTCATTAAGTTTGTATGCAGGAAGAGTCAAATGGGAATGGTGCAGTATTTTGCTATGATATAAGGAATCAATCTGCTGTGGTTTTAGATTATACCTTTTGGAATTTTAAAAACAGTATAATTTTAAGCTTTGGTTATAAATTATCTTTTAAGGGACCATTTGGATATGACTCAGTAAACAAAGGTGTTCTGAACTATTCAAGCATCAGATTACACACATCTAATATGCATGGCACTTCCAAAGCTATACTTTGTAAAATAGTTGAATGATATTTGAATCATCCACACGTTGTGATGGCCTAAATATGTGTTCATTTCTGAGAATTATAAGCAACCATAAAAGACAAAATAATGTAAGGTGCTAGATCAATTACTCAGTTATAAATCATTCAAGAAGCTTCATTATGTTTGGGCATTAACAATAAAACCTTGAGTGGGTTGGTGATTGTATAACAAATGTTTATCATCCCCCTTCATATAGAGATGGTTTCTGCTTCCCTATAAGGTCGTACTTCCACGTATCTTTAGGCCCTAAAGAAATTGTCTCTATCCTCCCCTGAAAAAATATTGATAGAATTTAAATTAGAAAATTCATCCGACAATAAGGAAAAGATTCAGTTTACTACTGTCTTAGTTATTTTTCTGAAGTGATTATTTATGCTAAATTTGTTGATACTGATTCTGTGAAACCAGGGTATTTTAAGGGCAAAAGAAATAATTTGGAAATAATATAAGACATGTATTTTATGCATATAATTATATATGCCTTTCACCTCAAGTAAAACTTGTTTTTTATGTGACACCAAGCTTTATCATCTCCATATGATACTTTATTAGAATTTTTTGGGAAAATATCTCCAGCTGATGTTTTCTTGTTCACAGGAAGGGAGGCAATAATAAGTTAATAAAGATCTATCATCGGGATGGTAAATATGGCTTTTCTGATCCTCTGACATTTAATTCTGTGGTGGAGCTCATTAACCACTATCATCATGAATCTCTTGCTCAGTACAATCCCAAACTTGATGTGAAGCTGATGTACCCAGTGTCCAGATACCAACAGGTATGATTACAGAAATTCTTGATAGCTACTGAGTAAGCCATTATTTAACATCATTTTAATTATAATTATAATCAAATCATCATTTGATTATAATTTACCAGGCTTTTCCATTTAAAAAAAAAAAAGAAATCTGGTAGTTTTATGTTTTGTACCCTAACAACTTACAATATTTTTTGGAACTTATGTTGTGGCTACCTTTCCTTAATAGCTTACTGCATGTATTTATTACCCTTATATAAAAATATTTCTGTTAACAACAAAATGACAAATAACCCATTCACAACATGGGCGAAGGACTTGAATAGACATTTCACCAAAGTGGACATTCAGATGACTACCAAACACATGAAAAGATGCTTAACATCACTAGCCATCCAAAACTAAAACCCGCTGCCGTCGAGTTGATTCTGACTCATAGCAACCCTATATAGGACAGAGTAGAATGGCCCCATAGGGTTTCTGAAGCTGTAAATCTTTATAGAAGCAGACTGCCACATCTGGTGGGTTTGAACCATCGAACTTCTGGTTAGCAGCCTAGTATTTTAACTACCGCACCACCAGGGCTCCTTCACTCGCCATCAGAGAGATGTAAATTGAAACCACAGTGAGATACCATTTCACTCCCACTAGGCTGGCTAAGATAAAAAAACGAAGCTAAACAAAATAGCAAATGTTCATGAAGACGTAGGGAAATTGGAACCCTTATCCATTGCTGGTGGGAATGCAAAATAGTACAACCATTGTGGAAAACAGTGTAGTGGCTCCTCAAAAAAAAAAAGTAAAAATAGAACTACCATGTGACCCAACAATTTCACTCCTTGAAAGCAGAGACTCAAACAGCGAGTTCATGGTAATACTACTAGCAATAGCCAAAAGGTGGAAACAACCTAAATGCCCATCATAGGATAAATGGATAAACAAAATGTGGTACATACATACAATGGAATACTACTCAGCTAATAGGAGAAATGAAATCTTGATAACCCATATAACTCATTGCTGTTGAGTTGATTCTGACTCATGGTGACCCTATAAGGACACAGTAGAACTACTAGATGAGGTTTCCAAGATTGTAAATCTGTAGGAAAACAGACTGCCACATCTTTCTCCTGTGGAGCACCTGGTGGTTTTGAATTGCCAACCTTTCGGTTAGCAGTTGAGTGCTTAACTGGTGCACTACCAGTGCTCCAAAGTCTTGATACATGCTACAATATAGATGGAGCTTGAAGACATTATGCTGAGTGAAGTAAGTCAATCACAAAAGGACAAATATTATATGTCCTCGCTTGTATAAAAGACAACAGGGAAATGTATAGAGACCAACGTTTATAGTGGTTACCAGGGGCCGGGGGGAGAGGTAAATGGGGGTGGTTAATACTGAGTTTCATTTTACAGTGATGGAGAAATCACACTGATGAAGGATAGGGTTGTACACCCAGTTATTGCAATTCCTGTCGATAAGTTGTACACCTATAAAAAGCTGAATTGGCAAAAGCTGTGTGACACGTGTATTTACAAGATCAACAACAAAAAAAAGTAGCTGCTGAGGCTGCTTATGTACAACCAAACACCTCATGGGATTTGGTTCCTTGGTTTGGAGGTTTAGGATCATGGTTTCATGGGACATCGCAGTTAACTGGCGGAATATTGTGTTTAGTGTTTCTGTTCTACCTCCTAGTTCCTTGTGTAGTGCCTGGGGTCTTAAAAGCTTGTAGGCAGTCATCCAAGACACAGAACTGGTCTTTATTTGCCTGGCACAACAGAGGAAGGGGAGTCAGGAATAGGAGTAAAAGGAATGTGTGGCTAATTGCCTCCATGAAGAACTGCCTCTTTTACCATGATACCAGAAGAACTGGATGCTTGTTTACCATTACTGAACATTTGCTCAAAGATTTTATGGACAAAATTCTGATCAAAAGGGGGGAAATGCAGAACAGAATTTCACATTTTGATGGACTCCAGACTTCTTGGAGCCATGGAGGCTATTTGAACTTCGGAAACTTGCTCTGAGATAATCTTTAAACTTTAACCTTAAACCAAAAATATCCCCTGAGGTCTTCTTTTAAACCAAATAATAGCTTAACTCGACTAGTAAAGAATGTCTGCCTTGAGCACTGTGCTCATTTAAGATTTCTCTATATGGGATCAAATTGACAACAGCAACTTGAAAGATTAAATGGGAAACTTAGGGGGCAGTGAGTTTATGTTAATGTGGGAGGAACAACTTGGAAAAGGAGGGTGAGAATGGTCGCACAACTTGAAGAATGTAATCTGCGTCGCTGAACCGTACATGTAGAAATTGTTGAATTGGTGTATGTTCTGTGTAATTCTAAACAACAACAAAAATGAAAGTATAAAAAATATATTTCTGTTTGTTTTCCATTTATACTTCATTTTTAATTTTTAAAATGTTGAACTATTTTGATGTGCTCCAAAGACTGATCTTAGGATTAACAAAAGGATTTAGTGCTTTTGCATGCTTGATATCACTACAGTGGCTTAAACTTCTATAGCAGAATTACAAACAATTTTAAAATAAATAGATGTAGAAAAATTCATGTCAGAATTAACATTCTCTACTTTTCTTGTTTATCTGTATAGGATCAGTTGGTAAAAGAAGATAACATTGATGCGGTAGGTAAAAAACTGCAAGAATATCACTCTCAGTATCAGGAAAAAAGTAAAGAGTATGACAGGCTGTATGAGGAATATACTAGGACATCCCAGGTTAGTATATTTTTGTTGTTTGGTCCATAAGTATGCAATGTTACAGTTATGTCATATTTCTGTAATTCACCAGATGATTTTTTAGCTGTCTTAAACCGTTTTTTTAGACTTGGATGCTATAAAATTTTTTGCCATTCAGAAATTGCTTTTTTTTATTGGTTAAAGATATATTTTATATTCGCCCTGGAGAAGGACAACATGCTTGGTAAAGTAGATGGTCATTGAAAAAGAGAAAGACCCTCAACGAGGTGGGTTGACACAGTGGCTACAACAATGGACTCAAGCATAACAGCGGTCATGAGTATGGTGCAGGAGCGGGCAGTGCCTCATTCTGTTGTACATAGACAGGGTCGCTGTGAGTCGGAACTGACTGGATGGCACCTAACAATAACAGCAGTATTAACTAGGATTAGGTTTCACTGCAAGCGACCAAAAATAACAATAACAAAGACTTCAGATGAAATTCATTTTTCTTTCATGCATATATATATATATATATATATATATATATAGGCAGGGTTGGGTGTTATGGCAACTGTAGTCATCAAGGCATAGGACTTAATACTTTGCTATCTGTAGAAGTTGGCTACTCCAGCATCAGCCATCACAACCATGTTCTAGTAAACAGAAAGAAAGAATGGGAAGGAGAAAGGAGTGTTTGCTGTTTTTAAAGGAGAACATACTGCTTCCACTTTCATCCCGTTGTCTAGAACTTAGTCACATGGTCACAGCTGCAGAGGAGGCTGGGAAATGTAGCCTTTATTTGGTCAGCTGTACCCAACTAATATTTGGAGGTTCTATTACTGAGAAATAAGGAATGAATAGAAATTGTGGGACCACTACTACAGTTCTTTTTAGATCATAAACCCTAATAATCACTGTATTTCTTTTATTGCATTTTTGATATACAGCAAAATTCTGAAGAATAATATGATTCTTTTTCTAGATCTCCATATTTCTATTCCTAATTTTATTCTTTTTAGTTAGACTTGGATTAATTTGCCCTAAGTTGTTACAGGGTATATAAAAGGTGCTGGGAATTTTGATGAAGGTATGTTATCTTCATTTGAAATCTTAGGGTTAGTAGTCACTTAAAAAAATATGTTTAACTGGGTTTCTCATGTAGTCTCTTTTTAAAAAAAATTATCGTACTTTAGGTGGAATTTTACAGTGCAAATTACTTTCTCATTTAAAAATCTATACACAAATTATTTCGTGACATTGGTTGCAATTCCTACAATGTGTCAGCACTCCCCCCCTTTCCGCCCCGGGTTCCCTGTTTCCATTTGTCCAGTGTTCCTGTCCCTTCCTGCCTTCTCATCTTTGGTTTTAGGCAGGTGTTGCCCATTTGGTCTCACAGGCTTGATTGAACAAAGAAGCACGTTCCTCATGTGTGTTATTGTTTGTTTTATAGGCCTGTCTAATCTCCGGCTGAACGGTAGACTTCAGTTCTGAGTTAGCAGGGTGTCTTAGCTCTCTAGTGCTGCTACAATAGAAATACCACAAGTGGATGGCTTTAACAAAGAAAAATTTATTCCCTCACAGTCTAGAAGGCTAGAAGTCTGAATCCAGGGTACCAGCTCCAGGGGAATGCTTTCTGTCTCTGTTGGCTCTGGAGGGAAGGTCCTTGTCATCAATCTTCCACTGTTGAGCAGCATGTCAGCACAGGGACCCCAGGTCAAAGGACACACTCTTCTCCCAGCTCCGTTTCTTGGTGGTATGAGGTCCTCCTGTCTCTCTTCTGGCTTCTCTCTTTTATATCTCAAAAGAGATTGGTTTATTCCCAAATCCAACTCTTCAGACAAGGGTTGGACTGGACTATGGGATAGAAAATGGTACTGGTGAAGAGTGAGCTTCTTGGATCAAGTAGACACACGAGACTATGTGGGCAGCTCCTGTCTGTACGGGAGATGAGAGGGCAGAGGGGGTCAGAAGCTGGCCGAATAGACACGAAAATAGAGAGTAGAGGGAAGGAGCGTGCTGTATTAGAGGGAGAGCAACTAGGAGTATATAGCAAGGTATATATAAGTTTTTGTATGAGAGAGTGACTTGGTTTGTAAACTTTCACTTAAAGCACAATAAGAAAAAATAGATTGGTTTAAGACACGATCTAATCTTGTAGATTGAGTCTTGCCTCATTAACATAACTTCTGATAATCCCACCTC
This sequence comes from Elephas maximus indicus, assembly GCF_024166365.1. Taxonomy (NCBI): domain Eukaryota; kingdom Metazoa; phylum Chordata; class Mammalia; order Proboscidea; family Elephantidae; genus Elephas; species Elephas maximus. The sequence goes on along the minus strand of NC_064821.1, from coordinate 88,656,154 downwards.
GTTAACATCATAAAAAAAAAAAACAAAACCAAACCCAGTGCCGTCGAGTCGATTCCGACTCATAGCGACCCTATAGGACAGAGTAGAACTGCCCTCATAGAGTTTCCAAGGAGCGCCTGGCAGATTTGAACTGCCAACCCTTTGGTTAGCAGCTGTGGCACTTAACCAGTACGCCACCAGGGTTTCCGTTAACATCATAGGAGTAGGATTTACAACACATAGGAAAATCACATCAGATGACAAAATGGTGAACAGTCACACAATACTGGGAATCATATCCTAGCCAAGTTGACAGATATTTTTTGGGGTCACAATTCAATCCATCACACAGGGTGTCTTGAAACACAAGTTATTACTTTGGATATCAAATGATTTATGGAAACCTTAGACCATGTTGATTCTATTAAGTTCCAAGTGATTAAAAGGATAGGTGTCGTAGGTTTGGCATACTGTCACCCCACAGTGGTGCAACAGTAACTTGCTTGAATCCTTTTTAGTAGATAAAGATAGTGGATTTTTTTTATTATTTGTTTTCTATTTTATGGATTTCTGCCCTCATCTCTATGATTTTCTTTCAGTTAATTTGTTCTTCTTTTTCTAGTTTCTTAAGATGAAAACTTTGCTCATTGATTTTTAAGAATTTCTTATTTTCTAATATACACTTTCAGTATCGTTCAGTTTTAAATATTTTCTAATTTTGCTTGTGATTTCTAATTTGACTTATGTGTTCTTTTTTAGAATTATGTTGTTCAGTTTCTAAGTGTTGAGGCTTTTCCAGGTATTTTATTTCTATTTTAATTTTGTTGTAGTCAGAGAACATAATCTTTAAGGTTATAGTCTTTTGAAATTTATTGAGACTTATTTTATGATCAAGCATATATCTATCTTGGTAAACTTCCCATGTGCTTGACTAAGTATTCTGTACTTGTTAGGTACTAAAAAAAAAAAAAAAACAAACTCATTACCTTCGAGTCAATTCCGATTCATAGCGACTCTATAGGACAGAGCAGAACTGCCCCATAGGGTTTCCAATCCTGTAAATCTTTATGGAAGCAGACTGCCACATTTTTTTTTCCATAGAGCAGCTTGCGGGTTCAGACTGCCGATCTTTTGGTTAGCAGCGGAGCGCTTAACCACTGCGCCACCAGGGCTCAGTTAGGCATACCAAAAAAAATCCAAACCAAACCCAATGCCATCAAGTCAGTTCCTACTCATAGTGACCCTATTGGACAGGCTAGAACTGCCCCACAGGGTTTCCAGGGAGCAGCTGGTAGATTCAAACTGCCGAACTTTTGGTTAGCAGCCATAGCTCTTAACCACTGTACCACCAGGGCGCCCAGTTAGCTATAGTGTTCTAAAAATATTAGTTAGGTCAAGGTGGTTGATAATGTCATTCAGATCTTCTGTATCTTTAGTGATTTTTTTTTTTTTTTGCTAGTTGTTATTGAGAGGGAGTCTTAAAATTTCCAGTTATGATTATAGATTTGTCTATTTCTCCTTATGGTTTTGTCGGTTTTTGCCTTATGTATGTTGAAATTCTTCTGTGCTTACACATTCCAGGTAAGTTTACCCCTTTATCATGAAATATTCCTCTCTATATATTTGTAATCCTCCTTGTCTTTAAGTCTCCTTTGTCTGATACAGCCACACCAGCATTCATAAGCTTACTATTTGGGTGATATACCTTTTTCTGTCCTTTTACTTTCGATCTATTTGTGTCTTCATATTTAAAGTGCATCTCTTATGGACAGTATATAGTCTCAGTATATAGTTGGGTGTTGCTTTTAATACCCATCTTGACAATCTCTGCCTTTTAATTGGAGTGTGTAATCCATTTGTATTATAATTATTGATATGGTTGGGTTTATGATTACCATTTTGTTATTCGTTTTATCTATTGTTTCTCTGTAACACTTTCACTGTCTTTTTGGTCTGTCAAGTATTTTTATTACTCCATTTTAATTTCTCATTTGACTTTTTAGCTATACCTCTTTTTTTTTTTTTAAGGTAGTTACTCTAGGGATTACAGTTTGCATTCTTAATTTATCGTAGTTTATAGAGTTTGTATTGTACCACTTCATGTAAATTTAAGAACCTTGCAACTATATCATTCCATTCCCACCTCCTAATTGTTGTCATATATGTTACATCTACATATATTATCAACCCCACAATTCAGTATTAAAGTACATGCCTTAAACAGCCTCTTGTCTTTTTTTCTACATGTCAGTTTAGTGACATTGATTACATTCTTTGAGTTGTGCAGCCATTCTCACCCTCCTTTTCTGAGTTGTTGCTCCCTCATTAACATGAAGTCACTGCCTGCTAAACTTCTTATCTAATGTTTTTTTATTTTTTAATTGTGCGTTAGGTGCAAGTTTACAGCTAGTTAATTTCTCATTCAAAAATTTATACACATACTGTTTTGTGACATGGGTTACAGTCCCTACAACGTGACAACACACTCCCCTTTCCACCCTGGGTTTCCTTTGGCATTCGTCCAGTTCCTGTTTTTCCTGCCTTCTCATCTTAGTTTTGGATAGGCATTGTCTATTTGGTCTTGTATGTTTGGTTGAACTAAAAAGCACTGTCCTCGCGTGTGTTATTATTTGTTTTATAGGCCTGTCTAATCTTTGTCTGGAAAGTAGGCTTTGGAAGTGGTTTCAGTTCTGGGTTAGCAGAACGTCCAGGGGCCATAATCTCAGAGGTTCCTCCAGTCTCTGTCTGACTAGTAAGTCCAGTCTTTTTTCGTGAATTTGAATTATGTTTTACATGTTTCTCCCACTCTGTCTGGGACTCTCTGTTGTGATCCCTGGCAGAGCTTGGAGGTAGTAGTTGGGCACCAGCTAGTTCTTCTGGTCTCAGGCTGGTGGAGGCTGTAGTTCATGTGGCCATTTAGTCCTTGGGGCTAATGTTTTCCTTGTATCTTTGGTTTTCTTCGTTCTCCTTTGATCTGGATGGGATGTGACCAATAGATGTATCTTAGATGGCCACTCGCAAGCTTTTAAGACCCCAGATGCTACTCACCAACGTGGGATGTAGAACATTTTCTTTATGAACTGTGTTAGGCCAGTTGAACTAGATGTCCTCTGAGACTGTGGCTCTCAGCCCCTGGCCCCGCTGCTCAGTCCCTCAAAATGTTTGAATGTGTCTAAGAAGCTTCTTAGACATGTTATCAGGAGGGATCAGTCCCTGGAGAAAGACATCATGCTTGGTAAAGCAGAGGGTCAGTGAAAACATTTCCTTCTATTGTACATAGGGTTGCTGTGAGCCAGAGAAGACTCGATGGCACCTAGCAAAAGGAAACTTCTATGCTTTTGGTTTGGTTAAGTTCTGTTGACCGCCCCTGTATTGTGCACTGTCCTTTCTTTTACTGAAGTTGACACTTGTCTACTATCTAGTTAGTTGATTTCCCTTCCCCTTCCCTCCATACCCTTATAACCACCAAAGAATGCTTTTTTCTGTGTAAACCTTTCCTTGAGTTCTTATACTAGTGGTCTCATACAATATTTTTCCTTTTGTGATTGACTTATTTCACTCAGCATAATGCCCTCCAGATTTATCCATGTTTGTGAGATGTTTCATGGATTCATCATCGTTCTTTAACGTTACATAGTATTCCATTGTGTGTATGTAATTTGTTTATCCATTCATCTGTTGGTGAGCAGTTAGGTTGTTCCCATCTTTTTGCTGTTGTGATTAATACTGCAGTGAACATGGGTGTGCATATGTCTGTTCCTGTTATAGGTCTGATTTCTCTAGGATATGTTCCTAGGAATGAGATTGCTAGATTTCTATTTCTAGCTTTTTAAGGAAGCTCCATATTGTTCTCCAAAGTGGTTGTACTATTTTACATTCCCTCCAGCAGTACATGTTGTTGTTGTTAGGTGCCATTGAGTTGTGACTCATAGCGACCCTATATACAACAGAATGAAAAACTGCCTAGTCCTGCGCCATCCTCGCAATTGTTACTATGCTTGAACCCATTGTTGCAGCCACTGTGTCAGTCCATCTCGTTGAGAGCCTTTCTCTTTTTCAGTGACCCTCTACTTTACAAGGCGTGATGTCCTTCTCCAGGGACTGATCCCTCCTGATAACATGTCCAAAGTATTTGAGATGTTGCCTTGCTATTCTTGCTTCTAATGAGTGTTCTGGTTGTACTTCTTCCAAGACAGATTTGTTTGTTCTTTTGGCAGTCCATGGTTGTCTTAGTCATCTAGTGCTGTTATAACAGAAATACCACAAGTGGATGGCTTCAACAAAGAGAAATACATTTTCTCACAGTAAAGTAGGCTAAAACTCCACAAATTCAGGGTGTCAGCTCCAGGGGAAGGCTTCTCTCTCTGTCAGCTCTGGAGGAAGGTCCTTGTCCTCAATCTTCCACTGGTCGAGGAGCTTCTCAGGCTTAGGGACCCCGCTTCCAAAGGATGCGCTTTGCTCCTTTCTTGGTTCTGCTTTCTTGGTGGTATGAGGTCCCCAACTCTCTGCTTACCTCCCTTTCCTTTTATCTCTTGAGAGATAAAAGGTGGTGCAGGCCACACCCTCAGGGAAACTCCCTTTGCTTTGGACCAGGGAGGTGACTTGGGTAAGGGTGGTGTTACAATCCCACGCTAATCTTCTTTAATATAAAATTACGATCACAAAGTGGAAGACAACCACAAAATACTGGGAAGCATGGCCTAACAATGTTAATACACACATTTTTGGGGGGACATGATTCAATCTATAACAATGGTATATTCTTTATGTTTCTCCAGCACCACAGTTCGAGGGCATCAATTCTTCTTCCGTCTTTCTTATTCATTGTTTAGTTTTCGCATGCGTATGATGCGGTTGAAAACACCACGGCTTGGGTCATGTGCAGCATAGTCCTTAAGGTGACATCCTTGCTTTTTAACACTTTAAAGAGTCTCTTCCAGCGATTTGCCCAATGCAGTGCATCTTTTGCCTTCTTGACTGCTACTTCCATGGGTGTTGGTTGTAGATCCAAGGAAAATGAAATCCTTGACAACCTCAATCTCCTCTCCGTTTATCATGATGTTGCTTATTGGTCCAATTGTGAAGATTTTTGTTTTCTTTATGTTGTGGTGTAATCTATACTGAAGGCTGTGGTCTTTGATCTTCATCAATAAGTGCTTCAAGTCCTCCTCACTTTCAGCAAGAAAGGTGTGTCATCTGCATTACACAGGTTGTTAATGAGCCATCCTCCAATTCTGAGAACCCATTCTTCTTCATATGGTCCAGCTTCTGAGATTATTGGCTCAGCATACAGATTGAATAGGTATGGTGAAAGGATACAACCCTAATGCACACCTTCCTGACTTTAGACCATGCAGTATCCCCGTGTTCTAGAATTCTCATTCTCCACAATGTTATCCGTAATTTGTTATGATCTACACAGTTGAAGCCTGAGCATAGTCAATAAAACACAGGTAAACATCTTTCTGGTATTCTCTCCTTTCACCTGGGATCCATCTGACATCAGCAATGATATCCCTGGTTCCACAACCTCTTCTAAATCCAGCTTGAATTCCTGGCAGTTCCCTGTCAATATACTGCTGCAGCCACTTTTGGATGATCTTCAGCAAAATTTTGCTTGCATGTGTTATTGGTGATATTGTTCGATAATTTCCGCATTGGTTGGAACACCTTTCTTGGGAATAGGCATAAATACGTATCTCTTCCAGTCAGTTGGCCAGGTAGCTGTCTTCCAAATTTCTTGGCGTAGATGAGTGAGCACTTCCAGTTTTGCATCCGTTTGTTGAAACATCTCAATTGGTATTCTGTCAGTTCCCGGAGCCTTGTTTTTCGCCAGTGCCTTCAGTGCAGCTTGGACTTCTTCCTTCAGTACCATCAGTTCCTGATCATATGTTACCTCCTAAAATGGTTGAATGTCGACCCATTCTTTTTTGTATATTGACTCGCTGTATTCCTTCCATCTTCTTTTGATGCTTCCTGCATTGTTTAATATTTTCCCTGTAGAATCCTTCACTATTGCAACTTGAGGCTTGAATTCTTTTGTTCAGTTCTTTCAGCTTGAGAAATGCTTAGTGTGTTCTTCCCTTTTGGTTTTCCATCTAGAGGTCTTTGCACATGTCATTATAATACTTTGTCTTCTCGAGCTATCCTTAGAAATCTTCTATTCACCTCTTTTACTTCCATTTTTTCCTTCTGCTTTAGCTACTCGACATTCAAGAGCAAGTTTCAGAGTCTCTTCTGGCATGCGTTTAAGTCTTTTCTTTCTTTTCTGTCTTTTTAATGACCTCTTGCTTTCTTCATGTAGGATGTCTGTGGTGTCATTCCATAACTCGTCTGGTTTTCTGTTGTTAGTGTTCAGTGTGTCAAATCTGTTCTTCAGATGGTCTCTAAATTCAGGTGGGATATACTCAAGGCTGTACTTTGGCTCTTGAGAACTTGTTCTGATTTTCTTCAGTTTCAGTTTGAACTTGCGTATGAGTAATTGACGGTCTGATCTGCATTCGGCCCCCTGGCCTTGTTCTGACTGATGATACTGAGCTTTTCCATCATCTCTTTCCACAGATACAGTCAACTTGATTCAGTGTATTCCATCTGGTGAGGTCCATGTATATAGGTGCCGTTTATGTTGGTCAGAAATGGTATTTGCAATGTTGGTGAAAAAAGGTATTTGCAATGAAGAAATTGTTGGTCTTGCAAAATTCAATCACACGACCTCTGGCACCATTTCTGTCACCGAGGCCATATTTTCCAACTACTGATCCTCCTCTTTTGTTTTCAACTTTCGAATTCCTGTCAGCAGTAATTACCAATGCATACTGATTGCATGTTTGATCAATTTCAGATTGCAGAAGTTGATAAAAATCTTCAGTTTCTTCATCTTTGGCCTTAGTGGTTGGTGCGTAAATTTGAGTAATAGTCAGATTAACTGGTCTTCCTTGTAGGCATATGGATATTAGCTTATCAGTGACAGCCTTGTACGATAGATCTTGAAAGGTTCTTTTTGATGACGAATGCAACACCATTCCTTTTCAAGTTGTCATTTACAACATAGTAGGCCTATGATGGAAACCCTGGTGGCTTAGTGGTTAAGTGCCACGGCAGCTAGCCAAAAGGTGGGTAGTTTGAATCTGCCAGGCACTCCTTGAAAACTCTATGGGGCAGTTCTACTCTGTCCTATAGGGTCGCTATGAGTCGGAATTGACACGACGGCAGCGGGAGCGGGGAGGCCTATGATTGTCTGATTCAAAATGACCAATACCAGTCCATTTCAGCTCACTAACACCTAGGATATTGATTTTTATGCATTCTATTTCATTTTTGATGATTTCTAATTTTCCTAGATTGATAGTTTATACATTCCAAGTTCTGATTATTAATGGATGCTCGCAGCTGTTGCTTCTCATTTTGAATTGTGCCACATTAGAAAAGAAGTGTCCTGAAAGCTTGACTTCATGCATATTATTAAGGTCAACTCTACTTTGAGGAGGCAGCTCTTCCCCAGTTGTATTTTGAGTGACTTCCAACCTGAGGAGCTCATCTTCTGGCAATATATTGGACAGCGTTCTGCTCCTATTCATAAGGTTTTCACTGGCTAATTCTTTTCAGGAGTAGACTGCCAGGTCTTTCTTCCTAGTCTGTCTTAGTCTGGAAGCTCAGCTGAAACCTGTCCACTATGGGTAACCCTGCTGGTATTTCAGTACCAGTGGCATAGCTCCCAGTATCACAGCAACACAGAAGCCCCCACAGTGTGACGCTGTCTGTACAGCAGTACAGAGTTCCAGTCTCCCCATAGCCTCCCCAACATTTGTTATTTTGTGTTTTTTTGGCTTAGTGCCAGTATTGTCAAGATGAGATGGTATCTCAGTGTAATTTTGATTTGCATTTCTTTAGTGGCTAATGATCACAAGCATTTCCTCATATGTCTGTTAGCTGCCTGAATGTCTTCTTTGGTGAAGTATCTGTTCATATCCTTTGTCCATTTTTTAATTGGATAATTTGTCTTTTGTTGTTGAGGTGTTGTAGTATCTCGTAGATTTTAGAGATTAGACTCTTATCAGATATGTCGTAGCCAGAATTTTCTTCCCAGTCTGTAGGTTCTCTTTTTACTCTTTTGATGAAGTCTTTTGATGACCTGGTGTTTATGCATTGTTGAGTTACGGTTTGTATCCTATTTATGCCGTATGTTAGGGTCCCTGGCATTGTCCCTATTTTTTCTTCCATGATCTTTAATGTTTTAGATTTTATATTTAGGTCTTTGATCCATTTTTTTAAAAAAAATTTTCATTGTGCTTTCAGTGAAAGGTTACAGATCAAGTCGGACTCATACAAAAATTTATAAACACCTTGCTATATACTCCTAATTGCTTTCCCCCTAATGCGACAGCACACTCCTTCCCTCCACTCTCTCTTTTCCTGTCCGTTTGGCCTGCTTCTGACCCCCTCTACCCTCTCATTTCCCCTTCAGACGAGAGATGCCAAGATAGTCTCAAGTGTCTACTTGATCCAAGAAGCTCATTCTTCACCACTATCATTTTCTATCCCATAGAAAAGTCCAGTCCAATCCCTGTCTGAAGAGTTGGCTTTGGGAATGGTTCCTGTCTTGGGCTAACAGATCTGGGGACCATGACCTCTGGGGTCCTTCCAGTCTCAGTCAGACCATTAAGTCTGGTCTTTTCATGAGAATTTGGGGTCTGCATCCCACTGCTCTCCTGCTCCCTCAGGGGTTCTCTGTTGTTTTCCCTGTCAGGGCAGTCATCTGTTGTAGCCGGTAACCATCTGGTTCTTCTGGTCTCAGGCTAAGGTAGTCTCTGCTTTATGTGGCTCTTTCTGCCTCTTGGGCTCATAATTACCTTGTGTCTTTAGTACTCTTCATTCTCCTTTGCTCCAGGTGGGTTGATACCAATTGATGCATCTTAGATGGCCTCTTGCTAGCATTTAAGACCCCAGACGCCACACTCCAAAGTGGGGTGCAGAATATTTTCGTAATAGATTTTGTTACGCCAATTGACTTAGGTTTCCCCTGAAACCATGGTCCCCAAACCCCCGCCCCCACTACACTGGCCTTCGAAGTGTTCAGTTTATTCAGGAAACTTCTTTGCTTTTGGTTAGTCCAGTTGTGCTGACCTCTCCTGCATCAATTGATAAAATCATGTGGTTCTTGTCTTTTATTTATATGATAAAAAAATTCCATTAATTGTTTTTCTAATGTTGAACCATCCCTGCGTACCTGGTATGAATCCCACTTGGTCATGGTAAATTATTTTCTTGATGTGTTATTGAATTCTATTGGCTAGAATTTTGTTGAGGATTTTTGCATCTAAGTTCATGAGGGATATAGGTCTGTACTTTTCTTTTTTTGTGGTGTCTTTACATAGTTTTCGTATCAGGAATATGCTGGCTTCATAGAATGAGTTTGGGAGTATGCCATCCTTTTCTGTGTTCTCAAATACGTTTAGTAGTAGTGGTGTTAACTCTTCTCTGAAAGTTTGGTAGAACTCTGCAGTGAAGCTGTCCAGACCAGGGCTTTTTTTTTGTTGGGAGTTTTTTGATTACCTTTTCAATCTCTTCTTTTGTTATGGGTCTATTTAGTTGTTCTACCTCTATTTGTGTTAGTTTAGGTAGGTAGTGTGTTTCTAGGAATTCATCCATTTCTTCTAGGTTTTCAAATTTGTTTGAGTGTAGTTTTTCGTAGTAATCTGGTAGGATTCTTTTAATTTCAGTTGGGTCTGTTGTAATATCGCCCATCTCATTTCTTATTCGGGTTATTTGCTTCCTCTCCTGTTTTCCTTTTGTCAGTTTGGCCAATGGTTTATCAATTTTGTTGAGTTTTTCAAAAAACCAGCTTTTGGTCTTGTTAATTCTTTGGATTGTTTTTCTGTTTTCTATTTCATTTAGTTCAGCTGTTAATTTTTATTATTTGTTTTCTTCTGGTGCCTGATGGATTCTTTTGTTGCTCTCTTTCTATTTGTTCAAGTTGTAGGGATAGTTCTTTGATTTTGGCCCTTCTTTTTGGATGTGTGCATTTATTGATATAAATTGGCCTCTGAGCACCGCTTTTGCTGTGGTCCTAAGGTTCTGATAGGAAGTGTTTTCATTCTCATTGGATTCTATGAATTTCTTATTCCATCTTTAATGTCTTCTATAATCCAGTCTTTTTTGAGCAGGGTATTATTCAGTTTCCAAGTGTTTGATTTCTTTTCCTGTTATTGATTTCCACTTTATGGTCTTATGGTCAGAGAAGATGCTTTGTGATATTTCAATGTTTTGGATTCTGCTAAGTCTGCTTTATGACCTAATACGTGGTCTATTCTAGAGAATGTTCCATGTGCACTAGAAAAGAAAGTATAGTTGGTTGCTGTTGGGTGGAGTGTTCCGTATATGTCTGTGAGGTCAAGTTGGTTAAATGTGGCATTTAGATATTCCATGTCTTTACTGAGCTTCTTTCTGAATGTCCTCTCCTTCACCGAAAGTGGTGTGTTGAAGTCTCCTACTATAATCGTGGAGGTGTCTGTCTCACATTTCGATGCTGTTAGAGTTTGTTTTATGTATCTTGCAGTCCTGTCATTGGGTGCATAAATATTGAATATGGTTATACCCTCCAGCTGTATCGTCCCTTTAATGATTATATAGTGTCCTTCCTTATCCTTCGTGGTGGATTTAACTTTAAAGTCTATTTTGTCAGAAATTAATATTGCCACTCCTGGTCTTTTCTGGTTGTTGTTTGCTTGATGTATTTTTTCCCATCCTCTGAGTTTTTGTTTGTTTGTGTCTCTCGTAGGCAGGATATAGATGGATCATGTTTTTTAATCCATTCTGCCACTCTCTGTCTCTTTATTGGTGCATTTAGTCCATTTTCATTCAGAGTAATTATGGATAGGTATGAGTTTAGTGCTGTGATTTTGATGTCTTTTTTTGTGTGTTGTTGACAGTTTCTTTTTCCCACTTTGTGCTGAGTAGTTTTTATATTGTCTTTTCCTCTTATTTGTTGTTGTTGATTTTATTTCTTCTGAGTCTCTATTTTTTTCTTGTATTTTGGTTAGTAGGATAGTTAGTCTCCTTGGTGGATACCTTAATATTTACCCCTATATTTCTAAGTTTAAGCCTAACTGTTATTACTTTATATTGCCTTGTCTTCCTCTCCATATGAAAGATCTGTGACTACAATTTTTTAGTCCCTCTTTATTATTTTAATGTTGTTTTCTTTTACATAATGACATCGCTGTTACCCTGTTTTGAGTATTTTTTAATCTTGATTTATTTTTGTGGTTTTCCTGTCTGGGTTAACATCTGATTGCTCTGTCCAGTGTTCTAGTCTTGGGTTGGTACCTGATATTATTGATTTTCTAACCAAAGAACTCCTTTTAGTATTTCTTATAGTTTTGTTTTTGTTTTTACCAATTCCCTAAACTTCTGTTTATCTGGAAATGTCCTAATTTCACCTTCATATTTGAGAGACAGTTTTGCTGGATATATGATTCTTGGTTGGCATGGCCTCTGCCGAGTAGTCCGAGCTTATTCTTATTGACTCTCCTTTGTAGGTGACTTTTCATTTATCCCTAGCTGCTCTTAAAATTCTCTCTTTCTCTTCGGTTTTGGGAAGTTTGATTATAATATGTCTTGGTGACTTTCTTTTAAAATCTCTTATGTGGAGTTCGATGAGCATCTTCGATAGGTATCTTCTCATCTTTCACGATATCAGGGAAGTTTTCTGCCAACAAATCTTTCACAATTCTGTCTGTATTTTCTGTTATTCCTCCCTGCTCTGGTACTGCAATCACTGCAAGGTTATTCCTCTTGATAGAATCCCACATGATTCTTAAGGTTTCTTCATTTTTTTAAATTCTTTTATCTGATTTTTCTTCAAATATATTGGTGCCAAGTGTTTTATCTTCAAGGTCACTAATTCTGTCTTCCACTTGCTCAATTCTGCTTCTCTGACTTTCTATTGAGTTGTCTAATCCTGTAATTTTATTGTTAATCTTCTGAATTTCTGATCGCTGTCTCTCTCTGGATTCTTGCTGTTTTATCTGTGTGTTCCTTGGCTTGTTCTGCATATTGCCTGATCTCCTTTATGATGTCTTGAAGAGTTCTGTATATTAATCTTTGGTATTCTGCATCCGGTAATTCCAGGAAGGCACCTCATCCAGAAGATCCTTTGATTCTCTGTGTTGAGAGCTTGTTGAAGCAATCATGGTCTGTTTCTTTATGTGGTTTGATATTGACTGTTGTCTCTGAGCCATCTATAAGTCATTGTATTAGCTTATTTTATGTTTGCTTAATGTATCCTAGTTTCTTGCTTTGTTTTGTTTTGATTTGCCCAAATAGGTTGCTTGAGTGAGCTACCTTGATTATTTTTGCCTTTGGAGCTCTGACGTCCTGTCACCAGATGGCTAGAGCTGTTATCAGGTATATGAGCTCATGAGTTCATTCACTTTTCTTGTGTGCATTCAGCTCAGGTGTCCAGGTAGCTGATCATCAAGTGTGTGATATAGTCTCTGTCGTATAGTCTTAGAGGGGCAGGGGTATTTGGTGTAGGTACTGGTATTTGATTGCAGCAGGGGGCAATGTTCTAAACAACAGGCAGGGGCCTGAGACCCATCCCCTGAGTGTCTCTGAGGAAAGCGCGTCCCTGTTCCCAAGAATGTACAGGTGGGTGGGTTCTGCAGATGGACCGTGGGCACCCAGTGCTTTTGGTTGTAAGGGCTGGGAGGTACCACTTATCCTTGGACCCCTATTGCAGGTGGCTGGGTGACCTGAACGGAGCCACCAGTCCTTAGGTACCTGCTGTGGGTAGGTGAGGACCCTATTTGATAGGCAAAGCGGTGTCAAATATCAAACACCCACCTCTCCACTGTACAGCTTAAACAGTTGCAGTCTGCCAGCAAGGGCCTGTTCTGAAATAGGCCCACATAGGTCCATGCAAGAGGGATAGGTATTCAAAGTCCATGGACCACTTACGGCTGGACAGGAGCTGCTTCTGCCCTGAGCTCCCCCAGTTAGTGGAGCTGGCAAATTATCTTTTCCCCCGATGTGAATTTATTCCTTCTCCAAGGCTGGGAGCATGGTTCAGGGCACTCAAATCGGCCTATATGAGGTCCGGGGAAACTAACAGCCGCTGAAGCTGGCTTGGGGACAGGGGGCGCTGTAAAATAAACCAAGTACTTAGCTTTTGCTGAGAGTGCCATTCTTCTCTGGTTCTGGTGGTATGAGTAGGCTGTGCAGCTGGCTGCTTCTCCTGAGGAAACTGCGGCCAAACACTACCACCAGCCTGCCACAGCCACTCCCAGGAATGGTGCCTGAGGGATCCCAGTAATTCAGGTCCGGCAACTCTTCTCCGCTTCTGAACTGCCTCTCTCTCCCCCTGCCACTTGGTCTGTTTTCTAACTTTGCCTTTGATATTCAGGGCTCCTAGGTTGTTATAAATATAATCGTTTCACTTGATTTTTTGGGTCTTTGTTGTAAGAGGGATCACTGGGACATCTGTCTATTCCACCATCTTGGCCCCGCCTCTTTGATCCATTTTGGGTTTTTTTTTTTCATATGGTGTGAGGTATGGATCTTTTAAAAAAATTTTTATTGTGCTTTAAGTGAAAGTTTACAAATCAAGTCGGACTCGCGTACAAAAATTTGTAAACACCTTGTTACATACTCCTGATTGCTCTCTACCTAATAGACAGCACACTCCTTCTCTCCACTCTCTCTTTTCGTGTCCATTTTGCCAGCTTCTGACCCCCTCTACCCTCTCATCTCCACTTCAGACAGGAGATGGCCAGCATAGTCTCATGTTGATCCAAGAAGCTCATTCTTCGCCAGTATTATTTTCTATCCGATGAGGTATGGATCTTGTTCATTTTTTTACAGATGGATATCCAGTTATGCTAGCACCATTTGTTAAAGAGACTGTCTTCCCTATTTGACCCTTTGTCAAATATCAGCTGTTCGTAAAAAATCTGTTGCAGTCAAGTTGATTCTGACTCATAGCGACCCTATAGGACAGAATGGAACTGCCCCATCGGGTATCCAAGGGGTGGTTGGTGGATTCAAACTGCTGACCTTTTAGTAGGTGAGCTCTTAACCACTGAGCCGCCATGACCTAGAGATGGATGGTGGATTTACATCTGGGTTCTCACTTCTGTTCCACTGGTCTGTATGTCTGTTGTACCAGTATCAGGCTGTTTCAGCTACAGTGGCCATATAAACCAAAAAATCAAACCCATCACTGTCGAGTCAATTCTGACTCATAGCGACCCTATAAGACAGGGTAGAAGTGCCCCGTAGAGTTTCCAAGGAGCGTCTGGCAGATTTGAACTGCTGACCCTTTGGTTAGCAGCTGTAGCACTTAGCCACTATGTCACCAGGGTTTCCCAGTGGCCATAAGGCCATATAGTAGGTTCTAAAATCAGGTAATGTGAGACCTATCACTTTGTTCTTCTTCTTCATTAATGCTTTATTTATCCAGGACCCCTTCCTTTTCCTTATAAAGTTGGTGATTTGTTTCTCCATCTGGTTAAAGAAAAAGAATGCTGTTGGAATTTGGGATTGTATTGTATCTGTAGATCACTTTGGGTAGAATTGACATTTTCACAATGTTGAGTCTTCCTGTCCACAAACATGATATGCTTTTCCATTTATGTAGGTCTGTTTTGGTTTCTCGTAGCAGTGTTTTATAGTTTCTTTATATATTTTTTATATAGGTCTTTTATGTCCCTGGTTAGACTTATTCCTAAATACTTTATCTTCTTGTGTGCTTTCGTAAATGGTATTGATTTGGTGATTTCCTTTTCAAAGTTCCCTTTGTTGGTATACAGAAATCTAACTGATTTTTGCATGTTAATCTTGCTGAACTCTTCTATTAGTTCCAGTAGCTTTCTTGTGGATTCTTTGGGTTTTTCTGTGTATAAGATCATATAATCTGTGAATAGGGATAGTTTTACCTCTGCCTTACTACTTTGGATGCCCTTTATTTCTTTTTCTTGTGTTATTGCTCTGGTTAGAACTTCCAGCACCGTGTTGAATAAGAATGGTGATAAAGGGCATCCTTGTGTGTTCTCCATTCTCAAAGAGAATGCTTTCAGTCTCTGTTTAGAATGATGTTGGCTGTTAGTTTTGTATAAATGCCCTTTATTATGTCAAGAAATTTCCCTTCTTTTCTAATTTTGTTGTGAGTTTTTATCAGGAATGGGAGTTGGACTTTATCAAATGTCTTTTCTGCATCAATTGATAAGATCTTGTGGTTCTTTTGTTTTATTTATGTGATGATTTATGTTTATTGATTTTCTAATGTTGAACCATTCCTGCATACCTGGTATGAATACTTGGTCATGGTGTATTATTTTTTTGATATGCCATTAAATTCTATTGGTTAGAATTTTGTTGAGAATTTTTGCATCTATGTTCATGAGGGATTTTGGTCTGTAGTTTCTTTTTTTTGTGGTGTCTTTGCCTGCATTTGGTATCAGGGTTATGCTGGCTTCATAGAATGTGTTTGGTGGTATTCCTTCCTTTTCTGTGTGCTGAAGTAGCTTGAGTAATATTGGTGTTTGCTCTTCTCTGAAAGTTTGGAAGAATTCTCCAGTGAAGCAGTCTGGGCCAGAGGTTTTTTTTGGGGGGGGGAGGGTTTTTTTTTTAATACCTCTTCAATCTTTTTTTTTTGTTATAGATATGTTTAGTTTTTCTACCTCAGTTTATGTTAGTTTACATAGGTAGTGTTTCTAGAAATTTTCCATTACCTCTAGGTTTTCAAATTTGTTGGAGTACTTTTTTTCATAGTATTCTGTTATGACCCTTTTTATTTCAGTTGAGTGTGTTGTGATACCACTGTCTCATTTCTTACTCAGTTTATTTCCTTCCCCTCCTGTTTTTCTTTTGTCCGTTTGGTCAGTGGTTTGTTCATTTTGTTGATCTTTTCAAAGAACTAACTTTTAGTGTTGTTAACTCTTTGAGTTGTTTTTTTGTTTTCTATTTCATTTAATTCTGCTCTGGCTTTTATTATTTGCTTTCTTCTGGTGCCTGAGGGTTTCTTTTGGGGCTCTCTTTCTATTTGTTTGAGTTGTAGGGTTAATGTTTTGATTTTGGTCCTTTCTTCTTTTTGGATTGTGCATTTATTGCTATAAATTGACCTCTGAGCACTGCTTTTGCTGTGCCCCAAAGGTTCTGATAGGAAGTATTTTCATTCTCATTTGATTCTGTGATTTTCTTTATTCTGTCTTTAATTTCTTCTATAACCCAGTTTTTGAGCAAGGTGTTCAGTTACCATGTGTTTGATTTTTTTCCTTGCTTTTTTAGTTATTGATTTCTACTTTTATGGCTTTATGGTCAGAAAAGATGCTTTGCAATATTTAGATGCTTTGGATTCTGTTAAGGCTTGCTTTATGACCTAATATGTGGTCTATTCTGGAGAATGTTCCATGTGCTTTGGGAAAGAAAGGATATTTGGCTGCTATTGGGTGGAGTGTTCTGTGTATGTCTATGAGATCAAGTTGGTTGACTGGCATTTAGATCTTCTGTGTCTTTATTGAGCTTCTTTCTGGATGTTTTGTCCTTCACTGAAAGTGGTGAGTTGAAGTCTCCTAGTATTATTGTGGAGCTGTCTCTCTTTTCAGTGCTGTTATCTCTCTTTTTAATGCTGTTAGACTTTGTTTTGTGTTTTTTGGAGCCCTGTTGGTGGGTACGTTAATATTTATTATGATTATGTCTTCTGGTGTATTGATCGTTTAATCATTATATAGTGTCCCTCCTTACCATTTATGGTGGATTTTCCTTTAAAGCCTATTTTATTGGAGATTAATATTGCCACCCTTGCTGTTTTTTGGTTATTGTTGACATGATATATTTTTTTCCCATCCTTTGAGTTTTAGTTTATGTCTATGTCCCAGATGTGTCTCTTGTAGACAGGGTATAGATGGATTGTGTCTTTTAATCCATTCTGCCACTCTGTCTCTTTACTTGTGTACTTAAGCCATTTATATTCAATGTAATTATTGATAGGTGTAAATTTACTGCTGTCATTTTGATTTTTTTTTGTGATGTTGACTGTTTCTTTGTTCTGGTTAGTTGTCTGTGCTGTTCTTTTGTTTATGTATTTTATTTTCATCCCCTTCATTATTGTTGATTTTGTGTTTGCTGATTCTTTATGTTTTTCTTCTTTTTTACTTTGATGGGTAGGTTTGTTAGCTTCTTTTGTGGTGACCTTGAAATTTCTCTTTATTTTTCTGAGTTTAAACCAGTCTTTTATTTCTTGATTTTGCCTCGACTTCTTCTTCATATGGAACTTCTATGACTACACCATTTATTCCCTCTTTTTTATTTTGGCGTTGTCATTGTTTACATGTTGACATCTCTGGTTCCCTATTTTCAATCTTTTAGCTTTGATTTGTTTTTTTGAATTCCCTGTCTGGGTTGATACTTGGTTTATCTGTTCTGTGTCTTAGTGTTGGATTATTGGCTGATGTTGGTTCTCTAATTGGAGGACTCTCTTTAATATTTCCTATAATTTTGATCTGGTTTTTATAAATTCCCTTAATTTCTCTTTGTCTGGAAATGACCTGATTTCGCCATTGTGTTTGAGACACAATTTTGCTGGATATATAATGCTTGGTTGGCAATTTTTTTCCTTCAAGGCTTTATGTATGTCATCCCATTGCCTTCTTACCTGCCTGGTTTTTGTTGAGTAATCTGAGCTTAGTCTTATTGATTCTCCTTTGTAGGTGACTTTTCGTTTACCCATAGCTGCTCTCAGAATTCTTTCTCTGTCTTTGGTTTTGGTCAGTTTGATTTTGGGGTCTTTGCTGTATGTGGTTTGTTGAGCTTCTTAGATACGTGTCTACTTGTCTTTCATGGTATTAGGGAAGTTTTCTGCCAGCAAATCTGCAACAGTTCTCTTTGTGTTTTCTGTTATCCTCCCCTGTTCTTGTACTTTGATCACTTCTAGGTTTTTCCTCCTCATAGTATCCCATATAATTCTTAGGCTTTCTTCATTTTTTTCATTCTTCTTTTCTGATTTTTCCTCAAGTAAATTGGCATCAAGGAATTTATCTTCAGTCTCACTAATTCTGACTTCCATTGTCTCAATTCTGCTCCTGTGACCTTGTATTGAGTTGTCTAATTCTGAAATTTTATTGTTAATCTTTGGATTTCTAGTTGCTGTTCCTGTACGTTTCTAGCAGCCTGTTTATTCTGTCATTTTGTTGTTTTCCTGAATTCTTCTCATGCTTTTGTCTGTGTGTTTCTTGGTTTGGTCTGTGTTTTGCCTGATTGTCTTCCTGGTCTCTTGGAGAGCTCTGTATATTAGTCTTTTGTATTCTTTTTCAGGTAGTTCCATTGCCTTATTTTCCTCTGGAAGGTTTTCTTCTTTATTTCAGTTGCTTGCTTAAGCCATCTTGTCCTGCTTCTTTATGTGATTTGATATTGACTGTTGTCCTCAAGGCATCAGTAATTTATTTATTTATCGTATTTTTGTTTCGTTTTAATATGTGCAGGTGGGCTGGGCATGTGTGCTGCTCTGATCATTGGTGTCATTGAAGCTCTTACCTCCTGTCTTTAGTCAGGGAGTCTGTTCATTGTTCTTGTGGGGGTGTGGTTGTTCAAATGTCAGGTGCCTGGGTTGTTGGTCATCATGTGTATAGTGCAGAGACTCTCACCTACAGTCCTAGGTGGGCAGGGCTATGTGGGGATGTTCGGAGCAGGCACAGGTCTCTGGTTGCAGTGGGGGGTGACATGGGGGGCAAGGCAGGGAGCTGTTGGCTGCCCTGGGCTGCCCATGTCTGCTAGCATGCATAGTGGGGAGGGTTAGTGCAGCCAGACCTTGGGCACCTGGTGCTTTTGGCTGGAGGGATTAGGAGGCACCACTAATTCGCAGGCCCCTGTCGTGGGTGGCTAGGTAGAGTGGGTGGTACCGCTGGCCTTCAGGCCCCCCTGTGTGTGTGAGTAAGGCCCCTTCTTAGGGGGCGGGATGGTGTTGAATATCACACATCTGCAGCTCCCACTTGGCTGCTACAGGTGAAAATGGGCTTCAGGTGGATGCCCCCCCTGTTTTGCCCAGTGTTGGATTGGCCTGAAAGGCACCCGGGTGGGGTGAAGGATGGGGGTGAAGGGCGGTGCAAGTCTGTGGACCCCCTATACCAGTGGATGGGTGAAGGAGTGGGTGCTTCTGGACCCAGCTGTGAGTTCCTGGCTTAGAGGGCACGGTGTTATTGAATGCCGCAGGACTGGTGTTGGAGCGGAGAGGGGTGTGGGTGAGAGGAAGAGAGTGCTCCTTTGCTGTGGAGCACTGGTGGGGGAAGGGTTATGGTGCCAGTGTGCATGGTGGATTGGAAGCTTGCACTTAACTTTTGCAGGTCTGGTGGTGTTTCTTTTTGGTTTTGGAGGTGCACGCAGATTCGCTGCTACATGGTTGCAACGGTTGGGGTGGGTTTTGGCTTGGGATGGCGTTGTTTGCCTCAGCTTGTATGCATTGTGCAGATTCAGCTAGCAGAACGCCGATGATCCCACAATCCATAATTCCCCATCTCCTCTGTTTTTAGAATTGTCTCTCCTTCCACCTGCTGCTCGGTCTGATCATTCAACTTTGTCTTTGATAATTAGGGTTCCTGGATTGCCACATATATCGGATTCACTTGTTTTTTCGGGTTGTTTTAAGAGGGATGACATGAAGTGTCTGACTGTTCTGCCATCTTGACCTCCTCCAGTCTATTGTCTTTTAAAGAAATTCAGGGAAGAAAAAAAAGAATCTTTTGTATTTGTTCACATGTTTGCCATTTCTGATATTCCTCATTCCTTTCTGTAAATCTAGGCTTTCCTGTGGTTATCATTTCACTTCAGCCTGAAGAACTAAAAAACCCGTTCATTGGGTGTATTCTGACTCATGGTGACCCTTTGTGTGTCAGAGTAGAACTGTGCTCCATAGAGTTTTCAGTGGTTGATTTTCCGGAAATAGGCGTTTCTTCTGAGGTGCCTCTGGGTGGACTTGACCTTCCAACCTCTTGGTTAGTAGCTGAGCATGTTAACTGCTTTTACCATCAAAAAACCTGTTGCCGTTGAGTTGATTCCAACTCATAATGACCCTATTGGACAGAGTAGAACTGCCCCATAGGGCTTCCAGGGAACGGGGGGTGGATTCAAACTGCCAACCTTTTGGTTAGCAACTAAGTTCTTAAGCACTGTGCCACCAGGGCTCCCCCTCTAACTTGGCAGGGCTCAAACTCTAAACTCTGTTTCTGCTGCACTGGGAATCAGTAGAAATCTCTACTCATCTCTTTCAACCTTTCAGTTGTTGAATGGAGTTTATACATATATTTTGTGCCTGGAATCCACAAACTTTACTTTTTGACATATCCAGCCAACAAGGTTGTAGATTTCTGTTTGAGTTTGATGCACCTTACTGGTGAGTGCCCTTGAAAACCCATATAAAACTTGATGTCAACCCAGACTGTTTTCTTGCATTCAAGGTCAGATTCTCTCAAGGTTTTGCTTCCTGTTGATTACTGTAACCCAAAACCAAACCCAGTGCTCTCAAGTCAATTCCAACTCATAGCGACCCTGTCGGTTTTCCAAGGCTGTAAATTTCTATGGAAGCAGACTACCACATCTTTCTCCCATGGTGTGGCTGGTGGTTTCTTTCAGCCTTTCAGTTAGCAGTTGATTGCTTTAACCACTGTGCCAGGGCTTTTGATTACTCTAAAATATCTTCTAATTTTTTTTGTATCTTAGTCTACAGTTTATAATTGTCATCTGTGGGAGAGTTAGCTAGTTTCAAGCTATTTCAGTATTACTGGAACTCATGGTGCTTTGTTTTGACCCCAGGCTTTTATGTACTTTGCTTTCCCAGCTCTAAAGCCCATGATCTTATTTCCAAACTAGTGCTAATGTTTGTGGTGGGCAGTCTAAAGGTGGAGATTGCACCAGGAACCCTGGGGCTGGTAGTGCTGGTTAGGGAATGTTATGGATTGAATGTGTCTCCCCAAAATATGTGTTGGAAATCCTACTATACCTGTGGTTATAATCCCATTTGGAAAAAGAGTTTTCTTTGTTACATTAATGGGGCAGTATTGGTGTAGGGTGTGTTTTAAGTCAATCTCTTTTGTGATATAAAAGAGCAGATTAAGCAAGCAGCAAAAAGAGCACAGAGGGCAGAAGATAGATGGCACGCCACATGACCTTTCCAAGGAACCAAAAATCAGAAGCTGAGAAGAGACAAGAACCTTCCCCCAGAGCTAACAGAGAGAGAGAGCATTCCCCTAGAACTTGTGCCCTGAATTCAGACTTCTAGCCTCCTAAACTGTGAGAAAATACATTTCTGTTTGTTAAAGCCACGTATTTGTGATATTTCTATTACAGCAGCACTAGATAACTAAAATTGGGATATTGGCCTGTGAGGATTACAAAGATTAGGAGTGAGATTTAATACCGATTGAAAAAGCTATGGGGTTACAATGTCCGGAAATGTTGTGATGGCCTATTTCCTATGAGGGATATTTGATACCATTTTATATTAAGGTTTTCTTTTATTAGTTATTCAGAATGATTTTAATAACTTCTTTTTTCCTTCTGTCTAATATTTGTGTCTGTGGTGTGACTTTGCTTTTTTTTTTCCTTTTTCCACATTGCAAATTTTAGCTTCTCTGTATTCCTTTAGCTCTCCCAGATGAAAGGTCTATCACGGGGCCAGTGTTTGAGGGCAGAATGGGAAAAAAAGTTATTGAGGCTTCTTCAGATTCAATCAACCTGTGGGGCCAATATTAGGAGATGTGGAAATGATTATACATGCAATAGAATGTTTTCATAAATTGTTTTGTATTTCAGAAATTATTTTTAAACTTTTATTTTTTTTAAAAGTATAAGGTAATATAAATATGCATATTAAATTCAGTATAAGTTGTTAAATTCAGTGTGAATTCTAGCATATAAAGTAGAAGTCTCCATTCCAAAGAGGCAGCTGTTCCTATTAAGCACTCTCTAGGAATTCCTGATGACCTAAGAGTTGCTTATGATGTAGTTTTGGGTAAAAGAAACAGCATGTGCAATTGTGTGTACAGTGAGATTTCAGTTATGGAAGTACACACTTAGAAGACTTATGAAAATGTACCAAGATGTTCTGGATGATGGAATTGCAGCAGTTTGGGAAAACATTACAGTTAAAGGAGAAAGAGAATAATAATATGCATATATCACTTTGGAGCCCCGGTGGCATAGTGGTTAAGAGCTCGGCTGCTAACCAGAAGGTCAGCAGTTTGAATCTACCAGTCGCTACTTAGAAACCCTATGAGGCAGTGCTACTCTGCCTTATATGGTTGCTATGAGTTGGAATCAACTTGATGGCGATGGGTTTGGGTTTTTGCTTTCATATATTACTTTATAACAACAACAACAACGAAAGCTATTTCTTTACAAAATGAAATGAAATTATTGTATGCCATCAAAAATAATGTGGAAGATCTATAAATACTTATTGTGAATGATTTTTAAGATGTATTGAGTAAAAAAAGCAAGGTACAGAGGAATGCATGTTGTAATCTGTTATTTGTGTTTTTTTAAAAAAGAGAAAAAGCATGATGGGTAACGTATGCATATATTGCTCAGAATATCTCTACTCAGAAACTAATACACCCTCTAGGGAGGATAATTAAGGCCGTACGGTCCAGAAACGGGAAACTTACCCTTCACTATGTATCTTTTTATATTGTTTGATTAATTTTTTTCTATGTGCATGTATTGCCTTCTTTAAAAAAAAAATACATACATCAACTAAATTGGAATTTAAGAGGCTTATTTTCTAATCTAATTTAAAAAGTGGTTATATCCATTGAGAGATCTCTATATTTCAAGTTCTCCATCTATAAAATAAAGATAATGCAACCCAGTATTTGTGAGTGCATGTGTGTTTTTGTGCGTGCGTGTGTGTGTGTGTGTGTGAGACAGAGAGGAGAGACAAAGAGGGAGAGAAAGGATGAATATCAGGTAAAAAAAAAAAAAAGTATTACCATTCAAAAACGTTTATTGAAACCTACTCTAGACATGATACCATACTTGACTCTAGGAATCAGAGGGAGAAAAGAGACCCTATTCTTCAAAGGTTTGAAGTACTTTAAACAACATATGTTATACGTGACTTACATTATTCAAAGTGGTATACTTTAATCCGTTCTCTTCACTGAAGAAAACAATGATGGATTAATACGTGTTCGTGCATTTATTTAAAGAGCTGCATACAACAACATGTTTAATCTCACAAAGACGGTATTGTGTAAAAGATGCAAAAGGATGCATTTAACACGAGTCTTAATATGTAAGGTTCAAAACCAGGTAAATGCAAATGTTAACTCTTTTATTTAGGATGGGAACATAAGGTGGTAAAACCATAAAGAGCAGCAAGGAAATAATGATCACAAAGGGCAGGATAGTGTTATCACCAAAGTACAGGGAGGCGGGGTAGGAGGAGACAGGGAGGTGTGATCTAGAGCACATACACACAGGGAACTTCTGGGGTGCTAGTAGTGGTTATGTGGATGTTTGTTTTATAATAATTTTGTTAAATACTGTTTGTTTTATGCACTTTACCTGTATGTATTTCAAAATAAAAAAAATGTCAAACATTAAGAACACTTGGCTGTATGCAGAAATAACATATCCGTAGCACAGAGGTAGAACTGTTACCCAAAACGGTAATCATAAATCCATATCTGGGAATAGGCAGTAGCAACTGAGGGTTTGACCTCCCTAGTAGTTTCTTCTCAGTCTTCTTTGCTGATTTCTTTTGTTTTTGTTCTTTTTTTAATATTCAGGTGAAATTCACATAGCGTACAACTAGCCATATTAAAGTGTATAAAATAGTCAGTAGTATTTAGTGTGTTTACAATGATATGTAGCCACCAGCTCTCTCTAGTTTCAAAACTGTGTTGTTACCGCATAAAAACACCCTATACCCATTAAGTAATTACTCTCAATTCCTCTGTCTTGCCATCCTCTGGTAATCTCAAATCTGCTTTCTATGTCTATGAATTTGCCTTTTTTGGACATTTCATATAAAAGAAATCATACCACTTGTGAACTTTTGTGTCTGGCTTTCACTCAGCATAATGATTTCAAGGTGTGTCCATGTTGTAGCGTGTATCAGTACCTCATTTTTCTTTAAGGCTGAATAATATTCCATAGTATGTATATACCACATTTTGTTTAATATTCATCTGTTGTTAATGCATTTGGGTTGTATCCACCTCTTGGCTGTTTAAGAATAACGCTGCTATAAATATTCACTTACAAGTTTCTGTGTGGACATATGTTTTCATTTCTCTTGGGATGAAATTGCTGGATCATGTGGTAATTCTGTATTTAACTTTTAGAAGAACTGCCAAAATCTTCTCTTTTCTCTGACCTTGGTCGTCTTCTCTTTTCTAGTTATACTCTCTTACTCCCTGATGATCTCCAATAGCCTCATAGCTTTAAATACCATGTATATGCCAGTAACTCCCAAATTTTATATCGTTGGTTCAGGCTTCTCTAACTCTAGACTCATATGTCCCATTGAAACGGTTTCACTTCAATATTTAATATCTCAAACTTAACATGTGTCTTAGGCTGGGTTCTCTAGAGAAGCAAAACCAATGAAGTGTCTATGTGTGTATATATATATATGTGTGTGTGTGTGTGTATATATATATAGAGAGAGAGAGAGATTTATATCAAGGAAATGGCTTGCGGGGTTGTAGAGGAGGCTGGGAAGTCCCAAGTCTGTAGGTCAGGATGGAGATTTGTCCCGACTCACATAGCTGCAGGGACTGGCAAATGCAAGATCTAGACCACAGAGGCTGATGAATCCCAAGATCGGCAGGCAAGCTGCTAACTCAGGTCCTAAGAACCAGAGGTCAGATGAACAGGAGCCAGCTGTAGGATCCAGAGTGAGCATAAGCCCACGAGCCTTGCCAGAAGGTCCACCTATATTGGATGCATGCCACACGCCCCCAAGAAAGCTCCCTTTCATCTGATTGGCTACCCACAGCAGATCCTATCATGAAGGTGATCACGTTATATCAGATCTCATCATGGAGGTGATTACATGATTATACAACTTCCAGACTACATCCTAACTGCCAAACCACTGAGAATCATGGCTCAGCCAAGTTGGCACACAATCTTAATGATCACGGCGTGTCTAAAACTGAACTCTGAAATTCTACCTCAAGCCTGTTCTACCATAAACCTTCCCCATCTCAGTTGAGATGACCACATCCTTTTAGATGCTGAGGCCAAAAGTCATTCTAGACTCTTTGTTTTATAGCTTGCAGCTAGCTAATCCATAAATAAACCTGGCTGTAGTTACCCTTGGAATATACCCAGAATCCAAATATTTCTTGCCGCTTCCACTGCTAATACGCTAGTCAAAGCCACTGTCATTTTTTTGTAGGATTCACCACCTATTGCTTTTATCCATGCTCTTCTACCCCCAAATCTGTTCTCAATGTATCAGCTACAATGATACTTGTAAAACATAGGTCAGGTTTAACACTCCTTTGTTTAAAACTCTGCTCTAGCTCCACATTTTACAGAGAGTAAAATTAAAAGCCACAGTCTTTCTGCAATGCCTATCATGATCTGTGCCCCTCTTCCTTTCTGACCTCATTTCTTTTTTTTTTTATAATTTTTATTGTACTTTAAGTGAAAGTTTACAAATCAAGTCAGTCTTTCACACAAAAACCCATATACACCTTGCTACACACTCCCAATTACTCTCCGCCTAATGAGACAGCCCGCTCTCTCCCTCTACTCTGTCTTTTCGTGTCCATATTACCAACTTCTAACCCCCTCCACCCTCTCATCTCCCCTCCAGGCAGGAGATGCCAACATAGTCTCAAATGTTCACCTGATCCAAGAAGCACACTCCTCACCAGCATCCCTCTCCAACCCATTATCCAGTCCAATCCATGTCTGAAGAGTTGGCTTCGGGAATGTTTCCTGTCCTGGGGCAACAGAAGGTCTGGGGGCCATGACCACCAGGGTCCTTCTAATCTCAGTCAGACCATTAAATCTGGTCTTATGAGAATTTGGGGTCTGCATCCCATTGCTGTCCTGCTCCTTCAGGGGTTTCTCTGTTGTGTTCCATGTCAGGGCAGTCATCAGTTGTAGCCGGGCACCATCTAGTTCTTCTGGTCTCAGGTTGATGTAGTCTCTGGTTCACATGGCCCTTTCTGTCTCTTGGGCTCGTGATTGCCTTGTGTCCTTGGTGTTCTTCATTTTCCTTTGATCCAGGTGGGTTGAGACTAATTGATGCATCTTAGATGGCTGCTTGCTAGCGTTTAAGAACCCAGACGCCACTCTTCAAAGTGGGATACAGTCTGACCTCAGTTCTTACAACCATCTTCCTCATTTGCTCTGCTCTAGCCACACCAGCCTCCTTGGTATTCCTTGAATATGCTAGACCTTCTTCCACATTTGGATTCTTTGCACTGGCCGCTTTCTGCACCTGGCACACTTTTTCCCCAGATAGCCATCTGGCTAACTGCCTTACCTCTTTGAAGTTTTTGCTCAGATGTCATCTTCTCATTGAGGCCTAATTGACTACTTTATTTAACATTGCAACGTGCATTCTGGTCCTTCCTTATTCTACTTGTCTTCTTTTCATAATACCTGTCACCTCTAACTAGGTATATAATTTGCTTACCTATTGGGTCTGCTGCTTGTTGTTTATATAGCCTCCTTAACTGTAAGTTCCAAAGGGGCAGAAATCTTTGTGAAGCTTGTTTATTCATGCATCCCAGTGCCTTGAATAATGCTTGGAATATTGTTAGTGCTTGATTTTTTGTTGAATGAATTTATGCAAGGTAATGAGCCAAAAACAGTCCACCCTTGGCAGGGGCCTGGAGTCAGACTCATTGTGTGAAACTGTGATAGGGAGTGCTAACCCTTCTGTGAACAAAAAGCTAGATAAAATGGCCACTTTTGCACATGGCTTTGGCTTATATAGGGCTGCATTTCTACTTTCTTGCTGAGGCTGGAGAAAACAGAGAAAGCATCACATGCTGGTCATGTGCTCAGTGATATTTGGGATTTAACTGTAGAATAGGAGTCCTGACCAGCCGATATGAGACTGGGTGCTGGACTTGGCATCCCTTGTTGGAAAATTGAGTAAGGAGGTCAATAGAGGTAAACAAAAAAACATCAGTAGATAGAAGCTAGTTGTTGTTAGGTGCCATCAAGTCAGTTCCGACTCATAGTGACCCTGTTTGTACAACAGAAGGAAACACTGCCTGGTCCTGCGTCATCCTCACAAACGTTGCTATGTTTGAGCCCATTGTTGCAGCTATTGTGTCAAACGCATCTCACTGAGGGTCTTGCTCTCTTTTGCAGACCCTCTATTTTACCAAGCATGATGTCCTTCTCCAGGGCCTGATAACATGTCCAAAGTATGTGAGATGAAGTCTTGCCATCTCGTTTCTAAGGAGCATTCTGGCAGTACTTTTTCCAAGACAGATAGAAACTAGAAGAGGCCTAAATTTCTCTATGTGAGAAATAGGAGCAAGACTTGAAATAGGGGATAGAGTGGGGCAGAATACCAGGCTGGGCAGAGAAGAGCCATGGAGGAGGCATAAAGCTTTGGAAGGTGGGGAGGAAGAGAGGTACTTAGTAATTAGCAATACAGGAAATGTGTTGGGGGAATAATTTTTAAAGGGGGTTTAAAGAGGTGATTTCAAGGTATATGTTGTATACCTTCTCTGTTTTTACTGTGAAATCTTACATAAAATCTAGGTTGCTTTGGTACAAGTAAATTCTTTCTAGGGACTGGGAAGAGATGGTATGCCCCAAGTCAGAGTTGGCACAGGGTGAGAAAAGGATATCTGACATCTGAAGTACATATAATCAGAGGGAAAAGCTATAGTACTTAGTGATAGATTGGGGTAAAGGAGAAGGGTTTGGCAATGAGGAGAATCATTGGTGACCTTGAAAAGAGTCTGTGGAATGGTCAGTGCAAAAGCTAGAGTAGAATGAGTTGAACAGCGAATGAGAGACGAGGAAGGAGATACAGCACATACAAACAAACAACTCTTTCAAGAAGCTTAACTGACCAGAAAGGAATTTAGGATTAAGATTTTTTTTTTCCCAGAGTGGTATTTCATATGTAGATGAAGAGAAGACAGGGAGAGTCGATGATGTAAGAAAGGCTTGCTGATGTGGTGAAGTACCTGAGAAAGGAAGAGGAGGTGAGATGCAGAGCACATATAGATAAAGGGATTAGGTTGAGTAGAAGGGAGAGGACGTTACAGACATAGGTAGGTTTATAGTTTTGGTGGAGGAGCCCTGGTGGCGAAGTGGTTAAGCTCTAGGCTGTCAACCTAAAGGTTAGTGGTTTGAACCCACCAGCTGCTCCGTGGGAGAAAGACGTGGCAGTCTGCTTCTGTAAAGATTACAGCCTTGAAAACCATGTGGGGCAGTTGTACCCTGTCCCCTAGGGTCACTATGAGCTGGAATTGGCAGCGTGTTTTTTTGGCTTTATAGTTTTGGTGGTAGGTATAGTGGTATTGTTTAAAATAATGGCTGCATGGGGGAGCTGCTGCTTTGGTAGTGACATAAAATACTTTTCCTCTTGCTGCCCTCCTACCAGTGTTAAAACACCTGTTGCCATCAAATCAGTTCCAGTCATAGCTATAGGACAGAATAGAACTGCCCCATAGGGTTCCCAAGGATGGTGGATTTGAACTGCTGATCGTGTGGTTAGCAGCCAAGCTCTTCACAGCGCCACCAGGGCTCCATACCACTGTTACCCATTAAAAAACTCATAGCTGTTGAGTCTATTCCAATTCATAGTGACCCTATTGGACAGAGTCTAACTGCTGCTTAGCATTTCCAAGGAGTGACTGGTGGATTCAAACTGCCGACATTCTGATTAGCAGCCGAGTTCATAACTGCTGTACCATCAGGATTCCATGCCAGTGTTAATAAAGTCAAAATTATTGGTGTTCTCTTTGAAGATCTTGGGCCAGGGCTTTATAGATAATGTTTTAACTTTCCAAGGAAGCCAAGATCCTATATTATAATTTGAGGGTGGTAGAATTTGTAACTAGATATTTAGGTATGGGGGTTCCAATAAGTTTGCAGTACCACCTGGGATATGTATAATATAACCTCAACTATGTGGAACTTCATAAAGTTCTAGCCTCCCTTATATCCTGCTAATCCACTTATGATCAAATCTCACTGAGCAATTGCTATTCTTGAACATCCCCTATTCTTTCATGTATACACCATACCAGGCCTTCTATGTGTGATGTTGTGTTTTCTTCCTCTATCCCGATTTTTTTAAACCTAGCCTTCTCTGTGAATCCTCTGTAAAGCCATGGTTAACTAATTTATGGTTGCCTCTACCATGGCGTGAAAGCAAACCCTATTAAAGTTCCCAACTCTGTTCCACCAGTGTTCTCAGGCCTGGAGAGCATGCCACAGGTTTCACAAATACCTTTATTCACCAGCATGATATCGTCTGTGTAATAGATTCTCAGTAACCATTTGTTGAAATAAATAAATGGTGGATAGCTGAGGAATTACCTTGTAAGCACCAAAACTCTTAAAATTGGAAATATTTGGGATGGCAGTCTTTCTAGACTTTCATATGTATTTCTTGCCTTTAAAAAGTAAACTGAACAAAATTTAGTCCTCTTTTTGGAGATTTTAGGGAAAATCACAGTTCAGATGCTAAAGCCTATTAATGCCCTCAGAACTCACCGAAATATATAGGGCTATTTAACCTTTAACCTTGTGCTAAATAGCCTAGCCTACGAGGCTTTTAGAGTTACTAAATTTGCTTTGAATAATTTGAATAATAGTCATCATATTAACTGGTCTTCCTTGTAGGCGTGTGGATGTTATCCTATCACTGACAGCATTGTATTTCAGGACAGATCTTGAAATGTTCTTTTTGACGATGAATGCAACGCCATTCCTCTACAAGTTGTCATTCCCAGCATAGTGGACTATATGATTGTCCGATTCAAATGGCCAGTACCAGTCCATTTGAGCTCACTGATGCCTAGGACATCGATGTTTATGCTTTTCCATTTCATTTTTGACGATTCCCAATTTTCCTAGATTCATACTTCATACATTCCAGGTTCCGATTATTAACGGACGTTTGCAGCTGTTTCTTCTCATTTTGAGTCGTGCCACATCAGCAGGTGAAGGTCCCAAAAGCTTAACTCCATCCACGTCATGAAGGTCAACTCTACTTTCAGGAGGCAGCTCTTCCCCAGTCATCTTTTCAGTGCCTTCCAACCTGAGGGGCTCATCTTCCGGCATTATATCAGACAGTGTTCCGCTGCTATTCCTCAGGTTTTCATTGGGTAATTCTTTTCAGCGGTAGACTGCTGGGTCCTTCTGCCTAGTCTGTCTTAGTCTGGAAGCTGAGCTGAAACCTGTCCTCCGTGGGTGACCCTGCTGGTATCTGAATACCGGTGGCATAGCTTCTAGCATCACAGCAACACGCAAGTCCCCACAGTACGACAAACTGACAGACATGTGGGGGGATGTTTACCTATGTTTTATTGACCACGCAAAGGCATGTGACTGTGTGGATCATAACAAATTATGGATAACGTTATGAAGAATGGGAATTCCAGAACACTTAATTGTGCTCATGAGGAACCAGTACGTAGATCAAGAGACAGTTGTTCAGGTAGAGCAAGGGGATACTGAGTGGTTTACAGTCAGGAAAAGTGTTTGTCAGGGTTGTATCCTTTCACCATACCTATTCAATCTGTATGCTGAGCAAATAATCCAAGAAGCTGGACTGTATGAAGAATGGGGCATCAGGATTGGAGGAAGACTCATTAGCAGCCTGCGTTATGCAGATGACACAGTCTTGCTTGCTGAAAGTGAAGAGGACTTGAAGCACTTACTAATGAAGATCAAAGACCACAGCCTTCCGTATGGATTATACCTCAACATCAAGAAAACAAAA
The DNA here is from genome assembly GCF_024166365.1 of Elephas maximus indicus. Taxonomy (NCBI): domain Eukaryota; kingdom Metazoa; phylum Chordata; class Mammalia; order Proboscidea; family Elephantidae; genus Elephas; species Elephas maximus. The sequence continues at coordinate 88,625,238 of NC_064821.1, read as the reverse complement.
ATCCTCACAACTGGACCAATAAGTAACGTGATAAACGGAGGAAAGATTGAAATTGTCAAGGATTTCATTGTACTTGGATCCTCAATCAACACCCATGGAAGGAGCAGTCAAGAAATCAAAAGATGCATTGCGTTGGGCAAGTCTGCTGCAAAGGATTTCTTTAAAGTGTTGAAAAGCAAAGATGTCACCTTGAAAGCTAAGGTGCATCTTATCGAAGTCATGGTATTTTCAGTCACGTCATATGCATGTGAAAGCTGGACAGTGAATAGGGAAGACCAAAGAAGAATTGACACCTTTGAATTATGGTGTTGGCGAAGAATATTGAATATATCATGGACTGCCAAAGAATGAACAAATCTACCTTGGAAGAAGTACAACCAGAATGCGCCTTAGAAGCAAGGATGGTGAGACTGTGTCTTACATACTTTGGACATGTTGTCAGGAGGCCCTGGAGAAGGACATCATGCTTGGTAAAGTACAGGATCAACAGAAAAGAGGAAGACCCTCAATGAGATGGCTTGACACAGTGGCTGCAACAGTGGGCTCAAGCATAACAATGATTGTAAGGATGGTGCAGGATCAGGCAGTGATTTGTTCTGTTGTGCATAGGGTCGCTATGTCGGAACTGGCTCGGACAGCACCTAACAACAAGAACAACAATTTGCTTTGCGGAGTTTTTTAGCTTTTCATCTTGCTCTTCTTAGTTTATCTACCTTTAGCAGCTATTCTTCCCTTTTTCATTGTATGTTTCTCATCTGCCTTGGGTTTTAAGACCATTCTTGAGAAAAGAAAGTAAGAATTATTAGATTCTACAGGACTCTTCTGGGATTGAGGCTTTGCACTTTGGGGTGTGGACTTCTTGGCTCCATCCCTTCACTTCTTCAGTACCTTTTGGGGATCAGCATTATAATAGTCGATGCAGGCAGAACCTGGACATTGTCTTCAAGGAGTTTAGGACCAGTCTCTTTCGGCAGTTTAGTGGCCTCTCTCTTGGCTATATATCTCAGGCAATGGTTCTTTTTCTTTTTTAAGCTTTTGAATTATGTATTTTGTGTAAAAGTAATAGGGGTGGGGGCTAAATAAAGAGTCTTAATTGGGTCTTACATGGCATCTTAACTAAAGTTGTAAGATTTGTTTTAAAACCAAGGTTACAAGAAAAAATAAACAAAGATAATAAAGTATATCTTTTCTTTTTTCTCTCCTGTAGGAAATACAGATGAAGAGGACTGCAGTTGAAGCTTTTAATGAAACAATTAAAATATTTGAAGAACAGTGTCACACACAAGAACAACATAGCAAAGAATATATTGAGCGATTTCGCAGAGAGGGGAATGAAAAGGAGATTGAACGGTAAGTCTACCTAATGCCTCCAAGTGCACCAGTGAGACAAGACTTCTTTTCTTCCCCAGCAATTCCTGTCTTAACCTGCTTTTACCTCCTCACACTGCGCAGTCCTGCTGTATATGAACTACCTGTTCCTGCTAATGGCACCATACTGAACTGTCTCTCTGTCCTGTACCCCTTCATTCCCTGAAATTGTTAACTCTTGCTCATCCTCAGCTTAGATATGACTTTTTCCAGAAAATCTTCCCTGATTCCCCAGGACTGATTTAGGAGATTTCTTTCTGTACCCTTGCAGTATCTGGGACTGATCCTAGCATGGCATTTATAGAATGTCATGTCCACCAAACTGTGAGCTCATTGCAGGAAAACCAGCCTGGCTGTTGCAGGTAGCTGCAGTGATTGTGGCCATCAGGGTAAAAGATGTCAAGGGCCTGAACCAAAGAAGTGGTAGGAAAGGAGGGGAAATGAACAGAAATGCTGAGGACTTGATACCTGATCGGACATGGTAGGAGTAGGAGAAGCTAAAGATTGTTTCTAGATTTCTGGTGTCCATGACTGGGGGTGATGTTACTCCCTAAAATAGGAAGTACATGATGAGAGTTCAGGATTGGATCTGATGAGCCTGAGGTTCCTATGAGAATCCAGATGGACCTGTCTGGGAGGCAGGCAGCTGCTTATGTGGATTTGCAACTCTAAGGGTAGAAAAAGGGTTTTGGAGGTATAAATGTTAGATGCTAAGAATGAGATTACACAGAGTAAGCAGCATGAGAAGTAATTATTGAATATGGAAACTAAAATGATATTGGTAGCCTTGATTCAAGCAATTTTAGTGGAGTATTAGAAGACTGAGCTAGATGTTAGTGAGTTGAGAAGTGAAGAGGAATGAAAAGGTAGAGAATAAGTAAAAATAAATCACATGCAATGAAACAGCAAAATTATTTCTAATATTAGCACCATACAGTGTTAGTAAATCTCTCTGTACATAAGTGCAGGGCTAAGTGCTGTGAAGCAATGTAGCTTAATGGTTAAAACCATGTGTTTGAATTCTGTACAGGTCATTTACAAGCTGGTGACCTTAGGCGAGTTACTTAACCTACCTGAGCCTCAGTTTGCTCCTCTATAAACTATGGATGATACCTCATTGGCATGCTGTGAGAATAAATGAAATATATATGTTCTGGAACATGGTAGGCCCTCAATAAATGGTAATTACTATTATTAATAATGAAGAAGTGTAAAAAAGCTTTTAGGTTAGTTGTAGAGGAAGGTAAGTGTGGTGAAGTTTTAATAGTAATATAAAATCTTATATTACTGAGTGACAAATGAACAATGTGGACGGTTATTGCTACACAGAGCAGAGGGAAGCTTTGTGTGCTGGAAAAGCTTATAGCCTATTTGCTTTAGACAAACGTTGAGTACTTACCAAGATGTGCCAAGTACTGTTCTAGTCCCTTTACAAGTATTATCACATTTAATTCACACAACGTCCCAGTGAAGTAGGTACTGTTATAGGTACTTACTTTAAACACGTGAGCAAACGAAGACACAGTGAAGTTAAATGATTTGCTCAAAGCCATGGTAAATAAGAGAAGGTGCAGGAATTCAAACCTGGGGGGCTGACTCTAGAGCTATTGCTGTGTTACCTCTTGAATATCATACATATAACTTTACTTGTTCAGTCATGACTGGACCCAGGGCCTAAGCAGGGCCATTGGAATTCCCTCTCACACTCTGTCTTTTGGTCTGTTTTTAGCTGTGTTGGCTTTATCCTTCTCTGTGAGGTGGCAGTATGGCTGCCGGGAGTCCCAGAATCACATGTTCACAACTTAGTAACTTCAGTGCAAAAGAGTATCTCTATTTATTTATAATGTTGTTGTTGTATGCCATCGAGTCTAGAATTGACTCTCATCGGGAAAGCTTGGTTCTTATGTCCGTTCCTGAACCAGTCACTGTGGCCTAAGGGTAGGGATGAGAAAGAATGGAATACTCTTACGGACCAGGCTGGGGTATATTGCATCCACCCTTGATCTGAAGTGGTGCAGGAAACCCTGCCTGTAAGGAAAATCATTAAGATACTAGTACCAGAGAGCAGGAATGGTTACTGGGCAGGCAAAAACATCAGATGTCTACCACATCTGATATTAGGACAATGTTCAAACTGTAGGATTATTCTGCTTAGTTGTTGTTTTAGCCTTAATAATGTCAAATCTTTTTGCAGAATTATGATGAATTACGACAAATTGAAATCACGTCTGGGTGAGATACATGATAGCAAAATGCGTCTAGAGCAGGATTTGAAGAAACAAGCTTTGGACAACCGGGAAATAGATAAAAAAATGAATAGTATCAAACCTGACCTGATCCAGCTGCGCAAGATCCGAGATCAGCACCTTGTGTAAGTAGCCTGGGCCAGTGTGGGGAGGGAACTACTAATACAAGATTACTAGTGGCACTAGAGGTATCAGAGTTGGAAGAAGATATTTTTAATTGAGAACTGGCCATTGAGATTATAAGAGCTTAGGAAAGCAGCCCTGCTAGTAGTAGGGGGTATCAGAGTTTACCTAAAGTCAACGTGTAGGGCAAGCCAGGATGTAGAGCTCTAACCCATACAAATGCCTTAGAAATCTCAGAGAATGGGTGTAGCATGAGCAAAGTGATACAGCTTAAAAAGTGTGGATTTACGTTTGACTGAAACGTCAGTTCCCCCATGCATCTGTCAGTTTGTTGTACTGTGGGGGCTTGCACGTTGCATGTTGCTGTGATACTGGAAGCTATGCTTCCAGACTAAGACAGACTAGGAAGAAGGACCTGGTGGTCCACTTCTGAAAAAAATTAGCCAGTGAAAACCATATGAATAGCAGCGGAACACTGATACAGTGTCAGAAGATGAATCCCTCAGGTTGGAAGGCATTCAAAGTCCATTGGGGAATAGCTGCCTCCTCAAAGTAGAGTTGACCTTAATGATGTGGATGGAGTCAAGCTTTCAAGACCTTCATTTGCTGATGGGGCACTACTCAAAATAAGAAGAAACAGCTGCAAACATCTATTAATAATTGGAACCTAAAATATATGAAGTATGAATCCAGGAAAATTGGAAATTGTCAGAAATGAAATGGAATGCATAAACATCGATATCCTAGACATTAGTGAGCTGAAATGGACTGATATTGGCCATTTTGAGCCAGACAATCATATGGTCTACTATGCTGAGGATGACTAAAGAGGAATGGTGTCCCATTCGTTGTCAAAAACATTTCAAAATCTATCCTGAAGTACAACTCTGTGAGTGGTAGGATAGCATCCACATGCCTACAAGCTTAATACAATTATTATTCATATTTATGCACCAACCACTAAAGCCAAAAATGAAGAAATTGAAGATTTTTACCACCTTCTACAGTCTGAAATTGATTAAACATGCAGTCAAGATGGATTGATAATTACTGGCCATTGGAATACAAAAGTTGGAAACAAAGAAGAAGGAACAGTAGTTGGAAAATATGGCCTTGGTGATAGAAACAATGCCCGAGATCACATGATAGAATTTTGCAAGACCCACGACTGCTTCATTGCAAATACTTTTTTTCAACAGCATGAGTAACAACTATACACGTGGACTTCTAACAGAATAAGAGGATACTGTGTGGTTTAAAGTCAGGAAAGGTATGCATCAGGGTTGTATCCTTTCACCATACCTATTCAATCTGTATACGGAGCAGATAATCCAAGAAGCTGGACTGTATGAGGAAGAACGGGACATCAGGATTGGAGGAAGACTCATTAACAACCTGCATCATGCAGATGACACAACCTTGCTTGCTGAAAGTGAAGAGGACTTGAAGCACTTACTGATGAAGATGAAAAACCACAGCCTTCCGTATGTGTTACACCTCAACATAAAGAAAACAAAAATCCTCACAACTGGACCGATAAGCAACATCACAATAAACGGGGAAAAGATTGAGGTCAAGGATTTCATTTTACTTGGATCCACAATCAACACCCACGGAAGCAGCAATCAAGAAATCAAATGACGCATTGCATTGAGCAAATCTGCTGCAAAAGACCTCTTTAAAGTGTTGAAAAGCAAAGATGTCACCTTGAAGACTAAGTTGCACCAGACCCAAGCCATCGTGTTTTCAGTCGCCTCCTATGCATGTCTTAGCTGGATGACGAACAAGGAAGACTGAAGAAGAATTGACACCTTTGAATTGTGGTGTTGATGAAGAATATTGACTATACCATGGAGCTCCAAAAGAATGAACAAATCTGTCTTGGAAAAACCAACCAAAATGCTCCTTAGAAGCAAGGATGGCGAGACTGCATCTTACGTACTTTGGACATGTTGTCAGGAGGGATCAGTCCCTGGAGAAGGACATCATGCTTGGTAAAGAAGGACAGCAAAAAAGAGGAAGACCCTCAATAAGATGGATTGACGCAGTGGCTGCAGCCGTGGGCTCAAGCATAACAATGATTGTGAGGATGGTGCGGGACTGTGCAGTGTTCCATTGTACATAGGGTCACTATGTCGGAATCCACTCAGTTGCACCTAACAACAACAAAAGGCATAAATGAGTGTGGCAAGTCCGACCTTGAAAGTTCCTTTTTTTTTTTTTTTTTTAATTTTATGTGCTTTAAGTGAAAGTTTACAGAGCAAATTAGTTTCTCATTCAAAAATTTATGCATTAATTGTTTTGTGACATTGGTTGCAATCCCTGCCATGTGTCAGCACTGTCTCCCTTTCCACCCTGGGTTCCTTGTTTCCGTTTGTCCAATTTTCCTGTTCCTTCCTGCCCTCTCCTTTTTGCTTTTGGGCAAGTGTTGCCCATTTTGTCTTGTATACTTGATTGATCAAAGAAACATGTTCCTTATGCATGTTGTTTACTTTATAGCCCTGTCTAATCTTTGACTGAAAGGTGAACTTAGGGAATGGCTTCAGTTCTGAGTTAGAAGGGTGTCTGGGGCCGTAGTCTTGGGGTTCCTCCAGTTTCTGTCAGACCAGTAAGTCTGGTCTCTCTTTTTGTGAATTTGAATTTTGTTCTATATTTTTCTCCTGCTCTGTCTGGGGCCCTCTATTGTGATCCCAGTCAGAACTGTTGTTAGTGGTAGCTGGGCACCATCTAGTTCTTCTGGGCTCAGGCTGCTGGAGGTTGTGGTACTTGTGGTCCATTAATTCTTTGAAGTAATATTTCCCTTGTGTCTTTGGTTTTCTTCATCATCCTTTGCTCTGGATGGGATGGAACCAATAGAGATATCTTAGATGGCTGCTTGCAAGCTTTTAAGACCCCAGACACTACTCACCAAAGTAGGATGTAGAACATTTTCTTTATGAACTATGTTATGCCAATTGACCTAAATGTTCCCTGAGACCATGGTCCCCCGCCCTTAGCCCCAGTAACTCAGTCCCTCAAGGTGTTCGGATGTATCTAGGAAGCTTCTATGACTGTGTCCACTTTGTGCTCTATTTTATATATGAATATACATGCTGTACTTACAAATATGTATGTGAAAATATCCGCAACCTAACCTATATATGTACATTGGTATTTATTTTTTATACACCTATATATATACCTTCCTTCCCCTATTCAGCATACATATCTGCCTGTGTGTCTGTGGGTAAGTTATCATTTGTTTGTTTTACTGTTGTAGGGTTGTGTATGCTGTAGTATTTACTGTGGTCGTCTCTTCTCCCTCCCTCCCTTTGTGTGCCTCTGAGTGTCTTCCTTTGCTTTGGTCAGGTTGTGCTGACTTCCCCTATAGTGTGTATTCTCTTTAGACCTTTGGGAAAGTTAACACTTATCTGCTATCTAATGATTTCCCCTCCCCAACCCTCCCCTTCCTCCTAACCATGAAAGATTGTTTCTTTCTGTGTGTAAAACTTTTCTTGAGGTTTTTATAATAGTGGCCTTATACAGTATTTGTCCTTTTGTGATAGACTTATTTCCCTCAGCATAATGCCCTGCTGATTAATTCATGTTGTGAAATACTTCATGAATTCTTCATTGTTCTTTATTGTTGCATATGTACCATTGTGCGTATGTACCATAATTTGTTTATCCATTTATCAGTTGATGGGCAGTTAGGTTCTTTTGATCTTTTTGCTGTTGTGAGTAATGCTGCCACAATGAACATGGATGTGCGTATGTCTGTTTGTGTGACGGCTCGTATTTCTCTAGGATATATTCCTAGGAGTCGGATTGCTGGATTGTATATTTCTAGCTTTTGAAGAAAGTGCCATATCATTTTCCAAAGTGCTTGAACTATTTTACATTCCTACCAGCAGCATATGAGAGTTCCAGCCTCCCCACAACCTTGCCAGCATTTATTGTTTTCTGTATTTTTGATCAGTGAGATGGTATTTCATCGTGGTTTTGATTTGCATCTCTCATGGCTCATGATCCCAAACATTTTTTCATGTGTTTGTTGACTGCCTGAGTGTCCTTTTTGGTGAAGTGTCTGTTCATGCCCTTTGCCCATCTTGTGATCGGGTTGCTTGTCTTCTTGTTGTTTATTTATTGAAGTTTTCTGTGTGTTTTAGAGATTAAACCTTTATCAGATATGTTGTTGCCAAAGATTTTTCCCAGTCTGTAGATTTTGTTTTTACTGTCTTGGTAAAGTCTTTTGGTGAGTATAAGTATTTAATTTTTAGGAGGTCCCAGTTACCTAATTTATCTTCTGGAGTTTGTACATTTTTAGTTATGTTTGATATTCTATTTATGCCATAAACTAGGGCCCCAAGTATTGTCCCTATGTGTTTTTTCATGACCTTTATAGTTTTAGGTTTTACCTTTAGGACTTTGATCCATTTTGAGTTAGTTTTTGTTTGTGAGGTGAGGTATGTATCCTGTTTAATTTTTCTGCAAATGGATATCAAGTTTTGCCAGCACCGTTTGTTGAAGAGACTGTCTCTTCCCCATTTAATAAACTTCAACCCCCTTGTTGAAGATGATGCATCCATGGGTGAATGGATTTATTTCTGGGTTCTCAATTCTGTTCCATTGGTCTCCATGTCTGTTGTACCAGTACCAGGCTGTTTTTTTTTCCCTTATTTTTTTTTTTTAATAATTTTTATTGTGTTTTAAGTGGAAGCTTACAAATCAAGTCAGTCTCCCACACAAAAACCTATACACACCTTGCTATATACTCCCAATTACTCTCCCCCTAATGAGACAGCCCGCTCCCTCCCTCCACTCTCTCTTTTCGTGTCCATTTTGCCAGCTTCTAACCCCCTCCACCCTCTCATCTCCCCTCCAGGCAGGAGATGCCAACATAGTCTCAAGTGTCCACCTGATCCAAGAAGCTCACTCCTCACCAGCATCCCTCTCTAACCCATTGTCCAGTCCAATCCATGTCTGAAGAGTTGGCTTTGGGAATGGTTCCTGTCCTGGGCAAACAGAAGGTCTGGGGGCCATGACTGCCAGGGTCCTTCTAGTCTCAGTGAGACCATTAAGTCTGGTCTTATGAGAATTTGGGGTCTGCATCCCACTGCTGTCCTGCTCCCTCAGGGGTTCTCTGTTGTGTTCCCTAGTACCAGGCTGTTTTGACTACTGTAGCTGTATAGTAGGTTCTGAGATAGGGTAGTGTGAGGCCTCCTATTTTGTTCTTTTTCATTAATGTTGTACTTATCTGGGAACTTTTTCCTTTCCATATCAAGTTGGTGATTAGTTTTTCCATTTCATTAAAGAATGTTGTTGGAATTTGGATTGGGATTGCATTGTATCTATAGATTGCTTTGGGTAGTATTGACATTTTCACAGTGTTAAGTCTTCCTATACATGAGCCTGGTATGTTTTTCCATTTATGAAGGTCTCTTGGTTTCTTGCAGTAGCATTTTCTGGTTTTCTTTGTATAAGTCTTTTAAATCCCTAGTTAGGTTTATTCCTGTGTATTTTGTCTTTTAAGGGTTATTATAAATGTATTGTTTTCCTGATTTCCTTTTCAGAGTTCTCTTTGTTAGTGTAGAGGAATGTGACTGATTTTTGTATGTTGTTCTTATACCCTGCTACTTTACTGAATCCTTCTATTAGTTCCAGTATCTTTCTTGTGGATTATCTGGAATTTTTTATGTATAGGGTCATACTGTTTGGGAATAAGGATAGTTTCCCACACAGTATGATTCCTTGCCAATTTGGATGCCCTTTGTTACCCTTGCTTATCTTATTGCTCTATCTAGGACTTCTAGTACAATGTTGAATAAGAGTGGTGATAAAGGGCATCCTTGTCTTGTTCCTGTTCTAAGGGGGAATGGGTTCAGTCTCTCTCCATTGGGAATAGTGTTGGCCATTGGTTTTATGTATATGCCGTTAATTATGTTGAGGAATTTCCCTTCTATTCCTGTTTTGGTGAGAGTTTTTGTCAGAAATGGGTGTTGGACTTTATCAGTTGCCTTTTCTGCATTGGTTGAGATGATCACGTGATTCTTTTCCTTTGTTTTATTTATATGGTAAATTATGTTGATTGATTTTTCTAATGTTGAACTATCTTTGCATACCTGGTGTGAATCCTACTTGGTCATGATGTATTATTTTTTTTGATATACTGTTGAAGTCTGTTGGCTGGAATTTTGTTGAGAATGTTTTCATTAATGTTCATGAGGGATATTGGTCTATAATTTCCTTGTTTTGTGTGTGTGGTTATTTTTGCCTGGCTTTTTTTTTTTTTTTTTTTTGGTATTAGAGTTGTGCTGGCTTCATAGAATGAATTCGGGAGTATTCTTTCCTTTTCTATATTCTGGAATAGTTTGACTAGTATTAGTGTCAGCTCTTCTCTCAATGTTGGGACAGTTCTCCAGTGAAACCGTCTGGGCCAGGGCTTTCATTGTTTGTAATTTTTTCCTGACCTCTTTAATTTCTTCTCTTGTTATGGGTCTGTTCAGATTTTCTACCTCAGTTTGTGTTGTTAGTTTGGGTAGGTAGTGTGTTTCTAGGAATTTGTCTGTTTCCTCTGGGTTTTCAAATTTGTTGGAGTATAATTTTTGTAGCATTCTTTTATGATCCTTTTTGTTTTAGATGGTTTTGTTGTGATGTCACCCATCTCATTTCTTATTTGGATTATTTACATCTGCTTATTTTTTCTTTTGTCAGTTTCGCCAGCGGTTTGTCAATATTACTGAACCTTTCAAAGAACCAACTTCTGGTATTGTTGATTATTTCAATTATTTTTCATTTCATTTATTTTTGCTCTAATCTTTGTTGTTTCCTTTCTTCTAGTGGTTATGGGCTTCTTTTGCTGCTCTTTCTCTATTTGTTCAAGTTGTAGGGTTAAGGTATTGATTTTGGCCCTTCTTTTTGGAAGTGTGCATTTGTAGGTATAAATTGGCCTCTGAGCACTGCTTTTGCTGTGTCTGAAAGGTTTTGGTATGTTGTATTTTCGTTCTTGTTTGATTTTAGGAAATTTTTTTTTTTTTTTCATTTCTTCTGTTACCCAGTGGTTTTTAGGCATGGTGTTGTTCAGTTTCCAAGTATTTGATTTTTTTTTTCCCCTTGTTCTTCCTCTTACTGATTTCTAATTTTATAATGTTGTGATCTGAGAAGATGCTTTATACTATTTCAGTATTTTTTAATTTATTGAGGCACGCTTTGTTGTCTGTTGTAGAGAATGGTCCATTTGCGCTGGAGAAGAATGCCTACTACATTGCTGTTGGGTGGAGTGTTCTGTATATGTCTGTGAGGTCAAGTTGGTTGATTGTGTTATTTAGATCTTCTGTATCTTTGTTGAAGTTTATTTCTAGTTGTTCTGTCCATCGTTGAAAGTGGTGTGTGAAAGTCTCCTACTATTATGGTAGAACTGTTTCTTTTTTCATTTCTGTTAGGGTTTGGTTTATGTATTTTGGAGCTCTGTCATTGGTGCTAGATACTTATTATGGTTATGTCCCCTTGGTTGGTTGGTCCCGTAATAATTATATAATGTCCTTCCTTTTCTCTTATGATGAAGGTTGATTTAAAGTCTATTTTATCAGAGATTAATCTTGCCACTACTGCTCTTTTTTGGTTTTGTTTGCTTGATGTTTTTTTTTTTTTTTCCCCATCCTTTGGTTTTTAATCTCTTTGTCTTTGTGCCTATGGTGTGTCTCTTGTAGGCAACGTATTAATGAGTAATTTTTTTTATCCACACTGCCACTGTCTGTCTCTTGACTGGTGCATTTAATCCATTTACATTCAGTATGATTTATCAACACGTATGAATGTACTGCTGTCATTTTCAGCGAAAAGGAGGAAGACCCTCAACGAGATGAATTGACATAGTGGTTGCAACAATGGGCTTACACATAGCAACAATTGTGAGGATGGTGCAGGACTGGGCAGTGTTTTGTTCTGTTGTACATAGGGCTACTATGAGTTAGAACCAACTCAACACCTAACAACAACATTTTGTTGTGTTTTTTTTTTTTTTTTTTTTACCCTGTGATGTTGACAGTTTCTTTGTTCAGCTTAATTTTCTGTGCTGAGTTCTTTTTGGTCATGAATTGTCTTTTCATTTCCTTTGTTTTTGTTGATTTTGTGTTTACTGGGTCTTTTTGATATTCTTTATTTTAATGGGTAGGTTTGTTAATTTACTTTGTCGTTTATGTGAGGTTTACCTTCATCATCCTGTGTTTAAAACAGTCTGTAGTTTTTAGATATTACCTTGACTTCCTTTCCATATGGAAGTTCTGTAACTACACCATTTGTTCCCCCTTTTCATTTTAAAGTTGTCATTGATTTCAGATTGACATATCTGAATGTTCCCTGTTTTCAGTTCTTTAGATTTACTTTACTTTTGAGATTTCTCTACCTGGTTTGGCATCTTGGTGATGCCATTGTGTAGCTTACTCTCAGGTTGTTATCTGCTGTCATTGGTTCTCTATCTGAAGGAGTCCCTTTAATATTCCTTGTAAGGATGGTGTGGTTTTTACAAGTTTAATTTGTTTATTTGGGAATGTCCTAATTTCACCATCGTATTTGAGAGACTTTTGCTGGGTATATGATTCTTGGTTGGCAGTTCATTCAGGGTATTGTATGTGTCATCCCATTGCCTTCTTGCTTGCATGGTCTCTGCTGAGAAATCAGAGCTTTGTCTTATTGGAATCCCTTTGTGGGTGATATTTTCTTTTTCCTAAGCTGCTCTCAGAATTCTTAATCTTTGGACTTGGAAAATTTGATTATGATATGTCATAATGACTTTCAAATGTCATAGTGACTTTCTTTTGGGGTCTATCCTGTGTGGGGTTGATTGAGCTTCATGGATGAACATTTTCTCATTTTTCATGATATTGGGAAAGTTTTCTTCCAGCAAATCTTCAAAAATCCTCTCTGTGGTTTTTTTTGTCTCCTCCTGTTCTGGGATTCCCATCACACATAAATGATTCCTCTTCATAGTATCCCACATAACTCTTAAGCTTTCTTAGGTTTTTTTTTTTTTTTTTCTGATTGTTCTTCAAACAAATTGGTATTCAGGGATTTGTCCTCTATTTCACTAATTTTTCTTCTATTGTTCAGTTTTACTTCCATGTCCTTCCATTGAGTTACCTGTTTCTAATATTTTATTATTAATCTTCTGTATCTAGTTGCTGTTTTTGTATGATTTCTAATTGTCTGTTTAATTTTGTCCTTGTATTGTTTTTCTGAATTCTTCTAGGGTTTTGTCTGTGTTTTCCTTGATCTCTTTGAGGACCCTGTATATAAGCTTTTTGAATTCCTTATCAGGCAGTTCCATTACCATCTCTTCCTCAGGAAGATTTTCTACCTCTTTATTTTGGTCATTTGGTTGAGCCATCTTGTTTCTTTATATGGTTTGATGTTGTCTGTCTCTGAGGCATTAAGGTGTTTTATTTATTTATTTATTTATGATTTGTTTTGATTTGATCAGTGTGGGCCGGACTGGTGTACTTCAGTAATCGCTCATCTGGCAGCACAGTGGCATTTGCTTCCTGCCCCCAGTCGAACAGGGCAATGGTGGGCGGGGCGAGCCCTTGTTGCTGTTCACTGTACGTGTGAGATGGCCGAGGGCATACTGAGCAGGCACTATCCGGTGGTACAGGAATACTCACAGTCACTCACCAGGTGGGTTGGTGATGGGCAAGGAGCAGGGCGGGCATCTGGGGAGCACTGAGGGAGTTCATCTATTACTCTGTGGTTGTCATGTGCACTATCAGTCAGTTACCACCTCTGGAAAGCCACTCTGTCTCTGGGTCCTGACTCCCTCCTTGCTCTGTGTACATTGGGATTCCTGAAGCTCTTGTTTTCCTTCCTGTGCTTTTCCTCCTTAACTCCAGTTCATGTCCTGCTCACCTTGCTTCACTCCAGGTATGCTGACACAATTTCTCTGTCTGCTATTGGGAGTTCTGTAATATTGTCTTTCTGTGTTCCTCACCCAGGGTCGCTGCTGGCTTTGTCTCAAAATGTCCCCATTCTGCCAGGCTGTCTGGCAGGGCACCTCTGCTTTGTGTCTCTCCTTGTTCACTGTTGTTCAGTTTTTTTTTTTTTCTAATCAGTGTTTGATCTAATTCTGTAGCCTTTTATTTGATGCTCAGGGTTCCAGGGTTGTCATCTGTTTCACCTCATTTCTTTGCTGTAGAGGGACAGCGTGGTGCTTCTGACTAGGCTGCCATCTTGAATCTCTTCCCTTGAAAATTCCTTTAACAGATTATGTAAACCAAATATAAAAGAGATTTTATATATTATCATGGGTGACAAAGCCATGAACTGTTACTAAGGACATCTAGGGGTTTAGGGAAATATAGACAGCTATTACATCTTTTGAAAGAGTTGCTTCAGAGAGGATAGCCTGGTGTCCCATAGTCCCTATTTTGATGTTTCTAACAGAGACAATACTAGGCTTGGTAGGCTTTATGTGTTCCAGTGCTGAAATTTGAGACTGGTTATAAAATGTGTGCAGCAAATGAGTGTTGCTGCATGATACTGAGCATGATCTCTCTTGGTCCTGTTTTGAAGTTGGAATAGGCTGGAATTCTGTACTATGCAGCTGGAGATTGTCATTAGTTCATCAAGCCCCTTTTTGATGTGGACATTACTTTCCCACTGCATGTCCTACAAGGATTTTATAGGAGGTTTTATGGGATTTTCTGCTGAGATATTATTGTACTATTTCTAGGATACTCTTTTTTAAAGTTTTGTTATGCTTTAGGTGAAAGCTTACAGTGCAAATTAGTTGCTCATGAAAAAATTTATACAAAATTGTTTTTGTGATATTAGTTGCAATCCCTGCAATGTGTCAGCATTCTCCCCGTTTCCCTTTACACCCTGAGTTTCCCATGTCCATTCGTCCAGTTTTCCTGTCCCTTCTTGCCTCATGCATGTTAGTGTGTATTTTATAGAAAAAGTAGGCCTGTCTAAACTTTGGCTGAAAGGTAGACTTCAGGAATGGCCTCAGCTCTGAATTAGCAAGGTGTCCGGGCACCATAGTCTCAGGGGTTCCTCCAGTCTCTCTCAGACCAGTAAGTCTGCCCTTCTTTTGAGAATTTCAATTTTGTTCTATGTTTTTCTCCTGCTCTGTCAGGGACCCTGTATTGTGATCCCTGTTAGAGCTATTGGTGGTGGTAGCTGTCCATCATCTAGTTCTTCTGGGCTCAGGCTGTGGGTCATGTAGTCCGTTAGACCTTTGGATTAATATTGTTCTTGTGTCTTTGGTTTTCTTAATTCTCCTTTGCTCCGGATAGGATGGAACCACTAAATGTATCTTAGATGGCCACTTAGAAGCTTTTAAGACCCCAGACGCCACTCACCACAGTAGGATGCAGAGCATTTTCTTAATGAACTATGTTATGCGAATTGACCTAGGTGTTCCCTGAGACTATGGTCCCCAGCCCTCAATTCCAGTAACTCAGTCCCTCAAGGTGTTTGGATGTGTCTAGGAAGCTTCTATGACTTTGCCTTGGTCAAGTTGTGCTGACTTCCCCTATATTGTGTGTTGTCTTTCCCTTCACCAAAGTTAACACTTGTCTACTATCTAGTTAGTGATTCTCCATCCTCACCCCACCCTTACCTCATAACCATCAAAGATTGTTTTTTTCTTTGTGTAAACCTTTTCTTAAGTTTTTACAATAGTGGTCTTATACAATAATCACTCAGAATAATGCCCCCCAAATTCATGCATGTTGTGAGATATTTTGCAGATTATTCATTGTTCTTTATTGTTGAGTAGAATTCCATTGTGTGTATGTACCGTAATTTGTTTATCCGTTCATCTTGTGATGGCCACTTAGGTTGTTTTCGTCTTTTTGCTGTTGTGAATAATGCTGTAATGAACATGAGTGTGCATACATCTGTGTGTGTGATGGCTCTTACTTCTCTAGGATATATTCCTAGGAGTGGGATTTCTGGATTGTATGGTATTTCTATTTCCTGGCTTTTTAAGGAGGTACCATATCGTTTTCTATAGTAGTTTTACCATTGTACATTCCCACCAGCAGTACATGAGTTCCAGTCTCTGCCCAACCTCTTTAACATTTGTTATTTTCTGCTTTTTGATCAGTGCCAGTAACTTTGGGGTTAGATGGCATCTTATTGTCATTTTGACTTGGCATTTCTCTAATGGCTAATGATCACAAGCATTTTCTCATGTGTCTCATAACTGCCTCAGTGTCTTCTTCGGTGAAGTGTTTTAGAATATTCTTGATTTATCAGTGTAATAGCCCTTTCAAAAAAAGGAATTTGATTGGCCATGTGCAACTCTTTTTCATCATGAATTGAGGTTATTTACCTTTCTTAGTAACTAATTTATGGACCGCCTCAAGGATAGGTATGATGCATTGAACACCATTGACTAAAGACCAGATGAGTTGTGGGATGACATCAAGGACGTCATACATGAAGAAAGCAAAAGATCATTAAAAAGACAAGAAAGAAAGAAAAGACCGAAATGGGTGTCAGAAGTGACTCTGAGACTTTCTCTTGAAGCTAGAGTAGCTGAAGCAAATGGAAGAAATGATGAAGTAAAAGAGTTGAACAAAAGATTTCAAAGGGTGGCTTGAGAAGACAAAGTAAAGTATTATAAAACCACAAGAGAAGAACACAGTCAGCATTTCTCAAGCTGAAAGAAATGGAGGGAAAATCCAAGCCTTGAGTTGCAGTGTTGAAGGATTCTGTGGATAAAATACTGAATGACACAGGAAGGATCAAAAGAAGACGGAAGGAAAGCACAGAGTCACTGTAGCAAAAAGAATTGGTCAAATGCTCAAGCATTTCAGGAGGTAGCATAAGATCAAGAAATGATGGTATTGAAAAAAGAAGTCCAAGCTGCACTGAAGGCTTTTTTGCTCTAGGAACTGACAGGATACCAGTTGGAGGGTTTCAGCAAACAGATACAGCACTAGAGATGCTCACTTGTCTATCCCAAGAAATTTGGAAGTCAGCTACCTGGCCAACCAACTGGAAGAGATCTGTGTTTGTACCTATTCCAAAGAAAGGTGATCCAACAGAATGTGAAAATTATTGAACAATATCATTAATATCACACGCAAGCAAAATTTTGCTGAAGATCGTTCAAAAATGGCTGCAGCAGTATATCGACAGGGAACTGCCAGACATTCTGGCCAGTTTCAGAAAAGGACGTGGATCCAGGGATATCATTGCTGATGTCAGATGGATTCTGGCTGAAAGCAGAGAATACCAGAAGGATGTTTACCTGTGTTTTATTGACTATGCAAAGGCATTCGACTGTGTGGATCATAACAAATTATGGATAACGTTGGGAAGAATGGGAATTCCAGAACACTAAATTGTGCTCATGAGGAACCTTTACATAGATCAAGAGGCAGTTATTCGGACAGAACAAGGGGATGCTGATTGGTTTAAAGTCAGGAAGGGTGTGCGTCAGGGTTGTATCCTTTCACCATACCTGTTCAATCTGTATGCTGAGCAAATAATCCGAGAAGTTGGACTATATGAAGAAGAATGGGGCATCAGGGTTGGAGGAAGACTCATTAACAACCTGCGTTATGCAGATGACACAACCTTGCTTGCTGAAAGTGAAGAGGATTTGAAGCACTTACTAAGGAAGATCAAAGACCACAGCCTTCAGTATGGCTTGCACCTCAACATAAAGAAAACAAAAATCCTCACAACTGGACCAAGGAGCAACATCATGATAGAGAAAAGATTGAAATTGTCAAGGATTTCATTTTACTTGGATCCACAATGAACGGCCATGGAAGCAGCAGTCAAGAAATCAAAAGACGCATTGCATTGGGTAAATCTGCTGCTGAGGACCTCTTTAAAGTGTTGAAGAGCAAAGGTGTCACCTTGAAGACTAAGGTGGGCCTGACCCAAGCTATGGTATTTTCAATCACATCATATGCATGTAAAAGCTGGACAATGAAAAAGGAAGACCGAAGAAGAATTGACGGCTTTGAATTGTGGTGTTGGCAAAGAATATTGAATATACCATGGGCTGCCAAAAGAACGATAAATGGAGAAAAGATTGAAGTTGTCAAGGATTTCATTTTACTTGGATCCACAATCAATGCCCATGGAAGCAGCAGCCAAGAAATCAAACAAGACATTGCATTGGGCAAATGTGCTGCAAAAGACCTCTTTAAATTGTTGAAAAGCCAAGATGTCACTTTGAGGACTAAGGTGCGCCTGACCCATGCCATGGTGTTTTCAGTTGCCTCATATGCGGGCAAAACCTGGACAATGAATAAGACTGAAGAAGAATCGATGCCTTTGAATTATGGTGTTGGCTAAGAATATTGAATATGTCATGGACTGCCAGAAGAATGAACAAATCTGTCTTGGAAGAAGTACAGCCAGAATGTTCCTTAGAAGTGAAGATGGTGAGACTTCCTCTTACATACTTCAGTCATGTTATCAGGAGGGATCAGTCCCTGGAGAAGGACATCATGCTTGGTAAAGTAGAGGGTCAGCAAAAAAGAGGAAGACCCTCAATGAGATGGATTGACACAGTGGCTGCAATAATGAGCTCAAACATCGTAAGGATTGTGAGGATGATGCAGGGCCGGGCAGTATTTTGTTCTGTTGTATTTAGGATTGCTGCAAGTGAGAACTGATTTGGTGATGGAACCTAAGAACAACAGCACCTTTTTTTTTAGCACTCATAAATTCAAAGTAAAGAATAACTTGCTGTTAAAATACAGGTACATTAATGATGAACTTTGACTAGTATGTGGTTAGGGAGTTTGCGGCTAAAGGGATCCTTTGGAAGTGGTGTGTTCTATTTGTTTTTGTATTTTTTTTAACAGCTTTATTGAGATATAGTTTGCATAGCATACAAGTCACTCATTTAAAGTGTACGATGAATTGGTTTTTAGTATATTCAGAAATGTTTGCAACTATTGCCACAGCCAGTTTTAGAACATCTTCATCACCTCAGAAAAATACCTATACCCTTTAGCTTTCAGTCCCCCCATGCCACCTCCCATACCCTCAGCTCTAAAGAAGCAGTAATCTATAAGTTTTCCTGTTGTGAACATTTCATATAAATGGAATCACAAAATATGTGGTTTTTGGTGACTGGCTTCTTTCCCTTAACATAATGTTTTCAAGGGTCATCCATGTGGTGGCATGTATCACGTACTTCATTTCTTTTAATAGGTGAATAATATTCCATTGTATGGAGATACATTCATGAACTAATAGACCTTTGAGTTGTTTCTTCCTTTTGGCTGTTAATGTATAATGCTGTTATGAACATTCATGTACAAGTTTTTGTGTGGATTTGTTTTTATTTTTTGGGGTATATACCTAAAGAGTGGAGTTGCTGAGTCATATGCTAACTCTATATTTAACCATCTGAGGAACTGTCAAGACTGTTTTACAGAGTAGCTGCAACATTTTTTAATCCCAGTGGCAGTGAAGTTCTGAAGTTTAAAATCAGTAAATCACTCCTTAGCTTACCTCTTGTAATGCTAAATTTTTATAAGTGATTTTTCTTTTTAAAGTGTTTTATATATTGCCTAATTTTACCCTTATATAGGAAGTTTGAAGTCCTTCCCACAAAACTTGGTGCAAGACAAGTTGCAATCCTGTTTTTCTTTAAATTAGAATTAATTTATTCCAAGTTGTCATGTGCTTGTTTATCTGAGATGTTTAATCTCAGTTATCATTGGGTCTGTTCCTACCTCCTGTACACACACACACATCCCTGGGTGGTGCAAACATAATGCATCAGGATGCTAACCAAAAGATTAGAGGTTTGAGTCCATCCAGAGGCACCTTGGAAGAAAGGCCTGGCTATCTACTTCTGAGAAATCAACCTTTGAAAGCCCTATCGAACACATTTCTACTCACACATGAGATCACTGTGAGTCAGAGTTGACTGCAGCTGGGTTTGTTACACACACGCACACACACACACACACACAAACATACACACACTTACACACTTGGATTATATAAAAATGTCATTCTGAAGTAGTGCTAGGAAACTAGGAGTGCATAAAGCCCCTTTTCCCTTGTGACTGCTATCAGTGGGTATTCCTTCTGCTCATCATTGAATCCTGTCATCTAGTTAACTCTGCAGTTCCAGAAAATTTAGAGATGCCCTTCACAGTAATCATTTCTTCAGTGGCCAACAATAGACTTTGCATCTTGAAGCCATATTGTCTCCCATCCAGGATGTCCTATGCATGGGTCACCCTCTTTTGTCATCCCATCTCATACTTTAGCAGAGCTCTAGGGAAGCTTAAACTCTCGTCCAGGCCAGCCGCTGTCCTTCTCTCTCAGGGACTGTCCAGCATAACTGTCTTCTCTTGGACCAAAACATCAGGTCTTTTTGACTTAGAGGGTAGAAGTTGGGTTGTAGGAGTCCTACAAAAAAAACCAAACCAAACCCAATGCCGTCAAGTCGATTCCGACTCATAGTGACCCTATAGGTTTTGCAAATGGTTGACGTGCTTAGCTGCTAACCAAAAGGGTGGTTCAAGTCCACCGAGGGGCATCTTGGAAGAAAGACCTGGTGAAGTACTTCTGAAAAATCAGCCATTGAAAACCCTAAAAAGCATAGTTCTACTCGGACACACATGAGTTGCCATGAGTCTGAATGGACTCAATAACAACTGGTTTTTTTAGTTGGGTTGTAAGGCCAACTGAGACCTTTAGGAAAAAAGGCATCATATATATATTTTTTTCCATTCGCTGGGGTGTGGGCTCGGAAAGGACATTCCAAAACCAGCTATTATTTTGTTTTTCCTCCTTTCTTGCTTAAGATAACATCAGTGGTAAGCTATAGGGGTAGTATTTTCCCTGTTTTCTGGAAGAGAACACTGAGGCACAAAGACAGGCTGGTCTAAGACCACATAATTAGTAATAGAATTAGAACTGGTTGTCAGATCTTTTGACATGTTGCCTGAGCTTGGTTCCTCTAGAATGTAATGCCTTTACATGTGACCTGGGCATTACTCATTAATAATAAGTTAAATATGAACTAGCTTGTTTACTAAAGCCATTTGAGATTTTTCACAATCATTTTGAAAAGCTCATCAGTTCCTGGCATTGTTAATAGATGTTTAAGAACTCAGAGCTATATAGTAGTCTTTCAAATTGACTTTTAGGAGCTTAGAAAATTTCCTGTGTCAGAAGGTAGACGCTATTACAGTAAAACCTGTATAAGGTGGAAACCTGTCAGAGAAGGTGTAAAAACCGGCATGGAGGCAGTGTCTGACTTCACAAGGGGAAAGAAGAATTAAGATCAACAGCCCCAAGGCTGATTCCGATGAGGTGGAGGTCATGTGTGCCTCCTCTCTCCGCCATCTTTACCAGTTCTGACACTAGCCATCCCTCCCACGGCATGCTCTACTCCTTTGCTGGGTTTGATAATTCATTGTAATGGCCACACAGAACTCACAGACAATACTCAACGATTGTGGGACCTATTAGGGAAGTGACAGTTACAGTTCAGCCTTCGGAACACTCAGGACACAGTTCCTCCATCAAGACAGCCTCTTCCCAGCTGTGTTCACAGCCACACTTCTCCCTGGCCCTAGGCCTCTGCCCAAAGGCACTCCACTTGCTTTCTCTGTGGTCCAGGAAACCCACCCCATCATCTCCTGCTGCTGGATTTCTGCTACTCGGTCTCTGCTGCCACACTGCCTTCAGTGTTACAGTTCTCTGTCTCTTGGTCCCACAAGCATCTCAGTGCAGGAATCCCTGATCCAAGGGACACACTCTCTGCTCCTGGCTGTTCTTCCTTGGTAGTGGTGGGTTCCTCTCTCTTCCGCCTTTGGGGTGGCTCATTTCAAACCCAGCAGGAAGATGGCAAAACTAACCAATCCCTTTGGTGGGCCACCATTACCCTATCTCACAGTCCCACTCAATCACTTGGGTGGGAGTTTCAAGACCATGGCTAGAATGGCCACACAAAAGTGATCCATCATACCACAGAAGGAAAATTAAAACATTTTCCACTAAAACAAGCAATAGAAAAGTGGTAAGACTGCACCCTGTTATATGTGGAAAACTTGCGAGACTAGGAAAAACAGGGCAGCCCTGTCAATTTCCAGCTATCACAAGTTTCACTATATAAGTGGAGGGGAGACCAAAACATTTTTTTCTCTTTCTCCTGGCCTTTTCTTTTTGGGGTGCCCTAACATTCTCTGTAATAGAAAGGGAGATTCAGTTTAAAGAGGTTGATGTTTTAAAAGAAAATGGGGACTTGAGAAAATATGGTGCAGTTTGTTCATTTCAAGTCTTTTACTTACTATGCTTTTCAATAATGGAAGGTTTGGTTTCTTTAAGGATAGAAAACTTTGGGTGATAAAAATATTTAGAGGAGGAAATCTGGATATTTTGCTAAGAGAAATTATGTGTAGGAGGGGTTTTGTTACTAAATGTGCTCTATGAAGGGTCACATGCTAGCTGGCTTCCACCTTCACCAAAAGCAAAATTTGAGATCCAGGTTAATTGAAGGACTGGCTTGTCATAGATTGACTTGTGTCCCCCCAAAATATGTGTCAACTTGGTCTGGCCATGATTCCCAGTATTGTGTGGTTGTCTTTTCCATTTTGTGGTTTTCCAATGTGTTAAACCATAATCTCTGCCTGTAGTTAAAGAGGATTAGGGTGAGATGTAACACCCTTGCTCAGGTCACAGCCCTAATCCAGTGTAAAGGGAGCTTCCCTGGGGTGTGGCCTGCACCATCTTTTATCTTACAAGAGATAAAATGAAAGAGAAGCAAGCAGAGTGGGGAACCTTATACTATCAAGAAAGAAGCACCCGGAGCAGAGCGCATCCTTTGGACCTGGGGTTCCTGCACGGAGAAGGTCCTAGTCCAAGGGAAGATTGATGACAAAAGACCTTCCTCCAGAGCTGACAGAGAGAGAAAGACTTCCCTTGAGCTGATGCCCTGAATCTGGACTTCTAGCCTACTAGACTGTGAGAAAATTAATTTCTCTTTGTTAAAGCCATCCACTTGCAGTATTTCTGTTACAGCAGCACAGATGACCAAGACAGGGCCTAACCAAGAAAGGCTGTGGGATCTGTTTAAAAGAACTTTAAAATTAGGTGTAATGCCAGGTTATCTAGCATACTTGGGGTCAGAGAGAGATAGAAGATGACCCTGGATACTTCAGAATTGTGAAGATTTTGTTAAAAGCAGCCAACCAGAAAATATTTACTGTCTGTTTGGTTTGGTATCTTTATTATATGCTGACATTGTTTGAAGCTTTGGAAGTATAGCCATGAACAGAACAGACTCCTTTCTTTAAAATGGCTTACATTTTAATAGGGAAAGACAAATAAGTAAAAATAAAAAATAATTAATTTCAGGCACAGACAAGTGTATGAAAATGATTAAAGTGTGAAGAGTGTTTGGGGGATGGCCTTAGTTGGGACAATCAGGAGAGTCATCCCTGAGGAGACGATGATTGTGATAAGGCCTAAATAAATGATCAGGCGCCTTGGTTGGAGGGTGGTGATGGATGAAAGTGTTTTATATTCCACTCTGATTTCAAACCATTGACCATCTTAAAGGAGCTAAGTGTGATGGTTTATATCATTTTACATCTAAAATGTTAGTAGATTTTAAGATACTATGATTTGTGTGGCAGTGAAGTAAAAGCAACATTAAATACTCGGATTGCCACCCTGAATTTCTCATGTCTTGCTTGGGTGCAAAAATAGACCTCGAATTTCTGTTTTTGAGTTTTAAACTCAATGCCATAGGCCACACAGGAATAGAGTCTTATAGTTTAACACAGATCACCTATTTGTGGAAAGGCACCGTGCTGACCTAATGATTTCAGAAACAAAAGTCCCTGTGTATGAATGCAGGTATGTGTGTTTTTGGTGATACAACCTTCTATAAAAGGAAAATGAAAAGTGAGAGAAGTGCCTAATTTTAAGTAGCTCTCTTTAATCTCCCAGAAGAGATTAATTCAAA
Organism: Elephas maximus indicus; assembly: GCF_024166365.1. Taxonomy (NCBI): domain Eukaryota; kingdom Metazoa; phylum Chordata; class Mammalia; order Proboscidea; family Elephantidae; genus Elephas; species Elephas maximus. The sequence goes on along the minus strand of NC_064821.1, from coordinate 88,601,556 downwards.
ATGGTATTAGTTGAAGGAAAACTAGTGGAGAGACTAATTTAGGGAAACCTCTCACCACTCTTTGTGAGATTGGGGAAGAAAAAGGGGTTCCTGGACTCTGGGAGGTTGGTTGGCTAGGGCGTGTCTACTTTGTCCAGGCAGGGTTTGCACAGATACTGACACTGGTGTCTTCCTTCTGGCAGGTGGCTCAATCACAAAGGAGTAAGACAGAAGCGTCTGAATGCCTGGCTGGGAATCAAGAATGAGGATGCCGATGAGTACGTCCTGTCTGTACCTTTCTGTCGGAGGGCTATGGATCTTATTTATATGTGCTAAATGTTAATTCTCATTATCGTCTGAAGACACTGAATCCAGAACTTTGCATTTCTTTTGTGCTGAATTGCCTGAAGAGTACCCTGTAGGCTCTTGACTTCAGAAACCTGTCCAGTCACATAAAATCTGAGTGCAGCAGCACTCAGTCATTCATATTTCAGTTTATTGGGTGTGGGACATGTGAATTCAGTGCTTTCCGTGCCATAGCAAGTAATGAAGTTCTTAAAAAAATGAAACAAAACTAATTGCAATTTAACTTTGTCATTTTTCGGTTAAAGATTTAGGAGAGGTTTACTTACGCATTTGCTTTTAGAAATAAGTAAACTGATTGTTAAAATAATATTTTAACATTAATTTTAGGACCTATTTTATGAATGAGGAAGATGAAAACTTGCCCCATTATGATGAGAAAACCTGGTTTGTTGAGGATATCAATCGAGTACAAGCAGAAGACTTGCTTTATGGAAAACCTGATGGTGCATTCTTAATTCGAGAGAGTAGCAAGAAAGGATGCTATGCTTGCTCTGTGGTGTAAGTCTTTTCTTGGGGTGTGGCCTTTTGAAAACTCTGCATTGATTAATTGAAAATCAACCTCTCATAAAATTCAGATTGAATTAGTTAAAATACAGTAATGAGGGCCCATCGCTTGGACCATTAATATTTGTACAAAGAAAAGAGTTGGTTGCTTTAGGAGACATCATGTCTGAAATTATCTGAGGCATTTTAATTTACATAGTAAACAGATGAGGTGTTTCTGTTGTTATTTGTAAAAAGTATTGTGAGATCTAGGGTTGATCTGCATGGTTAACTTGGTCTCCATCGTTAGATTAGGGAAGGCTTGATTAAATAGAAGAAAAGCTCTTATCTAAAATTTTTAATTAAATACTGTTTTGTTGAGGTAGTGATAGAAACTGTGGACGTGTCTTCCCTAAGATGATCTTGTGACTTTGGCAAAATCGTTTTAATGGAAAGTAAAATTGTGGGGCAACTAACCATGCCTCATTCAGATTGTTGTTGTTAGATGCCATCAAGTCTGTTCTGACTCATAGTGACCCCACGCACAACAGAACAAAACTGCCTGGTCCTGTAAAAAAAAAAAAAAAAAAAAAATTTTTTTTTTTTGCCATCCTCAAAATTGTTGTTATGCTTAAGCCCATTGTTGTAGCCACTGTGTCAGTCCATCTCATTGAGGCTCCTCCTCTTTTTCACTAACCCTCTACTTCACCAAGCATTCAGATATCCAGATAGAGAACTACTTAAAACATTTTTTTTTCAACCTGGGCTGCTCAAGTTATCTGAGTAGTGATGGCAGGAGAGGATGGCTTTTGCAGGATGTGGAATCTTTTAACACCAATAAAAAAAAAAAAAAAAAAGGGAAGGCAGAAAGCCCAGTGCATTGATCCCTCAGGTCTTTGGGTAGCAGCCTATCGGTTAAGGACTTCCTGGTAGAATGTACTTCTCAGCAGCTCAGTCAGTCCCTGGGAAGCCAATGAGTAGCTTGAGTCCTTGAGGCAGTTGAACTCTTATTCTCCTTCCATTAGCTACAGATGACCAAACTCATGTCCACAGCAGTTTGGATTTCCTTTGCCTAGGAAAAAACCAGCTGCAGTTACACATCATACTGGAATAGGTCCAGGAGATTGCTTTGAGGATGGTTGGAAGTAGGAGAGGCTGGCATCAGGAAAACTTCCAGTTGTTTGCCAACCATTCTGGCTACAGGAATCCTGCCTGCAGAGATTTCCCAAAATACTTAGAACATTTGCTGAAGTATGAATAAATCCAGTTTTTAGGAGACACAGTAAAATGAAAATGATCACACAGTAGGAGCTCAGGGCATGGAACTCATTTGTTTTTCCGTTTTAATTTCCATTAATGACATCATAAGGAAGCCTAAGAAGAAGTTGTTAAACTTCAGAGTCTTTTCAGGCCACAGACCTGCAGCTAGCAACGCGTGTGTTCTGCTAGGTTGAGGAGTCAGCTAGTGAGCACCTGTGATACTTACTGGTGTTGCCATTTGGGATAAGTACTTTGATTAGGGATACAACATCTAGACAACGAAACAGAAGACTTGAACAGCACTATAAAACATAAAACAATAGAGGTAACAGACATCTGTAGAACACTGTGCACAACAACAGCAGAATAAACAGTCTTTTCAAGTACACATGAAACATATGGTATAGACCATAGATTAGGCTGTAAAACAAATCTCAATAAGTTTAAAAGAATTGAAATCATACCAGATATGTTCTCCAAACACAGTGGAATGAAATGAGATAAAAATAGCAGAAGGAAATTTGAGAATTCACAAATATGTGGAAATTAAACAATATACTCCTAAATGACCCAAAAAAAGAACAAGGAAAATTAGAAAATACTTTGACTGAAAACAGAAACATAACAAAAAATGTGTGGGATGCAGCTAGAGGGAAATTTATAGCTGTAAACACCTATATTAAAATAAAGAAAGATCTTAAATCACTGACTTAACCTTCCACCTTGAAAAACTAGAAAAAGAAGAGCAAGGTAAATCCAAAGTTAGCAGAAGGAAGGACATAATAAAGATTAGAGTGGAAATAAATGAAATAGAGAATAGAAAAACAATAGAGAAATCAAGAAAACTAGAAGTTGGTTCTTGGAAAATATCAATAAAGTTGACATCTATTAGACTGGCCAAGAAAAAAAGAGAGAAGGCTCAAATTACTAAAATCAAGTTGAAAGAAATAAAAAGCATAATAAGGGAATACTATGTATGCCAACAAATTACATAACCTAGATGAAGTAGACAAATATCTTTGAAGACACAGACTACCTAAACCGACTCAAGAAGGAACAGAAAATTTGAAGGGTAACAAGTAAAGAAATTGAATTATCAAACTTCTCACAAAGAAAAGCCCAGGCCCAGATGGTACTGGTCAGTTCTACCAAATGTTTAAAAAATTAACACCATTCTTTCACAAACTCTTCCAAAAAATAGAAGAGGATGGAACGCTTTCCAGCTCATTCTACAAAGCCAGTATTACCCTGATACCAAAACCAGAAAAAAGACATCATAAGAAAACTACAGACCAATGTCCCTTAGAACATAGATGTAAAAATCTTCAACAAAATGCTAGCAAACCAGCGCTAGCAATATGAAAAGTTATATACACTATGACCAAGGGGATTTATCCTGAGAATGCAGGGTTCAACGATATCAAAATCAGTCAATGTAAAACACCATATTAATAGAATAAAGGACAAAAACCACATAATCATCTCAATAGATGCACAGAAAGCATTTGAGAAAATCCAATATTCTTTCATGATAAATACACTGAGCAAATTAAGAATAGAAGGGAACTTCCTCTGTCTGATAAAGGGCATTTATGAAAACCCTACAGCTAACATCATAGTTAGTGATGAAAGACTGAATGGTTTCTCCCTAAGACCAGGAGCATGATAGGGATATCTGTTCTCACTACTTCTATTCAGCATTGTACTGGAAGTTATAGCCAGAGCAATAAGGCTAGAAAAAGAAATAAAAAGCATCCAGATGGGAAAAATCATCCATTGAAAACTCTAGCAAGCACAGTTTTACTGTGACACATATGGGGTCACCATGTGTTGGAATCAACTTGATGGCAGCTGGTTTTTTAAATAAATGGAAAGACATCATGTGTTCATGGATTGGAGAAGTAATACTCTTAAGACGGTTGTTGTTAGGAGCTCGTGAGTCGATTCTGACTCAAAGCAACCCTGTGTACATCAGAATGAAACACTGCCCAGTCCTGCACCATGCTCACAATTGTTATGCTTGAGCCCATTGTTGCAGCCACTGTGTCAGTCCATCTCGTTGAGGGTCTTCCTCTTTTTTGCTGACCTTCTGCTTTACCAAGCATGATGTCCTTCTCCAGGGACTGATCCCTCCTGATAACATGTCCAAAGTATGTGAGACGTAGACTTGCCATCCTTGCTTCTAAGAAGCATTCTGGTCACACTTCTTCCAAGACAGATTTGTTCATTCTTTGGGCAGTCCACGGTATATTCAGTATTCTCTGCCAACACCATCTTCAGTCTTCCTTATTCATTGTCCAGCTTTTGCGTGCATATGAGGAGGTTGAAAACGCCATGGCTTGGGTCAGGCTCACTTCAGTCTTCAAGGTGACTTCTTTGCTTTTTAATACTTTAAAGAGGTCTTTTGCAGCACATTCGCCCAGTGCAATGCACTGTTTGATTTGACTGCTGCTTCCATGGGTGTTGATTGAGGATCCAAGTACAATGAAATCCTTGACAACTTCAGTCTTTTCTCCATTTATCATAATATTGCTTATTGGTCCAGTTGTGAGAATTTTTGTTTTCTTTATGTTGAGGTGTAATCCATACTGAAGGCTGTAGCCTTTGATCTTCATTGGCAAGTGCTTCAAGTCCTCTTTACTTTCAGCAAGCAAGGTTGTGTCATCTGCATAATACAGGTTGTTAATGAGTCTTGCTCCAATCCCGATGCCCCATTTTTCTTCAGATCTCTCAGATTATTTGCTCAGCATACAGATGGAATAAGTATGATGAAAGGGTACAGCCCTGACGCACACCTTTCCTGACTATAAACCACACAGTATCCCCTTGTTCTGTTCAGACGACTGCCTCTTGATCTATGTACAGGTTCCTCATGAGCACAATTAAGTGTTCTGGAATTCCCATTCTTCACAATGTTTTCCATAATTTGTTATGATCCACGTAGTTGAATGCCTTAGCATAGTCAATAAAACACAGGTAAACATGTTTCTGGTATTCTCTGCTTTCAGCCAGGACCCATCTGACATCAACAATGATATCCCTGGTTCCACATTATCTTCTGAATCTGGCTTGAATTTCTGGTAGTTCCCCGTTGTAACTGCTTTTGAATGATCTTCAGCAAAATTTTACTTGCATGTAATGTTAATGATATTGTTCAATATTTCCGCCTTTAGTCAGATCATGTTTCTTTGGAATAGGCATAAATATATGGATCTCTTCCATTTGGTTGGCCAGGTACCTGCCTGCCAGATTTCTTGGCATAGACTAGTGAGTGCTTCCAGCGCTGCATCTGTTTGTTGAGACATCTCAATTGGTATTCCATCAATTTCTGGAGCCTTGTGTTTTACCAATGCCTTCAGTGCAGCTTGGACTTACTCCTTCAGTACCATTGGTTCCTGATCACATGCTACCTCCTGAAATGGCTGAATTCTTTTTAGTATAATGACTCTGTGTATTCCTTCCATCTTCTTTTGGTGCCGCCTGTGTCGTTTAATATTTTCCTTGTAGAATCCCTCACTGTTGCAACTTGGGGCTTGAATTTTTTCTTCAGTTCTTTCAGCTTAAGAAATGCTGATCATGTTCTTCTCTTTTGGTTTTCTATCTCCAGGTCTTTGCATGTTTCATTATAATACTTTATTTTGTCTTCTGGAGCTGCCCTTTGAAATCTCTTTTAGTTCATCATTTCTTTCATTTTAGCCAGTTTGTCCTACTGTGGGGGCTGTGTGTTGCTGTGATTCTGAAAACTGTGCCACTGGTATTCACATACCAGCAGGGTCAGCCATGGTGGACAGGTTTCAACTTAGCTTCCAGACTAAGACAGACTAGGAAGAAGGATCTGGAGGTCTACTTCTGAAAAAATTAGCCAGTGAAAACCTTATGAATAGCAGCAGAACATTGTCTGACATAGTGCTGGAAGATGAACCCCTCAGGTTGGAAGGCACTCAAAATACAACCGTGGAAGAGCCGCCTCCTTAAAGTAGAGTCGACCTTAATGACGTGGATGGAGTCAAGCTTTCAGGATCTTTGTTTGCTGATGTGGCATGACTGAAAATGAGATGAAATAGCTGCAAACATCCATCAATAATTGGAACCTGGAAGGTACAATGTATGAATCTAGGAGAATTGGTAATTGTCAAAAATGAAATGGAATGCATAAACATCGATATCCTAGGCATTAGTGAGCTGGAGTGGACTGGTATTGGCCATTTTGAATCAGACAGTCATATGGTCTACTGTGTTGGGAATGACAGCTTGAAGAGGAATGGCATTGCATTCATTGTCAGAAAAAACATTTCAAGATCTACCCAAGTACAACACTGAGTGATAGGATAATATCCATATGCCTACAAGGAAGACCAGTTAATAGAACTGTTACTGAAATTTATGCACCAGCCACTAAGGCCAAAGATGAAGAAATAGATTTTTACCAACTTCTGCAGTCTGAAATTGATTGAACATGCAATCAGAATGTGTTGATAATTACTGGTGATTGGAATGTGAAAGTTGGAAAAAAAGAAGGATCGGTAATTGGAAATTATGGCCTTAGTGGTAGAAATGATACTGGAGATCACATGATAGGATTTTGCAAGGCCAACGACTCCTTCATTGCAGGTATACCTTTTTTCAACAGCGTAAATGACTGTACACATGGATGGATCTTGCCAGATGGAATACACAGGAATCAAACTGACTACATCTGTGGAAAGAGATGATGGAAAAGCTCAATATCATCAGTCAGAAAAAGCCAGGGGCTGACTGTGAAACAGACCATTAATTGCTCTCATAAGATGGAAGTTCAAGTTGAAGAAAATGAGCAGGAGTCCATGAGAGCCAAAGTATGACCTTGAGTATATCCCACCTGAATTTAGAGACCATCTCAAGAACAGATTTGACGCATTGAACACTAATGACCGAAGACCAGATGAGTTGTGGAATGACATGAAGGACATCCTACATGAGGAAAGCAAGAGGCCATTAAAAAGACAAGAAAGAAAGACCAAAATGGGTGTCAGAAGAGACTCTGAAACTTACGATGGTAATGTTCCCCAAATTGATCTACAGATTCAATGCAAATTTTATCAAAATCCCAGCTGACTTTTTTTTTTTTGCCGAAATAGACAGGCTAGTCCTGAAATTCATATAAAAATGCAAGGGACCCAGAATAGCCAAAACAATCATGAAAAAAAGGGAAAAATTTGGAGGACTGTCACACTTCCCGATCTTAAAACTTATTATGAAGCTTTTGTAATCAAGACTGTGTGGCATTGGCATAAGGATAGACATAGATCAATGAATAGAATTGAAAGTTGATAAATAAGCCCTTACATTGACGGTCAGTTGGTTTTCAACAAGGGTGCGAAAACAATTCAGTGGGAGAAAGAATAGCCTTTTCAACAAATGGTGCTGGGAGAAATGGATATCTACATGCAAAAGAATGAATTTGGACCCCCTTACCTCATACCATATATTTAAAGAAAACGAACTCAGAATTTATCATGAGCCTAGTAAGAGCTAAAATTATAAAACTCTTAGAAGAAGAACATAGGTTTAAATCTTCCTGACCTTGGATTTTGCAGTGGTTTCTTGGGTATGGCACTGAAAGTAACAGCAACAAAAGAAAAAACAAAAACAGTTAAATTGGACTTAGTCAAAATTAAAAACTTCTGTGCTTCCAAAAATATTGTCAGGGAAGTGAGAAGAGCCCCCAGAATGGGAGAAAGTATTTATAGATCGCACAGTAAAACCTGAGAAGGTCAGAACCTGTGTAAGGCAAAACCTGTCAGAGAAGGAAAACTCAAATATTTTCCACTAAAATGATTACTTCAGCCTAATAAATAGTCTCTGAAAGCCGGAACCTACTAGATATGGATGGAATTAGAAAATTGATGGTATTGCAACCCCAAAAACAGAAAGTACAGCTGTGAAAGCCAGAAATAGTTGCAAGAAGTATAAGAGTCAGAGACGAAGGCTCAGTCTTCCACTTCCTTTTGCATTGTGTGTGTGAGTGTGTACTGTGCATTGTTTCTGTTCTCCAAGTATGTCTATTCTTTACGTTTTTGCCTTTTTTGTTGTTTTGCTTGTTTATTTTTGTCTGTGAATTGTTTCCAGCAAAGAACAAGTTTCATAAGTTTGAAAGAAGGTGAGAGATACTAATACCTTTATTTTCATTAAAATCTAGCAAGGAACAATTTTTTTCCTTGTCTTAAGAGGTTTTACTCTTGTCCTTATCTTTAATTTTTAGTTTTTGCTTTAGCTGTTTGTAATTTTGATACACATTATTACAATTTTCAAAATCTACTTCATTTCCTTGAAATTCTTCCCTTCTGAATTTGTTTTGCCCAAAAATAAGAGAAGCATTTCCCCATTTAACACATTCAGTGTGTACAAAAGCAAAAACATTCTTCTTAGGTGGTTTTTTTTTCTTAAATATTTTATTGAAGCATGCTAACTTTATCATATAATGATATTGGTAATTTTCATTTTTTTTCTTTTTGTTTGAGGTATTCACATTTTCAGGAAGGTAAGATCATAAATTCCTTAAGTTTTATAAGAACTTATTTCCTTTTTTAAAATGCTTATTTAAAAAAAAAAAAAAGTTTATTACTTCCCCACCGTGGACAAGAGAGTGAGAAATTTATCTCCAAGAGAAGTTTTGCATCAAAATAATAACCAAAGCGAAAAAGACCATCAAGGAAGCTATAGTTAAGTTCAAGTGCTGCAAAATGCAAATTTACTCAATTATGATTAAAAAAAAAAAAAAAAAAAACCAGTTAAAGTAAATGAAAAATACATGAGCAGCACCAAAGGTAACAGTCAAAAAAGGAAGGCGGAATGGAAATTATGTGGAAATCAACAGGTCTGTTCTTGAGTGGTTTCTTCAAGCCTCTGCCAAAAATGTTCCCGTTTCGGGACCTGACCTGCAAACAGAGGTGAAAGAAACGGCAAAACTTTTAAGTTGATGGATTCTTAGTGTCTAACGGGTGGCTTCAGAGTTTCAAAAGAAACATGGAATCACTTGCAGTATAGCTCGTGAGGAGTCAAACAAGGTTGACAAGACATTATTCAAGACTGGTTCAGAATATTAGAGATTATAAGGGATATGATTCTAAAGACATTGCAAACGCCGATGACACTAATCTATTTGCAGTTGATTCCGTCTCATAGTGACCCTATAGGACAGAGTAGAGCTGTCTCATAGGGTTTCCAAGGAACGGCTGGTGGATTCAAACTGCTGACCTTGTGGTTAACAGCTGAGCTCTTAACCACTGTGCCGCGAGGCTTCCTATGTCTAATACAAAAAAAAAAAAACCAAACCCGTTACCATCAAGTCGATTCTGACTCATAGCGACCCTATAAGACAGAGTAGAACAGTCCCATAGGGCTTCCAAGGAGTGCCAGCTGGATTCTAACTGCCAACCTTTTGTTTAGCAGCCGTAGCTCTGAACCACTATGCCACCAGGATCCTGAAAATGAAGGGGGAAAAATGTTCTGGGGTCGGTTTTCAAAAGAGTGGCTTACTGTCCTCTTGACCACATTTATGGATTGGACGTTTGAGAAACCATGGGTAATTGGGTGAGAAACTTGCTTCAAGATGCTTCAAGAATGTCAAAATTAAATCAGCTTTCAATAGAATGGAATTGGAATAAAAAAAATTGGAAGATGGGAGCAATTTACAAAGTTTTTAAATAAACTTAACAATAGCATGAAAAAACAAAATCAAAGCATTCTTTTGTTTATTGACAGTGCTACTTGCCATTGATCACTGCTCCTGTCCAATATTAATTTTTTTCCACCATCCACAATGTGATTCCTATAATCTCTAGATAATGGCATTACCCAAAATAATGAAGTAAACTACAGGAAGGGATTACTTCAAAAAGTGATTGCAACATTGAGATGTGCAAGATGGCACCAAGGAGTTTGGGGAAAATCAGTGTCCTTGATCCAATTTCACTTCTTAACCAGTCAATCAAAATGATTAAGGAAGAAACCATAAGAAAATGCTTTAAGAACTGTGGTTTCTTACTGGGCAGTGGCTGTAGTATACAAAATGAAACAGTTATTGAACATGATAACATCATGCAGGTTCAGGACTCAATAAATGACATTTATAGTGGTGTTTCAGAAAATAGGGTTAGTGCTGCATCTTATATTGATATAGACAAAGAAATTGCCACAGAAATGGACGATATAGACCTGCAAGAAAATGTGGACTCTAAAGATGACAATGATGAAGATGATGAAGACCTAGTATTAGAAATGCCTGAGCCTTTAAGTCAAACACAAGTTTTCAGCTCTGTAAAGGCTTTGATGGAATTTGGAAAAGTTAAAAGAGACCAAGGGTTTTTTGATAAGGCTATGGACTTAGAAATTTGTTTCAATAATTTCAACAGAAAACCAAAACTCAACAGTTGATGTTAGATGTTTCTATTAAAAAGTGAATTTTACTCATATCTTTGTTTGAATAGTATATGTACGTCTCATTTGAATAAACCTGTAAATTATAAAAATGGTTTAATTTCTTTTCCAGTTCTATAAAATTAAAAAGAAACACTTTCTGGGTGTTTGTGAGGTAGAACCCTGGTGGTGTGGTTAAGAGCTATGGCTGCTAACCAAAAAGGTTGGTAGTTCAAATCCACCAGGCGCTCCTTGGAAACCCTATGGGGCAGTTCTACTCTGTACTATAGGGTTGGTATGAGTTGGAATCGACTCGATGGCAGCAGGTTTGGTTCTTTTGATTGTGGGGTAGAATTCTTAATACAAAACGATAGAAAAGTGGTTAGACCTCACCCTGTCAAAGACGGAAAACTTTCGAGACCTGGACGAACAAAGGAGTCCTGTTGAGTTCCAGCTTTTATAGGTTTCACTGTATTTGATAAGGAGCTAGTATGCAGAATATAAAGGAGCCTTGGTAGCACAGTTGCTAAGCGCTTGGTTGCTAACTGAAAAGTCAGCAGTTTGAACTCCACCTGCCGTTGCACGGGAGGAAGACCTTGTGATCTGCTTCCGTAAAGATTACAGTCAAGAAAACCCTATAGGGCAGTTCTCCTGTGTCCTGTATGGTCACTATGAATTGAATCAACTCAACAGCAATGGGTTTTGGTATCCAGAATACAAGGAGCCCTGGTGGTACAGTGTTTTAAGTGCTTGGCTGCCAACCAAAAGGTTGGCGGTTCAAACCCATCCAGTAGCTCTGTGGGAGAAAGACATGGTGATCTTCTGCTGTAAAGATGACAGCTAAGAAAACCCTGTGGGGTGGTTCTACTATGTCACATGGGGCCTCTATGAGTCAAAAATTGACTTGATCACACTCAACAACAACAAATCCAGAATACATAAAGAACTCTTACAGCTCAAGAAGACAGCAGCCTAGTGAAAAACTGGGCAAAGGATGTGAACAGACATTTCTCCAAAGAAGATGTACAAGTGGCCCGTAAACATGAAAACATGCTCAACATTATTAGTTAGGGAAATGCAAACCAAAACCACAACAAGATGGTTTAAATAAAAAAGACACTAACAAGTGTTGGCAAGGATGTGGAGATATTGGAACCCTCATACACTGCTGGTGGGAATGTAAATGGTGCAGCCACTTTATAAAAAACAGTTTGGCAGTTCCTCAAAAAAGTCAAACATAGAATTACCATATGAGTCAGCAATTCAACTTTTAGGTATCTACACAAGGAAAATGAAAACATATGTCAACACAAAAACTTGTATGTGAATGTTCAGAACATCATTGTTTGTAATAACCCCAAAGAGGAAACAACCCAAATGTGCATTAGTGGATGAATGGATAAACCAAATATGGTATACCTTAGAATGGAGTATTATTCAGCCATAAAAAGAAATGAAGTTCTGATACAAGCTCCCACATGAACAAACCTTGAAAACAGTGTGCTAAATGAAAGAAGCCAGACACAAAGGCCATGTATTGTATGATTCCATTTATATGAAATGTCCAGAACAGGCAAATCCATAAAGACAAAGTATGTTAGTGGTTGCTGGGGGCTGGGGGAGTCAGAAAATGAGGATTGACTGCTGAGGGGTAAGTGGTGTTTTTTTGGGGGGGGGGTGACGAGAATATTCTGGAATTAGTGATGATAGTTGTACGTATCTGTGAATATACTAAAAATCACTGAATTATACACTCAAAAAAAGAAAGAAATTTGATTTGTTCTGCTCCTCTCCAGTGCATTCTTGCCTAATGAGGATCTAGAGCTGAGTGATTAATTGCAGCCATCCATTTTAGCTCTACCAGCTCTTGATGGGAAATAAAGGATATTTCTGTGGCCGTGACTGTATCTGGGGGGTTGGGAGCACACACCTGCATGTGATGTATTGCAAGTTTTGTCTGATCTAGAAAACACTTCTCTTCCTTTGTGTAACAGTGCTTTCAGACTTTTGGCCATTATGGAGCCCTAGTGGTGCAAAGTGGGAAACCCTGGTGGTGTAGTGGTTAAGTGCTACAGCTGCTAACCAAAAGGTCAGCAGTTCGAATCCGCCAGGTGCTCCTTGGAAACTATGGGGCAGTTCTACTCTGTCCTATAGGGTCGCTATGAGTCGGAATCGACTCGACGGCAGTGGGTGTTTTTTTTTTTTTTTGGGGGTTTAGTGGCGGTGCAATGGTTAAAGCAATAGACTGCTAACCAAAAGGTCAGTGGTTTGAAACCACCAGCAGCTGTGAGAGAGTCTGCTTCCATAGAGATTTACAGCCTTGGAAGCCCTATGGGATCACTACGAGTTGGAATTGACTCAATGGCACTGGGTTTGGTTTTGGTGTTTTATGTTGTTACCTTCCTTAACATTTTCCCCGTGCTGTTTGTGTGTTGTATCTCTGCAGTGCCGATGGGGAAGTGAAGCACTGTGTGATCTACAGCACTGCTCGGGGCTATGGCTTTGCGGAGCCCTACAACCTGTACAGCTCCCTGAAGGAGCTCGTGCTCCATTACCAGCAGACATCCCTTGTTCAGCACAACGACTCCCTCAATGTCAGGCTCGCCTACCCTGTCCACGCACAGATGCCATCGCTCTGCAGATAAAGGGGATGGGAAGAGAGGTGGCTCTCTAGCAGTCTTTTCTACAGTTTTTATTAGACTATGAGGGCATTCTTTCTACGTAGACTGCTTGTTTTGCACAAGAAGTGATTCTGTGAATGTGAAGTGGAGACCGAGCAGCAGCCGGCCAGGGTTGGGGAAGAAGGGGTATGGTTCCCTGGTACTCAGCCATGCCACTGCACTGACATACTAAGCTGGAAGCAGATGTCGTTTTTTGGAAAGTTTGTTTTATTGGGGTTTTTGTTTTGTTCAGCCAGTCACCCTCAACAGAACACATTAGGCTTGGGTGGGGGTTATTGGAACCCTCTGAAGAATCCATGTCTTCTTTTGGTCTTCGAGAGTGCAGCAGGGGCCTGGCTCGCCAGGAGTTCTGTCCTCATCTGGCAGTCTCTCTTAGGATACATATGAACTCCCCACTCCACCCTACTGCCCCTCAAAAAAAAAAAAAAAAAAAAGAAGGCTCTTTTGGTTCTGTGGTAGCATGGGATTTGGTGAAAAAGGCAACCAAAGGAAAATGGGGAAGCTTGGGATTTCATTTAAGGAGTCTAAACCAAGGGGAGGAAACCTTCAAGTGAAGGTACTTTATTTCTTACCAACATAATTTAGGCTTCAGTAGCCCCTAGCTCCTCCCTCTATAGAAGCATTATGTGTAGGAACCAAATCGATTCCACCAAAACCATGTTTGTTGCTGGTCTAAGGCCTGATGGGAAAGGCAGCCGTAGTATCTGAATGCACACTTCTATACCAAAACTTGAAAATAAAAGGATAACTAGAATGTATGAGTTTTTGCAAACACTAAATTGGTCAGTGCAACTTGTTCTGCCCTGCCCTTGTATTTTGGAGATGAAGAATAGTGTTTTTTTTGTGGAGATGGTGAGCTTTGAATCATAAAATGAAGTTGGTGCTTTTGTGGTGTTTCCTTAGTCTAAAGAATGATCTCTTGTTTGAAACCTTTGTAACTTGTTTGTATGAGTAAAGAAAAGGTGCAATCCAGTGCTTTTAGATGACTTGAATATACCAAATAATGATATAGAACAACATTTTTACATGTGCTTCCCCAAGTTTAAAGACCCTGCAGAAACAGTACACATGGTTTAATTTCTCTTTATCTCTTCCTCCTCTGCTGGATGGGGCTTAGAGAACCATAGGTGGCTATGGCTATAGCAGGAAGGGGGGCAGATTGTGGACAGGGACCTCAGTAAATGCAGACTCCGAAGTGCTGGAGTCCAGGGTGAGGGTCTTACCACAGGAGCACATTAATTTCTGAAGCTTTTGCAGAAAGAGGAGAGGATGGCTTAGAGTTCAAACTGTTAATAAGAGCCATCTAGAAGCTTTTCTCTTTGTCTTTTTTTGTGGTCCTGCTATTAAGACAATGTGCACGGTCTGTCCTCATGCTCCATCGACCCTGATTTTAGGCCAGGAATCTTCTGCTCCATGTGGTTTAAGCCTTCTAGCTGAGTGAAGCTAGGCGAATGGAGTAGGGCAGGCATCTACTCCTGTCTGCATTGTGCCCCACCCCCAGTTGTCAACACTCATTTGACAGATAGAGTCCATCTGTCTCTGAGCCAACCCTGGAACCATAATAGGCTCAGAATGAATCAGCTGTTTGAGCGTAAAGCTGTGCAGTCAGGCATCCTGGCTGATTTAGACGAGCCAGTGTCTGGATCTTGGTGCATAAGGCTTATGGCTAGGGAAGCTCTCGTTTTAGGAGTGGAAGAAGAACAGATATTGCTTTCACTGAGCACTTACCTTGGTGATGAGGCCTAGAATGGACCATAATGTAGAAATAGATGTGGATTAAAATTTTTGGAAAAACCTCCAGTTCTTAGTGATGAGGCTGGGAAGGAAAGCGTATCTTTGGCTTTTCCTTGGTTAAATTGCAGTTTCAGGGTTGGGTCAGAGACAGGGACAAATGAACCCCTACTCACTGTCACTCTCCTGACTTAAGCTCTTAACTGACAGCCAGCCAGTTGCACACCCTTCCCTTCAAATTGCCAGGTTGAAATTTTTCTGAAAGTTTTACTGGGTGATACCAAGCCAGTTGCTGCTGGGCACACCTGGATGGCCTTGCACCTGGTGTTGAACCTGTTTAAGCAGGTGGGTGCTCAAGATTGGGTACAAAGAATTCTCCTTTCTGGTACTAAAATTTTAGTGTGTGCTGAATGTCTCTTAAAATCAACTAAAATGGGAATAAGAATATATGCCTGTAATGTTGGACCTTGTGCCTGCACCTTAGCAGGTAGACATTGGGGAGGGCAGCTACAGAGCAAGCACCATCTTATTATCTACCCATTGGCTGGCTTATGGAGAAGGGCTGCTTTTATTTCCTGTCCTACATTCCTTTGTTTTTTTTCTTTCCTGTTTTTCATTTTTTAGTTTATTGCTTTGTGGGATCTAAGACCCAGGGATCCTTTGAGAAGTTGGAAGATATCTTTTCTGACCAGTTGCCACATGATTTGCTTGATACCGAGCCAGTGGAAAATGGCGTAGAGGCCAGCCTAGTAACCACTGAGCCGTGTGTGTGTGTGTAAGGGCAGTATGCAGCTCCTTTGCCCCATGGTCTTGGGAGCAGGTCTGAGTCTACCTCTGTGTCCTGTCCCATGATCTGGGCCCTGCGACTATCCCTTCTGGCATGTTAACCACAGCCCCACCAAGGCAGAAGGTAAGGGGACAGACCAAGACCAGATCCCACTGTAGGGGTAGATCTTGGAGCTGAAGGAGGGGCTCAGTGTTTTCTTGGCTAGGAAGGCCAACCACCAACACGGGAGGACCTCAGGGATAGTCGGGCACAGGTCTTAACAATGCTGTCCTCCACCTTGCCAGAGATGCCAAACCTTGGCCATGGCCCAGGCCTGTGCAGGCTGGCTATATCCTTACCACTCTATGGCAAAGGCCGAGGGCTTCCTAATACACCCACCTCCCCTGAAACCTTTGTGGGACTTCCCACTTGCTCCCTGGGTCTTTGGACCTCATGAGCTTTGAAGAAGCTTTGAGAGCCAATGTGGTGTCTTCCATGGGTCTCCTCTTATTGGTGCAAGAAACCAGCCTCATGGGTCCTCTTGGGACAAGAAGCAGATCTGGGCCATGCTTGGTTTCTAAGGTGGTCTCTGCTGCCAGTTAACATCCCAGAGTAGGCATCTGTGAGGCTTCAGTGGCCTCAGAAGCCAGAGGGTCCAGGTGGAGGCCTAGCTGGGCCCTCTGCTGCCAGCTGCTCAGCCTTGCTTTAGCTCTAGTCACTTGTGACAAACAATGTTGTTTCCTTACAAATTCCAGCATGTGATGTTGGTGCCCTGTTGTTACTTGTGAAAAACCTGTTCTGTTGTCTTTGATGTAGTCAAAAAAATTCATGTAGTTTATGTAAAAATACCTGATTCACAAGGAAGCCAACTGTGTGTCTTGTGTTGGGACAGTTCATAATGTAGTTCCTAGACCACTTTTGCAAATTGTTCTTGTCACCAGTTGTGTTCAGACATTGCTGTGCAGTTGTGGGGAAGGGCGGGGGGAAGGTGAGGGAGATATTTTTTGGTCTTTTTGTTTACCTTCCTCAAGAGGGGACAGTTTGGCCAACTTGCTCTAGTAATGCAATAAAGACATTGCAATAAAACACCTTATTGTCCTCATGTGATGGTGGGATGGGCTGGAGAGTGGGGCAAGAGGGAAGACGACTGGGATGTTGAAAGCCCTTGAATCACCCAAACCTTCTCTCCCAGGAGCACTAAAAGACTGATCCTTACGATGAACTGGGGCCATCGGAGGCTGTCCTCTTCTCCCCTCCAACAAGAAGCTAACCCAACAGGCATGCTGCTGGAGTCCTGTCCATTCAACACAGGACACAGGGAAACTCAGAAACTGACTCTGGGAAAGTTAACTCTGAGAGCCATTTCCTACCCAATCCATCTACTGCCAATTTTTAGAAAGCCCGGTTTGCTGGTTTTCATCACCTCTTTTTGCCTGGAAATCAAGCATCTCCATGTTCTACTCTGGGGGCAGAGGGAATAGACTCAGTCTACTGTTACTGCCCCGGGCCCTTGTTACTCACCTGCCTTGTGCTTTGTTGAGATTCCTGCCTGTTGGGAATATAATGAGCAAATGTGTGAAAACCTCCAGTTGTGAAAACCTCTGGTTGTGCAAACCTCTAGTTGCAAGGGACATTGCAGCTCTCAGCCATGTCTCTCAGGCCCCACCCAGCTGTGTACTCCATTACAAAACAAGATTGGGGACAGGAACAACAGTCTGTGGTTCTAAATGACCTTACCTACGCCCCTTCTCCCCAACACTGTTTAGCTACACAGCACCCCCAAGACCGCTGCTAGGAACTATGGATTATCTCTCCTAATCCCAAGAGTTGACAGCTTCCACTTCTATGCTGAGGATGTTCAAATTCCTATCTCCAGCCCAGGAGCTGAATGTCTTCATGCGGGGCCTTGGGTTTCCACAGGCACTTCAAACTTTTTGTTTACTTCACAGAGAAAATGTATGCTTGGCTGTGAATGCCCCTCACCTTCCCACCCCCAAACCTACAAACCTGTCTATATCCATGTACCTCCTCACCCCTGTTAAATTACAAAAGGTAGCCTTCCCCCAACTAAAGCCAGTCCCTCCACATGTATTTTAAATCCTATTTTTTCTTGCCTTCTCAGGAATTTCATATGATCTATCAGTTCTTTCACTATTATTTCCTCTCAACTTGATCATCCCCGTTGACATTTAAACATAGTTGGATGTCTCTTATCCCATTTCCCCAATCCTATCTCAGTCCCATATCCCTTTATCTCTTTTCTCCCCTTCAAAGCCAAATCTTTTAAAAGAGTTGTCTAAATTTGTCTTCATTTCCTCAAGCATTTCAGTACAGGTTCCACCACTACCTGGAAGTGCTCTTCCTGTCTTCGATGTCTGCAGTGACTGCGTCCTCCACGAAACACTTGTCCGTTGGGTCTGACAACTCATTCATCTAGTTTTCCTCCTACATCTCTGTTCCTTTTAAGTTTCCTAGACAGGTCCATCCTCTGGCCCTCTTCTCACTTATGCTTTTTTCCCTGGCAGTTTTATCCACACGTAATTATTTGTGTCCCACCTAGATCTCTATTGGAAGGTCCCTCATATTCAGCATATTGAATGCAGGTCACCCCTAGCCTTTTGGTTCTCTTCTATTTCGGTGAATGGAAATATAATATATCTGGCTATGTAAGTCAGAAATATAGTCGTTACCCATGACATATTTCTCTGCTTCATGTCTGCCTAAAACCCACCACCAGATTCTGTCTTTTATACCCTCTGAATATCACTGAAACACACCACTTCTCTCCAGCTTCACTGCCTCACTACTATCTCTCTCTTACCTTGATACTTGGAAGGCTTCCCTTCTTCCATTCCTCCCGCCTTCAATCCATTCTTATAGCCTCTGAGTCTTTTCAAAGTAAAAATCTGAACATGCGTAAGACCATTAAAGAACTTTCTATTGCTCTTAGAGTAAATTTTAAAATGGTCTAGTTTCTCTCAACCTCTCTAGCTTCATCTCATACTTTTCTGATCTTAGTTCAAGGGTCATTTCCTTAGGAAAGCCTTTCCTAGTCTAGGTCAGGTTGCCTTGTTAGGTTACTATGTTCTTTTCCCTCTCAACCCTTACCGATCTGTTTATCCATCTGCTTTTCTGACCATAAGATGAATGTCTGTCTTTCCCATTACTCTATGAGAAGGGTTCACATCTCTTTTTGTTCGTCCTTTTATCCTTGGGGCCGAGCACTGAGTAAATTTTTTGCCGAATGATTGAAATATAAGACCCAAACATCCCACTATTTAACCACTTTCCTTGTCCTTCAGATTCACTCCTTCCCAGGATGTACCTCTTATCTATGGCTTTACATTCTTCCCTGTCTAGCCTGGACCAGTGGGCCTCACCGATTCAGTGTCATTAAGACTGCAGTACACGTTTGTCGTTTAGGCTGCCCAGCATCTGGCCTAATTTTAGGGATTTCTCCATTGTGTGCCCCTTGGTAGGAAGCAGGACCTCATCTCTCTTTGCTACAGAGTACTGTGGGGGCCCAGACAGCTGGTCAGGGCTTGGCTAAACAGATGTCCTCACCTACGACTCAGAATTTGAGCAAGCGATGCCAACGGGGAGGGCTGATGAGACTGGGTTCGTGGCAGTGGTGGTTGGTCTGGCAGTGACCAAAAGTGGAGGCCTCCTTGGCCAGAATGTTGCTGCTGCCCGACCCCTCGTTATTACTTAATGCTCCTTTCTGGAGCCTGTTTTTTAGTCTCCTCTCAGTCCCATGAACTACCCCATATCCTCTTACTGATTCCATTTCTGCCTACAAGTTAATCAGATTCAATTTCTGTTGGTTGCAAGAAAGACTATGATGGAGAAGACAGCCTTAGCCGGGAATCACCGCAATTGCTCCTTTTCCAGTTCACATGTCCAGGCTGACAGGCTGGAGAATACACAGATGCCTGAGTTGTGCCAAGACAACTTCGAGACCTCTAATCTCTGAGAGTAGTGGTTAAGATTTTGAGCTCTGGAGTCAGAATGCTTGAGTTGGAATCTGGCTTCATTTTGGGCAAGTTAATGTTTTGTTGCTTCAATTTCCTAATCTGTAAAATGGGGCTGATAATAACTACTTCATAGAGGTATGTGAGGAGTAAATAAATATGTATAAGGAGCTTAAAAGAGTGGAGCATAAGTGCCTGAAAAAGTTGGTTATTGCTGCTCAGTGGTCATTCTGAGTCAGCTCTCTCTCATTTCCATCGTTAGCTATTTCAAACCCTCCCCCCTTTCCTTAAACTTACTATTTCATCATTCTCAAAGATCTCACCCTCTCCTTCATAGAAAATGGATCATCAGACAAGCCCTCCAACTTCCTGCTACCAGACCTACAGGCCCCATTGCCTCTGTCACACTGGAATTGGGGCTCACGTTTTATCCAGCTCAGTCTCTGGTTCAGGGTATCATCTCCCACTTCAATTCTCTTTTCACTGCCCCACGGCCACCCTACTCCAGCCAGTGATGTTGGGCCTTCTTCCCTTCTCGTTCTACACATTCCCTGTACAATCCACATCTACTCCGAAAGCTTTAATTACCATTTATTCGCTGATGGCTCCCCAATTGAGGTGTCCAGCTCCTCTCACTTTCCCGCCTTCTTTCCAGACTGGTATTACCTCCTCACTGATACTGTCCTCGTTCAGACCACCGTGAACTGTTCACTACATCCCTTTCTCTCTGGTCTGCTGCTCTAGTCTCTACACTACACTGGAGCCAGAGTAATCTTCCTAAACCTCAAATCTGATTATGCCATCTCCTTGCAAGTTACCTTTCAGAAACACCACACTCCCCACGAGGGTAACCCCAGTCCAAGGTTTCTCAAGGGGAACACCGCTGGTGCTTGGGGCAGTTGCTGTATGCGTTGCAGAATGCTTAGCATCTCTGTGCCCGCCCCACCTCCAAATGTGTCATTGTGACAAAAAATAAACACCCACATACCAGACAGTGGCGATGGTTGCACATGAATGTAACTAATGTCACTAAATTGCGTATGTAAAAAATGTTGAAATGGTAAATGTTTTGTTAAAGAAAACAAAAGCAAAACCACACCCTACATTTCTAACCCCTTTTTCAGTTCCTTCCTCCCATGAGCTGCTGTCCTTCTCTTCATCTGAGGATGTCACACTTCCAACCAGATCCTGACATTGTGAGACGCTCATTCCCAGTCCTCCCCCTGGAGTCCTCTTGGCAGCAGCCTGTGACCTGCGTTCCCAATACCCAGAATCCGCAGGCCTAGGATCTGCTATCAATGAACGTCTTAAGAGGAAGAAGGAAGTTGAAGAGGGGACTGGAAGCTAAAGGCCCTGTCAGAGTGGGTGGAGCGTGCCCTCTGGTGGCCACAGCCTTCTTGCGCAGAGCGACAAAGAGCAGTGCACGTATGCATAAGGCACCCAGAGGCATTTTCCTGTCTCCAGGCCCCTTGAAGCTTCTCCTTCAGACTTAGGCACTGGTTTGTGGGACTACTGGTGCAGGAAAGCAGTTTTGCAGGTTCTCCATCACCACGAGGCACTCTTCTTTTAGCCCACCATAGCCCAGCTCCCCACTTGTGTGACCGCCTCACTCCCAACATTCTGCAGTTCCATTCACACCTGGCCCCACTGATGTGCTCCTCGTTTCCCTACCATCCACACCACCCACCCTCCCACAAGGGCAATTCTAGCCACTGGACATTGCACACCTCAGCAATGTCCATCTCCTAACAAAGCCTTATTACTAAATTCAGTATGCAGTTTCTGCTCTCGCCTCACCTGACCGCAACATTTTAACTATTTCTCTCTCCGCTTAAAAACTCTTTAGATTTTATGATTCTCTTCTGCTTTTTCTTTTTGTGTGTGCGTGCCTTAAATGTTAGTGTTCATTGATGTGTTACTGTTGATACTTCTGAAATTTCTTGTTTCTAGATTTCCCTCAGTTCCAAACCCATACAAGAGCTGAACTCTTTACCTCTCTCCATTTGTCCTTATTTCTTGGCCAAGAGGCACACCAAGTTAGAAAGAAGTAGCAAGTTCTTGGGTTCTGGAGTCAAAAGGGACCCAGGTTCTAATCCCAGCTCTGTCCAAGCTTGTATGACCTTGGGGGAGTTACTTAACCTCTGAAAAACTGAATTGCCTCATCTATAAAGTAGGAGTGTTATTTGTTACATGGCCTTCTCTAGATCTCTATCACTTCCAGAAAATGTATAAACTCCTGGAAGACCTCTAGGCCCATTTTCACTTTGAATTATTTTTGGTTTCTTGAATATACCACGTGTATGGAATATGCTGTGCTCTTTGCTGGAACATTCTTTCTTAACCCTCACTCTGCTATCCCCAGCAAACTACTACCTATAACCTATCCTTCAGGTTTGAGCTCTGATGTCATAGTCTCTGGGAACCCAGCCTTGGTTAGGTGTCCCTCTTCTGAGGGTGGAAACTGTCTTATCACAACTATGATCCCAGCAGGAACACAGGATCTAGACTACATGTGTTGAATGGAGAAAGGAAGAAAGCCAAAGACATCAAGATGGTTTCCAAGAGCTTGTATTACACAGGTCTCAGTGCAAGAAAAGTCAGACAACTGTTAAGTTTGCTTTAAAAGCTCATCAGGTGCCAATGCCAAGTCCTGATATTTCTGAGGGCCCCCTGGTTCTTGGCCTCTCGGGAACCGGCTGGGCCGAGGCTCTTGGGTGTGTGGGCAGCCTCTGCATGGAGCATCCTGCTTACTGTCACCTGAGGAATCAGGCACTTTGGTGATGCCAAGGGCTGCCTCCGGCTCCTCTTTCTCTACTTGTAGACATCCAGGCTCCCATAGCCAACTACGGCTGGGAAACTTACAAGGTGAATGGGCCAGTCCAGGAGCACTAGGTAGCTGTGACTTCCCTTCCTGCCTGGAAGACAGGTTCTCAGGGTGGGCTGGAGCTGTGGTTTCCAAATCCTGGGGGCTGGCTGGCCCAACTTCCATCATTGCCTTTCTACTTGGGGATGCCTTCTCTAGGCCCTCAGTAAGAAATTTCCAGGACCATGGGCTTGGCTCCCCAGGGGTGGAGGAAGTGTCAGAGCAACTGATGGGGATGAGTCCTGAAGAGCTGGGGCAAAGTGCTGTTAGTGCCTGGGTGTGGAAGCGCTGGGCCTTCCAGCAGCCTTCCGTGGAGATGGGGTCTGCGGGTCCAGCCCTACCCAGGCTGGGGGCTGGTGAGGAGGTGATGGCAGCCTCCTCAGAAGCTTTCAGGCTCCCAAGCCACCTCTGGGGGGCACTGGGGCCCTCTATTCTGGGAGGCCCCAGAGTGACCCCTGTCAATAGATCTGGGGCCACTGGGCCCTGACTCTTGGGGTCAGTGGGCAAGAAGGCACCCTCTTCCCCACCCTCTGCTCCTCTGAGGGGTAGATTCTGGCCCACTTCTGGGCTAGGTGCCAAGCTCGGCTCCCGTATGCCCTTACTGTTTTCAGGCCCTTCATCGGTGTCATCCTCTGAGGAGTCTACCTCACGGATGGCTTCTTGCTTCTGTAGTGACTCTCTCCGTTCAGCCCGGTCCTGCCGGAGGGTACCCAGAGCCCATGAGGGAGCAGGCTGCAGCACCCCCTTCCCTGGAAGTGCCCCCTTCCCGGACAGCACACTCCTGGTTCCAACTACCTCCAGAGGGCTGACTTCCCTGGGTGTGAGTTCCTTCTTCAGCTCTGGGTGGGGCAGGTCAAGGCTATGCTTGTGAGAAGTGGCTAGCTTCTTCTCAGAAGCAGCAAGAGCAGCCGCCAGTTTCTCAGCTGACTGTACCCTCTTAAGCAGTGGCGAGCGGGGTGGCTCCACACTCTTGGGTCGCGAGAGTTGCCTGCCTAGGGGTGGCGATGAGTGAAGCTTGGTGGGGAAGGCCTGGGCACCATGGCCGGACAGGGGTGATGGAGAACGCTGGGGTGAAGCTGCTGGTGGTGGTGGAGACGGGGTGTGAGCCAGTGGTGACAGGGGGATGCTGCCTGCTGACTTGCGCCGTGGAGAGCGGTACTGGCGTTGGAGCTTGGGTGCCAGACCGTGCAGGGAGCTGGGCCGTGTGTGCCCAGAGCCAGCTGGGGAACTGGGCACACTGGAGCTGGGGGAGCTGCTCTGTGATGAATTCCCTCCCACTTTGCACAGACAGAGAGAGAAGGGTAGAACAGTGTTAGTTGTTAAAAGTGACTGAGGGGCAAGACAGGGCCTAGCCCTGGAATGACCGGCCCTGGAATGACCGGTCAAGGTTACCTCACCAGTGCACCAGAGCCCAGGCTACGGAAACAAAGTCAACCACCCCTCCCAAAGATTTTGCTGTTCAGCGGGTGGGGTCTGAGAAAAGCAGAGAGGGGCAGGCACGTTACTACCTCCCAGGGACTGTTTCTGTGACCTGCAAAAACCCTTCATACCTGAATGCACAGCATCAGGGGTCACCCGGTAGCCCTGAGTAGGGGATCGGGGGGAAAGGCTGTGGCTGTGTGTTGGAGAGCCTGGCCCACTCTCCCCTGATGACAAGGAGCGGTTGAGGGAAGAAAGGCTGCGGCTGGTGTGGAGCAGGGATGCCTGCTTGGTGATCTTCCGGAACAGGGAGCTCCTTTTCCTGCTGTAGAGGTTAGGGCAAAGGTGGTCTGACATGCTTACACTGGGCCCAGGACTGGGGAGCCCAGCACACACTGGCTCCAAGGTGGTCTGGTACAGACTCTCTGGGCTAAGGCCGGCTCACCTCTCTTGTCCATCCTTGCCCCGGCTCCGCTTGCTCCTTCGGGCCATCTTGGCCTTGTAGCTGCCCTTCCGGGCTGGTCCCACTTTAATGGACGTGTTCTCCAGAGGTGTTGTTGAAATAGAGACCTTGTTTCCACTCTGGGGAGCAGAGTGTGAGGCACAGGCTGAGACGGTGGCCACGTCCTTACCCCTGCCTTTGCCCCTGGACATGGGAACACTGCAGCTCCAGCTTTAGCCCTGAATCAATGTTTCTGAACCACAGACCTATCTGCCCTTTTGACGGACTATGAAATGGCTCTGGAGCCCCAGAGTGATCCAGGGTGAAGGAAGGTAGAGAAGAGACTCATCTGTCCTGTTCCCCAGTCCTACCCCCAGCTCAGAAGGACCCTGGGCCTTGGTCAGTGAGGGTGCTGTCTTCTGGAGAACACACTGTGCTGTGGCTACACCCAAGTTGTGTGTGTACGTGCAGCTGTTCTCAGTGAGCCCGGCTCTCCTCCCCCCATGGCCAGACCACAGCGCACAGCCATACCCAGCACTAACCTTCAGGATCAGCTCCACCACCTCTGTGTGCACCAGCCCTTGCACAGGCTCCCCGTTGACGTGAGTGATGAGGTCACCCTGACGAAGTCCTGCCTCACTGGCTGGACCTCCGTCCTCCACATGCTGCCCCAGGGAGAAAACTGTCCTCAGCCTGGAGCCTGAGCCTGAGCTGTGGGCCTGGTTCTGCTCGCCAAGTGGTGATTCCCCTACCCCCACCCTTGATGCCTTGAGGGTAGTGTGGGCAGGGACGGAAGCAGGGGTAAATAGACCCCACTAAGGGGAAGGTGATGCCGGGACACAGGTCTGGACAGCCAGACGTACCCACACCATATGGTGCACAGTGTAGACATCTGAGTCGCCCATGTAGACACGGATGGCCCTCAGGGTGAAGCCGTATTTCTTTCCAGCTCGGTGGATGATGATGGGGGGCCTCAAGCTGCCCAGGGCCGGCGAGAAGTCCCGGCTTGGAGAAGAGTCCCTGGACGATGGGTTGGACGACTGGGAATGGGGGGACATGGGACTGGCCAATGGCGAGCAGGTGTGATGCTCTGGAGGAGGGAAAGCCAGGACTTAGCAGGTCCGAGTGGCCTGACCTGCCGTGCTCCCAGCGCAGCTGCTGTGGAGGCTGCTGTCCCAGCACCAGCTCCAGTTACAGACAGACCCTGCGTCCAGTCCCATCTTCCCCACAGCACTTGACTGGCAAATCCTGCTCATGTGCCCAGGCCCAAAGAGATCCCCGGGTGGTGGTGGAGGAGTGAGAGGGTTGGCAGCTAGCATTTACTGAGTGCTGACCATGTATTTTTCAGGGACTATATGAGCTGTTCATACACATTTAATGCCACAATTATCCTACGAGGTAGCTATTATTATTATTCGCATTTTTTGCGAGGAGCTTGAAGCCTGGTGGGTTAAGCAACTTGCTCAGGGTCAAGAGTCATTTGAGTGTTACATGCTCTGCCTTCAGAGCCTAAACTTGTTACACTACCCTGTCCTGCCTCTGGACATGCACAGACAGCCCTGGACACCAATGCATACCTTCGCAGGCCTCTAGTCCATTAATAAAGGGACACGCAGGGACATATGGTCTCCCGATGCTTGCTCCTCAACACACATACACACACATCTGCTACACGCAGACCCTTGCTGCAGGTCTGCAGAGATTCGAAAGTCCCTCTCTGGAGAGTTTTGCCCTTGTTCCCTAGGGGCTCACCCGCAGGAATGAGGAGGGAGAGAGCTGTGGCTGAGGCAGACTTGATCACTTTGTTGATGGGGCGGGCAGTGCGCTTCTCTATAGAGTCCCCAGAGAGCAGCCGGTGGCGGGCCCTGCGGGCAGCCAGGTCACTGATGGCCTTGGCTGTGGCTCCCTCAGCCAGCTGCGGTGTCGCACATCCTCCTCGGGTCTCTGTGGCTGTGGGCCCAAGTGAGCAATGAGACTCCCAGTGCTGCTGAGCCTCCCTCTCTGCAGCTTCCCCCAGCCCTGGCCTTTTCGGCCACCGACTGGGCCATACCTGGACTGGAACCGCTGCTCTGGCCAGCAGACTCCTCATCTAGCTTCAGCGGCTGCTCCACTGGCCGCTCAGGGACAGGCCCAGATACCCCCTCTCCAGATGGGGGTGTCACAAGCCATGTACCCTCCCGCTGCTGCCTCCTAGGGGTGCTGCTAGCCTCCTCAGGGCCCTCAGGGAAGCGGGGCACATCCAGGAGGCCTGAGCAGCGGCGCCGCACTGTCAGTGGAGGGCTTGAGTCACTCTCTGTGTGGGATGACTCGGACACTGAAAGCCGTTTCCGCAATCTGTGAGGCACAAGACCTGGGGTGAGATGGCCCGGACGGTGTCCCCCCTCCCACCAGGCTGCTGCCCTAGTGAATGTCCCCTCACTGCCACTGGCACTCCTCCCATGATTGGTAGCAACTGATGGAGGCTGTGCTGCCCACCCTGGGTGAGCTCTAGGTACTCACATCTCAGGGGAGCCAATCACCCAGCTGCGGGCTCGGCCCTTCAGCCCTCCTAGGCCGTCTGAGCGGTCCTCCTTCTCCTCACTCAGGCTGCGCTTGGTAGGGGGTGGTGTGTGGTGCTCCTCGAGCAGAGAGAGCCGCTCCAAGCTACTGTACACCTGGAGGCGGGGGGGGGGGGCACAGGGGAGGGTCTCCAGCAGACACCCCCCACCCCGCCTGGTGCAAGGATGAATCCTGGATACTTGAAACCCAGGAATTTGAGCCAGCTCTCCCCTCCCCGCCACCTGCCTTCACCAGCACGCACTAGTTGAACATTTGGGGAAGCTATTCCGCTGGCCTGACCTGGCCTTGCCCTGGTACCTTCTGTGTCAGGGCCTGCAGTGGTTCTAGAAGCACCTGCCATATGCAGCCCCAGCCCTCTGCACCTCTTTTCTAGAGATGGCCCCATCACCACCTCCCCAGCCTGCCCCAGGCCTCTTCTCCCAATCCTCCAGTCTGTTCTGCCCAGCCTGGGCCTGCCCTCAGCCGCACCTTGCTGAACCTTGGAGAGCAGGAAGAGAACTGGCGAATCTCGAGGCAGCCATCCTCACTCACATCCTCCTCGTCCTCTGAATCAATGTGGTGGTATCGCTCTGAGCGGGCTGGGCCAGACACACAGAATAGTTAGTCCCCTTCAGAGTACCCTGGTGGTAGCCTCCTTGTGACCCTATCAGATCTCAGTGGGGTCCTGATGCCAAGGTCAGGGGATGTGTTTCTGAGCCAACTGGTAGGACTCCCACCCCACCCCACCTCACCCTGGAGGCCTTACTGTCAAAGTAGCTGGTATCATCCTCTGACTCTAGCTGAGGGATAAATTCAGCTTTCTGGCGAAGAAGTCCTGTCCAGTCCAGACCCATAAAGAATGGGTGCTGCTTCACCTCAGAGGCGCTGCCTGTGAACAGGGCGGGCATGGGCCATGGGGTGGGATGAGCTGTGTGGAGTCCAGGTCAGCAAGTGAGAACTCAGACCTTGAAAGGCTAGACCTGGAGCTCTTAGCTCAAGCACCTTTCTCTCTGCCTACAGGGAGCAGGGCAGAGTTTCAGGACCCACAGGGCCTATCCCCACCTGAAGGTTCACCTCCAGGCTGCACAGACTCAGCTGCCCTTCCCCCCCTTCCGCAGTAGTGAGAAAGGTCAGTGGGTCTGTCCTACCTGTGCCCAGCCTCTCAAGAGGGTTCTGGTGAAGCAGTTTGGAGGTGAGGTCTTGGGCGTCTGGGGGCAGTGCATCATCACCCTCAGGCCATACAATCTCATCTGAGGAGTCATCAGGGATGAGAGAAAAGTTTGAAGGAGTGGGCGAGAGAAGGGTCTTGGAAGGCAGGCATAGAAGGCCTGGCCCAGAACCCTTGAAAGCCTTGCTTGGGACACCATTTCCATAAGTTCTATAGATCTCACCCCTCCTAAGGGATGTCACATGCCCTGGACCATGGCTTGCTCTTTGATCCAAAGTGGTCACTGCAAAGTACTGACTTCCCTTGTCCTGAGGCTCTAGCTTACCCTGCCTTTTTGCTCCATACACTCACACACACACACCCCTCATACTCACAGGTTATTACATATTACACATATATAACGCATGTACACCCATGCACACATGAGGGATACATGAACACAAACACTGGACAAGCCTCAGGAGACACATAGGGATATATACACATACACACACACCCCCCACTAAGATGCAAGCATAAATCATATTTGTAGGTTCAGACTCCCTCCCCAGTGGGCCAGGGTAATGGTACCTACCACTGATCACTTGGCCAAAGAGCTCCTCCGGAGTGTCTCCAAAGAAAGGAACGCAACCCACCAGGAATTCATACAGGATTATGCCCATGGCCCACCAGTCCACTGGCTTCCCATAGCCCTGGCGCAGGATTACCTCAGGTGCAATATATTCGGGAGTTCCGCATACCTGGGCGCAGAGAAACCAGGTTGATACAGCCTCCTGAGGCAGCTCACTGGCATAACGGCTGGAGGGGTGGGGATGTGCCCACTTCGGAAGCAAAGAAGTCTCTGAATGAAGACTCAGCTCACCTTAGTTAATAAACAAGATCAACAGGAGCCCCAGGGAACCAGGGTTGGGACTGTCGATAGCATAAGTTTATGTATTTCTGCAACATTCCATCGTAGCTAGGAACCCACACTCCCTGAGCCCTCAATACTTCCCCTGGCATCTGGTCCCCATGACTGGCCTCCAGTCTCCCTAAGGGACAGACCCTACCAGTCACAGGACTACTACAGGGACTTAAGAATAGTCACAAACAAAAACGTCAAATCAAGGGACATCCAGAGGTCAGTTTGAGGAAGCTGGACCACAGCCTGATGGGGATCTGGAGCTGTGCTCTACAAACAGCAGGCCCTGGGAGAGGCTTGCCCTGGACTCTGGGTGGGAGGCTCGGGGTTGATCTAACAGCAGCCTGTAAATGTCAGTAGTTACAGCCCTGGACTCCGGGTGGGAGGTGCAGGGCCAATCTCACATCACTCTGTGTCAGTGGTTGCAGCACCCATTTTCTCCAAACCCTAAGGAAAAAGATGGCTTTGGATTTTAGATCCATATGATTCTCATGGCCCATCCTGTTCTCCAAATGTGCCCCCTAACTCAGTACCTCCCTAGAATAAAAAGGTGAAAAAGAGAGAAGCTCCCAGTCTTTTAAAATCTAGCATAGGGTGAGCACGGGGCTCCAGGTCCTTATTCTGAGGTCTGAAATTCGACTGCTAAGGTGCCAACCATTCTCCCTCACCTGCTTGTCTAGGAACTCCCGAGCATCCTTTTCAATGTGGCCTTCGTATAAATTTGTCGTCAGGCTCATGAGGCCAATTTTAGAGAGTCCAAAGTCAGTGAGCTTGATGTGCCCCATGGATGTAATCAGGAGGCTGGGAGATTGGAGAAACAAAATCATGGAGTTATTTCCTGGCTTTCAAGAGTGCTGATTTAAGCACATGCCAAACTCTCTCACACAGGTTTCTCTGGGGGCCTGTGGGGCATAAATAGGGCAGCTTCAGCAGGGAGACAGGCGTTTCTGAAATGGTAAATAGCTCTGGCTTTGTGAGTACTGCATTCTGCACACGCAACTGACTTGCCTTTCACCCATTTCCCCCAATTCCACTTCTCTTCTTTGTCTTCAATTAAATTCTATACTGGGGCAGGTATCGGCCACGTGAGGAATAGAATTTTTTTACAGAGTGATCAGTCTCATCCTATAGTTGTTGCCCTGGTCACTCCTGGTCCCTTCTCCTCACTTGAGAGGCTCACAAACCCCTTTTTCAGGGAGAGGAGGAAGGGATGCGTAATCCTGCTCCATGTCCATGGCCTGTCTAGGAGGACTGGTTGGAGAAACTAGTAATAAGCACTCAACAGAGAATTCTCTCTTCTCCCTCCACGTACTCTGCCTGAGCCATTTCATTGTGTGCCAGACTTCACTCCACCACCCTTTTATTCTAATGATTCCAAATTCAGTATCTTTGGCTCTGACCCAACCACCCCAATGTCTTATAGGCTCTGTAAAAGTCGACCTATGCAAAACAAAGCCATGCCTCCCAACCTATAAACTCAACTTCTTCTCAGTGAAAAACAACAATTTGTTACTTACTAAGCTCTGTGAGAAGTGCTTTGGATATATTCTGGCCCCCAAAATATTTTACAGAATTTAACTAACACAACAAAGGTTGGTATTATTATGCCCATTTGAGAGAGGGGGAACATGAGGCCAGGAGAAGTTTAATTAACAGACCCAAACTCACAGAGTTAACAAGAGGAGGAGTGGCCATGTGAACTCAGGTCTGTCTACTGTGAAAGCCACTTTCCACTACAGAGGCTTATCACTGTGCACCAGCCCCAGGCTGGAAATCTGGAAGATATCCCAGACTTCTGCCCTCTTGATTCCTTTTCCATCCTCTACCCCCAACTTTGTATTTTCCTTTCTACTGCCCAACACCATCTCCTCTCTTCACCATCCCGATTCTCTCTGTGCTGGGGCAGGCATTACTGGCTTTGGCCTGGTCTACTGCAGTGGTCTGTCTCTTTCCACTGGCACAGTGATCTTCCTAAACCTAGAACAAAATTTGAGCATGTCATTTTATCACATGGTTGGTTAATAGGCTCTTCAAAGGCTCTCTAGGTCCCTTTAAAATGAAACCTAAACTCCTAACAAAAGGACCCCTGATGATCTAGTCCCTACCTAGCTATTTCTTACTGTTCTCTGACTAGGCACCTAAGCGGCACCCATGCTGCACTAGGCGTAGGTCCTGAGCACATCATGTTTTCTCACCTGTGTGCCTTTGCAGCTTCTCCTTCTCAGCTTTGGAAAGCTCCTCCCACCTTTTTCCATCAGACAAATGTCCTCCTAGAAACAGCCTGTACACATATAGTGTAGTTCTGTGTCCCATACCAGACTTAAGCTTTACAGGCCAGGGACTATATTTATAACTATGTATATTCCCAGGCCACAACATAGTGCTTGGCACAGAGTAGGTGTCAGTAAATGCTGGGGTACTTGTTCAGCCATCTACAAGATATTGCTGCTTGGTTTCTTGAGCAGGGATCCTCAGTGACTCTTTTGTGTCACTGAAGCCTTCTGATGCCCCTCCCAGATCTTTCTAGCAATGGTCTTTGGGGTGGTCGGGGAGCTGGAATAGTAGGCCTAGATGGACCATTTCCTAGCAGCCATTCTGGAACACATTCAAACATGCCATGTTACTTCTATTTATTTAGAGACCCAAGAGGGAGACCCAGGACAAGGGACTCAGAGAGAAAGCATACTTGTCAGGCTTGAGGTCACGGTGCACAATGCCATAGTTGTGCAAGTACTCCAGGGCCAGCACGGTTTCCGCGAAGTACAGACGCACCATGTCCACAGGTAGGGCCCCAATGTTCTTCAGCAGAGTGGCACAGTCTCCCCCTGCAACAAGCCCAGGCCACCATGAGAGGAGGATGCTGCACCCTGCTCTAGATGGGCCCAGGCTTGCAATCTCTGAGGCTCCAGAGGAGACAGCTTCACAGAATACCCTAAGCTACCAGAGAATAGGTTTCTAGCCCCTCTGCTGCTGGCATGATGAGGACACAGTGTGGAGGGGAGTGGAAAGTTAGGTGAATCTACCAATGATCGTCAAGGGGATAATATCCAGGCCAGAGAGGGAAGAAAGCCAGACCTCTCTACCAATAAACTGACTTGTAGGGATACGATTGAAGTATTTTAAGATGGGAATCCTGTATGTTGTAAACATATTTGGCTGAGACTTTAGCATTTATTCATTTATTTCCTTTATGCTGGCATCCCTTTAGTTTCTGAATAAAGTAACACTAGAAACCCTCAGCACGTACCCACGGAATTAAAAGGGGAGTTTTGTTCAGCTTCAACCTTAAGACTTAGGCAAAATATCTTTGGAAGCTATGCACAACAGTAAGGACGGGAATGGGAGGGCCCCTGGCAGGGCTGCTGCCCTCTCTGGAGCTGGGCCTAGATGGACCCCACATGGGTGTTACTCTTCTACTCCATCCTTAGAGTATTTTACATGGTTTCAAGGGGCATCCCCTCCATAGCCATCAGGCAGGGCAATGGCTTTCCTTTCTTCTGAAGGCCCAGATGTAATCCTCCCAGCCCTTCATCCTGGGTTTCTGTGGCTCCACCTCCTCCTATGTTCCTGCTTGGCCCCAGCAGGCTCCAGGGTGGAGGCTTCTAAAGCTGCTGGGCTGCCACATCCTGGCCCGAGTGCCTCTCACAGCATCTGACATGGGCAGCCCTTGTGGTTAGTTACTGCTCCAGAAGCCTCTCCCTGTGAGAGGCAGTGAGACTCGTACCACTATTGCCAAGAGGTCTCTGAGATCCTGAGGCAGAAACTAATGCCAAAGAGGGCTTGGGATGCTGGGCCCTGAAGCTTCACCCCGATACAAAGCTGCTGATCTCAG
The DNA here is from genome assembly GCF_024166365.1 of Elephas maximus indicus. Classification (NCBI taxonomy): domain Eukaryota; kingdom Metazoa; phylum Chordata; class Mammalia; order Proboscidea; family Elephantidae; genus Elephas; species Elephas maximus. Next base: position 88,568,759 of record NC_064821.1, on the reverse strand, counting down.
CTCAGGGCTAAGTCTCAGATCATGCCTTGGCTTTACGCTAGACCACTTTCCCCTGGGACTTCAGTACCTTCGACATACTCCATCACCATGCACAGGTGACGCTTGGTCTCAAAGGAGCAGAACATGCTGACCACAAAGGGGTTCTCGGCAAAAGTCAGTATGTCACGCTCCACGAAGGCCTGCTGGATCTGGTTCCGCAGGATCAGGTTCTGCTTGTTGATCTTCTTCATGGCAAAGCGCTGCCGGGTAGACTTGTGCCGCACCAGGAATACGGCCCTGGGAAACACAGCCCATCCCATCCCCCGTGGACCCTTGGCACCTGAGCTATGCTCGCCACTACCCAGAGCTGGGGTGGCCAAGCCACCGCCTCTCACATCTTACAAATGCACCGAACAAGGAGGCAGTGTGTGTGTGTGTGTGGGGGGGGGGTGCTTATCAGTGAGAAGAATCTGGGCCTGTTTGGCCCATAAAGCTCTTAAATTTTCTAACTGATAAGAGACCTGATCTATCAGGTCCTGAGGACGCAGCTCAACTCCTCCCCAGAGCTCAGGGAGGGAAGGAGTGCTACCAAGAGGGGTGGGAGTATTGCCTGGGACAGAAACAACGCTCAGGTGTCAGAGGAAACTGAGCCCGTGCCTCTCCAGGAGGCTTCAAGGAGGGAGAGGGTCCATTGCTGCCCAGAAGACTGGGTGTCATCCACTTCCAGAAGGAAGAGCCTAAGGGCTGATTTAGCTCCAGTCCTGGCCACACCCTGACCCCTGCCTTTACCCATAGGCGCCATTACTGATGAGCTTAATGGTTTCAAAGTCCTCTTCAGAGGGTGTCTTTTTAGATGGTACAGATGCCCCACGGCCCTGAAAGACAAGAGAAAAGACTTGGGGGAAGCTTTGGCCACAGCATCAGCTCAGCTTTTAGCTCTGTTGCAGCCTCCTGTCTAGTCCTGCTCAGAAGGTAACCCACCCCTCCTTTACATGCCCTGGGGAAGAGTTGAGCCGTGTCCTCAGGACGTGCTATATCAGACGCTCTCTTAAGCAGGGCCCAGTCTTTTGCTTCACAGTGCCCATGCTCCAGGATTATGGCAGGAGTTCAGGGTCTTTACCTCAACTGAATCATCTGTCTCTGGAGTGTCAGGACTGTCATAGCTGCTCAACTGGACCATTTCTAGAGACAAAGCAAAGACACAAGAGAAAGTGCGTGGCAATGTCAGGCATTTCAGCAGTCCCCTCAGACCACACAACAAGTACATGCAGGTTAGGCGTTAATGCTTTCTGCATTAGCCTTGGATGCAAATCTAGCCCTGTGGCTCTATCCTCAGTGTTGTCACAGCTTTGGGATCAGGAAACAAGCCAAATAATATTGCCACCTCTCTTTCCAGGAGTCCAGTGCCATTCACAGGGCTTGGTATATTCTATAAAACTTCTCTTGGGACTTGGGACATTTACTGGAAAGCAGGGCCCAAGGCTGAGCTACCAGTCCCCATCCTGCTGGCCAAGACTCTACTCTGAAGCAGGGAAGGCAGGAGGAGGGCAACTATATACCAGGGACTTGGAAGCCCATGGTTTGTACAGGGAACTATTCTGAAGTCCAGAAGAATGGAGATAGCCTCTGATGCCCTGTGTAGTCCCAAACTACCCCAAAGACACAAGAAGACTCGTAAAGTGGCCAGCAGGAGACGCAATCATGCAGAGGAGGTGACCATTTTTGAAAATGTGATTGTGGTCCTTTTATGTTGACTTCTTTTGACCTTGGGCTCCAATTCCAACCCAGCTGGACCCAAGGCGGTCAAGGTTGGAGTGTATCAGGCAGATGCAAACAGCAATTCCAAAGGAAAGGTTGTTTAATGGCAAAGAACGTAGGGTGCCTCCTATAGTCCTCCCGATGCTGTGCTGTGTCCACATCCAAGCTAAGGCTCTTCTACAAGTTGCTTTCCTGCTGTTCAAGTCTGTGGGCTATGGGGCTGGCCACCAGGCAGCATGCTCACCCTCTAGGGGATCACGTGTAAGGCCCAGCTGGCTAACGATGTAGCGGGGAATGTCACATTTAATCCCTTGTCCCTCTTTGGCGTGGCCCTCAGCTGCTTCTAACAGGTGGTAGAACTCCTCAGGGTCAAACTCCTGTATCAGGCGAGAAAGGTAGTCAGTGCTGAGAGCTACAAGTGAAGGCTGTTGGCCTTTCTGGTTTTACAGCATATACCCAAAGTGGGATGAACAAGACTTTTTTTTTTTTATGATGGACCACCCCTACTCCTGAATACACAAAAACAACATGATCATGAGAATGGGGAGAGGCGGACTCAGAGGTCACCTCCAGATTAAACATCTAAGTATATGCTGCAAAAAGGATCAGAGCTTTTGGGTTCAAGATTGCTCAGCTTATTCACCCAGTCTCAAGCCTTCCCCCAAACAGATGGCATCGTCCAGCGTGTTCACATGGCCAGTCTAGATAGCAGTCTTGGCACACACTCAGTTATGGGTCACAAGAGCTTTGGCTCCCAGCCCTGGGCTGTGCAGGCGTACATGTCCTCAAACACTTCCTGCATGCCTTCCGTGTGCTAGGGGCTGGAGATCCGATGTGGAACAGAGCACAGCCCTTGTCTGCGCAGCGTACATAATAATGAGGAACCCATTTACTGAGTGCTATTAAGTGCCATACTCTGGGCTAAGCCCTTAGAACAACTCTATGACCCTGCAGGCGAAATCAAGGCCCACAGTGATGCACTGACTTTCTATGGTCACAGAGGTAGGAAGAATAGAAAGCCAGCATCCAAATCCAGGCCTGTGCTTAATCATGGACTTCATGTTCTGGAGGGAGAGGCCCTCTGGTGCAGCCTCCATTTTGAACTTGGCTTTTTTTCCTCTCTATTCTCACCATTTTGAAGAATTATACTACTACCTATCTGGATATACTCTAAGCCAGACCTAGAAGTCCTTTTAACTCCTTTTGCTTCCTCAGCCCCTATCTGGTCAGAGTATCTATTTCTCTAATTCACCTCTTCCTCTCTGTTCTCCTACCATTGTCCTAATTCAGGCCACCCTATCTTTTACATGAATTACTTTAAGTGCCTCCATACTGATTATCCTGCTCCTCCTGCCCTCTCTTCTAATTCACTATCCAAGTTGCAGCCAGAGTAACCTTTTAAAAAAGTAAACCTGATAAAATATTACTCAAATGGATATGAATGAATTACTGATGCATGTAAAAACATGTATGAATCTCACCAAAAAAATTATGCTGACCAAAAGAAGTCAGAACATACTATATGATTTCGTTTATATGAAATTGTGAAAAAAAGAAACTTGCCCACAGGGAAAGAAAGCAGAGGTTTCTTTAAAGAAAGAAAAGTTGCCTGGGAGTAGGGTGGGGAATGACTGCAAAAGGGCACAAGGGAACTTTTTGAAGTGACAGAAATGTTCTCTATGGCAGTGATTATACAGGTATATATATTTGTTGAAACTCATTGAACAGTATCACTCAAAAGGGACATATTTTATGTACATTATACCTCAATAAAGTTGGTTTAAAAAAAAAAAAGAAAATCCAACCACGTCACATTCTTGCCTAAACTTTCTGATGGTTCCAAGTGGCCTTAAGGATAAAATGCAAGCTCCTGAGCTAAAGACCCAACACCCCCCATGATTTCTTATGACCTACTTTCCAGGCTTATCGCTCACCACTTCTTCAAACACACCCTGTACTCTGTCTACATGTTCCGTTCCCTAAATATACCATGCTTGTTCTCCTGGCAAATTCCTTATAGCATGTAAGGCCGTTTCCCAGGCCCTTTAGCTGGCAAGCTCACACTCATCCTTCAGGTTCCTGAATAAGCATCATATCCCCCCCAGGAGCTTTCACTGAGTTTAAAGGAGTTTAATGTTCTTCCTTCACTATATTCTCATTGCACCTTATACTTACCTCAGTTGCAAGACTTCTTGCATCATTATGATTATTATTTACATGTCCACAGGTCTTATACTCCCTAACTCCACTGCAGAGTAAGCATCTTGAGTTTAGGGACTCTGCTTTATTCATGTCTGTACCTCCAGCGTCTAGTGTAAAGTAGGTACTCAGTATTGCTGAATGATGAATGACTCAATTTGTGCAAATTAAAATGGCCCGTGTTCTTTGATGCTCCCTTTCCCCATGGTGGCTGGAACACTGCGGTCTGGGGCCTGCTCAGTGTGGGGGTGGGCCAGACTAGTACTTCCCCCTGCCATGGCCCTCAGGACCATCCCCTTTTCCTCATGAGAGCCCTATTGGTCCCCCAATGCTCGCATAGCATCTTTAAATAAGGACTTCAGCAGCAGAAATGGCAGTGGGTGCCACTACAGTTTTGTTGTTGGCAGGATGCTTTCTCTACTGCCCCCTGCTCCCACCCCACCCCACTAACCCTCCCGGAGCCCACTCACCAGGCATTCCAGGAGACGAGCTGGGCGGGCAATAACAATCATCAGCTTTTTCACCAGCTGTATCACAAAAGCCACCTCTGAGCTCTCTGAGCGTTCATGGGCCTGCAAAGAAGACCAAGGTCACTTAAGCAATCCACTGGCCCAGTGTGTTTGGGCTGAGCAGGACTGGGCTGGGCAGAGCTGAGTACAGGGGATACAATTTGATGGTACAGAGAGCTCTGCAAAGCAAAGGACTCGGAGAAGGCCAGGTAGGCTGTGAGGGGGTGAACCGTTTGTGCTTTAGAACACTACATGCCACCCAGGAGCATCACAAAGATACACAACTTTCCCTGCTCTGCCATCCAACAAGCTTCACTTATCCCCCCAAGCCCCAGCGCAAGAGGCAACTCTCAAGGAACCTTCACTGATGTGATGTTCACTTTCTACCCCAGACTGTCAGGCATAGAAGGACCTCACAGCAGGGGCGTGATGTGACTGGGTGGGTATCTGAGAAAGGTCACTCTGGCTACAGTACGGAGGGTGCACTAAAGGCGGCAAGGCCAAAAGCAGGAACCCAACAATAGGCTGTTGCAATAATTCAGATGAAAAAGGCGTAAGTCAAGGCACTAAGAATGGAGAGAAATGGACAGACTTGGGCCATTTCAGAGGCAGATGACTAAGCAGACCGGAGGGGTGGAAGAAGCAGGAATTGAAGGTAACTCCAACATCAATTTTAGGGAAACAGTGAAGCCATCACTGTTTAGGTGAGGATATGCAAAGAACATATTACATTTGGTTTTAAAGAGTAGATGGAGGGAAAAGATACATTCTGTAGAGTGTGGACTTGTGGAATGTGAGGTACCTATAGGGTATTTTCTTGAGTATTTGTTCAGCCCAAGAGGCCTTCTCTTTTCCCTGATACCTGCTCTGGCTTCCAGGAGCCACATTTTTATTATGTGGCTGTAGCCTTCCCTTTCATTCCCAATAGCTGAATGGTGTGGGTCAAAATTGGGTTTATCAGATTCTCCTTCCTAGAAGTTAAAAATGGGTGGGAAGACAACTGTTAATATCAGAGTGGCTAGAATTTTATCGCCTACTCTTGGATAAAATGAGATGGCCATATCTACCACAAAAGTAGAGAAAAAGAAGCCCAGAGAAAATGAGAGATAAGAGGAAGGAATACTTTCTGGGCTTCCCACAGGTTTGGCTTATAGTTCTGGACCTTTCTTATAGGCCTAGTTATATTCATTTCTTTAGTTCTCATCATTAGTTTCCCTTTATTGCTTAACAGAAACCCTGGTAGTGTAGTGGTTAAGAGCTATGGCTGATTACCAAAAGGTCAGCAGTTCAAATTCACCAGGTGCTCCTTGGAAACTGTATGGGGCAGTTCTACTCTGTCCTATCGGGTCGCTATGAGTTGGAATTGACTCCACTGCAACTGGTTTGATTTTTTGTTTTTTTACTGCTTAACTACTCCAAGGTAGATTTCTACTACTTGCATCCAAAGAATATTAACAACGTGGGAAGTCAAAGTGGAGGAGTGCAGTAAGCAGCTGGGTGCACTGATCTGGAGGCAGCCAGATGTGGGCGTCCTCTGCATACACACGGTAACTGAAGACATGCAGCAGAGGAAGCTGCCCAGGGAGACACGGGGAAAGGAGATCAGCCACTCAGGATGGTGCCAAGCATTTAAGACACAGGCAGCAAGACACGAGAGAACAATGTCATAACAAAAAGGGAAAAAAAATTCAGGAGGAGGTAATAATCATGTAAAGTTCCATAGAGAGGTAAAGAAAGGTGAGGACTGAAAGAGGCCATATGATTTGGCAACTGGCCAGTGAGTTCCTTGGTGACTTTTGCTTGGATGGTTTTGAGTGGAATGATGAAAAGAAAAACTACAAGGCAGAAGACTGAGTAGTGAATAGGTTATAAGGGAAAAAAAATAGCAAATGAGGACCCTTAAAAAAATTGGTTATGAAATAAAGAGAAAGGCTGGGGAGCTAGTGAAATCTTACTTATTAAGACTTAGCTCAAATGTCACCAACTCTGTAAAGCCTCATCTAAGTCCCCTGCTCCTAACAAACACACACACAAAGTATTTACTTCATTTTCTATGTTTCCTCACACCACTGGTACTATCATGTTATTTTATAATTAGTTTCCTGTTTCTACAGCCCACAGTAGGGCCTTGTGAGAAGACAGGCTATATCTCTCCTCTTTTTTATTTCCCTCGCATGGTAAGCCTAACATAGTGCTTCTTACATAGCAGTTGTCAGTCAGTGTTGACAAAGTATTTGAAAATGTATGACCTTAGGCCCTGGAACAAACACACCTAGGTTTGGGTTCTAGCTCTGCTACCTAAGAGATGAGTCGCTTGGGTTAGTTACTTAGATTCTTGAAGCTTTAGTTTCCTCATCTGTAAGTTTTGGGAATAATAATTGTAGCTTCCTTACAGGATTTTTGCGAAGATTAAATTAGATGAATTAAATGAGATACTACAGTGTCTAGCATGTATTGTTTATGACATGTTAGTGATTATTATTTTAAATGCAAATCTGATCATGCCATTTTCCAACTTAAAAGCACTCAATGATTCCCCACTGCCTTCATGATAAAATCTAAGCTCCTTACAAGGTCCTTCATGATGCATGACTTGACTCCCGGTCTAACCCTTCAAATCTATCTACCAACTTTCTCCTGCAGGCATCCTTCACTCTAGTCATGCCAAACTATTTCATCTACAATTCCTGGCATGTATCAAGTTCCTCTACACCTCTGAGAGGTGAACTCCTACCCACTCCTTAAGACTCAACCTTCCCTCAACTCCCTATGCAACATTAGCACGGCCTCCTGTGCCCAGGATCTACCTCTGTTTAGTGCTCATCAGTCACCCTGTACTGTAATAAATGAAGCAAGATAATTCAGATAAAGCATTCAGTATTGCGTCTGACACACAGTACACTTCAATGACGGAAAGCTGCTATTTTTATTATGTGTGGATGGGTCTGTGACACAAGTCAATGGCATATTCGTTTAGACAGAGCTTTTGATGTAGTATTTTTTTCTGCATTCTCAGAGCCTAGTGCCTTAGGGAACAGATGCACAGACTGGTTCCAAATTGGCGCCCTTCCTACCGCACCAAACATTTACTTCAGGGTTTTGAGCAAGGCTCTGATTTCAGCATCGTAGAAGAAAATTAATCTTAGGTGTAAAGGAACCTTGGAAGCCACTCCACATTTATCTTATTAATCTTTTACCTGATGTGGCAATCCTGGTTCCTAAATGTTTTGGGGGCATTCTGATCCATTGTGGGAAAACTGTTAGAAAGTTATTCTTGAATAACTGCCAGTAATTATCACCAACTTTGGCTTTCTAAATCATATTTCTACAACGTTTGAATTTAAGTATTGCTTTTGAAGTCAGAAAAAAAATTTTTTTTGTACAAGGAATTTTTTTTAAACTTTTTTTTTTCCCACCTATTAAATAAAATTCCTTCTCCCTCTAACTTCTGCCCACTGGGTAGTTATGCCTTTTAGGGCTCCAAAGAACAATCTGCCACCATTATTTGACAGCAATAATCATGACCATCTTTAGTCATCCTTTCTCTAGGTTCAACTTTTTCCTAAAATTATTTTTAATTCCTCGATCATCCCAATTTCTTGACTAACATATTGAAGTCCTGTTTGATCATGAGCCCTGAGTTCTCAGCTCAGCTGGTATTACTTTAGAGAGAGGTCGTGGGTCTGGAGATAACAAGGGATTCTAGACCAGGAAACACCCTGGTGACAGGGAGAGCTGAGGTGAGGTAGACAAGTTCCCCCCACACTGCCCCCCTGAACTATTCTAATGGTGTAAAATAGGGCAACTGTGATCTAAGTGGGAAGGTACTTGATCACCTTATTGGAGTGGCTGACAACGAAGTGAGCACCAGGGCATAAGGAGTGGTTAAGAACTCAATATATGTTTTGGTCTTAGCCATCTCTGGATTACCTTTGGCCTCCCAGAGTCTTTTCACGCTGAGGGGGATCAGGCCTCTAAACACATAAGTCCCCCCTCCGCCCCGCACAAGAGAACTTCTCACCATGCAAATGGAATGTCAGCAAACAGATAACCCATAGTATAAGCCTCAGGTCTACTTTTCCTTGGCTGAAAAGAAAGCCTAAAAGCTCAGCTTAAATCAATATTTCTACTAGGAGAGAGCCCACCACAGCTAATGGGGCCATTTTTTGCCTTTAGGTTACAAATCTCCTAGTTAAATACTTACGAATACTAACAATGTTAGAGCTGCAGGCAGGGTAATAAAAGCCTGGATTAGGAAAGAAAGGATCCACAGAGTTGATGTCCTTTGGTATCAGCCAAGGTGGGACACAGGCTGAGGAGGAATCTATGTCCATCACATTTGAGAGTGGGCCCTGCATACCAGCAAGGAAATCTGCAGGGAGTTTAGGGCCTGGCAGAGCCACCCTAGTGGTGGGAAACAGAGTAGGAAGGCTGGGAACCCTGCTAATGCCTTGATCTCAGTTTGGGACTAGTAATCCTTTACCACGTGGAGATTTCATCAGAGCAACGGGTACGGGACACTCACATCTTGCAGAAGTTTCTCTAAATTCTCTTGAAGTTCATAGAAGTAGTGTGATGTAATGAGGCCACTCCGAGATTTATCCAGGCAGTCTCGAGCCATCTCAATCACCTGATGATGAATAAAGCTCAAGGCTCCATCTGCCAAGGGCAACACACTGTCTGGAATGTTGGAGGAAATAAATTCTGCTAGACGTTCTTCCATTTGTGCTGTGGCCTGAGAATAAAAGCAAGAAAAGTGACACTTCCCTTCTAGTCCTAGCTTAATTGGAGCTAAGCCTGAAGGACCTGGTAACAGCATAAGGATGGGCTCCATGTGACCTGGCTTCCTGATGCTGCACTTGGGGAAGCTAATGACTGAAGAGAGAAAAAGATCACCTTCAAATCAAATTAAAATGCCTTAGCATATATTCAAGGCCCTCCATCAGGCCGTGTCCATCTCCCTTCACTTCCTGCAGGGCATGTTCTCTTGCCCTCACGACACTGAAGTATTTCCTGTTCGCCCCCTGTACTATGCTGTTTCATGCCTCTTTCTTTCTGCTGTTCCCTGTGTGTAGCTTGTACTCTGCCAAGCCTGCCTGGCAAACTCCTACTCCTCCTAATTTCAGTTCAACCATCATCTCTCTTCTGGGAAGACTTTGATTCTTCTGGGCAAACTAGGCTTTCCTTTCCTCTGAGCTCTCACTTGACCTTTCAACAGTACTTAATGTAGGGACATTGCTTGTTTCTCAGCCGTTCTCTTGAGGGCAACTTCTTCAAGCCAGAGAGTTTTATTTATCTAGGATTCTCTTAATCCTAGGACTCAACTGAACTAAGCAGATGCTCCTATTTACTAAAGGTGCAAACCTGCCTGGCCATGGACCTCGAGTTGAGATGGCGTTGTGGATAGGAATATGTCACTGGCCTGGATCCCTAGCAGAGCTGAATGGAGGTTCTGGCTCAGAGCCTACTGAGGACGTAACTTTGTAAAACCCTGTGAAAATGACAAATATGTATCAGTGAACATTTTTCTGGCTGCACACCTAGGACTCATATCTTTGCCACCAGTTAGCAATTTCTGATTTCCAGGGTATATTTAGGAGAATGTATACATATATATGGTGTAATGTGTGTATAGGGGGAGGGAAGGGTGGAAAGGAGAGGGGAAGGGATCTTAAGGCATCTTCTCTGACAATTCACTTTACGTGAATAACTGGAAACGTGCATAAAACACAAACCTACAATGCCAGAATGATAATACAGTACCTACACACAACAAAGAGGAAGAAATATGTGAGATACATTTCTAAACACTACACACTCCTGAGAGGAGCCCCGGTGGTACAACAGTTAAGCACTTGGCTACTAAACAAAAGGTTGGCAGTTTGAACTCACCCAGTGGCTCCTCAGGAGAAAGACTTGGCAGTCTGCTTCCTTGAAGATTACAGCCTAAACTCTATGGTGCAGTCCTACTCTGTCACGTGGGGTTGCTAAAAACAACAACAAAAAAACTAAACCTGCTGCTGTCGAGCCGATTCTGACTCATACCGACCCTACAGGACAGAGTAGAACTGCCCCATAGAGTTTCCAAGGAGTGCCTGGTGCATCTGAACTGCTGACCTTTTGGTTAGCAGCCATAGCACTTCGCCACCACGCCACCAGGGTTGCTATAAGTTAAAAAAGTCAACTCGACAACACACATCAACAACACACCTCTGAACTTCTCTGTAAAAGGCCAAGTACAACAAGATTATTACAAGCTGTTTGTTCTATTCCCCTTTCTCACTTTTACTCTTTAGTGTTTACTACAAGGCTAGAAAGTACAGCCCACAGGGCACAGGGTCGGCAGAGAAATAACAGCTAACACTTACTGAGTGTTTACTATGTGCTGGGCACAGCAAGAAATGCTTAACGCTCATTAATCTTCGCAAACTCCCTATAATACAGACACTGTTATCATTCCTGTTTAGAGAGGAGGCAAATGAAGTTCAGAGAAATTAAATAATCTGTCCAGGGTCATAGAGCTAATAAATAGTAGAAGTGGATTTGAGTCCAGTCTGGCTCCAGAATATGTGCTCTCTCTTATTACTATGCTTCACGGTGTAGGTCCAGAAGGAAAAGCACAAGGGCTTCACCCTCTTTTCCTAGGCTACCCATGTGTGTAAGGGCAGTTCAGGAAGGCCAGGTCACAGTGTATAGGTATCGGATGCTAAAAAGAAATGCCAATGGGAAACAAGGTCCTAGTTTCATAGATCAGTTGCCATTGAGTTGATTCTGACTCATGGCAAACCTCATGTGTTACAGACTAGAACTGCTCCATGGGGTTTTCTTGGCTATAATCGTTATGGAATCAGATCACCAGGCCTTTCTTCTGTGGGATTGCTGGGTCAGTCTGAACTGCCAACCTTTAGGTTAGTAGTTGAGTGCAAACCATTTGTGCCACCCAGGGACCCTAGTTTCACATGTTGTTGTTAGCTACCGTTGAGTTGATTCTGCCTCATGGCAACCCCAAATGTGCAGAATAGACCTGCTCCATAGGGTTTTCAAATCTTGTCTTCTGAGGCACCGCTGGATAGGTTCAAACCATTAACCTTTTGGTGACTGCTTAACCATTTCTGCCACCCAGTGGTGGGCTTTGTCCCTGCTTCCTGGGAGGCAGTCTCTAAATCCTTGGAATTTCCCCTAATCATTAAGAGTATCTGTGTAATACATATTTGGTCCCTTAGACAACATCTGAGAGCTTGTTTTTTAATTTTATTTTGTTGTTGAGAATAGATACAGCAAAACATATACCGGTTCAATAGTTTGTACAGGTACAATTCAGTGACACTGATCACATTCTTTGACTTGTACAACCATTGTCATCCTTTTCCGAGTTGTTCCTCCCCCATTAACATAAACTTACTGCCCCCTAAGGTTCCTAGCTAATCATTTGAGTTGCTGTTGTCACTCCGATCCCATATAGCTAGTTCTTAAAAGAGCATAATGCTCAAGGCAGATATTTTATTAGTTAAGCTCAACTATTATTTGATTTTAAGAACAAAGTATCAGGGATATTTTTGGTTTAAGGCTTAAAGATTATCTCAGGGCAATAGTTTCAGGGGTTCATCCAGCCCTCTTGATCCAGAAATCTGGAGTCCATGAAAATTTGAAATTCTGTTCTGCATTTTCCGCTTTTGATCAGCATTCTTCTATAGGCTGTTTGATCAAAACGTTCAGTAATGTAGGCAGGCACCATCCAGTTCTGGTTCATAGCAAAAGAGGCAGTTGTTCATGGAGGCAATTAGCCACATATTTCATATCCTCCTCCTCCTATTCCTGACTCTCCTTCCTCTGTTGCTCTGGATGAACACAGACCAACTGTTGTGCCTTGGATGGCCGCTTGCAATTTTTTAAGACCTCAGGCGCTCCGCAACGAACTAGGAGGGAGAACAGAAGCACTAATCGTATTATTAGGCCAATTAACTGCGATGTCCCATGAAACCATGACCCTAAACCTCCAAAGTGAGGAACCAAATCCCATGAGGCTTTTGGTTCTAAGCTGCCTTAAAAAAAAAAAAATTTTTTTTTTTTTTAATTTTTGGTTGTGGTCGTAGATGTATCTAGTATACAACTTTTGCCAGTTCAACTCTTTACAGATGTTCAACTTATTGATAGCAATTAAAATAATCTGCTGTGCAATACTACCCTTAAATCAACGTAATTTTTCCATCACCATTAACCCCCTCCCCATCCCACTCCCTCTTGCCTCTGGTAACAACTAATAAACTCTGGTCTCTATACAACTGCTTTTTCTTATCTTTTTATATAAGTGAGGTCATACAATATTTGTCCTTTTGTGATTAACTTATTTCACTCAGTATACATCTTCAAGATCCATCCATATGGTAGCCTGTACCAGGACTTCATTTCTCTTACTGGCTGAGTAGTATTCCATTGCATATATGTACCACATTTTGTATATCCATTTCAACTGGTGATGGGCACTTAGGTTTCTTCCCAACTTTTGACTGTTGTGAATGGTGCTGCAATGAACAAGTATACAAGTCTGTTTGAGCCTCTGCTTTGAAGTATTTTGGGTCATATGGTAGTTCTATTTTTAGTTTTTTGAGGAACTGCCATGCTGTTTTTAACAGCTATACCATTCTGCATTCCCACCAGCAACGGATAAGGGTTCCAGTTTCCCCACATCCTTGCCAACATTTGTTATTTTCTGTGTTTTTTAATCTTAGCCATCAGGGTGGGAGCGAAATGGTATCTCAATGTCATTTTGATTTGCATCTCTCTGATGGCTAATGACGCTGAGCATCTTTTCATGTGTTTGGTGGCCATTTGAATGTCTTCTTTGGTGAAATGTCTATTCAAGTCTTTTGCCCGTTTTATGACTGGGTTGTCTTTTTGTTGTTAAGTTGTCAGAGTTTTAGATATATTTTGATTATTTAATTCTTACCAGATACATAGTTTCTGAAGATATTCCCCCACTTAGTAGTCTGTATATTCACTTTTTTGGTAAAGTCTTTTGATGAACCAAAGTTTTTAATTTTTATGAGGCCCCATTTATTCATTTTGTCTTTTGCTGTTTGTGTTTATTATTAGATAATCCACTGTTAAAAGCTAGGCCCAACAACGTTGCCCCTGCATTTTCTTCTAAGAATTTTATGGTTTTCTAATGGTTTATTTTAATTAGATCACTCAGGATAGGGGTTAGCCATACCAGAAAGGCTAACCACATGAATTCAGGATTGGAGCTTTGAGCCATGTGATACTGCATCAAAGTTTACATATTGTCTGAGGTAGCTTTCCTAGTACAAGAGCAGAGCTGGGAGGGGAAGGGGCTGGAGATTGAGTTCAATCATGTGACCAATGATTCAATCAATCATGCCTACATACTGAAGTCTCAATAAAAATTCTGGATGCTAAGGCTTGGTGAGCTTCCCTAACAGTATTCTCACATACCAATGTGCCAGGAGGGGGACACGTTCTGATTCCACTGGCGGAGGTTAACGGAAGCTTCTCAGCTGGGACCCTCCCAGACCTCACCCAATGCACCTTCCTCTTTGGCTGATTCTGATTTGTATCTTTTTGCTGTGATAAAGCTATAATTTTAAGTATAACACTTTCAGTGAGTTCTGAGTCATTCTGGTAAATTATTGAATTGGAGGGGGGAGTGGGAACTCCAAAATTTGTAGCCAGTTGGTCAGAAGTAAGGGTGGTCTGGGAACACCCAAACTTGTGGTTGAGCAGACTTGGAAGTCCAGAGGGCTGTGCCTTTATCCTGTGACGTTCAGCCTAACACCTGGTAGTTGGTGTCAGAAGTCACTTGCAATAGCCAATCCACAGAGTTGTGAAGGCTATTTCTCAGCTATCTCAGGATAGCAATCTACCTTCTTCCCTCTGCATTTTCTAGCTTGAAAACACAAATCTAAATGTTAGTAAGCAACTCTGAGGTCTTGGTCCGGTAATGAGGTGTTATTTAAGAACTCTGTATCAAATGAAGGTGCTATCAGAGGGTCAATCTTGCTCTGGAGGACCCTGACTCAGGGATCCTGATGTGCAGTTAGAAACAAGGTTTCTTTCCCTTTCATACATGATGGGACACCTATTTAACATTTCTCTCTAGACACCCCTTTCTCCAGGGAGTGGAAAAACAGAGGCTCTGTAAGCACAATCCCCAAACTTACAGCCCTCTTCTGCCTTCCTCTTCTTAGGCAGAGCCTGGAAGCCCTGTGCTTGTACCTTCCTCCTCTGGGTACCTTTCTACTCTTCTGCTTGATTAGCTCTGCAGGCAGCACTTTATCCCCTCACCCCCAGCATCCTCCCATTGGGGTTGGTTGCAGTCAGCCATCCTCAGAAGAGACACTGGTCTTTTAAACAGGTCCTTACCTTGGGGAATCTTTCTTTGTACACATGATTCATCATTATTATTTCACTGTCAAAAGAAACTGGGGACCGTCCAGGACTAAATAAGAAAGAAATAATTGTGTTACTTTTGTGCTACGGAACCGTCAAGTAGAAACATGACCATCCCCAGAGACCCTCCCTCCCGCTGCCTTCAGTACCCCATATACTTCCAACTTAATGAGTGCTGAGTTCCAGAGCCTTGCCAGGGTACCTTGTTCAGTTCAAAATGGTACCATGTGGAGCTAGGTTACTTTCTCTCTCCTGCAAGAAGCTTGGCTTTCACAAAGACCTCTGCCAGAGACTGCAAAGGCCTAGAAAGGAGGAAACCTATTCCCGAGCCCATGGGTGGCTTTCCTAGGATAACCTCCCTAGGACAGGACTCTGTTCTCGTAGCTTTTGCCAGTGGGGCTGGGTATAACCCAACATGTTCTATGAATCAAATTAAACCACCACCAAAGCAACCAAAGCAAAACTCTATACACCTGTATCTTTCTACAGACAAACTGCAGCCAGTGGGGCTCTGACCTAGGGGATAAATGAGTCCAATTCAGCCTTGTGTGAATTATAAGCCTGAGTTATCTATAGAAGTACATGGTATGTTTTTTAGCCTTAATTTATTATTTTCCCTCAAAATCTAAATTTCCCCTCTGGCCCATGTGTGGTTATATTCCATTAAAGGATTTCAAAGCTTGAGCAACACATTCGAATGGCTGTTTGGGTTCTGCTTAGTTTGGTGCTCCTGACGTGATTCCAGCTGGGCTGGATTCAGAACTGTTCCTCCCTGCCTTTCCTCTCTGGAACAATGCATCACCAAGTACCTAAGAGGAATGCAGCAGGGATTTCCCTGAACGCCAGTGTAGTCTTCTCAATCTCAAATGGCCTAAAAGGTAACCTTTACTCTGTGTGGGTTGCTGAGGCCACCAGGATTCAGGTGTTCCTCTATAGGAGGGAAAGACAAGGCACTGGGGATGCACGGCCACTCATCTGTATTCTTGATCCTTTATACTGAACTCCCAGTCATCTTCATTAAGCTCTGAACTTGAACCGGTCTTTGTGGTCTGGCCCTGACACTACAGTGCCATCATCACCTGAGGGGATTCTTTCTGGGAGGCCTGCTCCTCTGGGAACTCACCCTGCACATGTTAGCCCATTCATTACTTTCCAGGGACCCTGGAAAGCTGAGCTCAGTCATTAAAGCCATGATCATTTGAATCTCTGTCCCCTTTCTTAACCTTGGATTTTGGCATAGATTAACCAGCAAATGCCAAAGAAAATAACCAATTAATACAAGAAATTCACAGATAAATTAGCTGTTTGGGTTTGTTTGCTTTGATGAAGGTGAGCCCAGGCGATTCAGGGAAGTGAGCTAGATTCCAATGGGGATTTAATTTTGAAATGGTCTTCCCTGAGTCAGCCTCTTGTGTCTTCGGCAGCCAACTTTTTTGGCTGGCTTGGCTCATACACCCTGGGCCTATAGGCCAGGTTCTGCAGCTCAGGTAACCATCAGGGTTGATGTTATTACTATTTTCCTTTTACTGAATGGAGTCTAAAGAATATCTCTACTATTAACTACTTTTAAAAGGAAAAAGAGAGGAACTGCTTGACCACATCCTCAGAGACCTCTTGGAGTAGTGAGTTGAGCTGTATCCAAAGCCAGAAAGGCCTTGAGCTTCACTGGACTTGGCTCACTTGAACTGTGCCAATGTATTATGCCAGGGGTTGGCCAACTATGGGCTACGGGCCAAATCTAGTCTGTTGCCTATTTTTGTAAATGTGGTTGTTGTGTGCCGATAAGTCAATTCTGACTCACAGCAACTCTCCAGGACAGAGTAGAACTACCCTATAAGGTTTCCTAGGCTTAATCCTTATGGGAGCAGATCATCAGGTTTTTTCTCCTGTGGAGCTGCTGGTGGATTTGAACCACCGACTTTTTTGGTTAGCAGCCGAGTGCTTAACCACTGCGTCAAAGTTTACATGTTGTCTAAGATTGCTCTTATACTATAAGAGCAGGGTTGAATAGCTGTGACAGAGCCTGTATGGCCTGCAAAGTATAAAAAACTTACTAGGTGGCCCTTTACAGAGCCAGTTTGCTGACTCCTGTGCTATGCAAACAAGCTGAGATCCACAGGGACTGGGAGACTGGGCAGAAGGCACTCCTCACCTGAGGCTGCGGGAGCGGGGCCGCATGGCTGGGGACTGCCGTCCCTCCTCATCTGGTACACTCTCTGTGCTGAAATGCTTCGTCAAAAAGTGCAGCTCATCGGCTGTAGGCTGAAAGGGTAACTGGTGTAGCTTCTCCTGTGAGGAGCATGAAGACTATGGAGGAAAACATTAACAAACAGCATTAAAGGCCTGCCTAAGAACAGTTCGTGAAAAGAGAAGAATTGCGAATGGTGAGGGGTTTCCTAATCAGTGTTCAAAAATAAACCCAAAGGACAGTCTTCTTTCCCTTGCTCTCTTTTGCCTTGACTGTTTATCTGTAGCCCTTCGGAAGCCTCTGATCTGAGGAAGTCAAAGCATTTGAGTTCTTCAGGAGCCTTACAGGGAGTTGGGCCCAGATCTTTATGAGGTATGAGGAATTGATACTACCTAGGAGCCTCTTTAGGTGGCAAAACGCATTTTTGTCTACATAGATCCTTTGCCCTCAATGAAGCTTTTGGCTAGTTGGAATGGTGAGTAATTAATAAATCATGTTTTCCAGCTCAGGAAATGTTCTAGGTATTTTCAGCCTGCAAATGATATCTCCCCTTAAGTTTTCCCTTCCACAAACCTTGGAAGAGCCATCCCAGTGTTGGCTCAGCAATGTTCTCTTTTGGATGCTATCCAGAGAAGAACTGGTTTTGCTGAGGCTCTGATGGCTGTGCCCAGACTCTGGGGATACCAGTAGGCCAGGAAACCGAACAGGGAAGAAAATTTCTTTTAAATCTGGATTCTAAAGATTATGCTTGACCTGAAAACAATTATGAATTCTAAATAGGGCCCAATGATAAGATTCCTGGCAATAGCCCACTACCAATCACAGTAGACCAGGGTAGTGGTAGCTTGTGGTACTACAGGCGTCCCACAGATGCAGCTATCTCTGTGGCCCCATTTGGCTCCGGAGTCAGAAGATTGCCCTTCACTTGACACCCTGGCTGAGAGAGTGGGCAAGTCTAACACCATCAGCCCACTTCCCATTCACCAACTGATCAAGCATCTGGGATTTCATGTCAAAATTCATTTAGAGTCAAGGCTGCAGCACACCATGAGAACTCTGATGTAAGCCTGAATACCATGTGAGAAGCTAGCATTTCTCTGGCTAAGAGTGCAAGCTTTTCTCATAGAAAACTATAATATATGAAGCTGTAAAGGGCTGGAGGGAGGTCTCCACGGGGTTCTGTCTGGGACGCATTTCATAAATGATTTGAATGAACCTACAGAAAGGATCTTTACCCAACTGCAGCTAACATGAAGCTGGAGGCCAGTGTAAATCATGGTGGGCAATAAGCTGCAGCAATGAATTAAGTCTCTTAAAATTAGGCTGAACAGGAATAACTCTAAGACTCTTCCTGTGGAACCAAAAACAAAACAAAACAAAAAAACACCTGTTTGAATAAAGGGTTATGGGAAGAGGAAAAGATCAAGGGAAAGACCTGAAGCTTAACAGTTGCCAAAAGACCAGTGAGATCTTTGGATTAATTTAGGAGTCATGTCTAGGTCAAGGGAGGAAGGCATACTCCTTTCCCTGCCTGGGGTTCATGAATATGGACAAAGTGGAAGAAGTGGGGAAGGGGTCATCCGGGCCGTAGCCTGTGTTCTTGCACAGCTGCAAAGCCTAAAACATTTGCTATTTGGTTTACTATCTGCCCTTTTACAGGAAAAGTTAGCCAACCCTGTCATCCTGGCTTCAATAAAATGTTGCTCAATGAGGAAGACTCATTTTAGGTTAAGTGAGCACAGTAACAATTTGGACATCCACTGTGCTTTAGGCTAAAACTCTCCCTAAAAGAAACATACCTAGGAGTTTTAGAAACAGGCCTAGCCTTTTTGCTGATTCACACCAAACTAGAATTTCAAGTAATAATCACTCTTTCCTTTTTTCAAAGAAATAAGCGGCAGAACTGGGGGGTGGGGGGAAAGAATCTACCAGGACTTTGGGGCATGGACAGGCCACCTTCTCTTGGATGCAGTTCTGGAAATACGATTGGGGGAAGTAAGAAAACCACACTTAAAGCCCCCATATCTGGGCTTCATTGGCAAAAAGCAAAAGTCCCCCTTCAATCTCGTCTCTCACTCCACTAGGTATAACTGACTCCCAGAGAAAGTGCTGGTTATCTTTTCCAAAAGCATTTAATGGGTCTGGCTATGGCTGCTAAGGGTCACAGCACTCTGCCCCACTCAGTCTTGTCTCCAACCAATCTCTTTGAGTCTGGCTCTTAGGAGGAAATGTTGAGAACCACTTTGCAACACTGTAAGGGTAGGGATCAAAAACCCACACTAAAGTACTTCCTCTGGGTGAAGGGGTGTGGCTACAGATTTAGCTACTTACTGAGACCGTGGAGCTAGGAGTGTTGGTTCCATACCCTGAAGAAGGTAAAGATGCCAAAGACCAGCGCCGTCCATCAGTCCTTTGTAAGAAAAGAATATCAGACAGTTTCTACAGGATCCCATCCTGGGCCCAGAACCTCTTTCCTTCATCATTTTTTGGCAGTTGGTTAACTGGTAGGCTTCTCCTTCTATCAAAATAGTACTGCTGCATCTACTGTATGCTCTCACATCTCTCTCCTACATGGGGGCCACTGTTGTGTGCCTTCCACTGCAAGGACAGGCATTTCTGACTATAAAGGGGTCCATGACTTTGAGTAAGAACATCTATGTACAATTCTGTGGTTCTGGAATAATTGCTTTTATACTCTCCATCACTTTCAGAGAAGCAATAGCAGAGGACTCCAATTAAAGGCGTCGTTACAAGAAGGGAATTGCCACTGAAATGCAACTATTCCCTTTTTAAAAGACTCCATGTGAAGGACGCTTTGGCCCTTCCCAGGCCACTGGGCTGACAACCAGGAAGAAGTGGACCACCAACTGGGTCTGAACTGAGCATGAATTCATTGATGGCAAGTAGTTAAAGGTTGACTAGGATCCATTTAAAAAAAGAAAAAAAAAAAAAACAACCAGTCGCCACCAAGGCAATTCCAAATCATGGTGACCCCATGTGTGCAGAGTAGAACTGCTCCATAGGGTTTTCAAGGCTGTGATCTTTCAGAAGTACATTGCCAGGCCTTTCTTCCAAGGCACCTCTGGGTGGCTCTGAACTGCCAACCTTTCAGTTAGTAGTTGAGTGCTTAACCATTTGCATCACCCAGAAAACCATCTTTGAGAATGTTTTCCAAAGAGTGACAGTAACCTTACAAAAGAGGAGGATGTGGTATGTGGGGCCTTAGGGGTGGCCCGCTGCTGCTCTTGAGAGGATGTTCCCCAAAGCTCATCAAAGAACCACAGCCACTGGCTTTGTTGTAGAGGAGAAAGATCAAGTAGGTATCTGAATGGTTTGAAGCTTTTATAATACAAACACGTAATTTCTTGCCTGGACTGTGAGATGTGGTGCAACAAAAAAATTTCTCATGGAGCTTGGGGGTATATCCTGCTCTAGTTAAAGTTGGAGAAAAATGCCCGTGCTGCTTGTCACAGAACCTTAAAACATCAGCAGTGGAGGACCTTTAGAATTAAGTTCAATACGCTCAATTTACATAAGACACTGAGACCCAGAGATTTAGGTGATTTGTTCAACGCTTCACAGCTATGTGTGTATGGGGTGAGGGGGATGGGAGAGGAGGAAGAAAAAGGAGGAATAATCTTGCTAAGGGCTTCTCCTTTTGAAGCACTCCTTTTCACCTCCACCAACACCCAGCACCCTTCCCTCCTATTTTCTATAAGGGGAGAGCCCAGGGTTCCATGCTGCATGCATTTGACTCAAACTTCATGCTACCCAGGCAGCCAGCACATGTCAATTATAGCTCTAGCTCTGCTGGAACCCAGTCTCTGAGGCAAAACACCCCGGAGGGTGCTCAAACATAATGCTCTCTCTGAACTCTTTGCGGGGTCCTGGGAGCTCTACACAAGAAAGTATGCCAATACCAGGAAAACAGAGCTCCGCTGGGATGGAATCAGTTTAATTTGGGGATGGATTTCCCAAACACCTGTCGAATGACTTTTTCACAGGCAAGTTTTCCTTCCTTTAGATAGAAATGGAAACCAATTGCATGGCAGACATTTCTCCGTATACTGACAAGCAGAGGGCCACTGAGGAAGAAATGCTACCATATGATGCTTTTACTTCCTCTGCCTGGTCACCTCACTAGGTAACTTTTTCTTAAGCCAGAAGCTGGGAAACTATTCAGCAGTTGGAACTATTAAGCAATTCCTGCTTCCAAGGATGTAAGCTCTGAGCCTCAGTTCCAGCAGGCAGTGGGTGACCCTTTAGGATCTCTGTTAGATATGGAAGGCCCACCGTTCATACCCACAGTCAGAGAATCAACACAACCAGCTCTCACCAAGCACAAAATCACAAACCCTATTGTCTGGCCATGCATAGCAGTTTCTCAGCCCCTATCCCCATCACACCCCCTATTACCTGTCTGCTCTGTGGCCATGGCTGTAGCGAAAAGATGTACAATATAGTGAGAACCAAAGGAAACCAGCGAGAGTGATCTGTTTGATCACTGACATTAGCCTAGCTTGGTGAAGGTAAACCTTCAGTTTAGAAATGTGTGGAAGTCTGAAGTGAATTTTTAGGATGGATGGGTCTATTCTTAGTGTTTTATTTTATCCGTCTTTTGTATGATATTCCAAACTAATGTGATTCGCTAAGGCTCAAGCCTGAGGCCACTAACCTAGGGACGAACAGTTCCTGAGTACCCTGGGAGCCACAGATCAGTTTGGGTCCCAGTGGTAATACCAGTCCCAAAGCCCCCCTAGTTGGTTCTATTCCTGAAGCCTAGGGAATGAAGCAGACCCAAGAGCATCCCATGAAATATGCTATCCCCTTTGGCTGGAACGCTCTGTACACCAGTTCTCCCACTCCCAACTAGGCAGGCTCCTTCTCAACTTTCAGGCCTCAGCTTAAAAGTCAATCTTTCAGAAAGGCCTTATATGACCATCCTGTGTGGATTCTCCATCCCCACTCCCTTCCTATTCTTTCATGCAGCATTATGTTCTTTCCCTTCACGGTGCTTATCAGAGTTTATAACTACATATTTGTTTGTTTACTTGCTCATTTATTTCTATCTCCCCTACCACTCATTCAATTAACAAACACTGATTGAGTGCTTATTATATACAAGAAGACACAGCTTTCAACAGATGAAGGGTATCTCTACTAAAGGTGTTTTGATTCTGGTTGGAGGAAGACAGAAAACAAGCAAATATGAAAATACTAAGTGACACTTTGAAATAAAATAGATGACTTGATAGAAAATGACTAAGGGCTCCTTTAGAATGTGCACTAAGGGAAGGCCTCTCAGAGAAGTTGACATTTAAGATGAGACATGAATACAAGAATGAGTTAACTAAGTGAAGATTTGAGGGGACAGCAATCCTTACAGAGGGAACAATAAACACACAGACTCTACCAGACTATAAGCTTCAAGAAAGTAGGGACTATGTCTACTTTGTTACAACTATAAAATTAAATACCCAGCATAGTGGATACTCAATAAATATTTATTGGATGAATGGGAAATGACTCAATGCCACTTAAAGGGATCTAGGAACAGATCCTGTTGTCCCAGCTCAGTCCTCATCTGAGGTTAAAATTCATAGCCCAGGCTGGAAGTCTGGGATAAGTAAGCTTTTCCATCTGGGCTGGAAAAAAAAAAAGCATCACTCCAGCGTATTTTTATCCTGTATATGATTCTATCTGGATCCTTGGTTAACTAATGGAAGTTATACTGGTTAGGAGAGATGAGTCCACAGAACAAGTCTAGATGAAATTTGTTTTCAATAAAGCAGTTGGGTCAGGTAGCAGCACCCAAGTCAGGCACCAAACATCTCCCAGCCTGTCCGTGTCCTTTTCACCTACACAGAATCCTACACAGAAGATGGATTTCTTCTAGGTTGTCATTTGAATAATGAGCTAATGATTTTTCCAGGAGTCTTTTCTTTTTCTGTTATGTATTTAGCAGAACAATCTTTTAAAAAAAAATTAGTCTAAGTATAGAAATTGCTCTGGCCTCATGCTGTATTACATTTCCTATCATTTAAAGGTTCTAAATCTTGAGCCATGATCTTTCTGGATGTTTCAATACCACAGATTGACTCTAACCAAAAAAACTTAAAAAATAAAATCAAAGGACCTAAACTCAGCCAACAAAGAATCTTCTCAAATGTTCTGAAAAGTAAACCATTTGTGTTTGGGTGTTGGTATGTGGTTTCCATCTCAGCTTAGCGCCTGTCCAGAGGTGAGGTGATACCCTGGCAATGGGCTGAGCTATCAGGAGTGCTACCATGTGCCAGAGATGGGTTTGTGTCATTTTTGGGGAGGGGAGAAATGGAAAGAGACAAGCATGGCTCTGTATGTACCAAATTGTTCTATATTCACAGAAGACCCTGTAGTCCACTGATGCCCAGACACGGGCCATCTCAGTTCCTGACAGACTAATCTGCAGAGCCAAGAAAAGGAGCATCTAAGGTCCCTTTAGCCCCATAGAAATAGATGAGTCAGAGGATCAATAGTATAATTTTGGGTCCTCCTGGGAGCAGAAACCATTTTTTCACTGATCACCCCATTAAGAGTATAATGTTTTGAAACACACCCTGAGGGTACCAGGAACTTGTGCTGAGGATTATAAAAGTAAATCTACCTCTAATATCCACTCTCCTATGACTCAAACACAAATACCTATAGCATCTAGAAAGCAGACTTCAACAAGATGATTATGGCTTCGGAAAGGAAAGCAAGGAAGGTATTTTGATGGCTAGTAGCCCAAGGTTAACACACCTGGAGGAGCAGTGACTCAAAAGAAGAAGATGACATTCATACAAGCGTCGCACATGTTAATCACAAAGGAGGTTTTCTATCAACTTACCTACGGGCAGGAACAAAGGAAAAGTGAGCGGGTGCATTTGGAGAGAAATTCCGGGGGCTGTCTGAAGGACTGTTACCTGTGTATGGGAAAAGCAACAGAAACTCTCAGTGAGGTTTGCTTCTGAGAACTATGAGCACCTTTAGGGAAGAAATCTTCCCCTAGCACTGGCACTTAGCATATGTGGCTGTTTTTTCCAGGGCCACCTTCTGTTTAAACATATTCTCTCTGCAAATGTTTGGCGGCCCAGAAATTTTCTCCCTTGTTCCCAAGTTGCTTGTAACAACCCATGCCTTTCAAAAAATCCATTCTAGGTCCAGCAGCAGCTTGTCTATTTCGTGCCCTTCTAGGAATATTTTAGACTCCAATCTGCCTAAACAAGTTAATCTGACTTTCCAAGGGCATGAAGAACTCATTCAGTGCAGATGGCTTTAGGAAAGGCACAGACAAGTGCACAAACATTTCTCAAAGGGCAATGGGATTCCTGGTCCAAAAGCCTCTTGCACATTTACCTCTGCACACTGCATCCAAGAGGCTAAACAAGAAATATATGTGCTTTAAGGAGAAACAGGCTCTCAGGTGAGGACTCAGAATATAGTGTCCCTTAAAATAGTCCATACTTAGGCCCCCAAGTCTGCAAAGTACACCCAACCGTCTCACAGTAGAGGAATGACCTCTATCTCTTTATTTGCTTCATGAGCCCCTATAGCTTGCTTACTTAAAGCTCAGAAGCTTTGAACAAAACTGTGTGCTTATCACTGCACTAGTCACAACAGTTGTTGAACCCAGGTCTGCCATACTTCTCTCTCGTCTATCTTCCAGCTGGGGGCTTGTACTGGGGAGTCCTTAGTTCACATAAGCTATCAATGTCTCTCTACTCAAAAGGTCATGTCAAGTAAGCATCATACGCCATGATGTACTGACCCCATCCCCTCCTGTGCTCACCTCTGTGAACTAACACTGGCTAGGAAGGATTGCAGCTACCCAGGGGCCTGGTAGTTTAGTTTGTACGGTTTTCTCTTGGATTTTTTTTTCCCCGAAGAGGGTATGGACGCTCCAAAGTGCCATGAAGTTACCCTTTTGTTTCTCATCATCTCTAACTTAAAGGGACTAGACAGCATTTAATGTCTTCTGTACTGATCTAGGAAAAACCAGCCTCTCAGTCAGTGCCCCCACTACCCTATGCAGTGCTCTGTACCAACTACATAAAGGTATTCTCTTTGAGTGAATGAATGTTTATATCCTATAAACTCTAAAGCAACCACCAAATAACAGTTATAGTTTATAAGCAAATAAGAAACATAAAACGGAATAATAAAAAATACTCAATTTGGGAATAGATAGTGGTGACGGTTGTACAACATGATGAACATAATGAATGCTACTGAAATGTACATGTAAAAAATGCTGGAAGTGGCAGATGCTTTGGTATATATATATATATATATATATATATATATATATATATATATATATATTTTTACCACAATTAAAAAAATTCTTAAATACTCAACATAAAAGAAAACAGAAAAAAGGAAAGGGAAAAAAATCCAATGAGACAATAAGAAAACAAATAAGATGGTAGATTTAAACCAAACCATATCAACAACCATATTAAATATAAATGATCTAAATGCCCCAGTTAAAAGCAGAGATTGTCAGGTTGGTAAAAAAGACTTGCAAGAAAGGAAAAAAAAAAAAAAAAAGACCCTACAACCAATAATGAATAATTTTCTGAAAAAGAAAGCATCAGGTGCATGGATGGTTTCACTGATGAATTCTACCAAACACTTAAAGAAGAATTGATACCAATTCTTTACAATCTCCTCCTGGTGAATCCCAGGGAAAAAAGCAGTCTGAGATAAGAATATTATGAACATATGACACAACCACACTGAAGGGGGTGGGGGGGAAGTGCTGACCTACGTAACTTTGAAAATGAATGAAATCTGTAAGATTAAAGGGAAAAGGAACTGCTCTTAAGTACTGAACTCAAGCTGATAATGTTGTTTCCCGTGGGGGTATGAGTTAACAATTCTGATTGAACACTTAAGTACATACACAGTGGATGATGGGAACTGGGTTTCTTACCACTGGAGTGGAAACTTACAGACCAGCAAGAGGAGGAGGCTAGAATGATCCATGTGTTAATGGATTAGAGTTGGAGACATCAGTAAGAACTCATGTTTAATTTAATATACATACAGTTACATGTAGAAATAACTATACCAAACCAAGCGGTACAACCAGAATGCTCCTTAGAAGCAAGGATGGCAAGACTACATCTCATATACTTTGGACATGTTATCAGGAGGGATGAGTCCCTGGAGAAGGACATCATGCTTGCTAAAGTAGAGGGTCAGCGGAAAAGAAGAAGATCCTCAACAAGATGGACTGACACAGTGGCCGCAACAATGGGCTCAAGCACAGCAATGATTGTGATGATGGCAAAGGACCGGGCAGTATTTCATTCTGTTGTGCATGGGGTTGCTATGAATCGGAACCAACTTAAGGGCACCTATCAACTCACAGCAACATAACAAACCAAAACCAAACCCATTGCTGTCAAGTCGATTCCGACCCATAGCGACCCTACAGAACAGAGCAGAACCATCCCATTGAGTTTCCAAGGAGTGCCTGGTAGATTCAAACTGCAGACCTTTTGGTTAGCAGCCGTAGCACTTAAGCACTATGCCACCAGGGTAGATGTGTGTATATACACTGGTTAGCACATACACTAGTACTGTATTTCTTTGCTCTGTTAGATAAGAGAGCCTAAATGAAACAATACCCCAATAGCAACAAGCACACCTAACACCCAGATATTGGTTTCTAATACCATTCTCCAAGATAATACAATGAATCAGGGCTCCTTAGAGAAATGGCTCATTCTAGGACTAGGGCAGTAAACATATAAGATGGGCCTGGGGCATCTTGCAGTGCCAGAAAGTAAGGAAGTGCTCAAAGAAAAAATAAATAAATAAATAAAACAAACAACAATAACAACAAAAAATTGAGGGGGTATTTCAAAAGGATACCAAATTGTTTTAGTGAGCCAACTGAAAGATGTCTCAATGGCCAAATCTGCAACAGCTGGAGGAAAAAAAAGAGTATTATTGGATGTTATGGATTGAACTGTATCCCCCCAAAATATGTAGTGTAAATCCTAACCCCTATAGTTGTAGATGCAACCCATTTGGGCATAGGGCTTTCTTTGTTATGATGAGGCCCTAACAATGTAGAGTGTGTCTTAAACCATTCACTTTTGAGATATAAGAAGAGAAGATTAGGCTAAGAAGCGAACCAGTGCAAAGGGAGGGGAAGATACATGCCACATAAAGGAATCCAGGAACAGAAGCTGAAAAGGGACAAAGACCTCCTGCCAAAGCTGACAGAAAATGCCTTCCCCTAAAGTCAGTGCCCTGAATTCAGGCCTTCAGCTTCCTAAACTATGAGAAAATAAATTTCTGTTCATTAAAACCACCCATTTGTGGTATTTTTGTTATAGCAGCAATAATAAAAAACTAAGACACTGGATGTCTTGGTTCAATATTCGAGATATTTTGAAATAGTTTTGCTGAAGTTCAAGGTATTTTGCTGATGATCATTCAAAAGCGGTTCCAGCAGTATTTCAACAGGGAACGGCCAGAAGTTCAGGCCAGATTCAGAAGAGGATGTGGAACTAGGGATACCACTGCTGATGTCAGATGGATTCTGGCTGAAAGCAGGGGATACCAGAAGGGTGTTTACCTGTTTTTATTGGCTATGCAAAGGCATTCTACTGTGTGGATCATAACAAATTATGGATAACATTGTGAAGAATGGGAATTCCCGAACACTTAATTGTGCTCATGAGGAAACTGTACATAAATCAAGAGGCAGATGTTCAGACAGAACAAGGGGATACTGAGTGGTTTAAACTCAGGAAAGGTGTGCATCAGGGTTGTATCCTTTCACCATGCCTATTCAATCTGTATGTTGAGCAAATAATCCAAGAAGCTGGAGAATATGAACAAGAATGGGGCATTAAGATTGGAGGAAGACTCATTAACAACCTGCATTATGCAGATGACACAACCTTGATTGCTGAAAGTGAAGAGGACTTGAATCACTTACTGATGAAGATCAGAGACCACAGCCTTCAGGATGGATTACACCTCAACATAAAGAAAACAAAAATCCTCACGACTGGACCAATAGGCAACATCATGATAAACAGAGAAAGACTGAAGTTGTCAAGGATTTCATTTTACTTGGATCCATGATCAACACCCACGGAAGCAGCAATCAAGAAATCAAAAGGTGCGTTGCACTGGGTAAATCTGCTGCAAAGGACCTCTTTAAAGTGTTGAAGAGCAAAGATGTCACCTTGAAGACTAAGGTGCGCCTGACCCAAGCCATGGTATTTTCAATCGCATGATATGCATGTGAAAGCTGTACAATGAATAAGGAAGACTGAAGAAGAACTGACACCTTTGAATTGTGGTGTTGGTGAAGAATATTGAATATACCATGGACTCCAAAAAAATGAACAAATCTGTCTTGGAAGAAGTACAACCAGAATGTTCCTTAGAAGCAAGGATGGTGAGATTGTGTCTTACGTACTTTGGACATGTTGTCAGGAGGGATCAGTTCCAGGAAAAGGACATCATGTTTGGTGAAGTACAGGGTCAGTGGAAAAGACAAAGACCCTCAACGAGATGGATTGACACAGTGGCTGCAACAATGGGCTCAAGCATAACAACGATTGTGAGCATGGTGCAAGACCGGGCAGTGTTTCATTCTGGGGTACACAGGGTCACTATAAGTTAGAACCGACTAAATGACACGGAACAACAAGACACTGGATTATAACCCAAAGAATAAAATAAATATTCATGAGTCCATAATGATATAAAGAAATGACTAGATTAATGAGTGGGAAAGAAAAGACAAATCTCCCATGCAGGAAAATTCCAAATAAATTATGTAGATAGCCCAATGCAATCCATCTTTTGATTTCTTGACTGCTCCTTCCATGGGTGTTGATTGTGGATCCAAGTAAAATGAAATCCTTGACAACTTCAATCTTTTCTCCGTTTATCATGATGTTGCTTATTGGTTCAGTTGTGAGGATTTTTATATTCATTATGTTGAGGCATAATCCATACTGAAGGCTGTGGTCTCTGATCTTCAACAGTAAGCGCTTCAAGCAGTCTTCACTTTCAGCAAGAAAGGTTGTGTCATCTGCATAATGCAGGTTGTTAATGAGTCTTCCTCCAATCCTGATGTCTCGTTCTTCTTCATATAGTCCATCTTCTCGGATTATCTGCTCAACATACAGACTATGTTAGGTACCGTGAAAGGATACAATCCTGACACACATCTTTCCTGACTTTAAACCACTCGGTATCCCTTTGTTCGGTCCGAACAACTGCCTCTTGATCTATGAACAGGTTCCTCAAGAGCACAATTAAGTGTTCTGGAATTCCCATTCTTCACAATATTTTCCATAATTTGTTATGATCCACACAGTTGAATGCCTTTCTATAGTCAACAAAACACAGGTAAACACCCTTCTGGTATTCTCTCCTTTCAGCCAGGATCCATCTGACATCAGCAATGATATCCCTGGTTCCACGTCCTCTTCTGAATCTGGCCCGAATTTCTGGCAGTTCCCTGTCAAAATACTGCTGGAGCCGCTTTTCAATGATCTTCAGCAAAATTCTGCTTGTGTGTGATATTGATACTGCTCGATAATTTCCACATTTGGTTGGATCACCTTTCTTGGGAATAGGCATAAATATGGATCTCTTCCAGTCGGTTGGCCAAGTAGTTGTCTTCCATATTTCTTGGCATAGACGAGTGAACACCTCCAGCACTGCAACTGTTTGTTGAAACATCTCAATTGATGTTCTGCCAATTCCTGGGGCCTTGTTCTTCGCCAATGCCTTCAGTGCTGCTTAGACATCCTCCCCCAGCACCATCAGTTCCTGATCATGTGCTACCTCTTGAAATGGTTGAATGTCAACTAATTCTTTTTGTACAGTGACCCTGTGTATTCCTTCCATCTTCCTTTGATGCTTCCTGCATCATTTAATATTATCTCCGTAGAATCCTCCACTATCGCAACTTGAAGCTTGAATTTTTTCTTCAGTTCTTTCAGCTTGAGAAAAGCCAAGCATGTTCTTCCCTTTTGGTTTTCTATCTCCAGCTCTTTGCATATGTCATTATAATACTTTACTTTGTCTTCTCGAGCCGCCATTTGAAATCTTCTGTTCAGTTCTTTTGCTTCCATCATTTCTTCCTTTTGCTTTAAGCTGCTTGACGTTTGAGAGCAAGTTTCAGAGTCTCCTCTGACATCCATCTTGGTCTTTTCTTTCTTTTCAATGACCTCTTGCTTTCTTCACGTATGATGTCCTTGATATCATTCCACAACTCATCTGCCCTTCAGTCATTAGTGTTCAATGCATCAAATCTATTTGAGATGGTCTCTAAATTCAGGTGGGATATATTCAAGGTCGTATTTTGGCTCTGGTGGACTTGGTCTGATTTTCTTCAGTTTCAGCTTGAACTTGCATATGAGCAATTGATGGTCTGTTCCACAGTTGGCCCCTAAGCCTTGTTTTGACTGACGATATTGAACTTTTCCGTAGCCTCTTTCCACAGATGTAGTTGATTTGATTCCTGTGTATTCCATCTGGTGAGGTCCATGTGTACAGTCGCCGTTTATGTTGGTGAAAAAGGTATTTGCAATGAAGAAGTCACTGGTCTTGCAAAATCCTATTATTTGATCTCTAGCATTGTTTCTATCACCAAGGCCGTATTTTCCAACTACTGATCCTTCTCCATTTCCAACTTTTGCATTACAATCACCAGTAATTATCATTGCATCCTGATTGCATGTTTGATCAATTTCAGAGTGCAGCAGCTGATAAAAACCTTCCATTTCTTCATCTTTGGCCTTAGTGGTTGGTGCGTAAATTTGAATAATAGTTGTATAAACTGGTCTTCCTTGTAGGCATACGGATATTATCCTATCACCAACAACACTATACTTCAGGATAGATATTGAAATGTTCTTTTGACAATGAATGCAACACCATTCCTCTTTAAGTTGTCATTACCAGCATTGTCCAATTCAAAATGGCCAGTTCATTTCAGCTCACTAATGCCTAGAATATCAATGTTTATGTGTTCCATTTCATTTTTGACAATTTCCAATTTTCCTAGATTCATACTTCATACATTCCAGGTTCCGATTATTAACAGATGCTTGCAGCTATTTCTTCTCATTTTGAGTCGTGCCACATCAGCGAATGAAGGTCCCGAAAGTTTGACTCCATCCATGTCATTAAGGTCAACTGTACTTTGAGAAGGCAGCTCTTCCCCAGTTGTCTTTTGAGTGCCTTCCAACCTCGGGGACTCATCTTCTGGCACTGTATCAGACAATGTTCTGCTGTTATTCATAAGGTTTTCACTGGCAAATTCTTTTCAGCAGTAGACTGCTGGGTCTTTCTGCCTAGTCTGTCTTAGTTTGGAAGCTCAGCTGAAACCTGTCCTTCATGGGTGACCCTGCTGGTATCTGAATACTGGTGACATAGTTTTCGGCATCACAGCAACACGCAAGCCCCCACAGTATGACAAACTGACAGACACATGGTGGTTCCTAAAAATAAACTCTATTAATTATATATTTAAAAGACCCAACTATATGCTGTTTTCAAGAAAACCACTTTAAATATAAACACACACATAGGTTAAAGGTAGAATGCGCCATAATAACACCAATTAGAAAACAGCTGAAGTAGCTATATTAACACACAAAATACATTTCAGAACAAAGAATATTACCAGAGGATAAGAGTCATTTCATAAAGAGTACATAACAATCTTAAAAATGCATGCATCTGATAACAGAGCTTACAAATACATGACGAAAAAACTGATCGAAATGCAAGGAGAAATAGACAAATCCACAATTACAGTAAACAGGCCTCTCTCAATAACTGGTAGAATAAGTAGAGAAAATCAGTAAGGATACAGGACACTTAAACAACACTATCAACCAACTTGGCTTAATTACCCTTATAGAACACTCTACCCAGCAACAGTATACATTTTTTTCAGATGAACATGGAACACTTACTAAGATCATATTGGGGGCCATGAAACAAGACACTGTAAATTAATTAGAAATCCATAACAGAAAGACCTCTGGAAAATGCCCAAATATTTGAGAACTAAATAACATACTTCTGAATAATTTGTGGGTCAATGCAGAAATCAAATGGGAAATTAGAAAAGCATTTTGAATTAAACAGAACACGTCAGAACATGGGATGATGTTAAGGCAGTTGTTACAGGGAAAATTACAACACTAAACACCTGTATTAGAAAAGAAAGAATTCAATTAAAAAAACCTCAGCTTCTACTTTAAGAAACTAGAAAGAGCAAATGAAACCCAGAAGGAAATCATAAATATCAGAGCCGAAATCAGTGGAAACACATACACACAAAGAGTAAAGAAAATTAACAAAACCATATGCAGGTTTTCTAGAAGATCAATAAAATTATAGTCAGACTGATCAGGAGAAAAAGAGAAATGACACAAATTACCAACATCAGCAATGAGAGAGGTAATATTTTTACAGATTCTTGACATATTAAAAGAACAATAAGGCAATATATTAACAACTTTATGCCAATTAATTTGACAAATGAGAGGAGACTGAAAAATTCCTTGAAAGACAGAAACTACCAAAGGCCACTCGGGAAGAAACAGATAACCTAAATAGCTTTATTATCTACTAAAGAAATGAAATTTATAATTAAAAATTTTTCCACAAAGAAAGCTCCTGGCTCAGATGGCTTGACTGATATTTCAGGAAAAAATATCAATTCTACACAAATTCTTCCAGAAAATTCAAGGGGAGGAAATGCTTTTTATGAGGTTAGCATTACCCTGACATCAGAACCAGACAAAGTAATAAAAAGTATCAAGATTGTGGTGCCCGGCTACAACCGATGACTGCCCTGAAAGGGAACACAACAGAGAACCCCTGAGGAAGCAGGAGAGCAGTGGGATGCAGACCCCAAATTCCTGTAGAAAGACCAGACTTAATGGTCTGAGACTAGAAGGACCCCCGAGGTCACTGTCCCCAGACCTTCTGTTAGCCCAAGACAGGAACCATTCCCAAAGCCAACTCTTCAGTCAGGGATTGGACTCGACTATGGGACAGAAAATGATACTGGTGAAGAGTGAGCTTATTGGGTCAATCAGACACATGAGACTATGTGGGCAGCTCCTGTCTGGAGAGGAGATCAGAAGGCAGATGGCATCAGAAGCTGGCCAAATGGACACAAAAATAGAGAGTAGAGGGAAGGAGTGTGCTCTCTCATTAGAGGGAGAGCAATTAGGAGTATATAGCAAGGTGTACATAAGTTTTTGTAGGAGAGACTGACTTGGTTTGTAAACTTTCACTTAAAGCACAAAAAAAAAAAAGTATCAAGATTGGAAAAAAAGTAAAATTATCTCTATTCGTGAATGATATGACCCGATATAGAGAAAATCCCAAAGGGTTCGCAAGAAAACTTCTAGAGCTAATAAAGGAGTTTAGCAAAGTTGCAGGGTACAAGCTCAACAAACAAAAATCAGTTGGATTTCTACGTACCAGCAACGAGAAATCTGAAAGGGAAATTAGGGGAACAATTCCATTTACAATTGCATCTAAGAGAATAAAATATCTGGGAATAAATTTAACCAGGGACATGAAGGACTTAGACAATAAAAATTATAAAACACTGCTGAAAGAATTAAAGAAGACTTAAATAAATGGAAAGATGTTCCATGATCATGGATTGGAAGACGTCTTATTGTTAAGATGTCAGCACTAACCAAAGTGATCTATAGATTCAACACTATTCCAACAGCCTTCTTTACAGAAAATGGAAAAACCAATCCTCAACTTTATATGGCATGGCAAAAGGTCCCGAATAGCTAAAGCTATGTTGAAAGAGAAGAACAAAGAAGGAGGACTCGCGCTTCCTGATTTTAAAACATACTGAATAGCTACAGAAATCAAAATAGTCTGGAACTGGTATAACAACAGACACACAGACCAATGGAATAAAACTGAAAGTACAGATATAAACCCACATGTCTGTATGGTCAATTGATTTTTGACTAGGGTGCTAAGTCAATTCGATGGGGAAAGAAGAGTCTCTTCAATAAATGGTGTTGGGAAAATTGGATTTCCACGTTCAGAAAAATCAAACAGGATCCATGTCTCACACCATATGCAAAAAAAAAAAAAAATGAAAATGGATTAAGGCCCTAAATGTGCAACATAAAACCATAAAATTCTTAGAAGAAAATGCAGGAGCAATGCTGTTTGGCCTAGTTTTTAACAATGGATTAGCTAATATAATAAAAGCATAAACAGGAAAAGACAAAATAAATAAATGGGACCTCATAAAAATTAAAAACTTTGGTTCATCAAAAGACTATACCAAAAAAGTGAAAAGATAAGCTACTAACTGGGAAAATATCTTTGGAAACCATATATCCAATAATCCAATCATAAAATGGGCAAAGGACTTGAATAGAAATTTCACCAAAGAGGACATTCAAATGGCCACCAAACACATGAAAAGATGATCAATATCATTAGCCACCAGACAGATATAAATCAAAACCACAATGAGATACCATTTCACTCCCACTAGGATGACTAAAATAGGGGGGAAAAATCCCAGAAAATAACAAATGTTGGCAAGGATGTGTGGAAATTGGAACCCTTATCCATTGCTGGTGGGAATTCAGAATGGTACAGCCATTGTGGAAAATGGTGTGGCAGTTCTTCAAAAAACTGAAAAAAGAACTACGATATGATCCAGCAATTTCACTTCTAGGTACATACCCAAAAGATTTGAAAGCAGAGACTCGAACAGAGACTTGTATACACCAATGTTCAATGCAGCACTATTCATGATAGTCAAAAGGTGGAAGCAACAGTCAAAAGGTGAAAACAACAGATGAATGGATAAACAAAATGGGGTACATACACACAATGGAGCATTGCTCAGCCATCAGGGGAAATGAAATCTTGATATATGCTACAATATGGATGCAGCTTGAAGACATCATGCTGAGTGAAATAAGTCAATCACAAAAGGACAAATATTGTATGACTTCACTTACATAAAAAGACAAGAAAACGCAAATATATATAGACCAAAGTTTATTAGTGTTTACCAGGGGTGGGAGGGAGGGGGAAGAGAGGAGGATAAGTGTCCATGGAATACTGAGTTTCGGTTTACAGTAATGGACAAATCACATTGATTAAGGGTGGGATTACACAGCCAACTATTCTAAGTGCTGTGAATAAGTTGTACACCTATAAAAAGTTGAAGTAGCAAAAGCTGTGTGACAGACTTATCTACAACAATGACAAAAAAAAAAAAGCTGCAGAGTCTGCTTATGTACAACCAAAAACCTCATGGGGTTTGGTTCCTTGGTTTGGAGGTTTACAGTCATAGTTTCATGGGACAACCCAGTTAATTTGTCTAAAAATGTGTTTGGTGCTTCTGTTCTACCTCCTAGTTCATTGTGTAGTGCCTGGGGTCTTAAAAGCTTGCAAGTGGCCATCCAAGGCACAACAACTGGAGCAACAGAGGAAGAAGGAGAGTCAGGAATAGGAGGAGGAAATGGAATGTGTGCCTAATTGCCTCCATGAACAACTGCCTCCTTTGCCATGAAACCAAAAGAGCTAGATGGTGCATAGCTACCATTACCGAACATTTTTTCAAAGATTCTATAAAAGAATCCTGATCAAAAGGGGGGAAAAGCAGAAAGAATTTCAAATTTTTACGGACTCCTGACTTTCTGGAGCCATGGAGGGTGGCTGAATCCCTGAAACTATTGCTCTGAGATAATCTTTAAACCTTGAACCAAAAATATCCCCTGAAGTCTTCTGAAAACCAAACAACTGTTTAGCTTAACTAGCAATAAATGTCTGCTTTGAGCAAGATGGTCTTTTAAGAACTATCTGTATAGAATCAAATGGAAAAAAGAAACACAAAAGATTAGACAGGAACCTTTGGAGGTAGTGAATTTACCTTAGTGAGGGAGGAACAACTCAGAAAAAGAGGGTGAGAATGGTTATACAGCTTGGAGAGTGTAATCAGTGTCACTGAATTGTACCTGTAGAAACTGTTGTATTGGTGTATGTTTTGCTGTGTATATTTGCAACAACAGCTACAAGAAAATAAAATTTGAAAAACAAAAGGATTACAAGAAAATTACAGACTAACATCTCTTATGAATATAAATGCAAACATTTTAAACAAAATTTTAGCAAATCAAATTCGGATAATATATAAAAAGGATAATACATCATAACCAAGTAGGGTTTATTCCAGGAAAACAAGGTTGGATTAAGATCTAAAGATGAATCAATATAACTCACCACATTAAAGGACTACTAAAGAAAAATCATATGATCATCGCATTAGACATACACACAAAGAAAGTCAACATCCTTTTTGAGAAAAAAGTCCCAGCAATCTAGGAATAGAAGGAAACATTCCCAAGTTGATAAAGGACATCTATAACAAATATATTTAATGATAAAGGCTCAATGCTCTAACATTAGGAACAAGATAAGGGTATCTGTGTTCAACCACTTCTATTCAAAATTGTACGAGAAGATCCAGTCAGGGCCATAAGGCAACAAAAAGAAATAAAAACCTTGGCAGGGTAGTGGTTAAGTGCTATGGCTGCTAACCAAAGGGTCTGCAGTTTGAATCCACCAGGCACTCCTTGGAAACTCTATGGGGCAGCTCTACTCTACCCTATAGGGTCACTAGGAGCTGGAATCGGCCCAACAGCAACGGGTTTTTAGATGAGAAAGGAAGAAATAAAATTTTCTTTATTTGGAGACAACATGATCGTCTATGCTGAAAATCTGACGGAATCTACAAAAAAGCTAAAAAGCAAACTTAGCAAGGTTGCACGATACAAGATTAATACACAGAAATCAATTATATCTCAATATATTTGCAACACTGTCAGAATTGACTCAGTGGCAAAGGGTTTGGTTTGGAGCCCCAGTGGTCCAGTGGTGCAGTGGTTAAGAGCTCAGTTGCTAATTAAAACGATGGCAGGTTGATTCCACCAGCTGCTCCTTGGAAACCCTATGGGGCAGTTCTACCCTGTCCGATAGGGTCTCTATGAGTCGGAATCCACTTGATGGCAACAGGTTTGTTTGTTTTTGGAGCAACAATTACACCTCATTTTATTCTATTCTTCCCTTTGCCCACTCTACTTCAGCCACAATGGCCTCCTTGCTGTACCCTGAACATGGCAGGTACACTCCCACCTCTGTACCTGCAATCCCCTTTTGCCCTGTCTGCTCTTCTCCAAGTAGCATCTAGCTCACTCCCTCTCTTCTATGATGTCTTTACTCAAATGTTATCCTCTCAGTAAGGACTTCCCTGGTCACCCCCCAACTTCATATCACTTTTCTCTTTTTAAAGATGGGAGAAATCATTTAGCAGCAAGCAAAAAAAAAAAAAAAAAAAAAAAAATCCAGTGGAAAGAAAAACTGCTGGAGTAAAAACTGTCCTTTGAGTGAGTGAGAAGTGATGGGATCTAGTGCACTAGTGAGGGGACTGGTTTTACAAAGAGATGGATAGTTCATGTACACAGACGGGACGGCGGAGTCTATGGGTACAGATGCTGAGAGGTGAATAGATGTAAAAGGTATAAGCTTTTGTTTTGTATTCTGTTCATGCCTTGTATTAGGGCTCCTAACGTTGTCCCTATTTTTTCTTCCATGATCTTTATTGTTTTAGTCTTTATGTTTAGGTCTTTGATCCACTTGGAGTTAGTTTTTGTGCATGGTGTGAGGTATGGGTCCTGTTTCATTTTTTTGCAAATGGATATCCAGTTATGCCAGCACCATTTGTTAAAAGGCTGTCTTTTCCCCGATGAACTGACACTGGGCCTTTGTCAAACATCAGCTGCTCATATGTGGATGGACTTATATCTGGGTTCTCAATTCTGTTCCATTGGTCTATGTGCCCGTTGTTGTACCAGTACCAGGCTATTTTGACTACTGTGGCTGTATAATATGTTCTAAAATCAGGTAGAGTGAGGCCTCCCACTTTCTTCTTCTTTTTCAGTAATACTTTGCTTATCCGGGGCTTCTTTCCCTTCCGTATGAAGTTGGTGATTTGTTTCTGCATCACATTAAAAAATGTCATTAGAATTTGGATCGGAAGTGCCTTGTTTGTATAGATGGCTTTTGGTAGAATAGACATTTTTACTATGTTAAGTCTTCCGATCCATGAGCAAGGTATATTTTCCCACTTACGTAGGCCCCTTTTAGTTTCTTGCATTAGTACTTTGTAGTTTTCTTTGTACAGATGTTTTACATCTTTGGTAAGATTTATTCCTAAGTATTTTATCTTCTTGGGGGCTACTGTGAATGGTATTCATTTGGTGATTTCCTCTTCGATGTTCTTTTTGTTGATGTAGAGGAATCCAAGTGATTTTTGTATGTTTATCTTGTAACCTGAGACTCTGCCAAACTCTTCTATTAGTTTCAGCAGTTTTCTGGAGGATTCCTTAGGGTTTTCTGTGTATAAGATCATGTCATCTGCAAATAGAGGCAATTTTAATTCTTCCTTGCCAATCTGGATGCCCTTTATTTCTTTGTCTAGCCTAATTGCTCTGGCTAGGACCTCTAGCACAATGTTGAATAAGAGCGTTGATAAAGGGCATCCTTGACTGGTTCCCGTTCTCAAGGGAAATGCTTTCAGGCTCTCTCCATTTAGAATGATGTTGGCTGTTGGCTTTGTATAGATGCCCTTTATTGTGTTGAGGAATTTTCCTTCAATTCCTATTTTGCTGAGAGTTTTTATCATGAATGCGTGTTGGACTTTGTCGAATGCCTTTTCTGCATCAATTGATAAGATCGTGTAGTTTTTGTCTTTTGTTTTATTTATATGGTGGATTACGTTAATGGTTTTTCTAATATCAAACCAACCTTGCACACCTGGTATAAATCCCACTTGGTTGTGGTGGATTATTTTTTTGATGTGTTGTTGAATTCTATTGGCTAGAATTTTGTTGAGGATTTTTGCATCTATGTTCATGAGGGATATAGGTCTGTAATTTTCTTTTTTGTGGTGTCTTTACCTGGTTTTGGTCTCAGGGATATGCTGACTTCATAGAATGAGTTAGGTAGTATTCCATCATTTTCTGTGCTTTGAAATACCTTTAGTAGCAGTGGAGTTAACTCTTCTCTGAAAGTTTGGTAGAACTCTGCAGTGAAGCTGTCCGGGCCAGGGCTTTTTTTTGTTGGGAGTTTTTTGATTACCTTATCAATCTCTTTTTTTGTTATGGGTCTATTTAGTTGTTCTACTTCTGATTGTGTTAGTTTAGGTAGGTAGTGTTTTTCCAGGAATTCATCCATTTCTTGTGGGTTTGCAAATTTGTTAGAGTACAATTTTTCGTAATAATCTGATATGATTCTTCTAATTTCAGTTGGGTCTGTTGTGATATGGCCCATCTCGTCTCTTATTCGGGTTATTTGTTTCCTTTCCTGTATTTCTTTAGTCAGTCTGTCCAATGCTTTATCAATTTTGTTAATTTTTTCAAAGAACCAGCTTTTGGCTTTGTTAATTCTTTCAATTGTTTTTCTGTTCTCTATTTCATTTAGTTCAGCTCTAATTTTTGTTTGTTTTCTTCTGGTGCCTGATGGATTCTTTTGTTGCTCACTTTGTATTTCTTCAAGTTGTAGGGACAGTTCTCTGATTTTGGCTCTTTCTTCTTTTAGTATGTGTGCATTTATCGATATAAATTGACCTCTGAGCATTGCTTTTACTGTGTCCCGGAGGTTTTGATAGGAAGTGTTTTCATTCTCATTGCATTCTATGAATTTCTTTATTCCCTCCTTTATGTCTTCTATAACCCAGTCTTTTTTGAGCAGAGTATTGTTCAGTTTCCAAGTATTTGATTTCTTTTCCCTGATTTTTCTGTTATTGATTTCCACTTTTATGGCCTTGTGGTCTGAGAAGATGCTTTGTAATATTTCGACGTTTTGGATTCTGCAAAGGTTTGTTTCATGACCTAATATGTGATCTATTCTAGAGAATGTTCCACGTGCACTAGAAAAAAAAGTATATTTTGCAGCTGTTGGGTGGAGTGTTCTGTATAGGTCTATGAGGTCCAGTTGGTTGATTGTAGAAATTAGGTCTTCCGTGTCTCTACTGAGCTTCTTACTGGAAGTCCTGTCCTTCTCCGAAAGTGGCGTGTTGAAGTCTCCTACTATAATTGTGTGGGTGTCCATCTCACTTTTCAGTTCTGTTAAAGTTTGTTTTATGTATCTTGCAGCCCTGTCATTGGGTGCATAAATATTTAATATGGTTATATCTTCCTGGTGAATTGTCCCTTTAATCATTATGTAGTGTCCTTCTTCATCCTTTGTGGTGGATTTAACTTTGAAGTCTATTTTGTCAGAATTAATATTGCTACTCTTGTTCTTTTTTGATTGTTGTTTGCTTGATATATTTTTTTCCATCCTTTGAGTTTTAGTTTGTTTGTGTCTCTAAGTCTAAGGTGTGTCTCTTGTAGGCAGCATACAGACGGATCGTGTTTCTTTATCCATTCTGAGACTCTCTGTCTCTTTATTGGTGCATTTAGTCCATTTACATTCAGCGTAATTATAGATAAGAATGTGTTCAGTGCTGTCATTTTGATGCCTTTTTGTGTGTATTGTTGACAATTTCATTTTTCCACTTACTTTTTTGTGCTGAGATGTTTTTCCTTGTAAATTGTGTGTTCCTCATTTTCATAGTATTCCAAATTATGTTTGCTGAGTCATTATGTTTTTCTTGGTTTTTATTTTGAGTTATGGAATTGTTAGACCTCTTTGTGGTTACCTTAATATTTGCCCCTATTTTTCTAAGTAAAAACCTATCTTGTATCGTCCTATATCGCCTTGTTTTCCTCTCCATATGGCAGTTCTATGCCTCCTGTATTTAGTCCCTCTTTTTGATTATTGTAATCTTTTACATAATGACTTCAATGATTCCCTGTTTTGAGCACTTTTTTCTTTTTAAAGTTAATCTTAATTTGTTTTTGTGATTTCCCTATTTGAGTTGATACCAGGATGTTCTGTTCTGTGACCTTGTATTGTGTTGTTATCTGATGTTATTGATTTTCTGACCAAAGAATTTCCTTTAGTATTTCTTGTAGCTTTGGTTTGGTTTTTGCAAATTCTCTAAGCTTGTGTTTATCTGTAAATGTTTTAATTTCACCTTCATATTTTAGAGAGAGTTTTGCTGGATAAATGATCCTTGGCTGGCAGTTTTTCTCCTTCAGTCCTCTATATATGTCATCCCATTGCCTTCTTGACTGCATGGTTTCTGCTGAGTAGTCTGAACTTATTCTTATTGATTCTCCTTTGTAGGAGAGCTTTCTTTTATCCCTGGCTGCTTTTAAAATTTTCACTTTATCTTTGGTTTTGGCAAGTTTGATGATAATATGTCTCGGTGATTTTCTTTTTGGATCAATCTTATATGGGGTTTGATGAGCCTCTTGGATAGATATCCTTTCATCTTTCATGATGTCAGGGAAGTTTTCTGTGAACAGATCTTCAACTATTCTCTCTGTATTTTCTGTTATCCCTCCTTGTTCTGGAACACCAATCACACACACGTTATTCTTCTTGATAGAGTCCCACATGATTCTTAGGGTTTCTTCATTTTTTAAAATTCTTTTATCTGATTTTTCTTCAACTATATTGGTGTCAGTTGCCTTATCCTCCACCTCCCCCACTCTGCATTCCAATTCCTCGATTCTGCTCCTCTGACTTCCTACTGAGTTGTCTAATTCTGTAATTTTACTGTTAATCTTTTGGATTTCTGAATGCTGTCTCTCTATGGATTCTTGCAGCTTATTAATTTTTCCACTATGTTCTTGAATAATCTTTTTGATTTCTTCAACTGCTTTATCAGTGTGTTCCCTGGCTTTTTCTGTAGATTGCCTTATTTAATTTCTGAGGTCATCCCTGATGTCTTGAAGCATTCTGTAAATTAGTTTTTTATATTCTGCATCTGGCAAGTCCAGGATTGTATCTTCATTTGGGAAAGATTTTGATTCTTTAATTTGGGGAGTTGTAGAAGCAATCATGGTCTGCTTCTTTACGTGGTTTGATATCGACTGTTGTCTCCGAGCCATCTATAAGATACTGTAATGGTTTATTTTATATTTGCTCACTGAGACTTATCTTGTTTTGTTTTCTTTCAATGTACGTAGATGGGCTACTAGATTACGCTGTCTTGATTGTTGT
Source organism: Elephas maximus indicus (assembly GCF_024166365.1). Taxonomy (NCBI): domain Eukaryota; kingdom Metazoa; phylum Chordata; class Mammalia; order Proboscidea; family Elephantidae; genus Elephas; species Elephas maximus. Next base: position 88,526,513 of record NC_064821.1, on the reverse strand, counting down.
AGGCTTTGAATCACTTATGTCCGCTTACCAGCTGGTTTGGGCCGTTACCAGAAATACAAGCCTAAGAGTCCATTCACTATTCTTGAGTAGAATCTGATTTTGGGTCACCAAGTGTGTGGGGTAGACTGTCACCTATTCGCTTAGAGGAGTAGTGGTGATAGTTGTGTGTACTAGATTCTCGTAGCAGCAGGGGGTCCCATTCCGGGGGAGCAGGATGCTGACAGGCTTCCCCCAAGTGCCAGTGAGGTAGGTGTGCCTCTATTCCTAAAGCACTTTGGTGGGTGAGCTCTGCACATGTACCTTAGGCACCCAATGCATGTACCTCTACAGATTGGTAGATGTCACTATCCTCAGACCCCTATGGCAGGAGGTTAGGTGGTCTGGGTGGAGTTTCAGCCCTCAGTTCCCCATTGTGGGTCAGTGAGGGCTCAGTTTAACAGGTAGAGTTATCAGACCTGGTAAACTTGTCTTTCCAGTAATCCGCTAAAACAATTACAGTCAGATCCCTATCAGAATTGCCTTTGCATTACAATAGCCACCTTGTTCCCTATAGGGATGAAAGCCCAAGACTGTGGATCTCAAATGCTTGTCTGGAGCTGGTTCCGTATTTTTAGTCCAATTTTGGGAAGTCAGGGAAGGATTCTTGGTCTCTGGGTTTTTTGTAGCTGCTTCTCTCAAGCCAGGAGAATGGATTAGGAAAAGACAAAACAAACAAACAAAGAAAAAAAACTGCAGAGCACTTCACTCTCTGGCCCAGGAAATTCCAATGTTAATGAAGCCACCTGGGAAGGGGAGGGGAGGGATCAGATAGATAGGAGAGAATAGCACCCTGGAGTATAGACAAAGTTACTTATCTTGCTTGGGGTGACTGTTTTATCTGAGATTCCCGAGGGGCACGTTGACTGTGTGCCCTGGCTGGGTAGAGATTGCCGCCGAGGGTCAGGCCCGCGTCCCGTGCTTGCGCTGTCTCAGAAGCCATGGTTAGTTCCTCCGCTCCCAGTCCGAAGCCCAGCACCAAGTTTCCCTGGCTGGGACGCCGCACTCCAGGCTCCAAAACCAGTCACTGCCTCCCGGTGACTTCTCTTCCTGTCAGCCGCGTCGCTGCGCTGCCTGAGTGCACTGGCTGGGCTTCCCCGGAGGTCACTTCTGGGGGCTAGGGCTGTGTCCCGTGTTTGCGCCGTCTCAGGATGCCATGCTCAGCTCCCCTGCGCCCAGTCCAAAGCCCAGCGCCAAGGTTTTCTGACTGTGACGCTGGCTCCAGGCTCAAAAAACAGTTGCTGCTTCCCCGTGGTTGTTCGTTCTCTTGTTAGCCCCGTCAGTATGCAGCCTGTTTGCGCTGACTGAGTCTCTACGGAGGTTACCCCAGGGGGCTAGGGGTTGGGGCTGTGTCCCGTGCCTGCCCCACCTCAGCAAGCCGCAATCAGCCCTGCCACTTGGCACCAGGGAACCGCCAGGGCTCAAGGCTGTGGGGTGGGTTGCGGGTTCCAGACGCGGTCGCTGGTTCAGGACGCAGCTTTTCACTCAGCTGTCACTCAGGTCAACTCTTTAGATCTGTGTTTGATGGTCAGGGTTCATAGATTGTCATGTATGTGATCGATTCACTTGTTTTTCCGAGTCTTTGTTGCAAGAGGGATCCAAGGTAGCCTCTGCCTAGTCAGCCATCTTGGCCCCCTCCTTATAGTCTGGTTTAAGCTTTTGGAAGTTGTCATTAGATTGCCTTCATTTTCTCAGTAAAATAGGAAGCAAGGCCATCAGTTAAGTCTGGATGGTTACGATGTATGTGGAGGGGGGAGGGTGTGAGATAATCTTCTAGAAGAGTGAGAGTCAATGGATTAAGGACAATCAATATGACTACTTGGTAGCGTTAAGGGACAACTTCAGTTTGTGATAATGAATTTATAGTAAGATTAGTTGGCATGGCTATTTTTTCTTTAGTGACAGTAAATGACACTGGGTCATACAAGGTAGGATGGAAGAGTTGGATTTGACCAAGGTTGTGGTTCTAATAACTGGATACTTGAACTGAGACAGGGCAAGGGAGAAAAGGGTGTATGCAAGGAAATTGTTATATTTGACTACAAAATTCAAGTTGGTTATCAGGCAACAAGGGATGATTTTAAAAGCATTAGAATGGAGTCCTGAGTTACAAATCATTGTTTTAGGGGGTAGGGTTGGGGTTCCTAGATGGCACTTACTAGGAAGATTAGTGGTAGTTCTTACGGAACAGGAAGAATGAGGCTGAAATTATGGAAACAAGGTCTATGGTATGACTATGGGCACACATGACTGAGGTAGAGGGAAGAGAAGCTTACTGGAAGAAAGTAGTTCAAAGAACTGGAAAGATCAACTATTTAACTATCTTTGGTATACTGAATGATCCTTCTACATCAAGAAAGAATAAGACAGCTGCAGAAATGAAGAGAGTAAGAATGAATCAAAAGCTAAATTTTTTACAGCTGCAACGTGTGGAGATTTTTGGCAGTTCAAATCCACCAGCTGCTCCTTGGAAACCCTATGGGGGGAGTTCTACTCTGTCCTAAACGGAAACAGGTTTTTAAAATTTTTTTTATGATGGGTAGTAGGTGATATAATTTAATGATGTAAGATTCCAAGCTTACGGGATTAGGAAGAAGGATGAAGAATAATAAGAAAACGAGGACACCTGCTCTCACTTCAGGCTCAATGGTATGAGAGATAAGAGTCAACACGAGAGAACTACAAGAGAATTAGTGTTCTAAGTAAGGGGAGAACCAGGATTCCATGAGAGAAGGAATAGATTCCTCAGAGACGAGATTGAGGATACAGGAGAATCTGCTGATAATGAACTATGAATTCCAGAAGATACAATATAAGAGTTTCAGGAGCTGAGGCGGCATGACAGAGACAGAACAGGGAATGTTCAGAGGTTTATAGGAATCATAGTGAAGGAGCTCGGGGAGGGGTTCTTGTGGTGACAGACATAAACAGGAATAAAGGATAATGAAATTAGTTCTAGTGAATCCAAAGTAGACAGAGACGGGAAGGCTGCAATTGTTATAAAGAGGGAAGATCACTGGGGTTTACTCTTGACTCTGAACAATAGGGACTGAGGCATAAGGCAGGCATGGTTTTACTCCCAATACACTAATTTAAAATCAGTTAGACGATAAGCAACAAACGTCATTAAAATATGCACACTCTTTGACCTATTAAGCCTATTCCTAAAAATTTATACAGTAGATCTCAAGACTCAGCAATTTCATGCCTATATATAAATCCTAGAAAAAAAACTTTGTGCGTGTATAAAAAAGAACATGAGGAAGGATGTTTGTTGCAGCACTGAGTATAAGAGTGAGAAATAAAACAATGTAAATTCCTGTGCCATTTATCAATTTAATGCCTCTCAGCTCCAAATTCAGTCTTCAATACCTGCTCAACTATACTGGAGAAAATTCCTTGTAGTATTTCTCCTACATAGAAAGCACGAGGTTGAACTTTCTCAATAGAGGGCGCTGGAGGCACACTGCAGGAGGAAGGGGCTCCGCTTGCTAGTTGGAGCAGCTGTTCCATCAGTGGTGTGGGTGTGAAGACAAGCAGTGATGCTCTGCTCCAGCCACATGCCAACAACCTTACAACCCTGGTCCGACCTGGGGAACGCTTTCTACAGTCCTCCCTACAGGAACAGTGTGTTCCAGGTCTCCTGCTGGCACTAGTGCCCTGATTCCCTCTCACGCCTCATTTATTCCCTGCCCCCAGGTTTTCTCCCATGGCCTTCCTGAGGGCTATCATGTGCTCTGGTTCTCCTGCCCACTCCCTCTGCATAGCTGCCCACTGGTTGCAATTTGCATGTGCACCAAAGGGTTGCTTCCTGATTGTCCAGAGACAGCGGACCAGCTTTGGCTTGGGCAAATCAGCAAACATCTCTGCCATCCCGTGGGCTGCAACTACACTACACCTTCTCTAAGGAAATCCGAATCTAGCCTAGGGGAGGGGCCCTCCATCCAAATTTGTTCTTCTTTGGATACGCTATCTCAGCATCCCTAGTATCCTACAGAGTTCCCTTACATCTTAAAGTTACTCTTTTGTCATAGTTTAATAATTCTTTATATTTAACTTCACCTGTTTAAATCACTATGGGGTTTCTGTCTCCTGAGTGGACCCAGACTGATATAATGTTCACCAATAAGAAAATGAACAAGTAAATTGTGGTACAGTTGTACAATGGATAATGCTACAGGTAATAAAAATAAATGAATTAGGAAGGTTCCATTTCCAGGATGGCTGACTAAGCTACTACTGAACTGACCTCACCGTTGTTGTTACCTATTTATATATAAACCTGTTGTCTTCGAGTTGATTCTGACTCTAGTGCCCCTATAGGACAGAGTAGAACTGCCCCATAGGGTTTCCAAGGAACAGCTGGTAGATTCAAACAGCTGACCTTTTGATTAGCAGCCAAGCTCTTAACCACTGTGCCACCAGGGCTCCTATTTTTATATAGTAGATAGTTAATATTGAACTGAGCTGTCTGGAATATATGAACCTATTTTCAAATCAACAGGCCTCATATTATTCAACAGATTCCAGAGTAAAATGTGAAGTTAAAGGGTCTTAGCATTCTGTGGACCCAACGTGAAGGACATATATAATCTGATGTTAAGTTTGATTGTATGAAACAAGTAGTGCTGTGTCTCTTAGCATTTGCCTGTGTTAGGTTTTTAGGTCAATTCTTCCCACCCAGATTTTCTGCATTGATTTGGGGAGAGATGATGATGATAGTTAACATCTGTAGAGTACTAAGTATGTTATATATTAACTCAAAGCTAGAGAGTACAGACCTATGCAGGCTGAAAAGGGCAGATGGTATTCTTATCCCAAAGTCACTTGAGTAGGAAAGAATTAGTCCTCAACTCTAATTGCCAAGAATCTAAGTACAAAGGAGCATAATCATCTCAGAGAGGAGCAGCCAGTAGTGATTACTGCCTAGTACATTACAAGGAGCACTGGTCACACAGTGGTTAAAGCGATTTACTACTAACCGAAAGGTCGGCGGTTCGAAAGCACCAGTGACTCTGTACGAGAAAGACGTGGCATCTGCTTCCACAGAGATTTACAGCCTTGAAAACCCTATGAAGCAGTTCTACTGTGTCCTACAGGGTCACTGTGAGTCAGAATCAACTCCATGGAAGCGGGTTTCCCTGGTGGCATAGTGGTTAAGAGCTATGGCTGCTAAATAAAAGGTGGGAAGTTTGAATCCACCAGGAACTCCTTGGAAACCCTATGGGGCAGTTCTACTCTGTCCTACAGGGTCTCTATAAGTTGGAATTGACTCGATGACAATAAGTTTTTTTTTTTAAACTCACATTATAGTTGTGAGACTATATACAAGGTTTGGACACGTTAAATTTATTTCTGTGTGATATAAAAGCCAGATCAGATGTATGCTAAGTTTTTACAAAGTTTCAGGGTAGGATGTGCTATTTAAGCTAATCTAGAACCCAGCCAATTTCCAGGGAGAAAAAGTACCTAAACACAAGGAGAGTTCTGCTTTAAATGCCAATTCCTGGGTCCCCTTGTGCTCTTGGTGGTATCTTGTAATGTGACAACTAGTGCATAAGATGTTTACTGACTCTGGAAAAGGGCCAGGGACACTGAATTATCTGGCCTCTAGGCTCAGGAAACTTGAGCCCAGAAAGGTGAGAACCTTCTTCTAGGGACAAAGATCTGTCTCAGAATTGCCAGACTCCGGGCCCTCAGAAAGCTACTCCACATACACCCTTGCTTTCTTCCTCCAAACATTCTGTAAATTGTGAGCAAGGAGACAAACCCAAAGGGAACAGTTCTGTCTGATCTGATCTGCTTTGATAAGCAGGCCTTTGGCATTGCTTTGGTACTCTTTTATTGACCAAGGGTAGCAAGTTCAGGCTTAGAACAACAGTTCCCATGGCGTACCAAACCCAGGCAGCAAGCTCTGAACAGCTTCCTAGGGTTCCGAGTCTGCTCTTTTTCCATTAACTCTAGGTCTAGAACTTCCACTGTAAATACTGTAGCAATGAACAGCGTAGCAGTACAGCAGCCCCTTCAGCAAAGACAGGTCCCCTGGTTTGGCTCCCGTGGGGTACAAAAATACATGTCTATTCCAAAATACAGAGCTAACTCAAATGAGGTCTTTCTGTCTTTCCTCTGGGAGGCAGAGTGTGTTTGAATCAATGCAAGCCCCATAATTGCCACATATTTCTCAATCAGAGGCAAGTATATCAGCCCTAACAATGTCTGGAGGAGCCCATATTTGACAGAGCAGGGTCTTAATGTATGAGGTCGTTTGCTTAATTCCAATACGTGAAATTGATGTCAACATGAAACAAATATTCCTCTTGCTTTTGTTGTCTCCTGGTCTGTCAGGGAGAATGCTAACAGGAGTCCTGTGAGGCAGAAAATTCTGAGTCCCAGCCCTCGGGCATGGTAGGACAAGATGTTAATGGACCCCTCATCACACAGCCCAAAATGATTGGAGCCATAACATACACTCAACACTCTAGAACAAAGGCCGTGGAACCAGGGTAGATACCTGACCTCCAAGACATGTATAAGACCAAAAGGAATGTTGAGAGGACAAGGTAAGAAACAACTAAGAACTAAAAGCAGACAGAACACATTCTCCTACAGAAAGCATGCCCATGAGGTTCTGTATGCTTCCGTCAGCCAAGTGAAGTGACAATATAATATACTGAACTATAAAAAGTGAAAAACAGGGAAGAACAAATACTAGCACCTACACAGAAGCAACTGGACACCTTGGGCATTTTCCACCTTTCTTAACCTTCAAACACTTACCTGTGTGGCCATGGAGTGGTGAGTGTGGCCGTGGAAGTGTGGGTGATGTGCTAGAGGTCACAATCAAGCTCTTGCGGTTACTTGTCCGACAACTGCAATGAAAACACAAATGTTAGTTATAACAGGACAATACCATGGGCCTAGAGGCCTTGAGTGGCTATCCAGGAACAAAGGAATGATGCCATTTTATGGGCTGAGTAGTATATTACTTCAAATTCTGAACTGGGTTGGCAATTACTGTTTGCATCAGCTAGGTTTCACAATTGCTGTGCTCTATCCTGGAATAATATTGTTTTGATTTTATCTTGTATTGTCATTGCACTTTGCCAATGTTTAAGTTTTGCTTCCCAAATGGACATGAGAATTTCCCTAAGGGCAGCAAACATGTTTAAATGGTATCCAGTGAAGAATGACAAAATCTGATTCAGACAACTAAAAACACAAGCCATATTTGCACATCTCATAAAAATTAATGTTCTTGTCATAAAAAGAAAACTGTTAATTTAATCTAAGACACTTATTTTTTAAAACCACTTTTATCTTAATGAATTAAGCAGCACTCTCATTTCCCTATAAATTTCCAGAACAAGTACTCTCTATAAAGCTGGCTTTCCATTACATGGCAATGACTGAGGCCTTTTTTTTGTGGTTGGAGAAAACCAGATCATGATGAAAAGCCGTTTCATGCAATACTTGGTACTGAAGTTTGTATACATTTATTTGAAAGCCAGGCCATCCTTTAAAGGCTTAGGCAAGCTTGTCATTTATACTCATTCAAAGATTTATTGGTCTACTATGCACCAGGCACTGTTCTAGGTGCTAGGAAAACAGTAGGGAACAAAAGAAAGTCTCTGTCCTCCATTAATTGGAGTAAAAATTACCATGAAAAAAAAGAAAGAAAGAAAACAGGGTAAGGAAATAAAGGAGACTGGCGTGGAGGTGGACATGATAGCGGTCAGGGCAGGTCCGACTAGTGACGTGACATTTGATCAAAAATCATCTGACACTGTTGTAACTCCCTCCTTTTTCGAATATTACATAAAATGCACAGGTCTTAAATGTTCAGTGCAATGAGGCTTGACTGCTGTATACATCCATGTAGCTATATCCAAAACAAGAGACAGAAAATTTCTATTACCCCAGAAAGTTCCCCTGTGCCTTTTTCCAGTCAACCAGCCGCTGTCTCTCAACCACCTTCTGATTTCTATTACAATATATTAATTTTGTTTGTCGATTGATTTTTTATAAATGGAATTACACAGTGTTATGAACTGAATTGTGAACCCCCACTAAAATATGTGTTGGAATTCTAATTCCTATACATGTGGAGGTAATCTTGCTTGGAAACAGGGTTTTCTTTCTTACGTTTATGAGACCATACCAGTGTAAGGTGTATCCTAATCACTTCTGATTTATATAAAGACCAGCATAACACAGAGACATATGGACAAATGGAAGAGGACAGACACCACGTGAGGGCTGTCTACAAGCCAAGGAACCAAGGAAAACCCAGGGCTACCAAGAAGGGTCAACATGACCAAGACCCTGATTTGGACATTTAGCCTCCAGAACTGTGAGAAAATAAGTATCTGTTCTTCAAAGCCACCCATTTGTGTGCTACCTGTGTTATAGCAGCACTAGGTAACTAAGACATACATACAGTATGTGTTTTTTGGTGTCTGGCTTCCTTTGCTCACCATAACGTCTGTGTAACTCTTCTTAGTTTCTAGGACATGATGCTTTCCTGGTTTTCCCCTTATCTCACCAGCTGCTGATTTCAGTCTCCTTTACTGGTTCCTTCTCTTCCTGACTTCTAAATGATTCAATGCTCTGGGGTTCTGACCTGAAATGTTTCCTTCTATACTTACACTCACTCCCTAAATAAATTATTTCAATTTCATAGCTTTAAATGCCATCTAGATGATGATGACACATAGCTCTTTATTTAAGTTCTATGCTCTCTCTCTGAGTGAGACTCACATATACAAATTCTACTTGACATCTCTACACTGAGATGTCTAAAAGGCATCTCAAAATTGACATTTCCAAAATAGACCTCTTGAATTTTCCTCTAAAACCTACTCCTCCCTAAGTTACATCGATCTTGTTACAAAATACCAGCATTCATCCAGTTGCTCAGGCAAAAAGCTAGAAATTATTGTTGATTCTTCTCTTTTTCCTCACACCTATATCCAAAACAACCAGCAAGTTCTGTGGATTATACCTTCAAAGTACATCCTGTGTTCAAAGAGTTCTCACTACCTCCATCACTATTACTACTCCAGCTCATGTTACCATTGTACAAAAAATTCCTAATGACCTTCCTCTTTCCACTTCGGTTCCTCTTATCCAGTCCATACTCCTAACAGTCTACTCTCCACCCACCAGCCAGAGTCATATCCTAAAAGCCATAAATCAGATCATGTAACTTCTTTCTTAAAACCCCAATGACCTCCCACCACACTTTGAATATAGTTCATACTCCATACTGTCACCATTCAAATTCACCATTTGTAAAGAATCTACTTTTTCTTAGTAAAGGTCTTTAGATAAATAAACGTTTATCTTTTGGGTTTTTTTTAAATAGAGAAACATAGCTATATTTATTCAGTCCCCTGTTTTGGTGGCAAATAACATAAATATTCTCAAAAAAAAAAAAAAGCTCTAGACACCTCAATTTTGAACATGAGAAACTTAAGAGAATGTATATATTAAAACACATTGGCTGTTAAAGGGCTTACCCAGACCAAAGGGATCCTGAGTAGTACGATACCTCCAAAGATTTCCTCTGCTCTTTGGCTAACACTACTTCCTTCAACAGGTATACCCTTTCTCCTTGACTTACCCAATTCCATCCATGCTTCGTGAACTATTAGCTAAACATAGTCTATAAAATGTGAATTCTCTATTATTTTCTCAGAGATATTGCATCAGTAGTAAAGAAAAATTAGCCCCAAATGCTGCCTTGGTCCCACCTAACAAAGCTTAAAAACAATTCTCGATAGGATCAAACTACTTCCAAGTAAATTAATTATGTTTCTGAACAAAGTTCAAAAATATTTAAAGACATACAAACATATCTAGCATACAACAAGGCGAAATTCATAGTGTTTGTTATGCAATAAAAAATTACTAGGCATGGAACAGAGCATGAAAAGGTGACCCAAAATGAGAGTGATAAAATAATTGATAGACCCAGGAAGGACACAAATGATAGGATTAGTAGAAGTGAATATTAAAATTGTTATAATAATTATATTCTATATTTTTAAAAAGGTATAGGAAAGCATGAGCATATTAAGGAGAAATTATGAAAGAAATGAAAAAGCCCAAATCAAACTTCTGCAGATTAAAAAAAAAAAAAAAATCTGAGATGAAAAACAAACTGGACAGTTTATTTTTCAAAAACTAAACTAGCTGTAACAGTAGTTTAGATACCACAGAAGAAAAAGTTAGTGAGCCTGAAGACATAGCAAGAAAAAGTTTCTAAAATGAAACACATAGAGAAAAAGGATTTTTTTTTTTTTAATGGAAAGGGCATCAGTGAGCTGTGGGACAATTTCAAGCAGACTAACGTGTAAGTAGAGTCCTTGAAAGGGACAGTGGGCTAAACACACACAAAAAAATTGAATAAATAGTTGCTGAAAAATTTTGGAATTTGATGAAAACTATAAACCTACAGATTCAAGAGGCTCAATGTACCCCAAGCACAAGAAACATGAAGAAAAGTACACTGAAGCACATAATAATTAAATTACTTAAAGCAATGATAAAAAGAAAATCTTAAAAGCCAGAAAGAAAAGATGCTTAACACACAGAACAAAGATAACAATGACAGCAGACTGGTCAACAGAAAAAAATATAAACCAGAAGACAGTAAAGAAACATCTTAAAGTACTGAATCTAGAATTCAATATTGAGAGAAAAAAGGTAGGCAAATAAGGACTTTTTCCAGGCATACAAAAGCAGAATGAAAATGATACCAGATGAAAATCTGAATCTACTCAAAAGAAAAGTGCAAGAAATGGTAAATATGTGGGTAATAGAAATCACTTGATTTTTTAAATCTCTTTAAAGGATAATTGACTGTTTAAAGATTTACAATAATAATGTACCGTGGGGTTTATGACATACGAAGACGTAAAATGTAGGACACTAATAGCACCAAGGCTGCAAGAGAAGAAATGTAAGTATATCATTGTAAGACTCTGAATTAAGTATTACGTGAAGGTAAACTGTGACATATTAAAGATATTTATTTTTATTACAAATACTAAAGCAACTGCTAAAAAAAAAAAAAGAAAAAGTATAGCTAATATGCCAACCAAAAAAAAAAAACGGAGGAGATAAAATGGAATCATTAAGAAATACGCAATCCAGAAGTAGGCAAAAAAAGAGGAAAGGAGGAACAAGTACAGATGGGCCACACAGAGAACAAACAGCCAGTGAGATTTAAACCCAATTACACCAATAATCACACTAAATTCAAATGTCCTAAACACATACCAAGTTAAGGCACAGATTTTCAGAGTGGATATTTTTGCAAGACCCAACCATATGTTACTCATTATTTGTGATACCCAAAAACTGGACACCACCTCAAATATTCACTGACAGATGAATGGGTAAACAAATCATGATATTTCCACAAAATGGAATACTACTCAGCAATAAAACAGAATTAACTATTGACTCAAACACAACACGGAAGAATCTCAAAATAATTACACTGAAAGCAAGAAGCCAGACAGAAAAAGTACACACTATACAATTCCATTTGTATAACGTGAAAATTTTAACTGATCTGTGGTGAGAAAAAGCAGACCAGTGGTTGCCTAACTGCAGGCAGGGGATGGATTACAAAAAGGCTCCAGAAAATGTTTGGGCATGATAAATATATTCCTTATTTTGACCATGATAACAGTTTTACAGATTTATGTTGTTGTAAGGTTCTGTCGAGTTGGTTCCAACTTACAAGGACCCTATGTACAACAGAAGGAAACACTGCCTAGTCCTGTGCTATCTTTACAATTGTTGCTGTGTTTGAGCCCACTGTTGTAGCCATTGTGTCAACCCATCTCATTAAGGGTCTTGCTCTTTTTTGCTGACCCTCTACTTTACCAAGCATGATGTCCTTCTCCAGGGATTGGTCCCTCCAGATAACATGTCCAAAGTAGGCGAGATGAAGTCTTGCCGTCCTTGCTTCTAAGGAGCATTCTGGTTGTATTTCTTTGAAGACAGATTTGTTCGTTCTTCTGACGGTCCACAGTATATTCAATATTCTTCATCAATACCATAATTCAAACTCATCAATTCTGCTTCAGTTTTCTTTATTCACTCTCCCGCTTTCGCATGCATATGAGGTGACTAAAACATGATGGCTTTGGTCAGGCACACCTTAGTCCTTAAGGTGACATCTTAGGTTTTTAACACTTAAAGAGGTCTCTTGCAGTAGATTTGGGGAATGCAACACATCCTTTGATTTCCTGACTGCTGCTTCCACGGGTGTTGATTGTGGATCCAAGTAAAATGAAATCCTTGACAACTTCAATCTTTTCTCCATCTATCATGATACTGCTTATTGGACCAGTTGTGAGGATTTTTGTCCTCATTATGTTGAGGTGTGATCCATACTGAAGGCTGTGGTCTTTGATCTTCATCAGTAGGTGCTTCAAGACCTCTTCACTTGCAGCAAGTAAGGTTGTGTCATCTGCATATCACAGGTTGTTAATGAGATCCAATCCTGATGCCACGTTTTTCTTCATATACACAAGCTTCTCTGATTATTTGCTCAGCATAAAGAACGAATAAGTATGGTAAAAGGATACGACCCTGACACACACCTTTCCTGACGTTAAACCATGCAGTATCCCCTTGATCTGTTCAAATGCTGCCTCTTGGTCTATGTACAGGTTCTGCATGGGCAAAACTAAGTGTTCTGGAATTCCCATTCTTTGTAATGTTATCCATAATTTGTTATGATCCACATAGTTGAATGCCTTTGCATAGTCAATAAAACACAGGAAAACACTTTTCTGGTATTCTCTGCTTTTAGCCAAGATCCATGTGACATCAGCAATGATATCCTTGGTTCCATGTCCTCTTCTGAATCCAGCTTGAATTTCTGGCAGTTCCCTGTTGATGTACTGCTGTAACCACTTTTGAATGATCTTTAGCAAAAATTTACTTGCTTGTAATATTAAAGATATTGTTTGATAAATTCCGCATTCTGTTAGATCACCTTTCTTTGGAATGGGCACAAATATGGATCTCCTCCAGTTGGTTGGCTGGGTAGCTATCTTCAAAATTTCTTGGTATAGAAGAACGAACACTTCCAGTGCGGCATCCATTTGTGGAAATATCTCAATTGGTATTCTGTCAATTCCTGGGGCCTTGTTTTTTTGCCAATGCCTTCGATGCAGCTTGGACTTCTTCCTTCAGTACTATTGGCTCTTGATCATATACCACTTCCTGAAGTGGCTGAATGTCAACCAATTCTTTCTGATACAGTGACTGTGTATTCCTTCCATTTTCTTTGATGCTTCCTGCATCCTTTAAAATCTTCCCCATAGAATCCTTCAATATTGCAACTCAAGGCTTGAGTTTTCTCTTCAGTTCTTTCAGATTGAGAAATGCCGAGCACGTTCTTCCCTTTTGGTTTTCTAACTCTGTGCACATGTCATCACAATACTTTACTTTGTCTTCTTGAGCTGCCCTTTGAAATCTGTTCAGCTCTTTAACTTCATCTTTTCTTCCTTTCGCTTTAGCTACTCTACATTCAAGAGCAACTTTCAGAGGACTCTTTTGACATCCATTTTGGTCTTTCTTTCTTTCTTGTCTTTTTAGTGACCTCTTGCTTGTCTTCATGTATGATATTCTTGATGTCATTTCACAACTCGTCTGGTCTTCAGTCATCAGTGTTTAATGAGTCAAATCTATTCTTGAAATGGTCTCTAAATTCAGGTGGAATATACTCAAGGTCATACTTGGGCTCTCGTGGACTTGTTCTAATTTTCTTCAGCTTCAATTTGACTTGCATCTTATGCACAATTGACGGTCTGTTCCACAGAAGGCCCCTGACCTTGTTCTGACTGATGATACTGAGCTTTTCCATTGTCTATTTCCACAGATGTAGTCAATTTGATTCCTGTGCATTCCATCTGGTGAGGTCCACATGTATAAAAAAAACAAAAACCAAACCCATTGCCATTAAGTCTATTCTGACTCATATCGCCGTTTATGTTGGTGAAAAAAGGTATCGGCAATGAAGAAGTCATTGGTCTTGCGAAATTCTATCAAGCAATCTCTGGCGTCATTTCTATCACCAAGGCCCTTTTTTCCAACTACCGTTCTTGTTTCCAACTTTTGCATTCCAATCACCAGTAATTATCAATGCATCCTGATTACGTTTGATCAATTTCAGACTGCAGAAGTTGCTAAAAATCTTCAATTTCTTCATCTTTGGCGTTAGCAGTTGGTGCATAAATATGCATAATAGTTGTATTAACTGATCTTCCTTGTAGGCATATGGATATTGTCCTATTGCTGACAGTGTTGTATTTCAGGACAGATCTTGAAATGTTCTTTTTGATGATGCATGCAATGCCACCCCTCTTCAGGCTGTCATTCTTGGCATAATAGACCATATGATTGTCCGATTCAAAATGGCCAATACCAGTCCATTTCAGCTCACTAATGCCTAAGATATCGATCTTTATGCATTACATTTCATTTTTAATGACTTCCTATTTTTCTAGATTCATACTTTGTGCATTCCTCATTCTGGATGTTTGCAGCTGCTTCTTCTCATCAGCAAATGAAGGTCCCAAAAGCTTGACTCCATCCACGTCGTTAAGGTCTCTACTCTGAGGATCAGCTCTTCCCCAGTCGTACTCTGAGTGCCTGCTGGCCTGATGGGCTCATTTTCTGGCACTATATCAGACAATGTTCTGATGCAACTCATAAGGTTTTCACTAGCTAATTCTCTTCAGAAGTAGACCGTGAGGCCCTTTTTCCTAGTTTTTCTTAGTCTGGAAGCTCAGCTGAAACCTGTTCAGCATGGGTGACCCTGCTGGTATTTGATATACCATTGGAATAAGCTTTCAGCATCATGGCAACACGCAAGCCATCATAGTACAACAAACTGACAGACATGTGATTTATACCTATACTGAAACTCTCCAAATTGTACGTTTTAAACACATAGTCTATTATACTGTATAAAGGTATAAAAAATTTTTTAGTGTAAGTAATATCATATCTCTCTTCTGCTTAAAATTCTCCCTACTTAAGATTAAAATTCAAAGTTCTTACAAGGGCCTACAAGGTCTTACATTATCTGGGTTCCATTACTTCTCTCTTTTGCTTACTTTACTCCACTCGCACTTTTCTCAGGGTCTTTACAACTGAAGTTTCCTTGGTCTATAATGCTCTTTCCCTAGGCAGCCTCAGGCTTGTTCCCTCATCCCCCTCAAGTCTTTGTTCAAATATAATCTCCGTGAATTTTTCCTTGATCATCCTATTTAAAACTGTAATACCCCCTAAACGACCTCCCTTTCCTGATTTATTTTTCTCCATAACACTTACCGGGGCCCTAGTGGTGAAGTGGTTAATAGTTTAGGCTGCTAACCAAAAGGTCGGCCATTCAAATCCACCAGCTGCTCCTTGGAAACCCTATGGAGCAATTTACTATGTCCTACAGGGTCGCTATGAGTCAGAATGGCAACTGGACAGGGTAACACTTACCACCATATAACTTACTATATATTTTACACATCCATTTTGTTTGTTGCCTCCCTTCCCCTTAGAATATAAGCTCCACGAGGGCAGGAAGTTTTGTATGTTTTGTTCTCTGCTGTAGTTCTCAATGCCTACAACACTGCCTGGCACATGGCAGGCTCTCAATAAACATTCATTAAATGAATAAGTGGAGGGATGAATATGATTTGTTACAAGAATTAAAAGAGGAAGCATACACATCTGGTACACGTAAAGTATATTCAACTATTATGTCTAAACTTCCTGTGTATGAAAATGAAAATCTCTTACAACTGTAGGGACAGATAATGGATTCTAACTTCATTTGCCATCTTATTTAAAATTTAATACAAAATCCAAAACACTAAAGATAATATTTCCAGACCACACGCCTTTGTATGAAGGTACACATAAGCTCACTTGGCAAGTCTGCAACAGCTGCCAGGGGAAGAAAAGGTCAGGCACCCTGCTACAGATGCCATGACTCAGCTGAGATCCAAGACGAGGAACCGGCTAATTTTTCCATATCAACAGGCTCTGGCCATTTCCCCAGTATCCTGAAAGATAAAGGGCAGGCCTTAATTCTTTCATCTCAGTAAGACCAAAGTACTGGATGTTCACAAAGTCAGGCACAGTAACTCCAAGCTGATGGGAGGTAATTTAGAAGTCCACTGAGTTGATGCTCTGCTGCTTACTGCAAAGACTTGAGTTAAACTAGACTGCTGCTCAATACCACCCCAGTCACCTGGTCACTTACAGTAAAGCCTGACATTTCATCTTCCTACATGCTTCACCATGCTCATCTCAAAGAATAATGGTAACAGGTTAAAATACACTGTGCAACCTCTGTGACAATGTTGAACTGTGGCAATATTTACAAAGTAGCTGGTCCTCAGCCTTCAAATCTCTTCTGCCTGTAGCTGGCAGGCACTCAGAAAATCTGACCCACTGTGGTAGCTGCCCTAGATTTAGTTAGGAAGCCTGCTCCCCCGACTGAAGCAATACAGGATGGAGTACAAAACCAAGCCCATTGCCGTTGAGTCCAACTCATAGCGACCCTACAGGACAGAGTAGAACTTGCCCCATAGAGCTTCCAAGGAGCACCTGGTGGATATGAACTGCTGACCTTTTGGTTAGCAGCCATAGCACTTAACCACAACACCACCAGGGTTTCCCAGTAGGAAGCGTAAAAATCCTTTACAACCTTCAAGACTACTTAAATGTCACCTTCCCAATTTTCCTATTTAATACTGTGACCTGCTCTCCCCTAACCCTCTTACTCTAGTTTTCACATCTCTAGTAGCACTTCTTATCACCTTCTAATGTACTATGCAAGTCGATTTATTTATTATGTTTACTGTCTGTTTTTTTTTTCCCTTTATAATAAGCTCCATGATGCTTCCCAATCACCTACAAATAGTGCCTGGAGACAGGAGGCGCTCAATTATTTGCTGAACAAATGAATGCATTTCAGGAGAAGCAGGCACCAAGAATCAGAGTAACTAGGAAAAAAAGCCTACGCTCTAAACCAAAATCTTTTTCTAAGGTGGGGCAGCAGCTCTCCTTAGATTGATCAGTGCTACAAAAAACCGGTTGCCCTTGAGTAGACTCCAACTAATGGCAACCCCATGTGTGTCAGAGTAGAACTGTGCTCCCAGGGTTTTACATGGCTGATTTTTCGGGAGTAAAAACCTTCTGAGGCACCGCTACCCGTTGCAGTTGATTCTGGTTCAAAGCGGCCCTACAGGACAGAGTAGAACTGCCCCAAAGAGTTTCCAAGGAGCACCTGGTGGATTCAAACTGCCGACCGTTTGGTTAGCAGCCGTAGCTCTGACTTAACCTTTTGGTTATCAGCCTAGCACATCAATCCTTCGCAACACTCAGGGACTCCACTGCAAAAAAAATGTAGTTGGGATTTGCTAGCAATTACATTAAATCTGTAGATCAATTTGGGAAGCTCTATCATCTAACTATATTGAGTCTTCTGATCCACGAACACTGGCTGTCTTTCCATTTAATTAGGTCTTCTTTAATTTCTTTCAACAATGTTTTGTAGTATGTAAGTTTTCACTTCTTTGGTTACATTTATTTCTAGGTTTTTGAAATTTTTGATGCTGTTTTAAAGGGAATTGTTTTCTTAATTTCGTTTTCAGATTGTTCATTGCTAGTGTAGAGAAATATAACTGACATTTGTATACTGGTCTTGTAACCCTGCTGAACTTATGCATCAGCTCTAATAGTTTTTTATGGATTGTTTAAGGTTCTAAGTTGCTTTTAAGACCCTCTATTTTTAGGGTTCTGTATTTTATTACAATGTATCTAGATGGGGATTTATTTTTATTTGTGATGATAGGGATTTGTCATGATTCATGATCTTTTCCCCGAATCAATTCTGGAAGGTTTCAGTCATTATCCCTTTGAATTTTGTCCCTTTCTCATCTCTCTACATTCTGCTGGGCTTTCTTACTCTATTTTCTATATTTTTTAGTTCTCCATATTTTACATCTTCCTATGTCTGTGCTGCATTCCAGATAAAAATTTATTAATTTTGTCCACAGCTCTATCTACTATTTAACCTAACCCCTGGTTTTCAATTTCAATGATATGACATACTTCATTCCTTGAACTAACATTTTTTCCAAATATGCCTGGTCTTTTTTATTAAATAGGTGTCTTTTTTTCTCTCATTGTCGTTTTCTTCCCTTATGTTCTTAATCAATTTAAATATACTTATTTTATAGTCTATCTATAACATTACTTTGTGACATTCTTAAAAAAACAAAACAAAACCCGTTGCCAACGAGTTGATTCCAACTCATAGCAACCCTATAGGACAGAGTAGAACTGCCCCATAAAATGCCTAGTGGATTTGAACTGCCGATCTTTTGGTTAGCAGCTGTAGCACTTAACCACTATGCCACCAGGGTTTCCTGTGATGTTCGTAGGGGTCTATTATTATTGTTTCTTCTGTCTATTGATTTTCACGTATGGTGGAGTTACCTTGTATGGGTTATAATTTTGTATTGTGAGTTCACCTTCAGCATAGCTTTATTTATTGAGACTCCTGTGTTGCCTG
The DNA here is from genome assembly GCF_024166365.1 of Elephas maximus indicus. Taxonomy (NCBI): domain Eukaryota; kingdom Metazoa; phylum Chordata; class Mammalia; order Proboscidea; family Elephantidae; genus Elephas; species Elephas maximus. The sequence continues at coordinate 88,507,867 of NC_064821.1, read as the reverse complement.
AGTCGAAAGTATGTTATCTAAAAGAAGTTTTGAGTTTGCTTCTGACAGATGTGCTAGGGTTATTACCAGACTAGGAACAACTCCTAGACCACAAAGATAATATAAACCTCAGCCCCCAAATTAAGATGAATGAAGGTCTATGGTTAAAAATTCTCAGGGGAGACTTATAATTATTAACAGCCCTATTTAAAACTCAGATGAGACTACAGAGCTTCTTTACCAATGGGTAAAATTTTCCAAGGATAAAGTCCTTTGAGGGCCTTAGTTTTATGTAGCGGTCTCAATTCCAACACCCTACCCTAAACAAGCTTAAAGCCTCATTTTCTTTTCCTTCAAAGTTATTGAGACTTGTAAAACTGCTTCTCTACCCCCTTTTCGTGGAAGCTCCAACACTGGCTCACACTGTTCCAGATGTTGCTTTATCTCTTTAATTTAGGACCCTTGAGATTTTCCTCACTTTCTAATGAATTTAGCTATGCATTTAAAACAATGATAATGGCTAACATTCATTAAGTGCTAATTATGTACTAATTATGTACTGTTTAAAGCACTACTTGTAATATTCACACCTTATAAAGAAGGTACTATTATTCTCTCCAAGGAGCCCTGGTGGTGTAATGGTTAAACACTCAGCTGATAACTGAAAGAACCCACCAGCAGCTCCATGGAGAAAAGACCTGACGATATGCTCCTGTAAAGATTACAACCTAGGAAACCGTATGAGGTAGTTCTACTGTGTCCTACAGGGTCATACAATAAGTTGGTATCAGCTCAACAGCACACATTATTTCCTCCTTTATATGGACAAAGTGCCCTGGTGGCCCAGTGGTTAAGAGTGAGACTGCTAACCAAAAGGTCAGCAGTTTGAATACACCAGCCACTCCTTGGAAACGTGGGGGCAGTTCTACTCTGTCTTATAGGGCGGCTATGAACAGAATTGACATGACAGCAATGGTTTTTTGCTTTCTTATGGACAAGAAACCTGAAGCACAAAGAGGATAATTAACTTGCCCAAAGTCACAATAAATTACCAAGATTTCTTTGAAAGTCTAATAAAACCTGAAAAAAGTTACTATCAAGTTGATTCCAACTCATAGTGAAAGGTCAGTGGTTCAAATCCACAGCTGCTTGACAGGAAAAAGATGAGGCAATCTGTTTCCATAAAGAAACCACGTGTGGCAGTCTACTCTGTCCCGTAGGGTCTTGCTGTGAGTTCGAATCATCCTGACAAGTTTTGCTTGGAAAGCAACCTACATTCTTTTTACTCTAGGACTTTCTCAATGTAAAACTCTAACCTAAGAGCTCCATCCTAAAGACGATTCAAACGGCAAGTATTCAGAAAAATAAGAGTATTTTGTATAGCTTGAATAATTTAAGGGGGAGCAAAAGTATGGGTAGATAGGATAAGACAAGACAGGATAAGAACTACCTTAGGGATTGGAGGAGACTTTGACATAACCACAAATACTGGGGAGCAGATCTATGGCAGAGGCTCAGCCAACACTATGCTCTCACTAAATTCTTAAGTCATGTCCACCTTGACTACCACCACCACCAATTCTAAATCAGGGACAGGCAAAGAGTCTGCTATCTCGATCCTGACAAAAAAATAAAGAGGTACAGGTTATCTCTACAATGGTCAATCCTGGATCCTTTCACTATGTCATAGTAGAAAAGACTGTTGACAATGCAAAGGAAGCATGATTTGGCTCCTAGCAGATTATAATACCAACCAAACCTAAAAATCTCAGCTAACCCAATTAAAAAATGGGAAAAGGATATGAACAGACACTTCACCAAAAAAGACATTCAGGCTGCTAACAGATACATGAGGAAATACTCACGATCATTAGCCATTAGGGAAATGCAAATCAAAACTACAATGACATTCCACCTCACTCCAACATGGCTGGAATTAATCCAAAAAACACAAAATAATAAATGTTGGAGAGGCTGTGGAGAGACTGGAACACTTATACACTGCTGGTGGGAATGTAAAATGGTACAACCACTTTGGAAATCGATTTGGCACCTCCTTAAAAATCTTGAAATAGAATTACCATACGATCCAGCAATCCCAGTCCTTGGAATATATCCTAGAAAAATAAGAGCCTTCACATGAACAGATATATGCACACTCATGTTCACTGCAGCACTGTTTACAATAGCAAAATGATGGAAGCAGCCAAGATGCCCATCAACAAATGAATGGACAAATTATGGTATATTCACACAATGGAATACTATGCATCGATAAAGAACAAAGATGAATCTGTGAAACATTTCATAACACGGAGGAATGTGGAAGGCATTATGCTGAAAGAAATTAGTCAGTTGCCAAAGGACAAATATTGTATAAGACCACTATTATAAGAACTCGAGAAATAGCTTAAACAGAGAAGAAAATATTCTTTGATAGTTACGAGAGGGGGGAGGCAGGGAGGGAGGGAGGGAAGGAGGGAAAGGGGTTTTTGCTAATTAGATAGTAGATAAGAATTATTTTAGGTGAAGGGAAAGACAACACACAATACAGGTGAGGTCAGCACAATTGGACTAAACTAAAAGCAAAGAAGTTTCCTGAATAAACTGAACGCTTCAAAGGCCAGCATAGAAGGGGCGGGGGTTTGGAGACCATGGTTTCAGGGGACATCTAAGTCAATTGGCATAATAAAATCTATTAAGAAAACATTCTGCATCCCCCTTTGGAGAGTAGCGTCTGCGGTCTTAAACACTAGCAAGGAGCCACCTAAACTGCATCAACTGGTCTCAACCCACCTGGATCAAAGGAAAGTAAAGAACACCGAAGATACAAGGTAATTATGAGCCCAAGAGACTTTCTGTCTATGGACCACATAAACCAGAGACTACATCAGCCTGAGACCAGAAGAACTAGATGGTGCCCAGCTACAACAATGACTGCTCTGACAGGGAACATAACAGGACAGCAGTGGGATGCAGACCTCAAATTCTCGTAAAAAGACCAGACTTAATGGTCTGAGACTAGAAGGACCCCAGAGGTCATGGTCCCCAGACCTTCTGTTATCCCAAGACAGGAACCATTCCCAAAGCCAACTCTTCAGACAGGGATTGGACTGGACTATGGGATAGAAAATGATACTACTGGTAAGGATTGAGCTTCTTGGATCAAGTAGACACATGAGACTATGTTGGCATCTCCTGTCTGGAGGGGAGATGAGAGGGCAGAGGGGGTCAGAAGCTGGCTGAATGGACATGAAAATAGAGAGTGGAGGGAAGGAGTGTGTTGTCTCATTAGGGGGAGAGCAATTAGGATTATATAGCAAGGCGTATATAAATTTTTGTATGAGAGACTGACCTGATTTGTAAACTTTCACTTAAAGCATAATAATAAAAAAAAAAATCTCAGCTATATAGTCCTGCAACAGTCCCAACCTACTGTTCAAGCTACCACTATGGATTTAACAGACTCAGAACCCTTGGAATGAACTAGTAGTTTTAAAGTAAAGAATAAGGGGGTGGGGGGGGGAATTGGACAAATGTAAACCACTGCAACCTCCTCAGCTACAGTCATTTGGCATAGTGCCAGTGGCAACTCATCACCATTCCCTATCTCCAAATGGAGGAAGACTTGCCCACCATACTTCGGTATACCAGGGTTTCTTAGCCACACTAATTGAATTATTAACCCTCTTCTTCTCAAGGCTTACTGGGGGAAGAAGTATGCTCTGCAGTATCATTATACATCAAATCATTCAAGCCAGAAACCCAGACTCCTTCCTCATTTGTATGATTCCACATATAATATGACACTCAATTGATTCTACCCCTTTTACTGTCCTTGACTAATCTCTCCTCACACTGCCCTCTACTATTCATCATTTCTCCCTTAATTCTCCAACAGCTTCCTAACAGTCTTCTTATATATTGTCTCCCTCCCATTAGGCTTCCAATTTGCTCTCAGAACAATAAAGAGTTTTATCTCAGGGGAAATCTGTGTCTATCCTTTGCATCAAACACATCAATGACTTCCCTTCACCTATAGCACAGATTCTCAACTAAGGATGGAGGTGATGGAAGGTGAGGAGTAATGAGAAGTCACTGGTAAAAGTGTTCCATAACTGAATGGTCCAAAGGCAGAAAGAATATTGATACTTTCTGAACAACAGAACAGTTTGAACTGCTTAGCATGACTTATCTGCCCTCCACGACCTAGCTTCTGCTGCCCAGCACCAACTCACACTTTCCTCCCCCATAACACATACATGTTCCAACCTCCAGCTGTACTGCTCTATATGTAGTACACTGAATCTGCTCCAATACCTGCCATTTAATAGCCCCTGTCTCTTTGCATTTGTTATTTTCTCTATCTGGAAAACTCTTCCTACCTTTTCCCTCTGATGAACTCCTGTTGGGTCTCTAAGATCTAGCTCTTATCTTCTGTGAAACATTACCTAAACATAACCCTCTGCCTAGGAGTCCCTGAATGGGGCAAATGGTTAAGCACTCCACTACTAGTCAAAGGTTGTCAGTTTGAACCCACCCAGATGCACCTCGGAAGTCAGGCCTGGTGATCTGCTTTAGAAACGTCGCAGTCTTGAAAACCCTATGGAGCAGTTCTACTCTGCACACTTGGGGTCGCTGTAAGTAAGAATCAACTTGACGGCAACTAACAACAACAACTCTCTGCCCACCCCACTGTTATTCAACATAGAGTTAGATGATAATGTCTTCCTTTGAGTCAATTCTTGGAGTTCATATTGATTCTGAGCAGTCTGTGATAAAAGCTTATTACTATCTTGGTATTAGCCTAAGCAGGACAGAAACGGGAAACATAGCAGACTCCATGTCTGACAAACCTCATTAGAAGCAGCAATGAACCTCCCTGAACATGAGCATTTAATATGGTAGGAGAAATATTCTCCTTTATGGAAATTTGCCAACTACCAAGAATTACTATTAAACAATGCAGGAGGCATCAAAAGAAGATGGAAGGAATACAGAAAGTCACTATACCTAAAAAGAATTAGTCGACATTCAACCATTTCAGGAGGTAGCATATGATCAGGAACTGAAGGAAGAAGTCCAATGTGCACTGAAGGTGTTGGCAAAAACAAGGCTCCAGGAATTGATGAAATACCAATTGAGATGCTTTAACAAACAGATGCAGCACTGGAAGTGTTCACTTATCTGTGCCAAGAAATTTGGAAGACAGCTACCTGGCCAACCAACTGGAAGAGATCCATATTTATGCCTATTCCAAAGAAAGGTGATACAACCATATGTGGAAATTCTCTAACAATATTATTAATATCACGCACAAGTAAAATTTTGCAGAATATTATTCAAAAGCAGCTGTAGCACTACATCAACAGGGAACTACCAGAAATTCAAGCCGGATTCAGAAGAGGACGTGGAACCAGGGATATCACTGCTGATGTCAAGTGAATCATGGCTAAAAGCAGAGAATACCAGAAAGATTTTAACCTGTGTTTTATTGACTATGAAAAGGCATTTGACTGTGTGGATCATAACAAATTATCGGTAATTTTGTGAAGAATGGGAATCCCAGAACACTTAATTGTGCTCATGAGGAACCTACACAGATCAATAAGCAGTAGTTCAAACAGAACAAGGGGATACTGCGTGGTTTAAAGTCAGGAAAGCTATGCATCAGAGTTGCATCCTTTCACCATACTTATTCAATCTGTATGCTGAGCAAATAATCCGAGAAGCTGAACTATATGAAGCACAGGGCATTAGGATTGGAGGAAGACTCATTAACAACCTGCGTTATGCACATGACCTTCTTTGCTAAAAGTGAAGAGAACTCGAAGCACTTACTGATGAAGATCAAAGACTAGAGCCTTCAATATGGATTACACCTCAACATAAAGAAAAAAATCCTCACAACTGGACCAGTAAGCAGCATCATGATAAAAGAAGAAAAGATTGAAGTTGTCAAGGATTTCATTTTACTTGGATCCACAGTCAACACCCATGTAAGCAGCAGTCAGGAAATCAGAGGACGAATTGCATTCGGCAAACCTGCTGCAAAAGACCTCTTTAAAGCATTAAAACGCAAAGACGTAACCTTGAAGACTAAGGTGTGCCTGACACAAGCCATGGTGTTTTCAACTGCCTCAAATGCATGCGAAAGCTGGGCAATGAATAAGGAAGACTGAAAAAGAATTGATGCCTTTGAATTGTGGTGCTGGTGAAGAATATTGCATATACTATGGGCTGCCAAAAGAACAAACAAATCTGTCTTGGAAGAAGTACAGTCAGAATGCTCCTTAGAAGCAAGGATTGGGAGACTACGTCTCATATACTTTGGCCATGTTATCAGGAGGGACCAGTCCCTGAGAAGGACATCATGTTTGGTAAAGTAGAGGGTCAGCAAAAAAAAAGGATGATCCTCAACGAGATGGATCCACACAGTGGCTGCAACAATGAGCTCAAGCACAACAACGATTGTGAGGATGATGCAGGACCGAGCAGTGTTTCGTTCTGATGTCGCTATGAGTTAGAGTTGATTCCATGACACCTAACAACAACAACAACAAGAAGTAATAATGTCACTGGTTGCTGCAGTTGATGTTCACCTTCCCAGAATTATAACTGGATAAACCTGTTGGAAGAGGTGAGAGAACCTGGGTATTCTAAGTATGCCTATATTTCTAGAGCTCAGAACAGTGCCTGATACATAGTAAATATCACTGGAGAATTAACAAACTAGAGATAACGTCCAATAGTGCATTCTCAAAGCCGTTTATCTCTTGCTAACTGCTATGAATTTAACTGTGTTCTCCCCTACCCCCCAACATGAGTTGTAAATTCTAACCCCTTTAAGTATGGATGTAATGCCATTCAGGACTAGGGCTTTGTTATATTAATGAGGCCATACAGTGTAGGATGTGTCTTAAACCTATTCACTTTTGAGATTTAAAAGGAGCAGATTAGGTGCTGTAAAGTAAGCACAAATAGAGGGGAAGATACATGCCAGGTAGATATCTCAAAGGAAAGATAAGAACGCTAGAGAAGCTGAGACAAGGATTTTTCCCCAGAGGACGGAGAGAGACTTCCCCTAGAGCTAAAACCAAACCCATTGTTGTCCAGTGGATTCTGACTCATAGAGACTCTACAGGACAGAGTAGAACTGCCCCATAAGGTTTCCAAGGAGTGGCTGGTGGATTTGAATTGCTGACCTTTTGGTTAGCAGCCTGAACTCTTAACCACTGCACCACCAGGGCTTCCCTCCACAGCTAGTACCCTGAATTTAAACTTCTAGCCTCCGACTGTGAGAAAATAAATTTGTTTGATAAAGCTACCCATCTGCAGTATTTCTGTTATAGCAGCACCAAGACAGTAATAAAGGGAAATTGGCCAATGAGATTAGAGATTTTTCTTTGAATGGAGTACACTTTCACTATATAAACCTGCCACAAACATGACCTTGATAAAAGGGGATACTACAAGCTGCTCCTGATATGGTGTCTGGGAACCTGGCGTACATTTGGTTTGTTTTAGCTAGTTCCCATGGTTTCCAGATTTATTTTGAGGTTCCTTATTATAAACCCCACTCCCAGGTTACATTTCCAGACCAACTTCTTTGAGAGCTAGTGGTTAAAGGGAAATGCAAAATGTCCTGTAATCATTCAGTATTTTGGCCTAATGCCCACATAAAGAAGCCCTGATGGCGCAATGGTTAAGAGTTTGGCTACTAACCAAAAGGTCAGCAGTTCGAATCCACCAGCCACTCCTTGGAAGCCCAGTGGGGCAGTTTACTCTGTTCTATGGGGTTGCTACGAGCTGGAGTCGCCTGGATGGCAACGGGTTTTTTTTTTTTTTGGTGCACATTAAACCTTGCATTAGTAACAACCCTTCTTCTTTGCCACCTCTGTCAACAGATAGCTGTCTGGCCTGTGCCCAAATTTCCATAATAAAGAAGATCAGTACACACCAGTTTTTATGAGGCAGCCATAGCTACAGAGGCTACTTTAAGGACCAGGCCTCCATTTTCAGAAGCCCAGCAGTAAATCCTCTATGAGAGGTGTTTTTATTGGCAGCTAAGTACAAGTTTCTATGCCAGGCACTTAAAGGACTAAAAAATGTGCAAAAATTTCATATCCTTGGGCTTCAGAGCCTCAGAGCTGAAGAGATTCAGATACGTGAGGGAAGAGATCTCACATTTACTGACACAGGTATTCAGTGGCACAGGCGGCTGTTAAAAGTGGGTGTCCACACTCCAGTGAAATGAAGGATTAAACCAAGAGGAAGGAGTGAACTCAAACACACACAGTGGACAGATTTTGGGAATACCATGACAACAACTATGCAAGAGGATTATAGAATAATCAATCTAGATTACAGCAGAAGATGAGAAAGCTCGAGGAGGGATGTCTGAAGGGATGAAGAGGGAGGAATGATTAGATCATCCAGTGCTGTGACTTACTCAGAAGCACTTTGAAGTTCTGATGGAAAATTTTGGGATGAAAAAATAATTGCTATTTTTTTTTTTATATAGTATATAAAGGAAATAAAAAAAGAGGTAATTATTACTCTCAGGAAAACAAATAGTTGTAAAAGAAAATAGCCATAGTATACAAATAACTCAGTTAACAACCTCATTAACAACCTGCAATATGCAGATGACTCAACCTTGCTTGCTGAAAGTGAAGAGGACTTGAAGCACTTACTGACGAAGACAAAGACTACAGCCTTCAGTATGGATTACACCTCAGCATAAAGAAAACAAAAATCCTCACAACTGGACCAATAAGCAACTTCATATAAATGCAGAAAAGACTGAAGTTTTCAAGGATTTCATTTTACTTGGATCCACAATCATGACCCATGGAAGCAGCAGTCAAGAAATCATACAGTGTACTGCATTGGGCAAATCTGCTGCAAAAGATCTTTTTAAAGTGTTAAAAAGCAATGATGTCCTTTTGACGGCTAAGGTTTGCTTGACCTAAGCTACGGTATTTTCAATGGCCTTGTATGCATGTGAAAGCTGGACAATGGATATGGAAGATCGAAGAAGAATTGATGCCTTTGAATTATGGTGTTGGTGAAGAACATTGAATATACTATGGGCTGCCAAAAGAACGAACAAATCCATCTCAAAGAAGTATAGCCAGAAGGCTCCTTAGCAGCAAGGATAGCAAGACTTTGTCTTATGTACTTTGGACACATTATCAGAAGAGACCAGTCCCTGTAGAAGGACATCATGCTTGGTAAAGTAGAAGGTCAGTGAAAAAGATAAAGACTCTCAATGAAATGGACTGACACAGTGGCTGGAACAATGGGCTCAAACATAGCAATGATTATGAGGATGGCGCAGGACCAGCAGTGTTTCGTTCTATTGTACATGGGGCCACTGTGAGTTGGAAGGGACTTGACAGCACCTGACAACAACAATGCACAAATTACTCAATTATGAATTACATTTATGAAGTCATAATAATTTGACACTGAAATAGGTAAAAGAACTTAAAATGGTAGCTTCTGAGAAGTAGAAATCAAGGATTGTATGGGTAGGGTAAGAGAATTTCTGTTTTTGTTTATAAGCCTTAAAAAACTGGTTGACTTTTGAAATTATGTACATATATTACTTTGACAAAATAAAAATTAAATTTAAAACATGCACGGCTTACTGATATGTAAAGTGAACAGGAAAGGAATATTCAGGGTAGAACTTTTGCCCAGGTAGAAGAAGAAATTTATAGCAAGCAGTAATGTGACAGCAGTAATTACTCTCACTTTAATTGATGTTAAGCATGGTTCAAATCTAAGCTCTAGTAGTATGTTTAAAGAAAACTGTCAAATGATCACATCAATCTCCTGCTCAAAATCTTCTGACAACTGTCATCACCAAATAAATACCTAAATCTGCTATTACAATGACATTCAAGACCCTTCATAATATAGCTACCCGCTGATTTGTCCTACAAGTTTGTCATCCCTCTGCAAATCCACCTTCCACGCCCTTTACACTCTGTACACCCCAACACTAAACAAGGTCATCACATTATGCCTTCACTCCCTTGCACATGCTATTGCTTCTGCTTAAATATCTTGTCCCAGGGTCTACCCCACAAATTTGTTTTAATTCTTCAATTTTCGGCGTAAGAATTTCTTTCTCTCTGAATCCTGCCCCATGCTCTCCAGGGCAGAATTAAGGATTTGTTTCCATATGGTGACACAGAATCTTGTATATCCTTCCATTAAACCCTGTTGCCGTTGAGTCAGTTCCGACTCATAGCAACCCTATACAGAATTTAATATGCAACTACATATCACTCCCTCTGCACCCCTGGCCACAAGTCACCTAAAGTAATTTTTGTCTTATAAAGTTAACCCAAAAACTAAACCAAACCAAACCCATTGCTGTTCAGTCAATTCTGACTCATTGTGATCCTATAGGACAGAGTAGAACTGTCCCCATAGGGTTTCTAAGGAGCAGTTGGTGTATTCAAATTGCTAACCTTTTGGTTAGCAGTCAAGCTCTTAACCACTATGCCACCAGGGCTCCCTTGTAAAGTTAGTGTGCTGGAAAATAGAATAAGAGGAAAGCTAAGTTATTTTGTGACATTAGCTTTGATTCAAAGCCAGATAACAACAGCCTAAGAATTTTATAGGCTCATTTTTTAAATAAACATACAGGTTGAAATTTTCGAAAGGAATCTATATGATCAAGTTGGACAGTGATTCTTAAAGAGCAGTCCATAAATGTTTCCCTGGAGGTCCTTGAGGCCCTTTCAGGAGGACTGTAAAATCAAAGCTATTTTCACATGAATATTGAGACATTATTTGCCGTTTTCACTGGATTGACATTTGCACTGACGGTGCAAAAGTAACAGTGAGTAAAACTTCGGTTCAAGTTGAACCAAACTGTTCTAACAGCCATTGTATTCTTCATAGCCACTCATTCAGTTAAAAACAAAACAAAAATAAACCCAGTTTCATGTTAAGAATATACTTGATGAAGCAGTAAAAATGAATAATTTTTATTAAATGTCAACCCTTTTAATATTAACAGCCTTTAAGATTCTGTGACAAAATTGGACGTATGCATAAAGCACTTTTTTGGCATAGCAAAGTACAATGATTGTCTTGAAGAAAAACAACTGTGTGATTAAGTTGCGAATTGAAGTAGCCAGCTTTTTCATGGAAACCATTTTATGGTTATTCAGACTTAAGTATTCGCAAGCATTTTCTTGAAAAAGAACGAAGTAAGCCTATCACTCCAAGGAAAATAACTGACAGTATTTGTTGTCAATGATAAAATTCATTCAAGCAAAAATCACAATGGTGATATTAGCAAATCTGGTTTTTTCCATGTTGTATAATAAAATGTACAAACGTTTGGAAGAGAAAAGATAGACAAAAAGCATTTGATACAGTAACAGGATTTTTAAAAACTCTCAAGAAAATAGAAAAAAAAAACAGAAGAAATTTTCTTAACTTTTAAAAGCCTCTTTACTCAAAACTGAAAGGAAGTATTATATTCAATGGAGAAACTTTGGGTACATTCCCTTGAAGTTCAAGAAAAAGACAAAGGTGACTGCTCTCATTGCTACCACTGGAAGTTCTGGTCAATGGAATAAGAAAATAAACTTTTACAGATAGAATGAAAAGATATAAAGCTATCAATACTGGCATATGCAATGGTCATCTTCCTAAAAAAATCCAGTAGAGCCACAAGACAAAACTACTGGAATTAATAAGAATCCAGCAAGGTTAGGAAAAACAAGTTCAATTTAACAAAATCAACAATGCTATTCAACATCAGCAATAATTACATAGAAACTTAGCTGTCATTCACAATAGTAAACCAAAACACTCGCAGAAATCTAGTGCTAAGAAAGTCAGCCAGGAAAAAACAAACAAAGAACAACGGGAAGATGAATTTCCTTGACTTGAAATTCAACTAACAGAAATCTGAAAAAGACTTGTAAATATATAGTGTTAAGGAATCACCAAAAGAAAGAAATGAATTGATGATCATGTGAGCTTATTCCTTGGGCCCTATTCGGTAGCATGCTGTAGAGACGTGAGGGCAGACTTACAACTAGGGAGAAGTAACTATGTCATAAGGAGCTTAACTGTGAATCACAGATACTTCCTAACTGTCTGGTCCACTGTCCTGGCCCTTTTTCTACATAAACCCCTGCAAAAATTTAGACTAGGAAAGACATACCTTTTTCAAGGATAATTAGCAACCCAAAAACAACCGACACAGGATTTATGTTGTTGTTAGGTGCTGTTGAGTTGGTTCCGACTCATAGTGACCCTATGAATAAAGAATGAAACACTGCTGTTTCCTGCGCCAAGCTCACAAAAGTAAATATGTTTCAGCTCATTGTTGCATCCATAGTATCAATCCATCTCTTTGAGGGTCTTCTTCTTTTTCGCTGACCCTCTACCAAGCATGATTTCCTTCTCCAGGAATTGGTCTCACAGGATTTACAGAAAGATATTATAAGAAAAAAAGAAGGAAAGTAAGAGAAAAAGTAAAGGATTTATATACTATGGGATCTAGCCCACGTAAGATTGTGTTTAAAATCAATTAATATGATATACCTATTCCTCATTTATAGACTATCTCATCTGACATTTTGCATTTATGACAACACTAAAAAATCTACTATCCAACTATTTTGGGCATTAATGATTTAAGTCTGGCAGTAAGGAACGCTGAGGTGCAAGATGAGAGTAATGATGGCTGTGATGATGGTTAAGGTTACATGTTAACTCGGCTGGGCCATGATTTCCAGTGGTTTACCAGTTATATAATGATGTAATTTGGCAGTTATGTAATGATGTATCATCCTCCATTTTGTGATTTCATGTAGTCACCCTCCATTTTTGCATAAAGCTGATTTTCGCGTAACGACCTGGTCTTTGGAAACTAACCATGTTGATAAGTGAGCAGTGAGTGTATACCATATTAACAAAATAAAAGATAAAGGTTATATAATAGGCATAAGAAGTCAGCAAGATGGTAGATCTGGCAGCTCCAAGCTCCAGTGTACCTACATAAACATAAAAAAAACAAACAAGAACTGTCAGAACCAACTTTGTCAGAACTCGGAAAAACATTCAAAGGTTTCAACAACCAAGGGAATACTGAGTCAGTAGGAAATACTCAACATCACATATCTTTGGGGAATTGCAAATCAAAACAAGATACCACTACACACCTGTCAGAATGGTCAAAAATCCAAAACAATGACAACACTAAAAGCAGCAAAGATATGAAGTAACAGCAACTCTCACTCATTGCTGTGTGAATGCAAAATGATACATTCACTTTGGGAGACAGTCCAGCAGTTTCTTGCAAAGCTAAACAAAGGCTTACCATTTAATTCAGCAATTGTGCTCCTAGGTATTTACTCAAATAAGATGAAAACGTATGTCCATATAAAACCTGCACATGAATGTGTGTACAGCAGCTTTATTTATAATTGCCAAAAATTGGAAAAAACCAATATGTCCTTCAATAGATGAACGGTAGATGAATGGATAATAAAATTGTGGTGCATCCACACAATGAAGTACTATTCAGCGATCAAAGGAAATGAGCTACTGAGCCATGAAAAGACATGGAGGAACCTTAAATACATACTGCTAAATGAAAGAAGCCAGTTTGGAAAAGCTGCAAAGTTTTTTATGACTCCAACTATGGGATATTCTGGAAAAGGCAAACTATATAGAGAGACTATGAAAAGATCAGCAGTTGCCAGAGGTTCAGGGGGAATGGGGAGGGATGAATAGGTGGAACACAGAGCATTTTTAGGGCAGTGAAATTATACTGCATGATACCATAATGGTGGACGCATGAGATTAAGCATTTGTCAAAATACACAAAACTGTACTACACAAAGAGTGAACCCCAATGTAAACTATGGACCTTAAAAAAAAATTTTTTTTTATTAACTAATGGACCTTAGTTAATAATAATACATCAGTATTGGTTCATCAATTGTAACAAATGTTATCACAGGAATGCAGGGTGTTTGTAAAGAAACAATGTGCAGGGGGGAGGGGACATAATTGGAACTTGGCTCTACTTTCTGCACAATTTTTCTGTAAACTTAAAGAAAAAAAAAAACCCTGCAGGAAAGCTCTGTGGCTTTTGACTTGCTGGTGCCCTGCACCCTGACTCAGAAGCAGTCCTGAAGACAGCAGTCAACGATCCTGGTGTGGGAAACCGTTCCTGGTTCTGGTAGGAGCAGAGCAGACCTTATTAATTAATTATTGTGTTTGTCTGTTCTAACGTGTCTGGGGCTACCTAAAGGACTGATGCAAGGCACTCCTATCTGTTTCTCCTAAGAACTCACTCAGGGTTGAAAAGCAATGGGTACTGCTCAAAAATACTACAAGGCAAATGAGCAACCTATAGCTGCCTGGGACAGTGGAATATGGTTGAGACATACAATAGACCACTGAAGGCCTGGGAGGAAAAGCTGAGAAGAGAGCTTCTTTGGAAAATAAGGGCATTCAAAAGCACCCACGTATTTGAGGGAATTTAGAAGGTTACAACATACCCAGAGCAAAACATGTGCTCAGAAAAGCATAAGAAAATCCTAAAAGCTCACTTCAGGCTGATTTCTAGGCTCAGTGTAAGATTAGCTAAGTGCTGAAGGAGTTTCAGAGGAGCTCTGGTGGCATAGTGGTTAAAGCACTCAGCTGCTAATCAAAAGGTCAACAGCTCAAACCTACCAGCCGCTCTGTAGAAGAAAGATGTGGCAGTCTGCTTCTGTAAAAATTTACAGCCCCAGAAAGCCTATGGGGCAGTTTTGCTCTATCCTATAGGGCTGCTATGAGTTGGAATCAACTTGAGGGCAGTGGGTGTGGTTTTAGATAGAGTATCCCAGCACAGAGCCAATATACAAAGACTAGGAGAGATGTCTTGTTTTATTTTTTGTTTGTTTTGTTGCTCCTGGCATTCAAGGAAATCTCTGTCAAAACACTGCAATCGAATTGTGAAAAGACCAAGATAAAGTGAGGATCCTGAACACAGCAAAAGTGAAGTGACTTTTCACACACAAGAGATCCTCAATAAGATAAACAGCCAATTTCTCATAAGAAATCATGGAGGCCAGAAGGCAGTGGGATAACATACTTAAAGTGCTGAAACAAACAAACAAAAACCTCTTAACCAAGAATTCTGTGTCTGGCAAAACTATCCTTCAAAAATGAAGGAGAAATAACAACATTTCCAGATAATCAAAAGGTGAGGGAGTTTTTACCCTAGTAAACCTGTCCTCCGAGACATGCTAAAGGAAGTTCTTCTGTCTGAAATTAAAGGACACCAGACAGTCACTTAAAAGGTCCCTGCATGGTACAGTTTGGGCTCAACTACTAACTGAAGATTGGTGGTTCGAGCCCACTCAACGGTGCTACAGAAGAAAGGCCTGGCAATCTACTTCCATAATGAGTACTGCCAAGAAAACCCTAGGGAGTTCGGTTCTACTCTGTAACACAAGGAGTCACCATGAGTCAGAATCAACTCAATGGCAACAGGTGCTGGTTTTTTGGGTTTACACAGTAACTTCAGTCATATGCAGAAATAAAGATCTCTGGTAAAGGTTAACTATACAGGTAAATATAAAAACGAGTATTATTGGTTTGTAATGCCACTGTTTATTTCCTACATGACATAAAAGGAAAATGCATAAAAATAATTACAAATCAGTTATTGGACATATAATGTATAAAGATGTAACTTGTGACAATAATAACTTAAGGGTGATGGACAGTCTGTATAGGAGCTGTTTTTGTATGCTACTGAAGTTAAGCTGATATTAACTCAAGTGAGATTGTTATAAATTTAGGAGGTCAACTGTAATACAGTAACTATTAACAAAATATCTAAAAACATGCACAAAAGGAAAGGAGAACAGAATAAAAACAGAACACTAGAAAAATCAACTAAACAAAAAAGAAGGCAATAATGGAGGAAATGTAGGACAAAAAGGTATAAGACATACAGGAAAAAAATAGCAAAATGTCAGAAGTCTTTCCTTATCAGTGATTACTTTAAATGTAAACGGTTTAAACTCCCCAATCAAAAAAAAAAGAGACTGGCAGAATGGATTAAAGACACACGAGCCAATTATATGTTGTCTACAAGAGAATGACTTTAGATTCAAAGACACAAATAGGTTGAAAATAAAAGGATGAAAAAATATATTTCATGCAAATAGCAACCAAAAGAGCTGGGGTGGCTATATCAACACCAAACAACAACTGTCATGAGGAACAAAGAAGGACATTATATATTGAAGAAAGGGTCAGTTCATCAAGAAGGTATACCCAGAACCCAGTGCCATCGAGTCGATTCCGACTCATAGCGACCCTATAGGACAGAGTAGAACAATTATAAACATATGTGCACCAAACAGCAGGGCCCCAAATAAATGAAGCAAACATTGACAGATTTGAAGGGAAAAATAGACAGTTCTACAATAATTGCTGGAGACTTCAATAGCCACTTTCAATAATGGATAGAAGATCTAAGCAAAAGGTCATTAAGAAAATAAAGAACTTGAACAATAGTATAAACCAACTAGATTTAAAAGACATATATATAGAAACACTCTACACAACAACAGCCGGATACACATTCTTTCCAAGTGCACACAGAACATTCTCCAGGATAGATCATATGTTAGGTCACAAAGCAAGTCTCAATAAATTTTAGAAGACTGAAATCATACAAAGTATCTTCTCTGACCACAACAGAATGAAGATAGAAATCAGTAACAGACAGAAAACTGGAAAATTCACAAATATGTGGAAATTGAACAACACACTCTCAAATAATCAACAGACCAAAGAAATCACAAGAGAAGTTAGAAAATACTTAGAGATGAATGAAAACAAAAATATAACATACCAAAATTTATGAGATGCAGCAAAGGCAGTGCTAATGGAAACTGATAGATATAAATGCTTAAAAGAGAAAGAAAGATCTCGAATCAGTAATCTAACTTCACACCTTAATGAACTAGAGAAAGAAGAGTACACTAAGCCCAAAGTTAGCAAAAGGAAGGAAATAATAAGGATTAGAGTGGAGATAAGCAAAACAGAGAACAGTAAAACAATAAAGTGAATAGGCAAAACCAAAAGCTGGTTCTGTGAGAAAAAAATCAACAAAATGAACAAACCTTTAGCTAGACTCACAAAGAATAAAAGAGCCGACTCAAATTACTAAAATCAGAAATTAGAGTGGGGACATTATTACCAACCTTACAGAAATAAAAAGGATAAGAGAATACTATGAACAACATATGCCAACAAATTAGGCAGCTAGGAGGAAACGGAAAAAGTCCTAGAAACCCATGGACTACATCAGCTGACTCTAGAAGAGATAGTAAATCTCAATAAACCTACAGCAAGTAAAGAGATTGAATCAGTATTAAAACACCTCCCAACAAAGAAAAGACCAAAACCACTGAAGCGAAGGAACACTTCCTAACTCATTCTATAAGGCCAGCATTACCTTGATACCAAAACCTGATAAAGATGCAAGAAAGCTACAAACCAATGTCTCTTATGAATATACATGCAAAAATTGTCAATGAAATGCTAGAAACCATATTCAGCAGCATATTAAAATGATTCTATACCATGACCAAGTAGGATTTATCCCAGGAATATAGGGGTACTTCAACATAAGGAAGATCAACCTAATAAACCACATGAATAAAACAAAGGGGAAAAAAGGTGATCCTCTCAATTGATTCAGACATATTTGACAAAATTTAACACTCCTTCAAAATAAAGACACTCAAAAACTAGGAATAGAAGGGAATTCTCTCAACATGATAAAAGGCATTTATGAAAAGTACACAACTAACATTATACCCAGTGGTGAAAGACTGAAACATTCTGGTCCTCCCGTAATGTATATGTTGGCTTAAGGTCAGGAAGAAGACATGGATGTCTGCTTTCATCACTGCTGTTCATAACTGTACTGGAAATTCTAGCTACAGCAATTACACAAAGAAAAGAACTAAGAGGCATCCAAATTGGAAAGCGAAACTATCTCTATTCACAGACGACATAATCCTATATATAAAAAATCCCAAAGAGTCCACAAGAAAGGTGTAAGAGCTAAATAAATGGAAAGATATCCCATGTTCGTGGATTCAAAGACTTATTATTGGTAAGATGAAATACTACCCAAAGCAATCTACAGATTCAATCTCATGGTGTTTTTTTGCAGCAATTAAAAAAAAAAATTACCCTAAAATTCGTAATTTCAAGGGATCCTCAATAGCCAAATCAATCTTGAAAAGGAAGAACAAAGTTGGAGGACTCGTATTTTTCCCGATTTCAAAACTTACTACAAAGCTACAGTAATCAAAACATTGTGGTACTGGCATAATGACACACATACAGACCAAAAGAATAGAAGAGAGAGCCCAGAAATAAACCCTCACATAAATCATCATCAACTGATTTTCGACAACGGTGCCAAGACCATTCAATAGGGAAAAACTGTCTTCTCAACAAATGGTGCTGGGAAAGCTGGATATCCATATGCAAAAGAATGAAGTTAAACTCTTACACCACATAAAAAGTTAGCTAATTTGGATAAAAGACCTAAATTTAAAAGTTAAAACTATGGAACTCTTAAAAGAAAACATAGAAGTAACTCTTCACTACTTTGGATATAGCAATGTTTTCTTAGATATAACACCAAAAGCATGAGCAACAACAGAAAAATAAAGTGAACTTCATTAAAATTAAAAACCTCTGTTCACCAATGGATACTACCAATATAGTGAAAAGAAATCCACAGAATGGGAGAAAATATCTGCAATTATGTATCTGATAATGAATCCATATTCAGAATATATGAACTCTTGCAACTCAACAGCAAAAAGATAACTCAACTGAAAAGTGGTCAAAGGACCTCAGTAGACATTTCACCAAGGAAAATACACAAATTGCCAACAAACACCTAAAAAGATGTTCAGCATCATTAGTTATTAAAGAAATGCAAATCAAAACCACAATGAGATATCACTTCATACCCACTAGTGGAGCTATAATAAAAAAGATGGAAAATACAAGTGTTGGCAAGGATGTGGAGAAACTGGAACCAACACACATAGCTGGTGGGAATGCAAAATGGTTCAGCCACTGTAGAAAACAATTTAGCAGATTTTTAAAAAGTTAAACATATAAGTACCATAAAAACAAAAACCAAACCCATTGCCATCGAGTCAATTAGGACTCATAGTGATCCCATATGGCAGAGTAAAACTGCCCCAACAGGGTTTCCAAGAAGTGGCTGGTAGATTCAAACCACCAAACTTTTGGTTAGCAGTCAAAGCTCTTAACCACTGCAAAGTACCATATGATGCAGCAATTCTACCACTAGTTTTACACCCAAAGGAATTGAAAACAGGTATTCAAACAAGTATATGTATATGCATGTTCACAGCAGCCCTATTCACAATAGCCAAAAGGTAAAAACAACCCAAATGTCTACCAAGAGATCAACGGATAAACAAAATGTGTTAATACATACAACGCAGTATTATTCAACCACAAAAAAGAATAAACTACTGACACATGCTACAACATGGATGAACCTTGAAAACATTACACTAAGTGAAATAAGTCAGACACAAAAGAAATATTGCATGACTCCACTTAAATGAGGTATCTAGAATAAGCAAATTCATAGAGACTGAAAGTAAAACAGAAGTTACCAGGGGTTGAAGGGAGATGGGAATGGGGAGCTATTGTTTAAATGGTACAGAATTTCTGTTTGGGATCAAGAAAAGTTCTGGAAGTAGACAGTGGTGATGGTTATACAACATGGTCAATGTACTTAACGCCACTAAATTGTACACTTGTTGTTAGGTGCTGTCGAGTTAGTTCCGGCTCATAGCGACCTCATGCACAACAGAACAAAACACTGCCCAGTCCTGTGCCATTCTTAGAATCATTGCTATGCCTGAGCCCATTGTTGCAGCCACTGTGTCAGTCCATCTGGTTGAGGGTCTTCCTCTGTTCCCCTGATCCTGTACTTTACCAAGCATGATGTCCTTCTCCAGGGACTGTTCCCTCTAGATAGCATGTCCAAAGTATGTAAGACGCAGTCTTGCCATCCTTGCTTCTAAGGAAATTCTGGCTGTATTTCTTCCAAGACAGATTTGTTCATTCTTTTGGCAGTCCGTGGTACATTCAATATTCTTCGCTAACACCACAATTCAAAGGGGTCAATTCTTCTTTAGTCTTCCTTATTCACTGTCCAGCTTAAACATGCATATGATGCGACCGAAAATACCATGGCTTGGGTCAGGCACACCTTAGTCTTCAAGGTGACATCTTTGCTTTTCAACACTTTAAAGAGGTCCTTTGCAGCAGATTGGCCCAATAAAATTTTATACTTAAGCATGGTTTAATTTCATGTGTTATGTAAAGATAAATTTTATGTTGTGTATATTTTATAACAATTTAAAAGAATTGTAAAAAAGGGAGGAATAAGGGGGAAGAGAGACTTGCAAGTAGAGTTACCAGACCTCCCAATTTGTCCATGACAATCTATGTCTGCTGTCCCAGTATACTTATTAATAGACTCTCCCTTCATTATCAAAAATTTCCTAGTTTAGATAACAAATTATATGGTCACCCTACTTTAGAGACATAGTGACCAAACGCACTGTGCTGGCATAGTGTGGATACAGATTCAAAAGTAAACAAAACCAACTGTAAAGACCATTTCAACACTGACTAGATATTTGATATTAATAAATTCTTATTGTTTTAGGTGTGATAATGGTATATGTGGTTATGTTTCTTAAAAATTTCCATCTTTAGAGATATAAACTGAAGCATTTATAGATGAAATGACACGTCTGGGATTTGCTTCAAAATAATTGGGAGATGGGAGAAATCAGTGGGGATGTAAATGAGATAATATCGATCATGAGTAGATGCCAGGGATGTAGTATTACTCTTTCTATTTTTGAATATTTTTGAGATTTTCTGTAACACAAAGTTTAAAAAAGAGAGTAAGTTTTTCAGTAATTGAAAATTTCCTAGTTCCAGAAACAGAAATATCCTAGGAACCTCAGCTTCCTGCGATTAAGCTAAGAAGAAAACCTTTATCATCTTGTTAGAGTCACCTGATGGCCTACGGGATATTCTCTGCCATACAACATTTCCTGAGGTTTAATCACAAGTAGTTATTTTTCGTTATTTTACCTTTCCATTAAGAAAAACACTTTCCCTTCCTTAACAGGAGATCACATTTCCTGAAGATTTTCTCAGGTTGCTCCTTTCCTTATACAAGCAGGAGAGAAGAAATGAAACACGTTAAAGCTGTCTTGATGGACTTTTCTTACTGCCCAAAATTGGCCATCTTAAAAGAATGTAATTCAGTGTTCCCTCATTTTAGACCATGTCCCTGGTGAAGCCCAACAGGCCAGTTTACAGGCGTAACAGTTAGTGAGACTGCATGAGAGAGCAGGAGTACATCCGGTGGCCACTGTCTTATCTTAGCTAGTAACAAAGCTTCCATGGGCAAGACAAAATAATTAAATAATACTTAGAGTTGTCCATGGAAAAATAAAATTAGTGGAAGCAAAAGGAAAACTAATGAGAGCAAAACAGGGTGCTGAGGCTCAGAAATAAGTAAATTTTCCAAGAATAAGAAACCAAACCAGTCGCCATCAAGTAGATTCTGATTCCTATGGACAGAGTAGAGCTGTCTCATAGGGTTTCCAAGGCTATAAATCCTTACTGAAGTAGACACCATATCTTTCTCCCACAGAGCGACCAGTGGATTCAAATGCTAGCCTTTCAGTTAGTAGCTGAGCTCTCTGACCACTGTGCCACCAGGGCTCCTTTTTCCAACAGTGGCATTAGCCAAATAGTTATTATAGCAGCTAACCAATCTACTGAGTACTTTTAGTATGCCTGGTAGTAGTCCAGGCAATTTTATATGTATTGATTCATTTATTCATTACAGCAATGCTTGAAGTCCTATTGTCCCCATTTTGATGTAGAAAACCGAGTCAGTAAGAAGTCAAGCAGCTTTCCTACAAATTGCATGCAGCAGTGCCAGGATAAGAACAAGTTCTGGAGAATTTCCTGTTTAGGAATACTTTGAAAAGCAGTTCTTTAAAAAAAAAGACAAGAAAAGCAGGTGCTGGTAAAATGAAAATAGTGCTTTCTCCTTGGCAGGAGATAATCTTGACACTACCATAAAGGGTTTTCAAAGGCTACTTAGTTTTGGAGAAAGACCAAAGGAACACCTGTCCTTTTGCCATATAAAAGTCTAAAGAAAGCCTCTCACTCATGTGAGACAGGAGGGGCCAGAGGGCTGAATCAGTACCAATGGCTACAAGCTTCAGCAGTGAACTTCTTGTTACTAAAGATGTCCAAGCAAAAGCTGCATACTTTTTTGCTAGAAATTGTATGGGAGAAACTCCTCTACAGTAGGAAGTGAGCTACAGCCAGAACCCTTCCAAAATAAAGATCACTCTAAGAAGGATTTCTTGCTGCAATGAAAACTATGGTCACTCAAAACTGATGTTATACGTAAGCCATTCTATGTTCTTGAAAGTTGCCAACATCAAACTTTTATCCCCAGCAGGCCTAAAGCTGAGACTGTGCATAGTCCCTTCTCTCTTCGGGGGCACCAGACTCCGCCACTCCTTCAAACAGGGTTATGCCAATAGTGCACTACTCTTGCCTGAGTGGCAACTAATAGTCTGGGATCCTATTCTTAGAAAATATGCAAGGTGACTAAAGGTTAGAGGTTAATTAATTTGACCCATCACAATCATGTTCATTATTCCTCTTAAGGTTGATCATACCTATAGGAGACACAGAGCATGCCCTTAGCATCAAGGCCTGTCTATAATAGACTTATTCCTTCTCTTCAAGAAATAAACAGAAATTATTATACAGTTAGAACAGGTATCATTTCAAAACTGTGTCTTGGTTGTCCTTAAAATTATTGTGGGTAAACAATTTGTAAGGTACTAAGAGCATCAACAAGATGCAAACAATAAAAAGGTTTGGGAGGGTCAGCTTTCACCACTACGCAAAGGGACACATTATTTTCTAGCCCTTCAGGGAAATGCAGCCAAAAGCCTAAATAGCTGTACTCCAAAGCGGATAAGAAACTCTCAGTACAGACTCTGGGAGGTGGCAGTGTGTGGATCCTAGTTCCCTCTCTCCTGGGTCATCTATTTTCAAACAGAGGTCAAACTCACTGCCAGTAACTCTGAATTTTCAGTTCTTTACTCATTCACACTGTTTACCAGAACCATTTTTCTCTTCTTTCCACTGGTATATGTTCCTTTGCTTAATAACACTAATGTTCAACAGGTACATGTACACAGTAAGGACTTTGTAGAATGACGGTTCATCATTGCGTTCATGAAGCACTGATTCTGTCCTTGACTCTGAATGTGAATACAGAGAACAAAACTAAGTTAGTGGATGACAGCTATGAACAGTGGTAAAAGATAACAAAATAGAATGACATAAGCCTAAAAAGAAGAGCAACTTTTTTCAAGAAGATATGAAGGTAATGGCATGGAAATGACAGTGGGCTACAAGAATGCCAATTCCACTTCCAATACAGGGAGTTTATTAAAGAATATTTTGAGTATGTTACTGTCTTAATTATCTAGTGCTGCTATAACAGGAATACCACAAGTGAATGGCTTTAACAAACAAATCTATTTTCTCAGTTTAGGAAGCTAGAAGTCTGAATTCAGGGTGCTGGCTCTAGGGGAAAGCTTTCTCTGTCAACTTTGGGGGAAGGTCCTTGCCTTCTTCGGCTCCTGGGTGATCTTGTTGTGGTTTAACACGTCTCTTCCTTCATCTCTGCTCTGCTCCCTTGTTTATGGTAATTGCTTTTATATCTCAAAAGAGACTGAGTCAAGATACAACCTACGCTTATCCTGCCTCATTAACTTAATGTAACAACCAAAACCAAAACCAAACCCAGTGCCGTCGAGTCGATTCCGACTCATAGCGACCCTATAGGACAGGGTAGAACTGCCCCATAGAGTTTCCAAGGAGCGCCTGGCGGATTCCAACTGCCGACCCTTTGGTTAGCAGCCGTAGCATTTAACCACTACGCCACCAGGGTTTCCTAACGTAACAAAGACAATCCATTCCCAAGTGGGATTATAACCACAGGCATAGAGGTTAGAATTTACAACACATATTTTTGAGGGACATAATTCAATCCATAACATTTACCTTGGGAAAAGAGAAGACCTGGGGCTGCAAAAATTACTTAGGTTCAGAATATACTATATTACATAAACAAAGTATCTTAGATGGAGAGTCAGAACAATGTAGTTGTTAAGAATATGCTCTCTGGAGCCAGACTGCCTGGGTTTTCATCTCGGTTCTGTGGTTTACCAACTGTGTTATCTTGAGCAATTTATGCAATCCCTCTTTGGCTTAGTTTTCTCATCTGTAAAATGAGCATAATAATTCTTCTCTCACAGAATTGGTGCGAAGACTGAATGACCTACAAATTTTAAAGTGCTTAGAACAGTGCCTGGAAGCTATTAAACACTTGATCAGAGTTTGTTAAATTAATTAAATAAATACTCAACAGCAGATGTTTCATCAGAAACATTACAGCAGAAGGGTTACAGACTACAGACAATGGAGTCAGATTCCATAAGGCTGAATGCCAGCTCTACCGCTTTTTAATAACTTCCTTCTCTGTGCCAGTGTCTTCATCTATAAAATAAATTTACTTGGATTATCCATCTCATCAATACAATGAACTTATTTGTAATATCCACTTCATTACGGTATTTTGAGGATTAAATAAATTCAACACATATAAACCATTTAGAAAAATACCTGTCGTTGTGTGCCATTGAATTGATTATGACTCAAAGCAACCCTATAAGACAGAGTAGAACTGTCCCATAGGGTTTCCTAGGCTGTAATCTTTACAGGAGCAGATCCCCAGGTCTTTGTCCTGCAGAGCCACTGAGTGGGTTCAAACCACCAACCATTCAGTTAGCAGCTGAGCACTTAACCATTGTGCCATTGGGCTCCAGAAAAACGCCTAATACACGGTAAATGCATGGCAAATGTTAACCTATTTTTATTCTTTTGTTGTTTCATTTCTCAACTTTTCTTGACTAAGCAAGTTAAAGCAATTAAAACGTCTGTCCTACTTTAATCGGTTTATCTCACATGTGAATTGGTCAGCCAATCATCTCATGAAGCAACCTTCACTTCTGATAACAGAAGCATGGGATCAAAACATTAGGAAAACTGTGATTTGCATACCTTGCTTACTGGTTCATCCACCCCTGCCTGGATGGAGAACATGTTCAAGAAGCAACACAGGAAGGGGGCTACCCAAACAGAGCTGAGCAGTCTCCCTCAGTTGAGGAGCCAATATGAAAATTTGGGGAGGCTAAAGTGGCTTGAATTTGCAAGGCAGATAGAGTACCGGGGAGGAGGGAGCTATACAGAGAAAAAAAAAAAAAAAAAAGGGCCCTAGAAATCTGCAAAAAATTCCTCTCAAGTTTTTGGCTAAGTACAGATCAATGCATATGGGGAAGAAAAACTATCCAAGAAAAGAGACAGGTAGGACACTCCCTGGAGTTCACAAAGGGACAGGAATGTTCATGTTCCCACCATGCAGAATGAAAAAAAAAAAACTCATAATACCATATTTTTACCCAAATAATGTATACCTTCTACATTTGTTTAACAAACACGCCCTTTCCCCCATGAGGTATTTTCCTAAGCTTGCTATGCTAATTTTTTTTTACAGTAACATATTTTTTAAAAATTGGTATAGCGGCACTTATGAAAATACCTTGGAGGGGGAAGGGTATGGTTGGCAAATAAATAAAGAAGGAGCATGTTATTTGTGTAAAATACGGTACATCACCATCAAGTATAGTACTCAGAAGGTACTAATCTCAGTAGCAAGACAAAATTAGCCTCGAATGCTGCTCTGGTCCCACCTAACAAAGCTTGAAAGTGATCCTTGAAAAGATCAAACTATTTCCAAGTAATTTAACTAACTGCATCCCAGCACAAAGCTTGAGAACATGTAAAGGAACACAAAAATATCCATCAAACAACAAGGTAAAATCATCTTGCCTCATCACTCAACTAGTACTATGCATGGGACAGATGCAAAAGACGAAAGAAATAAAGCACTAATACAGTGATAAGACATGTGCACAAATTAAGGGGGAAAAATCCATGAAATTTAACAAGTTTTTATGCCCAAAGTGGTAAGACATTGCTCCCAGTTGTGTGTCTTAGACCACAGAGATACTACCTTCAGCCATGTACCAAGACTGGGCACACCTTCAGCTATGTACCAAGACTGGGCACACCTTCAGCTGTAAGCATTATACAACTTTCTCAGTCTCATACGCCAAGGACTTGTACTTCTGGGATAGGGATTTCAGGGAGGAATTGGCCTCTGACACTATGTCAGTCCAACACTGCCCCAGATTATCTGTGGAGACTGTCTCACTTACTTTGGACATGTTAACAGGAGGAACCAGTCCCTGGAAAAGTACATCATCTTTGGTAAAGTAGAGGGTAAGCAAAAAAAAAAAAAAAAAAAGGAAAGACCCTCAACAAGATGGACTGACACAGTAGCTGTAACAATGCGCTCAAACACAGCAACGACTGTGAGGATGACACAGGACCGGCAGCGTTTCACTCTGTTGTATTCATTTGCCATGAGTCGGAACTGACTCGATGGCACCTAACAACATATCCAGTAATACCACTGAAGTCTGTATAATAAATTATTCCTTTCCTTAAGTTTTATTTTTTCAGGTTACTTTTTTCTAATAAAAGTTTGAAAAATGCCCACTAATTAATCACACCTTCCTTTTTTGAGGTCCCCTCCACTCCCAATTGGGTTCTAAGATATCACTCTCTTGTTCTCCTTGCAGAACAGCTGCTCCTTTTCAGGCTTTCCTTTGCTAGTTCCTCATTGTCTCCCAACCTCCAAAAGTCAGAGAGCCCCAGGGCTCAGTCCTTTGACATCTCTTCTTTATCAACAGTCACTCACTGAATAATCTCATAAATCAAATGGCTTTACATTATCACCTATATGTCGCCAATTTCTAATTATTTATCTCTAGAGAATGTCTAAATGTCTATCTCTTGTAGCTTCCCAGTATCTGTTAATGGTAACTCCAATTTTCTAGCTGTTCAGCCCAAAATCTTAAGTCACCTATAACTGATCTTTTTCTCAAACCCTGCATCTAATCCACCAACAAATCCTATCAATTCTACCTTCAAAAAGTATCCCCAAATCTTACTACTTCTTACCACCTGCGCCATCATGGGTTCAAACAACCACCGTTTATTACCTAGATTATTCCAGTAGCCTTCTAACTGTATATCCAGAATGACCCTTTCAATCTAGGTCAGATGAGGCCATTCTCCCACTTTAAATCCTCCAGTGGCTTCTGATCTCCTACTCAACATTAAAGCAAAAGTCCTTATAATGGCCTTTAAAGTTCTACTTAATGTGGTTTCCCACATCTCAGACCTCATCCCCCACAACTCACCACCTAACTTATTCCTCATCAGCCTTAGTGGCCTCTTTGCTGCACTAAGAACACACAAGGCAAGCTCACAGAGCCCTTGGCACTTACTATACCTTGGCCTGGGGTTCTCTTCCTCCAGATATTTCCATTCTGTCTCTGTGATTTCCTTCAAGTCTTTGCTCATTTATCAGCTCATCCTTGAGGACCTGCTTGACCACCTTATACAAATGGCAACCCTTGGCTCCACATTACCTACTCTACTATCCTAATTTTTCTTAGTAGCACTTATGGCCATCTGTTATATATATACTCCTTAACCTGTTTGTCTGTCTCCCTCCACTAGAATCTGAGGGCAGAGACTTCTTTCTTTTTTTTTTTTTTTAAACAAAAACAGTTTTTTAATCCAATGAAATGAAATACAAAATGAAATGGATAGTTTATTTTGGGGTGAAATTTTTAAAAATTTCATTTAATAATGAAAAAAAATTTTTTATTGTGCTTTAAGTGAAAGTTTACAAATCAAGTCAGTCTCTCACATAAAAACTTATATATATACCTTGATACATACTCCCAATTACTCTCCCCCTAACGAGGCAGCCCTCTCTCTCCTTCCACTCTCTCTTTTTGTGTCCATTTCACCAGCTTCTAACCCCCTCTACCCTCTCATCTCTCCTCCAGGCAGGAGATGCCAACATAGTCTCAAGTGTCCACCTGGGCAGAGACTTTTTATCTGTGTTCACTGCTATGTTTTCCATGTGTACAACAGTGCCTACCACATAGTATGTACTCAAATAATGTTAAATATATGAAAAGGAAGGCAGGAAGAAACAGGGGCAGGGCTATTTTCATCAACCTGAACAAATCATTTAACCTGTTTTGGAATCATATTTTCTAAAATATTATTATCTAAATGTGGAATTTGGACTATTTAACCTCTAAAGAGCTCTAGCATCCTGTCATGCATGCTATGCTTCTTCCTCTGGGTGGTCGTAGGGCTGTCCAGCAATCAGGATGGGCACACAACTATCTAAGTACTGATATCTACTCTACCTTCTCCTGAAATTTTGAACATGGCAAAGATCTGTGACATTCCTTTTATTCTTCTCTGTGTAAGGCCATGGCTCTTAACTTAGTTTCTCCCCATTTTTAAGAAATGAGGTATGGGGTTTACTTATCAGGACTATTAGGTCAGAAGTGATCACCAAGGCCCACATTCACATCACTGCAGATTTCCTTACCTCCACTGCAGCGGGCGGCTGGAGCAGGGGCTGCCAGGACTGCTGTGAGCTTGTGGGTTCAGGAAAAAGACAAGAGGAGAAGTAGCCAAAGCACAATCAGCACTAAGTGGGACTTTAGTGAGGGATAGGGCTGGAGCCAATGTGGGCGAAAACATGTGCTGGTTTACTTCAGATCCTCGGCAAAGAGTAGAGATTCTGACACCGTGGTAGAAAAAAACAGGGTCAGTAACAATTTCTCAACCAAAACCAAACACATTTAAAGTAGAATATTTTAGGCAAGAGGCTCAAAAAAAGTGCTAAAAAATCATTCTCAAGTACTATACCTCAGTCTCAGTGCTGGAACAGAATGATGAAACAGAAACTAAAACTTAATCCACAGAATTAAAACCAAAAATTTAAGCTCTGGCTATTCGAAGTATTTAAAACTGGCTTCTGGGTAAACCAAACATTGCAAATATACTACAACTCATCGACTAGCAAGCAATAGGTCATATATCATGTTCAATAACTAAAAACTTTCCAGAGAAATATGTATATGGCCATAAATGTAAAACATTCTCAACTGTTTATAAATTGTTAGATTATTTCTATAATGCTGCTTTGTGTCTAATGAGTATATCAAGCAGTGTCATTTAAATATATGTCACAAACTGTGTTTTACTTAAATTTTAGTCTTCTACATTACTCTCCCCCCCACTTCAAAACAATCTAACCTGTTTGATGTGTTAAGACCTAGTAAAGACCATTAAATAAGTAAAATCATTAAACTGAAAAGACCAGGTGGTAAACTTTGAGTTCTAATTTGTTAATCACTGGTAGATATGGTATAGATGATGAACCACAATAGAAAGGCTGACAGCATTAATTTGCTATAGTATTGGCATGGTTTTCTATACAAATATAACATTTAGCTATAATATTTTATTTCCAAGTTAAAAAAAAATTACTTAAATATCACGTAAGCACCTGAATTATTGTTTCAAAATTATGCTAGTTTCATATATTGTTAATGCTGATTTTTTGGAATATGGATTTGGCAATATTCTACTTGTGCTTAACTGCATATATTCAGAAGAAATCTTCACCTTTCGACTCATTCTCCCTCTAGCTGGCTTCAGCGTATTTCTCAGATAGGTAAGCAATATGGGGATACAATAGGATAGGAGAAGGGAGGGCGGATAAGTATTTAAAATTACAGGTATGCCCAATTTCCACAAATTCAACATATTAAAAAAAAAAATCACAAAAGGTAAAAACATTAATTTGGACTAATATCTTCCTTTTAAAAATAATTTCCACTCTTCTAAAGAACTATTTCCAAAATACATTCCCTAGTATACATAAGGAAACCCTGGTGGTGTAGTGGCTAAGACTGCAGCTGCTAACCAAAAGGCTGGCAGTTCAAATCCACCAGACACTCCCTGGAAACCTATGGGGCAGTTCTACTCTGTCCTACAGGGCGGTCTGAGTTGGAATCAACTGGATGGCTAGGGTTTTTTTTTTTTTTGTAGTATAAATAAAAAATAAATAAATAAGCCAGGGTTAATTACAACACAGAATAAGACATTTAGTACTTGTTATTTTGAACAATAATGTTTATACAAAATAGTGTAGTCTTAGATCTTATCACATAAAATGAAATTTAGCCATTTGATAAATAATTAGGATTGTAAAAATCTATAAAGCCAAATTTCTGTTTTTGTTTCTAATTATCACTCTGCAAATAAGTTACCTTTACTTTAAGAGACATTTTAGTAGATGAACCTTCTTTTTTATGGTCTTTATAATCTCAGTATGGGGATAAAAAGTCTTTTTTTTAAGTATGCAATTCCACAATTATATACTTCAAATAAGTCCTGTTTTCCTAGATCTGGTAGAATCATTAATTCAATTAATGACCATTCATAAACACTGAAGGCCAATCAAAGGCCAAGAACCCAAGTAGAACCCCCTGAAGAAAGCTGTCTATTTGAACAAGCATTATCTCTGGGTAAGTACAACACTCGGGGGGAAAAAAATCTGAAGTACACTCCCTCCATCCTGTGAGTTAAACAAAGGCAGTTCAATGCAGATAACTGAGGTAGAATGGGTGCTAGGACCTTTCTTTCCCTGGCTCCCTAACTTGCTGATCAATTCACTCAGCTAATAAAGTACATTTCTTTATTGGCTAACATAGAAACAAAATTCAATCAAACCCTGAAGGACCCAGGCTTGGATCTGTAGGGGGAGATCTGAGGTCCTAAGCCAGGTTCAGGAATACAAATCTCTAGTCAAAGGAGGAGATACTTTTCATTTCTATTTGTTTATCACATTATGGGGCTTATATCTGCTGCTTTGACAAAGCATTTAAATAAGCATTGCTTTCAAGGCAAGAAATAAACTACCCTAATTATTAACTCAGTTCCCCAAGTACCTAGGAATCCCTAAAATGGAATCCCAACTTAATTTTCAGAATTAGAAGCCCCATGTGCCCCTTTAGGGACCACTTTTTTGACCTTGAATTAATGAAGCCAACTCAACTCTCTTCCTGATATGCATCTAGAAAGCAGTCTTTATCCAAGCAAATGAAGCTGTGTTAGTTGGCATTTATTCTCTTTCTGACATCTGCCAGTTTCCAATCAAAGACCTCAGCCTCCTTACTGAATCCGCAGGCATGGTGCTCCCAGTCTCTCTCTCCTCCGTTTCATCATTTTCCTGGCTACTCAAGTTTTTGCTCTTTCACACTGGCGTCTTTGCAGGAAGTTCTCTCACACAAGGGGTATGCAGTCTGTCAGCCAGAGGAAAATTACAAAGGCTTCTCAAACTTAAAAGAAAAATTAAAGGACTTTTCTCCAAAAACATGACATTCAGGACTCCCCCCAAAAAGGCCTAAGAGCCCAGGAGGCACCAGTGAGACAGAATGAGGCCTCAGATCCCAAATGAATCAGCTGTCCCCTGATCTGCCTGACATCATTCACACTCAGCCTTCAACAAATAGAGTTGCAGAGAGCACCTTGTTCCGTCCACAGTGACAAGTACTCAACTCCCTCCTCCACAAATCAGTTGCAACTTCCAACCCTGAGACCTGGCAGCAGGGAAGACTCTGGCAGAAAGTGTACATACCAACTGGAAAACTCAGACTGTGACAGAAATACTATCAACCCAGGAGGTGTAGGCCAGGCTACAACAGCTGCTGCAGTGGGTAGGGGATAGGAAGAAAGCATAGTAAGGATCCCAAATCAGTAAATTAATGAGCTAAGGCTATGTGAGCATTTCTGCAACATTATTCATCATCAAACCCAGGCCTGGTGGAAGATGACAGGACCTTAATGTTAGGGCTCAAAGCACAGTCATTATTTAAATTCTGGATTTGGCCAATTAAGTAAATGCTATATTCCTTCAGACAAAGTTTAGCACCATTTTTATTCAATTTCGATTTCTTCCTAATCATCTTTTGAAAAAAAGCCATAATGAAAGTAAAAAGTTCAGAAACTATTTAGTTTAATTTCATCCAATAACTATTAATAAAATCACTTATAAGGCAAACACTAAGGTAAGCTACAAAAGAACTCTATTGAAGAGTAAGCTACTTAACTTCTATATGTTTCACTTTCCTCACCCGTAAAATGGAGATAATTACAGTATTTAATACCTAAGTTGTGGTGAGTATTAAGGTATGTAAAACAGAACAATGCTGGGCATGGAGGAAGCACTACAGATGTGCTAGCTATTATTACAGGTCTTGCCCTCCAGGAGCTAGCTCCCACTCTAAAGGAGGAAACAAGCCTAAACACACAAGAAATCATCTGAGGAAAACAGCCTGGCCTCAAGAAAGCCAAGTGATAAAGTAAACTGTGGAGCTAAATACTAGCAGCTAGGGAGCCAAGAGGTAGGTAGTAAAGGTCTTGGCTCTCTGCCAACTCTGATGGACTCCTCTCATTCATCCAGATAACAAAGTATGTCAAACCATTTCTAGGGTAGTGTTCAAAATGAGCAGAGAGAGAGGGACTTCCTACCACCAAGAAAGAAAAGTCAGAGCAGAGTATGTCCTTTGGACCTGGGGTCCCTGCACTGAGAAATTCTTAGACCCAAGCGATGACTGATGACAAGGACATTCCTCTAGAGCCGCCAAGAGAAGGCCTTCCCCTGGAGCTGGCACCCCGAATTTGGACTTCTGGCCTCCTAAACTGTGAGAGAATAAATTTCTGTTTGTTAAAACCACCCACTTGTGGTATTTTTGTTGTAGTAGGACTAGATGACTAAGACAGTCACAACTGCAAGTCACAACTCCTCAGTAAGTCATAAGATCTATTTAGGAAGACGGGAACAATACTTTCTTTTTTTTCCCTAAAGCAAAACAGGATAAGACCAGCCTAAAGCAAAACAGAATAGATAAGAACAGAGTGCTTCGCACATACTAAGAGTAAGAACTGTTTTGTGATATTTGTGTATGTTACATCTACTACTGAAATACATATAAATACATAAGTGCATATATGTGATGGGTCGCAATGGAAAATTTATTTGTTCTTAAGGGTCACAGACTAAAAAGTTTGAAAGCCACTGCTCTAAATACCCAAACGAACTCACCCCACCCAATAGCTACACTCATTTTTATAATTCGTGCACTAGTCCAATTACTCAGCTCTCACAGCTCATATTTTAGAATACCTTGTTCTCTACAACTCCCAATGGTAACTGGGCTGCACTCTCTGAAATCTAGCTCTTGTCCACAAGTACTGGGTCCCACCTTGAGACAGCCTTGCAATGATGCCAGGGTTAGTCACAAAAGCCCATATTCCCACAGCTAAGAGACCAGCCATGGTCCACCACTGTCCCAAGCTGAGGCCAGAAAATATGGCCTCAAGTTTCTACTCAGGATTCCCCAAGTCTCTAATACCCAGGCCCAGGGTATTGAATAATAATAATAATAACAGTAACATCAACAACATTTATGCTTACTATTTACTAGTGTCTTAACCACTATGCCACCTGGGTTTCCATTTAGTGTCTTCTATTTACTACACGTCTGTCAGTTTGTCATACTGTGGGGGCTTGCGTGTTGCTGTGATGCCAGGAGCTATGCCACCAGTATTAAAAAACCAGCAGAGTCACCCATTGACAGGTTTCAGCTGAGCTTCCAGACTAAGACAGACCAGGAAGAAGGACCCAGTGATCTACTTCTGAAAAGAATTAGCTAGTGAAAACCTTATGAATAGCAGCAGAACTCTGCCTGATATAGTGCTGGAAGATGAGCCCCACAGGTTGGAAGGCACTCAAAATACAACTGGGGAAGAGCTGCCTCCTCAAAGCAGAGTTGGTGTTAATGACTTGGATGGAGTTAACCTTTCGGAATCTTCATTTGCTCATGTGGCACGACTCAAAATGAGAAGAAACAGCTGCAAACATCCATTAATAATTGGAACCTGGAATGTAAGCAGTATGAATCTAGGAAAATTGGAAATCATCAAAAATGAAACAGAACGCATAAACATCGATATCCTAGGCATTAGTGAGCTGAAATGCACTGGTACTGGCCATTCTGAATGGGACAATCATATGATCTGCTATGCCGGGAATGACAACTTGAAGAGGAATGGCACTGTATTTATTGTCGAAAAGAACATTTCAAGATCTATCCTGAAATACAAAGCTGTCAGTGATAGGATTATATCCACATGCCTACAAGGAAGATCAGTTAATACAAAATTGAATTAATGATTTTACTTGGATTCACAATGGACACCCATGGAAGCAGCAGTCAAGAAATCAAAAGATGCATTGCACTGGGCAAATCTGCTGCAAAAGACCTCTTTGAAGTGTCAAAAAGCAAAGACATCACCTTGAAAATGAAGGTGCACTTGACCCAAGCCATGGTGTTTTCAATCGTCTCATATGCATGCGAAAGCTGGACAAGGAATAAGGAAGACCAAAGAAGAATTGACACTCTTGAATTGTGGTGCTGGCAAAGAATACTGAATATATCATGGAAATTAAAAAAAATGAACAAATCTGTCTTGGAAGAAGTACAGCCAGAATGCTCCTTAGAAGCAAGGATGGCGATACTACGTCTCACATACTTTGGCATGTTATCAGAAGGGATCAGTCCCTGCAGAAGGACATCGTGCTTGGTAGTGGGTCAGTGAAAAAGAAGAAGACTCTCAACAAGATGGATTGACATGGTAGCTATAACAATGGGCTCAAGCATGATGACTGTGAGGATGCTACAGTACTGGGCAGTGTTTCACTATGTTGTACATAGGGTCACTGTGATAGGAACTGACTCCATAGCACCTAACAACAACAACAATTTACTAGTGTCTTAACCGCGATGCCGCCAGGGTTTCCAATTACTAGTGTCTCAGTTATCTAGTGGAAACCCTGGTGGCGTGGTGGTAAGTGCTACGGCTGCTAACCAAAAGGTCAGCAGTTTGAACCCACCAGGTCCTCCTTGGAAACCCTATGGTGCAGCTCTACTCTGTCGTATAGGGTTGCTATGAGTTGGAATTGATTCAACAACAATGGGTTTGGTTTGGTTTTGGTTAGTTATCTAGTGCTGCTATAACAGAAATACCACAAATGGGTTGCTTTTACAAACAAAAATTTATTTTCTCACAGTTAAGAGGCTATTAGTCCGAGTTCAGGGTGCCAGCTCTAGGGGGAGACCTTCTCTCTGTCGGTTCTGGAGGAAGGTCCTTGTCTCTTTTGAGCTTCTGCTCCTGTGCGATCTTCATATGGCTTAGCGTCCCTCTTCCCCCATCTCAGCTTGCTCTTTAGCTTTTTAATCTCTTTTATGTCTCAAGAGAGATTGAAGACACACCACCCTGTCTCATTAACGTAACAAAGAAAACCCATTCCCAAATGAGATTACGACCATAGGCAAGTTGTTGTTGTTGTATGCCATCGGTCAATTCCAAATCATAGTAGCCCTATAGGACCGAGTATAACTGAAACATATGGTTTAATAGGCTATGAGTGAGAACCAGCTCTGTGGCACCTAACAACAACAACAACAATCTTTATGGGAGAAGACTACTAGGTCTTTTCTCCCAAGGAGCTGCTGGTAGATTTGAATCACCCACCTTTCAAAGAGCAGCCAAGCACTTAACTACTGCACCATCAGGGCTCCTAAACATAAGTATACCCAGACCCAGTGCCGTCGAGTCGATTATATAGTGGGTAGGATTTACAACACATATTTTGAGGAGAGACACGATTCAGTCCATAACAACTAGGTTCTATTCTAAGCACCTTATAGGTACCCAGTATAGGTAATACCCATATAATCCTCATCATGGTCCCATGATAAATGTGCCATTATTATTCCCAATATTAAAAAAAAAAAAAAAAGACTCCAGGAGGTTAAGATCACCCCAGTAGTAAATAGTAAAGTACCCTTTCCTCAATATGTTTGCACCTAGTTACCCAGCCAGCATATGAATTATACTAGCAGAAGTATTCCTGACTTCCATTAAATTGGTGAAATGAAGCAGTCTATCTCTAGAATCAATGTTACCAACCACTGTGCCACAATACCTTTCAGCAGAAGGTTCTGACACCAATAGCAAATGATTTCTCCTAGCCTGCTCTGCAATATAAATAGAGGGAGAGGGAGAGCATGGAGCTCCTTAAATAATGCTGAAGTCAGAAAATATTCATTTAGTTTTTAGAGAATGAGAGTCATTCCGATCTTAGGTCCTTTGTCTGACCCAAATAAGATTATCACTTTTACCCCCAGGGTTTAATAATGTATCCCCACAGACAGCACTTTCTTTAAACTTACTGGCAATAGAATTCATTTATATCAATATTCCTGGGGATCTGACAGCACTAGGAGGCCTAAGGAAACCCTGGTGGTGTAGTGGGTAAGAGCTACAGCTGCTAATCAAAAGGCTGGCAGTTCAAATACACTAGGCACTCCTTGGAAACCCTATGGGGCAGTTCTACAGTGTCCTACAGGGTCGCTATGAGTTGGAATAGACTTGATGGCAACAGGTTTGGTCTGGTTTTTGGTTTAGAAAACCTAACACTTCCCTAGGGCTGGTGACAGCACTCAACAATTTGCAGTATGGCAAATGAAACGCACTCCACTTTTCTTAATCATTCATACAACAACTGTTTACAGACTGCATTATCACCCTTAGAACCAAGCAAGAAAGGCCACTGCCACAGGCTTCTCATTTTAGAGGTCCCACAAAATTGTACAAACACAATAAATTCATTGAAGAAATGGGGTTGCCTCTGTCACTTGGGATCTGGCAAAATCAACGACAAAGTGGAACACTAAAAATCCACTCTTGTGACCAACATGGTTCCAACCCCAGGAAAACACTTGTCCACATCGTTTTTCTTATGTCTTAAAAAAAAAAAAAAAAAAAACAGGCAACCGAGTCAGAATGCTGGGATGGTTTATGGGCTGTGCCACTGCAAGCTTCAGAGGGAACACTATCTCAGACTATAGAATATTACAGACGTCCTTCCTCTTTGGTTCTAAGGGTGATAATGCAGTAACTAAATAGTTGTTGTATACAGAATAAGAAAAACTACTGAGTACTGTGTCACTGGTCCCAGGGAAATGCTAGCAGCACAGGTCTTACCAAACAAAATTCAAATCGATTGCCGTCGAGTCGATACCGACTCATAACGGCCCTAACGGACAGAGTAGAACTGCCCCATAGGGTTTCCAAGGAACTCCTGGTCAATTCGAACTGCCAACCTTTTGGTTAGCATTCATGTCTCTTAACCACTACACCACCAGGGTTTCCAGCACAGGTCTTGGGTAAGCAAAAAGACAAATTAGTTAACCTGCCAAATCCTTCCTCTCATAAAGCATGAATGTAATAGATTTCTTTTCTAAAAAAAAGTATTGTTTCCTAGTGGTACCAAACATCCATTTACTTGATTTCTTTCTGTTCTAACTGATGGTTGTGAAGGTACTTAAAATTTACCACAGTATTCATAACACCAGCACATGGCAGTTGAGAAACATTTTGCAGAATTAAAGAATTCATATTACTAGTAAGTGTATTTATGTGCAGTTCTAGACATAACACTTGAAAGGCATGGAGCCATTTTTCACACTGGTAATTAGTTGAACAATGACAGAATTACAATTTATTTTTATAAAATGATGTACTTAGATGTATTTACAATCTTGAAATTTAAAAATCTGGCTTATTTAAACAATTCTGAATATTTAAAAAGAAAACTAACTTTCTGAAAATTTAAAATTTTGTATTTAATTTGTATTTTTGATAAAAATATATTCAAATTTGTTACAATCTGAAGACAATTACATTTTATTTTTAAATCCCATAGAGCATTCAAATGAGTACAAGTAGTGATTGAGACAGACAGAAAAACCAAAAATTCAGCTCAAAAAACGAAAGAAGCTGAAAAGAAATAAAAATCTACAAAAAAGGTAGTTTGCTTAAATTTGAAAACAAAAGGTTAACAATAAAAGTGGATAGGCTTCACTTGCACACAAAAAGCACACATATAATAATTAGCACTAAAAACAACAATGAATAAACAGAAAACAAGCCATAGTATTAAAAAAAAAAAAGGCAACTAAATGCCAATATAGACTGCTGGTGCAACTGTTCTCAAAAGACTAACATTATCTACCTACGAGTTGGAATCGACTCTACGGCCCATAACAACGGCAACATCCAATATTTAACCAAATACACACAAAAAAATTTCAGCATGGTTGAACAGCAAAATAATCACCAAAGGGATTGACTTAAGACACAACCTAATTTTGTAGACTGAGTCCTGCCTCAGTCTGTAACATTCCACCCATTGGCCCCCCAAAACTCATGTCCTTGCCACATGTAAAACATACTCATCCCATAATATCACAGCAAAATCTTAAGTTAACTCCAACTCCAAAATCCAAAAATTCCTCTTCATCTGTGAAATCTAGAATACAAATTATCTGCTTCCAAAGTACAATGGTGGAACAGGTACAATGTAGACATTTCCAGTACAAATGAGAGAAACTGGAAAGAAAGAAAGATGGGATAACAGGCACCAAGCAAGTCACTAGAACATATTACATTAGCCCTCAAGGCTTAAAAATAATCCTCTGTTCTTTGAGACCATTTAAACAATACCCATGCCCTCCAGCTCTAGGTACTGGCCACAGTCTCCAGATTCTGGATGGAGACCCCTCTGCCCTGGGCTTCAGCTCCACCTTCCAGGCCCACTGCAGTGGCAACTCTGCTTCCTTGGATTTGGACAGCTCCATTCTCCTAGTCCATCTGAGTGGCACCTTCACCCTTAGAAACTCCAGAGGTAATGGACCCACCCTTTGAGCCCCCGGAAGTTGTGGCCCTAACCTTTGAGACTGAGGCAGCTCTGCTTCCTGTGTTCCTTATTTCTTCAACTTCTGCTTCCAGGTTCCTTGGCCTCCTGGCCCCTCAGGCCTCCCCAGGTACATGTGCGTTGCTTAGGCAAGTGTTCCAAAGCTCTGGAGGCACCCCACTCCACCAGGAAGCCTCCTACGCAAAGGCACTCAGCTCTCGCTCCAGTACTATATCATGGTGGTCTCCTGATTCAGCTGCTGCCATTTTTCTCCTGCTGCTTCTCACCATCTGTGCCATCTCCAGTGTTAACAGTTATCCTCACTTCCTTCTGACTCCTCACACCAGGCTTGTCTTTAATGTCCATAATTCTACCAATAGTGTCTTCAAGGAAATCTAGGCTTTTAGTATTAAAAACAAAACAAAACAAAAAAACACTCACTGCCA
Source organism: Elephas maximus indicus (assembly GCF_024166365.1). Lineage (NCBI taxonomy): Eukaryota > Metazoa > Chordata > Mammalia > Proboscidea > Elephantidae > Elephas > Elephas maximus. The sequence continues at coordinate 88,468,357 of NC_064821.1, read as the reverse complement.
TCTAGTCGATTCTGACTCATAGCAACCCTATAGGACAGGGCAGAACTGCCCCACAGGGTTTCCAAGAAGCACCTGGGGGATTCAAACTGCCAACCTTTGGTTAGCAGCCACAGCTCTTAACCACTAAGTCACCAGGGTTTCCAGCTTTTACTATTAGGCACTTCAAAACTCTTCCAGCCTCTACACATTCACAGTTTCAAAATCACTTCCACATTTTACTTATCTGTCCCAGCAGCACCCACTCTCCCGGTACCAAATTCTGTCTTAGTTATCTAGTGCTGATATAACAGAAATACCACCAGTGAATGGCTTCAACAAACAGTTTATTCTCTCACAGTCTAGAACCAAATTTAAAGCAGCAGCTCCAGGGGAAGGCTTTCTCTCTCTGTCGGCTCTGGAGGAAGATGCTTGTCATCAATCCTCCCCCGGACAAAGGTTTCTGAGTGTAGGGACCCCCTGTCCAAAGGACTCACTTTTCTCCTGGTACTACTTTCTTGATGGTATCAGGTCCCACTGTCTCTCTGCTGGCTTCTCTCTTTTGTATCTCAAAAGAGACTGACTTAAAACATAACCTAAACTTAAAGATTGAGTTCTGCCTCATTAACATAACTGCTGCTAATCTCACCTCATTAACATTATACAGGTAGGATCTACAACACATAGGAAAGTCACATCAGATGACAAAATGGTGGACAATCACATAATACTGGGAATCATGGCCTGACCAAGTTGATACACGTTTTAGGGGAACACAATTCAATCCGTAACACTTACTACTTGACCTGGAAAACAAAACAAACAAAAAATCTAAGTTTGGCAGATTTACTTTTTAAAAGATTACAAATATTTTTACAATTCTGTAAGCCAAAACAAATTTCATGTACCAAATACAACAAAAGTGACACAGTCAGCCCCTGGCCTTGTTCTGACTGATGATTTTGAGCTTTTCCATCGTCTCTTTCCACAGATGTAGTCAATTTGATTTCTGTGTGCTCCATCTGGCGAGGTACATATGTACAGTCACCGTTTATGCTGGTGAAAGAAGGTATTTGCAATGAAGAAGTCATTGGTCTTGCAAAATTCTATCATTCAATCTTCAGCATTGTTTCTATCACCAAGACCATATTTTCCAACTACTGATCCTTCTTCTTTGTTTCCACCTTTCACATTCCAATCACCAGTAATTATCAATGAATCTTGATTGCATGTTCGATCAATTTCAGACTGCAGCAGCTGATAGAAATCTATTTCTTCATCTTTGGCTCTAGTGGTTGGTGCATAAATTTGAATAATAGTTGTATTAACTGGTCTTTCTTGTAGGCATATGGGTATTATCCTATCACTGACAGTGCTGTACTTCGGGGTAGATCTTGAAACGTTCTTTTTGACAATGAATGCAATACCATTCCTCTTCGAGTTGTCATTCCCAGCATAGTAGACTACATGATTGTCCGATATCAAAATGGCCAATACCAGTCCATTTCAGCTCACTAATGCCTAGGATTGAGGACAAGGATCGTCCTCCAGAGCCAACAGAGACAGAAAGCCTTCCCCTGGAGGTAACACCCTGAATTTGGACTTGTAACCTACTAGACTGTGAGAGAATAAATTTCTCTTTGTTAAAGGCATCCCCTTGTGGTGTTTCTGTTATAGCAGTACCAGATAACTAAGATATCTTCCAAGACAGATTTGTTCTTCCTTTTGGCAGGTCGTGGCATATTCAATATTCTTCACCACCACCACAATTCAAAGGCATTAATTCTTCGCAATGTTCTCCATAATGTTATCATACAGAGTCGAATACCTTTGCATAGTCAACAAAACACAGGTTAAACATCTTCCTGGTATTCTCTGCTTTCAGCCAAGATCCATCTGACCTCAGCAATGACATCCCTTGTTCCATGACCTCTTCTGAATCTGGCTTGAATTTCTGGAAGTTCCCTGTCGACACACTGCTGCAACCATTTATGAATTATCTTCAGCAAAATGTTACTTATGTTAGATATTGTTCGACAATTTCTTCATTCGGTTGGATCACCGTTCTTTGGAATGGGCACAAATATGGATCTCTTCCAGTTGGTTGGCTAGGTATCTCTCTTCTAAATTTCTTGGCACAGAAGAGTGAGTGCTTCCAGAGTTGTATCCACTTGCTAAAACATCTCAACTAGTGTCTTAGTTATCTAGTGCTGCTATAACAGAAATACCACAAGTGGATGGCTTTAACAGAGAGAAATTTATTTTATCACAGTCTAGTATGCTACAAGTCCAAATTCAGGGTGTCAGCTCCAGGGGAAGGCTTTCTCTCTGTGTTGGCTCTGGAGGAAGATAATTCTCATCAATCTTCCCCTGGACTAGGAGCTTCTCCTCATAGGAACCCTGGGCCCATAGGACATGCTCTGTTCCAGGTGCTGCTTTCTTGGTGATATGAGGTCCTCCTGTCTCTCCGCTGGCTTCTCTCTTTTATATTCCAAAATAAACTAGCTCAAGACACAGCACAATCCAATCCTGTAGATGAGTCCTGCCTCATCAACACAACTGCTGCCCATCCCCCTTCATTAATATCATCACAGAGGCAGGATTTACAACACATAGGAAAATCACATCAGGTGACAAAATGGTAGACATCACACAATACTGGGAATCATGGCTTAGCCAAATTGATAAATACATTTATGGAGGACAGAATCCAATATATGACTACTGGTATTCTGTCAATTCCTAGAGCCTTGTTTGTCACCAATGACTTCAGTGCAGCTTGGACTTCTTCCTTCAATACCATCAGTTCTTGACCATATGCTACCTCCTGAAATGGTTGAAAGTCAACCAATTCTTTTTGGTACAGTGACTCTGTGTATTCCTCCCAACTTCTTTGATGCTTCCTGTGTTGTTCAATATTTTGTCCACAGAGCCTATCAATATTGCAAGTTGAGGCTTGAATTTTTTTCTTCAGTTCTTTCAGCTTGAGAAATACTGAGCGCCTTCTTCCCCTTTGGTTTTCTAACTCCTTTGCACATTTCATCATACTTTGGTTTGTTTTCTGGAGCTGCCCTTTGAAATTTTCTAGTTACCTCTTTTATAGCGTTTGCCATATTCTGTTGATTGGAAGCAAGTCACAAGTCCTGCCCACACTCAAGGCAAGAGGGTTTACACAAAGCATGAACACCAGGAGGATAAGACCATGGGAGCCACTTTACGGTGTGTCTGCCAGACATGACTATGAAGAAGATTCATGCACAAGTAATTCCCAAACTGATTTCTATAGATTAACTTTAGGGTCACCACAGATCAAGGTTTAGTCCAAACATATACATGTTTCTGGTATCTAAACTCTGAAAACATAAAGAAGATTTTAAGAAGTGAACTTTGCTTTAAAAAATGGTGAAAACTGCGGTACAATAGTAGTTTATAAGATGGTATTAAAATATTGTGTAATATTTTGCAATGATTTATCACAAGACCCCATAACAACATTTGATGTGTAAATTTCATGGTTCATTTCTAAATCTAAGTATTCCTTTATTTTTTTGTGTGTGAATTCCAATTTCTACTGCCACAGCAGAGTAAAATTCTCCAAAAAGAATGGTTTTTAAAAACCTAAAAAATAACTCAGATTTCCAATATTATTGTCAAAATAATACAATTTATAAGAAAATCTTGATTACAACATGGTGATTTTGCTAAAATAAAGCCAAAAAGAGCATAATTGTGAAAATAATGTGCAAACTATGAAAAAAGCACAAATTATGAAAACAATGATTACCAAAGTGATTTTGCTGAATTAAAGCCAAGAAAAAACATGCAAATTATAATTATGAATAATTTATTTTTACTTTATTGCTCAAACAGACGAACACTGAGATGTGTGTAGTATTAATTAAATTGTCATCTTTGATATTTTGCCAACTTTCAATAATATAAAAACTGATTTAAAAAACTGGTTGTTCAAAGAAGACATTCAGGCGGCTAAACAGATACATGAGGAAATGCTCATGATCATTAAAAAAAAAAAAAAAGCCATTAGAGAAATGCAAATCAAAACTATAATGAGATACCATCTCACCCCAACAAGGCTGGCATTAATCCAAAAAACACAAAACAATAAATGTTAGAGAGGTTGTGGAGAGACTGGGAATGTAAAATGGTACAACCACTTTGAAAATCAACTTGGCGCTTCCTTAAAAAGCTAGAAATAGAACTACCACATAAACCAGAGACTATATCAGCCTGAGACTGGAAGAACTAGATGGTGCCCGGCTATCACCAATGAGTGCCCTGACAGGGAACACAACAGAGACTCCCTGATGGAGCAGGAGAAGAGTGGAATGCAGAACTCAAATTCTGATAAAAAGACTAGACTGACTGGTCTTACTGAGACTAGCGGAACCCCAGAGATCATGGTCCCCGGACCCTTTGTTAGCCCAAGACTGGAACCATTCCCGAAGCCAACTCTTCAGACAGGGATTGGACTGGACTATAAGACAGAAAAAGATACTGGTAAGGAGTGAGCTTCTTGGCTCAAGTAGACACATGAGACTATGTGGGCAGTTCCTGTCTGGAAGCAAGAATAGAAGGCAGAGGGGGACAGGGGGTGGTTGAACGGACACGGAGAATACAGGATGGAGAGGAGGAGTATGTTGTCTCATTAGGGGGAGAGCAGCTAGGAGTACATAGCAAGGTGTGTGTAAGTTTTTGTATGAGAGACTGACTTGATTTGTAAACTTTCACTTAAAGCACAATAAAAAACAAAACAAAACCTGGTTGTAACATTTGCGTGATGCTTTCATTCATGATTTTTTTTTTTTTAAATCTTTGTTTTCATTTTACATCCAGATGGGAGCCATGAATCTTACTTTTTTGAAAAATTATCCATTAAACAATTTTGGAAGTCTTCCACTGAGATGCCCTATAGATTCACCTGAGAAAACAACATACACTTCATCATCAGAGATATGAACCTCATATGGGCTGCTTAAGTCCAGCCACTGGCTCTCAGAGGTGAATCTGAAGTGGCAATAAAGCTTTACTAACTCTCTGCTTTTCTTATTTAATTTTCTTCTGTATAACTGAACTTTACAAGGCAATTGAAAGTATCATGGTTTGGGTCAGGTACACCTTAGTCCTCAAAGTGACATCTTTTCTTTTCAACACTTTAAAGAGGTCTTTTGCAGCAGATTTGCCTAATGAAAAATGTCATTTGATTTCTTGACTGCTGTTTCCATGGGTGTTGATTATGGATCTAAGTAAAATGAAATCCTTGACAATTTCGGTCTTTTCTCCATTAATCATGATGTTGTTCATTGGTCCAGTTGTGAGGATTTTTGTTTTCTTGATGTTGAGTTGTAATCCATACTCAAGGCTGTGGTCTTTGATCTTCATCTGTAAGTGCTTCAAATCTTTGCTTTTAGCAAGCAAGGTTGTGTCATCTGCATACCACAGTTGTTAATGAGACTCCCTCTGATCCCGATGCTGCGTTCTTCATATGTACCAGCTTTTTGAATTATTTGCTCAGCATATAGACTGAATAAGTATGGTGAAAGGATAAAACCCTAATGCACACCTTCCCTGAATTTTAAACCACACAGCATCCCCCCATTCTGTTCGAACAACTGCTTCTTGGTCTACGTACACGTTCCATATGAGCACAATTAAGTGCTCTGGAATTCCCATTCTTCGCAATGTTATCCATAATTTGTTATGATCCACACAGTCGAATGTCGTTGCATAGTCAATAAAACACAGGTAAACATCTTTCTGGTATTCTCTGCTTTCAGCCATGATCCATTTGACATCAGCTTGAATTTCTGGCAGTTCCCTGTCAATGTACTGCTGCAACCTTTTTTTTTGAATTATCTTCAATAAAATGTTATTTGTATGTGATATTAATGATATTGTTAGATAATTTCTGCATTCTGTTGGATCACCTTTGGAATGGGCACAAATAAGAATCTCTTCCAGTCGGTTGGCCAGGTAGCTGTCTTCCAAATTTCTTGGCATAGATGAATGAGCACCTCTAGCACTGCATTCATTTGCTAAAACATCTCAACTGGTATTCCATCAATTCCTGGAACCTTGTTTGTCGCCAAAGCTTTCAGCGCAGCTTGGACTTCTTTCCTCCAAAAACCAAACCCATTGCCATTTGGTCAATTCCAACTCACAGGATTTCCAAGGAGCTGTTGGTGGATTCAATCTGTCTACCTTTTTCGTTAGCAACTGTAGTAGCATACTAGCTTTTAACCGCTGCACCACCAGGGTTCCATCTTGCCTATAGAATCATTCAATATTATATCTCAAGGCCGGAATCTTTTCTTCAGTTCTTACAGCTTAAGAGATGCCAACTGTGTTCTTCCCTTTCGGTTTTCTAATTCCAGGTCTTTGCACATTTCATTGTAATATGTTACTTTGTCTTCTCGAGCTGCTCTCTGAAATCTTCTGTTCAGCTCTTTTACTTAATGTTTTAGCTACTCCATTCAAAAGCAAGTTTCAGAGTCCCTTCTGACATTCATTTTGGTCTTTTCTTTCCTTCCTGTCTTTTTAATCACCTTTTGCTTTCTTCACATATGATTTCCTTGGTGTCATCCCACAACCTGTCTGGTCTTTGGTCATTAGTGTGCTGTGCATCAAATCTATTCTTGAGAGATGGTCTCCAAATTTAGGTGGGATATACTCAAGGTCTTATTTTGGCTCTCACAGACTTGTTTTAATCTTCTTCAGCTTTAACTTGAACTTGCATGTTAGGTTCGATATATTAATATTGATGAATTTCATGGGAAGATCTGTCAAATCAGAAGAGATGCTCAGAAATTCTCTATCTAAAATTTGTACAGGTAAAATACTATTAATATAAATATTTCAGAAACTGCATGATTCATGGGAAGTTCCCAGTGATTTGTCAATGCCCTTGTTGTCTATAATATTTTTCTGTTTATGAGTCCTGATGGTGTTGTCAGACATCAGGCAGTGTTAATACAGTGTTATCAGTCATAATTTCAGTTATTATTTAAAATGCTTATTTGATAACAACCTTACTTTTAAAATTTTATTGTAGTATCTTCCAGGCCAATGGAGTTTCACAAGAACACAGATATCTAGTACTTACTCCAGACTCACCGAATCTCATTACTAGATATCCTTATTATATTCTTGGTATGCTTTTAGTGTACCTAACTTGTTCTGTCGAAGTCAGTTCCAGCTCAAAGGGGCTACATAGGACAGAGCAGAGCTACCCCCATAGGGTTTCCAAGGCTGTAAATCTTTACAGAAGCAGACTACCACATCTTTCTGCCACATCTTTCTCTTGAGGAGCCACTGGTGGGTTCAAATCGCTGACCTTCTGGTTAGCAGCTGAGCACTTAACCACTGCGCCACCAGGGCTCTTGCTCTTAGTACAATACGCGTGTTAAGTCAAGATTATTGTATATTAAGATTTTTTCCTCTGTAAAAATTATATTCATACATGTTTTATAAATCAGATGTAGCATTCACTGTCTTCTTTGAAAAGAACTACCCTTAGAGTCATTCTGTCTAAAAAAACAGTTTTGGATCGGCTTCATTATTCTTCCTTTGCATGCCACAGAAACAACCCAATTCCTTCATTAGTTACATTGTTCTTGTTTTAAATTCTCATCCCACCTTTCACATTTAAAATTTTTCAGTAGTAAGTTAACCACAATTATTTAAGTCTCTGTCACCTATAGGGAGATTTTGTTTAATGCTGCTGCTGACCTGAAGGCACTGCAATCAACCAAAGGCCAGATTTTGTGTCATGAATACCAGGATCATCTTTGGAAAAGGACTGTAGTAGATATTTCAAACTACTGAAACTTCAAGAATAGACTCTTGGGTACATGCTTCTAATGACATTACTTGGACAGCTGGACAACTTCCAGACCATTCCAGTGGACTGAGTCAGAATTTCCAGAACTCTTTTTAGTAGAGAAGCACTCCACTAAATAAACTGAGATCCAGTTAAATGAGAATGAATTACACAGGACTGAATGAACTGATAAGGGATGACTATAGATATTTATTTAAAATATTGTTGTAATGCCTGTTTTCTGGATATACCATGAAAAGTCTTTTCTCTAATTTCTTAAACTATCTATAACCCACAATAATCTAGTAGCCTTTGTTTTTGTAAAATGAAGCATTCCTAAATCATATCTGATTCTCACTTGTCCTACGGAATTGAGAAAATTTTACTCAGTCTACTTACTTTTCTTAACAGTACAGTAAATCAAACAGGTTCAGTGTGAATCTGTTTTCCTTTTTACTGAAATAAAAATTTCCAGCAAAGCAAACTTACCAATACCAGTTGCCTTTGAATTGATACATGGCCACCCCATGTGTGACAGAGTAGAAGTATGCGCCACAGAGTTTTCAATGGCTTATTTTTCAGAAGTATTTTGCCAGGTCTTTCTTCCAAGGTGTCTCTGGGTAGACTGGAACCGCTAACCTTTAGCAGCAAAGCACATTAACCATTTGCATCACACCTATCTACTCCAAAGTAAGCTGAAGAAGGACTATATGATAAATTAACATTCTTGCTACACCTGTGTAAGTAATCAGGCCAAGCCTAATGAAAACAGGCTTGTTTTGTGATCAAGAATAATACCTGAGATTATTTTAGATTAAAAGGTGGGAGACTGCAAGAAATTTGGAATAAGCAAAAGAAAAAAAAAAATTCATGGTGTTTCCAATGAAAAACTATGTACTATACAGAGCATGCTCTTCCAGTTTATCTGAATCTAGCCTTTTATTTTCTTGGAGTTAACATTACAACTCTGTAAACTGTAGATAACTGGTAGCAATGCAAAATAATTCTTATCTACAGATATGCACAGAAGAATTGATACCTTTGAATTATGGTGCTGGTGAAGAATATTGTACCACAGATTACCAGAAGAACAAACAAATCTGCCTTGGAGGAAGTACAGCCAGAATGTTCCTTTGAAGCAAAGATGGTGAAATTTCATCTTGTGTACTTTGGACATGTTATCAGGAGGAACCAGCGGCGAAAAAGAGGAAGACCCTCAACAAGATGGCTTGATACACTAGCTATAACAATGGGCTCAAACACAGCAACGACTGTGAGGATGGTGCAAGACCAGGCATGGTTTTATTCTGTTGTACACAGGGTTGCTAAGAGTTGGAACCAACTCAATAGCACCTAAAAATAACAATAACATAGATATGCAACTAAATTCTGTATGGTGAAAGTTCAACCAACTCTCCTCCTCCCAAGTGAAAAAATCCAGTTTTTCAACCATTTATAATTTCAACATTCCTTTGCTCCATATAAATTTGAACCTGTTACTTCTCCTTTGAGTGATCTCCGTGGCTCCCTTATTAATAATGAGTTAAATAAAATACTTAATCCACATTCATTTTTTTAAAGATCACTTTATATTTTTTATTTTATTATTATGAAACTATATTTCTCATGGTATAAGAACAGAACTTATTTATTTTACAGTTTGCTAGCTTGATTTAAAATTCCTTTAATATCTTCATTTTCATTCTTGTGTCAGTGCACACAAATGTTAGGAACAGGCCTAAATGATTGCATGCTACATGTTAAACTCTATACTAGACTCTGGAAACAGAGTCTTACACCACACAGCACGATCCTGATCTCATGGATCTTATCATCCAGTGGGAGAAGACAGATGAATAATTCTTTATTAATAATTGCCACAAGAGCTATGAGGGGAAATACAGAGTTAAATAAAAGTACATTTTGGGAGACTCAATCTAGTCTAGCTACAGCAAAGTATGGGTGAGGTCAGAAAAGTCTTTCATAAGAAAGTGAGATATAAGCAGAGACTCGAAAGATAAAAAGACGCTAGCCAGATATTACTGTTGTTGTTAGTTGCCATCAGGTAAGCTCTGACTCAGGGTGACCCTATGTACAACAGAATGAAACACTGCCTAGTCATGCGCCATGTTCACAGTTGTTGGTATGCTCAAGTCTATTGTTGCAGCCACTGTGTATTTTGAGTGCCTTCCAAACTAGGAGGCTCATCTTTCAGCACTATATTGAACAATATGGTTTTCATCAGCTAATTCTCAGAAGTAGATCTTTGGGCCTTTCTTTCTACTCTATCTTAGTCTGGAAGTCCCACTGAAACCTCCCTACCATGGGTGATCCTGCTGGTATTTGAAATACTGATGGCACAGCTGCCAGCATCATAGCAACATGTAAGCCACCACAGTACAACAAACTGAAAGACAGGTGGTAGAAACAGGTATAGGTAGGAAACAACATTCCAGGCACAGGGAATATAATGTGTAAAATATGGAGACAAAGACAGAAACCTGATTATGCAGACAGCTTTATGGATGATGTTAAGACTTTCAGGTATGAGCCAAAGAGCAATAAAATATTCATTAAAGGATTTAAATATAAGTCTAATAATCAAATTTGTACTTTAAAAACATTTCTCTGGTTACTGTATGATGGATGGGTAGACTGGGAGTGGGCAATGTTGGACAAAAAAAGACCCGTTAGGAGGTTATGACCGTAGCAGAGGCAAGGGATAACAACAGTCTAAACTACATGGACACAGTAAACAAACAAAAAAAGGTAGCTGAAATTAAGAGACATTTGACCAGTATAACAGAAGAGACTGGTGGTTGATTAGTCATGGATGTGTGGAAGAAGAAGGTAGCAAGAAGGAAGGGGTACCATTTAGTAGTAAAGTAGGGAATTGAGAGAGAAGGAGCAGGTTTTTGAGAAAGATGATGACTTCAGTTTTATAAATGCTGACGTTGAGAGTTCTCTGAGACATCCACGCAGATTATACGAATTGGCAGTTTTAGGTCTAGAGATATAAATGTAGGGGTTGTTAAAACAATAGCCATTCTCAATATAATAGTAACAAAAATGGGCTCTCAAGAATTTTCAGGTTCTGTATACACACACTTATAACTCATGACAACCACATCCATTTTTTAACAGCAAAATGGTTCCTGTGAAGACATTAGTGATAACTACTGCTTCATCCCTGCTGAACCCTGCCTATGTGAGATCACCTCCTATAAAAGCTCAATAAAAAGGACAGGCTCTTAAATTTAACACAAAGCTATGACTTTGACCTTTACAGTTCTGTGCTGTTGTTGTTAGCTGCCATCCAGTCAGCCTCCAATTCATGGTAACCCCGCGTACAATGGAACAAAATGCTTCCTGTCACTGCATCATCCCCACCATCAGCTGCAGATCAAACAGCTGTGATTCACAGGATTTTCAGAAACAGATTGCCAGGCCTTTCTTCCTAGACCATCAGAGCCTGAAGTTCCGCTGAAATCTGTTCAGCATCACACTCCTTACCAAAAAAAACCAAACCCATTGTTGTTGAGTCGATTCCGACTCCTGACGATCCCATGTTTTATGGAGTACAACTGCTCCATAGGGCATTCTTGGCTATACTCTTTATAAAAGAAGATTACCAGGCCTTTTTCTGTGGCACTGCTGGGTGGGTATGAATCTCCAACCTCTAGGTCAGTAATCGAGCACAATCGAACTCCCTAATTTTCAAAGACCCACAAAGAAACTGAAGTCCTATATCAGGCACCACTGATACCACACAAAAAGTTTATTTACTGTGTGTAGCAGGTGATATCTATTTTAAGCACATTCTCCAGAAGCATTTATCCAGGCAAATACCATCAAGTTGCATGAGAATAGAAAAGTACATGACACTGTGTCAGTTTCGCAAGGCCAATATTTGACACATCACATCCTTGAGCCCCAGGAACTTCTCCCTGTCCTCTGCCTATCATTTAGACACCTGGCATTTACTTTCATCCAATATCTGGTGTACGAGTTCACTGTCCAAATGAGTAAGTTGGTAGTGCAAAAGAATAACTACGTATCCCCGAGGGCTTTATGAATAAAGGCCAGCAATATCGATAGATATATACGTATATAAAAAAATATATACATACACATATATAGACAAGGATGATGTTCATTCTCATTCCACATATTGGAATTTCGCTCTCTTCCATAAGGTGACCACCAAAGCTGACTTCAGGAACATCCTGTGGCTTTTCTAAGGCACATTATTGTTAATTTAACATGGTTTGGAATCTTGCAGATCTGTTTTTATAAAAAATTTATACCTTCTAATAGGTAATTTTACACATAAAATACAAATAAAACTACCTGTTAGAAGGGAGATCTTGGCTGAAAGCAGAGAATACCGGAAATATATTTACCTGTGTTTTATCTACTACATGAAGGCATTCGACTATTAGGGATAACATCACGAAGAAAAGGAACTGTAGAACACTTAACTGTGCTCATGTGGAGCCTGCACGGATCAAGAGGCAACTGTTAGAATAGAACAAGGGCATACTGAGTGGCTTCACACTGGAAAACGTGTGGCAGGGTTGTATTGTTTCATCTTATGTATTAAATCTGTATGCTGAACAGGGTTGGATTATTCAATAGGCAACTATAGACAGGGTTTACCATGCTTACCAGATATCTGTATTGAAGAATTTCACATTTTTTCACCACATAAAACATTCTGCTTCTCGTTATGGCTGATATCTGTCTCTCTTCCAACCCCACAGCACCTTCCTACAGAATAAACGCCTCTTTAAATTTACAATCCCTGTCAGGAGTGGATGACCCAATAAGCAAGGTAAGCATGGGCTTACTCGAACAATTTCACTACAGATGATCTACTAAGCACTGTGCTTACCTTGTCTATTGATAATCCGACCCTGATGCTGAATAAATAATCTGGGAAGCCAGACTATATGAAGAAAAATGAGGCATCAGGATTGAAGGAAGATTCACTAACAACCTGAGATATGCAGGTGACACAACCTTGCTTGCCAAAAATGAAGACAACTTTAAGCATTTACTGATGAAGATCGAAGAATACAGCCTTTAGTATGGATTACACCTGAACATGAAGAAAACAAAACTCCTCACAACTGCACCAATAAATAACATTATGATATATGGAGAAAAAATTGAAGTTGTCAACGATTTCATTCTACTTTCATCAACAATGTCCATGGAAGCAGCAGTCAAGAAAATCAAACAACATACTGCATTGGGCCAATCTGCAGCAAAAGACCTCTTTAAAGTTTCAAAAAGAAAAGATGTCACTTTGATGACTAAGATGGTCCTGGCCCAAGACACAATCTTTTCAATCACCTCACAATGAAAAAGGAAGACAGAAGAAGAACAGATGCATTCAAATTGTGGTGTTGGCAAAGAACAATGAGTATACCTTGGACTGCCAGAAGAACAAACAAACCAGTCTTGGAGGGAGTACAGACGGAATGCTCCTTAGAAGCGAAGATAGTGAGACTCTGTCTTGCTTATTTTGGGTATGTCATCAGGAAAGACAAATCACTAGAAAGGACATCACGTTTGGTAGAGGGTCAGCAAAAACGATGGCAGTCACCAATAAGATAGATGGCCACAACAATCAGCTCAAACATACCAACGATCATGAAGATGGCACAGAACCAGGCAACATTTTGTTCTGTTATACATAAGGTCACCATGAGTCGGAGTCAACTAGATGCCAGGTAAGAACAACAAAACAGGTCATTATGGCTTGCTAATAATAAAAACAACAATAAACAACTACCAGTTATTGGAAGCTTACTGAAAATAAGATTTCCCTAAATTTTGTAACAATAATAAATTGCTGAGTGCCTAACTGTAGGCACTATGCCATATGCTTTACATACATAATTTTTACAGATAAAATGAGATAAATGAAGCTATTGTGAATAAACTGTCAAATTTCCTAAGGCCAATACCTCCACATATGCCTCAATCTCCATTTTAGCCTAGTCAGGAACATTTCAGCAACTGTTTTCTCCTCTCATGCATCAACTTTTCCTTCTCTACTGAATTATTCCATTGGCATACAAACATGATGCAATATTTGGAAAAAAAAAAAAAACTCCACAGCCCTTTTCAGTTACCACCCATTTTATGGTTCTCTTTCCAGCAAAACTCTTTGAAAAAATAGCATTTAATCACTACTCCCCGAACTTCAGAAAAGGAGCAATAATAAGTGAAACCATGTGTACCCTTCACTAAGATTCCCTAACTGGTAACATTTTACCGTATTTACTTTCTATCTCTCCCTTCTCATCCTTCTCTCAATCCTCATCCCCATGATACACACAGATCTACTTTTTTTGTTAATCAGCTGGACTATCTGAAAGTCAGTTGTAGATATTAGGACATCCCCTGCCCCCAATACTTCTACAACTAACAGCCTTGGTCTAAGAACAACAGAAAACGCCTATATAGTCACATATAATTATCACACATTAAGGAAGCTGTGTCAATTCATCTTGTTGAGACACTTCGCCTTTTATGCTGACCCTTTATTTTATCAAGCATGATGCTCTTCTCCAGGGACTGGTCCCTTCTGATAACATGCCCAAAGTACGTGAGACAACATCTCACAATCCTCACTTCTATGAAGCATTCTGGTTGCACTTCTTCCAAGGCATAGTTGTTCGTTCTTCTGGCAGTCCATAGTATTTTCAATATTCTTCACAAACACCATAATTTAAATGCATCAATTCTTCCTCGGCTTTTCTTATTCATTGTCCAGTTTTCACATGTATATGAGGCAATGAAAACACCATGGCTTTGGCCAAGCGCACCTTAGTCCTCAAAGTGACATCTTTGCTTTTTAACACTTGAAAGAGATCTCTTGCAGCAGATTTGCCCAACACAATATGTCATTTGATTTCCTGACTGCTGCTTCCATGGCCATTGATTGTGCATCCAAGTAAAATGAAATCCTTGACAACATCAATATTTTCTGTTTATTCTAATGCTGTTCATTGATTCAATTGTGAGGATTTTTGTTTTCTTTATGTTGAGGTGTAATCCATACCGAAGGCTGTGTGTGCTTCTTCAAGTCCTCTTCACTCTCAGCAAGTAAGGTTATGTCATCTGCACAAGGCGGGTTGTTAATGAGTCTGCCTCCAGTCCTGATGCTGCGTTCTTCTTCATACAGTCCAGCATCTTGCATTATTTGTTCAGAATATAGACTGAACAAGTACAGTAAGGATACAAGCCTAACACACACCTTTCCTGATTTTAAACCACACAGTATCTCCTTGTTCTATCTGAACAAGTGCCTCTTGGTCTGAGTACAGGTTCCACATGAGCAAAATTAAGTGTTCTGGAATCTCATTCTTCACAATGTTATCCATAATTTGTTATGATCCACACAGTCAAATGCCTTTGCATAGTCAATAAAACACAGGTAAACATTTTCCTGGTATTCTCTGCTTTTAGCCAAGATCCATGTGACGTCAGCAATGACATCCCTGGCTCCACATCCTCTTCTCAATCTGGCTTGAACTTCTGGCAGTTCCCTATTGATGTACTCCTACAACTTGTTTTTGAATTCAGCAAAATTTTACTTGCATGTGATATTAATGATATTACTCAATAATTTCTGCATTTTGTTGGATCACCTTTCTTTGGAATGCACACAAATATGGATCTCTTCCAGTTGGTTGGCCAGGTAGCTGTCTTTCAAAATTCATGGCATAGATGAGTGAGCACTTCCAGTGTTAACCCGTTTTACCAAAATATCTCAGTTGGTATTCTCTCAATTCCTGGAGCCCTGTTTTTCACCAATGTCTTTAGTGCAGTTTGAGCTTTTTCCTTTAATACCATCGTCTCTTGATCATATGCTACCTCCTGAAATGGCTGAACGTCAACCAATTCTTTTTGGTACAGTGGCTCTGTGTATTCCTTCCATCTTCCTTTGATGGTTCCTGCATTGTTCAATATTTTGCCCACAGAATCCTTCAATATTGTAACTCGAGGCCTGAACTGTTTCTTCAGTGCTTTCAGCTTCAGAAATGACAAGCGTGTTCTTCCCTTTTGGTTTTCTAACTCCAGGTCTTTGTACATTTCATTATAATACTCTACACTTATTCCTCACTTATTGACTATCTCATTATCCAACATTTTGCATTCACGAAAATAGTAAAAAATATACTATCCCAACTATTTTGTGCATTAACAATGTATATCTGGCGAGAGTAACGCTGGCTTGTGATGGTTAAGGTTATGTGTTAACTTGGCTGGGCCACAATTCTCAGTGGTTTGGCATTTACGTAATGACATAAATTGGCAGTTATGAAATGATGCCAATTTTCCCATAACAACCTGGTCTTTGGAACCTTACCATGTCGATAAGTGAGAAGTAGGTGTACTTTGTCTTCTCCAGGTGCCCTTTGAAGTCTTCTGTTCAGCTCTTTTACTTCATCATTTCTTCCATTTGCTTTAGCTATTCTATGCTCAACACCAAGAGTCCCTTCTGACATCCATTTTATTCTTTTCTTTCTTTCCTGTCTTTTTAATGCTCTTTTGTTTTCTTCATATATGATATCCTTCAAATCATCCCACAACTCATCTGGTCTCCAGCAATTAGTGTTCAATTCATTAAATCTGTTCTTAATATGGTCTCTAAATTCAGGTGGGATATACAAAAGGTTGTAGTTTGGCTCTCGTGGACTTGTTCTAATTTTCTTCAGCTTCAACTTGAACTGGCATAGGAGTCATTGGTGGCCTGTTCTGCAGTCAGCCCTGGCCTTGTTCTCACTGATGATACTGAGCTTCTCCACTGTCTCTTTCCACAGATGTAATCGATTTGATTCCTGTGTATTCCATCCAGCAAGGTCCACATGTATAGTCACCATTTATGCTCGTGAAAAAATGTGTTTGCAATAAAGAAGTTGTTGGTCTTGCAAAATTCTATCATGTGATCTCTGCCATCATTTCTATCACCAAGGCCATGTTTCCCAACTACTATTCTTCTTCTTTGATTCCAACTTTCACATTCCAATCACCAGTAATTATCAATGCATCTTGATTGCATGTTTGATCAATTTCAGACTGCAGTAGTTGGTAAAAATTTTCAATTTCTTCATCTTCAGCATTAGCAGTTGATGCTTAGATTTGAATAATAGTTGAATCAACTGGTCTTCCTTGCAGGTATATAGATATTATCCTATCACTGACAGCACTGTACTTCAGGATAGGTCTTGAAATGTTCTTTTTGACAATGAAGGCGACACCATTCCTCTTCAATGTCATTCACGGTATAGTAGACCATATGATTGTGCAATCTGAAAAGGCCGATACCAGTCCATTTTAGTTCACCTATGCCTAGAGGATATCAATAACAACTGAGGGTCTCCAAAGTTACCAAATTTCATTTATTTTGTGTTGTTCTTATAAATTCAATGTTTACAAAAACTCTAAAAATAATACATTATAGAATAAAAGTACAACTAATGAAGCACTATAACATATATTAAGTGACCTTTCCATTGGCTATATGAAGAAGGAAAAACGGGTATCACGATCTTCGTTTTATAGACAAGGCAATTGAAGTTTAGGGAGATGAGTGATTTGCCTAAGTTTACGAAGCTAGTTAGGTGACATAGCCAAGACTGCATCCTAGGAGTTTTCTGACTCATAGCTCAAGTCTTTTTATACCAAATCACAATGAGCTTTCATAAACCAGCCAAAAAGTTTACAAATCTTAGAGGGCAACTTAATCTAGAGCATGTTTACAAATCAAAATCCTAAAACAACAGTAACAGAAAGAACTACCATGTGTTTCATACATTAAAAAATCCACACACACATATACACACACAACGTAAAGTATATTGAATAAAACGAACACCTGTGGACATTTAAGAAATAGATACTGTTGTGTGCCCCTCCCTAGTTACATCTCTTAAGGAAATGTCTTCAAAGCCATTGTCTTATCATTGCCCTATTTCCTTAATGTTTCCCAAATTTGGCTTCTTAGGCAAATCATGGTGGGTGTGGGTGCATATGTGTAAAATACAGGTTCTTGGGCCCGAACACGAGATTCTAATTCATTAAGTTTAGACTTTACATTTTAACAACATTCCAGACAGTTCTCATTAGCCATATTTGCAATACCATCCCAACAGAACTCTTGGAGAAAAAGCAGGCAGAAAAAACAAAACAGACTAAAATCCATGAACAAGAATTATGCATCAAGCTCCCCCAGCCCTTGAACAAACAGGTGAAAGAAAATTCTACTTCAACCTCGTCCCCAGACATAGCTGCCCTTGCCCCAACTTGTCAGAAAAGTTGGCCTCTCCCTAGTACCATGTTATGGAATAGATGTAGATGCCAAGAGTCTCAATTTCAACATGTTCAAAATGCTTAAGTCTAGTAAACCCCCAAATATAAGACTATGCATATGTAAGTAGAAGCATTCCCAAAATGCTAGGCAGAAATCAAGATGAGGAAGGGTCTGACTTAGCAAAAGTCAGTAGGCCCATGGGCTTCCCTGGCCCAGACATGAGTCTGGAAAAAAAAAAAAACCCCAAAACCACTCTTGGACGAATTTCCTCCAAGTGAGGCTGACAGTAGTCACCAAGATGGGATAATAATTATAATCACACTCATAATGATAATAGTCATCTACTTACAAACTGCCTCTTCTTGGAAGGCTCAACTCCTTCTGGAAAAAAAAAACAAAAACGCAATTTAGACAGAAATAAAGACCCATCTGAGTCCTAAAAGTCTATACTAAATAACCAGAGTTATGCTGTTGCTATAGCATTACCTTAAGAATGGTGAACACTAAATATTTCTAAATGATAATCTTCTCCTTTGTCTCTTAAATTTTAGTAAAATAAAGAGCAGTCAGGTTAACTACTACCTCTTATTCTGCCTGCCCAAAAGGAACATCTCATAGAATACTAGCAACATTTTCTCCGCTAGATGAAACCATTTCCCCAGTTTAGATTCCAAGCATGGTAGGGCTAATCATTACGTGCTAAAGAATGGTAAAGAATTCGTATCATTAGGGTCAGGGATATGAAAGGAATGAGATATGATTTTTTTTTTGTAATTATAAATAATTTTATATAAAGAAATACAGAAAATAATATGGAAAAGAGATGAATACACACACCATTGGCATAAGAAAAAAGCCTTATAATAACATTTGGGGCCTCTGTGATTTGCTCTCTAAAATGTATCAAGTCCCACCCCCCACCCCCATCAATCTCCACTTAACAACTACTTTGAATTTGTTGTTTATCTTCCCCATATATCTTTAATCTTATTACATATATATTCATAAATAATTGCTAGTACTGTTTTACATGGTTTTGTATTATATATATTCATTTGTGACTGGCTTTTTCAGACAATGCTATAATTGGGAGATTCACCCGTGTAGATATGTATCACTTTAGTTCATTAATCTTCAGTACAATAGTGTCCAGTATAAATATATTAATACTTATTTATCCATTCTGCAGTTATTGGAAATTTCATTTGCTTTTCAGGTTTTTTTTTTCCACCATTAAAACAATGCTCCTATAAACATTCTTGTACTTGTTTCCTCATATATGTGTATAAAAAGTTTTTTGGAACATATACTTAGATATGGAACTGCTGAGTCATGAAGTGTTAGGTGTCCCAAATTGCTCCCCAAAATGGCTGTACCAATTTATCCTTTCTTTCCAACACTTCGTAAGAAAAGCTCTCCTTCCCAGATCTGTCTCCCAAACTCCCAACACTTATAACCAACTGCCCTTAGAGACACTGCCATATCCCTTAGTCCACGCCACCATCATCCTATAACAATCTCCTAATTGGTCTCGTTTCAAATTAGTTTTGTTTCCCTTAATTATTGTCCTATCAATGTAAATATCATATAATTAGTGTCCATTTTCTGGTTGATACCTTATGAGCTTAACAAAACAAACACTGCAGTCAAAAAGATCTTTTTAAAATGCAGACCAGATTGGGTCATGTTTGTACTTAAAACTCCTCAATGGATAAAGTCTAAAAACCTTCCGTAGCCCACGGGGCACTACCTGGCTGGTACTGCCCACCTCTTCAGCATCATTTGCACAATTCTGCAGTCTTACTGGTGTTTCAGTCTCTTAAACATGCCATGCTCTTTCTCATCAACAGGTCTTCATACAATCTGTTTCCTCTGCCTGGGTTTTTATACATGATTTGGCCTCAACTTAAACCTCATTTCGTCTGAGAAGTTTTCCCTAAACTTAGATTCCCTAGCCTCTCTCCATATATTTTCAAATATTTCTTTAATTCCTTGATCATATACACTTCACTCTTTGTTATAATTATTTGTTTAATTAACTGTTTTCTCTGACTTCTAGCTCTGGAGAAGCACGGACCAGCCTTGCTCACAACGACATTCCTACCACCTAATACAACACCTGGCCTGGTAGGCACCAAATGAATATTTGATAAATAAATCAATGAATCAATCAAGTAAGTAAACAGTACTTACTATAATCATTATCAGCATTATAAGGCTCACAACCAGCTCCTTTCTCCCCATTTGGAATTGAACTGATGACAACTGCCCATTACAGTTAGGTCAGCTAAACAGACTTTACTGGGTAAAGACTATACTGTATCGCACAGTAGTTATTGACAGAGCCTTCTGGCTAGTAGGTACCCCATGAAGAGTCAGAAAAAATGCTGTCAAGAGAGAAAAACACTACCTAAGAGGAAATCTACTCTAATATCATTTACTAACTGGCCTTAAAGGGGCCATTATCCCCAAATACAATCATTTCCACAGGTATGGCAGCAAATATATCTGCTGGGATGCACAAAGGTGCCTTTCTCATATAACAAACCATTACTACTGCTCTGGGCATTATGGTGTTTTAGCTCCACTTAATTCACATTTTAGTGTGTGTCTATCTTGAGGTCAGGAGACAAGAGGGAAACCAGTGCATACGCAACTATTGTACTCCTATGAAATTCTAACAAAACTCTTCTTGATCATTTGCTTGTTCTATTAAATTCACATGGTGTCACCCCAAAAACATGATAAAGGATTTACATTATACAATAGTATCAGGGCATGTAGGAAAGAGCACAAAATTTGAAGTTCAGAGAACTAGGTTCATGCCATGGCTTAATAACATGTAACAACGTGACTGGGGATTCACCTATCTCTAAGGCTTAGATATAGTGGCTATAAAGATCATATAAGAGGGGCGGAGCCAAGATGGTGAACTAGACGATTCCGGTGAGCCCTCTTTACAACAAAGACCAAAAAAAACAAGTGAAATGAGTATATTTAAAACAAATTACGAGCCCTGAACATCAAAGGCAAGCTTTAGAAAACGAACTGAGGGGCAGGGGGAGGAAGAGATGGTTCAGAAGCACAGAGGAGTTACCAGACCTGAATCGCGGAGAGCCCTCAGGCACCATTCCTGGGAGCTGCGGTGGCGGGCTGGTACTAGCGTTCAGAAGCAGTTTCCTCAGGGAGAAGCAGCCAACCACACAGCCTAATCACATCTATGGAACCAGAGAAGAATGGCGCTCTCTGCAAAAGCTAAGTACTTGCATATATCTTACCGCACACACTCGCTCCCAAGGCGCCTTCAGTGGCTGACTTCCCTGGGCCTGAAATAGGCACTGTTGAGCACCTAGAGATATCCTCCTGGCCTTGGAGAAGGAAAAAACTTGCAACTGGGGGAAAAGATAATTTGCCAGCTCCACTCACCAGGGTAGCTCAGGACAGAAGCAGCTCCTGTCCAAGCATAAACAGTCCGGGGACACTGAGTAACTTTCACCTCTGCATGGATCTGTGTGGGCCTATTTCAGGAGAACAGACGCTTGTTGGCAGACTCCAACCATTTCAGCTGTGCAACGGAGAGGTGGGTGTTTGATGTTTCACGTTCCTTTGCCTATTAAACACAATCCTCACCTACCCACATCAGGGGCCTAAGGACTGGTAGCTCCACTAAGGTCACCCAGCCACCTGCAACAGGGGTCCAACAATAACTGGTACCTCCCAGTTCTTACAACCAAAAACACTGGGTGCCCATGGCCTGTCTGCAGAATCCACCCACCTATACTCTCCAGGGAACAGGGACACCCTTTCCTCAGAGACACATTGGGGATGACTCTCAGCCCCCTACCTTGTTCAGGGTGTGACCCCCTGACTGCAACCACATACCAGGACCTACATCAATCACCCCTGCCACTCTAAGACTGTAGGACAGTCCCTGTACCACGCACTTCATGATCAGCTACCTGGACACCTGAGCTGAATTCACACATGAAAAGTGAATGGACTCGTAGACTGATATACCTGATAACAGCTCTAGCCATCTCGGAACAGGACATCAGATTTCCAAAGGCAAAAATAATCAAGCTAGCATGCTCGAGAAACCCATTTGAACATATCAAAGAAAACAAAGCAAGAAGTTATCACACAGTAAGCAAGCATAAAATAAATGAATACAATAACTTACAGATGGCTCGGAGACAACAGTCAATATAAAGTCCATAAAGAAACAGACCACGATCGCCTCAACAAGCTCTCAAAACAAAGAATCAAGGGATCTTCTAGAAGAAAGTCCCCTCCTGGGATTATCAGAGGCAGAATACAGAAGATTAGTATACAGAACCCTTTAAGACACCAGGAAGGAAATGAGGCAATATGAAGAAAACCCAAGGAACACACAGATAAAGCAGTTGAAGAAATCCAAAAGATTATTCAGGAACATAATGAAAAATTTAATAAGCTGGAAAAATCCATACACAGACAGCAATCAGAAATTCAGAAGATTAACAACGAAATTATAGAAGTAGACAACTCAACAGAAAGTCAAAGAAGCAGATTTGAGCAAGTGGAAGACAAAGCACTTGACACTAATATATTTGAAGAAAAATCAGATGAAAGAATTTAAAAAAATGAAGAAACCTTAAGAATCATGTGGGACTCTATCAAGAGGAATAACCTATGAGTGACTGGAGCACCAGAACAGGGAGGGATAACAGAAAATACAGACAGAACTGTTGAAGATTTGTTAGCAGAAAACTTACTTGATACCATGAAAGATGAGAAGATATCTATCCAAGATGCTCATCAAACTCCACATAAGGTACATGTTAAAAGAACGTCACCAAGATATATGACAATCACACTTGTCAAAACCAAAGATAGAGAATTTTAACAGCAGGTAGGGATAAACGAAAAGTCACCTACAAAAGAGAGCCAGTAACAATAAGCTCAGACTAGTCGGAATCAACTCAACGGCCCTGGGTTTTTTTTTTCCTCGGCAGAAACCATGCAGGCAAGAAGGCAATGGGATTTGTATAAAAAAAAAAAAATGAACAAAAAAAATTGCCAGCCAAGAATCTTATACCCAGCAAAACTGTCTATTACGAAGGTGAAATGAGGACATTTCCAGATAAACAGAGGTTAAGGGAATTCGTAAAAACCAAACCAAAACTACAAGAGATACTAAAGGGAGTTCTTTGATTAGAAAATCAATAATATCAGGTATCAACCCAAGACTAGAACACTGGGCAGGGCAATCAGAAGTCAATCCAGACAGGGAAATACAAAAAATAAACCAAGATTTTAAAAAGGGCTCAAAACAGGGTAACGGTGATGTTATTACATAAAAGAAGACAACATTAAAATAATAAAGAGGGACTAAGAAATGTAATCATACACCTTCCATATGGAGAGGAAGATACGGCAATACAAAGAAATAAAAGTTAGGTTTAAATTTCGAAAATAGGGGTAAATAATAAGGTAACCACAAAGGAGACAAACTATCCTACTCATCAAAAAAAAAAAAAAAATACAAGAAAAAAATAGAGACTCAGCAGAAACAAAATCAACAACAACAAATATGAGGAAATATACAATATATAATCTAATTCGCACATAAAATTAAGTGGGAAAATGAAACTGTTACGACAAAAAAAGACATCAAAATGATAGCACTAAAATTCATGCCTATCCAAAATTACGCTGAATATAAATGGACTAAATGCACCCATAAAGAGACACAGAGTGGCACAATGGATTAAAAAACACGATTCATCTATATGCTGCCTACACGAGAAACACCTTAGACTTAGAGACACAAACTAAAACTCAAAGGATGGAAAAAAATACATCAAGTAAACAACAATCAAAAATGAGCAAGAGTGGCAATATTAATTTCTGACAAAATAGACTTTAAAGTTAAATCCATCAGAAAGGATAAGGAAAGACACTATACAATGACTAAGGGGACAATATACCAGGAGGATATAACCATATTAAATATTTATGTACCCAATGACAGGGCTCCAAGATACATAAAACAAACTCTATCAGCACTGAAAAGTGAGATAGACAGCTCCACAGTAATAGTAGGAGACTACAACACGCCGCTTTCAGTGAAGGACAGGACATCCAGAAAGAAGCTCAATAAAGACACGGAAAATCTAAATGCCACAATACACCAACTTGACCTCATAGACATATACAGAACACATCACCCAACAGCACCCAAGTACACTTTCTTTTCTAGTGCACATGGAACATTCTCTAGAAGAGATCACATATTAGGGCATAAAGCAAGCCTTAGCAGAATCCAAAACATCGAAATATTACAAACCATTTTCTCTGACCATAAGGCCATAAAAGTAAAAACCAATAACAGAAAAAGCAGGGAAAAGAAATGAAACACTTGGAAGCTGAACAATAACCTGCTCAAAAAGATTGGATTATAGAAGACATTATGGATGGAATAAAAAAATTCATAGAATCAGATGAGAATGAAAACACTTCCCATTAGAACCTTTGGGATACAGCGAAAGCAGTGCTCAGAGGTCAATTTATATCAATAAAGGCACAAATACAAAAAGAAGAAAAGGCCAAAATCAAAGAATTATCCCTTAACAACTTGAATAGAAAGAAAACAATAAAAGAAACCCTCAGGCACTAGAGGAAAACAAGTAATAAAAATTAGAGCAGAACTAAATGAAATAGAAAACAGAAAAACAACTAAAAGAATTAACAAGACCAAAAGCTGGTTTTTTGAAAACATCAGTAAAATGGATAAATCACTGGCCAAACTGACAAAAGAAAAACAGGAGAGGAAGCAAATAACCTGAATAAGAAATGAGAGGGGTGATATTACAACAGACTCAGCTGAAATTATAGACTCATATCAGATTACCATGAAAAATTGCACTCAAATTTGAAAATTTAGAAAAAAATGGATGAATTCCTAGAAACACACTACCTACCTAAGCTAACACACAGGTAGAACAACTAAATAAACCCATTACAACAGAAGAGATTGAAAAGGTAATCAAAAAACTCCCTATGGAAAAAAACGCCCTTATAGAAGACATCCATAATGTCTTCTATAATCCAGTCTTTTTGAGCAGGTTATTTTTCAGCTTCCAAGTGTTTCATTTCTTTTCCCTGCTTTTTCTGTTATTGGTTTTTACTTTTATGGCCTTATGGTCAGAGAAGATGGTTTGTAATATTTCGATGTTTTGGATTCTGCTAAGGCTTCACTGCAGAGTTCTACCACAGATTCAGAAAGGAGTTAACACCACTACTACTAAAGGTTATTTCAGAGCATAGAAAAGGATGGAATACTACCAAACTTATTCTACGAAGCCACCATATCTGATACAAAAACCAGGTAAAGACACAGCAAAAAAAAGAAAATTACAAAAATATATCCCTCATGAACACAGATGCAAAAATCCTCAACAAAATCCTTGCCAATAGAATTCAACAACATATTAAGAAAATAATCCACCACAACCAAGTGGGATTCATACCAGGTATGTAGGGATGGTTCAACATTAGAAAAACAATTAATGTAATCCATCATATAAATAAAACAAAAGACAAGAATCACACGATTTTATCAATTGAAGCAGAAAAGGCATTTGGCAAACTTCAATACCCATTCATGATAAAAACTCTCAGCAAAATAGGAATAGAAGGAAAATTCCTCAACATAATAAAGGGCATTTATACAAAGCCAACAGCGACATCATCCTAAATGGAGAGAGCCTGAAAGCATTCCCACTGAGAACGGGACCCAGACGAGGATGCCCTTTATCACTGCTCTTATTCAACATTGTGTTGGAGGTCCTAGCCAGAGCAATTAGGATTGATAAAGAAATAAAGGGCATGCAGATTGCAAGGAAAAAGTAAAATTAACTCTATTTGCAGATGACATGATCTAATAAACAGAAAACCCTAAGGAATCCTCCAGAAAACTACTGAAACTAGTAGAAGATTTCAGCAGAGTAACAGGTTACAAAATAAACGTACAAAAATCAGTTGGATTCCTCTACACCAACAAAAAGAACACTGGAGAGGAAAACACCAAATCAATACCATTTACAGTAGCCCCCAAGAAGATAAAATACTTTGGAATAAATCTTACCAGACATGCAAAAGACTTATACAAAGAAAACTACAAAACACTTCTGCAAGAAACCAGAAGAGACCTACATAAGTGGAAAAACATACCTTGCTCATGGATAGGAAGACTTAACGTTATAAAAATGTCTATTCTAGAGGCGGGGCCAAGATGGCCAACTAGGTAGAAGCTACCTCAGACCCCTCTCGTAACAAAGACTCAGAAAAACAAGTGAATCGATCACATACATGACAATCTACAAACCCTGACCATCAAACATAGATCTAAAGAGTTGACCTGAGAGACAGGTTAGCGAAAAGCTGCGTCGTGAAGCAGCAACTGCCACTGAAGCCAGCAACTGGCACCACAGCCTTGAGCCCTAGCGGTTCCCAGGTGCTGAGTGGTGGGGCTGATTGAGGCTTGATGAGGTGGGGCAGGCACGGGACACAACCCTAACCCCTAGAACCCTGGGGTAACCTCCGTAGAGACTCAGCCAGTGCAAACAGGCTGCACATTGATGCGGCTAAAGAGAGAACGAGCAACCACGGGGAAGCAATGACTGTTTTCGGAGCCTGAAGCCAGTGTCCCAGTCAGAAAACCTTGGCGCCAGGTTTGGACTGGGCACAGGGGAGCTGAGCACGGCATCCTGAGATGGCGCAAACATGGGACGAAGCCCTAGCCCCCTGAACTGACCTCAGGGGAAGCCCAGCCAGTGCATGCAGGCAGCTCAGTGACACAGCTGACAGGAGGAGAAGTCACCAGGAGGCAGCGACTGGTTTTGGAGCCTGGAGTATGGCGTCTCAGCCAGGGAATCTTCGCGCTGGGCTTTGGACTGGGAGTGGAGGAACTGACCACAGCTTCTGAGACAGCACAAGCACAGGACACCAGCCTGACTCTCGGGGGCAATCGCGACCCAGCCAGCGCACACAGGCTACACACGCCTCAGGAATCTCAGATAAAACAGTCCTCACCAAGCAAGATAAGTAACTTTGTCCATATTCCTGGGTGCTACTCTCTCCTATCTATCTGATCCCTGCCCTCCGCTTCCCAGGCGGCTTCATTAACATTGGAATTTCCTGGGCCAGAGGGTGAAGTGCCCTGTGGTTTGTTTTTGTTTTTGTCTTTTCCTAACCCATTCTCCTGGCCTGAGAGAAGCAGCTACAAAAACCCAGGGACCAAAAATCCTTCCCTGACTTCCGGAAATTAGAATAAAAATACAGAACCAGCTCCAGCCAAGCATAAGAGATCCAAAGTCTTGGGCTTTCATCCCTACAGGGAACAAGGTGGCTATTAGAATGCAAAGGCAATTCTGATAGTGATCTGACTGTAATTGATTACTGGAAAGACAAGTTCTCCAGGTCTGATTCCTCTACCTATTAAATGGAGCTCTCTCTGACCCACAAGGGGAACTGAGGGTTGAAGCTCCACCCAAACCACCCAGTCTCCTGCCACAGGGGTCTGAGGATAGTGACACCTACCAATCTGTAGAGGTAAATGCATTGGGTGCCTAAGGTACAGCTGCAGAGCCCACCCACCAAAGTGCTTTAGGAATAGAGACACACCTACTTCACTGGCACTTGGGGGAAGCCTGTCAGCATCCTGCCCCCACCCCCCCGGAGTGTGAAACCCTGCTGCTACTAGAATCTGGTGCACACAACTATCACCACTACTCCTCTAAGTGAATAAGTGACAGTCTACACCACACACTTGGTGATCCAAAATCAGATTCTACTCAAGAATAGTGAATGGACTCTTAGGCTTATATATCTGGTAACAGCCCGAACCAGCTGGTAATAGGACATAAGTGATTCAAAGGCTACAACAATCAAGACAGCGCAATCTAGTAGCCCATCTATGTATATTGAAAGAAAACAAAACAAGATAAGACATAGTGAGTAAACATAAAATAAATCATTACAATATCTTATAGATGGCTGAGAGACAGCAGTCGATATCAAATGACATAAAGAGGCAGACCATGATTGCTTCTACAACTCCCCAAATTAAAGAATCAAAATCTTTCCCAAATGAAGATACAATCCTGGAATTGCCAGATGCAGAATATAAAAAACTAATTTACAGAATGCTTCAAGACATCAGGGATGACCTCAGAAACAAATTAAGGCAATCTACAGAAAAAGCCAGGGAACACACTGATAAAGCAGTTGAAGAAATCAAAAAGATTATTCAAGAACATACTAGAAAAATTAATAAACTGCAAGAATCCATAGAGAGACAGCATTCAGAAATCCAAAAGATTAACAGTAAAATTACAGAATTAGACAACTCAGTAGGAAGTCAGAGGAGCAGAATCGAACAACTGGAATGCAGACTGGGGGAGGTGGAGGATAAGGCAACTGACACCAATATAGTTGGAGAAAAATCAGAAAAAAGAATTCAAAAAATTGAAGAAACTCTAAGAACCATGTGGGACTCTATCAAGAAGAATAACTTGCATGTGATTGGAGTTCCAGAACAGGGAGGGATAACAGAAAATACAAAGAGAATAGCTGAAGATCTGTTCGCAGAAAACTTCCCTGACATCATGAAAGACAAAAGGATAGCTATCCAAAATGCTTATCGAACCCCATATAAGATTGATCCAAAAAGAAAATCACCGAGACATATTATCATCAAACTTGCCAAAACCAAAGATAAAGAGAAAATTTAAAAAGCAGCCAGGGATAAAAGAAAGCTCTCCTACAAAGGAGAATCAATAAGAATAAGTTCAGACTACTCAGCAGAAACCATGCAGTCAAGAAGGCAATGGGATGACATATGTAGATCACTGAAAGAGACAAATTGCTAGCCAAGGATCATATAGCAAAACTCTCTCTAAAATATGAAGGTGAAATTAAAACATTTACAGATAAACACAAGCTTAGAGAATTTGCAAAAACCAAACCGAAGCTACAAGAAATACTAAAGGAAATTGTATGGTCAGAAAATCAGTAATATCAGATACCAACACAACACAAGGTCACAGAACATCCTGATATCAACTCAAATAGGGAAATCACAAAAACAAATTAAGATTAATTTTAAAAACAAAAAAAATGCTCAAAACAGGGAATCATTACAGTCATTATGTAAAAGATCACAATAATCAAAAAGAGGGACTAAATACAGGAGGCATAGAACTGCCATATGGAGAGGAAAACAAGGCAATATATGGCGATACGAGTTACGTTTTTACTTAGAAAAATAGGGTTAAATATTAAGGTAACCACAAAACGGTCTAACCATTCCATAACTCAAAATAAAAACCAAGAAAAACATAACAACTCAGCAAACATAAATTCAACTACTATGAAAATGAGAAACATAATTTACAAAGAAAAATATCTCAGCACAAAAAAGTGGAAAAATGAAATTGTCAACAACACACACAAAAAGACATCAAAATGACAGCACTAAACACATACTTATCTATAATTACACTGAATGGAAATGGACTAAATGCACCAATAAAGAGCCAAAGAATCTCAGACTGGATAAAGAAACACGATCCGTCTATATACTGCCTACAAGAGAAACACCTTAGACTTAGAGACACAAACAAACTAAAACTCAAAGGATGGAAAAAAATATATCAAGCAAACAACAATCAAAAAAGAGCTGTAGTAGCAATATTAATTTCTGACAAAATAGACTTTAAAGTTAAATCCACCACAAAGGATAAAGAAGGACACTACATAATAATTAAAGGGGCAATTGACCAGGAAAATATAACCATATTAAATATTTATTCACCCAAAGACAGGGCTGCAAGATACATAAAACAAACATTAACAGAACTGAAAAGTGAGATAGACACCTCCACAATTATAGTAGGAGACTTTAACACACCACTTTCGGAGGATAGGACTTCCAGTAAGAAGCTCAATAGAAACATGGAAGACCTAATTGCTACAATCAACCAACTGGACCTCATAGACTTATACAAAACACTCCACCCAACAGCTGCAAAGGATACTTCTTTTTCTAGTGCACATGGAACATTCTCTAGAATAGATCACATATTAGGTCATAAAACAAACCTTTGCAGAATCCAAAACACTGAAATATTACAAAGCATCTTCTCAGACCACAAGGCCATAAAAGTGGAAATTAGTAACAGAAAAATCAGGGAAAAGAAATCAAATACTTGGAAACTGAACAATACTCTGCCGAAAAAAGACTGGGTTATAGAAGACATTAAGCAAGGAATAAAGAAATTCATAGAATACAATGAGAATGAAAACAATTCCTATCAAAACCTCTGGGACACAGTAAAAGCAGTGCTCAGAGGTCAATTTATATAGATACATGCACACATACATAAAGAAGAAAGAGCCAAAATCAGAGAACTGTCCCTACAACTTGAAGAAATACAAAGCGAGCAACAAAAGAATCCATCAGGCACGAGAAGAAAACAAACAAAAATTAGAGCTGAACTAAATGAAATAGAGAACAGAAAAACAATTGAAAGAATTAACAAAGCCAAAAGCTGGTTCTTTGAAAACATTAACAAAATTGATAAACCATTGGCTAGACTGACTAAAGAAATACAGGAAAGGAAACAAATAACCCGAATAAGAAATGAAATGGGCCATATCACAACAGACCCAACTGAAATTAAAACAATCATATCAGATTATTACAAAAAATTGTACTCTAACAAATTTGAAAATCTAGAAGAAATGGATGAATTCCTAGAAAAACACTACCTACCTAAACTAACACATTCAGAAGTAGAACAATTAAAAAGACCCATAACAAAAAAAGACTGACAAGGTAATCAAAAAACTCCCAACGAAAAAAAGCCCTGGCCTGGACGGCTTCACTGCAGAGTTCTACCAAACTTTCAGAGAAGAGTTAACCCCACTGCTACTAAAGGTATTTCAAAGCATAGAAAATGATGGAATACTACCTAACTCATTCTATGAAGCCAGCATATCCCTGATACCAAAACCAGGTAAAGACACCACAAAAAAGAAAATTATAGACCTATATCCCTCATGAACATAGATGCAAAAATCCTCAGCAAAATTCTAGCCAATAGAATTCAACAACACATCAAAAAAATAATCCACCACAACCAAGTGGGATTTATACCAGGTATGCAAGGTTGGTTTAATATTAGAAAAAACATTAATGTAATCCACCATATAAATAAAACAAAAGACAAAAACTACACGATCTTATCAATTGATGCAGAAAAGGCATTTGACAAAGTCCAACCCCTATTCATGATAAAAACTTTCAGCAAAATAGGAATTGAAGGAAAATTCCTCAACATAATAAAGGGCATCTATACAAGGCCAACAGCCAACATCATTCTATACGGGGAGAGCCTGAAAGCATCTCCCTTGAGAACGGGAACCAGACAAGGATGCCCTTTATCACCACCCTTATTCAACATTGTGTTGGCGGTCCAAGGCTAGACAAAGAAATAAAGGGCATCCGGATTGGCAAGGAAGAAGTAAAAGTATCTATATTTGCAGATGACATGATCTTATACACAGAAAACCCTAAGGAATCCTCCAGAAAACTGCTGAAACTAATAGAAGAGTTTGGCAGAGTCTCAGGTTACAAGATAAACATACAAAAATCACTTGGATTCCTCTACATCAACAAAAAGAACATTGAAGAGGAAATCACCAAATGAATACCATTCACAGTAGCCCCCAAGAAGATAAAATACTTAGGAATAAATCTTACCAAAGATGTAAAAGACCCGTACAAAGAAAACTACAAAGTACTAATGCAAGAAACTAAAAGGGGCCTACATAAGTGGAAAAACATACCTTGCTCATGGATAGGAAGACTTAACATAGTAAAAATGTCTATTCTACCAAAAGCCATCTATACAAACAAGGCACTTCCGATCCAAATTCTAATGACATTTTTTAATGTGATGGAGAAACAAATCACCAACTTCATATGGTAGGGAAAGTAGCCCCAGATAAGCAAGGTATTACTGAAAAAGAAGAAGAAAGTGGGAGGCCTCACTCTACCTGATTTTAGAACATATTATACAGCCACAGTAGTCAAAACAGCCCGGTACTGGTACAACAACAGGCACATAGACCAATGGAACAGAACTGAGAACCCAGATATAAATCCATCCACATATGAGCAGCTGATATTTGACAAAGGCCCAGTATCAGTTCATCGGGGAAAAGACAGTCTTTTTAACAAATGGTGCTGGCATAACTGGATATCCATTTGTAAAAAATTGAAACAGTACCCATACCTCACACCACACAGAAAAACTAACTCCAAGTGGATCAAAGACCTAAACATAAAGACTAAAACAATAAAGATCATGGAAGAAAAAATAGGGACAACGTTAGAAGCCCTAATACAAGACATAAACAGAATACAAAACATTACTAAAAATGATGAAGAGAAACCAGATAACTGGGAGTTCCTAAAAATCAAACACCTATGCTCATCTAAAGACTTCACCAAAAGAGTAAAAAGACCACCTACAGACTGGGAAAGAATTTTCAGCTATGACATCTCCAACCAGCGCCTGATCTCTAAAATCTACATGATTCTGTCAAAACTCAACCACAAAAAGACAAACAACCCAATCAAGAAGTGGGCAAAGGATATGAACACACACTTCACTAAAGAAGATATTCAGGCAGCTAACAGATACATGAGAAAATGCTCTCGATCATTAGCCATTAGAGAAATGCAAATTAAAACTATGATGAGATTCCATCTCACTCCAACAAGGCTGGCATTAATCCAAAAAACACAAAATAATAAATGTTGGAGAGGCTGCGGAGAGATTGGAACTCTTATACACTGCTGATGGGAATGTAAAATGGTACAACCACTTTGGAAATCTATCTGGCGTTTTCTTAAAAAGCTAGAAATAGAATTACTATACAACCCAGAAATCCCACTCCTTGGAATATACCCTAGAGAAATAAGAGCCTTTACACGAACAGATATATGCACACCCATGTTCATTGCAGCTCTGTTTACAATAGCAAAAAGCTGGACGCAACCAAGGTGTCCATCAACAGAGGAATGGTTAAATAAATTATGGTATATTCACACAATGGAATACTATGCATCGATAAAGAACAGTGACGAATCTGTGAAATATTTCATAACATGGATGAACCTGGAAGGCATTATGCTGAGTGAAATTAGTCAGATGCAAAAGGACAAATATTGTGTAAGACCACTAGTATAAGATCTTGAGAAACAGTACAAACTGAGAAGAACACATTCTTTTGTGGTTACAAGAGGGGGAGCGAGGGGGGGTGGGAGAGGGTTATTTACTGATTAGTTAGTAGATAAGAACTACTTCAGGTGAAGGGAAGGACAATACTCAATACAGGGAAGGTCAGCTCAACTGGACTGGAACAAAAGCAAAGAAGTTTCTGGGATAAACTGAATGCTTCGAAGGTCAGCAGAGCAAGGGCGGGGGTTTGGGGACTATGGCTTAAGGGGACTTCTAAGTCAATTGGCAAAATAAATTTCTATTAAGAAAACATTCTGCATCCCACTTTGAAGTGTGGTGTCTGGGGTCTTAAATGCTAACAAGTGGCCATCTAAGATGCATCAATTGGTCTCAATCCCCTTGGATCAAAGGAGAATGAAGAACACCAAGGTCACACGGTAACTATGAGCCCACCAGACAGAAAGGGCCACATGAACTAGAGACTTACATCATCCTGAGACCAAAAGAACTAGAGCATCGGCCACAACCAATGACAGCCCTGACAGGGAGCACAACAGAGAACCCCTGAAGGAGCAGGAGAACAGTGGGATAAAAAAAAAAAAAAATGCAGACCCCAAATTCTCTTAAAAAGGCCAGACTTAATGGTCTGACTGAGACTAGAAGAATCCCAGCGGTTATGGTCCCCAAACCTTCTGTTGGCCCAGGACAGGAACCAACCCCGAAGACAACTCATCAGACATGGAAGGGACTGGACAATGGGTTGGAGAGAGATGCTGATGAAGAGTAATCTACTTGTATCTGGTGGACACTTGAGACTGTGTTGGCATCTCCTGTCTGGAAGGGAGATGGGAGGGTAGAGAGGGTTAGAAACTGGCAAAACAGTCATGAGATACTGGAAGGAGGGAGCAGGCTGACTCACTAGGGGGAGAGTAAATGGGAGCATGTAGTAAGGTGTATTATATAAATTTATATGTGACAGACTGACTTGATTTGTAAAATTTCACTTACAGCACAATAAAAATTATTTAAAAAAAAAAGTCTATTCTACCAAAAGCGATTTATAGATTTAATGCAATTCTGATCCAAATTCCAATGACATTTTTTAATGAGATGGAGAAACAAATCACCAACGTCATATGTAAAGGCAGTAGGCCCCAGATAAGTAAACCATTAGTGAAAAAGAACAACAAAGTGGGAGGCCTTACTCTACCTGATTGTAGAACCTATTATACTGCCACAGCAGTCAAATAGCTTGGTAGTGGTATGACAACAGATACGTAGACCAATGGAACAGAATTGAGTATCCAGACATAAATCCATCCACATACGAGCAGCTAATATTTGACAAAGGCCCCAAAGCAGTTAAATGGGGAAAAGACAGTTTTTGTAAGAAATGGTGCTGGCATAACTGGATATCCATCTGCAAAAAAAAACGAAACAAGACCCATACCGCACTGCATGCACAAAAACGAACTCGAAATGGATCAAAGACCTAAATATAAAATCTAAAATGACAAAGATCATGGAAGAAAAAATAGGGACAATGTTAGGAGCCCTAACACATGGCATAAACAGTATACAAAACATTACTAACGATGCAGAAAAAAACTAGCTAACTGGGAGCTCCTAAAAATCAAACACGTATGCTCATGCAAAGACTTCACCAAAAGGGTAAAAAGATGACCTACAGACTGGGAAAAAGTTTTTAGCTATGACATTTCCGATCAGCGCCTGATCTCTAAAATCTAGATGATACTGCCAAAACTCAACGACAAAAAGACAAATAACCCAATTGCAAAGTGGGCAAAAGATATGAACAGACACTTCACTAAAGAAGACATTCAAGTAGCTAACAGATATATGAGGAAATGCTCGCGATCATTAGCCATTAGAGAAATCCAAATCAAAACTACAATGAGATTTCATCTCACTCCAACAAGGCTGGCATTAATCCAAAAAACACAAAATAATAAATGTTGGAGAGGCTGTGGAGAGACTGGAATACTTATACATTGCTGGTGGCAATGTACTATGGTATAACCACTTTGGAAATCGATTTGGTGCTTCCTTAAAAAGCTAGAAATAGAACAACCATACGATCCAGCAATCCCACTCCTTGGAATATATCCTAGAGAAATTAGAGCCTTTACACGAACAGATATATGTACACCCATGTTCACTGCAGCCCTGTTTACAAAAGCAAAAAGATGGAAGCAACGAAGGTACCCGTCAACGGATGAATGGATAAAGAAATTATAGAATATTCACACAATGGAATACTATGCATTGATAAAGAACACTAATGAATCTGTGAAACATTTCATAACGTGGAGGAATCTGGAAGGCATTATGCTGAGCGAAATTAGTTGCAAAAGGACAAATATTGTATAAGACCATATAATAACTGAAGAAATAGTTTAAACAGAGAAGAAAATATTCTTTGGTGGTTACGATAGGAGGGAGGGAGGGGAGGTGGACAGGGGTATTCACTAATTAGACAGTACATAAGAACTGCTTTAGGTGACAGGAAAGACAACACACGATACAGGCTAGGTCAGCACAACTGGACTAAACCAAAAGCAAAGCAGTTTCCTGAATAAACTGAATGCTTTGAAAGCCACCATAGCAGGCGCAGGGGTTTGGAGATCATGGTTTCAGGGTACATCTAAGTCAATTGGCATAAATAAAATCTATTAAGAAAACATTCTACATCCCACTTTGGAAAGTGGTGTCTGAGGTCTTAAACGCTAGCAAGTGGCCACCTAAGGTACATCAATTGGTCTCAAACCACCTGGATCAAAGGAGCATGAAGAACACCAAGGACACAAGGTAATTATGAGCCCAAGAGAAAGAAAGGGCCACATAAACCAGAGACTATATCAGCCTGAGACCACAAAAACTAGATGGTGCCCAGCTACAACCGATGACTGTCCTGATAGGGAACACAACAGAGAACCCCTGAAGCAGCAGCAGAGCAGTGGGATGCAGACCTCAAATTCTCGTAAGAAAACCCAGACTTAAGAGTGTGACTGAGACTAGAAGGACCCCAGTGGTCACGGCCCCCAGACCTTCTGTTGGCCCAGGACAGGAACCATTCCCAAAGCCAACTCTTCAGACAGGGATTGGGCTGGACAATGGATTGGAGAGGGATGCTGGTGAGGAGTGAGCTTCTTGGATCAGGTGGACACGTGAGACTGTGTCGGCATCTCCTGCCTGGGAGATGAGAGGGTAGAGGGGGTTAGAAGCTGGCAAAATGGACACGAAAAGAGAGAGTGGAGGGAGGGAACAGGCTGTCTCATTAGGGGGAGAGCAATTGGGAGTATGTCCCACCCAGTGCCGTCGAGTCGATTCCGACTCATAGCAACACTATAGGACAGAGTAGAATTGCCCATTAGAGTTTCCAAGGAGTATGTAGCAAGGTGTATATAAGTTTTTGTGTGAGAGATTGACTTGATTTGTAAACTTTCACGTAAAGCGCAATAAAAATAAAAAAAAAAGATCATATAAAATAATGCATGTGACAGTACTTTATAAAATATGATACAAATGGTAGATGTATTGTCCTCATATGTGTTTGAGGGAACAGTAAAGACAGCTTGATATTAATGGGGCATCTCTGCATGGTATAAAAAACCCAGGACTCACATGAAAAGATGATCGATGCCATTAGCCATTAGGGAAATACAAATCAAAACCACAACTGAGATACCATTTCATACCCACTAGGATAGCTATTATCAGAAAAACAAAAAATAACAGGTGTTGAAGAGGATGTGGAGAAATTGGAACCCTCGACCATTTGTGGTATGACTGTCAAATAGTGCAGTTTGGAAAACGTTGGCAGTTCCTTAAAATGTTAAACACAGAATTACCATATGACCAAGCAATTCCACTCTTGGGTTATTCTCAAAAGGATTGTAAGCAGGGACTTAAAACAAATACGTGTACACAAATGTTCTTTGCAGCATTATTCACAA
Source organism: Elephas maximus indicus (assembly GCF_024166365.1). NCBI lineage: Eukaryota > Metazoa > Chordata > Mammalia > Proboscidea > Elephantidae > Elephas > Elephas maximus. The sequence continues at coordinate 88,430,944 of NC_064821.1, read as the reverse complement.
TAGACAAAAGGTGAAAATAATCCACATGCCCATCAACAAATGAATAAACAAAATGTGGTATACCTATACAACGGAATATTATTCAGCAATAAAGGGAAATAAAGTTCTAATACATGCTATAATATGAATGAACCTTAAAAACATTATGCTAAGTGAAATAAGCCAGACATGAAAGGACAAATATTATATGATTCTACTTATACGAAATATCTAGAATAAGCAAATGCATAGAGACCAAAGTTTATTAGTGTTTACCAAGGTGGGTGGGAGAGGGAAACTGAGTTATTGTTTATAGGGCAATGAGTTTGTTAAGGGTGATGAAAAAAATTTGTAAATGGGTAGTGGTGATGGTCGTACAACATGATGAATGCAATTAATGCAACTGAATTGTATGTGTAAGAGTCTCTAAGATTCTATTATTATGTTTCGAATCCCTCAAACTGACACATTGCTAAAGAAGATATTTCCTAAAGAGCTTAAAGTAACGCTTGAATATATTTGAACAGAGAAAAAGATCTTGAAGTATATTCTCAAATTGCAAAGAAAGCTGTACATACTGAATCCAAAAGAAATAATCTCAGTTCCTTCTCTTTTCCACATAGCAATCTTCTAAAGGTATTACATAAAAAATGAAATGCTACCATTCACATGGACCCATGGGGAGTCACTTCCTATATGTATTACTCATTATTCAAAATGACTAACCCCACAAAATATTTCCAAAGAAAAGACAAAGGCCATGTGTCCAAAGGCAGCAACCACTTCCCCCACAAGTAAATATGCAAGCCAAGAGTCACAAGACTGGTATTTGTCCTTTATATCAACAGTCACCAGCATGGAAGAGATGACTGTGGGTCAAAACTATCTCTGCCTGAGGCAACTCCCTCCCTGAGTCTCCCTCGCACTTTCTACTGAATTTTTACTCCACCTTCAGATCTTCAGTAACCCACTCAGCCAACTGTAGTGAGATATTATAGTTTATATATATATTTGTGTGTGTATACATACACACATTCCTTTCCCACTCCAGCAGCAGCCCTCTTCCCAGAGAAGGAAATAGTCTCCAAGAAACATAACCTTCTACTCCACTAGAAGTAGACATAGGGTTGGGTTTTGGAGACAAATAACTTCTCTACTAACTTTTCAAATCAAGGAGGGGAAAAAGGGCATTCTCCACCACTGAAAGACTAAATGTCTTTTATCTAACTTACAATTAAAAACCTCATGGTGTGACTAAGAAATAGCACTGCTTGGGGTGAGGGTAGGAAGGAAGAACAATATTCTAGGGCCTGCTCAGAATCCACTGCTAATGACATCACATCACAACCAGTTTTCACAGGATGAAAAAGGAAAAGGAGTATTTTTAAACTAATTATTGAAGTACAGTATAAATGCGGAAAAGTGCACACAAGTGTGCAACTTGCATTTTCACAAACTGAAAACACTTGTGTTAAACAACAGCCAAATCAGAAAACCTAACATTACCATCACCCCAGAAGCCTCCTCAGGCGCCCCCCTTCAAGTTACTACAGCTACCTCTCCAGGGAAACCACTGTACTGATTTCTAACATCAGAGATCAGTTTTGCTGTTTTGGCATTTTGAATGGAATATTCAGTACATACTCTTGTATCTCACACTTGTGCTCAACATAGGTCTACTTCGAATCCCAGAAGGCAAAAAGTAAATTGGGAAGTTAAAATATTTTAAGAGATAACAGCTAGGAAATTTCCAAAACTACTAGTAATAGAAATGAATAAACATGTATATGAAGCACAAGGAGTCCCTGGATGACAAAATTGGTCTAGTGCTCAACTGTTAGCCAAAAGGTTGATGGTTCAAACCCACCCAGAGGCACCTTGGAAGACAGGCCTGGCGATCTGTTTCCGAAAGGTCACAGGCGTGAAAACCCTATGGAGCAATTCTTCCGTATTTTTGCAAATAATGCACCCACAAATATGCTGCACCTAGGAAAATAATGCACGAGGGGGTTGCGCGGTTGGCAAAAATGCATACTGCGCCATTATTTGAGTAAAACACAGTACTCTGCACACACGGGGTCCCCATGAGTCAGAATCGACTTGACAGCAACTAACAACAAGGAACTTGATGGACAGAGGTGGATAATGACACTTGTGAATGGGAAAATGCTAGAGGAAATGAATAAGTATGGGAAAATCATACACAAAAATGCAATAGACTGGTGTAGCTGCAACAGAGAATAGGACTATATGGGACAGGGAGAAGAAGAGGAGGGACAAAAATGAAACATATCACTTCAATTACTCTCTTGATGAACTATTTTACTGTTATTAAAAACTGGTGGGTACAAATCTATATTTTTCTTTACTTTTATCACACTTCCCACAGAAAAGAACAAGGAAACATGGACTACCTGAAAAAAATAATTAGGTTACATCTTTGTTCATATGTCATCATCTTTTTTAAAATGAAATAAGTTGCAAGAAAGATTGAAACGTTTGTAATCTACGTGGTTCTTGGCAATTTTATTTGCCAAGAATAAAATCCAAACTGAATCATATCTTGCAGAATGATTATAATCCATTATGATATTAATAATTTTCGAAATAGAAAACTATCTCAAGAAATGTTTGTCAAGAATAATGCTTCTCAAACAGAATAACCAAAATGGACACACTGAGACTGTTCACACATTGTGAAGAATGTAACCTATGTTCCTGAACAACTTGTGGAGAAATTGTTGAATGGGAACCTACACTGCTATGTAAACTTTCACCAAAAACAATATTATTAAAAAAAAAAAAAGTCTGACTAGAATAGTTACAAAATACACATTAACAATGACAAAGAATCCTGACAGATTGGAAATTAGGAAGACAGGGCCTTCGTGGGTTACAGAGTAGCTGAAGGGTGTTAGGATTAGATGTGTGGGGTTAGCTGCCAAAGATCCAAAATGAAATAGAATATCCCAACTGCCATAAGTTTAGTAAACTCTGACTTAAAATTTAACCCTGCCTCATTGGAGATAAAGATTATAACAGGACATATAAGAAATGGCTGTCAGAATAGTCAGCATGTCTTAAAAAAAAAAATAAGGGACCTTGTTCACTCCAGGAAAGAACATTTTAAGACATTAAATAAGGTCATTAAACTCAGGGAGTGAAGGAAACTGATTCATTAAGCTGCTTTTATTTGATGGACTTGTCACCTCTGCTAGATAAATAAAAATCATGTTAAGACTGATTCTCAATGTGCATTACACTGTCATCTGTCCTTCAAAATAAGTAAGTACTCCTGAATGATGACACTTTATATACTTTCTTTTTTGAACAACAAAGGCAGAAAAGGGGGTGCTGGGAATGGTATTGTACAACTTTTTGCCACAGGACAATAATCTTATCCTCAATTCAGAACCTGGGAAATTGGTCTCTCTATGCAATAATGGCTCTAAGAGAGTTGTTGGTAAAAATTTGTTTTCTGTCACAACAGAGAACCCCTGAGGGAGCAGGAGATCAGTGGGATGCAGACCCCAAATTCTCATAAAAAGACCAGACTTAATGGTCTGACTGAGACTAGAAGAATCCCAGTGGTCATGGTCCCCAAAACTTCTGTTGGCACGGGACAGGAACCATTCCCGAAGACAACTCATCAGACATGGAAGGGACTGGACAATGGGTTGGAGAGAGATGCTGATGAAGAGTGAGCTACTTGTATCAGGTGGACACTTGAGACTGTGTTGGCATCTCCTATCTGGAGGGGAGATAGGAGGGTAGAGAGGGTTAGAAACTGGCAAAATTGTCACAAAAGGAGAGACTGGAAGGGCTGACTCATTAGAGGGAGAGTAAGTGGGAGTATGGAGTGAGGTGTATATAAGCTTATATGTGACAGACTGACTTGATTTGTAAACGTTCACTTAAAGCTCAATAAAAATTATTTAAAAAAATTTGTTTTATGGTGGCTATTCAGTTGACCTTTCGAGGTTAAAATCACCTCCTATAAAGTTGATTTGAAAAGAGGACAAATGTAACGCAACTTCTTACATTCACAAGAAACATCGACTTCAAATATCTCGCACTGCAGATGTGCCAAAAGTAGCTGTAGGATGAGAGTCAATTTATATCATAAGGAAGACCACACCTGAACTACTTCTCAAGTAAAACAATGTCAACCCATACAACAGATTGAGGGTCCTCTAGTTTAAAGGGAAGATGCCAACACATAATTTCCCAGAAGTCCTTTTGCCATTAAGATCTAGAGATGTTGAGTTGGGTGACCGTGCAGTCTGAAACCACTACAGCTCTTTTTCTAACATGCAGAAAGCAGCTTGAGAATGAAGCCAATACACAGAAGAAGACACAAGTGCAGCAAAGCCAAAGAAGAGACACTAGAGGAACCAACTCTGAAATCCATCCAACCTCTGGACTTCCTCTGTGAGCTAATATATTTCTCTAATATTTAAACCACTCAGAGTTTTCTGTTACTTACACCTTAGCGTATCCTAACCCATATTTCTAGCTTTGCCATTTATACAAAAAAAAAAAGTTGCCTGTGCTCGAGGAAGTTACTGAGTTTCATAGATTTGTAGAAAAGGCAAATCAGAAAACCCTCCACCATCTTACTACTATTACTCCCATCCAATCCGTTATTGCCTTAGTTTCATAATACTGCAGTCTTTGTCCTCTATAGTCTATTCTCAACATACAAGCAAAGTACAGAAACGGAAGCACTGAGAGTTTTTAAAATTTTACCATAGTTCTACAGCCAGAAAATGGTAGAATTATATATTGAACCAATTTTCTGCTTTCTTTCAAATAATCTGTACCTGAGCATGCAGATAATACCTACTTGCCATCAATATCATGATGACTGAATGAAATAATATATAGCTGAACAGTATAGAACACAAAGCAAAAAAAAAAAAAAATTTTTTTTTTTTTTAAAATAGAACACAAAGCAGGCCCATAATAAATACTGATTCTTTCCTTGCGCTATTACTTTAACCTGAGTCAAGTAGAGTTGGAATTGACTGGTCAGTAACTAACAACATACTTAGAAGTAGTTCAACAGGATAACATTTAGCCACATTTCAAGTTACTGCAGTAAAGTTTCATGGTACACTTGAGATGTGGCAAACATAAGAAAGCTCTTATTTTCTTACATAAGGGGGAGAATATTCTTTTTTTTTTTTAATTTACCTATAACTGAGGTCACTGTATTAAAGTCTAATTTTTCCCTCCAAGTGGTTATGCAACCACCCCAATAATTCTATAATTGTTATTGACTAATTCTTCCTGCCTCCATTAATATGTCTTCTTTAGCAAATATTAAATTATGAAACATACTAGAGTCTATTTCTACACTGTAGTTGTTGTTAGACTCATGGTGATCCCATACACAATGAAATGAAATGCTGCCTGGGTCTCACACCATCCCCTTGTTTGGCTGTAGATCGGGCCATTGTGATCCATAGGGTTTTCACTGACTTTTTGAAGCAAATTGCCAGGCCCTTCTTCCTAGTTCATCTTAACCATTGAAACCTGTTCAGCACTATAGAACATGAAAGTCTCCACTGACAGCTAGCTGTGCATGAAGTGCACTGGCCGGAAATCAAATGTAGGTGTCCCTCATGGAAAATGAATGTTCCCTGACCCCATTTCTACCCTACTATTTACTATATTTCTACGTTTATTTTGCTTCATATCTACATATGCTACATATATTATTTTTGCTTCAAATCAGGTTCAGATTAGCCTAGCCTTTTAAGTTGTCCTGGATATCCTGTCAGAACTTCAGAATCATTTTGTCTATTTTTTAGAATTATTCCCACTAAGTCTATAAACTTAAATCTTTACAATGTTATCTTTACCATGATTGTCTCCCTATTCCACATGATATGCCTTTCCTTCGATAGCTCTCAAAATATTTCATAGTTTTCTTCATATTGGACAGGCATTCTTAAGAAAGCTATTTTTGGTATTTTGGGAATTTTGTTGCTAATAGGAGTGGAATCTTTTTCTACTCTATTTTCTGATTGGTTGTTGCTGGTGTGTTAGAATGTTATGAGTTTTCTAATCTTCCACCTGGCCATTTTTCTGAAATCTTTTGATTCTAATAGACTTTTAGTTGATTCCTTTAACGTTTCTAGAAAAATAGTTATCTCAATATCATCTACAAATATTTATTCTTATCCAGTAGTCTTGTGTTTTTTTTTTAATTTTTTTATTTATTACACTACCCAGAACTTTAAAAACTTTATAAAGTGATAATGGTGAGAACAGATATCTCTTTTTTTTTTTTTTTTTTCTACTAATTCATTCAATGGAGTATTTGGTTTATACTTGACTTTGTTCTAGCCACTGGAGAGAGAATGGCGAACAAAACAGACGAAGTCCTTGCTCTTCTGGAACTGATAAATACACTAGTAGTAGCAATGCCACCTCCAAAAAAACCTGGCAAAGTAAGTTCAAGGATCAAAGTTGGTTGTATCTTGGCTGATTTTCTAGGAAACTTTTAGGAAGTCTAACTTATTCACCAAAAAGCAATGAGAGGCTAAAACATTCATTTGGATTTTCAGTTTCTGATGTGAGGTTCCCCAGTAGATCACTTGTACCACTGGGCACACTTAAGCTTTTGTATGTTCATGTATGATGACTAATGAGATAATGTATAGCCTAACAGTACAGAACACAAAGCATGCACACAATAAATACTAGTTCTTTCTTTGCACTATTACTTTAATCTGTGTCAAGCAGAGTTGGAATCGACTGACTGGCAACCAACAACAATAACAACATACTTAGAAGCAATGCAATAGGATAAAACTTATTTTTTTTTAAGTTTCATATTATAATTTACCTATTTAAAACAAATACTCTAAACTACTTTGAAGCGCTGTTTCTATTTCAGAACGTTCCAATGCAGTCTTCTGGAGAATAAAGTTTAAAGTAATAAAAATTACAAAAAAAAAAAAAAAAAGGTAAAGCTACAGGGAAATACCCTCCAATATATGTAATCTGGCTGTTCCGAATTCCTGCTAGATAGAAACAATGACTCAAAAGGAAGGGCATTAGCAAACAGGGTAGCAGATATTGGAGATTGACTCAGTCACGTGGGAGAAGTTGATGATTTTAAACAAAAAAACAGGCACAATAATTGAAAAATACTCCCCATTCAACAAATGAATTCCCTTTCTGAATCCTGCTACAATAATACAAGGCAATGAAGGAGAATTAAAGGTATAAATGGGTAATGCAATTAAACGTGCTTTTAGAAAAAAAGCGTTAGCAGCTACCTGAACATAAACCACTATTTATGATAGGTCTTCTGAGTATAAATACTTCTGAAAATGCCCCCAAGAGATCAGGTAACAAATCTTATCCAACCAACTGTACTAACAGGAAAAATTAAAGTAAGATGCTTGGAAATGCTGGTGGTGTAGTGGTGAAGAGTTCGGCAGCTAACCAAAAGGTTGGCAGTTTGAATCCACCAGGCACTCCTTGGAAACCCTATGGGGCAGTTCTACCCCGTCCTATAGGGTCGTTATGAGTCTGAATCGACTTGACAGAAACGGTGTTTTTTTTTTTTTTGGTTTACTGGGGTTTTCTGTTATTGGCTTTAAAGCCTGAGTCATAGTAAAGAACTGTTGAAGATTTAGTGGGTGCTCCTAGTGGGCTGTAAATGTTTATAACACCATTAATAAGAAGTATATTAATGTATGTTGCAATTTAAAAATACACTCCATACCTGAGAACTACAAATATTTGTTGAAATTCTGCCAATTGTACAAATTTCCTCTCTGAGGATTTTTAAGAAGCTCAACTCTTGTTAATTCATTATAACTAAAAAGACCACAGGTACTTTGTACAAATAAAGTGCTTTACAAATGTCAAGCAAATAAAACGAAAACAAGAAATAGCTACATTTCATGACAAGACCCTCATAGAACAATTTGATTAGCTCACTGTTTCATACTGGAATCTTCACTATGTCAATTTTTAAGAATATTCAGCGATGAACTAAAGTCAGTTTGTTCTAACAGTAAGAGTATTCCAGGATAATCTACTTTATAAAGCATGAAAAAATTAATAATCAAACTTAAAACAAGTAAAAATAAATTTTTAAAAAATCAAATGAAGCATGGCATGTATCCTTTTAGTGCTGAGGGCATTCATTAAAATTTAGTTAAATACTGTCTGTCGGTGTCTCTATCTCCTCCTCATTGTTCTACCTTACCTCTTCATGTGCCAAATTATCCAAAGACCTAAGGAAGGTAAGGCTTCCAAAATAGCTGCCAGAGATAGACATAAAGATACAATAGACAGGTAAGCGAGCTGATGATTTCGAATAGTTCTTAAAACTATGTGTAGAGTCAAACATACATTACATATACATGTAACTTAATTAAGGGAGTGGGGAGCAAGCAATGTGGTCAGGAAGACTATGTTTACTGTAAACTAACTGTCAGCAATGATGTCTGATATCCAAAAATAGGCTTATATCCTACATAGGTCTGATTTAATTACTCCACTCACTTAATATAATGTAAGTAAGCCCAGGTAGCATTTTCCACAGAAGTAAAATGTCTTAGACAAATTCTCTAACTATACATGAGGGATTAAGAGAAACTCAGTGGTACTCCACCCTGCCTCCTGCCTCAAGTGAATTAAATAAAATTGAAGCAATCTGTTGAGAACATTTTCAAAAGACACTGAGAGGAAATAATAAAAAAGGCTTTCTTTTACTCACCTGTAGCCCTCTCCTTCGCAGAATATTGGAATCATCCATAACAGATACCAGACAAAAAAAGCCACTCCCCAGACAGTCAACTACTAGTGTCTACTACTGCTTGCTTACTGCAGGATAATGAGGCAAACAATCAAGCCAGCAGACCATGCTGTGCCCACTAACCCACTCTCTCAGTCCAGCGTAAGTACACAATCACTGCCTCAAAGCAGAGCCATGTCTTTCTTCACACAGGGGGCAGATATGTCTCATCTGAATCACTGCCAAAATAAGAAAAAATATTTCATATTTCTTTTCCATACATATCCCTTTGGTTGAAATTATCTGAAGTACCAAGAAAAAAACGAAGGTCCCAGAAAAAAAAAAGAATTCCAATCTTTGTTTGATACACTGACTTCACTGCTTATTAAAAAGGTTTGGCAAACAAAACAAGACAGTCTCCACCTACAGCTGCTAAGCTTATAAAATCCATGTCACGTTTTCCTTTCCAAAAACAAAACCATTCCACATACATTTATAAAAAGGTAATAATTCTTCAGAAATACAAAGAAAAATATATTATTCTGATGCCTGTATCTTAGGCTCAGACTGGTATAATACCAGTTATTGTTTTGACTAAGTCGGCAAAATTCCTTTCATCCTTTGTATAGACAAAGCAAATGTCAGATTCTTTCGTTACTGTCACAGGCTCTTTTGTTTCTTTATCTCTAGATGCGCTGGGTCTTCACTTCTTGGACAGTCACGAAAGCCTCTTTCTTCAGGAGCTTAGATCATTGCTAAGGTCGGTTTTCCTGCTCTTTTATGTCCTGGAGGGGGCTAGTACATGTACACGTGTTGTGAGTTCTGAGCATGGACGAATTCATTCATCTATTCATTGCTGATAGTACTGTCACAGGAAACGCTCCCCATTCCAACAGATTTCTAAAGGGGCACAGCATGAAAAAGTCTAGTTTTACCAGGCTTTAATAATCTCAGAATTGTTTCCTTGGTCACTGGCTGCCATTTTCAAAGAAGGACTTCAGCCAAGTTTAAAGAAGCCTCTGTCTCTTAATTTATGGTTCAATATACATCTATACATACATTTTAATTTCAAGAGTGAAACGTTATTTCTCATAATTTTGTCACCTTAACATTTCACCAGCAATTCTTTAAACTTTCCAATTTTATAGTAATTAGCAAAATCCCAGTAAATACTGGGAAAAAGTCAGGCAAGGTGGTGATTTTTCTAACAAGTCACAAAGGAATTGTTAGGGAAGGTAGCACTGTATTTTTAGGAAGAAAATTCAATATATTATCTTCCAATTCAAAAACACTGCTCTTCAAACTATAGGACATGCTACAAAAAATAATCACTCTCCAAAGAATTTCAGGAGACATTAATCTAAATTTCCTAATTTGCCAAATAAAAGTATGTGCAGGGCACTCAGAATCAGAATGTTACACTCCCTAAGGAGTAACTATGGAATAACTATAGGGTAGATTTAGTCTGTACCCAACAAGATGGAAAAGCTGTTCCTCCGAAAATTATGACAGCTGCAACCAACAGTCAGGGGCTTGAAGGAAGGTCTATTTACAAGATCTTTTTTGATCTTTTTACAACTGACTCTAGTCACAAGAGCTAGCCATACTGCTGAAAATAGCACGGAAAATAGGATCTATCTCCCTTACATTCAGCAGAAATTTTCTAATCCTTAGCACAACCAGTGTGGTCTTTCATTGTGAGAGCTAATAAATCCACATTTCCATGGACTCCTTCCATCTGCTGCTTTAAACAACTAACGGCTGGATTATGTCTATGGGGAAAACAAACACAAGACCTGAGCAGAGAGCTGGTTTGCATAGGGTGTACTAGCAGTATACACTATATGAGTGTCAAGCCACACAGGTTTTTAAAGCTATAGGACCTCTCTATAAAAATAGGTTTTATTAACTAAATTATATACATGTATCAGCAGAGAGGAAGTAGGAACAAGCCTCTAATCCATTCAACCCTGTAATTGGTACAAACATAAAGCATCAGCTAGACAGATGACAGAATCAAAATTAAAACTCTTCATTCATTTACTAATTCAGGAATCACTTACTATTCTAAGCACTGAGATGGACATGGGGAAAGATTACCCATAAACTAATAATTCTATTCTAAAACAAAAACTCCACCGCCATTGAGTTGATTCCAACTCATAGCGACCCTAAAAGACAGACTAGAACTATCCCATAGGGTTTATAAGAAGCGGCTGGTCGATGTGAATTGCTGACCTTTTGGTTAACAGCTGAGCCCTTACCTACTGCACCACCAGGGATTCAATTCTATTCCTGAAGAGCTCAAACCTAATGGGGAAGGCAAATACAAATAAGAAATTATGACACAACGTGAGAAATTCTACAACAGAGTTTTGGCAAAGGGCTATAAAAGTGTCAAACAGGGCTCAATTCTTTACATTGGGAAATCTACAAAAAGGCTTCCAATGGAAGTGCCATTCCATCATTGAAAGTAATGCTATAGGATTATCAACCCTTGGACAAGACAGTTCCCCTTTCAACAGCTTACAAATGTTCAACCAGTCCTCACTATCTACAAAATTAAATACAAACTTCTGCCCTTGGCATTCAAGGCACCTCATAACAGAGAAACAATCTCCTTTATCTCCAGCACTGCCTTACGCTAACCTTACCCTTCCTATCCAAAAGAACAGTGTACTGCTTCCTGGACACATCTCCTTACCTTACCTGTAGTTAAACAGGAATGTAACCATATAACTCATAAGGTTGTTGAAAGGAATAAATTAAACAATATACGTCAGTGATTCTTAACCTTGTCCAGTATCTCTAATGACAGATTTTAAAAAATAAAACCCACTGCCGTCAAGTTGATTCCGACTCATGGCGACCCTATAGGACAGAGTAGAACTGCCCCATAGAGTTGTCGAGGAGTGCCTGGTGCGTTCGAACTGCCAATGTTTTGGGCTGACAGCCGTAGCACTTAACCACTACGCCACCAGGGTTTCCAATGATTAGAGTGCCCCAAATCTCCTCCTACAAATTACTTTCTTTAAAGCCTCGTATTGTGTTCTTAAACTTCATACAAATTTTACATTCTTCTCTCTAATAGATCTTTATTTGTTAAATACTAAAATAATATTTGTAATTACTGATTCAGTTGCAGGAGACTGAAGTATAACCAAAAGGGTAAGAGGAAAGTCAAGACTGAAATATTGTTAAAGAAGCCAAGAAAAGAGTGTTCAGGGACTGCTCAACAATAACAAAGGCTGCCTAGAGGCACATCACTGAAGAATGCCCACTGAATATACTGACTTAGAAATAACTGGTGCCCTTTGTGGAGCCCTGGTGGCAGTGCAGTGGTTAAGAGATACAGCTGCTAACCAAAAGGTCAGTAGTTCAAATCCACCAGCTGCTCCTTGGAAACCCTCTGAGGCAATTCTCCTCTAGCCTGTACGATTGCTATAAGTCAGAATTGACTCAATGATACGCCAGGTTTGGTGCCCTTTGTAAGAAGAGTTTCAAAGGTGGATGGGTAGTAGAAGCAGAAGCCCTACAGTGGGTTGTACAGTGAATTGAAGAATGAGTAGAAGATGAAGAAATAAAGGTCGTGAACCTAGACAACCCTGCCATTTTTTCATTTAACTCTTCCATTTTTTTTTTTTAATTTTTATTGTGCTTTATGTGAAAGTTTACAAATCAAGTCAATCTCTCACACAAAAACTTATACACACCTTGCTACATACTCCCAATTGCTCTCCCCCTAACGAGACAGAATTTGGGGTCTGCATCCCACTGCTCTCCTGCTCCCTCAGGGGTTCTCTGTTGTTTTCCCTGTCAGGGCAGTCATCGGTTGTAGCTGGGCACCATCTAGTTCTTCTGGTCTCAGGCCAATGTAGACTCCGGTTCATGTGGCCCTTTCTGTCTCTTGGGCTCATAATTACCTTGCGTCCTTGGTGTTCTTCATTCTCCTGTAATCCAGGTAGGTTGAGACCAACTAATGGATCTCAGATGGCCACTTGCTAGCGTTTAAGACCCCAGACACCACTCTCCAAAGTGGATGCAGAATGTTTTCTTAATAGATTTTATTATGCCAATTGACTTAGGTGTCCCCTGAAACCATGGTCCCCGAAACCCTGCACCTGCTACGCTGGCCTTTGAAGCATTCAATTTATTCAGGAAACTTCTTTCCTTTTGGTTTAGTCCAGTTATGCTGACCTCACCTGTGCTGTGTGTTGTCTCTCCTGTCACCTAAAGTAGTTCTTATGTACTGTTTAATTAGTGAATACTCCTCTCCCACCCTCCCTCCCTCCCCCCTGTCGTAACCACCAAAGAATATTTTCTTCTCTGTTTAAACCATTTCTCGAGTTCTTATAATAGTGGTCTTATACAATATTTGTCCTTTTGCAACTGACTAATTTCACTCAGCAATAATGCCTTCCAGATTCCTCCATGTTATGAAATGTCTCACAGATTCATCACTGTTCTTTATCGATGCGTAGTATTCCATTGTGCTCTTCCTTACTCTTCACAACCAAACTTTTCAAACTTACAAGTTATTCTTGAAAAGGGAAAAAGGGATAAGACTCAGAGCATAAACAGAGATAGGAGGAGGAATACTTCTTTCACTCCAACAGAAGAAAAGGCAGGTACATAAACAAAATATTTGTAAGCTTAGTGGTAAAGAAGCTAAAGAAGTCCCCAGATGTAGCTATTTTCTCTGTGAATTAAGTAGGAGGGTAACCAGCAGAGAACAAGGAGACTGGAGATTTGAGACGAACAAAGAAGGTTGGAAAGCGCTAATATACAGAATGAGAAAACTAGTTAGAGAAACAGTACGACTGCTCCATTGTGTGGCTTTCTTTGGTGGACTATAATAATACAAAAACAAACTTTTAGCCATGAATTTACCTGATGGTTTGACAAAACCTGTAGCAAAGATTTATGACATTAACTAAACAGTTTAAAAATTAATTAATGGACTAAGCTAAAATGGAAGGAAAACAAGATTTAAAAATTGGAGGAAATTTTTGTTGTTGTTAGGTGTTGTCAAGTCAATTCCAACTCATAGGGACTCCACGCACAACAGAACAAAGCACTGCCTGGTCCTGCGCCATCCTCACAATCATTGTTATGCTTGAGCCAATTGTTGTAGACACTGTGAATCTAGTTCATTGAGGGTCTTCCTCTTTTTTTGCTGACCCTCTACTTTACCAAGCATGATATCCATCTCCAGGGACTGGTCCCTCCCGATAACATGCCCAAAGTATGTGAGAAGTCTCGCCATCCTCACTTTTAATGAGCATTCTTACTGTACTTCTCCCAAGGCAAGTTGTTCATTCTTCTAGCAGTCCATGGTTCATTCAATATTCTTCACCAACACCATAATTCAAAGATGTCAATTCTTCTTTGGTCTTCCTTATTCATTGTCCAGCTTTCACATGCATATGATGCCAGGTGCACCTTAGTCTTCATGATGACATCTTTGCTCTTCAAAACTTTAAAGAGGTCCTCTGCAGCAGATTTACCCAATGCAATGCGTGTTTTGATTTCTTGACTGCTGCTTCCATGGCTGTTGATTGTGGATCCAAGTAAAATGAAATCCTTGACAACTTCAATCTTTTCTCCGTTTATCATAATGTTGCTCATTGGTCCAGTTGTGAGGATTTTTGTTTTCTTTATGTGGAGGTGTAATGCATGCTGAAGGCTGTGGTCTTTGATCTTCATTAATAAGTGCTTCAAGTCCTCTTCACTTTCAGCAAGCCAGGTTGTGTCATCTGCATAACGTAGGTTGTTAATGAGTCTTCCTCCAATCCTGATGCCCCATTCTTCATATAGTCCAGCTTCTCAGATTATTTGCTCACTATACAGATTTTAAGTATGGTGAAAGAATACAACCCTTGTGCACACCATTCCTGACTTTAAACCACATGGTAATCCCCTGTCCTGTTCAAACTGCATCTTGGTCTAAGTACAGATTCCTCATGAGCACAATTAAGTGTTCTGGAATTCCCATTCCTCCTAAAATCATTCATAGTTTGTTAGGATCCACACAGTCGAATGCCTTTACGTAGTCAATGAAACACACGTTAATATGTGGTATTCTCTGTTTTCAGCTAAGATTCATCTCACATCAGTGATGATATCCCTGGTTCCCCATCCTCTTCTGAATCTGGCTTGAATTTCTGGCAGTTCCCTGTTGACGTACTGCTGCAAACATTTTTGAATTATCTTTAGCAAAATTTTATTTGTGTGTGATATTAATGATATTGTTCAATAATATCCACATGCTGTTGGATCACCTTTCTTTGGAATGGGCACAAATATGGATCTCTTCCAGTCAGTTGGCCATGTAGCTGTCTTCCAAATTTCTTGGCACAGGCAAGTGAGCACTTTCAGTGCTGCATCCATTTGCTGAAACATCTCAGTTAGTATTCCAACAATTCCTGGAGCCTTGTTTTTCGCCAAAGCTTTCAGTGCAGCTTGGATATCTTGCTTCAGTACCATTGGTTCTTGATCATATGCCACCTTCTGAAATGGCTGAATGTCAACCAATAAACTTGAGGTGCTAATAAGCCTGAAAACTGTTATAATTTAGGAATGATATAATGAGGAGCTGAAAATCTACCAGGTATAGTAAGGAGGTTATCTACAGTTCTGATTTCAAAAGGATGACAAGGCGCAGAATATGGACGTGAGGAAGGTACAAAAGTGGACTATAATTGATGATGAGTTCAAACAACTGTGATGCCAGGATATTAGGAGGATCCACAGAGGCAGCAATACTTATGATGAGAAGACTCTGGCAGTCATTTGAATAGAACAAGGGGATACTGTGCGGTTTAAAGTCAGGAAAGGTATGCATCAGGGTTGTACCTTTTCACTATACTTATTCAATCTGTATGCTGAGCAAATAATTCAAGAAGTTGGACTATATGAAGAACGGGGCATCAGGATTGGAGGAAGACTCATTAACAACTTGTGTTATACAGATGACACAACCTTGCTTGCTGAAAGTGAAGAGGACTTGAAGCACTTACTAAAGAAGATCAAAGACAACAGCCTTCAGCATGCATTACACCTCCACATAAAAAAAACAAAAATCCTCACAACTGGACCAATAAGCAACATCATCAGAAATGGAGAAAAGTTTGAAGTTGTCAAGAACGTCATTTTACTTGGATACATGGAAGCAGGAGTCAAATCAAACAATGTATTGCACTGGGCAAAACTCCTCCAAAAGATCTCTTTAAAGTGCTAAAAAGCAAAGATGTCACCTTGAAGAGTAAGGTACACTTGACAAAAGCCATGGTGTTTTCAATCGCCTTATATGCATATGAAAGCTGGACGATGAATAAGGAAGAATGAAGAAGAATTAATGCCTTTGAATTATCGGGTTGGTGAAGAATATTGAATATACCCTTGACTGCCAAAATAACGAGCAAATCTGTCTTCGAAAATGTACCGCCAAAATGCTCCTTAGAAGCAAGGATGGCAAGACTACGTCTTACATACTTTTGGACATGTTACCAGGAGAGATCAGTTCCTAGAGAAGGACTTTGTAGAGTCAGTGAAAAAAGAAGACGACCCTCAATGAGGTGGATTGACACAGTGGCTGCAAATGGGCTCAACCATAACAACAATTGTGAGGATGGCAGAGGACCGGGCAGTGTTTTGTTCTGTTGTACATAGGGTCACTATGAGTTGGAACCAACTCAACAGCACCAAACAACAAGACTTAAGATGACAAGACTCTGATAACTGAGTCTAACATGCAAGTGGAGGAGTAATTAGAAACTTAGTAGATACAACAGACAGGAAGGGAATGATTTAGACATGAATAAGGTCTGCTAAAAAAAATTACCCTAAATAGTCATACTGAATCCTGCCTCAAATAAATTTGACTGAAAAATACATGAGCTAATTTAAGTGATGATGTTATCCATTAACAAATTATAAACAACATTGCGAAGAATGGGAATTGTGCTCATGAGGACCGGGTACCTTAATTGTGCTCATGAGGAACCTGTACCTAGACCAAGAGGCAGTCATTCGAACAGAACAAGGGGATATTGCATGGTTTAAAATGAGGAAAGGTGTATATCAGGGTTGTATCCTTTCACCACATTTATTCAATCTGCATGCTGAGCAGATAATCTGAGAAGCTGGACTATATGAAGGAGAATGTGGCATCAGGATTAGAGAAAGACTCATTAACAACCTGTAAGAGGCAGATGACACAACCTTGGTTTCTGAAAGCAAAGAGAACTTAAAGCACTTACTGATGAAGATCAAAGACTACAGTTACATCTCAACATAGAGAAAACAAATATCCTCACAACTGGACCAATAAGCAACATCATGATAAACACAGAAAGGATTAAAGTTGTCAAGGATTTCATTTTACTTAGATCCACAATCAATGCCCATGGAAGCAGCAGTCAAGAAATCAAGCAACTTATTGCATTGGGCAAATATGCTGCAAAAGACCTCATTAAATTGTTAAAAAGCAAAGATGTCACTTTAAGGACTAAGGTGCACCTGACCCAAGCCATGGTATTTTCAACTGCCTCATAGCATGCGAAAGCTGGACAGTGAATAAGGAAGACTGATGAATTGACTCCTTTGAATTATGGTACTGGAGAAGAATATTGAATATATTATGGACTACCAGAAGAACAAACAAATCTGTCTTGGAAGAAGTACAGCTGGAATGCTCCTTAAAAGCAAGGATGGCCAAGACTTTGTCTTACATACTTTGGACTTGTTATCAGGAGGGACCAGTGCCTGGAGAAGGACATCATGCTTGGTGCATCAGAGGTCAGTGAAAAAGAGGAAGGCCCTCAACAAGACGGACTAACACAGTGGCTGCAACAACGGGCTCAAACAAAGCAACAATTGTGAGAATGGCGCAGGACTGGGCAGTGTTTCATTCTGTTGTCCGTAGGGTCACTGTGAGTCAGAACCAAGTCGATGGCACCTAACCACAAAAACAACAATTTAAATGAAATCCTTTACTTCACAAATGGATAAATTAGGATCCAAAAAGGAAATGTAATCTGTTCAGAAATAATATAGCTGGAATTAGAACATACAGCTTTAACTAAATACAAGAGATGGAGCAGCATTTCCTATCCTAGGAAGGATAAGTAAAACAACATTTTCATCAGCTTCTCTCACATACGTTAATCTGGTATTGATGAGATTATTCAGTAACAACTAGGTAAAAATTAGAACATTTGCAGAAATAAATAAAATTAAGTACATAAATTGTTGGAGTAAGTTGCATCTCTGTAGGCTTTCAACATAAGGTATCCTTTTATTTATCAGAAAGTGAATAAAGTTTATGACTAACCACATACAGAAAGCTATAAGGAACTTTACATGGCAAACAAAGCAAAGTGAGCAAAATGAAAAAAGTAACTTCTGTTCCAAAACCTAAGTCCCGGAGGCAGTCTCAAACGAAGAGGGCCTTTCTCACCAGGCCTTGGCGTGATGGTTAAGAGCTACAGATGCTAACCAAAAGGATGACAGTTGGAATTCATCAGGCACTCCTTAGAAACCTTATGGTGTGGTTCTACTCTGTCCTTTCGGGTCCCTATGAGTTGGAATCCACTCGACGACAATGGGTTTGGTTTTCGGTTTTTTATCACAGTTTAGGCCAGCACTGCACTCAGCACAGAGCAGGGAACCTGGAATCTCTGTGGTCTGTGGTAGGTTTTCAACAAAGATTCTCTTTTGTTTCTTTCTTGAATGGAAACTTAATGAATCAAATAAAATTCTCTCTAAATAGAAAAGCCCTTTTTCAGAGGAAAAATATGCTCTTGAAGGTAAAAAGTCAGTGATTTTCCTAATACCATGCTAGAATATTATTGTACAATTTACACAGGCTTACAATTAAGATTCCTCACTCCAAATTTACTGTCTTTCGAACGTAATCCCCCTGTGATTCATTTATTCCACAAACTAAGCACCTCCTATGTATTAGGTACTACTTTGGGTTCCAAAGGTAGAACTGTTAATAAAAGAGATAAAAATCTCTGACCTCTTACAGCTTATATCCAAGTAGTATAAACCAGTAAACCTGCTGCTGTTGAGTCAATTCTGACTCATGGCGACCCAAAGTGTATCAGCATAGAACCGTGTACCACAGAGCCTTAATGGGCTGACTTTTTGAAAGCAGATCACCAGGCTTTTTTCCCAAAGCATCTCTGGGTAGACTCGGACCTCCAACCTTTCTGTTGCAGCCAAGCACATTAACTATTTGCACCACCCAGGGACTCAAGTATGTGTAGCAGACATTAGACATTAGAAGATGATAAATGCAATGAGAAAATAAACTAGGGATGGGGACAAAAATTTGGGATGGATTTTTCATTCAAATTCGGTATGTAAGATACTGAATATATTGATGAAAAAGTTATTTTAATATTAAAGTAAAACAAACACTTGAAACAGGTACTAATTCCCTTGCTAAAGTATTGTTTAAAATAAATAATCGAAACATACTCCCCACATACAATGCACATCTTCTCCCCAGCCCAGCCCACCACCCCCGTGACAGTACACTCAGGCATACACATTAAAGCATTACACTCATATAAAGAATCAGGTCTAAAGGTTAAATTCTCCTCACTTAGTTATATAATTATGCTTTGTTCCTCCTCAGTATAACTGCAGATTTATTTCGCTCTGACTTAAAAATTAGGATTCTCCCAAGAGTTATCTCTTCAAAAGACAGAATACACATTTTTTTTAAGCATTCAGAAGCAAAGTAAACCAAACCATATGTAATGCTCAAAGAATAAAGTATCTGGATAATAAAATATAAATCTGAAGAAATGCTAATAAAAGGAGAGAAGAAAATGAACAAAAACACTGATGCCTAACTAACATGTGCAATTCCACTGACCTCACATTTGTCAACCCCACTTGAATTAAGGTGTATCTTGTTGGAAAGGTTTTCTCAAGACTTCTTATATGCGAAATCACATATTGGTTCCATTTATTCATTTATGTATTTCCTCATCAAACATTAATTAGACATTTACTATGTACCAGGCCCTGTATCCTCAGAATTGTCTCCCTCAAGAAGCTCACATTAAAGGAAAAAAAATTAATAATAATGATAATGCACTGTGTCACTTGCTGAGGATACCCAAAAAACCTACTGCCGTCGAGTCGAGGAGAGCTATTCCCACCTTCAGCAGGGGCAAAACATAAGATTATAATAAAAATTAATCCGAGCTGAATTTCTGAAATCCAAGAGAAGCCAAAAATCCAAAACCATAAGAAAAAAGGCATTGCCAGTCCCAAACTAGGCTCATGAAGTCAGCACTACCAAAATAAAAACTCAGTGTTTAAAAATAAATAAGTTCTAGCTGAAGCAATAAGGTAAGAAAAGGATATATAAAAAGCATACAAACTGGAAGGAAAAAAAAAAACTGTCCTATTTGATTGCCTACATGATTGCCTATGCAGGAAACCCGAAGGAATGTACAAAAAAAACTCCTAGAACTAATAAATGAGCTCAGCAAAGTAGCAGGAAACAAAATCAACTCTAAAAACTCACTTATATCTATATACTAGCAATAAACACGTGGAAACCAAAATAAAAATATCATAAGCAATTGCAAAAAAAAAAAAAAAACCTAAGTATAAATCTAACAAAACATGCACAGGATATGAGCATTACAAAATGATGAAGGGTGAAATCAAACATATAAATAAATGGAGACACATAGTATGTTCATGGGTTGAAAGACTTAAATAGTAAAAATGCCAAATCTCCCAGGTTGATCTATGGGTTTAATGTAATTTCTATCAAAATCTCAGCAAGATTTTTTACAGCTATAAACAAGCTTATTCTAAAATTTATACAAAAACACAAAAGAACTAAAACAATTTTGAAATAGAAAAAATAAAGTGGAAGGAATCCCTCTACTCAATGTTCACACTTGCTACATACACTGCTGTAAGCCATCGTGCTGACCCCCAACTCACAGTGACCTCATGCACAATGGAACTAGATGCTGCCTGATCCTGCAACATTCCCATAATTGGCTACAAATCAGACCACTGTTATCCATAGAGTTTCACTGACTGATTTCCTAAAGTAGGTCATCAGTCCTTTCTTCCTACTCCATCTTAGTTTGGAAGCTCCACTGAAACTTGTTCAGCATCATAGCAACACACAAGCCTCCAGTCACAGACAGATGGGTGCTACATTTGAGGTGCACCGTCTGGTAATCAAACCTGGGTCTCTTGCATGGAAGGCAAGAATTCTACCACTGAACCACCACTGCCCCCAACACTTACTATATAGCTACAGTAATCAAGAGAGTGTGGTGCTGGCAGAAGAATAGACACACAGAAAGAGATGGGGCAGAAAGAGATTCACACAAACATCCCCAACTGATTTTTAACAAAGGTTGAGAAGTAATTCAATGGAGGAAGGATGGATCTTTCAACATATTGTGCTGGAGCAAATGGACATCCACAGGCCAAAAAATAAAATAAAACATCTCAACCAGAACTTCACATCAAATGCAAAAACCAGTTCAAAATGGATCATGGATTTAAATACAAAGCTATAAAATTTTAATAAGAAAACATAACCAAAAGCATTCGGGACCTAGGACTAGGAAAAGAGCTCTTAGACATAACACCAAGAGCAAAATCCATAAGAAAAAAATTGACAAACTGGACTGTAACAAAACTCACTTGCTTTGCAAAAGACCATGTTAAGAGAATGAAAAGACAAGGTACAGACTGGGAGACGATATCTGCAAACCACATATCTGGCAAAGGATTTATATCTAGAAATATCAAGAACTCGCAAAACTCAATAGTTAAAACAAACAAAAAAAACTGCAGTCCATCAACAGGTCAATGGTAAATGGTGGTATAGTCATTGTGATGGGTAAGGCTGTGTGTCAAATTGGCTGGGCCATGATTCTCTGTGGTTTGGCAATTATGATATAGTTTAGCAGTAGTATAATGATGTGATCACTTCCATGATGGGATGTGATATAATGTGATCACCTCCATGATGGGATCTGCTGTGAGTAGCCAGCCAGTTGAAAGGAATTTTCCTTAGGAGTGTGGCCTGCATCCAATATAAGTGGACTTTCTGGCAAGGCTCGTGGGCTTTTGCTCGCATTGGATCCTGCAGCTGGCTCCTGTTTGACTGACCTCTGGTTCTTGGGACCTGAGCTAGCAGCTTATCTGCCTGTGGTCTCGCCTGCCAATCTTTGGACTCGTCAGTCTTTGCAGCCTGTGAGCCAGGGTCCTACCGTCTGACATGCCGATCTTGGGTTCACCAGCCCCTGTGACTACATGAATCAGGGGAAGCCTCCAGCATGACCCATATTCCAGACTCTAAAACCATGTGAGCCATTTCCTTGATATAAATCTCTCTATGCATATATTTGGAGCCCTGGTGGCATAGTGGTTAAGAGCTACAGCTGCAAACCAAAAGGTCAGCAGTTCAAATCCACCAGCCGCTCCTTAGGAACCACATGGGGCAGTTCTATTCTGTCCTATATGGTCCCTATGAGTCAGAATCGACTCGATAGCAATGGGTTTGGTTTTTGGTTTTGGTTATATATATATTTATATATTTTGCTGGTGTTGGTTCTCTAGGGAATGTAGCCTAAGACAGCTATACAATGGAATATTGCTCAGTAAAAAAAAAAGAATAAATTATTGATACATGCAACAATTTGGATGAATCTCAAAAGCATCATACTTAGTGAAAAAAGCCAATCAAAAAAGGTTACTTACTGTACGATTCCATTTATTTAATATTCTCAAAATGACAACTTTAAAATCAAACTCATAGCCGTCGAATCGATTCTAGCTCATAGTGGACCTGCCCTATCAGGTTTCCAAGGCTGTAATCTTTACGGAAGCAGAATGCCACATCTCCCTCCAGAGGAGTGGCTGGTAGGTTGGAACTGCTGAACTTTCAGTTAGCAGCCAAGTGCTTAACCAACGCAACACCGAGGCTCCTTGACAACACTATACAGAAGGAGAAAAGATCACTGGTTGCGAGGTGATGTTAACAGTGATGGGGGTGAAGCTATAAATGTATAGCACAAGTGAGTTCTTTTGTAATCACGGAATAGTTCTGTACTTTGTGGTAGTGGTGATTACACAAATCTACACATCGGATCATGTTGCACAGAACTGCATACACACACCATTAAGTCTCCGCAAAAACTGAATAGGTCTGTAGTCCAGTTAACAATACTTATACTAATGTCAATTTCCTGGTTTTGATGTTGTACTAGAGTAATATAAGACTGTCACCATTGGAAGACGCTGGGTAAAGGGTTCAAAGGATTCTTTATACACTATTTTTGAAACATCCTTTGAGTCTATAATTATATTAAAAAGCTAAATAAAGAAACAAGCCTAAACTAAATGCTTAACTCCTACATTTTCAATTTACTGTATCCCTAAAAATGCTATTCTTCATTCCCAAGACACCTATAAATATGAGGGAACGTCTTTCCACTTAGAGTTTTATATTTCCTTTGTCAGATCAGATGTCCCACTTTAGAATTTGAAAATAAGGCCAAATAGCTTTGAGAGATGCAAAGGAAAACAGACAGTCCATTTATTCACTTTGCCAGGAGCAATCTTAGTCCCTTCAGCTCAGGTAGTTCATTTCAAGTGGGGCTGAAAATTAAGAGGTCAAATGGAAAAAGAATAAGTGAGGTGAAACTGCAAAAATTACTACCATTTTTTAAAATCTAGGTAAAAGTTTTAAGCGCTCATAGAATGGAAAATCAATTAATAGCACGTTACATCTTTTGTTTACAGTGTAAATTTTACACTATCAAGACAGAAAAATTCCCAACACCTTTCAGAAGCAGAAAATCACGTCAGTATCCCTTTGTATTTTGCTTATAGAATAGGTTTTGTTCTTCCAGTTATATTCTAACAACTATGCCCAACAAGACAAAGGAGTTCTTTCAATCCAAAATTGACATATAATTCAAGACTTTAAAGGAACTGGAAATCATATAATTAAATTCTGACTCCTAGTGTATCTCCCTTGTCTTAAAGGCCTGGATGACTTAAAATTACAATGAGCTTCATTGTAATAACTATTCAAAACTGTTACTAAAAAATCATAGATTTAAAAAATGAAAACATAACAGGGCACACGTATTTACCTCCAATCTCTCCTGAGACTCCAAAAACCTCTTTAACAACTCATAAGATAAACAGAAAATCATTAAGGGTTTACGCACACACAAAAAAAACCTTTAACACCACCATCAGCCAACTTGCGCTAATTGACATTTGTAGAACACATGACACAATAGCAGAATATGCATTCTTTTCAAATACATATGAAACATTTACCAAGATACACCGTGTTATGGGCCATAACACAAGAATCAGTAAATTTAAAAATTTAAGTCACACATGTGACTGACCACAATGGAAATAAGTTAGAAATAAACAAGAGATATAAAAAATTATCTAATATTTTAAAGCTAAATAATACACTTACAACTCATGAATCAAAGAAATTAAAATAATTTCGAACTGAATGAAAACAATCAAAATTTGTGGGATCAAAAGAAATGTATAGCACTAATCACCTATATTAGAAAAGATTCAATCCAATGACCTCACCTTCCAATTTAAGAAATTACCAAGAGCAAATGAAACCCAGTGTAAACAGAGGAAAGGAAATAAAAAAGATAACAGCAGAAATCAATGAAATAGAAAGCTTAAATATATACACAAATAAATAATGAAACCAAAAGCTGGATTTTTTAAAAGATAAATAAAATTGTTAAGCCTCCGGCCACACTGATTAGGAAAGCAAAGAAGAAACAAATTACCACTATCAGGAATGAGAGATAACAACTTTAAGCCAATAAATTTCACAAATTAGATGAAATGGGTAAGTCCTTAGAAAGACGTAATCTACCAAACCTGCCTCAAAAAGAAAATGTAAAAATCCTAAATCTATAAGAGAAATTAAATTTGTAGTTTAAAAACATTTCCACTAAGAAAACTACAGGTCTAGGTGGCTTCACTAATAAGTTCTACTAAGCATTTAAAAAAGAAAAACACCAATTATACCAAAACTCTTCCCAAATATTGAAGAAGAGGGAATACTTCCCAAGACATTTGATGAGGTCATCATTACCCTGACTCCAAAACCAGATAAAAACATTACAAGAAAACTGCACATTAATATCCCTCATGAAACAAACCAAAACTACAAGAAATACTAAAGGGAGTTAAAGGGAGTTCTTTGGTTAGAAAATCAATAGTATCAAGTATCAACCCATGACTAGAACACTGGGCAGAGCAACCAGAATTCAAACCAGACAGGGAAACCCCAAAAAACAAAGCAAGAGTATATTTTTAAAAAAGCTCAAAACATGGCAACAGCAATGTTGTTATATAAAAAGAAGACAACATTAAAATAATAAAGAGGGACTAAGAAATGTAATCATACACCTTTCATATGGAGAGGAAGATACAGTGATACAAAGAAATAAAAGTTAGGTTTAAATTTAGAAAAATAGGGGTAAATAACAAGGTAACCACAAAGGAGAAAAACTATCCCACTCATCAAAATAAAATACAAGGGAAAAATACAGACTCACCAGAAACAAAATCAACAAAAACAAATATGAGGAAAGCACAATACATAAAGGTAATCTACTCAGCACATAAAATTAAGTGGGAAAAAGAAAATGTCAACAACATACACACACACAAAAAAAATGATAGCACTGAATTCATACCTATCCATAATTACCCTGAATGTAAATGGACCAATAAAGAGACACAGTGGCACAATGGATTAAAAAAAAGATCCATCTATATGCTGCCTACAAGAGAAACACCTTAGACTCAGAGACACAAACAAACTAAAACTCAAAGGATGGAAAAAAATACATCAAGCAAACAACAATCAAAAAGAGCAGGAGTGGCAATATTACTTTCTGACAAAATAGACTTTAAAGTTAAATCCATCAGAAAGGATAAGGAAGGATACTATACAATGATTAAACAGACAATACACCAAGAAGATATAACCATATTAATATTTATGTACCCAATGACAGGGCTGCAAGTTACATAAAAAAAAAACTCTATCAGCATTGAAAAGTGAGATAGACAGCTCCACAATCATAGTAGGAGACTTCAACACACCACTTTCAGTTAAGGACAGGACATCTAGAAAGAAGCTCAATAAAGACATGGAAGATCTAAATGCCACAATCAACCACCTTGATCTCATAGACATATACAGAACACTCCATCCGACAGCAAGCAAGTATACTTTCTTTTCTAGTACACATGGAATATTCTCTAGAATAGACCACATATTCGGTCAAAAAGCAAGCCTTAGCAGAATCCAAAACATTGAAATATTACAAAGCATATTCTCCGACCAGAAGGCCATAAAAGTGGAAATCAATAACAGGAAAGGCAGGGAATAGAAATCAAACACTTGGAAGCTAAACAATACCCTGCTCAAAAAAGACTAGATTATAGAAGACATTAACAATGGAATAAAGAAATTCATAGAAACCAATGAGAATGAAAACACTTCCTATCACAACCTTTGGGACACAGCAAGAGCGGGGCTCAGAGGCCAACTTTTACCAATAAATGCACACATACAAAAAGAAGAAAGGGCCAAAATCAAAGAATTATCCCTACAACTTGAACAAATAGAAAGAGAGCAACAAAAGAAACCCACAGGCACCAGGAGAAAACAAATAATAAAAATTAGAGCTGAACTAAACGAAATAGAAAACAGAAAAACAATTAAAGAATTAACTAGACCAAAAACTGATTTTTTGAAAAAAATCAACAAAATTGACAAACCACTGGCCAAACTGACAAAAGAAAAACAGGACAGGAAGCAAATAACCCAAATAAGAAATGAAACGGGTGATACTACAACATACATGACTGAAATTAAAAGAATCATATCAGATTACCATGAAAAATTGTACTCAAATTTGAAAACCTAAAAGAAATGAATGACTTCCTAGAAACACACTACCTACCTAAACTAACACAAATAGAGGTAGAACAACTAAATAGACCCATAACAAAAGAGGAGATTGAAAAGGCAATCAAAAAACTCCCAACAAAAAAAAAAGCCCTGGTATGGAAGGCTTCACTGCAGACTTCTACCAAACTTTCAAAGAAGAGTTAACACCACTATTAGTAAAGGTATTTCAGAGCATAGAATAGGATGGAATACTACCAAACTCATTCTATGAAGCCACCATATCCCTGATACCAAAATCAGGTAAAGACACCACAAGAAAAGAAAATTATAGACCTATATCCCTCATGAACGGAGATGCAAAAATCCTCAACAAAATTCTAGCCAATAAAATTCAACAACATATCAAAAAAATAATTCACCATGACCAAGTGGGATTCATACCAGGTATGCAGGGATGGTTCAACATTAGAAAAACAACTAATATAATCCACCACATAAATAAAACAAAAGACAAGAATCACATGATTTTATCAATTGATGCAGAAAAGGTATTTGACAGAGTTCAACACTCATTCATGATAAAAACTCTCAGCAAAACAGCAACAGAAGGAAAATTCCTCAACATAATAAAGGGCATTTATACAAACCCAACAGCCAACATCACCCTAAATAGAGAGAGCCTGAAAACATTCCCATTGAGATCGGGAACCAGACAAGGATGCCCTTTATCACCACTCTTATTCAACATTGTGCTGGAGGTCCTAGCCAGAGCAATTAGGCTAGATAAAGAAATAAAGGGCATCCAGATTGGCAAGGAAGAGTAAAATTAACTCTATTTGCAGATGACATGATCTTATACACAGAAAACCCTAAGGAATCCTCAAGAAAACTACTGAAACTTATAGAAGAGTTTGGGAGAGTATTGGGATACAAGATAAACACACAAAAATCAGTTGGATTCCTCTACACCAACAAAAAGAACATGAAAGAGGAAATCACCAAATCAATGCCATTTACAGTAGCCCCCAAGATGATAAAATACTTAGGAATAAATCTTACCAGAGATGCAAAAGACTTATACAAAGAAAACTACAGTACACTTCTGCAAGAAACCAAGAGAGGCTTACGTAAGTGGAAAAACATACCTTGCTCATGCATAGAAAGACTTAACATTACAAAAATCTCTATTCTACCAAAAGCAATCTATACATTTAATGCAATTCTGATCCAAATCCCAACGACATTCTTTAATGAGATGGAGAGACAAATCACCAACTTCATACAGAAGGGAACGAGGCCCCGGATAAATAAGGCATTACTGAAAAAGAAGAACAAAATGGGAGGCCTTACTTTACCTGATTTTAGAACCTATTATACTGCCACGGTAGTCCAAACAGCCTGGTACTGGTACAACAACAGATACATAGACCAATGGAACAGAATTGAGAATCCAGGCATAAATCTATCCACATATGAGCAGTTGATATTTGACAAAGGCCCCAAAAGAGTTAAATGGGGAAAAAGACAGTCTTTTTAACAAATGGTGCCGGCATAACTAGATATCTATCAGCAAAAAAATGATACAAGACCCATACCTCACTCCATGCACAAAAACGAGCTCAAAATGGATCAAAGACCTAAACATAAAACCTAAAACAATAAAGACCATGGAAGAAAGAATAGGGATGTTAGGAGCCCTAATACATGGCATAAACAGTATATAAAACATTATGAAGAATGCAGAAGAAAAACTAGATAACTGGGAGCTCCTAAAAATCAAACATCTATGCTCATCCAAAGACTTCACCAAAAGAGGAAAAAGACTACCTACAGACTGGGAAAAAGTTTTTACCTATGATACTTCTGATCAGCACCTGATCTCTAAAATCTACATGATACTGTAAAAACTCAACTACAAAAAGACAAATAACCCAATTAAAAAATGGGCGAAAGATAAGAACAGACACTTCACTAAAGAAGACATTCAAGTAGCTAACAGATACATGAGGAAATGTTCATGATGATTAGCCATTAGAGAAATGCAAATCAAAACTACAATGAGATTTCATCTCACTCCAACAAGGCTGGCATTAATCCAAAAAACACAAAATAATAAATGTTGGAGAGGCTGTGGAGAGATTGGATCACTTATACACTGCTGGTGGGAATGTGAAATGGTACAACCACTTTAGAAATTGATTTGGCGCTTCTTTAAAAAGCTAGAAATAGAACTACCATACAATCTAGCGATCCCACTCCTCGGAATATATCCTAGAGAAATAAGAGCCTTTACATGAACAGATATATGCACACCCATGTTTACTGCAGCACTGTTTACAATAGCAAAAAGATGGAAGCAACCAAGGTGCCCATCAACAGAGGAATGGATAAATTATGGTATATTCACACAATGAAATACTACTTATTGATAGAGAACAGTGAGGAATCTGTGAAACATTTCATAACATGGAGGAACCTGGAAGGCATTATGCTGAGTGAAATTAGTCAGTTAGTTGCAAAAGGACAAATATTGGATAAGACCACTATTACAAGAACCTGAGAAATAGTTTAAACTGAGAAGAAAAACATTCTTTTGTGGTTACAAGACGGGGGAGGGAGGGTGGGAGGGTGGGAGAGTGTTATTCACTAAGTAGATAGCAGATAAGAACTACTTTAGGTGAAGGGAAAGACAACACACAATACAGGGGAGGTCAGCACAACTGGACTAAACCAAAAAGAAAGAAGTTTCCTGAATAAACTGAATGCTTCGAAGGCCAGTGTAACAGGGGCAGGGGTTTGGGGACCATGGTTTCAGGGGACATCTAAGTCAACTGGCATAATAAAATCTATTAAGAAAAAATTCTGCATCCTACTTTGAAGAGTGGTGTCTGGGGTCTTAAACGCTAGCGTGCAGCTATCTAAGATGCATCAATTGGTCTCAACCCACCTGGATCAAAGGAGAATGAAGAACGCCAAGGACACAAGGCAATTACAAGCCCAAGAGACAGAAAGGGCCACATAAACCAGAGGCTACATCAGCCTGAGACCAGAAGAACTAGATGGTGCCCGGCTACAGCTAATGACTGCCCTGATAGGGAACACAACACAGAACCCCTGAGGGAGCAGGAGAGCAGTGGGATGCAGAGCCCAAAGTCTCATAAAAAGACCAGATTTAATGGTCTGACTGAGACTAGAAGGACCCTGGTGGTCATGGCCCCCAGACCTTCTGTTGTTCCAGGATAAAAACCATTCCCAAAGCCAACTCTTCAGACATGGATTGGACTGGACAATGTGTTGGGGAGGGATTCTGGTGAGGAGTGAGCTTCTTGGATCATGTGGACACTTGAGACTATGTTGGCATCTCCTGCCTGGAAAGGAGATGAGAGGGTGGAGGGGGTTAGAAGCTGGCGAAATGGACACGAAAAGAGAGTGTGGAGGGAGAGAGTGGGCTGACTCATTAGGGGGAGAGTCATTGGGAGTATGTAGCAAGGTTTATGTGAGTTTTTGTGTGGGACTGACTTGATTTGTAAACTTTCACTTAAAGCACAATAAAAATTATAAAAATTTAAAAAACTTGGTCAGTAAAAACATTACGAATAGCAGTGAAACACTGTCTGATTTAGTGCCAGAAGATGAGCGCCCCAGGTTGGAAAGTGCTCAAAATATGACTGGGAAAGAGCTGCCTCCTCAAAGCAGCGCAGACCTTAATGACGTGGCTGGAGTCAAGCTTTAGGGACCACCATTTGCCGATGTGGCATGACTCAAAATGAGAAGAAACAGCTGCAAACATTAATACAGAAAAATGGAATGAGCAAAGTATGAAACTAGGAAAACTGGAAGTTGTCAAAATGAAATGGAACACATAAACATCAATATCCTAGGCTCTGGTGAGCTGAAATGAACTGGTATTGGCCATTTTGATTCAGACAATCATATGGTCTACTATGCCAAGAATGACAAATTGTAGAGGAATGGCATGTCATTCATCATCAAAAACAGCATTTCAAGATCTATCCTGAAGTACATTGCTGTCAGTGATAGGATAATATCTATACACCTACAAGAAAAAAAAAAAAAAAAGACCATTTAATACGACTATTATTCAAATTTAAGCAGCAACCACTAAGGCCAAAGATGAGGAAATTGAAGATTTTTACCAACTTATGCAGTCTAAAATTGATCAAACACGCAATCGAGATGCATTGATAATTACTGATGACTAGAACATGAAAATTGGAAACAAAAGAAGGGTTGGTAGTTGAAAAATATGGCCTTGATGATAGAAATGATGCTGGAGATGGCATGATAGCATTTTGCAAGACCAATGACTTCTTCATTGCACATACCTTTTTCAACAACTTAAACTGCGACTATACATGTGGACCAGACTGAATGAAATACACAAGAATCAAATCAACTATATCTGCGGAAAGAGATGATGCAGTCAGAACAAGGCCACGGGCCAAGTGCAGAAGAGATCATCAATTCCTCCTATGCAAGTTCAAGCTGAAGCTGAAGAAAATTTTTAAAAGGCCACGAGAGCTAAAGCAGACCTTGAGTATACCCCACCTGAATTTAGAGACCATCTCAAGAATAGATCTGACAAGCTGAACACTAATGACCAAAGACCAGACAAGTTGTGGAATGACATCAAGGACATCATACATGAAGAAAACAAAAGGTGACTAAAAAGTCAGGAAAGAAATAAAAGACCAAGATGGATGTTGGAGAAGACTTTGAGACTCGCTCTCAAATGTAGAGCAACAAAGCAAATGGAAGAAAAGATGAGGTAAAAGATCTGAACAGAAGACTTCAAAGGGTGGCTCAAGAAGACAAAGTAAAGTATTATAATGACACGTGCAAAGACCTGAAGTTAGAAAACCAAAAGAGAAGAACATACTCAGCATTCCTTAAGCCAAAATAACTGAAGGAAAAAATTCAAGCCTCAAGTTGCAATACAGAAGGACTCTATGGGCAAAATATTGAATGATGCAGGAAGCATCAAAAGAAAATGGAACAAATACATAGTTAGTCACTGTGCCAAAAAGAATTGGTTGACGTTCAACCATTTCAGGAGGTAGCCTATGATCGAGATCTGAAGATACTGAAGGAAGAAGTCCAGCCTGCACTGAAGGCATTGGCAAAAAACAAGACACCAGGAACTGACGGAATACCAATTTAGATACTTCAACAAATGGATGCAATGCTGGAAGCTCACTCTCGACTATGCCAAGAAATTTGGAAGACATCTACCTGGCCAACCAACTAGAAGAGATCCATATTTGTGCCCGTTCCAAAAACAAGGTGAGCCAAGAGAATGTGAAAACTATCGAACAGTATCATTAATACCAGGCACAAGTAAAATTTTGCTGAAGATAATGCAAAAATGGTTGTGGCAGTACATTGACAGGGAACTGCCAGGAATTCAAGCTGGATTCGAAAGAGGACGTGGAAAAAGGACTATCATTCCTGATGTCAGATGGATCTTGGCTGAGAGCAAAGACTTACCAGAAAGATGTTTAACTGTGTTCTACTGACTATGCAAAGACATTCGACTATGTGAATCCTAACAAACTGTGGATAACACTGTGAAGAATGGGAATTCCAGAACACTTAATTGTGCTTGTGAGGAACCTGTATATAGGCCAAGAGGCAGTCATTTGAACAGAACAAGGGGATACTGTTCCCTTTGGTGGTTTAAAATCAGGAAAGATGTATGTCATGGTTATATTCTTTCACCATATTCAGTCTGCGTGCTGAGCAAATAATCCGAGAAGCTGAACTATATGAAGAAGAACGCAGCATTAAGATTACGGGAAAACTCGTTACAACCTGCCATAAGCAGATGACACAACCTTGCATGCTGAAAGTGAAGAAGACCTGAAGTACTTACTGATGAAGATCCAAGACCATAGCATTCAGTGCAGATTACTCCTCAACATAAAAAAAAAAAAAAAATTTTTTTTTTTTTTTTTGGGAAACAAAAGTCCTTACAACTAGACCAATAAGCAACATCATGATAGCTGGAGAAAATACTGAAGTTGTCGAGGATTTCATTTTACTTGGATCCACAATCGACACCCATGCAAGCAGTCAAGAAATCAAATGACATATTGCACTGGGCAAATCTGCTGCAAAAGAACTCTCTAAAGTGTTAAAAAGCAAAGCTGTCACTTTGAGGACAAAGGTGCATGTCGTAGTCATCTAGTAATGCTGTAACAGAAATACCACAAGTGGATGACTTTAACAAACAGAAGTTTATTTTCTCACAGTCTAGTAGGCTAAAAGTCCAAATTCAAGGCATTAGATTCTGGGAAAGGCTTTCTCTGTCAGCTCTGGAGGAAGGTCTTTGTCATCCATTTTCCCCTGGACTAGAAGCTTCTCTGTACAGGAACCCTGGATCCAAAGGATGTGCTCTACTCCCAGCACTGCTTTCTTCATATATGAGGTCACCATCTCTCTCCTCACTTCTCTCTTTTGTATCTCAAAAGAGATAGGCTCAAGACACAATCCAATCTTGTAGATTGAGTCCTGCCTTATTAATATAAACTGCTGCCTATCCCTGGAAACCCTGGTGGCATAGTGGTTAAGTGCTACAGGTGCTAACCAAAGGGTCAGCAGTTCGAATCTGCCAGGCGCTCCCTGGAAACTCTATGGGGCAGTTCTACTCTGTCCTATAGGGTTGCTTTAAATTGGAATCGACTCCACGCCACTGGGTTTGGTTTGGTTTTGGCTGCCTATCCCACCTCTTAGCATTATAGAGGAAGGATTTACAATACATAGGAAAATCACATCAGATGACAAAATGGTAGACAATCCCACAATACTGGGAATTATGGCCTAGCCAAATTGATACACATATTTTTGGGGGGACACAGTTTAATCCATGACAGTGCACCTGACCCAAGCCATGCTGTTTTCAGTTACCTCATACGTCTGTGAAAGCTGGACGATAAATAAGGAAGACTAAAGAACTGAAGCCTTTGAATTATGGTATTGGTGAAGAATACTGAATATACCATGGACTTCCAAAAGAATGAACAAATATGTCTTGGAAGAAGTACAACCAGAATACTCCCTAGAAGCAAGGATGACAAGACTTCATTTCACGTACTTTGGACATGTTATCAGGAGGAGTAAGTGCCTGGAGATAGACATCATGCTTGACAAAGTATAGGGTCAGGAAGAAAAGAGGAAGACCCTCAATGAAATGGATTGACACAGTAGTTGCAACAATGGGCTCAAGCATAACAATGATCATGAGGATGGCACAGGACCAGGCAGTGTCTTTGTTCTGTCGTACACAGGGTCACTATGAGTAGGAAGTGACTTAACCGTACCTAATAAGAACAACAAATGCTGTTTTAAAAACAGTGGATGTTTGTATTTTTAAAACACGAAAATGCCCCCAAAAGTTTTTTTTTCTACTCAACCCTAACCCCTAAGGTGGAGCCCTGGTGGTGAAGTGGTTAAGAGTTCAGGCTGCTAATCAAAAGGTTAGCAGTTCAAATCCACCAGGTGCTCCTTGGAAACCCTATGGGGCAGTTCTACAGTGTCCTATAGTGTCGTTATGAATCGGAATCAATGGCACCGCAACAGCTTTAATCCCAAAGTCTTATATCTGGGTCCAAACCCACCATGAGCTACTGAAGAATTACTACCCTTTCAATTTCCATTTGGAATTTAGCACGTAGTAGTTTTTTATTTTTCAAATTTTACATAATTAAGTTTGTCTTTTTTTTTAAAGGTATCATTTAAAAGTCAACAAAATCTTTTGCCCTTGAGTCAATTCTGATTCATGGCGACCCTATGTGTTACAGAGTAGAACTTTCGAGTTCCATAGCTGGCTGTAATCTTTATGGACTGTCTAACATGGTGCTGCTGGATGGATTAAAACCATCAACTTTTTGGTTAACACTCAATTACAAACCATTTCCACCATCCAGGGGCCTTTAGGTATTTACTTACGATAAAATTCACCAAACTTCAGTGTGTATTATCTTTAACTTCCCATTCTCTCCTCCACCCCATCTACTAGTAAGCACTAATCTTTTACTTTGATGTAGTTACCTATCCTAGATATTTCATACAAGGAGGATCAAACTACATTTGTCTTTTTGTGCCCAGCTTATTCCATGTAAAATATTATTCTCAAGGTTTGTCCACGTGGTGGTGTATATCAGAATTTCATTCCTCTTTACAGTTAAAGAATATTTCATTGTATTTACATAGCACATTCAGTTTATTTATTCCTATGTTGACAGAGCTTTGGTTATTTCCACCTTTGGGCTACAGTCAATAATGCTGCAATGAATATTGGTGTATGTCTTAGGTTGGCTTCTCTAGAGAGCCAAAACCAGCAAAGCATATAAATATATATAGAGATTTATATCAAGGAAATCGTTCACATAGTTGTAGAGGCTAGAACGTCCCAAGTCCGTAGGTCAGGATAGAGGCTTCCCTTGAATCACATAGCTGCATGGGCTGGCAAACCCAAGATCAAGAGGTCAGACAGCAGGGCTCTTGCTCACAAGCTGCAAAGATCAACGAATCCCAAGATTGGCAGGAAAGACAGAAGGTAAGCTGCCAGCTCAAGTACCAAGAACCAGAGGTCTGACAAACAGGAGCCAGCTGCAGGATCCAGAGCGAGCAAAAGCCCACAACCCCTGCCAGAAAGTTCCCTTAACACTGGATGCAGGCCACACCCCCAAGGAAAATCCCTTTCAACTGACTGGCTACTCATAGCAGATCCCATCATGGAGGTGATCACATTATACTAAATCTCATCATGGAAGTGATCACATCATCGTACAACTGCTAAACTATATCATAGCTGCTGAGAACCATGGCCCAGCCAAATTGACACACAACCTTAACAATCACGGTGTATATGTATCTGTTTTGGGTGTCTGTTTTCAATTCTTTTGGTAATATACCTAGGAATGAAACTGCAAGGTCGTATGGTATTTCTACATTTAACTTTTTGAGGAACCACCAAACTGTTTTCCACATGAGTTGTACCCATTTTATATTCCCACCAGCAACATATAAACGTCCTGATTTCTCCTCTCCTCATCCTCTCCAACACTTGTTGTTTCCCATTTTTCCCATATGTGCCATCCTACTGAGTATGAAGTGGTATCTCATTGTGGTTTTGATCTGCATTTCTCTGATGACTAATGATGCCTTTTCATGTGCTTGTCAGCCATTTGTATATCTTCTCTGGAGAAATGTCTATTCGAGTACTTTGTCCATTTTTTAACTGAATTATTGATCTTTTGTTGGTGAGTTTTAAGAGCTCTTTATACATTCTGGATATTAAACCCTTATTAGGTATGTTTTCAAAATATTTTCTCCTGTTCTGTAGGCTGTCTTTTTACTTTCTTGAAAATATCCCCTGACGCACTAAAGTTTTTAAATTTGCCAATTTTTCTATTTTTTTTTTCTTGTTGCTCATGTTTTTGGTGTTACATCTAAAAATGTATTGCCTGAAAGAATATCCTAAGCTTTACTTCTATGCTTTCTTCTAAGAGTTTTATGGTATACCTCTATACACCTACCCCTCACTTATCAATTGTCGCATTATCTGACGTTTCACGTTGATGACAATAGTAAAATCTACCCTCCAGCTATTTTGTGCATTAATGACATACATTTGGCAGTAATGAACACTGAGGTGCGAGGCGACAGTAACACTGGCTGATGGTTAAGGTTATGTGTCACCTTAACTGGGCCATGATTCTCAGTGGTTTGGCAGTTGATGTAGTTGTCCTCCATTTTTGTGATCTGATGTGGTCATCCTCCATTTTCGCATAATGCCAATTTTCACATAGTGACCTGTTGATAACGAAGAGTGGGTGTATTTAGGTCACTGATCTATTTTCCATTAATTCTGGCCTATGGTGTGAAGTCTAGGTCCAGCTTCATTCTTTTGCATGTGGAAATCCAGTTGTCTCAGCACCACTTATTGAAGTTGCCTTTCCCCATTAATGGACTTGGCACCTTTATCGAAAATCACTTGGCCATAAATGCATGGGTTTACTTCTAGGTTCTCACATCTACTCTATTGGTCTATATGTCAATCTTTATATAAGTACTACACTGTTTTTATTACTATAGCTCTGTAGTGCAATCTGAAATCTGAAAATGTGTAAGTCATTCTACTTGTTTTTGTTGTTGTTTTTTCAAGATTGTTTTGGTTATTTGAGATCCCTTGCATTTCCACATAAATTCAAGGATCCATTTTTCTATTTCTGCAAAAAAAAAGGCTGTTGGACTTTAATAGAAATTGTGTTCCATCTGTATTGCTTGAATAGGACTAACATTTTAATTAACAATATTAAGTCTACCAATTCACAAACACAGGATGTTTTTCCATTTAATTAGGTCTTTTTAAAATTTCTTTTAGCAATGTTTTGTAGTTTTCAGTGTACTAATTCTTTCGCCTCTTTGGTTAAACTTATTCCTAAGTATTTTATTCTTATTGATGCTACTGTAAATGATTTTTTTTAATTTCCTTTTCAGATTTTTTATGGCAAGAATGTAAAAATACAGCTAATTTCATGCAATCTTACTGAATTTTTTAATAAGTTCTAACAAATTTTGTGGATTCTTTCAAGTTTTCTATATATAAAACCATGCCATCTGAACAGTGATAATTTTACTTCTTTCTAATTTGAATGACTTTTATTGCTTTTTCTTGCCTAATTGCACTGAAAGAATTTCTAGTACTATTATGACTAAAAGTGGCAAAAGTAGGCACACCTTGCCTTGTTCCTGATCTTAAGGGAAAAAGTTTTAGTGTTTCACCACCAAGTATGATATTAAACCAACAAACAAACAAATCCATTGCCGTCAAGTCAATTCCAACTCACAGCAATCCTGTAAGGCAGAGCAGAACTGCCCCACAGGGTTTCAAAGGCTGTAATTTTGACAGAAGCAGACTGCCACATCTCTCTTCCACGGAGCACCTGGTTGATTCAAATCGCTGACCTTTTGGTTAGCAGCCGAGTGCTTAATCACTGCACCACCAGGGCTCCTGAGTATGATATTAGCTATGGGATTTACATGTATGTCCTTTATCATGATAATGCA
Organism: Elephas maximus indicus; assembly: GCF_024166365.1. Taxonomy (NCBI): domain Eukaryota; kingdom Metazoa; phylum Chordata; class Mammalia; order Proboscidea; family Elephantidae; genus Elephas; species Elephas maximus. The sequence goes on along the minus strand of NC_064821.1, from coordinate 88,393,118 downwards.
TTGAATTTTGTCAAATGCTTTTTCTGCATCAACTGAGATGATCATGTGGGATTTTTTCCCCCTTTATTCTATTAATGTGGTGTATTACATTGATTGATTTTCATATATCGAACATCCTTTCATCCCAAGAATAAATCCCACTTGGTTATGGTGTACAATCCTTGAAATACACTGCTGAATTTGGTTAGCTAATATTTTGTTGAGAACTTCTGCATCTACATTCATAAGGGATATTGGTCTGTAGTCTTCTTTCCTTGTAGTACCTTTGTCCAGTTTTGGTGTCAAGATTACACTGGCGTCACAGAACAAGTTAGAAAGTGTTCCCCCCCATTTTTTAGAAGAGTTTGAGAAGGACTGGCGTTAAATCTTCTTTAAATGCCCAGTAGAATTAATCGGTGAAGCCATCTATTACTGACCTTTTTCTTTGCTGAGAAGTTTGTAAGTACTGATTCAATCTCCTTAGCTAAAGGTCAGTTCAGACTTCCTATTTCTTCTTGAATCAGTTTTGGTAGATTGTGTGTCCATAGGAATTTGTCCATTTCATCTAGGTCAACCAATTTACTAGATAAACTATGCATAGAATTCTCTTATAACCCTTTTTTATTTCTGTAAGGTCAGTAGTAACATCCCCACTTTCATTTCTGATTTTAATAATTTGAGTCTACTGTCTTTTACTCGTAGTCAATCTAGCTAAAGGTCTTTCAATTTTGTTGATCTTTTCAAAGAACTAACTTTTGGTTTCATTGATTTTCTCTACTGTTTTTCTATTCTCCATTTCATTTATCTCCACTCTAATCTTTATTATATGCTTACTTCTGCTACCTTTGAGTTTAGTTTGCTCTTCTCTTTCTAGTTCCTTAAGGTGCACAGATGTTCCTATAGGGTCGCAGTTATGATAATGATTTGAGGTTATCTTTTTTTAATGTATATACTTACATTACATCCTGTAAGTACACATACATTAAAAAAAATAATGCTTAAGCTGCATCCTGTAAGTTTTGGTATATTGTGTTTTTGTTTTCATTCATCTCAGAGTATTTTCTAATTTCCCTTGTGATTTATTCTATAACCCACTGATGGTTTAAGAGTGTGCTGTTTAATTTCCACGTATTTGTGAATTTTTCGGTTTTCCTTTTGTTACTGATTTCTAGTTTCATTCAACTGTGATTAAAAAAGATACATGATATTATTTTAATCTTTTAAAATTCATTAAGACTTGTTTTGTGGCTTAGCATGTGGTTTATTCTGAAGAATGTTCCACCTGCTTTTAAGAAGTGTTGTTTAAGTCCTCTATTTCCTTATTGATCTCCCGTCTAGAAATTCTATCCATTATTGAAAATTCTATCCATCTTGAAGTCTCTAGCTATTGCTGTAGGACTATTTGTCCCTTCAATTCTGCCACTTTTTGCTTCATGCATTTTAGGGCTCCATTAATAGATGCATATATGTTTATAGCTGTTAAACCTTCTTGCTGTATTGGTCTTATATCAATATATAATGTCCTCCTTTTGTCTCTTATAATCTTTTTTGATTCAAAGACTATTTTGTCTGACAATAATATAGCCACTTCAGCTCTGTTTTTGTTACTGTTTTTTATGGGGTATCATTTTCCATCATTTTACTTCCAACTTCTTTGAGTCTTTCTATCTAAAGTCAGTCTCCTGTAGGCAGCATATAGATAGATTCTGTTTTTGTATCCAATGTGTCAATCTCTGCCTTTTAATAGGAGAGCTAATCCACTGACACATAATGTGATTACAGATAAAGGACTACTTCTGCCATTTACTATTTATTTTCTGTATGTCTTATGTGTATTTCATTCCTCAATTCATCCATTACTGCCCAGCCCCACACTTTTTTTTATATTTACCTGATTTTGTTGTTGTTGTCTTAGGTCCATCAAGTCAGCTCCAACTTATAGCGACCCTATGTACAAAAGAACATAACACTGCCCAGGTCTGCACCATTCTCACAATTGTTGCTATATTTGAGACCACTGTTGCAGCCACTATGTCAGTCCAACTTGTTGAGGGTCTTCCTCTTTATCTTTTGGTTTCCTTCTTCTTTCCTTTTCTATATATGTACTTTTAGTTATTTTCTTAGTGGTTATCATGTGGATTATGTTTGACATCGTATATTTATAACAACCTAGTCTGAATAATACAAACTTGGTTTCCGTTGTATATAACCACTCTGTCTCTATACATCTCCATCTCTTACCCTTTTAAACGAATGATTTATTTTATAAGAATCGGCACAAAGCTGGTTCCTATGAGGCAGAGGTTAAAGATGTCCCAAATCTCCAACTTTTCCAAACTCCTGTACCACTCACACCTCTAACATCAACTATTCCCCCTCTCCTCAGTACTCTTCCTTCAGTCTTTGGGTTTGCTAACTTGCTGCAATGTCTCACAGAACTCACAAACTGTACTTACAGTTAAGTGGTTTATTAGGGAAGTAACAGGATACAATTTCAGAACAGGAATGCCTCCGAAGGAACAGGAACAACTCAGGATAGAGTTCTTGACCAGGACAGCTTCTTCTTGCCCTCTGCCATTGGGCCCTGCTTGGGGCCTTCTACCACCAGGCCCTCCTAAAGGCCTTTTCAGGCAAGTGTTACAACTCTTAGCTCTGTGGGCCGGCAAATCTCACTGCAGCCATCTTGCGCCAGTCTCCTGGTTCCTGCTGTCTTGCACCACTATTGCTGCATGGCCATCTCTTACTGTCTTCTGTGTTACACCTCGTTCTTCTCTCTCTTTGTGTCTCCCTTTAAGTCTAGTGGGATGGCAAAACTGACCATTTCCCGCGTTAGGGTTCCACACACCTTATTTGCATGGTCCCATTCCCAAACAATTCCACCCACTTTATTTGTATTATTAACAATACTGTCCAATCCCCTTGGTGGACCACAAGCACCTTATTTGCAGAGTCTCGCTTAATTATTTTGTAGGAGTCACAAAACCATGCATGGCTAGTAGGGCCATACTGAGAGGGGACTGGTCAGTTTGTGGCCCCCACTGGGAGGGGCCGTGCCTTGAAACTGACAAGGAGTTATGTATATATATGGAGCCAGCCTCACAGAGGTGTTCCAGGCAGGAAGAAAAACAGCCAGGAAGAAGGAAGAAAGAAGAAGCAGAGAGAGAGGGGAAGCAAAAATCTCCTAAAAGAACTGTAACATTGGTTAACAGCTGTAACGTTGAAGACAGCAAGAGGCCTGGAAGTGGTCCAGTGGCAGAGACAGTGGCAACAGGCTGTAGGGCCAAGAAGAGAGCACATCCTCAGGAGGTGTAGAGGTGCCTGTCCCCAGTGAGCGGAAAGCAGCCTGTCCTCAGGGGGCTGAGAAGAGGTCTGCATGGCAAATAGGAGCTGAGAGAGCTGTCCTGCACTGAAGAAGGAAGACTTTGACAACATACATCCTGGTCCTGATCCTGAGTTGCAACCTGTTGATCCACATCCTGAGATGTACCGTTTCTTAATAAACCACTTAACTGTAAATGCAGTTTGTGCGTACCATGAGACTATGCAGCGAATTGCTAAACCCAAACGGTGGAGGGAAGAGGGTTGAGGGGAGGGAGAGTAGCTACTATCAGAGATGGAGCAGTACAGCAACTTGGAGAATGTGGAAATCTGGGCTATATTTGACCTCTGCCTCTTAGGAGGAATTGGCTTCATGCAGATTCTCATATTTAAACTTATTCATATAGTACCACTGAAGGAATATAGTAAGAAAGGGGCTTGTTATACAAGATGAGTTCAGAGAAGTAGGCAGGGATAAGACAATATGCTGCCTGGTAGGTCACTGTTACAGATTGAATTGTGTCCCCCAACAATATGTGCATCCACTTGGCTAGGCCATGATTCCCAGTATTATGTGACTGTCCACCATTCTGTCATCTGATGTGATTTTCCTGTGTGTTGTAAATCCTACCTCTATGATGGTACTGAGGTGGGATACAGGGAAGTTATAATAATGAGGCAGGACACAATTTACAAGATTGGATTGTGTCTTGAGCTAATCTCTTTTGAGATATAAAAGAGAGAAGCGAGCAGAGACAGGGCAACCTCATATCACCAAGAAAGCAGTGCTGGGAACACAGCACGTCCTTTGGACCTGGGGCTCCTGTGCGGAAAAGCTCCTATCCTAGTCCAGGGAAGATTGATGACAAGGACCCTCTTCCAGAGCTGACAGAGAAAGCCTTCCGCTGGAGCTAACGCCCTGAATTTGGACTTCTAGCCTACTAAGCTGTGAGAGAATAAATTTCTGTTTGTTAAAGCCATCCACTTGTAGTATTTCTGTTATAGCAGCACTTGATAACCAAGGCAACTATGATAAAGAGCTTGGCTTTTATTGTTTGTGTAATGGGAAGCCACTGGATACTTTCAAGGAAGACAACAGCATTTATAAAAACAAAACCGACTACTTTGTGGTTTGTATGGTTTGTAACCCCCCCATGCATCTATCAATTTGTTGTACTCTGGGGGCTTCCATGTTGCTGTGATGCTGGAAGCTATGCCATCCGCATTCCAACACCAGTAGGGTCACCCATGGTGGACAGGTTTCAGATGAACTTCCAGATTAAGACAGACTAGGAAGAATGGCCTTGCAGTCTACTTCTGAAAAGAATTAGCCAGTGAAAATCTTATGAATAGCAATAAAATATTATCTGATACAGCACTGAAAGATGAGCGCCTCAGATTGGAAGGCTCTCAAAAGACAACTGGGGAAGAGCTGCTTCTTCAAAGTAAAGTCCACCTTAAAGACCTGGATGGAGTCAAGCTTTCAGGACCTTCATTTACTGATGTGGCCCAACTCAAAATGAGAAGAAACAGCTGCAAACATCCATTAATAATTGGAATATGGAATGTAAGAAATATGAATCTAGGGAAATTGGAAATCATCAAAAATGAAATGGGACGCATAAACATCGATATCCTAGGCATTAGTGAGCTGAAATGGACTGCTATTAGCCATTCTGAATGGGACAATCATACAGTCTACTATGCTAAAATTGACAACCTGAAGGAGAATGGTGCTGTATTCATCATCAAAAAGAACATTTCAAGATCTATTCTGAAATATAACACTGTCAGTGATAGGATAATATCCATACGTCTACAAGGAAGACCAGTAAATACGACTATTCTTCAAATACCCACACCAACTACTAATGCCAAAGATGAAGAAATTGAAGATTTTTACAAACTTCTGCGGTCTGAAATTGATTGAACACGCAATCAGGATGCACTGATAATTACTGGTGACTGGAATGTGCAAGTTGGAAACGAAGGATCAGAGCTGGAAAATATGGCCTTGGTAAAAGAAATGATGCCAGAGATTGTATGACAGAATTTTGCCAGACCAATGACTTCTTCATTCCAAATACCTTTTTTCACCAACATAAACGGCGACTATACACAAGGACATTGCCAGATGGAATACACAGGAATCAAATCGACATCTGTGGAAAGAGACCATGGAAAAGCTAGTATCATCAGTCAGAACAAGGCCAAGGGCGAACTGTGGAACAGACCATGAACTGCTCATACGCAAGTTCAAGCTGAAACTAAAAAAATTCAGAGCAAGTCCACGACAGCCAAAATATGACCTTGAGTACATCCCACCTGAATTTAGAGACCATCTGAAGAACAGATTTGATGCACTGAACACTGGTGACCGAAGACCAGACGAGTTGTGAAATGACATCAAGGATATAATACAGGAAGAAAGCAAGACGTCATTGAAAAGACAGGAAAGAAAGAAAGGACCAAGATGGATGTCAGAGAAGACTCTGAAACTTGCTCACAAACGTTGAGCAGCTAAAGCGAAAGGAAGAATTGATGAAGTAAAAGACCTGAACAGAAGATTTCAAAGGGTGGCTCAAGAAGACAAAGTAGTAATAATGACATGTGCAAAGAGCTAGAGATGGAAAACCAAAAGGGAATAACAAGCTCAGTATTTCTCAAGCTGAAAGAACTGAAGAAAAAATTCAAGCCTCGAGTTGCAATAGTGAAGGATTCTATGGGGAAATTATTAAACAACTCAGAAAGCATCAAAAGAAGATGGAAGGAATACAGAGAGTCATTATACCTAAAAGAATACGTCGATGTTTAACCATTTCAAGAGGTGGCATGTGATCAGGAACTGATGGTACTGAAGGAAGAAGCCCAAGCTGCTCTGAAGCCCCTGGTGAAAAACAAGGCTCCAGGAATTGATGGAATATCAACTGAAATATTCCAACAAACAGATGCAGCGCTGGAGGTGCTCACTCATCTATGTCAAGAAATATGGACGACAGCTTCCTGGCCAACTGACTAGAAGAGATCCATATTTATGCCTACTCCCAAGAAAGGTGATCCAATCAGATATGAAAATTATAGACCAATATCATTAATATCACATGCAAGTAAAATTTTGCTGAAGATCATTCAAAAACGGCTGTAGCAGTATATCAACAGGGAACTGCCAGAAATTCAGGCTGGTTTCAGAAGAGGATGTGGAACCCTGGATATCACTGCTGATGTCAGATGGATCCTAGCTGAAAGCAGGGAATACCAGAAGGATGTTTACCTGTACTTTATTGACTATGCAAAGGCATTTGACTGTGTGGAACATAACGAATTATGGACAACATTGTGAAGAATGGGAATTCCGGAACACTTAATTGTGCTCATGAGGAACCTTTACATAGATCAAGAGGCAGTTGTTCGGACAGAACAAGGGGATACTGATCGGTTTAAAGTCAGGAAAGGTGTGCATATCAGGGTTATATTCTTTCACCATACCTATTCAATCTGTATGCTGGGCAAATAATCCGAGAAGCTGGACTATATGAAGAACAGGGCATCAGGATTGGAGGAAGACTCATTAACAACCTGCGTTATGCACAAGATACAACCTTGCTTGCTGAAAGTGAAGAGGACTTAAAGCACTTAGTAATGAAGATCAAAGACCACAGCCTTCAGTATGGATTACACCTCAAAATAAAGAAAACAAAAATCCTCACAACTGGACCAATGAGCAACATCATGATAAACGGAGAAAAGATTGAAGTTGTCAAGGATTTCATTTTACTTGGATCCACAATCAACAGCCATGGAAGCAGCAGTCAAGAAATCAAAACACGAATTGCATTGGGTAAATCTGCTGCAAAGGACCTCTTCAAAGTGTTGAAGAGCAAAGACGTCACCTTGAAGACTAAGGTGTGCCTGACCCAAGCCATGGTATTTTCAACTGCATCATATGCATGTGAAAGCTGGACAATGAATAACGAAGACCGACAAAGAACTGACGCCTTTGAATTGTGGTGTTGGCAAAGAATATTGAATATACCGTGGACTGCTAAAAGAGCAAAAAAATCTATCTTAGAAGAGGTACAACCAAAATGCTCCTTAGAAGCAGGGATGGCGAAACTGTGTCTAACATACTTTGGACGTGTTGTCAGGAGGGATCAGTCCCTGGAGAAGGACATCATGCTTGGCAGAGTACAGGGTCATCAGAAAAGAGGAAGACTCTCAAGGAGGTGGATTGACACAGTGGCTGCAACAATAAGCTCAAGCATAACAACGATTGTGAGGATGGCTCAGGACTGGGCAGTATTTCGTTCTGTTGTGCGTAGGGTCGCTGTGAGTCAGAATCGGCTCAACAGCACCTAACAACAACAACAACATCATTAATATCACACCTGAATAAAATTTTGCTGAAGATCATTGAAAAGTGGCTGCACTAGTGTACCAACAGAGAACTGCCAGAAATTCAAGCCAGATTCAAAGATGACGTGGAACCAGGGATATCAATGCTAATGTCAGATGGATCCTGGCCAAAAGTAGAGAATACCAGAAAGAATTTTTTTTTTTTTATTGACTATGCAAAGCCATTCAACTGTGTGGATCATAACAAATTATGGATAACATTGCAAGAAATGGGAATTCCAGAACACGTAATTGTGCTCATGATGAACCTGTACATAGGGCAAGAGGAAGTCATTCGAACAAGAAAAGGGGATACTACATGGTTTAACATCAGGAAAGGTGTGCGTCAGGGTTGTATCCTTTCACCATACCTATGCAATCTGTATGCTGAGCAAATAATCTGAGAAGCTGGACTATATGAAGAAGAACAGGGCATCAGAATTGGAGGAAGACTCATTAGCAAACTGTGTCATGCAGATACACAACTTTGCTTGATTAAAGTGAAGAGGGCTTGAAGCATTTACTGATGGAGATCAAAGACCACAGCTTCAGTATGGATTGCACCTCAACATAAAGAAGACAAAAATCCTTACAACTGGACCAATAAGCAAAATCATGATAAATGGAGAAAAGATTTAAGTTGCCAAGGATTTCATTTTACTTGGATCCACAATCAACATCCATGGAAGCAGCAGTCAAGAAATCAAAAGACGCATTGAATTGGGAAAATCTGCTGCAAAAGACCTCTCTGAAGTGTTGAAAAGCAAAGATGTCACCTTGTAGTCTAAGGTGCACCTGACCCACGCCATGGTGTTTTCAATCACCTCATATGTATGTGAAAGTTGGATAGTGAATAAGGAAGACTGAAGAAGAATTGATGCCTTTGAACCATTGTGTTGCAGAAGAATACTGAATATACCACGGACTGCCAAAAGAACGAACAAATCTGTCCCGCAAGAAGTATGATCAGAATGTTCCTTAGAAGCAAGGATGGCGAGACTACATCTCACATATTTGGGCATGTTGTCAGGAGGGACTAGTCCTTGGAGAAAGACATCATGCTTGATAAAACAGAGAGTCAGCGAAAAAGAGGAAGACCCTCATGAGTGGCTGTAACAATGGGCTTATGCATAACAATGATTGCAAGGATGACACAGGACCAGGCAGTGTTTTCTTCTGTTGTACAAAGGGTAGGTATGAGCCGGAATGGACTCGATGGCACCTAACAACAGAAACGACATGGTTTCTAAGGATGTAAAGAGATGCAGAGAGATGAAATAAGAGGCCACTAGAACAGTTTAGGCTAGGGAAATGGGGACTTAAGTACTAAGGTTCTAGCAGAAAGCCTGGGGTAGGGGGTGGGGCGAGTATACACGGGTTCACGGTATATTCTGTAAAGACAGCCAAGTAGACAAGCTCTTGAACTGAAAAAAAGAAAGCAGAATAGGGCAAATAGAAGAATCAAAGATAGCACCTTGAGCCACTGGGTGGATTGCAGTATCACTTACCAAGATGAGGAACGCTATAGAAGGAACAAATCTATCATTTTGGACATGGAAAGGTTTCATTCTGCTATTTGTTTTAGAAAGGAGCACAGTGGTTAAGTGTTCAGCTGCTAACTGAAAGGTCGGCAGTTCGAACCCACCAGCCACTCTACTACGAGAGAAAGATGTGGCAATATTTCCAAAGAGATTACACTCTTGGAAATCCTGTGAGGCAATTTTACTCTGTCCTGTAGGGTCACTATGAGTCGAAATCACTTGATGGCAACAGATTTACCTCTAAAGAGTTACAAATGATTTCTTACATTCTATATTCAGTCCCTATAGGACAGCGTAGAAATGCCCCATAGGGTTTCCAAGGAGTGGCTGGTGGATTTGAACTACCAACCTGTTGGTTAGCAGCCACAGCTCTTAAACACTCACTGCACCACCAGGGCTCCATACTCAATATTAGCAACCTTCAAATGGTGGACCTCCACCACCCTTTCTTCGTAAGAGTATTACTTTTCTACTCTTCCGTATGTAAGACCATATAGTCTGGAGAGCCTACAAAGTCAGTGTTAGGGGCATCTGACTGATGAAAAGTGGGAAATAATGCTTTGTGAGCCTCCTAAGCCTCAGCACCAAGCCCAGCAGAGCACAAAAGCTCTGAAATCTGCTTAGCAAAAATATTAAGAAACTCTATTCCAGCACAGTGAGGTCTAATGATATAAACTGCACAGTCTTTTTCATTACTAAGTAAAATTACCTTCCTTCCTGCTTTCGAAGAATCAAATCTACAGTAGGAACAAAAAAGTATGCATAAATTGAATTTTACAAAATATTCAGAACCTGTTTGTACTTACTGCGACTGTCATTTGGAATCTTTACCCCATGAAATCTGACTTTGGAAAAAACCTACTTTTTTACATTTTCTATAATAGCCTGACTCCTACCTAGATTCATTTCCTAATTTCTGAATGCTACCGCCAGTGAATAGAAACATCTTCATTAAGACAGAAGAAGAAATGGATACATAGCTAGATAGACATGACAAGAGGTGTGGGAGGGCATAAGAGCACACCTGTCTACAGATATAGGTCTGGTGGTGGATATCTCTACACACATAACTGTAGGTGATGCTTATATATCAATACAGACAATAGACCACACAAGGGGCATTATCAGGGCAACTTCTTAGACATAATCAAATACCCCGCAGGACGATGCACCTAGGTTTCAAGGCAAAGGGCCTTCTACATCAGTAGGCACAACACAGTTCATAAAGACAAAGTTCTGCATTCTACTTTGATGAGCAGAGTTTGGGGTTTTAAAAGCTTGCAAGTGGCCATCTAAAACTATCAGTCTCTTACCATCTGAAGCAAAAGAGAATTAAGAAAAACAAAGACCCAAAGTAGCAACTAGTACAAAGGATTAATGGACCACATGAACCATGGTCTACACAACCCTGAGACCAGAAGAACTAGATGGTACCTGGCTACTACTAGCAACAGGTCTGAGTGGGATCACAACAGAGGGTCCCAGGTAAAGTGGGAGATAAATTGCAGAACAAAAAACCAAATTCACAGAAAGACCAGACCTACTGGTATGACAGGCATTAGAGGAACCTCCAAAACTATGACCCTAAGATATTCTTCTGAGCTGGAACTGAAGCTATTGCCAAAGACTACCCATCACAGGCCCATAAAATAACAACACCCGAGATGAATGTATTTCTTAGAAGAACCTATTATGTGAGATGATAAGGACAACATTTGCCCAAAAGCAAAGATGAAAAGTCAGGAACGGGTAGCAATTCAGGATGAAAGGAAATGGGGAACCTAGGATGGAAATGGGGAGAGGGCAGGCACATTGTGGGGAATGGAACAAATGTCATGAAACACTTTGTGTACAAACTATCAAATGGGAAACTAATTTCCTGTGTAAGCTCTCATCTAATGTACAATTAATTTTTTAAATAAATAAATAAAGCTGTATGAGGCTGGGGGGGGGGAACACACAGAAGAAGGTGCCTATACAGAGGTAAACTAGTTAGAAAATTGCAGCAAATAGCCAATGCCGATTATCACCACAATCACATAGCCGGGCCCAGCTGATGCCAAGCAATTTCCTGAGAATTTCTTAAAATAATGGGTGGAGTAGGGAAAAGTACACTCTGTTCAGGCACTTGTGATATAATAAAGTATTATACAGATACTTGCGATATAATAGAGGAATCAAAAACAAAAGAATGCCAATTCCACTACTCATTAGCAACATTACTTTGGGTATACATTCATACTATGTCAGTTTCCTCACTTACAAAACACAGTTTAATTCAATATGTGCTTCAGCATATTTGAAGAATAAATAAGAAAGTCTATGTGAAACCATTTTTTAACTGTGAAATACATTTAAAATAATACCACGTAAATGAATATCATTTACTGGTCATCTAAGTGCCTCATACTGTGGAAGGTACTTTACAAATACCATGTCCATTTTATAAATAAGTAACATGAGGGGGAACAGGAAGAAAAAAAAACAAAGTGAAGGGAGGAGAGGGAAAGAAATGTGATGCGATTGAAAGGAAGGAAAACAAGAAATAGAAAAAAGGAAGGAAAGAAAGGTCTTGCGCGCTTAGGTTTACATAATTACTACATGAAAAATCAGGGGTCAAAACTAAGTTTACCTTTACTACAAAGCTACAGTAAACAAAACAGTGTGGTACTGGTATAAGGATAGACATACAGACCAATGGAATAGAAGAGAGAGCCCAGAAATAAATTCTTATACTCTGATTAAGTAATCACATCTATTTCGGAGGGTTGGTATAAGGATCATAAATGAATGTATGTCAAATGCTCTGTACAGTCACTAGCAAATAACATCACTTATCAAATGCTATTATTTTTAATCATACAGTAAAAGGCCCCTTCAAAACTGGCCACGCTACAAGAAATATTAATTGATGCGATAATACTAGTTAATTTCTCAATAAATTACTTTCAGGAGAAGATAAAACTATTCTTAACTAATCTCTATTTATAGAACAAAACCTGCAAAAGCTGGAACGTGTACAAGGCAGAAACCTGTCAGAAAAAGGAAAACTCACATTTTCCACTAATACATGCTGTGATAGCAAAGTGGTGAGGCTGTGCCCTGTCAAAGGCGGAAAACTTGCGAGAACCAGAAAAACAAACAGCTTTGTTGAGTTCTGGGCTCTCAGAGGTGTCACTACACAAGCAGCCAAATACCAAGTAGAACAGCACCAAGCGTGAATCTAAATGAATTTTTAAAAAATACAGCGCCTTAAGCACAAAGAGGATTTTGTATTCTATGTTCAATGCATATACAGCATTAATCTTTTCTCTGTGAAACTGGTATTCTAAATTGCCGATGGGTCATGCTACTCATTTACGTGAACAACTACGCTGCTGAGGAGAAAAGGCCAAGGCCCTTTAACTCACTGCAGCTAACAAACTGTCATCATAAGCTGATAACGAGAACTAGGTTAGTTCATAGTGACAAGGCTAGATTAGATACTCATCAATTTCTTTAATATGCACAATATAGCAATTTATTTTTACATTCATAGTCAGAAACTTAAACTGACTATAGAATACACAATAAAAAGTTTCATTAAAAAAAACCTGCCGACCCAATCAAGAAGTGGGCAAAGGATATGAACACACACTTCACTAAAGAAGATATTCAGGCAGTTAACAGATACATGAGAAAATGCTCTCGATCATTAGCCATTAGAGAAATGCAAATTAAAACTACGACGAGATCCCATCTCACTCCAACAAGGCTGGCATTAATCCAAAAAACACAAAATAATAAATGTTGGAGAGGCTGCGGAGAGATTGCAACTCTTATACACTGCTGGTGGGAATGTAAAGTGGTACAACCACTTTGGAAATCTATCTGGCGTTATCTTAAACAGTTAGAAATAGAACTACCATACAACCCAGAAATCCCACTCCTCGCAATATACCCTAGAGAAATAAGAGCCTTCACACAAACAAATATATGCACACCCATGTTTATTGCAGCTCTGTTTACAATAGCAAAAAGCTGGAAGCAACCAAGGTGTCCATCAATGGATGAATGGTTAAATAAATTGTGGTACATTCACACAATGGAATACTATGCATCGATAAAGAACAGTGACGAATCTGTGAAACATTTCATAACATGGAGGAGCCTGGAAGGCATTATGCTGAGCGAAATTAGTCAGAGGCAAAAGGACAAATATTGTATAAGACCACTATTATAAGATCTTGAGAAATAGTTTAAACTGAGAAGAACACACACTTTTGTGGTGACGAGGAGGGGAGGGAGGGAGGGTGGGAGAGGGTTTTTTACTGATTAATTAGTAGATAAGAACTGCTTTTTTTTTTTTTTTTAAGGTGAAGGGAAGGACAATACTCAATACAGGGAAGGTCAGCTCAACTGGACTGGACTGGACCAAAAGCAAAGAAGTTTCCGGGATAAAATGAATGCTTCAAAGGTCAGCGGAGCAAGGGCAGGGGTTTGGGGACCATGGTTTAAGGGGACTTCTAAGTCAATTGGCAAAATAATTCTATTATGAAAACATTCTGCATCCCACTTTGAAATGTGGCGTCTGGGGTCTTAAATGCTAACAAGCGGCCATCTAAGATGCATCAATTGGTCTCAACCCACCTGGATCAAAGGAGAATGAAGAACACCAAGGTCACACGATAACTAAGAGCCCAAGAGACCTACATCATCCTGAGACCAGAAGAACTAGTTGGTGCCCGGCCACAATCGATGACTGCCCTGACAGGGAGCACAACAGAGAACCCCTGAGGGAGCAGGAGATCAGTGGGATGCAGACCCCAAATTCACACAAAAAGACCAGACTTAATGGTCTGACTGAGACTAGAGGAATCCCAGCAGTCATGGTCCCCAAACCTTCTGTTGGCACAGGACAGGAACCATTCTCGAAGACAACTCATCAGACATGAAAGGGACTGGACAGTGCGTAGGAGAGAGATGCTGATGAAGAGTGAGCTAATTATATCAGGTGGACACTTGAGACTGTGTTGGCATCTCCTGTCTGGAGGGGGGATGGGAGGATAGAGAGAGTTGGAAGCTGGCAAAATTGCCACAAAAGGAGAGACTGGAATGGCTGACTCATTAGGGGGAGAGCAAGTGGGAGTACGGAGTAAGGTGTATATAAACTTATATGTGACAGTCTGACTTGATTTGTAAACGTTCACTTGAAGCTCAATAAAAGTTAATAAAAAAAAAAAAAAAAAACCTGCCATCAGACAAAAAGACATCCTAATCCCAGCATTCTGAAATGCAGATCAAAAGTGACTCTACAGATGATAAGGACCACAATTCTGTACAGGAATGCCAGGTTAACAAAACACCCAGATTCATCTCATCTGTAATAAAATGCATTTTAAACACTATGGTTCTTTGGTAGTGTTCACATACTTTAATCTCTTATTGCTATTTACACTATATAGTTATACCAATACTGATCTTTTAATTATACACAAATTTGTTAATATTTGTCTCCCCCATGAGGCTTTAAGTTCCACGAAGACAAGAAACATGCCTATTTTTTTGCACCTGTATATTCAGCATCTCTTTTATAAACTGGTAAAAAAACCAAACCCGTTGCGATCGAGTTGATTCTAACTCACAGAGACCCCATCTGTATCAGAGTAGAACTGTGCTCCACAGGGTTTTAAATGGCTGATTTTTCAGAAATAGATCTCCAAGCCTTTCTTGCAAGGTGTCTCCAGGTGGGTACCTCCAACTTTTCGGTCAGCAGTCAACCACATTAATCATTTACACCTTCCAGGGACTCTTATGTTGTTGTTGTTAGCTGCCATCGAGTGGGTTCCAACTCATAGCAACCCTAAGCACAACAGAACGAAATACTGCCCGGTCCTCAGCCATCCTCTCAATCGTTGTTATTCTCAACCCCATTGTTGCAGCCACCGTGTCAATCCACCTCGTTGAGGGTCTTCCTCGTTTCCGCTGACCCTGTACTTTGCCAAGCATGATGTCCTTCTCCAGAGACTGATCCCTTCTGACAACATGTCCAAAGTATGTAAAGATGCAGTCTCGCCATCCTTGCTTCTAAAGGGCATTCTGGTTGTAATTCTTCTGAGACAGATTTTTTTATTCTTCTGGCAGTCCACAGTATATTCAATATTCTTCGCCAACACCATAATTCAAAGGCATCAATTCTTCTTCAGTCTTCCTTATTCATTGTTCAGCTTTCATATGCATATGATGCAATTGAAAATACCATGGCTTGGGTCAGGCATACCTTACTCTTCAAGGTGACATCTTTACTCTTCAACACTTTAAAAAGATCCTTTGCAGCAAATTTACCCAATGCAACGCGTCTTTTGATTTCTTGACTGCTGCTTCCATGGCTGTTGATTGTGGATCCAAGTAAAATGAAATCCTTGACAACTTCAATCTTTTCTCCGATTATCACAATGGTACTCATTGGTCCAGTTGTGAGAATTTTTGTTTTCTTTATGTTGAGGTGCAATCCATAATGAAGGCTGTGGTATTCGATCTTCATTAGTAAGTGCTTCAAGTCTTCTTCACTTTCAGCAAGCAAGGTTGTGTCATCTGCATAACGCAGGTGGTTAATGAGTCTATCTCCAATCCTTATGCCCCGTTCTTCTTCATATAGTCCAGCTTCTCAGATTATTTGCTCAACATACAGATTGAATAGGTATGGTGAAAGAATACAACCCTGAAGCTCACCACTTCTGACTTTAAATCACTCAGTATTTCCTTGTTCTGTCCGAACTGCCTCTTGATCTATGTAAAGGTTCCTCATGAGCACAATTCAGTGTTCCCGAATTCCCATTCTTCACAACGTTATCCATAATTTGTCATGATCCACACAGTCGAATGCCTTTGCATAGTCAATAAAACACAGGTATACATCCTTCTGGTGTCTGTCAGTTTGTCGTACTGTGGGGGCTTGCGTGTTGCTGTAATGCTGGATGCTATGCCACCAGTGTTCAGATACCAGCAGGGTCACCAATGGAGGACAGATTTCAGCTGAGCTTCCAGACTAAGATAGACTAGGAGAAGGATAGGGCAGTCTACTTCTGAAAAGTATTTGCCGGTGAAAACCTTATGAATAGCAGCAGGACGTTGTCTGATATAGTGCTGGAAGATGAGCCCCAGGTTGGAAGGCACTCAAAAGATGACTGGGGAAGAGATACCTCCTCAAAGTAGAGTCGACCTTAATGACGTGGATGGAGTAAAGCTTTCTGGACCTTGATTTGCTGATGTGGCACAACTCAAAATGAGAAGAAACAGCTGCAAACATCCATTAATAATCGGAACCTGGAATGTACGAAGTATGAATCTAGGAAAATTGGAAATCGTCAAAAATGAAATGGAATGCATAAACATTGATATCCTGGGCATTACTGAGCAGAAATGGACTGGTATTGGCCATTTTGAATCAGACAATCATATAGTCTACTATGCTGGGAATGACAATTTGAAGAAGAATCGTGTTGCATTCATCATCAAAAAGAACATTTCAAGATCTATCCTGAAGTACAACGCTGTCAGTGATAGGATAACATCCATACGCCTACAAGGAAGACCAGTTAACATGACTATTATTCAAATATGTGCACCAACCACTAGGGCCAAAGCTGAAGGAATAGAAGATTTTTATCAGCTGCTGCAGTCTGAAATTGATCAAACATGCAATCAAGATGCATTGATAATTACTGGTGATTTTAATGAGAAAGATAGAAACAAAGAAGGATCGGTAGTGGGAAAACATGGCCTTGGTGATAGAAACAATGCTGGAGATCGACTGTTAGAAATTTGCAAGACCAACGACTTCTTCATTGTAAATACCTTCTTTCACCAACATAAACGGCGACTATACACACGGACCTCACCAGATGGAACACACAGAAATCAAATTGACTACATCTTTGGAAAGAGATGATGGAAAAGCTCAATATCATCAGTCAGAGCAAGGCCAGGGGCTGACTGTGGAATAGACCATCAATTGCTCATACGCAAGTTCAAGCTGAAACTGAAGAAAATCAGAGCAAGTCCACGACAGCCAAAATATGACCTTGAGTATATCTCACCTGAATTCAGGGACCATCTGAGGAATAGATTTGACGCATCGAACACTGGTGACCGAAGACCAGATGAGTTGTGGAATGACATCAAGGACATCATCCATGAAGAAAGCAAGAGGTCACTGAAAAGACAGGAAAGAAAGAAAAGACCAAGATGGATGTCGGAGGAGACTCTGAAATTTGCTCTCGAACTTCAAGCAGCTAAAGCAAAATGAAGAATCGATGAAGTAAAAGAATTGAACAGAAGATTTTAAAGGGAAGCTGGAAAAGACAAAGTAAAGTATTATAATGACACGTGCAAAGAGCTGGAAATGGAAAACCAAAAGAGAAGAACACGCTTGATGTTTCTCAAGCTGAAAGAACTGAAGAAAAAATTCAAGCCTCGAGTTGCAATAGTGAAGGATTCTATGGGGAAAATATTAAATGATGCAGGAAGCATCAAAAGATGGAAGAGAGGCCGAACGAAGATGGGCAGAAAAGACAGATGCTTCTGTTGAGCCCTCTTTATAGTAAGCACCCAAAAAACAAGCGAAAGGAGTGTATTTGTGACAAGCTGGGAGCCCTGAGCATCAAAGGCAAGCTTAGACAACGAATTGAGGGGCAGAGGGAGGAAGAGGCCATTCAGAAGTGGAGAGGAGTTACTGGACCTGAATCCCAAGGAGCCCTCAGGCACCATTCCTGGAGCAGCGGCAGTGGCAGAGGCGGGCACTAATAGCAGTAACAGTGTTCAGCCGCAGTTTTGTCAGGGAGAAGCAGCCAGCCACACAGCCCACTCGCACCTCTGGAACCTGAGGAGAACTGCGCGCTCTCGGCAAAAGCTAAGTACTTGTGTATATTTCTCAGTGCCCCCCCGCCCAAGACAACTTCAGCAGCTGAATCCCTGGGCCTGAGGTAGACCCTTGCGATCACCTACAGTCATCCTCCCAGGTGTGGGGAAGGAAAAAATTCGCAACTGAGGGGAAAAGATAATTTGTTAGCTCCATTAATCGGGGGAGCTCAGGAAGAAGTGGCTCCTGTCCAGGCATAAATGGTCCATGCACCTTGAGCACCCTTCCCTTCTGCATGGACCTGTGTGGGTCTATTTCGGGGGAATAGGCGCTTGTTGGCAAACTCCAACCATCTCAGCTGTGCGGTGGAGAGATGGGTGTTTGACATTTGACATTGCTTTGCCTATTAAACAAAGTCTTCACCTACCCACATCAGGAACCTAAGGACTGGTGGCTCCACTCAGGTAACCCAGCCACTCGTGACAGGGGTCCAAAGATAACTGGTACCTCCTAGTCCTTACAACCAAAAACTTTGGGTGCCCATGGTCCCTCTGCAGAAGCCACCCACCAGCATGCTCTAGATGCGTTTTCCTCAGAGACACTCAGGGGCCGGTTCTCAGCCCCCTGCCTTGTTCAGAGCATGACCCCCTGTTGCAATCAGATACCAGTCTATACGCCAATCACCCCTGCCACTCTAAGACTGTAGGACAGAACCTGTACCACACACTTGATCAAGAGCTACCTGGACACCTGAGCTGAATTCACACAAGAAAACTGAATGGACTCCTAGACTGATATATGTGAAAACAGCTCTAGCCAGCTGGGGACAGGACGCCAGAGCTCCAAAGGTGAAAATAATCAAGCTAGCTCACTCAAGCAACCCATAGAGGTACACTAAAACAAAACAAAGCAAGCAGCTACGACACAGTAAGTCAGCATAAACTAATACAATAACTTCTAGATGGCTCGGAGACAACATTCAATATCAAGTCACATAAAGAAACAGACCATGATCACCTCAACAGGCTCTCAAAAGAAAAGAATCCAAAGATCTTCTAGATAAAAGTGCATTCTTGGAAATACCAGATGCAGAATACAAAAGTTTAATATATGTTTCCTTCAAGACATCAGGAAGGAAATGAGGCAATATGCAGAACAAGCCAAGGAACCCATAGATAAAGCAACTAAAGAAATTAGAAAGAATATTCAGAAATATAATGAAAAGTTTAATAACCTGGAAAAATCCATAAACAGATAGCAATCAAAATTCGGAAAATTAACAATAAAATTACACAATTAGATAACTCAAAAGAAAGTCAGAGGAGCAGAATTGAGCAAGTAGAAGCTAGAATTTCTGAACTTGAATATAAATCACCTGACACTAATGTATTTGAAGAAAAATCAGATAAATGAATTTAAAAAAACAAAAAAATATTAAGAATCATGTGGGACTCTATCAACAGAAATAACCTATGAGTGATTGGAGTACCAGAACAGGGAGGGATAACAAAAAATACAGACAAAATTGTTGAAGATTTGTTGGCACAAAACTTCCCTGATGTTGTGAAAGATGAGACGAAATCTATCCAAGATGCTCATCGAACTCACATAAGGTAGATCTTAAAAGAAAGCCACCAAGACACATTATAATCAAGCTTGCCAAAACCAAAGATAAAGAGACAATTATAAGAGCAGGGAGGGATAAACGAAAAGTCACCTACCAAGGACAGCCAATAAGAATAAGCTCGGACTACTCGGCAGAAACCATGCAGGCAAGAAGGCAATGGGATGACATATTTAAAAAACTGAAGGAAAAAAATTGCCTGCTAAGAATCATATATCCAGCAAAACTGTCTCTTAAATATGAAGGTGAAATTAAGACATTTCCAGATGAACACAACTTTAGGGAATTCGTAAAAACGAAACCAAAACTACAAGAAATACTAAAGGGAGTTCTTTCGTTAAAATATCAATAATATCAGTTACCAACCCGGGGCTAGAACACCAGGCAGAGCAACCAAAAGTCAATCTAGACAGGGAAATCCAAAAAAACAAATCAAGATTAAAAAAAAAAAAAAAAGCCTAACACACGGTAACGGCAATGTTATTATATAAAAGAAGACAACATTAAAATAATAAAGAGGGACTAAGAAATGTAATCATACACCTTCCATATGGACAGGAAGATACCGCAATACAAAGAAATAAAAGTTAGGTTTAAATTTAGAAAAACAGGGGTAAATAATAAGGTAACCACAAAGGAGACAAACTATCCTACTCATCAAAATAAAATACAAGGGAAAAATACAGACTCAGCAGAAGCAAAAACAACAACAACAAATATGAGGAAAGGACAATATACAAAGAAAATCTACTCAGCACATAAAATCAAGTGGGAAAAAGAAACTGTCAACAACACACAAAAAAAGACATCAAAATGAAAGCACTACATTCATACCTATCCATAATTACACTGAATGTCAATGGACTAAATGCACCAAAAAAGACACAGACACTGGCAGAATGGATTAAAAAACAAGATCCATCTATATACTGCCTACAAGAGACATACCTTAGACTTAGAGACACAAACAAATTAACACATAAAGGATGGAAAAAAATATACCAAGCAAGCAACAATCAAAAAAGAGCAGGAGTGGCAGTATTAATTTCTGACAAAATAGACTTTACAGATAAATCCATTAGAAAGGATAAGGAAGGACACTTAATGATGAAAGGGACAATACACCAAGAGGATAGGACCATATTAAATATTTATGCACCCAATGACAGAGCTGCAAGATACACATCAGCATTGAAAAGTGAGATAGACAGCTCCACAATAATAGTAGGAGACTTCAACACAACACTTTCAGTGAAGGACAGGACATCCAGAAAGAACCTCAATAAAGACACGGAAGATCTAAAAGCCACAACCAACCAACTTGACCTCGTAGACATTTACAGAACACTCTACCCAACAGCAACCAACTGTACTTTCTTTTCTAGTGCACATGAAACAATCTCCAGAATAGACCACATATTAGATCATGAAGCAAGCCTTAGCAGAATCCAAAACACTGAAATATTACAAAGCATCTTCTTGGACCAGAAGGCCATAAAAGTGGAAATCAATAACAGGAAAAGAAATCAAACACTTGGAAACTGAACAATACCCTGCTCAAAAAAGACTGGATTATAGAAGACATTAAGGATAGGATAAAGAAATTCAGAGAATTCAATGAGCATGAAAACACTTCCTATCACAACCTTTGGGACACAGCAAAAGCGGGGCTCAGAGGCCAATTTATATCAATAAATGCACACATCCAAAAAGAAGGGCCAAAATCAAAGAATTATCCCTACAACTTGAACAAATAGAAAGAGAGTGACAAAAGAAACCCACAGGCACCAGAAGAAAACAAATAATAAAAATTATAGCTGAACTAAATGAAACAGAAAACAGAAAAACAACTGAAAGAATTAATAAGACCAAAAGCTGGTTTTTTTAAAAATTCAACAAAATTGATAAACCACTGGCCAAACTGACAAAAGAAAAACAGGACAGGAAGCAAATAACCCGAATAAGAAATGAGATGGGCGATATTACAACAGACCTAACTGAAATTAAAAGAATCATATCAGATTACTATGAAAAACTATACTCAAACAAATTTGAAAACCTAGAAGATATGGCTGTCTTCCTAGAAACACACTACCTGCCTAAACTAACACAAATAGAGGTAGAACAACTAAATAGACCCATAACAAAGAGGAGATTGAAAAGGTAATCAAAAAGCTCCCAACAAAAAAAAGCCCTGGTCCAGACGACTTCACTGCAGAGTTCTACCAAACTTTGAGAGAACAGCTAACACCACTATTAGTAAAGGTATTTCAGAGCATAGAAAAGGAAGGAATACTACCTAACTCATTCTATGAAGCCACCATATCCCTGATACCAAAACCAGGTAAAGACACCACAAGAAAAGAAAATTATAGACCTATATCCCTCATGAACGGAGATGCAAAAATCCTCAACAAAATTCTAGCCAGTAGAATTCAACAACATATCAAAAAAATAATCCACCATGACCAAGTGGGATTCATACCAGGTATGCAAGGCTGGATCGACATTAGAAAGACAATGAATGTAATACACCATATAAATAAAACAAAAGACAACAATCATATGATTTTATCAATTGATGCAAAAAAGGCATTTGACAAAGCTCAACACTCATTCATGATAAAAACTCTCAGCAAAATAGGAATAGAAGGAAAACTTCTCAACATAATAAAGGACATCTATACAAGGACATACATAAGGAATTGACTTGACGGCATTAGGTTGTTTTTGGGTTATACAAGGCCAAGAGCCAACATCACCCTAAATGGGGAGAGCCTGAAAACATTCCCATTGAGATCGGGAACCAGACAAGAATGCCCTTTATAACCACTCTTATTCAACATCATGCTGGAAGTCCTAGCCAGAGCAATTAGGCTAGATAAAGAAATAAAGAGCAGCCAGTCTGGCAAGGAAGAAGTCAAAGTATCTCTATTTGCAGATGACATGATCTTATATACAGAAAACCCTAAGGAATCCTCAAGAAAACTACTGAAACTAGTAGAAGAGTTCAGCAGAGTATCAGGTTACAAAATAAACATACGAAAATCAGTTGCATTCCTCTACACCAACAAAAAGAACATCAAAGAGGAAATCATCAAATCAATGCCATTTACAGTAGCCCCCAAGAAGATAAAATACATAGGAATAATCTTACCAGAGATGTAAAAGACTTATACAAAGAAAACTACAGTACACTTCTGCAAGAAACCGAAAGAGACTTACATGAGTGGAAAAACATACCTTGCTTGTGGATAGGAAGACTTAACATTATCAAAATGTCTATTCTACCAAAAGCAATCAATACATTTAATGCAATTCCGATCAAAATCCCAACGACATTCTTTAAGCAGATGGAGAAACAAATCATCAATTTCATATGGAAGGGAAAGAGGCCCTGGATAAAGAAGGCATTACTGAAAGAAGAAGAACAAAGTGGGAGGCCTTACTTTACCTCATTTTAGAGCCTATTATACTGCCACAGTAGTCAAAACAGCATGGTACTGGTAGAGCAATAGATACATGGACCAATGGAACAGAACTGAGAATCCAGACATAAATCCATCCACATATGAGCAGCTGATATTTGACAAAGGTCCCAAAACAGTTCAACGGGGAAAAGACAGTCTTTTTAACAAATGGTGCTGGCATAACTGGATATCCATCTGCAAAAAAATGAAACAAGACCCATACCTCACTCCATGCACAAAAACTAACTGAAAATCGATCAAAGACCTAAATATAAAATCTGAAACGATAAAGATCATGGAAGAAAAAATAGGGACAACGTTAGGTGCCCTAATACATAGCATAAACAGTATACAAAACATTGTAAAGAATGTAAAAGAAAAACTAGATAACTAGGAGCTCTGGCAAACAACTATGCTCATCCAAAGACTTCACCAAAAGAGGAAAAAGATTACCTACAGACTGGGAAAATGTTTTTACCTATGACATTTCTGATCAGTGCCTGATCTCTAAAATCTACATGATACTGCAAAAACTCAACTGCAAAAAGACAAATAACCCAATTAAAAAATGGGCAAAAGATATGAATAGACACTTCACTAAAGAAGACATTCAGGCAGATATCAGATATATGAGAAAATGTTCATGATCATTAGCCATCAGAGAAATGCAGATCAAAACTACAATGAGATTTCATCTCACTCCAACGAGGCTGGCATTAATCCAAAAATCACAAAATAATAAGTGTTGGAGAGGCTGTGGAGAGACTGGTACACTTCTACACTGCTGGTGGGAATGTCAAATGGTACAACCACTTTGGAAATCGATTTGGCAATTCCTTAAAAAGCTAGAAATAGAACTACCATACAATGCAGGAATCCCACTCCTTAGAATACATTCTGAAGAAATAAGAGCCTTTACACAAACAGATATATGCACTCCCATGTTTATTGCAGCACTGTTTACAATAGCAAAAACATGGAAGCAACCATAGTGCCCACCAATAGAGGAATGGATAAATAAATTATGGTATATTCACACAATGGAACACTATGCATCCATAAAGAACAGTGAGGAGTCTGTGAAACGTTTCATAACATGGAGGAACCTGGAAGGCATTATGCTGAGTGAAATTAGTCAGTTAGTTGCAAAAGGACAAATATTGTATAAGACCACTATTATAAGAACTTGAGAAATAGTTTAAACAGAGAAAAAAACATTCTTTTGTGGTTACGAGAGGGGGTGGGAGGGAGGGTAGGAGAGGGACATTCACTAATTAGTAGATAAAAACTACTTTAGGTGAAGGGAAAGACAGCACACAATACAGGGGAGGTGAGCACAACGGGACTGAACCAAAAGTAAAGAAGTTTCCTGAATAAACTGAATGCTTCGAAGGCCAGCATAGCAGGGGCAGGGGTCTGGAGACCATGGTTTCAGGGGACATCTAAGTCAACTGGCATAATAAAATTTATTAAGAAAACATTCTGCATCCCACTTTAAAGAGTGGCATCTGCCATCTTAAATGCTAGCAAGCACCCATCTAAGATGCATCAATTGGTCTCAACCCACCTAGATCAAAGGAAAATGAAGGACACCAAGGACACAATGTGATTACAAGCCCAAGAGACAGAAAGGGCCACATGAACCAGAGTCTACATCATCCTGAGACCAGACAAACTAGGTGGTGCCTGGCTACAACCAATGACTGCCCTGACAGGGAACACAACAGAGAACCCCTGAGGGAGCAGGACAGCAGTGGGATGCAGACCCCAAATTCTCATAAGACCAGACTTAATGGTCTGACTGAGACTAGAAGGACCCCGGTGGTCATGCCCCCCAGACCTTCTGTTGGCCCAGGACAGGAGCCATTCCCGAAGCCAGCTCTTCAGACATGGATTGGACTAGACAATGGGTTGGAGAGGGATGCTGGTGAGGTGTGAGCTTCTTGGATCAGGTGCACACTTGAGACTATGTTGGCATCTCCTGCCTGGAGGGGAGATGAGAGGGTGGAGGGGGTTAGAAGGTGGCAAAATGGACACGAAAAGAGAGAGGGGAAGGAGAGAGTGGGCTGTCTCATTAGGGGGAGAGTAGTTGGGAGTGTGTAGTAAGGTGTATATGGGTTTTTGTGTGAGAGACTGACTTGATTTGTAAACTTTCACTTAAAGCACAATAAAAATTATTTAAAAAAAAAAAAAAAGAAGAAGAAGATGGAAGGAATACACAGAGTCATTACACCAAAAAGAATTGGTCGATGTTCAACCATTTCAAGAGGTAGCATATGATCAGGAACCGATGGTACTGAAGGAAGAAGTCCAAGCTGCTCTGAAGCCATTGGCGAAAAACAAGGCTGCAGGAATTTATGGAATATCAATGGAGATGTTTCAACAAAGGGAGGCAGCACTGGAGGTGCTCACTCGTCTACGCCAAGAAATATGGAAGACAGATTCCTGGCCAACTGACTGGAAGAGATCCATGTTTATGCCTATTTCCAAGAAAGGTGATCCAGCCAAATGTGGAAATTATAGAACAATATCATTAATATCACACACAAACAAAATTTTGCTGAAGATCATTCAAAACCAGCTGCAGCAGTGTATCGACAGGGAACTGCCAGACGTCCAGGCTGGTTTCAGAAGAGAACGTAGAACCAGAGATATCACTGCTGATGTCAGATGGATCCTGGCGGAAAGCAAAAAATACTAGAAGGGACTCCTGTATAACCTCATAAACCCAAAAAGCCCACTGTCATCGAGTCAATTCTGACTCATAACCACCCTACAGGACCAGGTAGAACTGCCCCACAGGATTTCCAAGGCTGTAAATCTTTATGGAAGCAGACTGCCACATCTTTCTCCCGCCAAGCACATGGTGGATTCGAAGTGCCAACCTTTTGGTCAGCTGCCAAGCACTTTAACTACTGTACCACCAGGGCTCTTTATATAACCTGATAAGAGGTACTAAATATTTGCTAAATGTTACCCAAAAATTGAGAAAAAAATCAATTCTCATCACCCACTGAGTACAATTATGTGATCTGATTCAATATAAATCTTCCTACTCATAATTAATTCTCCAGGCATTATCATTTAGTACATGATGACAAGCATCTTTTTTCCCATTTAATAATACTAGTCTATAGACAAATTATAATCAATGTAAATATACATAAAGAAGCTAATTTGTTGAAAGGACTAGTTGGTTTCTTCTTTAAACACAGTGATATAATATATTCCACAAATCAATTACATTATTTAAGAGCAAAAACCTAACTTCCTAAGAATCATATTGAGTAACACTATAATGGGACAGCTACGTAAGACACAAGGCTCAAGAGCACTTTTGTCCCTCCCCAATAATCACCTTTTGCTTTGCAGTGTTTATTACACATCTCTCTCAGCCTGAAAAACTTGACAATCTATGTCGGGGTCCCCAAGGCCACCCCCTAGGTTTAATGATTCACTAGGAGGACTCAGCATATACTTATACTCAGCTAAGATTTATTACAGCAAAAGGATACAAAGCAAAATTTGCAAAAGGAAAAGGCACATAGGGCGAAAACCAGAGGAAACCGGGTACAAGCTTCTAAGAGTTCTCTCCCAGTTGGCTGACACAGGAAGCTCTTAACTCCTCCAGGAATAAGTTGTGATGACACATGTGAAACACTGTCTACTGAGTTCAGAGACTCAACGTTCAAGGCTTTTATTGCAGCTGAACACATAGGCACCTTCTACCTAGCATGCAGCAAAATTCCAGACTCACAGAAGGCAAGCTGGTATTCAGTATAAACCACACTATTTGTACAGTCTAGTTAGGCATAGTGAGTCACTCTTACCATTTAGGGAAAGTTTTATATCAGTGTAGGGAACTGTTTACCATTCAAGTTCCCAGACACTAGCCAAGGGAGCCTTGTATGCAGGCCTTTGTAAACTCTTGTACACACTACCCTTTCTTAACATTCTCCCTTTTAAGGCTACCAGTCTATACACCCTTGAACCAGGCTCGCACTCTAGACACTCTATAGATAAGAGGAGATACCTTGCAAAAATGGAAAGTGACAACTCACTTAAAAGCTTTAAAAAAAAAGGAAGACCAGGGTGATATACCACTGGCACATGATTCTTAGAAAAACTTATTTTCATACAATCTTCATTTACTCAACCACTGCATATAAATAGAGAATATTATCTTGGATGTCTGTTGCAGGGGATAGTAAAAAGAGGAAAAAAGTTTGTAAGAAACGAAACCTTGCTATGAAGAAGCTTATAATCTAATGATGGATAGGGCCATCTACCAAGAATTACAACAAATGCTAACCCTATGAGAAAAAAGAAATGCAGAGAAGGGCTTCGAAAGCACTCCTCATAACCTTATGAAAGAACAGTTTTTCAGAAATAAAATTTTGCAAATGTTTACAGAGAACCCACTATAGGCCATGCAATGTATTATCCTCTGGAATTCAAGTGTAAAAAGAACAAGTGCCTACCTTCTAGAGGCTCAAAGATTGGCAGAAGAGAGGAGAGAAGAAATGCAAACAAATAATTATAAGCAATATTAAAATCCATTACCGTCAAGCCAATTCTGGCTCATAGTGACCCTAGAGGACCAAGCAGAACTGCCCCATAGGGCTTCCAAGGAGCAACTGGTGGGTTCGAACTGCCGACCTTTTTGGTTAGCAGCTGAGCTCTTAACCACTGTGCCACCAGGGCTCCATGAGCAATATTGGTATAATAACAATAAATATCATTTAATACTTACTAAGGTTTACTATGTACCAGGCACTAAGAGCTTTACATATATAAATTCATTTAATTCGTAAAACAGAAATAAAATAACTTATTTAGACACTTTTATTCCCATTTTACAAAGAAGGGAAAAAGTTACAGAGAGGTTAAGTAACATGCCCTAAGGTAATTTACCTGCTAATGGTGGCAATTGGTTTAAGCACTCATTCTTAATCTTCATACATGCTCTTAGAGTTCACTGCCTTTATACAGTAACAAAGGTTTGTATAAGGTTTAACTGTGGTGCAAATAGTGTGAAACAATTCCGTTCTGGATGGAGAGTCACAGAAGGCTTCACAAAGGAAGAAATCATTGAGCTGGACTTTAAAAGATACATAGAAGTTGACCAGGACAATCAAAGCAAAAGAAACAATGCAATTCCATATAAAACCCTAGATAAGACATTTCACAGTAGCCAAAAAGTGGAAACAACCAAAAGGTCCATCAACTGATGAATGAATAAACAAAACGTGGTATATACATACAATGGAACAGTTGTTGTTGTTAGTTGCCCTCTAGTTGATTTTGACTCATAGTGACCCCATGTCAGCCATAAAAAGAAATGAAGTCCTGATGCATGCGACTACACAGATAAGCCGTGAAAACATCACGCTGAGCAAAATAAGATAGGGGCAAAAGGACAAGTACTGTATGACGTCGCTTATATGAAATAAGCAAATATATAGAAACCAAAGATTATTAGTGGTTACCAGGAATGGAAGGGAAGGGGAAAGGGGAAGCTTTTGCTTGGGGGCATTGAGTTTATATTAACGGTGGTGAAATAATTTGGAAAAGGACAGTAATAATGGTTGCATAACATGAAGAATATAATCAATGTCACTGCAATATACGTGTAGAAATTGTTGAATAGGCAAATGTTTTGTTGTATATATTTTCAACACAATTTAAAAAAAAAAAAACAAGAATGTGGGAGGGAAGAAGATGCTGAGTGAGACCCATATCAAGCACTTGGATTTCCCACTCGAAAACAGAATTTTTAAGTCTATGGAATAATTGCTATTTGCTATATACCTTATTTAAAAAACAGCACTTTAACTTATGTTTTATATACACAAATTTAAAATGAAGGTATAGTAATATGCTATATTTACATGTATTTTGATGAGTCAGGAAACTGTGGACTATTCTACATCCCAGCTCAAACTTCCCTAATAAAATTCTACTTTGTTTACATAACAGAATGTACCAATAGCATTGTTTTTCGATCTTTGCTCAGCACTTATAAACACGCTTGTGCACAGCAACACATGGCAATACACGCCCAATAAAAGATTAGTACAAGATTTAAAAAAAGAAAATCCGTAACCGTAACTTTAAACTGTTTAAAATACTGGTTTAACACCACTCTCTTTGACATCCATGACACTTCATGAAAAATTTTCATAAACAGCCTCTCAATGAATTCAAAAATATCTTTCTATAACTTCAATCTACCAATTAAAAAAAAAAATTATACATGCTTTTTAAAAATAGTAAGGCCACTTACTTTTAAGTTGTATACCTCAAATTCTTTACAAGGAGAGATAATAAAAATACATTTAACAATCCAAGATGAAATGCAGTTCGAAATCTGTTCAGGCAAAATCATTACACCCTTCTTTGGCCTCTCTGTTAAGGATGCTCTTGATAGTAAGCAGCTAGGCTGCTAATCGAAAGGTTAACAGTTCAAACCCATAAGCCACTTTGCACAAGAAAAGGCCTGGCTCCCATAAAGACTACAGTCTAGGAAACCCTGTGGAGCAGTTCTATTCTGTCCTATAGAGTCACTATGAGTCAGAATCGACCCAACAGCACACAACAACAACAACAAAAAGGCTGCTAACAGCCTGTTCAATCTCATGAAATCTCCTAATTTTTATTTAAAAACCTCGTATAAAACACTACCTTTGAAAAAACACTAGGTGGCATTAGAAACATGTTCCTCTTACAGAAAGAAGAACTAGGAGTGGAAAATACAATAATTTTTAAGTTAATAGGCAGTGAATATACCTTATCAAATGCCTATAGTTGTTACTAAGTTTGATACTTCACCATCTTATACTATTTGTCCCTTCATGTGTAAATTTTTCATGCTCCGCCACATTTCTTTTCTTTCTCTGTATTCTCTTGCTTGGTGATACAGCTTCCAAATCCAAATCTATATAGCCCTAAACTTCTCTCCTTAACTCTGGACCTCTATATATAACTCTTTAGAAGGTATCTACAGAAGAACAACGATGAATCTGTGAAACATTTCATAAAATGGAGGAATCTGGAATGCATTATGCTGAGTAAAATTAGTCAGCTGCAAAAGGAAAAATACTGTATGAGACCACTATTATAAGAATTCAAGAAAAAGTTTAAACAGAGAAGAAAATATTCTTTGATAGTTACAACAGTAGGGAGGGAGGGAAGGAGAAAGGGAGGGAGGGAGAGGGGATTCACTAATTAGATAGTAGACAAGAACTAATTTAGATGAAGGGAAAGACAACACATAATACAGGAGAGGTCAGCACAAACAGACTAAACCAAAACCAAACAAGTTTCCTGAATAAACCACCATCCAGGTCAATTGGCATAATAAAATCTATTAAGAAAACATTCTGCATCCCACTTTAAAGAGTGGTGTCTGCCGTCTTAAATGCTAGCAAGCAGCCATCTAAGATGCATCAATTGGTCTCAACTCACCTGGATCAAAGGAGAATGAACAACACCAAGGACACAAGGTGATTACGAGCCCAAGAGACAGACAGGGCCACATGAACTAGAGACTACATCATCCTGAGACCAGACAAACTAGGTGGTGCCCAGCTACAACCAATGACTGCCCTGACAGGGAACACAACAGAGAACCCCTGAGGGAGCAGGACAGCAGTGGGATGCAGACCCCAAATTCTCATAAGACCAGACTTAATGGTCTGACTGAGACTAGGAGGACCCCGGTGGTCATGGCCCCCAGACCTTCTGTTGGCCCAGGACAGGAACCATTCCTGAAGCCAACTCTTCAGACATGGTTTGGACTGGACAATGGGTTGGAGAGGGATGCTGGTGAGGTGTGAGCTTCTTGGATCAGGTGGACAATTGAGACTATGTTGGCATCTCCTGCCTGGAGGGGAGATGAGACGGTGGAGGGGGTTAGAAGCTGGCGAAATGGACACGAAAAGAGAGACTGGAGGGAGAGAGCAGGCTGTCTCATTAGGGGGAGAGTAATTGGGAGTGTGTAGCAAGGTGTATATGGGTTTATGTGTGAGAGACTGACTTGATTTGTAAACTTTCACTTAAAGCACAACAAAAATTATAAAAAAAAAATGGGCAAACGATATGAACAGGCATTTCAGAAAAGATGATATTCAGGTAGCTAACAGATACATGAGGAAATGCTCACAATCATTAGCCATTAAGGAAATGCAAATCCAAACTACAATGAGATTCCATCTCACTCCAACAAGGCTGGCATTAATCCAAAAAACACAAAGCAATAAACGTTGGAGAGGTTGTGGAGAAGCTGAACACTTGTACACTGCTGGTGGGAATATAAAATGGTACAACCATTTTGGAAATCAATTTGGCACTTTTTTAAAAAGCCAGAAATAGAACTATCATATGATCCAGCAATCCCACTCCTTGGAATATATCCTAGAGTAATAAGAGCCTTTACACTAACAGATATACGCACACCTATGTTCACTGCAGCACTGTTTACAATATCAAAAAGATGGAAGCAACCAAGGTGCCCATCAAAGGAAGAATGGATAAATAAATTACAGTATATTCATACAATGAATACTACACATCGACAAAAAACGATGAATCTGTGAAACATTTCATAACATGGAGGAATCTCAAAGGCATTGTGCTGAGTGAAATTAGTTGCAAAAGAACAAATATTTTACAAAACCACTATTATAAGAACTCGAGAAATAGTTTAAACAGAAAAGAAAATATTCTTTGACGGTTACGAGTGTGGGGAGGGAGGAAGGGAGGGAGGAGATATTCACTAATTAGATAGTAGAAAAGACCTATTTTAGGTGAAGGGAAAGACAACACACAATACAGGACAGGTCAGCACAACTGGACTAAACCAAAAGCAAAGAAGTTTCCTGAATAAACTGAACACTTCAAAGGCCAGTGTAGCAGGGGTGGGGGTTTGGGGACCATGATTTCAGGGAACATCTAGGTCAACTGGCATAATAAAATCTATTGAGAAAACATTCTGCATCCCACTGTGAAGGGTGGTGTCTGGGGTCTTAAATGCTAACACGTGGCCATCTAAGATGCATCAATTGGTCTCAACCCACCTGGATCAAAGGAGAATGAAGAACACCAAAGATACAATGTAATTATGAGCCCAAGAGACAGAAAGGGCCACATAAACCAGAGACTACATCAGCCTGAGACCAGAAGAACTAGATGGTGCCCAGCTACAACTGATGACTGCCATGACAGGGAATGCAACAGTGAACCCCTGAGGGCACAGGTGAGCAGTGGGATGCAAACCTCAAATTCTCATAGAAACCCCAGACTTAATGGTCTGATTGAGACTAGAAGGACCCCGGAGATCATGGTTCCCAGACCTTCTGTTAGCCCAAGACAGTAACCATTCCCAAAGCCAACTCTTCGGACAGGGATTGGACTGGACTATAGGATAGAAAATGATACTGGTGAGGAGGGAGCTTCTTTGATCAAGTAGACACATCAGACTACGTGGGCAGCTCCTGTCTGGAAGGGAGATGAGAAGGCAGAGGGAGACGGGGTGGCTGAATGGACACGAAAATAGAGAGTGGAAAGAACGGGTGTACTGTCTCGTTAGGGGGAGAGCAACTAGGAGTATATAGCAAGGTATATATAAACAATTTTTGTATGAGAGACTGACTTAATTTGTAAACTTTCACTTAAAGCACAATGTAAATTAAAAAAAAAGAAAAGAAAATGACATACCATAATCAACATGAGATCTCATGATAAAGTGTTAGATTAAATTATCATATCCCTTGTTCTGGACTTGATAAAAATATTCCTAATTCAGTCTTAGGTTACAACAGTTTACGTTAGCTTTTGTTAGAATTCTGAGTTTAGAAGTCAATTAAAACCTTTCGAGTTTTTTACCCTCAAGTAACTTAAAGCCATTGTTCAATCCAGTTTTGGGCATTTGGTTTTTCAAAGTTTACTTTTCCCTCTGCTAAATCTCAGTTAGCTGGTTCTTTCTGTACTATTTCTGTTTGTGACACTCTGAGTGAATTTATTATTCAACATGAGAAACACCGTACCATCAGCACATGTGATAAGCATTCTTTCTATGCCTTTATACATGAAGCTGATAAAAATGATGACTGAGACAAGGCCAAAAATAGAGGTCTGTATGACATCATCTTAGGCCAGTACTAATACATTAAAATCAACTTTGTGCGTTTACGGGTACACAAGTTTTCTGCATATTGTACTTCAAACAGTATTAATCCAACCAGCTATATAATTTAGTAAATGTTTTTTCAGAAAGTTCCCTATTCCTTTAATAAGTAATTATACATTGGTTACTGTCTACCAGATACAATGCTGCATGTAGGCTAAGATCATGATAATGGAATGGCACATTGCCTGCAAATGACCATTCTTATAAAGGCAATGTCTGCCAACAAAGTAGAGTTCCAAAAGTATATTTGGATAATTTGTCAAACCCTACCAATTAAAAAGATTCTTGGGGTTTACAACCTCTCTTACTAAAATGTCAATATTTAAAGTACATTTCACCAAATAGGCCAACCTCAATACAAAGTACTTGAATTCAACAGTCCAGTCTCAAAGAAAAAGCATTCCTTTTCCTCTCTGCTTTACTTTTCCACTTGTGGCCCGTCTCTAGTTCTTCATTCCCCACTTTCAATCTCAATGAAAAAATTCATTCATTCAACAACTATTACTGTACTTTATAATAATCAGTATAGGAAGCTATGGAGAGATTTTACTCCAGTGAATGCTCAAACACTGGTGCTGGATAAATATCAACCAAATGAAAACACTAGAAGAAAGAACTAAAGTAAGACATAAGAATACACATGATTGAATTTGTATTTTTGAAACAACAGACTTTAGTGTAAAGAATAGCCCAGAAAGGAAGAAGACTGACTAAAGAGTAAACAGTCATGAGGCCACTACAATGATCTAACTAAGGGATTGCAAATGGGCTTAGACTTGGTGAGGACTGTGGTGAAGAAAAGAAACAGACCATCTAGAGATATTAGGAGTTAAGGTTCAATGGCTGATTGCACGAGGAGGGGGCAAAGCGCAGATGAGAAGTCAAAGAAAACTTCCAGGTCTCTGGCTTTGGGCCACCAGGTCAAGTGGGTGATGGAGCTATTTAACAAGACAGGGAAAAACAAGGAAGAACTGGTTTAGGATGGTGAGACTTCAACTCATTTACCTTGGACACATCATCAGGAAAGACCAATCACTAGAAAAGGACATCAAGTTTGGTAGAGTCCCAACAAAAACAAGGAAAGGCCTCTGTGAGATGGAGTGACAAACTAGCTGCAACAATGGACTCAATCATAACTAAAGAAGATGGCCCAGTACCAGGAAAATGTTTTGTTCTGTTATATATATGGCTGCATGAGTTAGAGCCAAATCAATGGCAACTAACAAGTAACAACGTAACACCAAACAAAGCCTAGATGAAGAAAGGGCTCCTTCTTTCATCCAGTACATATTTGAGTGTAAACTATGTGCCAAACATGTTCCTTATCCTTGCCTACTAAATCTGTATAATCCAGAGCTATACACAAAAGCAACACAACTTTACAAGATTTAGAATCATTTCCATAAAAAGAAATTTCTTTCCCAGGAAATTTATTCATAAAATTTACAACCATATTGAATCATTTTCTTGACTTCACTGTATAATCAGTACCAGGCACAACAGGAGAGAGCAATTGGTATATATTTAATCAAATTCCATTTTTGTTCTATACTTCACTTTAAGAAATTAAGTTATCCAAATCATAAAAAGGAAGATAATAGGTATGTCAATGGCAAATGAGAATCAAGGATGTGTTCATAGAGCACATAGAGCAAGCCACCATCTTTACTAACACTTACCAAGCCAGCAGTAAGGGAAGGCGCAGACTGTCCAAGGGACTGGTTTCTCATTCGAACCAGGTTTGATGCTTCTCCTGAAGGCTGCCATGTCACCTGTCCCACACTGCTATGTACACTGCTGGACAATGGGAGCAGCTGCTTACCTTCAAACAGAAAAGTTCAGAAAACACACTTGTAATTATTTATCGATAATGAATGAAAAACTATAAATACAGTCCTATCAAATAAACATAATCAAATAACTCAAAACAGAGTCAAGTTTCTCCATACATGCAACCTACATCCCTTTAAAAATTCCAACTGTCTTGGTGGTGAAAATTGCAAGTGGAATGCTACACTAAATTGACTATTTTAAATTCTTCTGTAACATCCAGCACCATGTTAACCCCTTACCCTGACAGGCTAGGAGCTTTCCAGCCCCTTCTGACTTAACATAATATGAATGGTGCTGATAGCTTCTCTTAGGCAAGTTTGGTCCTTAAGCTTCCAGGCAGCAAACACTAAATCTGCATTGCTCTTGTTAGACTCCACGTGTTCAGTCCAGGTTAACTGACAGATTTAATCCTGCTGAAAGACTACAAGAGAGTTATTTATAAAGACTGAGCATTTAGAATTGCAAAGACCTCCTGACTGAGGTGCAAGCCCTTTTTCTTCCCCTCCAAGCCATTCTTTACACCGATGCTAGTGATCTAACCAGAACAAATCTGGCTATGTTATTCCTTTGCTTAAAAATTGATGGTTCTCCAATGTTTAAACAATTAAGCCACATCCTTTAGCATACTAAAAAGGTTCTCCATGAAGCTAGATTATCTTCCTGGCCTTATCTCCCTCTACTATTTTCCACATCCATTCACTCATTCAATTTCAGCACCATGCCCTGCACTTTCACCTGCTTTATATTTGATTACCCAATTGACTTGAAACCTCTTCCTCTTCCTGGCAAAATCCTATTTGACGTGGAATTACGCACTATTGTAAAAATGTGTTTTTGTTTTTGCTGCAACATACCCTTTTGCAATAAACAAAATGACGAAAAACGTATATGGAGGGCAACTTTAGCAAAACTTACTGAAATTTTAATTTACATATATTTGGACCCAACATTCCACTTGTAGAAATGTAGTATAAAGAAAAAAAAAAAAAGATGCATCAATTGCTCTAAACCCACCTGGAGCAAAGGAGAATGAAGAACACCAAAGACACAAGATAATTATGACCCCAAGAGACAGAAAGGGCCACATAAATCAGAGACTCCATCAGCCTGAGACCAGAAGAACTAGATGTTGCCCAGCTACAACCGATGACTGCCCTGACAGGGAACAAAACAGAGAATCCCTGATGGAGCAGGAGAACAGTGGAATGCAGACCTCATATACTCGTTAAAAAAAAACAGACTTAATGGTCTAACTTAGACTAGAAGGACCCCAGAGGTCATGGTCTTCAAACCTTCTGTTATTTGAAGACTGGAACCATTCCCAAAGCCAACTCTTCAGATACGGACTGGACCAGACTACAAGATAGAAAATGATACTGGTGAGGAGTGACCTTGGCTTAAGCAGATGCATGAGACAATCCGGGCAGCTCCTGTCTGGATAGGAGATGAGAAGGTAGAGGGGGACAGAAGCTGGCTGAACAGACACAGGGAATACAGGGTGGAGACAAGGAGTGTGCTTTTTCATTAGGGAGAGAGCAAGTAGGAGTACGCCAAACCAAAAAAACCAAACCTGCTGCTGTCAAGTCGATTCTGATTCATAGCTACCCTATAGGGCAGAGTAGAACTGCCCCATAGAGTTTCGAGGAACGCCTGGCGGATTCAAACTGCTGACCTTTTGGTTAGCAACCGTAGCACTTAACCACTACGCCACCAGGGTTTCCTAGGAATACACAGCAAGGTATATATAAATTTTTATATGAGAGACTGACTTGATTTGTAAACTTTCACTTAAAGCACAATAAAAATTAAAAAAAAATAAAAAACAGTAGACAAAATGTATACATTAGCAACACTCACCATACTAAAAACTAGATGAATATTCATTACAAGTTTAAAAAATTACAATATCACCACGTGATGAAATACACAAGCCACCAAAAATAATGAGGCAGATCAACTTGTAGCTAAGAGAACAAGTTTCAACATGTGTCAATGAGTGAAAAAAGCATAAAGTATATATCATACCTCAAGATACAATTAAGAGAAAAATTCTCGGCATTTCTTGTCACATGAAAAAAAGCATAATGGATGTATCTATTATATTATCTAATTTTTTATTTTTAAAATAAAAAAGGTTTACTATATTTATGTACACAAATAGTGTGTGTATTTAAATATATTGAAGTATATACAAATGGCTTCAAGGAGGGAAGACACAGAAGAAAGTAAAGATTAAGAATGACTTAACATGATGCTTTTTTTTTGTACTCAAATTTTTTATAACTGGCATGCTGTACTTTTTTTTAATCAGAAAAATAAATACAATTTTTAAAAATTCTAATTACTTTCCAAGTCTCCTCTATAATGTACCATTTACCAGGAAACCTTTCCATAATACCCTTCACCAAAAAAAAAAAAAATTTTTTTTTTAATGGTTCTCTACTTAAAACTTCCATAAGCCTTAAGAGCCTACCTTCCTTTGCCTTTCCTTCCTACCTTCAGCAAATGTTCTTCAGATGACCTACCTACTCCTCATCTATGTATTCTAACAGAAAACTAGCTTGTTAACTCATCCTATCCACATATATAAAGACTAGTATCAAACACTTTTTAAAATAACAACCTGTTGGGGAAACAGACCTACAAAACTACAGATAAACCCATTTGGACTATATATGCCAGTCAAGGCTTAAAGCATATATTTCTACAATCAAAGATTACCAAGAATTTGATGGCAAAAAAACAACAAAACAGAAGAAACAATATGAACAAACTGAACAACTAGCCCTTTAGGAAACAACTGAAAAAAAGAGAAAACTTTTTAAAAATTCTAGTCACTATCCTCATAGATTCAAAAGGCTATTGCATAAAACATTCCCAATTAAAGATGGCTGACTGACCATGTGTTTTTATCTTTTGCCCACCAGGAAACCCCATTAAAATGAGAATAAAAAAGAAAAAGAAATAAATAAAGCCCATAATCAAGGGGAAAAAAAAAATCCTGTTGCCGTGCAGTTGATTCCAACTCACAACGACCCTATAAAAAGGAGAGAATATGCGATAGGTGGACAAAATTTTTGGAAAATCTAAAGCATACAGGTGAATCATAACCAATGGAATTGGGTAAATAAAGGCATAAGCTACACTAAGCATAGGGTAGGTTCAGTGAACTGGGGAGTCAACGTGCCCTGCAAAATCTTAGATAGGCTCAGGACTCAGAAATGCAAGGTAACTTAGAAAAGAAAGGTAAGACATAAGGCTGAAATCAGTTTAACTGAAAATCTACGAAGAATAAAATGCAATCACATTTACAAATACCACTGAGTAACCAGACAATTACTTCACAGCAAGATAGAAGGGACTTAGCATCTGAGAGCAAAGTACAGCACTCTGGAAGTTAACAGCTCACAAGAAAAGGAGTTGATTGAGGCAACAGAGGAAAACCTTTAAAAAAAAAAAATTTTTTTTGTTTTAATCAACTCTGTTTGCTTGTGGAGAATTAAAAAGATCCATAAAAAAAAAAAAATTATGAAAAACAAAGACCAAGAAATGGCTCTATGTGATTAGATACATGATTGACAAAAATGAATTTCAAGAGGAGAGTGGGAAGATAGATGAAGTCAGGGGAATAGTGCTGAAAACGGACAAAAAGAAATTGAAAACTGTTTACTATTTACTGCTAGGTCAAAGAATATGGTATGATTACATTTTATCACTGATTTAATATTTTTATATGGATTCTTTTTTTTTCATACTCTGTTGCTTTAAATGGGACACATTTTAATTCCTTTCTATTTGGGCCAGGAATTCCTTATATGATTTTCCCCCTGGAATTTTTTGTTGTTGTTAGGTGCCATGGAAAGCAATCTTATGTATAACAGAACAAAATACCGTCAGGTCCCATGCCATCCTCTACAACCGCTGCTATGTTTGAGCCCACTGTTGCAGCCACTACATCAATCAATCTCACTGAGAATCTTCCTCTTTTTTGCTGACCCTCTACTTTACCAAGCATGATGTCCTTCTCCAAGGACTGGTTCCTCCTGACAAACTATCCAAAGTAAATCTCACCATTCTCGCTTCTAAGGAGCATTCTGGCTGCAATTCCAAGACAGATTTCTCCGTTCTTCTGGCAGTCCTTGGTATATTCAATATTCTTTGCCAACACCATAATTCAAAGGCGTAATTCTTCTTCAGTCTTCCTTATTCACTGGCCAGCTTTCACATGTATATGAGGCCACTGAAATACCATAGCTTGGGTCAGGCGCACCTTAGTCCTCAAAGTGGTATCATGGCTTTTTAACACTTTTAAACCCTGGTGGCATAGTGGTTAAGAGCTACGGCTGCCGACAAAAAGGTTGGCACTTTGAATCTACCAGGTGTTCCTTGGAAACCCTATGGGACAGTTCTACTCTGTCCTGCAGGGTTGCTGTGAGTCAGAATTGTCTTGACCAATTGGTTTTGGTTTTGCAGCAGATTTGCACAATGCAGTACATTGTCTGATTTCTTGATTGCTGCATCCATGGGTGTTGATTGTGGATCCAAGTAAAATGAAATCCTTGACAACTTCAAACTTTTCTCCGTTCATCATAATGTTGCTTGTTGGTCCATTTGTGAGAATTTTTGTTTTCTTTACGTTGAGGTATAATCCATACTGAAGACTACAGTCTTTGATCTTCATTAGTAAGTGCTTCAAGTCCTCTTCACTTTTAGCAAGGAAGGTTGTGTCATCTGCTTATCGCAGGTTAATGAGCCTTCTTTTAATCTTGGTGTCACATTCTTCATACAGTCCAGCTTCCTGGATAATTTGCTCAGCATACAGATTGAATAAGTATGGTGAAAGGACAGAACTCTGATGCACATCTTCCTGATTTCAAACCATGCAGTCTCCCTTTGTTCTATTTGAACGACTGCCTCTTGTTCTATGCACAGGTTCCTTATGAGCTCAACTAAGTGTTCTGGAATTCCCATTCCTTGAAATGTCATCCATAGTTTGTTATGATCCACATAGTCGAATGCCTTTGCAGAGTCAACAAAATACAGGTAAACACCTTTCTGGTATTCTCTGCTTTCAGCCAGGATCCATCTGACATCAGCAATGATATCCCGTATTCCACATCTTCTTCTGAATCCAGCTTGATTTTCTGGTAGTTCCCTGTCAATGTACTACTACAACTGTTTTTGAATGATCTTCAGGGAAATTTTACTTGCATATGATATTGTTTGATAATTTCTGCATTCTGTTGGATCATCTTTCTTTGGAATGGGCACATTTTTGGATCTCCTCCAGT
Organism: Elephas maximus indicus; assembly: GCF_024166365.1. Lineage (NCBI taxonomy): Eukaryota > Metazoa > Chordata > Mammalia > Proboscidea > Elephantidae > Elephas > Elephas maximus. The sequence continues at coordinate 88,352,642 of NC_064821.1, read as the reverse complement.
TGGTTAGTCAGGTAGCTGTCTTCCAAATTTCTTGGCATAGACAAGTGAGCATTTCCAGTGCTGTATCCATTTGCTGAAACATCTAAATGGGTATTCCACTGGATTTTTTAAGTGCCTTTTATCTGGAGGAGGTGGTGAGGCACTATGCACTTTAGGCTTTGGGAATGGAGGAAAAAAGAAAAGCAAAGAATGTAAAGTCTCAAAAGTAGGCAGAGAGCAAAAATCAGATTGAAAGAGAATAATCACTGATAGTGGTCAACCAAGAAATATCTAGCAGGTTCAGTACATTAGAATTCAGAGATTCTATGAGGAAGTAGTAGGGAGAGGACAATAGCCTTATCTTTAAGTGTTCTACGTAAGGCTACCACCAGAAAAGAAGCAGTCAAAGGTGCCAAGTAAGATGATATATCCTTAAAAACTAACAGTGTAGTCCCACATTTCTTAAAAAATAAAATTAGATATTTACCTGACAGAGAGCTGGCCAGGCTTCCTCTCCGTAACTTACAGTCATCCTGACTAAGCTGTCGTTGGAGCTTAGCTTTTCCAGTGGATGAAAATATGTCAGGATTACTGAGCTTCCTGAAGAGCAGGGGACTAAGTCCAGTTACCACATCCTTCAAAGAGAAAACAGTTAAACACATGTCTTTAATACCATCTCTAAACTACAAGAACTCTATAGTAAAACCTTTCAGGATCCATGGGATATACAGTTGCCCACCTACTTTTTCAGGCTCTCAGGTTTCTTGGAAGTCTACTTTTCCTGCTGAAAGCATTTGCTGCCCTCCAGTGAGAACTTTTGTGTAACAGTGAAAGGCGAGAAAAAATGTTAGTTGAAGCAAAACAGTTGAGTTATCAAGCTTAAATGTGAGTTAGTACATCCAGCAAGTGTGATTGGGTAAAAATTTTGCCTCTTTTGGCTTTTGTACCCCTAGATAAGCCTTGTAAGCATATTTATGGTTTCCTGTGTGACTGGTGGAGACCTAACGGCACATTGGCTAAAAGCTTGGCTGCTAACCAAAACGTCAGCAGCCCAAACTCACCAGCCACTCCTTGGAAATCCTATGGGGCAGTTACACTCTGTCCTATAGGGTCGCTACAAACCAGAATAGACTCGACAGCAACAGGTATGATGTGACAGGGAGCCCTGATGGGTTTTGTGTGTGTGTGTGTGTCATATTTGGAAAATCAGAGATTCCCCATGTAACCTAATGGAAGGCACCCCACAATACATCCTGCCCCCCATGATCAGTGGGACAGATGGACACCCACCAATCTTGCCCAAGAACCCCCAAAGTTTTGTGGTAACCATGTATTCCCATATATTTCTCAAAATCTTCATTACCATCCAAAAATTTAAATACATTCCATGACTCAGTATGCTTCCATTAGTGAAAACATATGGTATCAAAAAAAAAATTCAAAGCAGAAAATAATTGGGTCTTGAAAGGGTTAAACGTCTCTATATCATTCTTTACAGTTAAAAAGCAGCAATATTTTATATTTTCTGTTCAACAGCTAAAACTGGGAACACATTTCTTATTAAAAGGTGTTTAGGTATGCAATGAAGTCCACGGCATATTGATTATAAATTGCCAAAAAAAAAAAAAAAGGAGAAAGGGCTCACAATATGACATAAGACATTTTAATAAGCTGTATCATTCATAACGAGTACACTTTTAGTTATGTGTTTACTTTTCTCTTTATATTCACATACACTTTCTATACCCAGTAATGAAAGGCACCGTTTAAAAAAATAAGTCATTATAAAATAGACCTTCCTTTGCCTGTCACAGAAAGTCAGAAAAATTTCTAACATTTAATTATTGCTAAAATAAAGCTTCGCTTTATATCCCTATACTAGGAAAAAGATACATGTTACTAAAGAAAAAGTATAGGACTATGGAGAAAATAGAGATGATATGAAACATTGACATTTTCTCCCCTCTACCTTTATTTCAGTGTTACCCATTCCCCACACCCCCAAATGCCTCTTTTTCCTCACTCAGTACGCAGTAGCCAAGAATATCACCAAGATTTAGACATTTTTCACCAACCTGACCAAAATTCAATTAGGGTAAAACCTAAAAAAGCCAGAAATCGTCAGAAAAGGAAAATTCAAGTATTTTCCATCAAAACAAACAATAGAAAAGTGTTAAGGCTGTACCCTGTCAAAGGCAGAAAATTTGCGAGACCCAGAAAAACAAGGCAGTCCTGTCGAGTTCAGACTCTTGCAGGTTTCACTGTAGTTGGCAACATTAAATGGGAAATACTGGGAAAAAATAAGGGCAATGAGGCATATCTTTTAGATTTCAATGAAGGAAGTTATAACAAACACACCTAAGCAGCACATCAAACTGACCTGGACAGGAAAGGCAAAATAAGCATAAGGAGAAGTAACTGGCACCATGACAATCCTACAAGCCACAGGAAAAAAATAGGGAAATGCCCACCCTCCCTGAAAAAAAGGCTTAAAAACACCTCTAAGGTCATATACATTGATTGGTAGATTCACAAATGAAGGAAAATATCCCCTTGGGTTTGCTACCAGTCACTATCCTTCCCCTATTCTCACCCCAGGGTAACCACTATCCAGGCTTTTAACAGCACAGATAATTATGGAAAGGGCAAAACTATACAAATGGAATGAGGCCATATGAACTCTTCTGAGTTTGTCTTCTTTTGCTCAACTAGATTAGACTGTTTAAAGAGCAGAACATTACTGAATTTACCAAAGAAGTCATTAATGGACAAGACAGAGAAGGAAGTTGATAAACAGCAAGAAATATATACGGCCCTAGAAAGAAAGAAACAGGGCATGTGAAGTAGAACTTCCTTACTAACTTCCACACTAACTTACTTCTTATAGTTTCCTAGTTCCCATTTCTAGTCCTTAGGAGATTCAAACAAATTATGGATAATATTGCAAAGAATGGGAATCCCAGAACACTTAATTGTGCTCATGAGGAGCCTATACGTAGATCAAGAGGCAGTCGTTTGAACAGAACAAGGGGATACTGCATGGTTTAAAGTCAGGAAAGGTGTGTGTAAGGGTTGTATTCTTTCACCATACTTATTCAATCTGTATGCTGAGCAAACAATCTGAGAAGCTGGACCATATGAACAAAAACGGGGCATCATGATTGGAGAAGACTCATTAACAACCTGCATTATGCAGATGACACAACCTTGCTTGCTGAAAGTGAACAGAACTTGAATATCAAAGACTACAGCTTTCAGTATGGGTTATACCTCAACATAAAGAAAACAAAAATCCTCACAACTGGACCAATAAGCAACATCATGATAAATGGGGAAAAGACTGAAGTTGTCAAGAATCTTATTTTATTTGGATTCATAATCAACACCCATGGAAGCAGCAGTCAAGAAATCAAACGATGGATTGCACTGGGCAAATCTGTTGCAAAAGACCTCTTTAAAGTGTTAAAAAGCAAAGATGTCACCTTGAAGACTAAGGTGTGCCTGGTGCCATGGTGTTTTCAACTGCCTCATACGCATGCAAATGAAATAAGGGCAATGAAATAAGGAAGACCGAAGAAGAGATGACACCTTTGAATTATGGTGTTCACGAAGAATACTGAATATACCATGGACTGCCAAAAACGAACAAATCTGTCTTGGAAGAAATACAGCCAGAATGCTCCTTGGAAGCAAGGATAGCGAGACTACGTCTTACATACTTTGGACACGTTATCAAAAGGGATCAGTCCCTGGAGAAGAACATCATGCTTAGTAAAGTAGAGGGTCAGCAAAAAAAGAGGAAGACCCTCAACAAGATGGACTGACACAGTGGCTGCAAGAATGGGCTGAAGTGTAACAACAATTGTGAAGATGGTGCAGGATCAGGCAGTGTTTTGTTCTGTTGCACACAGTGTCACTATGAGTCAGAAACGATTCAACAGCACCTAACAACAACAGGAGATACAAAGAGCCCTGGTGGAGTAGTGGGTAAGAGCTCAGCTGCTAACCAACACGTCAGCAGTTCAAATCCACCAGCAGATCCTTGGAAACCCCACTGGTCAGTTCTAATCTGTCCTATAGAGTCACCATGAGTCGGAATCAACTTGACGGCAATGGGTTTTGGTTTTTTGGTTTATAAGACCCAAACAAACTGCATGCAAAAGGATAATGAGCCCTTCTTCTTTGACTAAATAAGATCAAATTGGTTTCTATTACCTGGAGTCACATGGTTCTTAAACAAAATAGGAGTTAAGAAGGGGAAGGTGCCTAGAATGACTTTCAGGTTTCTGGCTTGGGTGGTATGATTAAAAATGCAGAGAAAATAGAAAAAATTTTATAGGTAACACACTGCTATGGCAATACAGGCATACCTTGTTTTACTGCACTTTGCTTTACTGTGCTTCACAGATACTACGTTTTTTACAAACTGAAGGTTTGTGGAAACCCTGCATCGAGCAAGTCCATTGGCACCACTTTTCTAACAGCGTGTGCTCACTTCGTGTCTCTGTGTCACATTTTTGTAATTCTCGCAATATTTCAAACTTTTTCGTCATTGTTATATCTGTTATGGTGATCTGTAAGCAGTGATCTTTGATGTTACTACTTTGTTTCAGAGTGCCACAATCTCACCCATATGAGACGGCGAACTTAACTGATAAATGTGTATGTTCTGACTACTCCACCAATCCGCTGTTTCCCATTTTTCTCCCTCTCCTCGGGCCTCTCTATTCCCTGAGACCAGACAATACTGAAATCAGGCCAATTAATAACCCTACAAAAGCCTCTAAGAGTTCAAGGGAAAGGAAGAATCACAGGTCTCTCACTTTAAATCAAAACCTAGAAATGATTAAGCGAGTGACCAAAGACCAGACGAGTTGTGAAATGACGTCAAGGACATCATACATGGAGAAAGCAAGAGGTCATTGAAAAGACAGGAAAGAAGGGAAAGGCCAAGATGGATGTCAGAGGAGACTCTGAAACTTGCTCTCGAACATCGAGCAGCTAAAGCGAAAGGAAGAATTGATGAAATAAAAGAACTGAACGGAAGATTTCAAAGGGCCTCTCGAGAAGACAAAGTAAAGTATTATAATGACATGTGCAAAGAGCTAGAGATAGAAAACCAAAAGGGAAGAACACGCTTGGCGTTTCTCAAGCTGGAAAAACTGAAGAAAAAATTCAAGCCTCGAGTTGCAGTAGTGAAGGATTCTATGGGGAAATTATTAAACAACTCAGAAAGCATCAAAAGAAGATGGAAGGAATATGCAGAGTCATTATACCTAAAAGAATAAGCCAATGTTTAACCATTTCAAGAGGTGGCATGTGATCAGGAACTGATGGTACTGAAGGAAGAAGTCCGAGCTGCTCTGAAGCCATTGGTGAAAAACAAGGCTCCAGGAATTGATGGAATATCAACTGAGATGTTTCAACAAACATGCAGCGCTGGAGGTGCTAACTCGTCTATGTCAAGAAATATGGAAGACAGCTTCCTGGCCAACTGACTGGAAAAGATCCATATTTATGCCTATTCCCAAGAAAGGTGATCCAACCGAATGTGGAAATTATACAACAATATCATTAATATCACACACAAGCAAAATTTTGCTGAAGATCATTCAAAAACAGCTGCTGTAGTGTATCGACAGGGAACTGCCAGAAATTCAGGCTGGCTTCAGAAGAGGACATGGAACCCTGGATGTCATTGCTGATGTCAGATGGATCCTAGCTGAAAGCAGGGAATACCAGAAGGATGTTTACCTGTGTTTTATTGACTGTGCAAAGGCATTCGACTGTGTGGATCATAACAAATTATGGATAACATTGCGAAGAATGGGAATTCCAGAACACTTAATCGTGCTCATGAGGAACCTTTACATAGATCAAGAGGCAGTTGTTCGGACAGAACAAGGGGATACTAATTGGTTTAAAGTCAGGAAAGGTGTACGTCAGGGTTGTATTCTTTCACCATACCTATTCAATCTGTATGCTGAGCAAATAATCTGAGAAGCTGGACTATATGAAGAAGAACGGGGCATCAGGATTGGAGGAAGACTCATTAACCACCTGCATTATGCAGATGACACAACCTTCCTTGCTGAAAGTGAAGAGGACTTGAAGCACTTGCTAATGAAGATCAAAGACCACAGCCTTCAGTATGGCTTGCACCCCAACATAAAGAAAACAACTGGACCAATGAGCAACATCATGATAAACGGAGAAAAGACTGAAGTTGTCAAGGATTTCATTTTACTTGGATCCACAATCAACAGCCATGGAAGCAGCAGTCAAGAAATCAAAAGACGCGTTGCATTGGGCAAATCTGCTACAAAGGACCTCTTTAAAGCGTTGAAGAGCAAAGACGTCACCTTGAAGACTAAGGTGGACCTGACCCAAGCCATGGTATTTTCAGTCGCATCCTATGCATGTGAAAGCTGGACAATGAATAAGGAAGACCGAAGAAGAATTGACGCCTTTGAATTGTGGTGTTGGCGAAGAATATTGAATATACCATGGACTGCCAAAAGAACAAACAAATCTGTCTTGGAAGAAGTGCAGCCAGAATGCTCCTTAGAAGCAAGGATGGCGAAACTGCATCTTACATACTTTGGACATGTTGTCAGGAGGGATCAGTCCCTGGAGAAGGACATCATGCTTGGCAGAGAACAGGGTCAGCAGAAAAGAGGAAGACCCTCAAGGTGGTGGATTGACATGGTGGCTGCCAACAATGAGCTCAAGCATAAGAACGATTGTAAGGATGGCTCCAGACCAGGCAGTGTTTTGTTCTGTTGTGCACAGGGTCGCTGTGAGTCGGAACCGACTCGATGGCACCTAACAACAACATTGAGGAAGTCACGTCAAAAGCTGAGACAGGCTGAAAGCTAGGATTCTCAAGCCAAACAGGTAGCCAAGTTGTGAACGCAAAGGAAAAGTTCTTGAAGGAAATTAAAAGTGCTACTCCAGTGAACACGCAAATGATTAAAAAAAAAAGTGAAACAGCCTTATTGCTACTATGGGGTAAATTTTAGCGGCCTGGATAGACGATGAAACCAGCTACAACATTCCCGTAAGCCAAAGCCTAATGCGGAGCAAGGCCCTAACTCTCTCCAATTCTACGAAGGCTGAGAGAGGTAAGGAAGCTACAGAAGAGAAGTCTGAAGCTAGCAGAGGTTAGTTCCTGAGGTTTAAGGAAAGAAGTCATCTCCATAGCATAAAAGGGCAAGGTGAAGCAGCTCGTGCTGATACTGAAGCTGCAACAAGTTATCCAGGAGATGTACCTAAGATAATTGAAGCTGGCTACACTAAACGGCAGATTTTCAATGTAGACAAAACAGCCTTATATTGGAAGAAGATGCCATCTAGGACTTTCATAGCTAGAGAAGTCAATGCCTGGCTTAAATGCTTCAAAGGACTGGCTGACTTTCTTGTTAGGGGCTAATGCAGCTGGTGACTTTAAGTTGAAGCCAATGATCATTTACCATTGTGAAAATCCTAGGGCCCTTAAGAAATATGCTAAATCTACTCTACCTGTGCTCTATAAATGGAACAACAAAGCCTGGATGACAGCATGTCTGTTTACAACATGGTTTACTGAATACTTTAAGCCCACCATTGAGACCTACTGCTTGAGAAAAAAAGATCCCTTTCAAAATATTACTGTTCGTTGACAATGCACGTGGTCAACCAAGAACTCTGATGGAGAGGTACAAGGAGATTAATGTTGCTTTCACGTCTGTTAACACAACATCCGTTCTGCAGCCCATGAATCAAGGAGTAATTTCAACTTTCAAGTCTTAGTATTTAAGAAATACATTTCATAAGGCTACAGCTGCTACATATAGTGATTCCTCTGATGGATCTGGGCAAAGTAAATTGAAAACCTTTTGGAAAGGATTCACAATTCTAGAAGGAATTAACAACATCCGTGAATCATGGGAGGAGGTCAAAATATCATCATTTACGGGAGTTTGGAAGAAGTTGATTTCAACCCTCATAGATGACTTTGAGGGGCTCAAGACTTCAGTCGAAGAAGTAACTGCAGATCTGGTGGAAACAGAAAGATAACTAAAATATAGAACTGGAGCCTGACCAAATTGACCAAATTGCTGCAATCCCTAGCTTTAACGGATGAGGAGTTGCTTCTTATGGATGAACAAAGAAAGTAGTTTCTTGAGATGGAATCTACTCTTTGTGAAGATGCTGTGAACATAGCTAAAATGACAACAAAGAATTTATAATATTTATCAACTTATTGATAAAGCAGCTACAGGGTTTGAGAGGACTGACTCCAATTTTGACAGAAGTTCTACTGTGAGTAAAATGCTATCAAACAGTATTGCATGCTACAGAGAAATCTTTTGCGAAAGGAAGAGTCAATCGATGCAGCAAACTAAACCATTGTCTTATTTTAAGAAATTGCCACAGTCACCCCAAGCTTCAGCAACCACCACCCTGATCAGTCAGCTGCCATCAACATCGAGGCAAGAGCTTCTACCAGCAAAAAGATTATGACTAGCTGAAGGCTCAGATGATTGTTACCGTTTTTTAGCAACAATGTATTTTTAAATTAAGGTATGCACATTATTTTTTCACACACAATGTTATTGCACATTTAACATACCACCAAAACAAACCAAGCCTGTTGCCGTCCAGTGGATTCCGACTCATAATGACCCTACAGGACAGAGTAGAACTGCCCAGTAAGGTTTCCAAGGAGTGGCTTGTGGTTTCGAACCGCCGACCTTTTGGTTAGCAGCCAAGCTCTTAACCACTGAGCCACCAGAACTCCTAACAGACTACAGTATAGTGTGAAAATAACTTTTATAAGCACCAGGAAACAAAAAAAATCGTATGACTTGCTTTATTGCAATATTCGCTTCATTGCAGTGGTCTGGAACAGAGCCCACAATAGCTCTGAGGTATGCTTGTGGTAAATACTAGCATAAATACAAATTACGACAGTTTTACAACAACTATTAGGAGAACTAGAAATGCTCAGCCTAAAAGAGAGAAAATTAGACAGCTAGCATTGGTGGTTTGGTGGTAGAATTCTCCTCTTCCCTAAGAAAGACCTGGTTTCAATTTCTGGCAAACGCGCCTCATGCACAGCCATCACCCATCTGTCAGTGGAGGCTTGCATGTTGCTATCACGCAGAACAGGTTTCAACAGAGCTTCCAGACTAAGAGTGACTAGGAAGAAAAGCCTGGCAATCCATTTCCAAAAATCAACCACTGAAAACCCTACAGATCACAACAGTCTGATCTGCAACCAATTATGGGGATGGCCCAGGACCGGACAGTGTTTCATTCCATTCTGCATGAGATCGCCATGAATCAGGGTCCAACTAGACAGCAGCTATCAACAACAACCACAACAACATCTCCTATATTATGAGAGAGTAAATTTCTTCCTACAGAGGTCAAAATTAGAACTACTGAATAAAAATTAAGAGAGAAGTAGGTTCGATTATGAGGAAAAACTATCTAATAACCAGATAGTCCAACAATGAACGGGCCACTTTATTAAGGAATGGATTGTGCCACTATAAATGTCGAAAAAATTAAAGTCACTAAAAAAGACAGAAGACACAAATAACTAAAATCAGAAATCAAAGTGGGGACATAATAACTGAACTTAAAAAGATTAAAAGGATTAGAAGAGAATATTGGAAAATTGTATGCCAACAAAGTAAATAATCTAAATGAAATGGATGAGTTCCTAGAAATACACAAATTACCAAAACTGATTCAAGACGATACAGAAAATTTCAACAGACCTATAACAGTTGGAATCGACTCGACGGCACTGGGTTTGGTTGAGTTTTGATTATAACAATAGGCTGAATCAGTAATCAGAAACCTCCCAACAAAGAGAAGTCCAGGACCAGTGGACTTCGAAACATTTAAAGAAGACTTATCACCAATCCTACTCAAATTCTTGCAAAAAATAGAAGGGGAGGGAACACTTCCTAACACATTCTATAAGGCCACCATTACTCTAATTCCATAGGCAGGCAAAGATGATACAAGAAAATTACAGGCCAACATCCCTTACGAATACAGAGGCAAACTCAACAAAATACTAGCAACCAAATCCAACAGCACATTAAAAGGATTAAATGGATTTATCCCAAGATTGGGATTTATCCCAAGGGTGGTTCGACATTAGAAAATCCATCAATATAACACCATACTGATAGAACAAAGGAGAAAAACAACGTCATGATCATCTAAACAGATGCAAAAAAGCATGTGACAAAACCCATTATCTTTTCATGATAAAAACACTCAGAAAACTAGGAATACAAGGCAACTTCCTCAAAATGATAAAAGGTATTACAGAAAAACCCACAGCTAACAACACACGCAGTGGTTAAAGACAAAAAGCTTTCCTCCTGAGATCAGGAACAAGACAAGGATGTCGCTTTCATTAATGCTATTTAATATTGTACTGAAGTTCTAGCCAGAGCAATTAGGCAGAAAAAATAAATAAAAGGCTGAATAAACAAAATGTGGTGTGTATACATACATATATATCTATTTAAAAAAAAAAAACCAACTCACTGCCATCAAGTCGATTCCAACTCACAGCAACCCTATAGAACAGAGTAGAACTGCCCCATAGGGTTTCCAAAGAGTGCCTGGTGGATTCAAACTGCTAACCTTTTGGTTAGCAGCTCTAGCTCTTAACCACTATGCAACCAGGGTTTCCAAAACCCCTATAGGTATTACTTTTTTACTCTATTTTAGCAGTGGTTCTCAAAGTGTGGTTGAGAGGGGACTTGCACAGCCAAGAAAATGGCCCGCTTACACAACCAAGAAGAACTGAGAGAGCTGTCCTGGTTAGAAGTTGTCCCGCACCAAAGAAGGAAGGGATGTGCTCTCCACCTTGGGGGAGCCTTCCAAACCTCACCTATGTACTTCCTGACTCTAATCCCGAGTTGTTCCCATTACTTTCAAGTTGATCCTGATCCCAAGTTTTAGCTCGTTACTTCCCTAATGAACCACATTAACTGTGAGTATGGTCTGTGAGTTCTGTGTGGCCACTGCAAAAAAACCACCAAACCCAGCAGAGAAGTAGAGAGTGTCGTCGAGGGAACAGCTGGTATCAGGAATGGCGGTGAAGAAGTTGTAAAGTGGAGGTATGTCTGGCCTCCACCTCATAGGAACCAGCTTTGTGCGGATCTTGATTCTCATCCCTCAGGTATTTAGGTGATTTCCTTGCACTAGAATGCAGGGAGAAAATATTTGGCAACCATATATCTGATAAGGGTTTACTATCAGAATATACAAAGAACTTTTACAATTCAACAACAAAAAGGCAACCCAATTAAAAAATGGGTGAAGAATGTGAATAGACATTTCTCCAATAAGCACCTGGAAAGATACTAAACATCGTTAGTCATTAGGAAAATGCAAATCAAAGCCACATAATGTATGATTCCATTTATACAAAATATCCAGATGCATAGAGACAGAAAACACATCAGGGGTTTTCAAGGTCTGGGGGAGGAGGGAAAAAGGAGTGACTGCTTAATAGATACAGGATTTCCTTTTGGGGTGATGAAAATGTTCCGATGGTTGTGCAACATTATGACTGCAGTAAATGTCACTATTGGTAATTTTTATATTATGTATATTTTACCACAATTTAAAAGAATAAAATGTTGAAGCACATGTGGAAGTGGGTTCTCCAGGGCTACACTTCCTTCCAAGAGCCTATTAAAATGCGAATAGCTGAACCCCAGTCACCTTTTTCTCTATGGCTCTGCTTTGGCTACCTTTTGACCTTTTTTCCCTCTTTCACATGGCTGGGATAACTATGTAAGAAAAGCCTGAGGATGGTTCTCACTACCCCTCAAGGCCTAAGCCGGTGTGAGGGTTGCTGAAACTTGCTCTGCTATAGGGAGAAGAAAACAAGCTTTTCCAGATCTCCTGTGTGTGCTCAGAAAAAAAGCCTTTACTTGCATGCAAAATGGTTATGACCCAAAACTCTGTAGGCTTACAAGGAATTACGGGAAACTACTTTTTTTCCACAGTTGTAGGCTGTCTATAACTAAAAGGATTTCTATGTAGTTATAAGAGCTACAGCTGCTAACCAAAAGGTCGGCAGTTCAAATCCACTAGCCACTCACTGGAAACGCTATGGGGTGGTTCTACTGTGTCTTATACGGTCGCTATGAGTCGAAATCAACTCAACAGTAATGAGTTTGTTTTTTAATGTAGTTCTGAGGACACTAGGCTTTGAGGCCTATGGCAGAGACTAGCAAGATGTTGACCAAACATGGTTCACCTTCCTCCTCGACACAACTCAGATGGCATTTCCCAGCTTCCTAGCAGTTAGGCACGGCCCTGTGATTGAGTTCCGGCAATATAATATGGGTGGAAATGATTAAGCCACTTCTAGGCCTGCCCCACCAAAGCCTCCCACAAGAGCCTCCCTTTCTTCAGGTGACCTTGAAAGCCAGGTGTAGAAAATGGTAGTCTCCATCAGCCTGGGTCCTTTACAGCAGCTACCAAAAACCAAACCCACTGCCATCGAGTCGATTCCAACTCATAGCGACCCTACAGGACAGAGTTGAATTGCCCCATACAGTTTCCAAGGAGCACCTGGTGGATTTGAACTGCCAACCTTTCGGTTAGCAGCCATAGCACTTAACCACTATGCCACTAGGGTTTACAACAGCACTGGATTTTTTTTTTTTTTTTTTAGTGTTACTTTAATGAAAGACCAAAGCCTGACCTGGTAATAAAGTATTCACTTTCTCTTAGTAGTCAAAGGCAGGGCTCAGTTGTTCCTGGGTCACCTAAACAAAACCATCTTGGTATCACTCCTTCGAAATAACTTGAGGACTTTTTAAAAATTATCACCAACTATTTCTAAACTCTCTGCTTTTAAAAACACTTTTGAGGGCCTCAAATAGCCATAGTAATTAGAAGGCTTAACAATACTATGTTATCTCTGCTTTGCTGAAATACAGGCAGAGAAACTGTGTGGTCTATATGTCTGTTTTTAATTTATTTATTGTGCTTTAGGTGAAAGTTTACAAATCAAGTCAGTCGCTCATACAAAAAGTTATACACACCTTGCCGTGTACTCCTAGCTGCCCTCCTCTTAGTGAGACAGCACATTCCTCCTCTCTACCCTGTATTCCCTGTGTCCATTCAACCAGCTCCTGGTCCCCTCTTCCTTCTCATCTCGCCGCCAGACAGGAGCTGCCCACATATCCTCAAGTGTCTACTTGAGCCATGAAGCTCACTCCTCACCAGCATCATCGTCTATCTTATAGTCCAGTGTGTGGTTTGTTAGTCTCGAACAAATTAAGAGTTTATATATCTGCTACTTAGGTTTACCCTCAGGAAGTACTGCTACACTGAAGTTGGTATAACTAATATGATATCATAGCATTAAAAAATGTAGTTCCCATGGGTTGAGTTTGCTCTTAGTTACATTCCAAAACCTAGGGGACTATATTATATTCTAAGATAGTTACTTAATAAAGAAATCCATAAGCGTTTCCCTAAAGGGAAAAACGCATGAATTAAAGCATCCTTTTCAAGCTGAACAAAATAAGAATGCTTCAATAACACCAACAAATGAAAAATGAAGACACATTTTCTTCTATCATATTTGATAATCAGGTTAAGACACTAAAAAAATATGAACCCTATATTCATACATTCTGCGCATATTCCTTGAAAATATAGACATAGTGAAATACTATTGTTTCCTGGTATTAGGCTCTGTAATAAGTGCTTTGTGTGAATTATATTAGTAAATAACCCTATGAGATAGGTAATATAATATTATCTCCATTGTACATATGGAATAATTAAGGCTTACAGAGCTTGAATTGCTTGCCTCAGGTCACAGAGTTGGAATTCAAAGCTGGACAAGTTGACTCTAGTGTCCAAGTTCTTAATCACTATGTATTCACTCGAGAAGTATTCATTGAGTGAGTATCTTCTATATACAAGATACAATTCTAGAGCTATTAACAGACCCAAATTCCTGCCCTCATGAAGCATATATTCTAAGAGTGAAAGGATGGCAATAAACAACAAATATGTGACAATGTCAGATGATAAAGGACATGAATAAAAGAGTAAGAGAGGAGTGAGAAAAGAGTATTACTTTGAAAAGCTGGTCAAGGATATATACATATCTGCCAAAAGAACATCCAAGGAGAGAATAATAATGCAGAAGGCCTCAGAAAATTTTATTTTTTAAGCCTGCCTGTTATACTTAGGGATCATCAAGGCAGCCTCAGTGAACAAGAGGAAGTGTGGGAGGAAATTAATCTAGAGAAGGCCAAGCAACAGATCACATAGAATCTTACAGGGCAAAGAAAGCACTATGGATTTTAACCTAAATTGTGATGAAAGACACCGTAGGGGTTTGAGAAGCTGGTAATTTAAGCTCTGATTTAAGCTTTTACAGTATGACAATGGTCTTGCTTTATGTGAAGTATCACAAGGGTGAGGAGGAAGCAAGAACAGAATCAGGAGGGGGTAAAAAATAGAATAAGGAAGACCAGTTAGAAGACTTCTACAGTAATCCAGATGAAATACGATGGGGGCTAAGACTAGGGTAGCTAGCAGTGGAGGTGTGAAAAGGTCTCATCCACTGACTAATTTGAATGTAGCACCAATCAGACCCACCGATGGACTAAATGCAGAATGTGAGGTTACTAGAAAAATCAAGGGCAACCTCCAAGTTTTAGTCTAAGTAAATGAGTGAACGGTTGCTTCTGTTGCTGTTGTTAGCTGCTGTCAGGTTGGCCCCACGGCAACCCCATGCTAAAGAAAACAAAACACTGCCCAATCCCGCGCCATCCCACGATCTGTTCTCAATCTGACCATTGTGATCCACGGGGTTTTCATTGACTGGTTTTTCAGAAGTAAATCACCAGGTCTTTCTTCCTAGCCTTAGTCTGGAAGCTCTGAAGAAACCTGGTTAGCATTACAGTAACAAGCAAGTCTTCACTGAAAGGCAAGTAATGGTTGCACTTGAGGTGCACTGGCTAGGAATCAAACCCCAGTCTCCCACAGGGAAGGCAAGAATTCTACCACTGAACCATAACTGCCCCGTTTTGTTATACATATTTTACCACAATTAAAAAAAAAAAAAAGAGTTCAGATTCGAGCGTTTTAAGTTTGAAATTAGATATTCAAATGAAGATGCTACCTAGACAACTGAACACAGTATTCTAGAGCTCAGGAGAAAGGTCAAATCATCAGCATACAGATGGAATGTAATGGAATAAGATATGATGAGATCACATAAGGGGGGAGAATAGACGTAGACATAAAAACTGACTAAAGACCAAACACTTCGAAACACTTCCAGTGAGCCAGGAAGCAAACCCAAAGAGCATGGTCCCTGAAACCAAATGAGGGAATGATCAGCCATGTCAAAACCAACAAGTAAAGTCAAAGACTGAGAACTGGCTACTGGGTTCAGGCTATGTAGGTCCAATAATCACCTTGACATAAGCTGTTTCAGTAGACCCTATGATGGAGACAAAAGCCTGAATGGAGTGAGAACAAGAAAGAATGTGCGAAGTGGAAATGAAAGCAGTTTTAGTATAAACAGGAGCACCCTTCTACGCTTAGACAATTATTTCATACTACTGCTCTTTTTCACCTGTATTACCACAATTTGACAGACAGACCTAAGTGGTCTTTCTGCTTCCACATCCCCATTTACTGAATTCTCAATTGGAGTAGCCAAACAGATCAGATTAACATGTTAGATCATGTGGCTCCTCTGCTCAAAAGAAAGGCTTCTCATCTCATTTAATGTAAAGGCCAAAATCCTTAGTACAGCCTAAAAGACTGTTCACAAATCTGAAACCTGTCACAATTTAGCCCTCCCTTCCTCCCACTTTCCTCTCTGAGCTCATCTACTACTCTTACTCTTACTCACTCCACTCTGGCCACACTGGCCTCCTTGTTCCTCACAGATCTTAGAGTTCAGGGTATGCTTCTATCCCAGGGTACATGCTATTCCCTCTACCAAGTAAACTCTGCCCCCAAATAATCTAAATGCCTCTCTCTCATACATCCTTAAGGCCTTTACTCAAATACCCCCTTCTCAGAGATGCCTTTCCTGACAATGCTATTTAAAATCATAATCCCCCAACACTCTCTATCCCTCTTCCCTGCTTTATTTTTCTTAGTATTTATCTCCATATAACATACCTGATTCCCTCTAAAAGAACAGAAACATCATGAAGGCAGGGGTTGTTGTCTACCATTTTCACTGCTGTAATCCTAACAGTGCTTGGACACAATTTTGTTAAACGTGGGGGGTGTGGCTTAATGAAAGGTTTTTTAAGATGTAAAACATTACAGCATGTTTGCATGTTTATGGAAATTATCAAATAGTAAAGAAAAACTGATGCAGGAATAAGCCAAAAAAAAAAAAAAAACCTGCTACCATTAAGTCAATTCCAAATCATGGTGACACCATGTGTTAGAGAGTAGAACTGCTCCTCTTGGCTGTAATCCTTATGGAAGCAGATTGCCAAGCCTTTCTTCCGCAGTGCTGCTGAGTGGGTTCGAACTAACAACCTTTAGGTTAGTAGCAGAGCACACACCATTTGCACCACGCAGAGACCTACTACATAGTACGGAATGTTTGTATGCTGATGAAAATTATTCAATAGAAACAAAAAACTAATGATGCAGTAATAAAATAAAATAGGAAAGGATAATTTCAAGAATGAAACTCTTAATTAGATGTAGAGCTCGGCCTCAGATGGGAACAGGAACAGATTACCCCTAGTAATTTGAGGGCAGAGAATGGTGTACAGATATGGACAGAGTGGCTGATTTGTAACGGGAACTTGCAGAAGTTTTCTTCTGATTTCCTTCCCCTCAAGCCCTGCAGTGAAACAGAAAGTAAGGACAAGGACATCAGCTTAGAGTGAGGAGGACAAAGGGAGTGTTGAAGGTGTGAAGACAGAGAAAGTTAAATGGCAATTTCAGAGTGGAAAGGTAATGGATTATGGAAATGTCATAGGCTTCACTGTCAGTGCTGACAGACTCCTTGAGGTTCATGATCACAAATTTAGGTGTCAGTATTGTTTTTCTCTAGCCACATTTGGCTTCCCAGATACAGGTACAGAATAGGAAGTGAGTTGGTTT
Organism: Elephas maximus indicus; assembly: GCF_024166365.1. Classification (NCBI taxonomy): domain Eukaryota; kingdom Metazoa; phylum Chordata; class Mammalia; order Proboscidea; family Elephantidae; genus Elephas; species Elephas maximus. The sequence continues at coordinate 88,335,518 of NC_064821.1, read as the reverse complement.
AATCAGAGTTGGTTGGAATTTTACCAGGCAGGTACGACAGAGGGAGAAAGAGGCAAGTGAGCTCAAGGTACATGCACAAGAATGATAACGATGATAGGCCGTGAAATATGAATAAGGAGAAAAGTGAAGACATGAGGTAACTGACAATGAAAACATGGCTTAAATAAAAACTCAATGGACTAGAGGTCCCAAAGAGCTGAACAATTTTTGGAAAAGAAATTCTAAGAAGAGTGAGCTGGAGAGCTAGGAAATAAAGTAAAGGTCAGAGTGTGGCAAGGTCAAAACAAACGTTTTACAGGTGAAGCAATTATTGGTAAAAATATACGTAATGAACATGCAAGTAGGAGGCTGAGGTTGATGTCAATTATTCCCACCAAATACTTGCTGCGCATCCACTATATACATGGCTCTAGACCAGAGAAGAGGAAAGAGTATTTGGGAGTTAATGAGATACACTGCTAAAACAAAAAGTGGTCAGCTATGTCTCACAAACAATGCATTTTGTATAAACCCTTATTCTCAATAACCTGTAAACCCTGCTCTCCTCCCACCTCATTTCCCTTAAGAACTTTTTCCTCTTCACCCAGGGCTAGCCCTTGATCTAACAACCCCAGTTTTAAAACCCCTTTGGAACCACAACTATGTATACTGATGATGAAAAGCAAAAAATACTCACCAAAGAAAAGTAATTAATTATAAAGGCATCATAGAGATTTCACCCAGACAGTACAAAGCTAGGTGGCCAATTTACCAGAGAACCATACGGCAACCAAGAGCAGCACTGAAGGAGACACACTGTCTACAATACTGGGTTGCCTCTGATAGTCTGCCCCTAGGTAACCATCAGTAACTAGAGGGTAGAAGGAGCTTCTAGGCTGATCTTTAGGCTAAGGGGCATCCAGCAGAAGAAAAATGGGGAAAACTGTGTAAGCAGATGTGTCCTACCCTCATCAGGGAATACTGGCCAATCTGCTCCAACCATCCCAATCTCTCGTTCCCATTCCCTTTCATGAAACCCAATCTTCAAAAGGCCACAGGTTTTCAGCTGCTGGTCCTGACCCACATTACTCCTGCATAAGAGGGGAAGGAAGGCTGATAAACTTTCTGCACTGAAAACTCAGAAAAATTCTCAAATGCTCACGTATCAATCACCATGTCCTCCTGTACTCTACCCTCCACACAGTTGCCAGACTAATCCAGCTAAAACAAAATTAAGACTATATTGCTCCCTTATTTGCCCTTTTATATTGCACTAAAGACTTTCTACAATATAGGTTCCTTTAGTCTCTTAACTCAGGGTGTATGCCTTCAACTTGAAGCTCCAGCAATACCAAAGTGATTATAGTTCCCTGGACACATCATGCTGCTTCCTCTCTCTGTGTTTTTCGCCCTATACTTTTGCTAGTGCACTAACACTGTAATACAGACAAAAAGGGAGGTGTGAATTTCCAGGAAAATAACTCTGAAAATTCTTCAATGGTGCCAAGGGTATTCTAGGAATTAAAATTGAATTCACCTTAGCCCGTCCACAAATATGTCTCATTTCCTTCATTTGTCTATTTCTATCACATATTACTTAAATCACTCAAATTCAAAATATTTTAATCATTTTCCATTCATTTATTCATTCAATAATTACTCAGCATCTATCCTGAGCAAAGTCCTCTGCTACGCATTATGGTAGATAAAATGGTGCATAGCTTCTACTCTCTTCGATTTACAACTTTAAAGCAGAAATCAAATAATTCAAAATGAGCCCAGAAAGATACATGTTAAAACACTAATTTATTCATTTGGCAAATATTTATTCAACACTTCCTATATATTTAGCTGAAGGCATTGGCAAAAAACAAGGCTCCAGGAATTGATGGAATATCAATAGAGATGCTTCAACAAACATGCAGTGCTGGAAGCGCTCACTTGTCAATGCAAGAAATTTAGAAGACAGCTACCTGGCCAAATGGCTGGATAAGACCCATATTCTTGCCCATTTCAAAGAAAGACAATCAAACAGAATGTGGAAATTATCAAACAATATCATTAATATCACATGCTAGCAAAATTTTGCTGAAGATAATTCCAAAGTGGCTGCAGCCGTGCAATGACAGGGAACTGCCAGAAGTTCGAACCCAACTCAGAAGAGGACGTGAACAAGTGATATCATTGATGGATGATATTAGATGGATCTTTTTCTTTTTTTATTTTGGGATAACTATAGATTCGCATGCAAATGTTAGAGATTCCGTGTATCCTTTACCTATGTTCCTCCAATGGCAACATCTTGCAAAACAATAGTATAATATCACAATCAGAATACTGACATAGATAAAATCCTCTTGCCCCAGTTTTACTTGTACTCGTGTGTGTGCGCATGTATTTAGTTCTACACTATTTTATCACATGTGCAGAGTCATATATTCACCACCACAGTCAAAATATAAAACAGTTCCATCACCATAAGGGTCCCTCGTGTTGCCCTTTAATAGCCACTCTCACCTCCCTTTGGCTCCCCAAATACCCCAGCTCCCAACCACTGGCAACCATTAATGTGTTCGCCATTTCTAAAACTTGTCTTTTTAAGTACGTTCTATAAATAAAATCACAGTATATTACCTTTTGGGATTGGCTTTTTTTTTTTTTAACTCAGCATAATTCCCTGGATATTCATCTAAGACATTGCATGTATCAATAGTTCGTTCCTTTTTACTGCTAAGTAGTAATCCATGGCATGCAGGTACCAGTCTGTTTAACCTTTCCCCTACTGGAGGACATCTGGGTTGTTTCCAGTTTCTGCCTATTACTAATAAAGCTGCTATGAACATCCATGCACAGGTTTTCATACAGGCTCACTTGTGTGTGCTCATAAGTTTTCATTTCTCTGGGATAAGTGCCCAATCGCTGGGGCGTATGTTAACTGCATATTTAGTTTTTACAAGAAACTGCCAAACTGCTTTCCCAAGTGGCTGTACCATTTTACATTCCCACCAGCAATGTATGAGTGATACAGCTTCTCTGCATCCTTACCTGCATTAGGTGTTGTCATTACTTTTTATCTTAGTCATTCTTATAGGTATGTAATAATATCTCATTGTGGTTTTAATTTACATTTATTTTTTAATAGCCAATGATGTTGAACATCTTTTTATGTGCTTATCTACCACTTGTATATCATCTTAAATGAAATGTCTCTTCATGTCTTTCACCCATTTTTTAATTGGATTTTTTTTTTTTTTTTTTTTTGCTTAGTTTTGTTGTAATAATATTTTATTGAGTTTTTGGTGAAAGTTTACATAGCAAGTTAGGTTCCCATCTAACAATTTCCACACAAACTGTTCACTGACATTAGTTACATTTATCACAAAGTGTCGATACTCTCTCTGTGTCTTGTTTGTTCCCTTTCCAGTACTCTAGTTTCCCTGCCCTGTCAGACGGATCCTGGCTGAAAACAGAGAATACCAGAAAGATGTTTACCTGTGTTTTATTGACTATGCAAAAGCACTCAACTGTGTAGATCACAGCGAATTACAGATAACAATGAGAAGAATGGAATTCCAGAACACTTAATTGTGTTCATGTGGAACCTGTACATGGATCAAGGGGCAGACCTTCAGACATAACAAGAGGGTACTATGTGGTTTAAAGTTACAAAAGGTATGTGGCAGGGTTGTATTCTTTCGCCTTACTAATTCAACCTATATGCTGAACAAATAATCTGAGAAGCTAGACTAAATGAAGAAGAACGTGGCATCAGGATTTAAGGAAGACTCATTAACAGCCTGATATATGCAGAGGACACAACCTTACTTGCAAAAAGTAAAGACAACGTGAAGCACTTACTGATGAAGGTAAAACACCACAGTCTTCAGTGTGGGTTATACCTTAACATAAAGAAAATTAAAATCCTTACAACTGGACCAACAAATAGTATCACGATAAATGGTGAAGAAACTGAAGTAGTTGAGGATTTCATTCTTCTTGGATCAACTATCAATGCCCATGAAAGCAGGAGTCAAGAAATCAAATGACATATTGAGTTGGGCAAATCTGCTGCAAAAGACCTCTTTACAGCATTTGAAGCAAAGACATCACTTTGATTATCCCCACCATGGTCTTTTCAATCACGTCATCTGCATGCGAAAGCTAAACGATAAAAAAGGAAGACCAAAGAAGAACTGACACTTTTGAATTATGGTGTTGGTGAAGGCTACTGAATATACCATGGACTGCCAGAAGAACAAACAAATCTGTCTTGGAAGATGTACAGCCAGAATGCCCCTTAGAAGCGGGAATGGTGAAACTTCGTTTTGCTTACTTTGGACACATCATCAGGAGGAACCAATTGCTGGAGAAAGACATCATGTTTGATAAAGAAGAGGATCAGCAAAAAAGAGAGAGGCCTTCAGTGTGATGGACTGACACAGTGACTGCAATCACGAGCTCAAAAACAGAAATGATTGTGAGGATGGTGCAGGACTGGGCAACGTTTAGTTCTGTTATACTTAAGGTCGCTATGGGCCAGAGCTAACTCGAAGGCACCTAACAACAATATATTACCTATCAATGGATCGAACTATGTGGTGTAGAAACAAAGATAAGAATTAATGTTTATTAAGTACCTACCTACTATGTGCTTTTCAATCATTATTTCAAGAGTTCATTCTCTGGTGACAGACAGACAGGATATTCATTGAGCAAACTTCTCTTCCAAGTACCAATAAATATCTATATTTCTAACAAACATTCAGACAAATACTCTGTTTCAGGCACCATTGGGCCCTAGGTATACAACACTAAATGAAACTGTCCTGGCCTCAAAGATTATACCAATAAGAGAGTTAAGATAATTTTAATAGTGGTACACTGTAACGGAAAAAAAACAAAAAGTGTGCTAGGGAACCAACGGAAGGAACATCTAATTCAGATTCTTCTAAAAAGTGACAAATGTCAAGTAGAGTTTTAATTCCAAGAACTTCAGGTTTTATTCTATGAGTAATAAGAATGAAGACAGAAAATTTCTGAGAATAGAGAATTGAAATTATCCTTTAATTAACATATACTTACCCAACACTTACCATTAGCCAGGTAGGCAGTGAGTTACAACCTTTTTTTTTTTTTTTTAATAGCGAGTGCAGAACATATTAAAAGAAAAGACTGAAGATGGACTAAATGCAGTTAAAGTACTGCAACAACTAACACTAAAGGTTATAAATGCTAAAATAAGGTAAGCATGGGGATTAAGATTTCAAAAAGTTAATGAAAGTAGGATCAGCAGAACCTAACTAGATAAGGGGCTCAAGGCAGAGGCAGAAATCAAAGACCACCATACAATTTCAAGTTTGATGTCAAGAAAAAGGAAGGATAAAGGTAGAAGCACATTTCAAAGTAGAAATAATGGGTTCTATTTTAACAATACAGTAAGTCACTGACCTTCTGGAGATCTAAGCCCTGAGTCCTGGTCAGGGCCTAGTCCCAAATACCAACACAGTATGAAGTATAACAAACATGACTCTGTGTCATGTGAAGTGAAGAACAACAAAGCCATTTCTGAGAGATGAATGTCTGCTGATCAGCTAGGCTCTTATTACCTAAATGAATGGAATCTAACCAGCCTCACGAGTTTGCCTTCGCAAAATCATAAACTATTACAAATTATGGGCCTTCGAGGTCACTTTCAAATAATAAAAATCACAAATGTTAAGATCACAAATGCTGAGAGTCTATGTTAAAAACATAATGAAGGAAAATGGAAATGTAGAACTAAGGAAAGAGGTCAGGCCCTAGAGACACAGATCACTCTACAAGGAAGTTCTGTGACACAATGCCGTGAATAAAGAGAACTACAGACCCTTGTTCCACATCCTAAGCACTTGCCACAAGACAGGATGAGCCTGCTAAAGAATAGAGTACAATAAAGGAAAGAGTGGTGGACGATGACATATCCTCAAGGAACATTTAGGGGACAGGAAGAGGAAACAGAAAAAGACACACAAGGAGAAGTCAGAGAAGCAGGAGTAGAACAGATATGACAAAAGAGAGGAAAATATCAAAAAAAAAAAAAAAAACACATGGTCAACAAAAACAAATAGTTCACAAAGGTCTGAGAGGATGAGGATTTTGGGGAGATTATCAGATTTGGTGATTTAAAGGCCTCTGGGACTTCCAGATATTTCTCTATATAAATCTTGCAGAATGAAAATCTTTACCAAGTAGCCATGTATTATTTTTAATTTGAGAAGAGAAGTTATTAGTATCCATCAGCAGCAGAATGGATAAGTTGTAGTATAGGCACACAATGGAAAACCCCACAGCAATGAAAAAGAACAAGTTATTGCTATAAGCAACAACCTGGATGAATCTTACAGCTATGATATGAATGAAAGAATCTAGTCACATAAAGAGTACAAACTATGATTTCATTTATTTGAAGTACAAGAAGCAAAACTAATCTGTGGTGGTAGAGGTTGGGAGAGTGGTTACCTTTGGAGTTGGGTAGTAATTGGGAGAAAGCACAAGGGAGCATTCTAAAGATACCAGTATGTTCTACATACTGATCTAAATAATGATTACATGTGCATATTCATTCTATAAAAACTCACTAGTCTGACCCTTGGATTTGTACGTTGTATATAAATAGGTCACACTTCAGTAAAAAAAATAAACAAAAAAAGTTATTGGTAGCCTTGAAGAGATCAGTTTTGGTACAGTATACATGTAGAAGCCAAACCGTAATGTTAAGGAATGTATACAAGGTAAGGAAACTGAGACAGTGAATACAAACTCATTTTTCAAGAGTGGTGAAAGCAAAGAAGAAATAACAAAGTAGCTTGGGTTGGTTACACAATTCCGAAGAGCTGTATTTTTTGTTTTTATTTAAGATATTAGACAAAGAGAGAATAACATACATTTCATGGGCCTACAGCCCCAGTCTGTCAGTGGGGGCTTGCGTATTACTATGATGCTGAACCGATTTCAGTGGAGCTTCCAGACCAAGCCTGGTTAGGAAGAAAGGCGTGGTGATCTACTTCTGAAAATCAGCCAGTGAAAACCCTATGGGACAATGGTCCTATCCAAACCAATCATGAGGGCAGTGCAGGACCAAGGAGAATTTCCTTCCGTTGTGCATGGGGTCGCCATGTGTCAGAGGCAACTCAGTGGCAGCTAACAAGAGCAGCAGCAGATGAGAAGGAATGAAATCAAGGACATTTGGAGGAACTAGGCTCACAGAGGAAAATACTTCCTTGAGCCTGAAGCAAAAGATGAGTAAACACAGAAATTCTGAGAGGGAAAATTCAAGTAACCTTCAACTCTCGATGAAGCATGCAGTAAGGTCAACTGGAACGAGTAAATTGATGCAGAAAAGGACTCTGGGCTTGAAACACATTTTAAAATTTTGGAGCAGGTACTGCAGAGAATGTAAAAGACAAAGATGGAGAGGGACGAGCACAGCAAAAGAGCAAAAAGCTCAGCAGTCTGAGAGGAAGGGGAGAGATGGTGGATGGTACAGTCTCCTCAGGGCTGGGGACTAGTGGGTAGTAAAATGTGGAAGAATGAAAAGGGAAAAAAATCCAAGATGCTAACAGGTGCATCACTGAAACTAGACAATAAAGAATGATGTCTAAGTAAAATATTTAAGTGAGGGCAGACAGGCAGGAGACTGATAAAAGGTACTGAAAGGTTCAAGGATGAAGTCACTAAGGTCTGCAGTTAAAAGACCCATAGGGTTTCCAAGGTTGTAAATCTCTACAGAGGCAGACTGACACCTTTCTCCGGCAGAGCTGCTGGTGGTTTCGAACCGCTAACCAATCTTTTGGTTAGCAGTCGATATGGCTTATAACTACTGTGCCACCAGAGCTCCTTTAGGGCCTGGAATAGAGCTGTGCAAAAGAAATGCTGTCACTAAAGTCCATTACTACAGAACATATTTCAGCAAATCCCATAAGATCAAGAACCACATATCTTTTCACTGTACTTCCTACAGCTGCTAGTGGCTGCTTCTCCTCACTAATAAAATTAACCTTTCTCCCCTACTCCTAAATACACCTACTCTAGACCGATAAATTACATAAACATATTCTGTCCATTCACTAACCTGATGAATGTTTTTACACTGCTTTCTATCTGTGTTTTCCCACCAAAGTGTTTTCAATGGTAACTCCTCGAAGGCAGTCTAGATTCATGAATTCTTGGCTCAAGAGTTGGGTTTGGGATTGCTCACATGCAGATATTTTAAAAAGTGCTTTCTGATGAAGAAGACTGTCACTGAGCAAAACCTTAACAATGATTCCAAACACACTCGTACAAGAATATAATGATGGCCAAATCGGGGGATGCTTAGGAATACATCATTCATTTTCATAACTGTCAAGACAACCTCCGGGAAATAGGATAACATTTACTGTATCAAACTGACTTTCCCACCTTACACTATTTACTCCTCTGGATAAGTCCGCAGAACCCCTCTGCAGCTCGCTCACGCCCAACCCACATTCCAACGTCCTTTCTTGCTATCCAGAACCCCCGACTACAAACGCCCATGAGACCATTTTTCATTCCCCTAGGCCCCCCATTTTCCATTCTACCCCAGGTCAGCACTTCCATTTCTCCACTCCCGTTTTTTCTGCCTCTCTAGACCTCCCTCTCATCCGAAGCAGCTCAGTCCCCACCCCTCAAACGCCCTAGCCAGGGTCCTCCCGCCAGAGATCCCCTCCCCCACCGCTTCCATTCAGGCTCCCCCTCCTCATCCTTTTAGACCCCGGCCGGCCCTACCTGCTCCCGGCCCTCCGGCCCCGCGGGCCCGGTCCGCTCCTCCAGCCACTGCCTCCCGGGCGGCGCTCGCCGGCGCGGGGGCAGGGGCTGGGGCTGGGGCTGCTCCGCCGCCCGCTGAGCCCCATTCTCAGCGCGGGCTGGCGGCGGCGGCGGCGGCTGCGGTCGGTCGCGGCAGCGGCTCCGCTTCATATCCACGGCTGGGCCCCACGGTCGTCAGCGCCGCGACTGCCCCGGCCCCGCACGGCCCCGGCACGCAGCGCTGCCGCGCCAACCACCGCCCGCAGCCACCATAGCCGGGCGGGCGCCTGATCCACCGGCCCCAGCCCGCCGTTCCTCCGCGCTTGCTGGGGCCTCAAGCGCCGCGGCCTCCTCCGCACTCCTTACACAGGCGGCAACATCGCCGCCACTTAGTCGTCTACTACCGGGCACACGCTCTGCCGGCCACCCGCCACAGCCGCCGGCTCCACCGCCAGCCAGCCGCCCGCCCGCCCGCCTGCCTCCGACCCCGCCCCGCCCCGCCCCGCCCCGCCCCGCCCCGCCCCGCCCCCCCGCGCGCGCACACGGGGAGCCCGCCCGCCACCTCTGGTCGCGCGAGGCCTCCCGCGCACGCGCCAGCGAACGGTCGCGAGATACCCGCAGGCGGCCCAGCGGCGCCGTAGGGGCAGCGGAAGGGGGCGGGGCTCCCGGCGCTGTTACTGGCTGCGGAAGCTCATTGATTCTTTCATGCATTCATTCATGAAAGTGTGTGCCAACCAGGCTAAGTGCTGGGACCCAAAAATGAGTTAGAACCAATCAGTGTCCTTAAGGAACAAGGTCAGAGGGGGCCGAAAGAAGGCAAAATATACAACTAATGGATAGAGCACTGACGCATGCCTTTTTATTGAAACCTAATGTCAATAAAAAGACATGCGTTAGTGCTCTATCCATTATTTTTTAATGTTCTGGGTTAATCCTCACATCGCACTTGGGAAGTAGGTCTGCTCATTCCCGTATTACGGAAGAGGAAACAGGTAAAGTGACTTACACCAGGTCACCCAGCAAATCAGTGACCAAACTGGACAGGGCTCAAATTGTGGCCTTTCTGCCCCTTCAAACTGTTTCCTTTTGCTTCCAGACACTAAGACAGGGTGCGGAAAGCCCTAAAAAAAAAAAAAAAAAAGTAATGGATTTCTTAGGGGAAAGGAAATGGAAAAGACTTTCGGAATATTTCCCAGGATTCCCCACTGACAATGAAGTCATCTTGTTGTAGCCCAGTCCAGCTATGACCTGGGCAGTCTGGGTTGCTGCCTCCAGTGACTCATCTGCTCAGTAACACGTGCCTGTAGCTCAGCCCTGCCTGGCCTCCTCTTTGGCTTCAGCTGGTTTGCCACAAAGTTTTATTTTTCCTCTTTTGACCTGACCCATTTGTCCTGGGCCTCCTCCCTAAACTCTTTTTGAGAAGCAAAAAAAAAAAAAAAAAGCAATAATAGCTAACATTTATAGAGTGTCTACTGGATACCAGATATGGTGCATTCAGTTCACCCATACAGCAGACACATACACAAACGAGAGGTAAGTTCTATTGTTTCCATTTTATAGTCGAGGATTCTGAGGCTCAAGTTAAGTAGTAACTTACTCAAAATCACAGTTAATAAGTACAAAGCCAGGACTCAAACTGAAGTCAGTCGGACACCAGAGCCTACACATGTAATTAATGTGCTCTACAGCCCATCATCAGCCTGTTCCTGTATTCTGGTCTCCAGTTCCTCAACACCACCCATCTAGTTGCTCCAACCAGAAACCTGAAAGTCACTTATCCTGGACTCCTTCCTCTTCTTCCCTCCCCCACACCCAATTAATGAACAAGTCCTGTTGTTTCTGTAATCTCTGCAATCTGCCTCCTCCTTTCCACTGGCACCACCTGAGCTCAAGTGTTATCTTCTGTCACCTACTTTACTGGAAAGCCTTCTAACTGGTTCAACTACCTTCAGTCCCATTCTCTTCAAACCCATTCTCCATAAAGCAGCCACAAGCATCTTCATATAACATGTTACTTACTTACTTAAAACAGTTAAATCGATCCCTGTGACCCTCAAAACAATGTCTAAACTTACTATGGCCAGCGAGGCCATGCATAATCTGCTCTCTGCCTACCTCTTCTCCTGTTAATCCCCACTGTACAAACTGTTCACAGTTATACCAGTTGTTTATAGTTCTCTGCATGTACGTGGTCTGCCACGTTCATGGTTATAAGCAACAGGAACAAACTCTGACTATCCTAAGCCTAAGGAGAAATTTTTTGGAAGGCTATTTAGAGGGCGTCCAGAACTGAACAGATTCGAGAAGCAAGCTTGCCAAACAGCAGGAAAAAAAGTGGCCTATAGGGACTGACTGCACATCAGGGACAATCTCAGGACACTGCTGGCACTACCACCCCCAGACACTACCACCAGACAATGTGCTGTGCTGCTGCCATACACCCCACAGGGAAATTCTAACCTTCCCTTCATAGTTGCATCACCATTCCAGATTCACAGTCCCTGGCAGGAAAATCCAACCAACTGAACCTTGGTAACTTAGATACCAGAAATTGATTTGTGAAACTCCACAAACATTTATTAAGCAGCTACAACAACATTCTTCCAAGCCAGACCACATATTGTATGATTTCTTTTATATGAAATGTCCTAAATAGACAAATCAGCAAAGACAGAAAGCAGATTGGTGGGTGCCTAGGGCTAAAAGGGTTACACAACTCTGAATACACTAAAAGTCATTGAATTGTACACTTTAAGTGGGTGAATTATATGGTATGTGAATTATATCGCAATACAATTATTTTTTAAGAAAAAGAGAAGGCTCTCTGACCCTGAGAAAAGCTTGGAACTTTTTAAATTCCCATCACACGTGCTAAGAGAGAGACGTAAACTGAGGGAAACAGGTAGAAAGAGGAAAGAATGGGGAGATGAGAATAGGATAAGAGTTTCAGAACAGCCTTATAGGATTTCAAAAACTCGCTTGACCCTCATAATTGTACATAATATAGACATTAAATTTTGCCTAATTATGAAAAATATTAGAGTTGGTCATCTATTCAATCACCTATTTATTCATTTATTTGCCCATCCATCACTTAGTCATCCTCTCACCCATCACTTAAATATCTAACAAAACCCTGTGATGCTTGTGGGGATACAGGGAAAAACCACACATGGCCTGTTATAGATTACAAGTGTTAGATTGGGGTGACGGAACACATGAGATCATTGACTTCATAGAAGCCAATGTGTGCTGGCAGGGCCTTCTCTGGAAAGGCCCTTCACCTAAACCACCATAGCCCAGAATCTCTTGATGGCTCAGAGCTAGGCACAGCTGCTCTCAATCCTTCCAGCGATTATCAAACTCTTAGTATCAAAGTCACGCTAATAAAAATTACACAGCTCTTTCACAAATAAGAATAGGAATTCATCTATTATACTTTCTGTATTAGAACCCTATTGCAGCACCTTATCCCAGTGATTGAGGTCGGTCCCTGGATAGCAAAGTTCTCCATGGAGAAGAGACAAGTTTTTTCCCCCAAATTCGAAGCTAGGTAAGGTTAAAGAAGCTTCAGAAGAAGTATTTGTAGAGATTGGAGATACCAACAGGAAGGGGAGATGCGTTTCTCAGTCTCTGGCTGGATAGTTCATGAGCTACAAAGTCCACAGGTCTCTGCTCAGGAGCTATATTAGAGAACAGGAGGTGATAAGGGAACTCGACCTAGGTTCCTTGAAGAAGGTGGTCGATTTGAACATAGAGGCTTTCTTCTCGTTTTAAGGTCTCTAAAAGTGGGAAAGGAGCCCTGGTGGTGCAGTGGTTAAAGCTGCTAACCAAAAGATTGGTGGTTCAAACCCACCAGCTACTCCACAAGAGAAAGATGTGGCAGTCTGCCTCCATAAAGATGTACAGCATTGGAAACCCTATGGGACAGTTCTGCTCTGTCCTATAGGATCACTATGAGTCAGAATCGACTCGACCGCAGTGGGTTTGGTTTTTGGGGGGTAGAGGTAGGAAGCTTAACTAAATTGCCTATACCAGTAAGATAAGAAAGGGCTATGGTGTAATGATGACGCCTTTGAATTATGCTGTTGGTGAAGAATATTGAATATACCATGAACTGCCAAAAGAACAAACAAATCTGTCTTGGAAGTACAACCAGAATGCTCCTTAGAAGCAAGGATGGCAAGACTAGGTCTCACATACTTTGGACATGTTATCAGGAGGGATCAGTCCCTGGGGAAGGACATCATAGTTGGTAAAGTAGACGGTCAGCGAAAAAGAGGAAGACCCTAAATGAAATGGATTGACCCAGTGGCTGCAACAATGTGTTCAAACATAGCAACAATTGTGAGAATGGCGCAGGACCGCCCAGTGTTTTGTCCTGTTGTGCATGGGGTGGCAATGAGTCAGAACTGACTCGAGGGCAGCTAACAACAGCAACATGGTAAAATGTGCCTGAAGGAGATAAAATAAGAGACATGCCCACCCCAGTTTCCACAGCAAAGGGCTCCACTCTTCTTAGGGTTCCAGTTGAAGGAATACTGAAAGAGAAAATGCAAAACTGTATGGATGCCTAGGCAACTTAAAATGAGAAGATGCCCTACCTAGAAATGTGATTCTAGTCCCAGACTGCTGGCAAGGAACAAAAGAAAAGACACAGCTGTCCCTCATTTACCCATTGCTACAGAGTCGATTCCAGCTTATACAGACACTATAGGACAGGGTTTCCGAGGAGCAGGTGATGGATTCAAACTGCCAACTTTTGGTTAGCGGCCAAGCTCTTAACTACTGTACCACTAGGGCCCTGTCCCTCTCTTAAGGTGTCATTAATGACAAAGGGGTCAGAGTGAAACTGAACACTGCACCACCCAAGTGAAGGCTACCATATCAGGGAAGCCACCAAAAGCAGAATAATCATACTAAAATAGAGTAAAACTCACCAGGAGGAGGTCAAATGCATAAAGATTTCTACCCCCAATCCCTCCTCCTTGCTCCCAACCCTTAGAACAGCTAGTTCCAGAAAAAAGTAGTGAAAGAAATGCCCTAGACCGAGACCATGTCTTCCTCCATTCCAAAGTGCGGGAGTGCAAAGAGTAGTAAAAGAGAAGACCTTACACCCCTCGGATACTTTGGGTCATGATTCTGGCCTGAAATTGGGCAGAGAAAGTGTGGCAGACACTATGGGTGGCTGACATTACGATAATTCTCAACCCCCTTCTGCCCTCTCATCTTCTACTATAGAGGCTGGAAAAGTCAGTGTGGCAGACAGACAATAAGAATGACCCTCATGATCCTCTCCCAACTGGTGTTTATGCCTTTGTGTAATCCCCTCTCTGTGAGTGTTGGTGGAATCTATGACTTGTTTCTAACCTTTAGAATACAGCAAAGATGATGGGAATATTACTCCCATGGTTACATTAAGTCACATAAGACTGTCTTGCTAGCGGATTCACTCTCACTCTCCTAACGGCCTTGAAGAAGCAAGCTGCCATGTTGCTAAATGTCTATGGACAGGGCCACATGGCGGGAAACTGTAGATGACTTCTAGGAGCTAAGGGCAGCCTCCAGCCCAACAGCCAGCAAAGAATAAAACAAAAGAAAAAAAACATGAAGCTCTCAGTCCTACAATGACAAGGAAATGAATTCTGCCAACTCCTGAATGAGCCTGGAAGCAGATCCTTCTCCAGTTGAGGCTTCAGATGAGCACAGCCTGGTTAATACTAGGCTAATGTCAGCCCAGTAAGATCCTGAAGCAGAGAACCCAGCTAAGCTGTGCCAAGACTCCTAACCACAGAAACTGTGAGGTAATAAATGTGTGTTGTTTTAAAGTTTTAAGTTTGTGATAGTTTCTTGTATGGCAATAAAAAACTCTATAATATAGCCACATACTCACTTTCTTGGCCTCCCATTAGCTAGAGATGGCCTTGTGACACAAATCTGGTTCAAATCTGCTTTTTCTCTAGTCTTCTGCAGCTCAATAAATGGCAAGTTAATATTTTCAGTAGCTTGGGCCAAAAACCTCAGAATGATCCTTCAGTTCTCTCTTTCTCACACAGTTCACATCCATTTCATTAGCAAATCCTATGCAAATTAGCAGAGTATTATAATTATCTTGGAGAGAGGTAATGGTGACTAGTACTAAGATAGTGATGGGGCGGGGGGGGTGGTAGGAAGGATGGAAGAAAGCAGGTGGATGTTAGAGAGACTCAGAAAGTAGAAACAAGAAGACCTGTTCAACTGTATCTGGACAGAGAGGACTCGAGAATGGTTTCCAGGCTTTTGGCTTGGGCAATGAGGTAAGAAACAGTGGAGAAAGAGACATTTAAAGGAGATGATGGTTAATTCTATTTTAGATGTATTTGTTTTGAAATGCCACTGAGATACTGAAGTAAAGATGTCCAGAGAGTTATTGGTTGAATGGGTTTAGAGCTCAGAACTGAAGGCCACCAGAAGTGAGATATATAACTAATATAAACTGTTCCACAATCTGATAGTATAAATGTGATCACATCTTTTTTTTTTTTTTTTTTCTAGTTAGCCTCTCAGGTCCCTCACGTCATATTATCAGAAAGTCTAGTACCTCCTCCTTAACTCTCTAAGAACCCCAAGATTATTATATTTTCTAAAAAGTAAGCATGGCACTTATCTATTGTTGTATAATAAACCCGCTGCCATTAATTCCAACTCATGGAAACCCTATAGGACAGAATAGAACTGCCCCATAGGGCTTCTAAGGCTGGAATCTTCACGGATGCAGACAATCACATCTTCCTCCCACAGAGCAGCTGGTGGGTTTGAACTGCCAATCTTTCAGTTAGCAGATGAGCATTTTAACCACTGTGGCACTAGGGCTTCCTGTATAACAAACCAGCACAAATTTTGTGGCTTGAAACAACCACCATTTATTTTTCTGACAATTCTGTGAGTCAAATGGATGGTTCTTGTGGACTGGGCCAGTTCAGCTGATCACGTCAGGCTTGCTCATGCATCTGTAGTCAGCTGGAGAGTTGACTGATGGCTAGATGACCTAGGATGGCCTCTCTCACATGTCTGGCAGTTGGCAGGCTATTGGCCATAGCAATGGGAGCAACTAGAGTACTTATTTCTCATTCTGTAAGCTAACTCAAACTTCTTCACATGGTAGCAGTGGCAGGTGTTGAAAGAGCAGAATGAAGCTTCAATGTGAAAGCACTTTTTGTGGCTCTGTTTGTGTCAGGTTGGCAACTGTGTCATTGCCAAATCAAGTCAAAAGTGACAAAGCAAGTCACTGTGGGTTGGGACTAAAGTTATGTGGCAAGGTGTAGTGAAAATAAGCAAGGGAAGAATGTATGTCTATCTTAGAAATCTACTACAGGAAGATCAATCCAACTTCCAGAGCCAATTCCACCTAGAATTAGATTAGCCCATTATCATCATGGCTTCCTGGGACCACAAAGCATTGCTTTCAATGATAGGTCTTCCCAATCCAGAAGAGGTTTTTTGAGGGAGGATAATCTCATTCTCTCAATACTAAGCTCAGTCAAGGGTGCCCAGGCCAGAGTTCCTACATTTGGAGCTCTTAGTTTTCCACCCACTAAGATTCCGTACATAACAGTCACTTACATGGAAACAATCAGCCCTAGGACAAGTCCCAAGGGAGCCACATCCTAGAGACCCAGAAGTTCTTCCTCTTAATCATTAAAAAAAAATACCGAGGGTCTACTTATATTCCTTGACTGCCTGCTTATCCCCCTAAGGAAGTGTGATCATTAAGGTTGTGTGTCAACTTGGCTGGGCCATGATTCTCAGTGGTTTGGCAGTTAAAATGTAGTTGCCAGTCATATGATGATGTGATCACTTTCATGATGGGATCTGCTGTGAGTAGTCAATCAGTTGAAAGGGAGTTTCCTTGGGTGTGTGGCCTACATCAAATATAAGTGGACTTTCTGGCAAGGCTGGCAGGCTTTGCTCACTCTGGATCCTGCAGCTGGCTCCTGTTCATCTGACCTCTGGTTCTTGGGACTTGAGCTAGCAGCTTACCTGCCATCTTGCCTGCTGATCTTGGGATTATCAGTCTTCAAGCCTGTGAGCAAGGGCCTTGCTGTGTGACCTGCAGATCTTGGGTTTGCCAGCCCCTGTGGGCTCCATGAATCTGGAGAAGCCTCGAGCCTGAGCCATGAACTGGGGACATTCCAGCCTCTACAGCCACACGAGCTATTCCTTGATATATATATAATATAGAAATAATTGAAGCTGACTCTTAGTTGTGGGCCTTTCTGAATCACCTTTGGAGTCTTAGAAGAGCAGAGCATGTTAGAGTATATATATATTTTTTATATATATATATATATATGCTTTACTCGCTTTGCTTCTCTAGAGAATACAGCGTAAGACAGAGCCATTCAAGAAAAATTTTATACATTCTGTCATTGAGTCAGGGTGTGATATATGAGTACGCGTAGACAGCCAGGGGAAGACGTAAGAATTTCTGTGACTAATGGAAGGACGTAAAGGAGGTCTCAGAAATCAGTTTTGCGGAGTGAGGGAATTACCTTGCACAACACTGTGATATGTGCCCAGGTGCAAGAGGAATCTCAGAAGCATCCAGATGTTGTCCGGTGTTATGGACTGAACTTTTCCCACAAAATATGCATTGGAATCCTAATCCCTATACCCGTGGACGTAATCCTGTTTGGGAATAAGATTTTCTTGGTTAGGTTGATGAGGTCATATCAGTGTTGGGTGTATACTAAGCCTAATCGCTTCTGAGTTATATAAAGAGCAGCATAAAAACAGTGACAAGTAAACAGACATGTGGGAAGACAAACACTACAGGAAGACAATGGAGCAGATATATCTACAAGCCCAGGAACTCCAATGACTGCAGGCTACTAGAAGCTGAAGTAAGCAGGAAAGAACCTCCCCCTAACACAGTGAATACAGAATTTTAGCCTCCTTAACTGTGAGAAAATAAATTTCTACCCTTTAAAGCCATCCACTGATGGTATTTCTGTTATAGCAGCACGAGATAACTAAGACAGGGAGGTTACCCTCAGTGTTTCCAAGGCACTGGGGAACTCTAACATGCTCTGCTCTTCTAAGACTCCAAAGGTGATTCAGAAAGGCCCACAACTAAGAGTCAGCTTCAATTATTTCTATATTATTATTATGACAAAGACAGATATTTGCCCCCCAATATCCATTTTCCCCTTCTATTGTTGGACACATGGCCACTCAGAATAAAGACAAATTTCCCAACTTCCCTGTGGCTCAGTGTAGCCATGTGACTAAGCCTTGGCCAATGAGATGTTGAGACATGGGCATAAGTAATGAGTGCAACTTCTTTAAAAAAGGAAGGAAGCATTCTTTTCCTTTCTTCTTTTCTCCTTCTATCCCATTGCTTGGAAAATGGTCATGGCGGAAATCTAACTTGGACCACAAGGATGAGAACAACATCCTAGGAGTGGCAATCAAACAATGTAGAAGTTCCTGAATAAACTCACAGAGCAAAGATGCCATACAGCCCTCTGTACTATCACATGAGAGATATACTTTTATCTTGTTTAAATAACTGTTATTTGGGGTGTCTGCTACATTAGTCAAACCTCTATCCTAATGATTTAATATCGTGATTTCTTGTACCTCTCTTGCTAGTGAATTGGGCAGATCACAAATTTAATCATGAGCAGGGCATCAGCTACGGTGGTAATTGAAACCATGTTAAATACATTGGGATGCACTTGTCAATAAGGGAAACAAGAATATCAAGGAAATCTAAGAATAAAAATAAAGCTAGGCTTAGGGAACTTGGAACTGGGAGCAACTCTGGGATCCTCACCAGCACAAGTTTAGATATTACTCTGTGTTCTGCCATTACCATGGCTCAGTTTCTCTCTTGGGTTCTACTTCAGTTTGTGTGTCCTTTTGCTTTTCCTCCATTTCTTTACCCTCTTTTTGTTATCTTTGCTCTATATCATTACTTCTTCCTACCAATATTTTCTACTCAGCCATAACTTTGTCTCGACCATGGCCTCTTCTCTACCATGTGGCCTCTCTATGAAATTCCTTTTTGTTTGTTTAATCATTTATTTTATTTTTTGTTGTTCTTGAAAATATAGACAGCAGAACATACACCAATTCAACAATTTCTACATGCACAATTCAGTGACATTGATTATGTTCTTCAAGTTGTGCAACCATTCTCACCCTGTTTTTCTGAGTTGTTCCTCCCCCATTAACATAAACTCACTGCCCACTAACTTTCCAATCTAATCTTTGGAGTTTTATTGTCAGTTTGATCCCATACAGATAGTTCTTAAAAGAGCACAATGCTGAAGGGAGACATTGTTTACTAGTTAAACTAAGCTACGGTTTGGTTTTAAACTAGTTAAACTAAGCTTATTTTTGGTTTAAAGTTTAAAGATTATCTCAGGGCAACAGTTTTGGAAGTTCTCTGTGCAATTCTTGCTTCCTGATTGCTTCCCACTTTCTAAATGATTTTTCTAAGGATTAGATGCTAATCGGGCAAGCTTCTCTTGTCAGGCTACCTTAGTGGCTGCTAGATAACCTACACGTTAGTCAGGACCCCAACCTGGTCCAATCAGCAATACCTAGGAGTTGGGAAGATGGTGTCAGGTGATACAGAGCCTGACTGCCTAGGACTGCTCCTCAGTAGGGGTATGGAAGGGATTATTTTTCTTAAAGAGGGATGGTGGTTTTGTCTATAACCATGAGTAATATATCTTGGACAGATATATTGGAGTAGAATAAAAGTGGAGACCAGAAGCCACTTAAAAGTCTGTTACAAAAGGATAAGTAGAAGATGATCAGGTACTTGTCAGAGTTTTATAGTAGTAGGGCTACAGAAAGGCGTTCTGGTGGTGCAATGGTTAAGCATTTGACTGCTAACCAAAAGGTCAGCTCCATGGGAGAAAGATGTGGCAGTCTGCTTTCCTAAGGATTTACAGCCTTGGAAACCCTATTGGGCAGTTCTACCCTATCCTATAGGTTCGCTATGAGTTGGGATCGACTTGATGGCAACAGGTTTTTTTAGGGCTACAGAGTAAAGACAGATTCAAGAAACAGTAAAGGTGTAGAATCTACTTGAATAGCCAGATAGAGGAAATGAGCAAATGGGAAGAGTCTGGGATGATCCTTGGGAATCTAGCTTAGATAACCAGGTGGGTGATGTCTTTCACTGTCTTAGGGAATACTGAAGAAACAGCAAGTTTCGTTATTTCATTCACTCATTTATTTACATACTGAACAAGTATCTGTTGAGTTTTGCATGAAAGAAATATTGAACAAATGCACTCACAGAATATTTCAAAGAAGTACTCTTTGGGGGCATGCTGATTTTGCAGTGCCGATGAGATATAGAAGATATGAGTCTAAAGTTCAGAGAAAACTCTCACCTGGACATACATATAAATGAAAATTACGAACAAGCTAATGCTTACAACAGTCTCTCCACCTCTCCCACCCTCTGAATCTTCCCCTAGCCAAGAGAGTTCTATGGATGCCAGACCACTTTTTTGAATTTTTGAGAAAGCAGGATAAGGAGAATGAGGAATGGGAAAAATAACTAATGGAATAAAAGAAGCAGCAGTTAGTCCAAGAGACGAAGTTGATTTACTTGGGAAAGAGCTAAGAGAGGAGAGGTAGGAGGACAGAAGATAGGAGGTAGGGAAGCAGAGAGAAGAGAGGAAAACTGCATGGTCTGGTGTGGATAGTTGTTTTGTGATGTGTGAGGAAAGTGGGTAGGAGAGAAAGAGAAGCTGTAATGAGTGCTGCTACAAATCCTCTTCTCAGTTCCCATGCAATGCGGGTAAAGGCCTAGTGTCATTTTGAAGTTACTTTTGGATACTGAACTGTGTACTTTTCTAAATATGATCCCATACAGAGACTGAGCCGTGTTGCCCTCTCCCTGTTTATTGTTAGATATAAATTTGGAAGTGTATAGTTACAAATTAATTACCCAAGGTATATGACCAAAGTAAATTGATTAAAGGAGTCTAGGACAAAGCCCAATACTTAAGGTATGAACAGTGAATGAGAAGTTAGTCAGACAAAAGTAAGGACACCTACCATTTCTAAAAGCTTAAACTTTTCTTAAACTCACAGATACTCCATTTTTGCAGCTTGAGGCAAAAAATAACAGTGGGCACTACAGTTTGAGAGTACAATGTAAATGTTATAATCTGTGGCAATATAATCAAAACCTGCATTTTAACAAAATAACCAGGAGATTGATATGCACATTAAAGTTTGAGAAGCACTGATTTAAATGACTTATTCAATATTACAAAGACAGAAAGTGGGACATGAACATAGGTGTTCACTGATTCATTCTATAGACTTGTATTAAGTCTCTCTAATTTTTTTTTTTTTTTTTTTTAATTCAAGGCACTGCACTCGGTTGTCAAATATTTGATGGTAGGCATGGAGTTTGCAGCCCAATATGAGACACAAATATTAAACAATCATATCAAACTATGTATGATTAGAAATTGTGGTAAGTTCAAATTACAAATTGAAGGAAGTTCCATAGGAGTATAACAAGAGAACTTAATTTATCTGCAGAGATTGTGCTCTTTATTTTACTATGTGCTTTCATTAATTCCTGAATTCATTCATTCAACAATTATTCAAAGAGTGCCTACTATGTGTCAGGCCTTATTTGTACTCAGCAAACAGCACAAATGAACATGATGAAAGTGACCCTTGCATCTACTAAATTTACAGTCTTCCAGGGACTTCAACTTTCATAGGGGTTCAAGTCTTTGTCTTGAATTTTTGTTAAGTTCTCCTTTAATTCTTTAGTCTGTAACCCAGTACCAGACAGTTTTGACATCTGTTGCCCTACAGAATTTTTCAAGTTACGCAGAGATATCTACCCAAGAGTACTCTCCTACTACAGTCTCTTTCTCTCTGTGTGTGTGTGTCATCTCTTCTTCCTCTTGCTCTTACTCCAACTCTAGCTCTTCTAACATTTTATTAGAGCACTTAGCATTTATTGACAAGTTGACTCCCTTCTTCATGAAAAGCTACCTTCTTCTCTTGACTTTCAGAACGCCACACTCTGGGTTTACCCCCTACTTCTCTGATCACTCCTTCTCAATTGCTTTAAGACACTTCCTTTTCTACCTAACTTTTAACTGTTGGA
This sequence comes from Elephas maximus indicus, assembly GCF_024166365.1. NCBI lineage: Eukaryota > Metazoa > Chordata > Mammalia > Proboscidea > Elephantidae > Elephas > Elephas maximus. The sequence continues at coordinate 88,313,590 of NC_064821.1, read as the reverse complement.
ATTCTTCAGACCTCTGTTCTTTATCTGCTACTCTTCTTATTTATACACTTTTCTTAGATAATCATATACATTCCTATGACAAAATACCATCTATATGCTGCTGACTTTCAAATTAATAACTTCAGCTCAGACTCCTTTCTAAGCTCTTTACTACTTGACATGTTCACTTTGATGTCTCACAGGCATCTTTAATGAAACATATACTTAATGACTTTTCTTCCCTCCTTATTCGGCTTAAATGACACTATCATTCATATTCACTCCCTTGCATATGCCATTGACTCTTTTGTTCCTCTCTCATTTTGGTATACTCACTTAGCAAAACTAAAATCCGGGAGAAATCCAACTCTGCCTCTTCCTCGCATGCACCACTGCAGACAAACAGGGCTGGGAAAAAAGAAAAAAAAACTATCATGCAGTGAAGTCATGACCACAAAGCTCAAGTGGGCCTTAATTTTGCCTGACAATTACACTATGTCCTAGTCCATTCACTCTCCTCTCCCCTAGATGACTGTATCATACCTTCCTCCCAAAATCCCAGTACATTCTCTTCCATCCTCACTCGCAGCTAATGGTCTTGCTTTCTATATCAGAAAACAACTTCTACAGAATCTGACCACCACATCCTCACCCACATATTCTGCTTTTCTGTTTTTGTAAGTGAATTCCATATCTCTATTTAAAACCATTCCCTCCACTTAATTCAATTTTCTATCATCTACCCAAGATTATCACTCCAGCAGAGCTGTGCCTTCTCTCCTGTATCATATATCCTATGTATTCCTCTCTTTCTGGATCATTCTGTCAGTATACAAACATCCCATTATTTCTTGAACTTAAAATTTCTCTTGCCCTCACTTCTGCCACCACCTACCCCTAATGTTTTTGCTTCTCCGTGCAGCAAAATTTCTAGGAAGATTCATCTATACACACTGTCTCCAATTACTCTCTTCTATCTTATTTTTTTTTAAACCCTCTTATTATGAGACTTTTAAACACACACAAAAGTTGAAAGAATAATATAATGAATCCCTATCTGCCCATTCCTAGGTCCCTGGGTAGCACAAGCACTTTGCACTCAGCTAGTAACCTAAAGGTTGGTGGTTCAAACCCACCCAACAGCACCAGCACCACCACTAAGGCCTAATGATCTAACCTATAACATACAGGGTAGTCATGAATCGGAATTGACTTAACCGCAACAGGTTTGGTTTTGGTTTTTTTACGTTCCCATTCCTACTATTCCACTATTAACATTTGCTACATTTGCTTCATCTATCCCTTTCTTATTTCTTTTTTTGCTGCAGTACTTTAAAGCAAATCCCTGACAGCATGTCATTTCAACTCTGAATACTTATATGTATTTCTAAAACCAAGAAAATTTTCTTACATACCACAATATCATTATTACTCTTACAGAATTTATATTAATTCCTTAAAATCAACTGATACCAGATCCACATTTAAATTTTAATTTTTTTAATTATCTCAAAAATGTCTTTGTATAGTTGTTTTATCCATTCTTTCCTAAACACACTGTAATTAAGCTACTCCCACCACCATTCCACCAAAACTTCTCTGATCAAGAGAGTGACAATCACCCTGAGAGTATGGACCCTGGACACCCTCATATCTCAGTGATAAAGTCACTCCTGAAGTTCACCCTTCAGCCAAAGATTAGACAGGCTCATAAAACAAAACAAGACTAAACAGGCACACCAGCCCAGTGGCAAGGACAAGAAAGCAGGAAGGGACAAGAAAGCTGGTAATGGGTAACCCAAGGTTCAGAAGGGGAGAGTGTTGACATGTCGTGGGGTTGGCAACCAATGTCACAAAACAACATGTGTATTAATTGTTCAATGAGAGACTAGTTTTCTCTGTAAACCTTCATATGAAGTATGATAAAAATAAATAACTAAAAGAAAATGTCAATCAGTTTTCACCATGTTGTTAAATTCATTAATCAATTCTCATTTGATCTCTCAGCTACATATTATAGATTTGATCACTCCCTACTTCTTTTATTTTTAAAGAATATTGTATAATGAACCTCTACATACCATCACCTAGCTTGTATAATTATCAACATTTTGCCATTCTTCTTTCAATTATCCCACATACTTCTTTTTTTATTTTTTTGTGGAAATCCTAGACATCGTGTAATTTCAATATACATCTACAGAAAGGCTTTTAAAATATAACCATAATACCATTACCATACCTAACAAAATTAATAAAAATTTCTTAATATCATTTAATACGCAGTCTGTGCTCAATTTTCACCTTTTGTCACACACACACACACAAAAAAAAATCCACAAGATGATTTGGTTGATACGTCTCTAAGTCTCCTTTAATTTATAACTGTTTCTCCTTTCCTTTTTTATGCCATTTGTTTGCTAAAAAAAACAGGTCATTTGTCCTATAGAATTTCCCACATTCTATATTTTCATCTGGTGTCATTCAGTGTGTCCCACTATCCCAGTGGTTTCCTGTAAATTGATAGTTGGGCCTGGAGGTTTGATGAGATTCAGGTTCATTTTTTTTGGCAAGAATACTTCATAGGTTGTGCTCTATACTTCTTATTGTATCATAACAGGAGACACATAATAACTGGTAGTTTCACTTTCAGTGATGAAAGATTAATCAGTAAGTCCAAATGCTGTCAGATTGATTTATCCATTATAGATTTTCTCAACAACCATTCACCTAATACTTTTAGCAGACAATGGTAATCATTGCCTAAATCTATTATATCATTTAAAAAAAAAATTGCCAACCCAAATAAAAAATGAAATGGGGGACATTACAACAGACTCAACTGAAATAAAAAGAATCATAACAGAGTATTATGAAAAACTACACTCCAACAAATTTGAAAACCTAGAGGAATTGGACAGATTTCTAGAGACCCATTACCTACCCAAACTAACACAAAATGACATTGAAAATCTGAACAGACCCATAACAAGAGAAGAGATTGAAAAGGTAATGATTAAAAAAAGAAAAAAAAACAAAAACAAAAAACTCACAACAAAAAAAGCTCTGGCCCAGATGGCTTCACTGGAGAATTCTACCAAACATTTAGAGAAGAGCTTACTCCAGTACTACTCAAACTATTTCAGAATATAGATAAGGAAGCAATACTTCCGAATTCATTCTATGAAGCCAGGCTAACCATGATACTAAAACCAGGCAAAGACAGCACAAAAAGAAAATTACAGACCAATATCTCTCATGAATATAGATGCAAAAATTCTCAACAAAATTCTAGCCAATAGAATTCAGCATAACATCAAAAAAAAAACAAAAAAACAAAAAAAACCACGACCAAGTCGGATTCATACCAGATATGCAAGGATGGTTCAACATCAGGAAATCAATCAATGTAATCCACCACATAAATAAAAGGAAAGAAAAGAATCACATGATCATTTCAGTTGTTGCAGAAAAGGCATTCAACAAAGTCCAACAGCCATTCCTGATAAAACCTCTCAATAAAATAGGTATAGAAGGGAAATTTCTCAACATAATAAAGGGCATATATGCAAAATCAACAGCCAATATCATTTTTAATGGAGAGAGGCTGAAAATATTCTCCTTGAGAACAGGAATAGGACAAGGATGACTTTTATCACCACTCCTATTTAACATTGTGGTGGAAGTACTAGCTAGAGCAATAAGGCAAGAAACAGAAATAAAGGGCATCCAAATTGGTAACAAAGAAGTTAAACTGTCCCTATTTGTGGATGATATGATACTATACATAGAAAACCCAAATGACTGCACAAGAAAACTACTGGAACTAATAGAAAGATTCAGTAGAGTTGCAGGATACAAGACAAACATACAAAAATCAGTTGGATTCCTACACACCAATAAAGAAAATGATAAAAAGGAAATCAGGAAAATAATACCATTTAGTAGCCTCTAAAAAAATAAAATACTTGGGAATAAATCTAACCAGGGATGTAAAAGACCTATACAAAGAAAACTACAAAACACTACTGCAAGAAACCAAGACAGTGCTACATAAATAGAAAAACATACCATGCTCATGGATAGGTACTCAACATTGTGATAATGACAATTCTACCCAAAGCGATTTACAAATACAATGCAATATCAATCCAAATACCAACAACATTCTTCAAAGAAATGGAAAAACTTATCATTAACTTTATATGGAAAGGGAAGAAGCCCTGGAAAAGTAAAGCACTATTGAAGAAGAATAAAGTAATAGGACCCGCGCTATCTGACCTCAGAACCTACTATTCAGCTACAGTAGTGAAAACAGCCTGGTACTGGTACAACAACAGGTACATTGACCAACGGAACAGAATTGAGAACCTAGATATAAATCCATCCACCTATGGTCACCAGATCTTCAGCAAGGGCCCTAAGTCCATCAAATGGGAAAAGACAGTCACTTTAACAAATGGTACTGGCAAAACTGGATGTCTATCAGCAAAAAAATGAAACAGGACCCATACCTCACACCGTATACAAAAACTAACTCAAAATGGATCAAAGACCTAAATATAAAGCCAAAACTATAAAGTTCAGAGAAGAAAACATATAATCAACACTAGAGGCCCTAATACACGGCACTAACAGAACACAAACCACAACCAACAACACCCAAGCTCCAGAGGATAAGCTACATAACTCGGATCTTCTAAAAATTAAACACTTATGCTCACCAAAAAGACTTCACCGAAAGAGTAAAAAGAGAAACTACAGACTGGGAAAAAAATTTTGGCTGTTACAAATCAGATGAAGATCTAATCTCTAGAATCTACAAGAAAATCCAACGCCTCTACAACAAAAAGACAAATAATCCAATTAAAAAATGGGCTAGGGAAATGAGCAGACACTTCACCAAAGAAGACATTCAAGTGGCCAACAGACACATGAGGAAATGCTCATGATCCCTAGCCATTAGAGAAATGCAAATCAAAACCACAATGAGATACTATCTCACCCGGCATTACTGGCACGAATCAATAAAACAGGAAATAACAAATGTTGGAGAGGCTGCGGGGAGATCAGAACTCTTATGCACTGCTGGTGGGAATGCAAAATGATACAACCATTTTGGAAAACTATATGGCACTTCTTTAGAAAGCTAGAAATAGAAATACCATATGATCCAGCAATCTCACTCTTAGGAGTATATCCTAGAGAAATAAGAGTCATCACACAAATAGACATATGCACACCCATGTTCATTGCAGCGTTCTTCACAATAGCAAAAAGATGGAAACAACCTAGATGCCCTTCAACAGATGAATGGATAAACAAACTGTGGTACATACACACATGGAGTATTGTGCAACGATAAAGAACAACAATGAATCTGTGACACATCTCATTAACATGGATGAATCTGGAGGACATTATGCTGAGTGAAATAAGTCAATCGCAAAAGGGCAAATATTGTATGAGACCACTACTGTAAAAACTCATGAAAAGGTTTACACACACTCACACACAAGTCTTTGATGGTTACGAGGGAGGGGAGGGGTAGGGATGGAAAAACACTTAATAGACAATAGATAAGAGGAAACTTTGGTGAAGGGTAAGACAGTAACACAATATTGGGGAAGCCAGCACAACCTGTACAAGGAAAGGTCATGGTAGCTCCATGGACGCATCCAAACTCCCTGAGGGACAGAATTGCTGGGCTGAGGGCTCTGGGGACCATGGTCTTGGGGAACATCTAGTTCAATTGGCATAACATAGTTCATAAGGAAAATGTTTTACGTTCTACTTTGGTGAGTAGCATCTGGGGTCTTAAAAGCAGCCATCTAGGATACTCAACTGGTCTCACTCCTTTGGGAGCAAAGAAGAATGAAGAAAACTAAAGATACAAGGGAAAGATTAGTCCTAAGGACTAGCGGACCACATCTACCACGGCCTCCACGTGACTAAGGCCAGTACTGTTAGATGGTACCCGGCTGCCACCACTGACTGCTCTGATAGGGTTCACAGTAGAAGGTCCCAGACAGAGCTGGAGAAAAATGTAGAACAAAATTTTAACTCAAAAAGAAACACCAGACTTGCTGGCCTGACAGAGACTGGAGAAACCCTGAGAGTACGGCCCCTGAACACCCTTTCAGCTCAGTAATGAGGTCACTCCTGATGTTCACCTTTCTGCCAAAGATTGAACAAACCCATGGAACAAAACAAGACTAAAGGGGGCATACCAGCCCTGGGGCAGGGACTGGAGGCAGGAGGGAACAGGAAAGCTGGTAATAGGGAACCCAGGGTTGAGAGGGAGAGTGTTAACATGTTGTGGGGTTGTTAACCAGTGTTATAGAACAATGTGTGTACTAACTGTTTGATGAGAAACTAGTTTTTCCTGTAAACCTTCATCTAAAATACAATAAAAATTTTTAAAAACCTATTGCCATCAACTCGATTCTGACTCGTGGTAATTGCAATCCCATGTGTCGAACCAAACAAAACCCATTGCCATCCAGTCAATTCTGACTCATAGCAACCCTATAGAACACAGTAGAACTGCCCCAAAGGGTTTCTAAGGAGCAGCTGGTGGATTCAAACTGCCGATCTTTTGTTTAGCAGCCGAGCTCTTAACCACTCTGCCACCAGGGCTCCATTCCCTGCAATGGAGAAAAATGCTGCAAAATGCTGCTTTCTCTAATTCTGTAATTTTGCCTGCATTTCTTAGTTGGAATATTTTATAATATTCTGTAAAGAAGAACTTGCTCTCATCAACTATTTGGTTACCGTGAAATATAGTTTATATAGAAAACCAAAGTACATACCAGATTCTTTCCCTTTATTTACCAAGTTTCAGAATGATGAGTGTCCTGCCACCTTCAAAAGAGACCGGTGAGTTTTAAAATATAGTTATGATCTCAGGGTTTCAACCCATTTTAGTCATTATTCTTTGACGTTCAAATTGCCCTGTTTTCGACCAGTGAGAGCTCCTTTAGGTTAGCTCCTGCGTCTGTCGATCCTGCCAACTGTCAACCTGGCTTGCTGTACCAAACTCTGGAGCCAAGGTCTGGGGTCACCAACAAAAGCACAACTTACACAGAGGCAGTGTATGGGATGGGGCAATGCTTTACTCACATAGAGGGGAAACAGAGCAAGGTCAGCTTTGATAGTATGTGCCAGTCCCCCATAGCCAGCAGATCTCTCCTCGCAGCAGCTGATGGGAGGGGTGATGTTCTACACAGTACTCTTGTGCTGCAGAAGAGAAGGACCCTGTTCTCTCCTCACCAGATATGTAGAAGTGGGGCTGGCCAGGTGTCATATAACACACACTTAACAAGCAGTTCCTGGGGATGTTGACACATGCTCAGGACAAGATGGAAGGGTTGTGCTGATAGCCCGCCATCTGCTACGGGATGTGTTTTGAGTCAGGGCACCCCAGTAAAAGGGAGTCAGCTCCACATTCTCACCTGTCCAAGACATCAGGCTGACATATCTGGTCTTAAGCACAAGGTTCATTTATAAGTTACAGGGAAAGGTACCAGGCCGCACATGGACTGCTCCTTTCCACAGTCCGCCCTCTGAATTTTCCTGGAACCCCAATAAATAAAGAAGCAAAACTACTAAAATTTTTGGTGTTTGCATCATCCATGACTCTGATGGATGTTACTTCCATACACCATTTGTGGGGCTGAATCATTGGTGTCCTCCCTTTACAGACTATAATGCATTGGTTGTATACCAAGTCTCGTTAGAGAGGGTAGGTTTCCCCCTAAAGCCTGTCAGGTGGAGTCTTTACAGTTGCGTATGGTCGGACTTAAAAAAAAAAAGTCACACGCGCAGGTTTTTAGCCAGAAGCCGGATTCCTCAAATAGAGCCATAATGAAAGTAACCTGGGTTGAGTCATTACATGGACAGCTGACCTTTAGAGTCAGGCTGACTTCATCAAAGTAAGCAAGAAATAAACCTCTGGTGTAAGCCAAGATTTTAGGGTTGCTTTTCTACCACAGCATAGCCTACCCTGGCCTGATAAATGCAATATCCAGTATTACATAATAAAATAATAAAACATGTTTACCCAGATAAGATCATATGGACGGATAAACTAGAGTTAAGAAAGCTACAGCCCAGAACATGCTAGGAAAAGGCTAAAATGGAAGTAGAAATGGAATTCTTGGAGGACACAATTTCTAAATTGGAGTCAGCAGGAGCAAGATCATCTGAGAAGGGAAGCAGATATCAAGATACTTAATTAAAGTACTGTCCATGGAACAGCTGCAATGCTTGGCATCTTTCTCTCTATCCACAGGCAACCACTTATATCTCAGCAGTTATTTCTAAATACACCCTGAGAATAAATGGAAGAATCTGCCTAGGAGAGACATTGTGGTGTCCCACACTAAATTTCTCCTTGCTTTGGTATTTGGGTGGGAGAAGTCTTATTGGTCACTCCTTCCCCATTTTAATTAGATATTGTCCTCAGAAAACAAATTCTGACTAACATCAAATTTCTTATCAGTCATACTTTCAGATATATAATAATTCAAAAAATTTATCTTCATGTATACTCTTCTTGAAAAAAATATATAATTGTATACCAGTGTGTACTCCATCAAAAAAATAAAGAAAGAAATCCAAAAAAGAGGAAGACATAAGAATAAACAATTGAACTGATACAAAATGAAAATAAAAACCAAGATTTAGCTGTGATTGTTTCAAATTAGAATAAGAAGTCAAGAATTAAAAGGGAATAAATTTCCCTCAAATGATAGTATGTTTATGAAATGAAAGCTCCTATTGATATGGTAAAGAAGACCGAAGCTTCTTAACTCGACAAGAAAAAAGGGCTATTAGAATGCCCAGAAAAAGAAAGCTATTTTAATAAAGCCTGGTCCAAAGATAAAGGAAATTAAAATATGGCATTGGCTGTGCCTTTTCTATGATTTCAGGTCCCACCGGAGTCGTTTCCTCCCTATCTCAGTTCCCACTGGCCAGTCCTTCCATCTGTGGTTTCAGTTCTCATGAGTGGTCCCAGCTCATGACCTCTGTTAACACCACCTCCACTTTTGGTTTGACTTCCTGCTGTCGCTAATTTTTGGGTTGTTTCCCCTGTTTGATATCCAACCCATTTATAACTAGTTCCCAATAATAAATTTCCTCTATTAAACTACCTGGCATGAGGTCTGTTTTCCTGATTGGACTCCAAAAGATACATTAACCTAAGTATTGAGTATAAGCCATAAGAATTGACACCACTGGATCATTCATCAAAGGACAGGGAAGAAGAGTACTGAGCAAAAGACTTCGTGGAGCAATGAGTTAAACAAGGGTTTTCCACACAATTTTTTTTATAGAGCTCCTAAAGGTGAGCTACCCTTCCTAAAATGATTGATTTTCCCCCAATATTTAATCATGAATTCTACAAATATCTGTGGAACATTTGTTCATGCTGTCTACTGAGGAAGACAAAAAATGGTACTTGTCCTCAAGGATCTTGCTGTTTAGTATAAAAAACAAAACATGTACAAGTGATCAGAAACAGGCAACCCCTATTCTGTGAAGATGTAAAGGAAGAAAGGATCAGTTCAAATTGGAAGTTCAGGAAGAGCTTCAAGAATGAGTTGCCATTTGAACAGAACCTTGAACTATGTTGATATTGAGGCATCATGGAGGAGCATGAACAAAGGCGTGGACTTGGGGAAATGTAGATGGTTTATAGAGAACAGTAAGTATTTTATTTTGGCTAGCGAAGTATGTTGTGTCATCTGCATAACGCAGGTTGATAATGAGCCTTCCTTTAGTCCTAATGCCCTGTTCTTCTTCATATAGTCCAACTTCTCAGATTATTTGCTCAGCATACATTAATAACCTGCATTATGCAGATGACAAACCCTTGCTTGCTGAAAGTGAAGCGAACTTGAAGCACTTACTGATGAAGATCAAAGACCACAGCCTTTAGTATGGATTACACTTCAACATAAAGAAAGCAAAAATCCTCACAACTTGACCAACAAGCAATATCATGATAAACGGAGAAAAGATCGAAGTTGTCAAGGATTTCATTTTACTTGGATCCACAATCAACACACACAGAAGCAGCAGTCAAGAAATCAGATGACTAATTGTATTGGGCAAATCTGCTGCAAAATACCTATTTAAAGTGTTACAAAGGAAAGATGTCACCTTGAAGACTAATGTGCACCTGACCCAAGCTATGATGCTTTCAATCACCTCATATGCATGCGAAAACTGGACCATGAATAAGGAAGATTGAAGAATTGATGCCTTTCAATCATGGTGTTAGCAATACTGAATATACCATGGACCACCAGAAGAACAAACAAATCTGTCTTGGAAAAAGTACAGCCAGAATGCTCCCTAGAGGCAAGGATGTTGAGACTACGTCTCACATACTTTGGACATGTTATCAGGGGGGCTCAGTCCCCGGCGAAGAACAACATGCTTGGTAAAGTCGAGGGTCAACAAAAAAGAAGACCCTCAACCAGACGGATTTACACAGTGGCTGCAGTAATGGGGTCACACATAGCAATGTTGTGAGGATGATGCAGGACTGGGCAGTGTTTCCTTCTGTTGTACACAGGGTCACTGTGAGCCGGAACCAACTTGACAGCACCTAACAACAACAGCATAGTATGTGAATGAAAGTAGTGAAATATATGAATGGAAAGAAGCTGGGGTCAGATCTCGGAAACCCTTTGTTTCCTGTAACAAAGTGCTGCTTTGTACAAGTGGATGGCTTTTTAAAAAACAAAAATTTATTTTCTCACAGTTCAGAAGACCAGAAGTCTGAATTCAGGGCACTGGCTCTAGGGGAAGTCTCTCTTTCTTTTGACTTTGGGGGAAGAATCATGTTTCTTCTAGCATTCCTTGGTTCCTTGGCAATCTTCAAGTGGCATGGCATTTATCTTCCCATGTTTGTGCTTGCTTGTCTCTGTGACTATGCTGCTCCTTAAAACTCAGAAGTGATTAGGTTTACGATACATTCTACACTGATACAACCTTATTAGCTTAATAAACAAAACCCTATTTCCAGGTAAGGTTGCATTCACGTGTATGGGGTTAGGATTTCAACACATATTTGGGGAGAAGGCACAATTCAATCCATAACACTCTTTGAATATCATTCCAGAATATAAACTTCAGGCATTGGGCCATGAGTTGGCAAACTATGCCCCACAGGCCAAATCTGGCCACCTGCCTGTCTTTGTAAGGCCTGTGAGCTAAGAGTGGTTTTTACAGATGAACATTTGCAATCTATTTTTTTTTTTTTTACGGATGAATATTTGCAATCTGGAGCCCTGGTGACGTAGTGGTTAAGAGCTCGGCTGCTAACCAACAGGTCAGTAGTTCAAATCCATCAGTCATTCCTTAGAAACCCTATAGGACAGTTCTACCCTGTCCTGCAGGGTCACTATGAGTCAGAATTGACTCGATGGCACCTAACAACAGCAAAAACAATTTGCAATCTATTTGATCGTGAACAGTAACTTTGAACTCCAGTTGAGCAAAATTTTATACCTCCAAGAAAATAATTCCGTTCTTCTCATTAGTAGATCTGTGTTACAAAAAAATACTGAATTATTATTATATTTTGAATTTTGTCAATAAAAACTTCTTAAAAATTTTTTCTATTGTCATGTAAGTATCTAAATAATATTCTTAATTTTGCCTCATGGCTCACAAAACCTTCCCCCTACCTGGCAAGGGGCGGAGAAGATGTGACTGCATATGCACCCCTCTACCACCCACCCTCCCCCTTCAACCAGCAAGAGATGATGAACATGCCCACCACACTCACCACACTGCCTGCTCTACCTGCGAGGAGAGCACCACTCCCCACTCCTGTGCCACTGAACTGAAGACAGATGGAGGCCAAAGCCCAACCAACCCACCCTCAGCAGCCCCGAAAGACCAGTAATCAGAAACCCGAGCTCCCACACCTACCCACTGCCCTCCTCACCTGGAGACAGGTAGAGAGCTCTCCAGAACAGCCAGTCCAGCAACTAGAGCACCACGTCAGCCATGTGTGCCTGGAATCATCAAAACAAAATAAAACTAAGAAACAGGACCCAGCAAATAATTATGCAATTAAAAATAAATACAATAATCCCTTAACATCCTGGAAATAACAGACAATAGCAAACTACCTAAAGAAGCAGAGCAAGATGGCCCTGGCAAGTGACCAAAATAAAAAACCAGAACTCCTCCCTGATGAATATAGGGTAACGGAGTTTCCGGATAAGGAATTCAAAAGATTTATGTATAGGGTCCTCAAAGGAATCAATGAAAATACGGATAACGCTATGGAAAACACAGACAAAACCAAGAAAAGCACAGAAAAAATGCTAGAAGAGTTCAGGAAAACAATACAAGAACAAAATGACAAAATAGGTAGACAATTGGAAAAAAACAGCAACTAGAAATCCAGAAACTTAAAAATAGAATGTCAGAAATAGACAACTCAATGGAAAGTCAGAGGAGTAGAATTGAAACAAAGGAAGAAATGATCAGTGGAATAGAATACAAAACTCTTGACAATAATTTGTTCGAGGGACAATAAAAAAAAGAATGAAGAAAGCATAAATAGGAGTTATGTGGGACACCATCAAGAGGAATAACTTATACGTGATCAGCATCCCAGAAGGGGAGTGTCATGGATTGAATTATGTCCCCCAAAAAATATGTGTATCAACTTGGTTAGGCCATGACTCCCTGTATTGTTTAGTTGTCCTCCATTTTGTGATTGTAATTTTACATTGAGAGGATTAGAGTGGGATTGTAACACCACCTGTGCTCAGGTCACCTCTCTGCTCCAAGGTAAAGGGAGTTTCCCAGAGGTGTGGCCTGTACTACCTTTTATCTTTCAAGAGATAAAAGGAAAGGAAAGCAAGCAGAGAGTTGGGAACCTCATACCACCAAGAAAGCAGCACCAGGAGTAGAACGTATCCTTCGGACATGGGATCCCTGCACCTGGGAAGCTCCTTGACCTTGTGAAGATTGAGGACAAGGACCTTCCTTCAGAGCCTTCAGAGACAGAAAGCTTTCCCCTGGAGCTGATGCCTGAGTTTGGACTTGTAACATACTAGACTGTGAGAAAATAAATTTCTCTTTGTTAAAGCCATCCACTTGTGGTATTTCTGTTATAGTGGTACTAGATGACTAAGACAGGGAGGAATCAACAAGAAGCACAGAGAGAATTGCTGAAGATTTGCTGACAGAAAATTCCCCTAATTTTGTGAAAGATGAGAAGATAACCATTCAAGAAGCACGACATATCGTAATCGAATTTTCCAAAACCAAAGACAAGAAAAGAATACTGAAAGCATCTTAGGAAAAATGGAAGATCACCTGCAAAAACCAAACCCATTGCTATCGAGTTGATTCCAACTCATAGTGACCCTATAGGACAGAGTAGAACTGTCCCATAGAGTTTTCAAGGAGCACCTGTTGGTTAGCAGCTGTAGCACTTAACCAATATGCCACCAGCATTTCCATCACCTACAAAGGAGATCAATAAGACTAAACTCTGATTACTCAGCAGAAACCATACCAGCAAGAAAACAATGGGACAACATGTATAAAACCTTGAAAGAAAAAAACTGCCAACCAAGAATTATGTATCCAGCAAAATTATCCCTCAAATATGATGGTGAAATTAGGACACTCCCAGAGAGGCAGAAATTAAGGGAATTTGTAAAAACCAGACCAACTTTACAATAAATGTTACTGGAGTCCCTTGGCAGAAAACTAACAACGCCAGGCAACAGCCTGAGATTAAAACACATGACAACATCAGGCAACCCAGGTATCAACCCGGACAAAGAACTCTCAAAAATAAAATAAAACTAAAAGATGGAAAACAGGGAGCCAGAAATGCCAATCGGAACTGATAGTCGCTTCGAAGCATAAAGGGGGAATAAAGGTATAGATTTAGAACTTCCATATGGAGAGTAAGTCAAGGCGATATCAAGAAATAAATGACTGCTTCAAACTTAGGAAGATAAAGGTAAATTTCAGGGTAACCACAAAGAAAGTTAACAAACCTCAAAATATAAAATAAGAAAATCATAAAGACTCAGCACACACAAAAACCAACAACAATAAAGGAAATTAAAAGACAAGCCACAATAAATTTAAAAAAGCACAGATATTAAGCAGAATGAAGAACCCATCAATACCACAAAAAAAAAGGCTTAATAAAATGACAACAATAACTTATACTTATCAATAATCACATCCAATGCAAATGGCCTAAATGCACCAGTAAAGAGATGGAAAGTGGCAGAATGGATAAAAAAAAAACACGACCATCAATATGCTGTCTGCAAGAGACACCTTAGGCACAAAGATATTAATAAACTAAAACTTAAAAGATGGCAAGAAAAACATAAAAAGCAAACAATAACCAAAAAAGAGCAGGAATAGCAATATTAACCCCTGATAAAATAGACTCAAAGGCAAAATCCAACATAAAAGACAAAGAAGGGAATTATATAATTCAAAGGGTCAATCCACCAAGAGGACATAACTTTAATAAATACATAACCACCCAAATGACAAAGCTCCAAAACACAGAAAACAAACTCTAACAGCACTGAAAGGAGAAATAGACACTTCCACAATAAAACTAGAAGAATTTAAAGCACCACTCTCAGTGAAGAGCAGAACAACTAGAAAGAAACATAGCAAAGATACAGAAGATCTAAAAACCACAATAAACCAATTCAACCTCATAGACATATTCAGAACATTCCACCCAGCAGTGACAAAGCACACGTGCTTCTCCAATGCTCATGGATCATTCTCAAGAATAGATCATATTTTAGGCCACAAAGCAAGCCTCAACACATTAAAAACCATTGAAATAATAGAAAGCTTCTTCTATGATCACAGTGCTGTAAAAGTAGAAACTAATAACAGGAAGAGCAAGGAAAAAATATATAATACATAGAAACTAAATAAAACCCTGCTTAAAATCTACTGAGTAATAAAAGAAATCACAGACGAAATTAAAAAATTCCTAGAATCAAAAGTGAGTGAAAAAAAAACATATAAAACCTTTGAGACACAGCAAAAGCAGTGCTCAGAAGTCAATTTATAGCACTAAACTGATACATCAAAAAAGAAGAAAGGACAAAAGTCAAAACATTAACCCTACAACTCGAACAATTAGAAAGAGAACAGCAAAAGAAGGCCACAGTCACCAGAAGAAACAAAGTAATCAAAATTAGAGGAGAAATAAATAAGAACGGAAAAACAATAGAATCAATAAGACCAAAAGCTGGTTCTTTGAAAGGATCAATAAAATCTAGAAACCACTGGCCAAATTAACAAAAGAAAAACAGGAGACAATGCAAATAACCCAAATAAGAAAAGAGATGGGAAAAGCTGTATTCCAACAAATTTGAAAACCTAGAGGAAATATACAAATTTCTCGAAACACACTACCTACCTAAACTAACACAAACTGAAGTAGAAAATCTAAACACAACCATAAAAAAAAAAGAAAAAAATGAAGGGGCCATAAAAATAAAAAATACTCCCAACAACAACAAAAAAAGCCCTGTCACAGGTGACTTCATTGGAGAATTCAGGGAAGAGTTGACACCAACCCTATTCAAACTATCCCAGAACATAGAAAAGGAAGGAATACTCCTGAATTCATTCTATGAAGCCAGCATAATCCTGATACCAAAACCAGGCAAAGACACCACAGAAAAAGAAAACTACAGACCAACATCCCTCAGATGCAAAAATTCTCAACAAAATCTTAGCCAATAGACTTCAACAGCGTATCAAAAACATAATACATTACTACCAAGTGGGATTCCAGGCATGCAAAGATGATTCAGCATTAGAAAATCAATCAACATAATCCATCACATAAATACAGCAAAAGAAAAGAATTACATGATCTTATCAATCAATGCACAAAAGATATTTGATAAAGTCCAACACCCATTTCTGATAAAAACTCTCAGCAAAGTAGGAATAGAAGGGTGTTCCTCAAAATAATGAAAGAAATTTATACAAAACCAACAGCCAACATGATCCTCAATGAAGAGAGTCTGAAAGCATTCCTCTGAGAACAGGAACCAGTCAAGGTGACCTTCATCACCACTCTCATTCAGCGTTGTATTGGATGTCCTAGGGAGCACAACAAGGCAAGAAAAGGAAATAAAGGGCATCCAAATCAGTAAGGAAGAAGTAAAACTATCCCTATTTGCAGATGATATGTTCCAATACATGGAAAATCTTAAAGACTACACAAGAGAGCTACTGGAACTAATAAAAGGATTCAGGATACAAGATCAACATACAAAAATCATTTGGATTCCTCTACATTAACAAAGAGAACTTTGAAAAGGAAATGAGGAAAACAATACCATTTACAATAGCCCCCAAAAGATAAAATAATTAAGGATAAATCTAACCTGGGAAATAAAAGACTTATACAAAGAAAACTACAAAACACTACTGCAAGAAACCAAAAGAGACCTACGTAAATCAAAAAATATACCACGCCCTTGGACAGGTAAACTTAACATTGTGAAAATGTCAATGCTACGAAAAGCTATATATAATAGATATAATGCAATCCCGATCCAAATCCCAACAGCATTCTTCAACGAGATGGAAAACTAATAGCTAGCTTTATATGGAAGAGAAAAAGTCACCAAACAAGTAAAGCTTTTGTCATGGATTGAATTGTGTTCCCCCAAAATATCTGTCAACTTGGCTAGGCCATAATTCCCAGTATTGTGTGATTGTCTACCATTTTGTCATCTGATGTGATTTTCCTATGTGTTGTAAATCCTACCTCTATGATGTTAATGAAGTAGGATTAGCAGCAGTTATGTTAATGAGGCAGGGCTCAATTTACAAGATTAGGTTGTATCTTAAGTCCATCTCTTTTGAGATATAAAAGAGAGAAGCGAGCAGAGAGACATGGGAAACCCATACCACCAAGAAACAAGAGCCAGGAGAATACCATGTCCTTTGGACCCAGGGACCCTGCACTGAGAAGTTCCTCGAGAGGAGAAGATTGATGACAAGGACCTTCCACTAGAGCTGACAGAGAGAGAAACCCTTCTCCTGGAACTGGAACCCTGAATTTGGACTTCTAGCCTTCCAGACTATGCGAAAATAAATTTATTTTTGTTACAGCCATCCTTTGGTGGTATTTCTGTTATAGCAGTACTAAATAACTAAGACGGCTTTATTGAAGAAGAAGAACAAAGTAGGAGGCCTCATACTAACTGATCTCAGAACCTACTCTACAGTCACAGTGGTCAAAACTGCCTGGTACTGGTATATCAACAGACACATAAACCAATGCAATAAAATTGAGAACCCAGGCATGAATCCATCTGTCTATGGACAGCTGATCTTCAACGTAGGACCAGTCTACTAAATGGAGAAGAAACAGCCTCTTCAACAAATGGTGCTGGCAAAATTGGATATCTATCTATAGAAAAATGAAACAGGACCCATACCTCACACCATACACAAACACTAACTCAAAATAGATCAAAGACCTAAATATAAAACCTAAAACTATGAAGATCATGGAGGAAAAAACAGGGACAAAGCTAGGGGCCCTGATATATGGCATAAAATACCAAGCATAACCAAAAATGCACACACAGAAGAAGATTAATTACACAAATGGGACCACTTAAAAATTAAACACTTACACACAACAGAAGACTTCCCCAAAAGAGTAAAAAGAGAACCTACAGATTGGGGGAAAAAAATTTTTTTTTTGGCTATGACATATCTGACAAGGGTCTAATCTCTAAAATTTATAGAAAACTTCAATACCTCAACAACAAAAAGACAAGCAATCCAATTAAAAAAATGGGCAAAGGATATGAACACACACTTCACCAAAGAGGACATTCAGGCTGCTAACAAACCTATGAAGAAATGCTCGAGATCATTACCAATTAAAGAGATGCAAATCAAAACTACTGTGAGATACGATCTCACCCTGACATTACTGGCACCAATCAATCAATCAATCAAACAATAACAAATATTGGCGAGGTTGTGGAGAAATTGGAACTCTTATACACTGCTGGTGGGAATATAAAATGCTACAACTGCTATGAAAAACGGTATGGCACTTCCTCAAAAAGCTAGAAATAGAAATGCCATATGATTCACCAAACCCACTCCTAGGTATACATACCCTAAAGAAATAAGAGCTGTGACACAAACAGACATATGCATACCCATGTTTATTGCAGCATTATTCACAACAGCAAAAAGGTGGAAACAACCTAAGTGTCCAGCAACAGATGAATGAACAAACTGGTACACACACACAATGGAATATTATGCAAAACATCTCACAACATGGATGAATTTGAAGGACATTATGCTGAGTGAAATAAGTCAATCACAAAAGGACAAGTATTATATAAAGTAACAACAAAAGGTTTACACAGAGGAAAAAAAATTCTTTGATGACTACCAGGAATAGGAGGAGGAGGAGGGAAAATGACCAAATAGATAGCAGACACTTGTAAATATTTGTGAAAGGAAAGGCAGTGCACAATATGGGAGAAGTCAGCACAACATGACCAAGGCAAGAGAGGACACTAAGAGGAACGCAGGAATAAAGGAAACTATGGTAACTAGTTTGCATCGGGCAAATCTGATGCAAAAGACCTCTTTAAAGTGTTGAAACACTTTAAAGATGTCACCTTGAAGACTAAGGTGCACCTGACCCAAGCTATGGTGTTTTCAGTTGCCTTATATACATGAGAAAGCTGAACAATGAATAAGGAAAGACTGAAGAAGAATTGACGCCTTTGAATTGCAGTGTTGGCGAGGAATATTGAATATACCATGGAGTGCCAAAAGAATGAACAAATCTGTCTTGGAAGAAGTACAACCAGAATGCTCCTTAGAAGCAAGGAGGGCAATATTTAGTCTCACATACTTTGGGAATGTTATCAGAAGGGATCAGTCCTTGCAGAAGGACATAATGTTTGGTAGAGTAGAGGATCTGCGAAAAAGAGGAAGACCCTCAACAAGATGGATTGACACAGCGGCTGCAACAATGGTCTCATACATAACAATGATTGTTAGAATGGTGCAGGACCAATTGAAGTTTCATTCTGTTGTACATAGGGTTGCTATGAATCAGGATCGACTCCACAGCACCTAACAACAACACAAAACTAGTATAGCATAGACAATCCTCCAACAATAGTATTAACAAACAATTTATGAATGGATACATA
The DNA here is from genome assembly GCF_024166365.1 of Elephas maximus indicus. NCBI lineage: Eukaryota > Metazoa > Chordata > Mammalia > Proboscidea > Elephantidae > Elephas > Elephas maximus. The sequence continues at coordinate 88,294,352 of NC_064821.1, read as the reverse complement.
GATGAATAGATATGCAAAGAGTTGTGGGAGGGTGTAAGGTAGCATACCCATCGACAGATACAGGTTTGGTGGTGGCTATGTCTAAATACATGGCTGTAGGTCCTCCTCATATATTAATATAGACAGTAGAACACACAAGTGGCACAGTCAGGGAAACCTCTTAGACATAACCATGTACCTCACAGGATGAAGTTCCTAGGCTCAAAGGCAAAGGACCATAGACTCGGGGGACATTTATGTCAACTGGCACAACATAGTTCATAACACAATGTTTTACTTCCTATTTTGATGCGTAGAACCTGGGGTCTTAAAAGTTGGCGAGTGGCTATCTAAGACACAACTATTGATCTCTTCCAGTCTGGAGCAAAGGAGAGTGAAAAAGAACCAAAGACTCAAGGGAGCAATTAGTCCAAAGGACTAATGGTTTTCAGGAAGCACAGTCTACAGGATCCCAAAACCAGAAGAACTAGATGATGCTTGGCTACCACTACCGACTGCTTTGACTGGAATCACAACAGAAGGTCCCGGACAGAATGGGAGTAAAATGTAAAACAAAAAAATCAAATTCACAAAAAAGATCAGACTTTCTGGGCTGACAGAGACTGGAGGAGCACCCAATACCATGGCCCTAAGACACCCTTCTGACCTGGAACCGAAGCCATTCATGGACACCACCTTCCAGCCAAACAATAGACAAGCCCACAAAATAAACAATGATACCCGAGAGGAACAATAAATTATACCTAGTTAAGAAGGCAATATTCGTCCAAAAGCAAGATGAGAAAGCAGGAAGATGTAGAAAATTCTAATGAAAGGAAACAGGAAACGCAGGGTGGAAATGGGGAGAGTGTTGACACATTGTGGGGAATGAAGCCAAGGCCGTGAAACACTTTATGTACAAACCACTTTGCTCTGTAAGCTTTTACCTAACTCGCGCGCGCGCACCCGAACTGATGGTTGAATGTAATTGAATTATTACAAGCAGGGACCTGGGTCTGAGCACTGCTGATGCTTTCTGCACGTCGTTCACAAAGTTTAAACCCCAGATTCTAACCTTTGTTCCAAAAAGATTCCATACAAGTCAACATGAGAATCACAGATTCCGTGAATGAAGGAACAGAAGGCAGGTAACAAGTAATTCACAAAGGATGAAATTGAGAGTTAACAAACATGAAAAACGTTCTAACTTACTAGTGACCAGAGAAATGCAAATTAAAACAAAGGTGTGTACTATTTTTTTTTAACCTATTAGATTAGCAAATAGGCTGGCTGCTGAGGCAATACCTGGGCACCCGCCTATGCTTCAGATGCTATAGGAGTAGGCACAGCCCTGAGATTAAGCATCGTGGCCAAAATTATTAATGAACCACAGAAATGTTCCACTCTGATGATTCCAATTTTGAAAACAGATCCTGAGCAAATATTCCAAAATGTGGGGTGAAAAATGGTTCTGTGCATTTAAGATATTTTTCACTTAAGTGAAAATTACTAAAAACCTAATAGTGAGGATTAGTTTAATAAATTATGATATCCTCTTAAAATGCAATATTACACAGCCATTTAAATGATGGTAATTAAAAAGTATACAGCACCATGGAAAATGCTTCTAATATAACCTTAGTTACATTAGTAATACAGATACATGGAAAAAAAAAGTATATGAAGTAAAAAAAATGCAAGTCCACACCAGGGTAACTATTGCTAAAAGTTTTGTGTGGTCACAAACTTTTTTCTATACTCAGAAAATTGTATATCCTGACATTTTTACTTCCTATTATACTTTGAGCAGAGCCCTGGTGGTGCAGTGGTTAAGAGCTCAGCTGCTAGCCAAAATGTCAGCAGTTCGAATCTACCAGCTGCTCCTTGGAAACCCTATGGGCAGTTCTACCCTGTCCTATAGTGTCACTATGAGTTGGAATTGACTCTATGCTGATGAGTTTGGTTTTTTTTTTTTTTTTTTCGGTTTATACTTTGAGCATTTTGCTTGCTATTAAATAGTTGCCTAAAATGTTTGATAATCCATGAATGTATGAATGATGTACAATTATTTATTCAACCAGTCCCTTATTATAGGTAAATCTATGAAAAGCTTTTGGATGCAAGTAATTGAAATCCACCCACATTAGCTTAAGGGGAAAAAAAAACTATATATATATATATATACGTATATTTTGCTTATATATATGCTTATGTATAGATAGGTAGGTAGATAATAGATGATAGATAGATAGACGGATGGACGGACGGACAGACAGACAGATAGATACACATAAGCTATTATGGGAGCCCTGGTGGCGCAGGTTAAGAGCTTGGTTGCTAACCAAAAGGCTGTCAGTTCGAATCTACCAGCCGTTCCTTGGAAACCCTATGGGGCCCCTCTACTCTGTCTTATAGGGTTGCTATGGGTCGGAATCAATGCAACAAGTTAAGCTATTTTAAGGATGCTGGAGTGCTTCACAAAACGCAGGGACAGGAATGCAGGAAGCGACTAGAATATGAAATGGAATGGAATGCTTTGGGGAATATTTTGTCTCTGTCTTTTATCTTAGCTTCTGGCCGTATCTCTGCTTCATTCTCCTCTCTCTGCACACTGGCTTTCTCTGCTTTTCAGTCTATCTGGAGGAGAAAAGCCCTGACACAGTTCCTGAATTCTTACATTCCTTCCAGTCAAGACATCAGCCCAAACTAAACTAGGTGAGAAAGACATTATAACTGACCTGACTGGTCATGTGTCTATCCCTGGTTCAATCAACAATGGTCAATAGATCAGAGCCCCACTTATGAAGCTGGAGTAAGGAGGTTTGTGGCATGAATAGTTCTCATGGTTCTCAGAGAAGGGCGAATCACTGCGAGTTGGGAAGAGACCCCAGAAGATGTCTACTATGGCCTCCATATGTCAGTTTCCCTTCTTAGAACGGTCAGGTAAAAGTGAAATCATTAGGTCAAATGGCATGAGCATTTTAAGGTCAATTGTTTCCCAGAAAGTGACGGGGGAGTTCCTGCCTGTCCGTACCCTCCTAACCATGAGGAAATGGAGGCTCTGAAATTTTGCTAATTTGAAAGGGAAAAAGTGGTATCTTATTGTTGTTTTAATTTGCATTTCTTTGATCCATAGTGAGGTTGAGCATTTAGTCATACATTTATGGACTGGCACTTGCTACGGTCAGGGTGAAACCATGTATGGTTGCTTCCCATCTCCTCAATGAAGACTCTGTGACCTCTCCCCTATAGAGGTAAGGATCCAGGATTTCTGACAGGACAGATGGATGAATGGGCCCCCTGGAGCTGATGTGCAGGTGTCTGCATTTCTTCCAGGATGCCCACACTTGCCCTCCAGCCACTGCTGTCTGCTGCCTAATTTCCCTCCCTGTTCTACCACCAGTTCTTCCAGTTCTTCCCTTCTCCCTAGGAACCATAGCTGTATTTGTAGAGAAGTCCTGGTCTATCTAGGCCTCTCAGCCTTGTCTTCTGGAAAGCTGGTATTTGGAGAGAAAGTTCTTCGGTCTCCGTTAGCAGAAGTCAACCCTCCAGCAGTCTATGCTGCAGCACAGAAGCTGGGTATTTACATGTGTTACCAGAACCAGCAGCAGCCTGGAGAGCTTACCTGTGCTGATCCTGTGGGTGAAGTATACAACTATGCAGACCAAAGTTTCATTCCCCAGCCCTCCATTTCTTCACGAGGTTTACCCACCCCACCAATAGCCTCCTGTACACAATTCTGCCACTGCATTTGGCATGTTGTATTGTCATTCTCCGCACTTGTGTCTGTTTACTCCCTAAAGTATCAACTCCTCAAGGACAGAGATTGTGTGTTGATCTGTTCTGTTTATCTCTGTGTCCTCAGTTCTACGAAACCCCTCTGCTAGCCTCTCTCTGCCAACATTTTCTCAGACCCTCTTAGATTTTACCCCTACCTGGGGAGAACAAAAAATAGAACACAGGTAGAGTAGAGGCCTGAGAAGGACCATTTGTGGACCATCACAAGATTTTTGACTCAGGACTGAATATACAAGGATTATGGTAATGGGAGGAGCCCAGTGGTGCAGTGGTTAAGAGCTCAGCTGCTAACCAAAAGGTTGGCAGTTCAAATCCAGCAGCCACTCCTTGGAAGCCCTATGGGACAGTTCTACTCTGTCTAAAGGGTTGCCATGAGTCAGAATAAACTCCATGGCAAAGGGTTTGGTTTCTAGTTTTACTGTAAAGGGAAACTAACACTTTCTAATTATCTACTAAGTTCTAGGAATTTGTATTAATTCTATTTCACTGGTGTGATTTCACTCTCTTCTATAGCTGTCAGTCTCTGCACTTTAAGAAAAATGGTAGCCAGGAGCTCTAGGCTTACATTATCTCAGATAAAAATACGCAACCAAAAAAGCAGAGGGCTTCTCTCTCACAGCCAAGGCAGGACTCTGATTAGCTCTACTGGGGCCATACATCCTAAACAAGGATCAATCACTGTTGCTAGTGAAATGAAATACTATGACAGGCAGTCTTAGTCATCTAGTGCTGCTGTAACAGAAATACCACAGATGGATGGCTTTAACAAAGAGAAGTTTATTCTCTCACAGTCCAGTAGGCTATAAGTCTGAATTTAGGGTGCCAGGCTCCAAGGAAAGGCTTTCTCTCTCTGTCTGCTCTGGAGGAAGGTCCTTGTCATCAGTCTTCCCTTGGTCTGGGAGCACCTCAGTGCAGGAACCTCAGGTCCAAAGCATGTGCTTTGCTTCCAGTGCTGCTTTCTTGGTGATATGAGGTCCCCATGTCTCTCTGCTCACTTCCCTCTTTTAAAAGAGACTGGCTTAAGACACTATCTAATTTTGTAGACCTCATCAATATAACTGTCACTAATCTATCTTATTACATCATAGCAATAGGATTTACAACATATAGGGAAATCATATCAGATGATAAAATGGTAGACAATCACACAATCATACAAGGGAATCAATGACCTAGCCAAGTTGAAAGATATTTTGGGGGGACAAGATTCAATCCATGACACAGGCCATGGCTGAGGTATGTATCCAGTGACCAGAGGAGCAGGTTTTGTTACCCAAGAAGGAGGTTGGAAAACCAGCTGGAAAGCCAAAAGCAATAATTACCACAGCTTGAAAGTATAGGAGCCATTATCTTATCTGCCTTACGAGTCTTTGCTCTAGCCTTCTTACTTATGTCACGACTTCTTGTGCCTCGAGGAGATGAACTCAAAGATCATAAAAAGTCTTTTCAACTCTCTGGTCAAGAGAAAACATGCTCTGTGAGCCAAGCTTTGATTGAGATAATCCAGAGAACTGGATAGTCAGCACATCTGGGTGGATCTGTTCCCACTGCTAAGTTTTCAAGCTGATATTGAAACAGACAAGAAAATTCAGCCCCAAGCAGACTCCTTATCAGCCTCCAGGCAGCTGGGGTTGTTTTGAGACCAAAACACAGTCATACCCCATTTGTCTGACCTACTTCATGCCCAGTCTTCCTTCACTATGATGACTTGACCCTTCAAACTCACTTCCTCTCTAGCTATTTTCTTCACTTCCTTTTTTTAAAAAAGACTTTCTGATGAAATTCATTCATCCATTCCTTCAAAAATAATTTATTATACAACTTCACACCAACTAGGATGGCTGTTATCAGAAAATCAGGAGATAATAAGTGTTGATGAGAATATAGAGAACTGGAACCCTTGTGTATGCTGGTAGGAATGTAAAATGGCATAACCCTTATAGAAAACTGCTTGGTGATTTCTCAAAAAGTTAAACATAGAATTACCATATGACCCAGCAATTCCACTCCTAGGTATGTATCCAAAAGACTTGAAAGCAGGAACTCAAACAGATACTTGTACATCAACGTTCATTGCAGCATTTATTCACAATAGCCAAAAGATAGAAACAACCCAAGTGTCCATCGATAGATGAATGGATAAACAAAGTATAGCATACACAAACTGTGGAATATTATTCAACCATAAAGAGAAGTGAAGCTCCGATACATGCTTCCTTATGGGTGAGCCTTGAAAACATTACAGTAAGTGAAATAAATCAGACAAAAAAGAACAATATTGTATGATAACTTATATGAATAGGTAAATGCATGGAGACAAAAATTTATTAGTAATTACCAGGGGATAGAAGGATGGGAAATGTGGAGTGTCACTTGGGGGATACTGAGTTTCTGTTTGGAGTGATGAAGTTTTTCGAAATAGATAGTGCTGATGGTTGCACAACATGGTGCATGTAATTAATGTTACCGAATTATGCACTTAAAAAATACTTAAAACGGCAAATTTTGGTTACATATATTTTGTTGTTGTTGTTGTTGTGTGTCGTTGAGTTGATTCTGACTCATAGTGACCTTATGTACAACAGAGCAAAACACTGCCAGGTCCTACACCAACCCCACAATGGTTGCTATGTTTGAGCCCATTGTTGCAGCCACTGTGTCAATCCATCTCATTGAGGGTCTTCCTCTTTTTCGCTGACCCTCTATTTTACCAAGCATGATGTTCTTCTCCAGAGACTAGTCCCTCCTGATAACGTGTTCAAAGTGTGTGAGACGGAGTCTCACCATGTTTGTTTTTAATAAGCATTCTGGCTGAACTTCTTCCAAGGCAGATTTGTTTGTTCCTCTGGCAGCCCGTGGTATACTCAATATTCTTAGCCAACACCATAATTCAAAGGCATCAATTCTTCTATCTTTCTTATTTATTGTCCAGCTTTCACATGCATATGAGGCAATTGAAAACACCATGGCTTGGGTCAGGCACACCGTAATCCCTAAAGTGACACCTTTGCTTTTTAACACTTTAAAGAGATCTCTTACATCAGATATGCCCAATGCAATGCATCTTTTGATTTCTTGACTGCTGTTTCCATGGGCATTGATTGTGGATCCAAGCAAAATGGAATCCGTGACAACTTCAATCTTTTCTCTGTTTATCCTGATGTTGCTTATTGGTCCAGTTTTCTTTATGTTGACGTGTAATCCGTAGTAAAGGCTAAGGTCTTTGATCTTCATCAGTAAGTGCTTCAAGCTCTCTTCACTTTTAGCAAGGAAGATTGTGTCATCTGCATAACACAGGTTGTTAATGAGTCATCCTCCAATCCTGAAGCCCTGTTCTTCTTCATATAGTCCAGCTTCTCGTATTATTTGCTCAGCATACAGATTGTATAAATATGGTGAAAGGATACAACCCCGATGCACACCTTTCCTAACATTAAACCACGCAGTATCCCCTTGTTCAGTGCAAATGACCACCACTTTGTCTAAGTGTGGGTTCCTCGTGAGCACAATTAAGTGTTCCAAAATTCCCATCCTCTTCAATATTATCCATAATTTCTTATGATCTACATAGTCAAATGCCTTTGCATAGTCAATAAAACACAGGTAAACATCTTTCTGGTACTCTCTGCTTTCAGCCATGATCTATCTGAGATCAGCGATGATATCCCTTGTTCCTTGTCCTCTTCTGAATTGGCTTGAATTTCTTGGCAGTTCCTTGTTGATGTACTGTTGTAACTGCTTTGATGAATAATCTTCAGCAAAATTTTACTTGTGTGTGATAGTGTTTGATATTGTTCGATAATTTTCACATTCTGTCAGATCTCGTTTCTTTGGAATGGGTACAAATATGGATCTCATCCAGTCAGTTGGCCAGGTAGCTGTCTTCCAAATTTCCTGGCACAGACTAGTGAGCTCTTCCAGCCCTACGTCTGTTTGTTGAAACATCTCACTTGGTATTCCATCGATTCTTGGAGCCTTGTTTTTTGCCAATGCCTTCAGTGCAGCTTGGACCTCTTCCTTTAGTATCATCAGTTCTTGATCATATGCTACCTCCTGAAATGACTGAATGTCGGCCAATTCTTTTTGGTACAGTACATATATTTTACCACAATAAAAAATTTTTTTAATAATAATTTATTAAATACCTGCTACACTATGCTGAAGGGCCCTGGTGGCATAATGGTTAAGTGTATGGCCGCTTACCTAAAGGTTGGCAGTTAAAATCCACCAGCGTCTCCTTGGAAACTCATTGGGGGAGCTCTACTCTGTCTTATAGGGTCGCTATGAGTCAGAATCGACTCAATGGCAATGGGAATACTATGCTGAAGATCAAAGATTACAGCCTTTAGTATGGATTACACCTCAACATAAAGAAAACAAAAATCCTCACAACTGGAACAATAAGTAACATCCTGATAAATGGCGAAAAGATTGATGTTGTAAAGGACTTCATTTTACTTGGTTCCACAATCAACACCCATGGAAGCAGCAGTCAAGAAATCAGATGAGGCATTTCATTGGGCAAATCTGCTGCAAAAAAAAAGGTCTCTTAAAAGTGTTAAAAAGCAAAGATGTCACCTTGAAGACTAAAGAGAGCCTGATCCAAGCCATGGTGTTTTCAATCACCTCCTATGCATGTGAAACCTGGACAATGAATACAGAAGACCGAAGAAGAATTGAAGTCTTTGAATTATGGTGCTGGTGAAGAATATTGAAGATACCATGGATTGATTGCCAAAAGAATGAACAGATCTATCTTGGAAGAAGTACAACCAGTATGCTCCTCAGAAGCAAGGATGGCGACATTACATCTTACATACTTTGGACATGTTATCAGGAGGGATCAGTCCCTGGAGAAGGACATCATGCTTGGTAAAGTCGAGGGTCAGTGAAAAAGAAGAAGACCCTCAACGAGATGGATTGACACAGTGGAGTGGCTGCAACAATAGGCTCAAGCATAACAAAAATCATGAGGATGGCACAGGACCTGGCAGTGTTTTGTTCTGTTGTATGTGGAGTCACTATGAGTCGAAACTGATGAGACAGCACCTAAAAACAGCATACACTCCTGGGCACCTCGAATACCTTAGGAATACAAGCCCTGCATGGGGTTGAATCTGAAGATGTCAGTCTGATAAGACGAAGCCTGATTGAGTCCTTTTATACCTTCCTGACTCCCAGGTCTGCAGAACACTGAACAAAGCAGGTGTGACTTATTGGGTGTGGCTTCCAGGTGTCCTAGCCCATCCCTTTTCTGACTCAGCCACAAGAAAAATACAGGACACTTTTTTTTTCCCCAATCGAACAAATAAATAAATACACCTATATAAGATGTGGCTGTGTTCTTTCACGGAAGCGGAACTGACTTAACACATATGTGCTCACACGTACACCTTGGCCCAGGGCTAGGTGATTATGACCTCACCCAGCTGTTCATGCAATTGGCAACTTTCTTTCTCTATAACTTAGCAATAGCAGCAATATCATTGTAGGCCCAAGCCCAGTTGGTCAAGGGTATCTCTGAGAACGACGGCTTCTTACTAAAGCTGAAGAAATAGACCCACCTAGACTTTCTCGTCTGTATCCTGTTCTGTTGTCAGAGAAAGTTATAAACTCAATCTCAGACTAGAGAAAGCCACTCCTCAGCCACAATTATACTCTCTGAATAATAACAGCTGATGTGAAGACATCTCGGATGCTTTGAAACAGGGATACATCACTCTGTGGTATAGGCTCTCAAGCCCGTGTGCGACCGGAGTAAAACTGGAACTGGTTGATAAACCATGAAGCCGTGTCTTTGTTATGGATTGAATTGTGTCCCCCCAAAATGTGTACTGAAATCTTAACCCCCGTGCCTATAAATATGACCCTGTTTGGAAACAGGAATTTTCTTTTGTTATGTTAATGAGGTCATACCCCAGGAGGGTGGGACTTAAATTTAATCCCTCAGAAGCATTTTATGAAGAGAGCAGAATAAACACAGACACATATACAGGGGGAAGACAGATGCCACGTAAGGGCCACCTACAGGCAAAGGGACACCAAGCATTGCCAGCAGTCACCAGAAACTAGGAGAGAGGCCCACAGAAATAATTGAAATGGCTAAGACCCTAATTTGGACTTTTAACCTTCAGAAGTGTGAGGAAATAAATTTCTGTTCTTTAGAGCCACCCACTTGTATTTTTTGTTAAGACAGCACTAGGTAACTAAGATAGTTATCTAGGGTGAAGCCTTCAACCTGTCAAAAACCTTATAAAGGTAGAAAAGATTATTCTGTAATTTTTATGTGTTGCAAGACAAAAGCTTTCTATTTCCCAAAAGTCTTGGAGTAAATGAAAGGCAGAATAGGCAGGAATGCTGAGCCAATTGCGGCTTTGTTCAGAAAACACAGGCACTGGGTCAGTGATGATGAGAGAAAACCCAGAGAAGCCTGCAGGCGAGACGGGGAACAACCAATGTAGCTTCTTAGATACTCAGGGCCCACTGTGTGCAGAGCCAGCAAAGAGGCTGGATCAAGAAAAGGAAAGCAGGCATGTGACTGAGGCTTAGAAAAAGGTCTCATCTTGTGTTAGGAAGTCTCTTGCTTATGGATGTATTGGGATTATGTGTTATATTGACTCAATAGATATTTTAATAGGGCCTGAAACTTTGTGATCCAGTAGGAAAGTCATAATCATTCCTGTGCCTGGGAGATGGAAACCCTTCAGACCAGCCTCAGGCAGGTTAAAAGGGGACAGATGATTCCCAGTATACCTTTTGGAGGTGGCTCAAAGCTAGAATGCAAATGGGGGTCTTTGGGTGAAGAGGACAGATTGTAATTTGTGAGCTATATGGTCTAATATCACGTAATTCTCTGTGTCTATTTCTCATGTCACCCTCAAGTCTTTACTAAAGATTTTTTGAAAGCGCCAGCCTCATCTTACCATGCTACTGAGACTAAGGGCAACATTATGAAAAAGCAACCCATCTAAGTTTTCATATTCAAAGCCCCTATCCAGAAGCAGTTGTAAATAGCCCTTCAGTTCTAGACCAAAGCCCAGATGTGCCAAACCTCAGGGCCTCACACAGCTAGAAGGAAGTGACTCTCAGCTCACTTCTCTTGCAGGTGTAGCAGGATGTCTCAGCTGAGACCAAACTGAATTCAAAGTTTGGATTGTGGTAGAACAGTAGGATGCTGCATGTACTTTGTGTGTGAGTTAACACACATGAGATTGCTAGGGAGGGACAGGTAAGATGAATGGAAGGAACATCATAGATGTGGTCCCTATACATGCCACAGGCATTATCTCTCCTTGGAAAGTTGGCGTCTTCATTTGTATTCCTCTAGAAGCAGACCCTGAGGCAAGAATTTGAGAATTTATTAGGGAGGTGCAGGTACCAATGGGGAGCCCTGGTGGCACAGTGGTTAAGAGCTCGGCTGCTAACCAGAAGTTTGGCAGTTAGAACTCATCAGCAGCTTCTTGGAAACTCTGTGGGGCAGTTCTATTCTATCCTATAGGGTCTCTGTGAGGCAGAATCGACTCAACAGAAACTTTTTTTTTGTTTGTTTGTTTCGGCATCAATGGAGAAATGGAGAGTGAGAAAGGAAAGGGAAGGAAACCAATAAAGGATGAATTATCAAACCAGCTATCACTGTAGGTGTTTGAAGCTTAATCCCACGGAGAAACTCTGGGAAATGGTGTAGAATACAGGCCTCAGAATTATCGTATGCCAGGGTGAGGAACTGGAGTGTATATCCACTAACTCCCAACAGCCATTGGTTGAGGACTACTCCTAGAAGGTATTAATTTCCTCCATTTCTACCCCTTCCCCTGTACTTCCAGCCTGACTGACACAGGGGCTGAGTGATCTTCAGGCAAAAAGATGCAGCTATAGGCAGTTGGAAGTTTGTTAATGAACATCTAAGTGGCAAAGTTCAAAGGGCAGGGCAGGGCACCAACAGCATCTGCTAGAGACAGGCTGGAGCATGGTAGACATCAAAATCTTTGTGAGACTTGGGCATGCTTGGGGAAGCTTTGGGACCCTAGCAATAGAGTTGCGGAGCTGATCGTTCCTTTCTTTCTCCCTCTACTACAAACCACAGTGCCATGACCAGAAGTGAAGGGTGCCTGCCTGCTAGAGAATTCTAGTTCAGGGTACCAGTCAATGGGAAGGTTCTGAAGAAGAGATTGGAACATAATAATATAAACAGTTTTCCCTTGATTCCTGTGAGGCATCCCCGGGTACTACTTTTTGGAATGTATGAGGGAGTTTTAAAGGGGGATGAGATCTTAAATGAGTAGGTGGGGGCTAAGTGCCACTGTGATTGAATATTAATACTAAGCTTGCCTCTTTTGAACTCACAGTCTGGTGAGACCTGGAGTATTCTGGTTACATACAGCTGTGGTGAAGGAGACTCAGTGAGACAACATTTACAAAGGGGCTAAAGCAGTGCCAGCCACAGAGGTATGTTCCATAAAGGGCAGCTTTTTTATTTTTGTGATCTCGGTCAATGCAAAGGGACATCAAAGACAGAAAGGGCACATTCTTCATACTGCCAAGTCCTTCTCTGTGTAAGGTTCTTACCTGTCTATCTCAGACTTTTAGGAGTAAAAGGGAATCAGAGCCAATCACTTTACCTACCTCCCTGGGCCTCCCGACCTACAGAATGCGTGTCAGTGTGTATTTGTTAAGTATATGTGTGTTGGTATGAGTGACTATGTCAATGTGCATGTCTGTGTACATCAATGATGTGCCTGTGCCATGAGCATGTCTTAGTGTGTACACGTCTGTGGGCATGTGTGTCAGTCTTTGGGGAGTGGAGAATGTTGCCAGTGTACCTTACTCTCCTCTGCTCCTTGCACCAAGCCTGTGGTCTCTCCTTCAAAGCTGCCCTGAGATTCTGTAACTGGGAGAAACCAGAGGGGCAAATTTTTCAGGAAGCCCTTACTCTTGGGGCCAGCTTCATAGTCTGGGTGGTGGCCTAAGTAGATGATTGATGGTCCAGCCAGGCACAGCTCAAGTCAGAGTCTAAAGAGCACATTTGTGAGCATGAGCATGGGAAGCAAGAGATGCAGAGAGAGGGAAGGACAGAAGTGGAATGGGGGAGCTTAGAGCCTGGAGCCAAGAGCCAAGAACTTAAAAGCCCTAGTCTATGATGAACAGGATCCAGATAATGATTTTTCAACTCCTTATCTCAGAAGGCCAAGATTGGCTAGGCAGATCTTCCTGGACGGTCTCTGTTATATGCCAGGCTAAGCTGAAGTAGAGCCAAGTTACAAAGTAAACTGTTTGGACAAAGGCCAAATCTTAGCTTGTCCTCCCTGGGAGCCAGGGTAGCAGCCGGAGCCTGAGCAGATGCATGCCCCATGTGCCGGAAATCCACTAGCCACTTTGGCCATACAGGAAACAATCATCCTCACAATAACAACGTCATACATTTGTTTGTACAGGGACAGTTTACGAGGCCCTTTACCAGCGTTATCACATTTAAGCCTCATTTGGAATCTTTGGGGATTTTGTCATATTCATTACATAACGAAGTGACATAAACTTAGAGGTTAAGTGGTTTTTCCAAGGCACATAACTGGTTAGTGACAGAGCTGGGACTGAAATTCAAATTCGTCTGTCTCCAAAGCCAGAAAACTCTGTTCCTCTTTTCTTTCCCTAAGTTGGTCTCCCTGGTGTTCCTTTCCTGGAGACAAGTAGAGGTCTCCTGGAAAAGTAGGACCCCCTTCACTGGGCCCCATTAGAGCCCAAGAGCCTGGTAATCCTTAAGTAGGGTACTCAGCTCAAGCACATCCTGCCCTTCCCTCAAATTTGCCCTGGGAACCTTACGTGATCTGTACTATAGAGAACCTGGGAACAGAAGGTCTCAGAAGATGTCTACATATCTTAGAAACCTTGTCGAGTGTGTACAGCTGGGCCTGGTTCAACTCAGGCAGAGATAAGAAAGACAGAAATGCCTCCAGAGTTTCTTCATCAGAATCAGTGTACAAGCTCCTCTCACCCAGCAATAGAGCTGGGTGCCCTGAATTCTAGGTATAGAAATGGCAGTTTTATTCTAGAAGATTCTTGTATTAATAAAAAGATTTTAGTAATTTGTCATGGAGTGAATTGATTAAGGCTATCCCTCTGCATGGAAACCCTGGTAGCATGGTGGTTAAGAGCTATGGCTGCTAAGCAAAAGGTCAGCAGTTCAAATCTAGCAGGTGCTCCTTGGAAACCCTGCAGGGCAGTTCACTTGTCCTACAGGGTCACTACGTATCGGAATCGACTCAACAGCAACAGGTTTTTTTTTTTTTTTTTTAAATCCCTCTGCATTTCCTTGTACCTTCTGTTCTTCCACCGTTCATTGAGCTTATTGCCTCACTTGCTACCTCTGGGAAGAAATGACATAGCAGACCAAAAATTTATTTCTTGGTTTTTGAGAGTTAAAAATTTAGGCTGAAGATGCAAGCTTTCTATAGCATAGGCTGGCTTGAGGGATGTGGAGGTAGGGAAGAAGAGTTGAGGCAAAGTAAAGAAATGGAGGTGGGACTGTGCCTGCCCCTAACTGATAAGGTGGGGTTATGACAGAAACCTCAGCTCTGGAGGAAATTTAAGCACTGGGTGAATCTTTGCAACATTTTCCTAGGTAGAGGCTGGGAAAGCTGGATGTTGTCACTGGGCAAATAAGGCTAAGGCTACCTCACAGAGATCCCTGCTCCTCAGTGTAGCAAGATTCCTGTGCTCCCAAGAGTGGTGCAGAAGTGGTAAAAGATTACAGAAAATCCCACCAAGTTTCTTGTGATTCCAGCATTGTGGTTTTGATTTTCATTTCCCTGATGAGTATCTTTTCATATTCTTGTTGGCCATTTGTATACCTTCCTTGGAGAAATGTCTGTTCAAATTTTTTGTTCATTTTGAAAATTGGGTTACCTGTTTTTTGTTTGTTTTAAATTATTGGGTTATAAGAGTTCTTTATATACTCTGGATACAGTCAAGGAAGTATATCTTAAGAATGAAAAAAACTTCAAAGAAATCTTAAATGTTATTCAATAGTTTTATTGTTGGTAGTAATAGTGATAGAGCAAATTTGAATCTAATGATGTATCTGGTAGGCTAAAACAAATAAGTAATTGTCAATGTTATTAGATACCAATATAAGAAATATAAGAAAAAAGAGATACAACTATAAAATTTAATTAAATTTAAAAGTAAAGAAAACACCCTGTAACGTTCATTTTGAATTGGAAATATCAATATGAACTCAGTTGTTAAAAAATAGGTTTCCCAGTTTTGTCTCTTGAAAGCTTCTGGAAGCAATGACAACCTGTAGCAGATTTTGTGACTCTCCTGCCCCGTATTCCTTTACCTGTCCTCTAGGTTCGCCTGAAGCTGAGGTAGACAGTTTCAGTGTATGTTTCTCAACTCAAGCAACTGATGGTAGTGCTGGACTTTAACAGCCCGGGGATAACTCTCAGACAATGAGGGCTGGGAGTCAGTGGAGAAATACCTAGCTTTCCTGTCCCTTGGTGGGACAGTTATATGGTACATTCTAGGCAGTTCCTCATAGAGTACCCAGCAGGACTGAGCCACATTTGCCCATAATAGTAATCTCTTCATTAAAATATCCTATATTGCCTTTTATCCCTTCTCTGACTCATTTCTCTGGTCCCTGATTTGTATTTGTATCTCCCAAAGAAACTGCCTGCACTCAAGTCCTTACCTCGGAGTCTGCTTTCAGGGTACTCCAAACGAAGACTACCCCCAAGAGTAATCAGTACACCCTTACTGGGATTGCTAATTGTTATTTTTCGCTAAAAGGAACCATATTTCTCCTTAAAGAAATAGCTCACGAAAAGTATGAGGCAGGGGAAGTACAAGGTGAGACAGGAGTATCTTGTTGTGAAAGGAACAGAAATTTCTCAAAGACTAATGGAGACATCTGAAGTGCAAGGAGCCAGTGTGAAGCAGTTCACATTGGCCAAATTTGGGATAATTTGAGAATCAAAAATAATAATGGCTGTGATTGTAAAACATTGAATAAGTCTATAGTGATGATCAGAGAGAGAACTAATAGATATAAACTTTCATACACACTATTCTGAAAATTGATAAAGGAAAAGAATAAGCATTTACATTGTCTTTTTAGGAGGAACTGTGGCTAATCCCTAGCAGATGAGGGAAAGCTCTTCAATATAGGAAAATGTCAGCTAATAATGCAAAAGGAATAATAGAATTAAGAAATCACCATTACTGTGCTCCTCCTAAAATAATTGATTAAAGCAAGAAAAATCACTGGATACTAAAACCTTTGGGTGAAAGGCTTTGGGGAACAGAAAATTTGCCCTGTGCAAAAGCACCAACCACAGGCTATTTTGTTGGTAACTGCAAAGGGGAAAACATGTCTTCACAATTTAGAGATCTAGTGGTTACTGCCTTAACCAAGTGATCAAATTTAGCATCACTAAAGAACCCTAGTTAACCCTGGTGGTACAGTGGTTAAGAACGCCACTATTAAGCAAAAGGTCACCAGTTAGAATCCACCAGCCAGTCCTCGGAAACCCTGTGAGGCGGTTCTACTCTGTCCTGTGGGGTCGCTATGAATTGGAATTTACTCAAAGGCAATGCGTTTTGTTTTGGTTTTGGTTTTGGTTTAAGGAGCCCTGGTGGCACTCTTGGCTCTTAACAGAAAAGTCAACAGTTGGAACCCACCAGCAGCTCAGAGGGAGAAAAATGTGGCAGGCTGCTTCCACAATGATTTACAACCTTGGAAACCCTATGGGGCAGTTCTGCTCTATCCTGTAGGGTCACTGAGTCGGAATTGACTCAGTGACAGTGAGTTATTAGTGGAACAATCTAATATTATGTGTCTCATGTTGTGGCTCAGTATGAAGTTCACAGCAAAAACTATTAAATAATCACGCCTAAATGTTTAATCTGAATGTAATCAATTTTTTAGGCCTAACCACTGTGTGACCAGGACTCTTTTTGTTTTTTTTTTTGGTTTAACTTCCAATTTATAGGCGTTAAAAGGGATAGAAGAACAAGGTAGATCACATCACTAAGAACCAAGCAGGCAGATCTAGAATGTAGGACATTCACAGGATAATTTGCATGGCCTCTTAAAAGAATCAGTGTCATAACGAAAGAAGAAGTGGCAAATTTGCATAAGCTTTGACAGGATATTAGTTTGATTAAACAAAAACAGCTATAAATAGACATTGCTGTAATAACTGTCTGGCCTGGCTATCAGTGCACTGTTCACCTCACAGATTGAGTTCGGAAGTTTTTCTTCCTAATGGATTTTCTTGAAGAAACTGTATATTGTTTGTGAATTGGTATTATTTCTTCCTAAAATTTTTGGTAGAATTTATCAATAAAGCCATGCGGGAATGGAGTTTCCTTTGCAGGAAGGTTTTTAACTAGCAGTTGAATTTCTTTAATACGTACATGACTATTCAGGTTATCTGTTTCTTTGTGAGTAAGCTTTGGTAGTTCATGTATTTCAAATAATTTTATCCGTTTCATTTAAGTTGTCAAATTTATTGGCCTAAAATCATTCGTAATATTCCCTTATTGTGTTTTTAATGTCTGTAGGATCTTTTCTCGTTCCTGACGTTGGTAATTTGTGTCTTTTCTTTTTTTCCTTATCAGTCTGCATAATTATGAATTGTATCAATCTTCTCAAAGAACCAGCTTTAGTTCCATTGTTTTTCTGTTTCATTAATTTCCGCTGCTATTTTTATTTATTATTTATTCTTATATTTATTATTCTCTTCTGCTTACTTTAGGTTTAATTTGCTATTCTCTTTCTAGTTTCTTAAAGTGTGTCATGGGTTGAATTGTGTCCCCCCAAAATGTATGTATCAATTTGGCTAGGCCATGATTCCCAGTATTGTGTAATGGTCCACCATTTTGTCATCTGATGTGATGTTCCTATGTGTTGTGAATCCTGCCTCTATGATGTTAATGAGGGAGAAAAGGCGGCATTATGTTGATGAGGCAGGACTCAGTCTGCAAGAGCGGATCCTGTCTTTAGCCAGTTTCTTTTGGAATATAAAAAGAGAGATGAGCAGAGAGATGGGGGAACTTATACCACCAAGAAAGCAGTACTGGTAACACAGCGTGTCCTTTGGACCTGGGGTTCCTGTGCAGAGAAGCGCCTAGTCCAGGGGAACATTGATGACAAAGACCTTCCTCCAGAGCCAACAGAAAAAAGCCTTCTCCCGGAGCTGATGCCCTGAATTTGGACTTCCAACCTACTTCACTGTGAGGAAATAAATTTCTCTTTGTTAAAGACATCCACTTGTGGTATTTCTGTTATAGCAGCACTGGATAACTAAGACAAAGTGGAAGCTTGGGTCATTGATTTGAAGCCTTTTCTCTTTACTAATATAGGCATCTAGTGCTATAAATATTCCTCATAGACTGCTTTAGCTGTACCTCACAAATTTTGAAATATTGTGTTTTCATTTTTATTCAATTCAAATTACTTTCTAATTTCTCTTTTTATTCTTTCAACCATGTGTTATTTAAAAGCATGTTATTTACCTAACAAATATTAAAAGATTTTCCAGATATCTTTCTGTTATTGATTTATAATTTAATTTTGAGGCCAGAGAACATATTTTGGATGATTTGAATCCTTTTACATTTATTAAAATGTGTTTTAAAGCCTAGAACATAGTCTATCTTAGTAAATTGTTCCATGTGCACTTGAAAACAATATCTTTTTTCCTGATATTGTGTATAGTTGCCCAAATCGGTTGAGGGTGTTGTTCAAGGGTTCTGCAGGACTCCCAGGCAACAAGAAATGATTTGGGTTTCAGTCCGCCCTTGTGGGCTCCAACTGATGCTTGTGTTCCCTTTTTTTTTTTTTTTTTTCCGGTCTTTGTTCTCTGTGTGTTTCATTTTGGATAGCTTCTATTGCTATGTCTTCAGGTTCACTGATCTTCCAGAGGATATAATCTGTTGGTTAATCCTATCCAATGTATTTTTCATTTCAGATTTTCTCTTTTTGCCTCTAGAAGTTTTATTCGGGACTTCTTAAATATCTCCCATGTTTACCTTTAACATGTTTATGCTTTTTTGTAACTTCCGGAACAATATGAGATATAGTTATAATAATTGTTTTAATGTCTTTGCTAATTCTATCACTTGTTTCACTTCTGGGTTTGTTGCCTATTAATTGATTTTTCTCCTCATTATGGGTTATATGATTTAATTTTTTATATGCCTGATAATTTTTTATTGGATGCCATAAATTCTGACTTGTTGGGTGCTAGATATCTGTGTTTTCCTATAAATATTGTTGAACTTTGTTCTGGGAAATAGTTCAATCCTTTCAAGGCTTGCTTTTGAGCTTTGTTAGGTGTGAGTGGGGCCAGCTCAGCTTTTAGTCTAGGGCTAATTTTGCTATACTACTGAAGAAGTACCTTTTTGAGTACACAATGTCCCACTCGGTTCTTGGGAATTTGAAATATTCCCAGCCTATGCAAGATGGGGATTTTTCCACCTATTTTCCCAAGACTCAAGTAGTTTTCTCACACACGTGCACTGATCAATGTACCCAAATGAAGATGTGAGGAGAACCTTCTGCAGATCTCCAAAGCACTTTCTCTCTCCTGCTTTCTCTTCTCTGTGCTTCTCTTTCCTCTCTGGTACTTTGCCCTGATAATTCTGTTCACCTTGACCTCCTCAGATTCTCAACTCTGTCTCCTCAACTCAGAGAAAATGCCCGACACTGGGCTCTCTCTCCCTCAGCTGTGCCCAGGATATTCTCTATACCAGTAAGCTGGGACAATTATAGGGTTCACTTCGTTTGTTTCCCTTCTCTCAAGGATCACTCCCTTCCACTGCCTGTTGTCCAGTGTCTGAAAAAGTGTTGTTTCAAATATTTTGTCCCAATTTTTCCAATGTTTTATGTTAGAAGGTAAATCTAGTTCCTGTGACTTCATCATAGTTGGAACCAAAGTCTATGGGAGATGCTTTGAGATTATGTAAACATCCTGTTCTCCAACATATCTTTAGCATCTACTGATGATTCCTGGAGCCCTAGTCATGCAGTGGTTAAGAGCTGAGGCTGCTAACCAAAAGGTCAGCAGTTTGAATCCACCAGCCACCCCTTGGAAACCCTGTAGGGCAGTTCTATTCGGTCCTATAGGGTTGCTATGAGTCATAGTCAACTTAGTGGAAACAGGTTTGGTTTTTTGGTTCTGATGATTCTTATTTGTATTGTTTATTGCTATTATGTTTGCAAAATTGTGGTTTTCTGACTCTACCATTCCTTCTACACTTGTTAGTTGGCCTGCTAACATGAAAGATAGCTTTCTCTTTTCCCTCCTTCACTTAATTATTTAGCTAATGAATGTGGTGGACAGACTCTAAGGTGGCCCCCGTAATTCTCCTCTCCCTATTTTCACTCCCTTGTGTGGTTCCCTTTCCTTGAGTATGGGTGGGACCTGTGACTTGCTTCTAACCGATAGAATACAGCAGTAGTGATGGTATGTAGGGGATTATCTGTACATGAATATACTACATAAGATTGTAACCATCTTGCTAGGAGACACTATCACTCCTTTGCTGGCCTGGAAGGAGTAAGTTGCCATATGGAAAGGGAGACCTCAGCAAGGAGCTCAGTGTGGCCTCTAACTGATAGCCAGCAAAAAACTAAGGCCCTGATCTAGCAGCCTACAAGGAACTGAATGCTGGCAACAAGCATATGAGTTTGGAAGTGAATCCCTATCTAGTTGAGCCTCAGATGAGGCAGCTGCCCTGGCAGACACCCTGATTATAGCTTTGTGAGACCCTGAAACAGAGGACCCAGCTAAACTATGTCCAGATTCCTGACTCACAGAGACTTTGACATAATAAATGCATGTTGTTTTCAGCTGTTAATTTTGTGACAATGTTGTTACATACCAGTAGATAACTAATACAGTTAATTGGTATTATGGATTGAATTGTATCCCTCAAAAATACCTGCTGGACCAAAGACACAAGCTAATTATAAGCCCGAGACCAGAAGAAGTAGATGGTGCCTGGGGAAAACCAATGACTGCCCTGAAAGGGAACACAACGGAGAAACCCTGAGGGAGCAGGAAAGCAGTGGGATGCAGACCTTTAATTCTCATAAAAAGACTAGATTTAATGGTCTGATTGAGACTAGAAGGACCCCGGAGGTCATGGTCCCCAGGCCTTCTGTTAGCTCAGTACAGGAACCATTCCCAAAGCCAACTCTTCAGACAGGGATTAGACTGGACTTGACTCGACGGCACTGGGTTTTTCTGGGATGGATAGAAAATGAGGCTAGTGAAGAGTGCGCTTCTTTTTATATATATATAATTTTTATTGTGCTTTAAGTGAAAGTTTACAAATCAAGTCAGTCTCTCACACAAAAACCCATATACACCTTACTACACACTCCCAGTTACTCTCCCTCTATTGAGACAGCCTGCTCTCTCCCTCCACTCTCTCTTTTTGTGTCCATTTCATCAGCTTCTAACCCCCTCCACCCTCTCATCTCCCTTCCAGGCAGGAGATGCCAGCATAGTCTCAAATGTCCACCTGATCCGAGAAGCTCACTCTCCAACATCCAGCATCCCTCTCCAACCCATTGTCCAGTCCAATCCATGTCTGAAGAGTTGGCTTCGGGAATGGTTCCTGTCCTGGGCCAACAGAAGGTCTGGGGGCCATGACCACCGGGGTCCTTCTAGTCTCAGTCAGACCATTAAGTCTGGTCTTATGAGAATTTGGGGTCTGCATCCCACTGCTGTCCTGCTCCCTCAGGGGTTCTCTGTTGTGTTCCCTGTCAGGGCAGTCATTGGTTGTTGCCGGGCACCACCTAGTTCTTCTGGTCTCAGGATGATGTAGTCTCTAGTTCATGTGGCCCTGTCTGTCTCCTGGGCTCGTAATCACCTTGTGTCCTTGGTGTTCTTCATTCTCCTTTGATCCAGGTGAGTTGAGACCAACTGATGCATCTTAGATGGCTGCTTGCTAGCATTTAAGACGGCAGATGCCACTCTTCAAAGTGGGATGCAGAATGTTTTCTTAATAGATTTTATTATGCCAATTGACTTAGATGTCCCCTGAAACCATGGTCCCCAAACCCCTGCCCCTGCTATGCTGGCCTTCGAAGCATTCAGTTTATTCGGGAAACTTCTTTGCTTTTGGTTTAGTCCAATTGTGCTGACCTCCCCTGTAGTGTGTGCTGTCTTTCCCTTCACCTAAAGTAGTTCTTGTCTACTATCTAATTAGTGACTATCCCTCTCGCACCCCGCCTCCCTCCCCCCTCTCGTAACCACAAAAGGATGTTTTCTTCTCAGTTTAAACTATTTTTCAAGGTCTTGTAATAGTGGTCTTATACAATACGTGTCCTTTTGCAAGTGACTAATTTCACTCAGCATAATGCATTCCAGTTTCCTCCATGTTATGAAATGTTTCACAAATTCCTCACTGTTCTTTATGGATGTATAGTATTCCATTGTGTGAATATACCATAATTTATTTATCCATTCACCCGTTGATGGGCACCTTGGTTGCTTCCATCTTTTTTGCTATTGTAAACAGTGCTGCAGTAAACATGGGCGTGCATATATCTGTTCATGTAAAGCCTCTTATTTCTCTAGGATATATTCCAAGGAGTGGGGTAGCTGGATCTTATGGTGGTTCTATTTCTAGCTTTTTAAGGAAGCACCAAATCGATTTCCAAAGTGGTTGTACCATTTGACATTCCCACCAGCAGTGTGTAAGTGTAAGAGTGAGCTTCTTGGATCAAGTAGACACATGAGACTATGTGGGTAGCTCCTGTCTGGAGAGGAGATGAGAAGGCAGAGGGAGTCAGAAGCTGGCCAAATGGACATGAAAACAGACAATGGAGAGAAGGAGTGTGCTGTCTCATTAGAGGGAGAGCAACTAGGAGTATATGGCAAGGTGCATATAGATTTTTGTTTGAGAGACTGACTTGATTAGTAAACTTTCACTTAAAGCACAATAAAAATTAAAAAAAAATGTGTTGGAATCCTAACCTCTATACATGTCGTTAGGAAACTCTGGCGGGGCAATGATTAAGTGCTCAGCTTCTAACTAAAAGGTCAGTCATTCAAACCCACCTGGTGGCTCAGTAGAGAAAAGGCCTGGAGGTCTGCTCCCGTGAATATTACAGCCTAGGAAACACTATGGAGCAGTTCCACTCTGTCCTGCAGGGTTGCTATGAGTCAGAACCAACTCAACTACACACAACAACAATACATATGTGGCTATAATCCTACTTGGAAATAGTTTCTTTGTTATGTTGTTGTTAGGTGCAGCTGAGTCCATTCCAACTCACAGCAACCCCGTGTACTAAAAAACAAAACACTGCCCAGTCCTACAGCATGCTCACAATCGTTGTTATGCTTGAGCCCATTGTTGCAGCCAATGTATTAATCCATTTCATTGAGGATCTTCCTCTTTTTCGATGACCCTCTACTTTACCAAGCATGATGTCCTTCTCCAGGGACTGATCCCTCCTGATAACATGTCCCAAAGTGTATAAGACAAAGTCTTGCCATCCTTGCTTCCAAGGAGCATTCTGGTTGTACTCCTTCAAAGACAGATTTGTTTGTTCTTTTGGCAATCCATGGTATATTCAATATTTTTTGCCAACACCATAGTTCAAAGGTATCAATTCTTAGATCTTCCTTATTCATTGTCCAGCTTTCACATGCATATGAGGTGATTTAAAACACCATGACTTGGGTCAGGCTCACCTTACTCTTCAAAGTGACATTTTTGCTTTTAACACTTTAGAGAGGTCTTTTGCAGCAGATTTGCCCAATACAATGCATCTTTTGATTTCTTGACTACTGCTTCCATGGGTGTTGATCGTGGATCCAAGTAAAATGAAATCATTGACAACTTCAGTCTTTTCTCCATTGATCATGACGTTGCTATAATGATTACAGCCTAGAAAATCCTATGGGGCATTTCTACTCTGTCACATGGGGTCACTATGAGTAGAAATTGATTCCACCATACCTAATGACAACAGTGTTAGGACTAAAAGGACTCACGGGTACTTCTCTGAATCATCTTTTAAACAATAATAACCATTAAAATCAAATATGAAACCATACAATCCAGCAATCCCACTCTTAGGACTATATCCTAGAGAAATAAGAGCCGTTACATGAATGGACACATGCACACCCATGTTCCCTACAGCATTATTTACAATAGGAAAAAGATGGAAAAAATCTAAGTGCCGATCAACAGATGAATGGATAAACAAATTACGGTACATACACTCAATGGAATACTATGCAACAATAAAGAACAATGATGAATCTGGGAAATATCTCACGACATAATAAATATGGAGGGCATTATGCTGAGTGAACTGAATCAGTCATAACACTGTTAGAGACTACAAACACCGTAAGAGACTGTTGTTGTGTTGTTGTTAGGTGCCGTCGAGTCGGTTCCAACTCTTAGTGACCCTATGCACAACAGAACGAAACACTGCCCAGTCCTGCGCCATCCTTACAATCACTGTTATACTTGAGCTCATTGTTGAAGCCACTGTGTCAATCCACCTTGTTGAGGGTCTTCCTCTTTTCCGCTGACCCTGTACTCTGCCAAGCATGATGTCCTTCTCCAGGGACTGATCCCTCCTGACAACATGTCCAAAGTATGTAAGATGCAGTTTCGCCATCCTTGCCACTAAGGAGCATTCTGGCTGCAATTCTTCCAGGACAGATTTGTTTGTTCTTTTGGCAGTCCATGGTATATCCAATATTCTTCGCCAACACCACAATTCAAAGGCGTCAACTCTTCTTCGGTCTTCTTTATTCATTGTCCAGCTTTCACATGCATATGAGGTGATTGAAAATACCATGGCTTGTGTCAGGCACATCTTAGTCTTCAGGGTGACATCTTTGCTCTTCAACACTTTGAAGAGGTCCTTTGCAGCAGATTTACCCAAGGCAATGCATCTTTTGATTTCTTGACTGCTGCTTCCATGAGTGTTGATTGTGAATCCAAGTAAAATGAAATCCTTGACAACTTCAGTCTTTTCTCCGTTTACCATGATGTTGCTTATTGGTCCAGTTGTGAGGATTTTTGTTTTCTTTATGTTGAGGTGCAATCCATACTGAAGGCTGTGGTCTTTGATCTTCATTAGCAAGTGCTTCAAGTCCTCTTCACTTTCAGCAAGCAAGGTTGTGTCATCTGCATAACGCAGGTTGTTAATGAGTCTTCCTCCAATCTTGATGTCCCGTTCTTCTTCATACAGTCCGGCTTCTCGTATTATTTGTTCAGCATACAGATTAAATAGGTATGGTGAAAGAATAAACCCTGTCGCACACCTTTCCTGACTTTAAACCAATCAATATCACCTTGTTCTGTCCGAACAACCACCTCTTGATCTATGTAAAGGTTTCTCATGAGCACAATTAAGTATTCTGGAATTCCCATTCTCGTAAGACACTACTGCTATAAAAACTCGAGAAAAGTTTTACACACAGACAGAAACAATCTTTGATGGTTAACCGAGGGAGGGGAGCGTTGGGGAGGGGAAATCATTAGATAGTAGATAGGTGTCAACTTTGATGAAAGGACAGACAGTGCACAATATAGGGGAAATCAGCATAACTTTACCAAGGCAAAGTCATAGAAGCTTCATAGACACATCCAAACATGTCGAGGGACTGAGTTACCAGGGCTGAGGGGTGGGGACCATAGTCACAGGGGTCATTCAGGTCATTTGGCATAACAAAGTCCATAAAGAAACTGTTCTACATCCTTCTTTAGTGAATAGCGTCTGGTGTCTTAAAAGCTTCGAGCAGCCGTCTAAGATACATATACCCATTCTATCCCATCTGAAGCAAATGAGAATGAAGAAAACCAAAGACACAAGGGAAATATTAGTTCAAAGGACTAATGGACTACAAGTAACACAGCCTCCACCAGAATGAGTCCTGCACAACTAAATGGTACCCGCTTATCACCACCAACTGCTCTGACAGGGGTCACAGTACAGAGTCCCGGACAGAGCTAGAGAAAATGCAGAACAAAATTCAAATTCACAAAAGAAGACCAAACTTATAGACCTGACAGAGACTGTTTGAATCCCCTAGACTATGGCCCCTGGATATGCTTTTAACTCCGAACTGAAGCCACTCCTAAAGTTGACCTTTCAGCCAAAGATTAGACAGGTCTATGAAACAAACAGCAGCACACATCAGGAACGTGCTTCTTAGTTCAAATAGGTATTATTATTATTATTTTTTTTTATTAACTTTTATTGAGCTTCAAGTGAACGTTTACAAATCAAGTCAGACTGTCACATATAAGTTTATATACCCCTTACGCCATACTCCCACTTGCTCTCCCCCTAATGAGTCAGCCCTTCCAGTCTCTCCTTTCGTGACAATTTTGCCAGCTTCCAGCTCACTCTATCCTCCCATCCCCCCACCAGACAGGAGATGCCAACACAGTCTCAAGTGTCCACCTGATATAATTAGCTCACTCTTCATCTGCATCTCTCTCCTACCCACTGTCCAGTCCCTTTCATGTCTGATGAGTTGTCTTCGGGGATGGTTCCTGTCCTGTGCCAACAGAAGGTTTGGGGACCATGACTGCCAGGATTCCTCTAGTCACAGTCAGATCATTAAGTATGGTCTTTTTATGAGAATTTGGGGTCTGCATCCCACTGATCTCCTGCTCCGTCAGGGGTTCTCTATTGTGCTCTCTGTCAGGGCAGTCATCAATTGTGGCCGGGCACCAACTAGTTCTTCTGGTCTCAGGATGATGTAGGTCTCTGGTTCATGTGGCCCTTTCTGTCTCTTGGGCTCTTAGTTGTCGTGTGACCTTGGTGTTCTTCATTTTCCTTTGCTCCAGGTGGGTTGAGACCAATTGATGCATCTTAGATGGCCGCTTGTTAGCATTTAAGACCCCAGACGCCACATTTCAAAGTGGGATGCAGAATGTTTTCCTAATAGAAGTATTTTGCCAATTGACTTAGAAGTCGCCTTAAACCATGGTTCCCAAACCCCCGCCCTTGCTCCAGTGACCTTTGAAGCATTCATTTTATCCCGGAAACTTCTTTGCTTTTGGTCCAGTCCAATTGAGCTGACCTTCCATGTATTGAGTATTGTCCTTCCCTTCACCTAAAGCAGTTCTTATCTACTAATTAATCAGTAAAAAACCCTCTCCCTCCCTTCCTCCCTCCCCCGCTCATAACCACAAAAGTATGTGTTCTTCTAAGTTTATACTATTTCTCAAGATCTTATAATAGTGGTCTTATACAATATTTGTCCTTTTGCCTCTGACTGATTTCACTCAGCATAATGCCTTCCGGGTTCCTCCATGTTATGAAATGTTTCACAGATTCGTCACTGTTCTTTATCGATGCATAGTACTCCATTGTGTGAATATACCACAATTTATTTAACCATTCATCCGTTGATGGACACCTTGGTTGCGTCCAGCTTTTTGCTATTGTAAACAGAGCTGCAATAAACATGGGTGTGCATATATCTGTTTGTGTGAAGGCTCTTGTTTCTCTAGGGTATATTCCGAGGAGTGGGATTTCTGGGTTGTATGGTAGTTCTATTTCTAACTGTTTCAGATAACGCCAGATAGATTTCCAAAGTGGTTGTACCATTTTACATTCCCACCAGCAGTGTATAAGAGTTCCAATCTCTCCTCAGCCTCTCCAACATTTATTATTTTGTGTTTTTTGGATTAATGCCAGCCTTGTTGGAGTGAGATGGAATCTCATCATAGTTTTAATTTGCATTTCTCTAATGGCTAATGATCGAGAGCATTTTCTCATGTATCTGTTAGCTGCCTGAATATCTTCTTTAGTGAAGTGTGTGTTCATATCCTTTGCCCACTTCTTGATTGGGTTGTCTGTCTTTTTGTGGTTGAGTTTTGACAGAATCATGTAGATTTTAGAGATCAAGCGCTGGTTGGAGATGTCATAGCTGAAAATTCTTTCCCAGTCTGTAGGTGGTCTTTTTACTCTTTTGGTGAAGTCTTTAGATGAGCATAGGTGTTTGATTTTTAGGAGCTCCCAGTTATCGGGTTTCTCTTCGTCATTTTTGGTAATGTTTTGTATTCTGTTTATGCCTTGTATTAGGGCTCCTAGGGTTGTCCCTATTTTTTCTTCCATGATCTTTATCGTTTTAGTTTTATGTTTAGGTCTTTGATCCACTTGGAGTTAGTTTTTGTGCTTGGTGTGAGGTATGGGTCCTGTTTCTTTTTTTTTGCAAATGGATATCCAGTTATGCCAGCACCATTTGTTAGAAAGACTATCTTTTCCCCAATTAACTGACACTGGGTCTTTGTCAAATATCAGCTGCTCATATGTGGATGGATTAATATCTGGGTTCTCAATTCTGTTCCACTGGTCTGTGTGCCTGTTGTTGTACCAATACCAGGCTGTTTTGACTACTGTGGCTGTATAATAGCTTCTGAAATCAGGTGGAGTGAGGCCTCCCACTTTCTTCGTCTTTTTCAGTAATGCTTTGCTTATCTGAGGCTTCTTTCCCTTCCATATGAAGTTGGTGATTTGTTTCTCTATCACCTTAAAAAATGACATTGGAATTTGGATCGGAAGTGCATTGTATGTATAGGTGGCTTTTGGTAGAATAGACATTTTTACTATGTTAAGTCTTCCTATCCATGAGCAAGGTATGTTTTTCCACCTAAGTATGTCCTTTTTAATTTCTTGTAGTAGAGCTTTGTAGTTTTCTTTGTATAGGTCTTTTACATCCTTGGTAAGATTTATTCCTAAGTATTTTATCTTCTTGGGGGCTACTGTGAATGGTATTGATTTGGTTATTTCCTCTTCGATGTTCTTTTTGTTGATGTAGAGGAATCCGAGTGATTTTTGTATGTTTATCTTGTAACCTGAGACTCTGCCAAACTCTTCTGTTAGTTTCAGTAGTTTTCTGGAGGATTCCTTAGGGTTTTCTGTGTATAAGATAATGTCATCTGCAAATAGAGATAATTTTACTTCCTCCTTGCCAATCCGGATGCCCTTTATTTCTTTGTCTAGCCTAATTGCCCTGGCTAGGACTTCTAGCACAATGTTGAGTAAGAGCGTTGATAAAGGGCATCCTTGACTGGTTCCCGTTCTCAAGGGAAATGCTTTCAGGTTCTCTCCATTTAGAGTGATGTTGGCTCTTGGCTTTGCACAGATGCTCTTTATTATGTTGAGGAATTTTCCTTCAATTCCTATTTTGGTGAGAGTTTTTATCATAAAACGGTGTTGGACTTTGTCAAATGCCTTTTCTGCATCAATTGATTAGATCATGTGGTTTTTGTCTTTTGTTTTATTTATGTGGTGGATTACATTAGTGGTTTTTCTGATATTAAACCAGCCTTGCATACCTAGTATAAATCCCACTTGATCGTGGTGAATTATTTTTTTGATATGTTGTTGAATTCTATTGGCTAGAATTTTTTTTAATTAATTTTTATTAAGCTTCAAGTGAACATTTACAAATCCAATCAGTCTGTCACACGTAAGTTTACATACATCTTACTCCCTTCTCCCACTTGCTCTTCCCGTATTGAGTTAGCCCTTTCAGTCTCTCGTTTCGTGACAATTTTGCCAGCTTCCCTCTCTCTCTATCTTCCCATCCCCCCTCCAGACAAGAGTTGCCAACACACTCTCAAGTGTCCACCTGACTTAATTAGCTCACTCTTCATCAGCATCTCTCTCCCCACCCCGCTGACCAGTCCCTTTCATGTCTGATGAGTTGTCTTCGGGAATGGTTCCTGTCCTGTGCCAACAGAAGGTCTGGGGAGCATTGCCGCCGGGATTCCTCCAGTCGCAGTCAGACCCTTAAGTATGGTCTTTTTATGAGAATTTGGGGTCTGCATCCCACTGATCTCCTGCTCCCTCAGGAGTTCTCTGTTGTGTTCCCTGACAGGGCAGTCATCGATTGTGGCCGGGCACCAACTAGTTCTTCTGGTCTCAGGATGATGTAGGTCTCTGGTTCATGTGGCCCTTTCTGTCTCTTGGGCTCTTAGTTGTCGTGTGACCTTGGTGTTCTTCATTTTCCTTTGCTCCAGGTGGGTTGAGACCAATTGATGCATCTTAGATGGCCGCTTGTTAGCATTTAAGACCCCAGACGCCACATTTCAAAGTGGGATGCAGAATGTTTTCCTAATAGAAGTATTTTGCCAATTGACTTAGAAGTCCCCTCAAACCATGTTCCCCAAACCCCCGCCCCTGCTCCGCTGACCTTTGAAGTATTTATTTTATCCCAGAAACTTCTTTGCTTTTGGTCCAGTCCAACTGAGCTGACCTTCCATGTATTGAGTGTTGTCTTTCCTTTCACCCAAAGCAGTTCTTATCTACTGATTAATCAATAAAAAACCCTCTCCCTCCCTCCCTCCCTCCCCACTTTGTAACCACAAAAGTCTGTGTTCTTCTTATTGGCTAGAATTTTGTTGAACATTTTTGCATCTATGTTCATGAGGGATATAGGTCTGTAATTTTCTTTTTTTGTAATGTCTTTACCTGGTTTTGGTACCAGGGAGATGGTGGCTTCATAGAATGAGTTGGATAGTATTCCGTCATTTTCTATGCTTTGAAATACCTTTAATAGCAGTGGTGTTAACTCTTCTCTGAAAGTTTGGTAGAACTCTGCAGTGAAGCCGTCCAGGACAGGGCTTTTTTTCGTTGGGAGTTTTTTGATTACCTTGTCAGTCTTTTTTTGTTATGGGTCTATTTAGTTGTTCTACTTCTGAATGTGTTAGTTTAGGTAGGTAGTGTTTTTCCAAGAATTCATCCATTTCTTCTAGGTTTTCAAATTTGTTAGAGTACAATTTTTCATAGTAATCTGAAATGATTCTTTTAATTTCATTTGGTTCTGTTGTGATGTAGTCCTTCTCGTTTCTTATTCGGGTTATTTGTTTCCTTTCCTGTATTTCTTTAGTCAGTCTAGCCAATGGTTTATCAATTTTGTTAATTTTTTCAATGAACCAGCTTTTGGCTTTGTTAATTCTTTCAATTATTTTTCTGTTCTCTAATTCATTTAGTTCAGCTCTAATTTTTATTATTTGTTTTCTTCTGGTGCCTGATGGATTCTTTTGTTTCTCACTTTCTATTTGATCAAGTTGTAGGGACAGTTCTCTGATTTTGGCTCTTTCTTCTTTTTGTATGTGTGCGTTTATCGATATAAATTGGCCTCTGAGCACTGCTTTTGCTGTGTCCCAGAGGTTTTGATAGGAAGTATTTTCATTCTCGTTGCATTCTATGAATTTCCTTATTCCCTCCTTGATGTCTTCTATAACCCAGTCTTTTTTCAGGAGGGTATTGTTCAGTTTCCAAGTATTTGATTTCTTTTCCCTAGTTTTTCTGTTATTGATTTCTAGTTTTATTGCCTTGTGGTCTGAGAAGATGCTTTGTAATATTTCGATATTTTGGATTCTGCAAAGGTTTGTTTTATGACCTAATATGTGGTCTATTCTAGAGAATGTTCCATGTGTGCTACAAAAAAAAGTATACTTTGCAGCAGTTGGGTGGAGAGTTCTGTATAAGTCAATGAGGTCAAGTTGGTTGATTGTTGTAATTAGGTCTTCTGTGTCTCTATTGAGCTTCTTACTGGATGTCCTGTCCTTCTCCAAAAGTGGTGTGTTGAAGTCTCCTACTATAATTGTGGAGGTGTCTATCTCACTTTTCAGTTCTGTTAAAATTTGATTTATGTATCTTGCAGCCCTGTCATTGGGTGCATAAATATTTAATATGGTTATGTCCTCCTGATCAGTTGTTCCTTTTATCATTATATAGTGTCCTTCTTTATCCTTTGTGGTGGATTTAAGTCTAAAGTCTATTTTGTCAGAAATTAATATTGCTACTCCTCTTCTTTTTTGCTTATTGTTTGCTTGATATATTTTTTTCCATCCTTTGAGTTTTAGTTTGTTTGTGTCTCTAAGTCTAAGGTGTGTCTCTTGTAGGCAGCATATAGACGGATTGTGTTTCTTTATCCAGTCCGAGACTCTCTGTCTCTTTATTGGTGCATTTAGTCCATTTACATTCAGCGTAATTATAGATAAATAAGTGTTTAGTGTTGTCGTTTTGGTGCCTTTTTATGTGTGTTGTTGACAATTTCATTTTTCCACATACTTTTTTCTGCTGAGACGTTTTCCTTAGTAAATTGTGAGATCCTCATTTTCGTAGTGTTTGACTTTATGTTTTTCTTGGCTTTTATCTTGAGTTATGGAGTTGTTATACCTCTTCGTGGTTACCTTAATATTTACCCCTATTTTTCTAAGTAAAAACCTAACTTGTATTGTTCTGTATCGCCTTGTATCACTCTCCATATGGCAGTTCTATGCCACCTGTATTTAGTCCCTCTTTTTGATTATTGTGATCTTTTACATATTGACTGCAGTGATTCCCTGTTATGAGCATTTTTTTTTTAATTAATCTTAATTTGTTTTTGTGATTTCCCTATTTGAGTTGATATCAGGATGTTCTGTTTTGTGACCTCGTGTTGTGCTAGTATCTGATATTATTGGTTTTCTGACCAAACTATATCCTTTAGTATTTCTTGTAGCTTTGGTTTGGTTTTTGCAAATTCTCTAAACTTGTGTTTATCTGTAAATATCTTAATTTCGCCTTCATATTTCAGAGAGAGTTTTACTGGATATATGATCCTTGGCTGGCAGTTTTTCTCCTTCAGTGCTCTGTACATGTCGTCCCATTCCCTTCTTGCCTGCATGGTTTCTGCTGAGTAGTCTGAACTTATTCTCATTGATTCTCCCTTGAAGGAAACCTTTCTGTTCTCCCTGGCTGCTTTTAAATTTTTCTCTTTATCTTTGGTTTTGGTGAGTTTGATGATAATATGTCTCGGTGTTTTTCTTTTTGGATCAATCTTAAATGGGGTTCGATGAGCATCTTGGATAGATATCCTTTCGTCTTTCATGATGTCAGGGAAGTTTTCTGTCAGGAGATCTTCAACTATTTTCTCTGTGGTTTCTGTCCTCCCTCCCTGTTCTGGGACTCCAATCACATGCAAGTTATCCTTCTTGATAGAGTCCCACATGATTCTTAGGGTTTCTTCATTTTTTTTAATTCTTTTATCTGATTTTTTTTCAGCTATGTTGGTGTTAATTCCCTGGTCCTCCAGATGTCCCAGTCTGCATTCTAATTGCTCGAGTCTGCTCCTCTGACTTCCTATTGTGTTGTCTAATTCTGTAATTTTATTGTTAATCTTTTGGATTTCTACATGCTGTCTCTCTATGGATTCTTGCAACTTATTAATTTTTCCACTATGTTCTTGAATAATCTTTTTGAGTTCTTCAACAGTTTTATCAGTGTGTTCCTTGGCTTTTTCTGCAGTTTGCCTTATTTCATTTCTGATGTCTTGAAGCATTCTGTAAATTAGTTTTTTATATTCTGTATCTGATAATTCCAGGATTGTATTTTCATTTGGGAAAGATTTTGATTCTTTTGTTTGGGGGGTTGTAGAAGCTGTCATGGTCTGCTTCTTTATGTGGTTTGATATCGACTGCTGTCTCCGAGCCCTCACTGGGAAACTTGTTTTTCCAGAAAATCCGCTAAAAAAAAAAATGCAGTCAGATCCCTACCAGAACTGCCTTTAGATTATAACCGCGACCTTGTTCCCCGTAAGGATGAATGTCCGAGATTTGGATTGTATAAGCTTGGCTGTAGCTGGTTCTGTGTTTTTAGTCCAATTAGGGATGGATTTTTGGTCCCTGGGTTTTATGTGGTTCCTTCTCTCAGGCCGGAAGAATGGGTTAGGAAAAGACCAAAAGAAAAAAAAAAAGGCGGGGGGGAAGCAAAGCCGCGGAGCCGGAGCCCTACTCCCTCTGGCTCAGGAAATTCCAATGTTAATGAAGCCGCCTGGGAAGGGTGGGGGAGGGATCAGAGAGATAGGAGAGTAGCACCTCGGAATATAGCCAGAGTTGCTTGTCTTGCTTGGAGTGACTATTTTATCTGAGATTCCCGAGGGGCGTGTTGCCTGTGTGTGCTGGCTGTGTGGAGATTGCCCCCGGGGGTCTGGCCCGCTGAAGCCGCGGTCAGATCCTCTGCTGCCAGTCCAAAGCCCAGCGTCAAGGTTCCCCTGCTGGGACGCTGCACTCCCGGCTCCAAAATCAGTCGCTGCCTCCCGGGGACTTCTCGTCCCGCCAGCCGCGTCGCCGTGCCACCTGAGATGACCAGCTGGGCCCCCTCCTGGGTTCAGTTCAGGGGCTGTGCCCCTTGTTTGCGCCGTCACAAGATTTATGAGTTCAGCTCCCCAGGCCCAAAAGTCCAGCGCCAAGGTTACCTGACTGGGACGCTGGCTCCAGGCTCCAAAAGCAGTCGCTGCTTCCCCGTATTTGTTCGTTTTCCATCTCTAAATCTGTGTTTGTTGTTCAGGGTTCGTAGATTGTTATGTATGTGATCGATTCACTTGTTTTTCCGAGTCTTTGTTGCAAGAGGGATCCAAGGTAGCGTCTACCTAGTCCGCCATCTTGGCCCCGCCTCCTATTATTATTTTTTTAATAATTTTTATTGTGCTTTAAATGAAAGTTTACAAGTCAAGTCAGTCTCTCACACAAAAACCCATATACACCTTACTACACACTCCCAGTTACTCTCTCCCTAATGAGACAGCCCGCTCTCTCCCTCCACTCTCTCTTTTCGTGTCCATTTCGCCAGCTTCTAACTCCCTCCACCCTCTCATCTCCCCTCCAGGCAGGAGATGCCAACATAGTCTCAAGAGTCCATCTAATCCAAGAAGCTCGCTTCTCACCAGCATCCCTCTCCAACACATTGTCCAGTCCAAACCATGTCTGAAGAGTTGGCTTCAGGAATGGTTCCTGTCCTGGGCCAACAGAAGGTCTGGGGGCCGTAACCACCGGGGTCCTTCTAGTCTCAGTCAGACCATTAAGTCTGGTCTTATGAGAATTTGGGGTCTGCATCCCACTGCTCTCCTGCTCCCTCAGGGGTTCTCTGTTGTGTTCCCTGTCAGGGCAGTCATTGGTTGTAGCCAGGCAACATCTACTTCTTCTGGACTCAGGATGATGTAGTCACTGGTTCATGTGGCCCTTTCCGTCTCTTGGGCTCGTAATCACCTTGTGTTCTTGGTGTTCTTCATTCTTCTTTGATCCAGGTGGGTTGAGACCAATTGATGCATCTTAGATGGCTGCTTGCTAGTGTTTAAGACCCCAGATGCCACACTTCAAAGTGGGATGCAGAATGTTTTCTTAATAGATTTTATTCTGCCATTTGACTTAGATGTCCCCTGAAACAATGGTCCCCAGTCTGCTGACCCTGCTACGCTGGCCTTCAAAGCATTCAGTTTATTCAGGAAACTTCTTTACTTTTGGTTTAGTCCAATTGTGCTGCCCTCCCCTGTATTGTGTGCTGTCTTTCCCTTCACCTAAAGTAGCTCTTATCTACTATCTAATTAGTGAACACCCCTCTTGCACCCTCCCTCCCTCCCCCCTCTCGTAACCACAAAAGAATGATTTCTTCTCAGTTTAAACTATTTCTCAAGTTCTTATACATTATTTGTCCTTATACAATATTTGTGGTCTTATACAATATTTGTCCTTTTGCAACTGACTACTTTCACTCCACATAACGCCTTCCAGGTTCCTCCATGTTATGAAATGTTTCACAGATTCCGCACTGTTCTTAATGGATGTATAGTATTCCATTGTGTGAACATACCATAATTTATTTATCCATTCATCCGTTGATGGGCACCTTGGTTGCTTCCATGTTTTTGCTGTTGTAAACAGTGCTGCAATAAATATGGGCGTGCATATATCTGTTCGTGTAAAGCCTCTTATTTCTCTGGGATACATTTCAAGGAGTGGGGTAGCTGGATCGTATGGTGGTTCTATTTCTAGCTTTTTAAAAAAAAAAAAAATTAAGGAAGCACCAAATCGATTTCCAAAGTGGCAGTACCATTTGACATTCCCACCAGCAGTGTAGAAGTGTTCCAATCTCTCCACAGCCTCTCCAGCATTTATTCTTTTGTGTTTTTTGGATTAATGCCAGCCTTGTTGGAGTGAGGTGAAATCTCATTGTAGTTTTGATCTGCATTTCTCTAATGGCTAATAATCATGAACATTTCCTCATATATCTATTAGCTACCTGAATATCTTCTTTAGTGAAGTGTCTATTTATATCTTTTGCCCATTTTTTAATTGGGTTATTTGTCTTTTTGCAGTATCATGTAGATTTCAGAGATCAGGCGCTGATCATGAATGTCATAGCTAAAAACTTTTTCCCAGCCTGTAGGTAATCTTTTTACTCTTTTGGTGAAGTCTTTGGATGAGCATAGGTGTTTGATTTTTAGGAGCTCCCAGTTATCTAGTCTTTCTTCTACATTATTTATAATGTTTTGTGTACTGTTTATGCTAAATATTAGGGCTCCTAACATTGTCCCTATTTTTTCCTCCATAATCTTTATTGTTTGAGATTTTTATTTAGGTCTTTGATCCATTTCGATTTAGTTTTTGTGCATGGAGTGAGGTATGGGTCTTGTTTCATTTTTTTGCAGATGGATATCCGGTTATGCCAGCACCATTTGTTAAAAAGAGTGTCTTTTCCCCGTTGAACTGTTTTGGGACCTTTGTCAAATATCAGCTGCTCATATGTGGATAATTTTACATCTGGATTCTCAATTCTGTTCCATTGACCCATGTATCTGTTGCTGTACCAGTACCAGGCTCTTATGACTACTGTGGTAGTATAATAGGTTCTAAAATCAGGGAAAGTAAGGCCTCCCACATTGTTCTTCTTTTTCAATAATGCCTTATTTATCCAGGGCCTCATTCCCTTCTGTATGAAGTTGGTGATTTGTTTCTCCATTTCACTAAAGAATGTCCTTGGGATTTGCACCAGAATTGCATTAAATGTATAAATCGCTTTTGGTAGAATAGAGATTTTTATAATGTTAAGTCTTCCTATGCATGAGCAAGGTATGTTCTTCCACTTATGTAAGTCTCTTTTGGTTTCTTGCGGAAGTGTACTGTAGTTTTC
This sequence comes from Elephas maximus indicus, assembly GCF_024166365.1. Lineage (NCBI taxonomy): Eukaryota > Metazoa > Chordata > Mammalia > Proboscidea > Elephantidae > Elephas > Elephas maximus. Next base: position 88,257,607 of record NC_064821.1, on the reverse strand, counting down.
TTTGTATAAGTCTTTTACATCTCTGGTAAGATTTATTCCTAAGTATTTTATCTTCTTGGGGGCTACTGTAAATGGCATTGATTTGGTGATTTCCTCTTCGATGTTCTTGTTGTTGATGTAGAGGAATCCAACTCATTTTTGTATGTTTATCTTGTATCCTGATACTCTGCTGAACTCTTCTATTAGTTTCAGTAGTTTTCTGGAGGGTTCCTTAGGGTTTTCTGTGTATAAGATCATGTCATCTGCAAATAGAGATACTTTGACTTCTTCCTTGCCAGTCTGGATGACTTTATTTCTTTATCTAGCCTAATTGCTCTGGCTAGGACTTCCAGCATGATGTTGAATAAGAGTGGTGATAAAGGACATCCTTGTCTGGTTCCTGATCTCAATGGGAATGTTTTCAGGCTCTCTCCATTTAGGGTGATGTTGGCTGTTGGCCTTGTATAGATGTCCTTTATTATGTTGAGAAGTTTTCCTTCTATTCCTATTTTGCTGAGAGTTTTTATCATGAATGAGTGTTGAACTTTGTCAAATGCCTTTTCTGCATCACTTGATAAAATCATGTGATTCTTGTCTTTTGTTTTATTTATGTGGTGGATTACATTAATTGTTTTTCTAATGTTGAACCATCCCTGCATACCTGGTATGAATCCCACTTGGTCATGGTGAATTATTTTTTTGATATGTTGTTGAATTCTATTGGCTAGAATTTTGTTGAGGATTTTTGCATCTCCGTTCATGAGGGATATAGGTCTATAATTTTCTTTTCTTGTGGTGTCTTTACCTGGTTTTGGTATCAGGGATATGGTGTCTTCATAGAATGAGTTTGGGAGTATTCCGTCCTTTTCTATGCTCTGAAATACCTTTAGTAGTAGTGGTGTTAACTCTTCTCTGAAAGTTTGGTAGAACTCTGCAGTGAAGCCATGCAGGCCAGGGCTTTTATTTGTTGGAGTGTTTTGATTACCTTTTCAATCTCTTCTTTTGTTATGGATCTATTTAGTTGTTCTAACTCTATTTGTGTTAGTTTAGGTAGGTAGTGTGTTTCTAGGAATTCATCTATTTCTTCTAGGTTTTCAAATTTGAGTATAGTTTTTCATAGTAATCTGATATGATTCTTTTAATTTCAGTTGAGTCTGTTGTAATATCACCCATCGCATTTCTTACTCAGGTTATTTGCTTCCTTTCCTGTTTTTCTTTTGTCAGTTTGGCCAGTGGTTTATCAATTTTGTTGAGTTTTTCAAAAAACCAGCTTTTGGCCTTGTTAATTCTTTCAATTGTTTTTCCTGTTTTATATTTCATTTAGTTCAGCTTTAATTTTTATTATTTGTTTTCTTCCTGTGCCTGCGGGTTTCTTTTGTTGCTTTCTTTCTATTTGTTCAAGTTGTAGGGATAATTCTTTAATTTTGGCCCTTTCTTCTTTTTGGATGTGTGCATTTATTGATATAAATTGCCCTCTGAGCACCGTTTTTGTTGTGTCCGAAAGGTTGTGATAGGAAGTGTTTTCATTCTCATTGGATTCTATGAATTTCTTCATTCCATCCTTAATGTCTTCTGTAATCCATTCTTTTTTGAGCAGGGTATTGTTCAGTTCCCAAGTTTTTGATTTCTTTTCCCTGCTTTTCCTGTTATTGATTTCCACTTTTATGGCCTTATGGTCAGAGAAGATGTTTTGTAATATTTCAATGTTTTGAACTCTGCTAAGTCTTGCTTTATGACCTAATATTTGGTCTATTCTAGAGAATGTTCCATTGGCACTAGAAAAGAAAGTATACTTGGTTGCTGTTGGGTGCAGTGTTCTGTATTTGTTTATCAAGTCAAGTTGTTTGATTGTGGCATTTAGATCTTCCGTGTCTTTATTGGGCTTCTTTCTGGATGTCTGCCCTTCACTGAAAGTGGTGTGTTGAAGTCTCCTACTATTATTGTGGAGCTGCCTGTCTCACTTCAATTCTGATGGAGTTTGTTTTATGGATCTTGCGGCCCTGTCATTGGGTGCATAAATATTGAATATGGTTATACCCTCCAGGTGTATCATCCCTTTAATGATTATATAGTGTCCTTCCTTATCCTTTCTGATGGATTTAACTTAAAATCTATTTTGTCAGAAATTAATATTGCCACTCCTTCTCTTTTTTGATTGTTGTTTGCTTGATATATTTTTTTCCATCCTTTGAGTTTTCGTTTGTTTGTGTCTCTAAGTCTAAGGGGTGTCTCTTATAGGCAGCATATAGATGGATCTTTTTTTTTAATCCATTCTGCCACTCTCTGTCTCTTTATTGGTGCATTTAGTTCATTCACATTCAGGGTAATTATGGATAGGTATGAATTTAGTGCTATCATTTTGATGTCTTTTTTTGTGTGTTGTTGACAGTTTCTTTTTCCCACTTGATTTTATGTGCTGAGTAGATTTTCTTTATATATTGCCCTTTCCTCATATTCGTTGTTGTTGATTTTGTTTCTGCTGAGTCTGCATTTTTCCCTTGTATTTTATTTTGATGTGTAGGATAGTTTGTCTCTTTTGTGGTTACCTTATTATTTATCCCTATTTTTCTAAATTTAAATCTAACTTTTATTTCTTTGTATTGCCATATCTTCCTCTCCATATGGAAGGTGTATGATTACATTTAGTCCCTCTTTATTATTTTAATGTTGTCTTCTTTTATATAATAACATAGCTGTTACCCTTTTTGGGGCTTTTTTTTTTGTTATTATAATCTTGCTTTGTTTTTTTGGATTTCCGTGCCTGGGTTGACTTCTCGTTGCTATATCTAGTGTTCTAGTCTTGGGTTGATACCTGATATTATTGCTTTTCTAACCAAAGAACTCCCTTTAGTATTTCTTGTAGTTTTGGTTTGGTTTTTACAAATTCCCTAAAGTTGTGTTCATCTGGAAATGTCTTAATTTCACCTTCATATTTAAGAGACAGTTTTGCTGGATATATGATTCTTGGCAGGCAATTTTTTTCCTTCAATTTTTTAAATATGTCACTCCATTGCCTTCTTGCCTGCATGGTTTCTGTCGAGTAGACCAAGCGTATTCTTATTGGCTCTCCTTGGTAGGTGACTTTTCGTTTATCCCTCCCTGTTCTTAAATTAGTTCTTATAATTGTCTCTTTATCTTTGGTTCTGGCAAGTTGATTATAATATGTCTTGGTGACTTTCTTTTAAGATCTACCTTATGTGAGTTCGATGAGGATCTTGGATAGATATCTTTTCATCTTTCACAATATCAGGGAACTTTTCTGCCAACAAATCCTCAACAATTTTCTCTGTATTTCCTGTTATCCCTCCCTGTTCTGGTACTCCAATCACTCTTAGGTTATTTCTCTTGATAGAGCCCCATATGATTCTTAAGGTTTCTTCACTTTTTAAAATTATTTTATCTGATTTTTCTTCAAATATGTTAGTGCCAAGTGATTTATCTTCGAGTTGAGAAATTCTAGCTTCTACTTGCTCAATTCTGCTCCTCTGAGTTTCTATTGAGTTGTCTAATTCTGTAATTTTATTGTTAATCTTCTGAATTTCTGACTGCTGTCTGCCTATGGATTTTTCCAGCTTATTAAACTTTTCACTGTGTTCCTGAATAATCTTTCTAATTTCTTCAGTTGCTTTATCTGTGTGTTCCTTGGCTTGTTCTGTGTATTGCTTCATTTCCTTCCTGATGTCTTGAAGGTTTCAGTATATTAAACTTTTGTATTCTGCATCTAGTAATTCCAGGAATGTACTTTCATTTAGTAGATCCCTGGATTCTTTGTTATGAGAGCCTGTTGAGGTGAGCATGGTCTGTTTCTTTATGTGACTTGATATTGACTGTTTTCTCTGAGCCATCTAGAAGTTACTGTATTAGTTTATGCTTGCTTACTGTGTCGTAGCTGCTTGCTTTGTTTTGTTTTGGTATACCCCTATGGGTTGCTTGAGTGAGCTAGCTTGATTATTTTCACCTTTGGAGCTCTGGTGTCCTGTCCCCAGCTGGCTACAGCTGTTATCAGATATATCCGTCTAGGGGTCCATTCAGTTGTCTTGTATGAATTCAGCTCAGGTTTCCAGGTAGCTGATATGAAGTGTGTGGTATGGGCTCTGTCCTACAGTCTTAGAGTGGCAGGGGTGATTGGTGTATATACTGGTATCTGATTGCAGCAGGGGGTCACGCTCTGAACAAAGGCAGGAGGCTGAGAACCGACCCCCGAGTGTCTCTGAGGAAAATGTGTCTCTGTTCCTTAGAGTGTGCTTGTGGGTGGCTTCTGCAGAGGGATCACGGGCACCCAAAGTTTTTGGTTGTAAGTACTGGGAGGTACCAGTTATCTCTGGACCCCTGTCATGGGTGGCTGGGTGACCTGAACGGAGCTACCAGTCCTTAGGTCCCTGATGTGGGTAGGTGAGGACCTTGTTTAATAGAAAAAGCAATATCAACATCAAACACCCAAGTCTCCACTGCACAGTTGAAACCGTTAGAGTTTGCCAACAAGGGCCTATTCTACTGAAATAGGCCCACACAGGTCCATGCAGAAGGGAAAGGTGCTCAAGGTCTATGGACGGTTTATGTCTGGACAGGAGGTGCTTCTGTCCTGAACTCTCCCAGTTAATGCAGTCAGCAAATTATCTTTTCCCCCCAGTTGCAAATTTTTTCCTTCCCCAAGGCCAGGAGGATGGCTCTAGGTGTTCACCAGGGTCTATCTCAGGCCCAGAGATTCAGCCACTGAAGCCAGCTTGGGGTCGAGGGGGGCGTGGTAAAATATACTCATGTACTTAGCTTTTGCGAGAGTGCCGTTCTCCTCAGGTTCCAGAGGTGTGAGTGGGCTGTGTGGCTGGCTGCTTCTACCTGAGGAAACTGCGGCTGAACGCTAGTACCAGCCCACTGCCGCCACTGCCGCCGCCACTCTGGGAATGGTGCCTGAGGGCTCCCCACGATTCAGGGCTGGTATCTCCTCTCCACTTCTGAATGGTCTCTTCCTTCCCCTGCCCCTCAGTTCATTGTCTAAGCTTGCCTTTAATGCTCAGGGCTCCCAACTTGTCACAAACATACTTGTTTCACTTGTTTTTTCGAGTCTTTGTTGTAAAGAGGGCTCTACGGAATCATCTGTTTATTCCGCCATCTTGGCTCTGCCTCTAGGTATGTTGTTTTTGTTGTTAGGTACTGTTGAGTCGGTTCCAACTCACAGTGACCCTATGTACGACAGAACAAAACATTACCAGCCAGTGTTTCCCTCACAATCCTTGCTATGTTTGAGCCCATTGTTGCAGCCACTGTGTGAATCTATCTCCTTGAGGGTCTTCCTCTTTTTCCTTGACCCTCTACTTTACCAAGCATGATGTCATTCTCCAGGGACTAGTCCCTCCTGATAACATGTCCAAAGTATGTGAGACGAAGTCTCACCATCCTCGCTTTCAAAGAGCACTCTGGCTGTATTTCTTTTAAGACAGACTTTTTCCATTCTTTTGGCAGCCATGGTATATTCAGTACTCCTTGCCAACACCATAATTCAGAGGCATCAGTTCTTCTGTCTTAGTTATTCACTATCCAGCTTTGACATGAGTATTAGGCAATCAAAAACACCATTGCTTGGGTCAGGCGTGCCTTCGTCCTTAAAGTGACATCTTTGCTTTTTAACACTTGAAGCAGTTTTTTGCAGCAGATTTGATTTCCTGACTGCTGCTTCCATGGGCGTCGATTGTGAATCCAAGTAAACATCAATCTTTTCTCCATTTATCATGTTGCTGCTTATTGGTCCAGTTGTGAGAATTTTTGTTTTCTTTGTGTTGAGGAGTAATCCATACTGAAGGCTGTGGTCTTTTTTTTTTTTTTTAGTTGTATTTTAGATGAAAGTTTACAGAATAAACTTGTTTCTCATTAAACAATTAGTACACGTATTGTTTTGTGACGTTGGTTGCCAATCCCACGACATGTCAACACTCTCCCCTTATCGATCTTGGGTTCCCTATTACCAGCTTTCCTGTCCCCTCCTGCCTTCACATCCTGGCCCCTGGGCTGGTGTGGCCTTAGTCTTGTTTTGTTTTATGGGCCTGTCTAATCTTTGGCTGAAGGTGAACCTCAAGAGTGCCTTCATTTCTGAGCTATAAGGTGTCCAGGAGCCATATTCTTGGGGTTTTTCCAGTGTCTGTCAGTCTAGTAAGCCTGGTCTTTTGTGTGTGTGTGAGTTAGAATTTTGTTCTACATTTTTCTCCAGCTGTATCCAGAACCCTCTATTGTGATTCCTGTCAGAGCAGCCAGTGGTGGTAGCTGGGCACCATCTAGTTGTGCTGGACTTAGTCTGATCGAGGCTATAGCACTTGTGGTCCATTAGTCATTTGGACTAATCTTTCTCTTGTGTCTTTGGTTTTCTTCATTATCCCTTGCTCCAGATGGGGTGAGACCTGTGGAGTATCTTAGATGGCCGCTCACAGGCTTTTAAGACCCCAGATGCTACTCACCAAAGTAGAATGTAGAACATTCTCTTTATAAACTATGTTATGCCAGTTGAGCTAGATGTTCCCCAAGACCATGGTCCCCACACAGGCTGTGGTCTTTGATCTTCATCAGTAAGTGCTTCAAGTCCTCTTCATTTTCAGCAAGCAAGGTTGAGTCATCAGCATATTACAGGTTGTTAATGAGTTATCTTTCAATCCTGATTGCCCTGTTCTTCTTCACATAGTCCAACATCTCAGATTATTTGCTCAGTATACAGATTGAATAAGCATGGTTAAAGGATACAACCCTGACACACACCTTTCTTGATTTTAAACCAAGCAGTCTGCCCTTGTTCTGTTTGAAAGGCTGCCTCTTCGTCTAAGTACAGTTTCCTCATGAGCACAATTAAGTGTTCTGGAATTCCCATTCTTTGCAATGTTATCCATAACTTTTTATTTTCCACACAGCCGAATGCCTTTGTATAGTCAATAAAACACAGGTAAACATCTTTCTGGTATTCTCTGCTTTCAGCCAAGATCCATCTGACATTAGCAATGATACCCCTTGTTCCACGTCCTCTTCTGAATCAGGCTTGAATTTCTGGCAGGTCCCTGTCATTGTACTGCTGCTTTTGAGTGATCTTCAGCAAAATTTTACTTGTATGTAATATTAATGATGTATATGAGGCCAAAATGGCAACACCTGCCCAAATACGATGATGAGAAAGCAGGAAGAGACATAAAAATGAATGGATGGAAATGGGGAACTGTAGTGTGGAAGGGGACAGTGCTGACACATTTCGGGGGTTGCAACCAATGCCACAAAACAGTTTGTATATAAATTGTTGAATGAGAAACTAATTTGTTCTTTAAAGTTTGACCTAAAACACAATTTTAGAAAAAAAGATTAAAAAGCAAGTATAGAAATAGAATAAACTAGAAGTAGGTTTTCAAATCACTATTTCATAAAATGTTAAAGTAAGATTTTTTAAAATAAGGAAACCTACTTAATCTCGCTGCAAACTTTTTTATACCATTAAAACTAATAAAAATACAAACTTTTTAAATATTATTTATGTTATATTTATATCATCTTTTAAAACTATAGTTTGTGTGTATATATAACTCACATGAAAATAAATCTACATACATTTGTAAAGCAGCTGAAGTATTTTACTGATGGAGGGTGTAGCATGAACAATTATCCAATAAGCAAGATAAGCACAGGCTTAATTGTGCTTACTTACTAATCTGTAGTGCACAATTTCACCTGTTTTTCATCATGTCAAAGACATAGTGTTTGTGCACTGTAGATTAGTAAACAAACGCAGTTGACCCCAAGCATACCTTGCTTACGGGTTAATCCACCCTTGATAATCAATCGGGAATGTACTGTCCTCCATGAATAATTTTTTTTACCTTATTATCCAAAACCCTTCTTTTTTTTTAAAACCCAAAAGTCTCCAGGGTTTTTGCTTGATTTAGGACAGTGGCTCTCATTGCTGGCTGCATATTAGAATCATCTAGGGACTTTTTAGAACCCAAGAGGGCTGTCCCCCGCCACAAACCAATTTAATCAACATCTCTGGGGGTTAGTGTTTTAAAAACTCCTCAGGTGATTCTAATGGGCAGCCAGGATTGAGAACTACTGCCTTTGAAATAGGCGATAGTCTGTGAAAAGTACCTAGTGAAAAAAGACCCACTTGGAAAAATGTCCTGTTTGGGGTGTGACTCTCTGGCTAAACCCAGCTCCTGGGAACCTTGAAACTGACCCTAGAGGAAATATAATCCAAATCACAAGGTGTCCAGCCAGCATTCACCTCTCTCCTTCTAACCAAAATAAAGCCTTGAATATTGGATAAGTGTCAAAATTAACATGTTTTAAATGCAAAGTGGTTCTCAACCAAGATTCAAGAAGTTTAATGTTATTGGGGAAGTAATGACAATGGTGGACTACAAACTTTGAGTCCAGTCTGTTCTGTTGTATAAATAAGCTACTTTACTCTCCTTTGATTCTCTGTTGATTTGCTTGCCAAACTGGTACATACAATGACTCGGCAAAATGAGCGTTTCTGGGCTGGGCACCAAAAAGAAGCAATAGATACTCCATGTAATTTGCTGGCTCTCCTTTCCTTCCTTAACTCTCTTCCTGAAGGAACCACTGCATTGTTTCCTATGTCTCCTGCATTTCAGAGTTATATACTCCTTTGGCTAATATCAGAAATTCTGTTTTGCTTCTGCCTCTGGCAATTCTCCAGCGAATTTTCTGTCCAAACCTAAAAGTAGGCCCTTATATCAAACCATCTCTTCTTTTCTATCCCTCATTTCTAGCCCAAACTATTATTTCTCAGCAGAAAGAAAAACACAAGGAATAGTGAGCTTTCGATTAATAAATTCCGGATATTTTTTGTAAAACAAATTGCTTGATTGGGAAGTTTCCATTCTCTAGTCTTTAACTTTCCAAGGAAAACAGTCTTATTAGCCAAACTCTGTACTAACAACTCAGATATTTCTAAGATGAAGTATTTCTACAACAGTAGCAATTAGGCTTCTTGGTGCCTGGATTGTGGTCTCTGAACACCATTTTCCATTACAAAGATCTAGAGCTTCTTGGAAAAACCGCTGATTCCAGGCCTGAAAAAGGAAATGTCAAGATGAGGCTGAAATAACTTATGATTGAAAGGAAGGGAGCTATCAAAGACTACAGGCGCTGTGTCAAAATAATACAGGGGCCAACTAGAAAGGAATTCCCACTAGCCAAAGATGGGATAATTTGAGTATCAAAAAGAATAATGACTGCAATGAGTTGAAGCAAATCAAATATTTAAAAATCCATGATTTCCTAATGATACTGAAATTTTTTTGGCCAGCTTTTGAGACTACGAGGGCACTAATTCATTACTTTTAAATTTAATAACTGCTGGAGAGCATCAAGCCTTTATCCTGTCTTTACTATACAGACTATATTTCAGGCTAACCAAATAGATGATGTGGAAAAATTCTTTATAGACGAATCATTGCTAATAAATGAATGATGACAGAATGATAGAATTTTTAAAATCGACTTTTTGTAACCCCTGATGAAATAATGGGTTTGGCAGTTATCTAGGCTACTTTAAGTGTGTGAAATGATTTAATGCCACAACAACCGGCAAACATTCTAATTATTCCTAATTTACTGATAAGGTTAAATGACTTATACTAGGCACTCTGACTTGGGCTTTATACAGTTAAATACTTCATTACATTTTTCCTGAAGATAATAAGAAACTGCTAAAGTGTCTCCATGAACAACTGCCTCTTTTGCCATGAGACCAGAAGAACTGGATGGTGCCCAGCTACCGTTACTGAACATTTTAATCAAAGATTCCATAGAGGAATCCTGATCAAATCCTTATCAAAAGGAGAAAAAAAATCTCAAATTCTTGTGGAATTCAGACTTTCTGGAGCCATGGAGGCTAGAAGAACCCTTGAAACTATTGTCCTGAGATAATATTTAAACCTTAAACCAAAAATATCCCTAAAAGTCATCTTAAAACTGAACAGTAGTTTAGCTTCAGTGGTAAAGAAGGTGTGTGTCAGAGTTATATCCTTTCACCATATTTGTTCAACCTGTATGCTGAGCAAATAACCTGAGAAGTTGGACTACATGAAGAGCAGGGCATCAGAATTGAAGAAAGACTCATTAACAACCTGCATTATGCAGATGACACAATATTGCTTGCTGAAAGTGAAGAAGACTTGAAGCACTTCCTGATGAAGATCAAAGACCACAGCCTTCAGTATGGATTATGCCTCAACATAAAGAAAAGAAAATTCCTCACAACCAGACCAATAAGCAACATCATGATAAATGGAGAAAAGATTGAAGTTGTCAAGGACTTCATTTTACTTGGATCCACCATCAACACCCATGGAAGCAGCAGTCAAAAAATCAAATGACACATTGCATTGGGCAAATCTGCTGCAGAAGACCTCTTTAAAGTGTTAAAGAGCAAAGATGTCATCTTGAAGACAAAGGTGCGTCTGACCCAAACCATGGTGTTTTCTATTGCCTCAAATGCATGTGGAGATAGCCAATGAATAAGAAAGACTGAAGAAGAACTGATGCCTTTCAATTATGATGTTGGCAAAGAATATTGAATATACCATGGAATGCCAAAAGAACAAACAAATCTGTCTTGGAAGAAGTACAACCATAGCATTCCTTAGAAGTAAGGACAGCGAGACTATAATCTCACATACTTTAGATACGTTATCAGGAGGGATTGGTCTCTGGAGAAGAACATCATGATTAGTAAAGTAGAGGGTCAGCGAAAAAGAGGAAGACCCTCAATGGGATGGATTGCCACAGTGGCTGCAACTATGGGCTCAAGCATAAAAACGAATTTTGAGGATGGCGCAGGACTGGGCAGTGTTTCGTTCTGTTGTACATAGTGTCGCTATGAGTCAGAACTGACTCAATGGCACCTAACAACCACAACAGTAATCTATTCGTTTTAAGATCTATCTATTTGGGATCAAATGGACAATAGTAACTTAAAAGCTTAGGTAAGAACCTTAGAGGGGCAGTGAGTTTATGTTAATGAGAAACAACTCAGAAAAGGAGGGTAAGAATGGTTGTACAACTTGAAGAATGTAATCAATGTCAGTAAATTGTACATTTAGGAACTGGTGAATTGGTTTATGTCCTGTTTTGTACATTTTCAATTACGACAAAATAAATAAAATTGAAAAAAAAGAAACTGCTGAAGGATTTTAAGCAAGGGTCTGATGTTATCCCACTTGTAGGAACATCACTCTAACTTCTTTATTCCATGAGGAATAAAATGTTACTCATCCATTTATTCAATATTTATTGAGCACCTTCCATGTGCCAGCCACTGGTCTAGATACCGGGAATACAAGCATGACAAAACAGAGAAAAATACCTGCTTTCATGAGTTTATGTTTGAAGGTAGGTTACAGTCTATAAACACATTGATAAGTGATACTTATTGTATGTCACCCCTGCAAGTATGTCAGGTGCTGATAAGTGCCATGGAGAAAAAATATAGATGGGAACAAAGAGAGAGAGTTCTAGGAGAGGTGTTATAATTTAAAATAGGGAGGTCAGGGGTAGACTCACTGAGAGGGTAAAATTTGAAAAAAGACCTGAAGGGGCAAGACAGTGAGACATGGAAATATATTGGGGAAGAATGATCCAAACAAATGCAAGCCCTGAGGCAAGATTGTGCCTGAAGCTTAGAAGAGCAGCAAGGAAGCCAAAAAGGCTAGGGTATGAGGGAGAGCCATAGATGAAGTCAAATGTAGAGATGATGGTGAGGAAGATCCCATAGGGTCTTTTGGCTATTTGAAGACTTTTGACTTTTGGCCTAAGTGAGAACGAAAGCCACTGGAAAGTTCTGAGCACAAGAATGACGTGATCTACCTTACTTTTTTTTTTTTTAAAATAGAACAGCTTTATTGAGATATAATTCACATACCATAAAATGTATCCTTCTTATAGTCTCCAATTCAGTGGTTTTTAATATATTCACAGAATTGTGCAATCATCACCACTACCTAACTTTAGAATATTTTCATTATCCTGAAGAAAAAAAATACCCATTAGCAGTCACTCCACCATTCACTTCTTCCCTCAGACCTTGGTAACCAACAATGTGATTTCTGTCTCGATAGATTTGCCTGTTTTGGGCATTTCATACAAATGAGATCATAAAATATGTGGCCTTTTGTGATTCACTTCTTTCAGTTAGCATTATGTTTTCAAGGTTCATTCATGTCACAGCATGTATCAGTACTTTTTTTTTTATACTAATTTAGATGAAGTTTTACAGAGCAAATTACTTTCTCACTGAAAAATTAATACACATATTGTTTTGTGATATTGGTTGCCAACCTCACGACATGTCAACATCCTTCCCTTATCGACCTTGGGTTCCCTATTACCAGCTTTCCTGTCTTCTCCTGCCTTCTCATCCTTGCCGCTGGGCTGGTGTGCTCATTTAGTCTCTTTTTGTTTTATGTGCCTGTCTAATCTTTGGCTGAAGGGTGAACCTCAGGAGTGACTTCAGACTTCATTCTTTTTTATTCCTTTTACTCCATTATATGGATATACCACATTTTGTTTATTCATTCATCAGTTAATGGGCATTTGAGTTGTTTCTCCTTTGTGGCTACTATGAATAATGTTGCTATGAATATTTGTGTACAAGCTTTTGTGTGGAAATATATTTTCATTTCTCTTGGGTATATTACTAAAAGTGAAGTTGTTAGGTCATATGGTAACTCTAGAGTTCCTAGGTGCCACAAACAGTTAAGCTCTCAACTACTAAGCAAAGGTTGGTGGTTTCAATCCAGCCAGAGGTTCCTGGGAAGAAAGGCCTGGTGACCTACTTCCAAAAGATCACAGACACTGAAAACCCTTTGGAGCACAATTCTACTCAGAAATGCAAGAACTCTCAATGAGTTGAAATTAACTCCTCAGCAACTATTTTTCTTTGTTTTATGGTAACTCTATGTTTAATCTACTAAGGAACTACTAAACTGTTTTCTGCAATGGCTGCAATATTTTATAATCCCACCAGCAATGAAAGAGACTTCCAGTTCCTAAAAAAAACAGTAAAAATAAATTAGAAAGAAAAATTAAAGGTTAATCTCACTGATGAATACAAGTGCACATATTCTAAGCAAATTGTTAACAAAGCAAATCCAGCAATATAAAATTAATAATAAACACATGAGGGCCATGTTGAGTTCACATCAGAAACAAAAATAGGTTTAACATTAAAAAAAAAAAAGTTGCGAAAAAGTTGATTCCTATCATAGCAACCCTATAAGACAGAGTAGAACTGCTCTATAGGGTTTCCAAGGAGCAGCCGGTGGATTTGAACTGCTAGCCTATTGTTAGCAGCCAAATGCTTAACCACTGCACCACCAGAGCATTGTAAAAAAAACCCCATTGCCGCTGAGTAGATTTCGACTCAGTCATCCTACAGAACAGAATAGAACTGCCCCATAGAGTTACCAAGAAGTGCCTGGTGGATTCGAACTGCCAACCTTTTGGTTAACAGCTGTAGCCCTTAACCACTACGCCACCAGGGTTTCTAGGATAGTTTTTTCTTTTAATGTTTTATTTCTGTTGAGAATATACATAACAGAACATACAGCGAGCAATTCAAGAATTTCTACATGTGCAATTCAGTGACGTTGATTATGTTCTTTGAGTTGTGCAACCATTCTCACCCTTATTTTCTGAGTTTTTCCTCCCTCATTAACATAACTCACTGTTGCTCTAAGGATCTTATCTAATCTTTTGAGTTACTGTTGTCCATTTGATCCCAAATAGATAGACCTTAAAATACCACAGTGCTCAAGGCAGACATTCTTTACTAGTTAAGCTAAACTATTACTTGGTTTTAAGAAGACTTCAGAGGATATTTTTGGTTTTTGCTTTGAAGCTTATCTTAGGACAATAACTTTAGGGGTTCATCCAGCCTCCACGGCTCTAGAAATTCTGGATTCCATGAGAGGCTGAAATTCTAACCCGCATTTTTCCCCTTTTCGTCAGGATTCTTCTATAGAATCTTTGATCAAAGTGTACAGTAATGGTAGCCAGGAACCATCCAGCTCTGGTCTCATGGCAAAGGAGGCAGTTGTTCATGGAGACAATTAGCCACACATTCCATTTCCTCCTCCTATTCCTGACTCTCATTCCTCTGTTGTTGTAGGTGAATACATTAGGATAGTTATTCAGGTAATTTAGCACACTAACAGATTAAAGATGAAAAGCCATATGATTATAGCAATAAATACAGAAAAACTGTTTGCTAAAAGTCAATATCTCTTCTTGAAATATTTAGGAGATGCAATAAATGTAGGAGTTAAAGGTATAATAAATGCTATATGTGCTAAATATTATCGTCCTTATTACTAGTTGTAACAGTACTGATACTTCTAATAATAGTAACTGCTGCTGTTAGGTGCCGTAGAGTCAATTTCGACTCACAGCAACTCTATCTACAACAGAATGAAACACTGCCCGGTGCTACGCCATCCTCACAATCGTTGTTATACTTAAGTCCATTGTTGCAGCCAATGTGTCAGTCTATCTCATTGAGGGTCTTCCCCTTTTTCCATGACCCTCTACCAAGCATGATATCCCTCTCCAGGAACTGGGCCCTCTTGATTACATGCCCAAAATATATGAGATGAAGTCTCAACATCCTTCTTTTTTTTTTTTTTAATAATTTTTATTGTGCTTTAAGTGAAAGTTTACAAATCAAGTCAGTCTCTCACACAAAAACCCATATACACCTTACTACACACTCCCAGTTACTCTCCCCCTAATGAGACAGCCTGCTCTCTCCCTCCACTCTCTCTTTTCGTGTCCATTTCGCCAGCTTCTAACCCCTTCCACCCTCTCATCTCCCCTCCAGGCAGGAGATGCCAACGTAGTCTCAAGTGTCCACCTGATCCAAGAAGCTCACTCCTCACCAGCATCCCTCTTCAACACATTGTCCAGTCCAATCCATGTCTGAAGAGTTGGCTTCAGGAATGGTTCCTGTCCTGGGCCAACAGAAGGTCTGGGGGCCATAACCACCAGGGTCCTTCTAGTCTCAGTCAGACCATTAAGTCTGGTCTTATGAGAATTTGGGGTCTGCATCCCACTGCTCTCCTGCTCCCTCAGGGGTTCTCTGTTGTCTTCCCGGTCAGGGCAGTCATTGGTTGTAGCCAGGCAACATCTAGTTCTTCTGGACTCAGGATGATGTAGTCACTGGTTCATGTGGCCCTTTCCATCTCTTGGGCTCGTAATCACCTTGTGTCCTTGGTGTTGTTCATTCTCCTTTGATCCAGGTGGGTTGAGACCAATTGATGCATCTTAGATGGCTGCTTGCTAGCATTTAAGACGGCAGACGCCACTCTTCAAAGTGGGATGCAGAATGTTTTGTCAATAGATTTTATTATGCCAATTGACTTAGATGTCCCCTGAAACCATGGTCCCCAGACCCCTGCCCCTGCTACGCTGGCCTTCAAAGCATTCAGTTTATTCAGGAAACTTCTTTACTTTTGGTTTAGTCCAATTGTGCTGACCTCCCCTGTACTGTGTGCTGTCTTTCCCTTCACCTAAAGTAGTTCTTATCTACTATCTAATTAGTGAATACCCCTCTCCCACCCTCCCTCCCTCCCCCCTCTCATAACTACAAAAGAGTTCAACATTCTTGTTTCTAATGAGTATTCTGGCTGTACTTCTTCCAAGATGGATTTGTTAATTATTTTGGCAGTCCGTGGTATATTCAATATTCTTCTCCAGCACCATAATTTGAAGGCATCAATTCTTCTTTGGTCTTCTGTATTCATTGTCCAGCTTTTGCATGTATATGAGGTAACTGAAAACACCACGGCTTGGGTCAGGAGCACCTTAGTCTTCAAGGTGCTTTTTAATGTATATGTTTTTAGCTTTTATTGTGCTTTAAGTGAAAGGCTACAAGTCAAGTCAGTCTCTCGTACAAAAATTTATACACACCTTGCTACATACTCCTAATTGCTCTCCCCCTAATGAGATAGCACACTCCTTCCCTCCACTCTCTTTTTTCGCGTCCATTCGGCCAGCTTCTGTCCTCCTCTGCCCTCACATCTTCCCTCCAGACAGGAGATGCCAACATAGTCTCATGTGTGCTTTTTAATATTTTAAAGAGGTCTTGTGTAGCAGATTTACCCAATGCAACAAGTCACTTGATTTCTTGACTTCTACTTCCATGGGCATTGACTGGATCCAAATAAAATGAAATCTTTGACAGCCTCGATCTTTTCTCCATTTATCATGATGTTACTTATTGGTCCAGTTGTGAGGACTTTTGTTTTCTTTATGTTGAGGTGTAATCCACACTGAAGGCTGTGGTCTTTGGCCCTCATCGGTCAGTGCTTCAAGTTCTCTTCATTTTCAGCAAGCAAGGTTGTGTCATCTGCATATTGAAGTTTGTTCATAAGTCTTCCTCCAATCCTGATGCCCGGTTCTGCTTCGTGTAGTCCAGCTTCTAGGATTATTTGCTCAGCATGCAGATTGAGTAAGTACGGTGAAAGAATACAACCCTGACACACGCCTTTCTTGACTTTAAACCACATGGTATATCCCCCTGTTCTGTTCAAACGACTGCCTCCCAAGTACAAATTCCTCATGAGCACAATTAAGTGTTCTGGAATTCCCATTCTTTGCAATGTTATCCATAATTTGGTATGGTCCACACAGTTGAATGCCTTTGCATAGTCAATAAAACACAGGTAAACATCTTTCTGGTATTCTCTGATTTCAGTCATGATCCATCTGACATCAGAAATATCTCTTGTTCCACGTCTTCTTTATCTGGCTTGAATTTCTGGCAGTTCACTGTGGATGTACTGCTATAACTGCTTTTGAATGATCTTCAGCAAAATTTTACTTGTGTGTGGTAGTAATGATATTGTTTGATAATTCCACATTGTGTTGGATCACCTTTCTTTGGAATGGGCACAAATATGGATCTCTTCCAGTACGTCGGCCAGGTAGCTGTGTTCCAAATTTCTTGGCATAGACAAGTGAGCACTTCCAGCACTGCATCTAATTGTTGAAACATCTCATTTGGTGTTCTGTCAATTCCTGGAGCCTTGTTTTTTCTCCAGTGCCTTCAGTGCAGCTTGGACCTTTTCTTTCAGTATCATCAGTTCTCGATAGTATGTTACATCCTTAAATGGTTGAACTTTGATGAATTCTTTTTGGTATAGTGACTCTGTGTATTCCTCCCATCTTCTTTTGATACTTCCTGCGTCATTTAGTATTTTCCCTATAGAATCCTTCAATATTGCAACTTGAGGCTTGAATTTTTCTTCAGGTCTTGCAGCTTGAGAAATGCCAAGTATGTTCTTCCCTATTGGTTTTCTATCTCTAGGTCTTTGCACATGTCATTATAATACTTTATCGTCTCAAGACACCCTTTGAAATCTTCTGTTCAGCTGTTTTATTTCATCATTTCTTCTGTTCACTTTAGATAGTCTACATTCAAGAACAATTCTCATAGTCTCTTCCAACATCCGTTTTGGTCTTTTCTTTCTTTCCTGTCTTTTTAATGACTTCTTGCTTTCTTCATGCATAATGCCCTTGATGTCATTCTACAACTCACCTAGTCTTTGCTCATTACTGTTCAATGTGTAAAATCTATTCTTGAGATGGTCTCTAAATTCAGGTGGATATACTCAAGGTCATACTTGGCTCTCATGGACTTCCTCTGATTTTCTTCAGTTTCAGCTTGAACTTGCATATGAGCAATTGATGGTCTGTTCCACAGTCGGCCCCTGGCCTTGTTCTGACTGATGATACTGAGCTTTTCCAACATCTCTTTCCACAGATGTAGTCAATTTGATTTCTGTGTGCTCCATCTGGCGAGGTCCATGTGTACAGTCACCGTTTATGTTGCTGAAAAAAGGTATTTGCAAAATTCTGTCATTTGACCTCTGGCATTGCTTATGTCACAAAGGCCATATTTTCAAACTACAGATCCTTCTTTGTTTCCAACTCTCACATTCCAATCACCAATAATTATCAATGCATCCTGATTGCATGTTTGATCAATTTCAGACTGCAGAAGCTGACAAAAATCTTCAATTTCTTCACCTTTGGCCTTAGTGGTTGGTGCATAAATTTGGATAACAGTCATATTAACTGGTCTTCCTTGTAGGCGTATGGATATTATCCTATCACTGACAGCATTGTACTTCAGGGTAGATCTTGAAATGTTCTTTTTGACAATGAATGTGAAGACATTCCTCTTCAAGTTGTCCTTCCCAGCATAGTAGACTATATGATTGTCCCATTCAAAATGGCCAATACCAGTTCATTTCAGCTCACTAATGCCTAGGATATCGATGTATATGCGTTCCATTTCATTTTTGATGATTTCCAATTTTCCTAGATTCACACTTCGTACATTCCAGGTTCTGATTATTAACGGATGTTTGGAGCTGTTTCTTCTCATTTTGAGTCCCACCACATTAGCAGATGAATTCATGCCCCGAAAGCTTACTCCATCCTGGCTATTAAGGTCTACTCTACTTTGAGGAGGCACTTCTTCCTCAGTCATCTTTTGATTGCCTTCCAACCAGGGGGTGGTTCATCTTCGGCACTATATCAGACAATGTTCCCCTGCTATTCATAACGTTTTCGCTGGCTAATTCTTTTCAGAAGTAGACTGCCAGATCCTTCTTCCCAGTCTGTCTTAGTCTAGAAGCTCAGCTGAAGCCTGTCCTCAATGGGTGGCCCTGCTGGTATTTGAATACCGGTGGCATAGATTCCAGCATCACAGCAACACACAACCCCCACAGTACAACAATCTGACAGACATGTGGGGGAAAGACATGAATAGCCATTTTATTTAAAAAAAAAAAAGAAGAGGAAGAAACTTAATTGGCCTATAAACATCTTTTTACTGCTCAGTGACATTAATAATCAGGAAATGTAAATTAAAATAAAAATGGGATACTATACACGCCCACCGGATTATACAAAATTGAAACAGTTGATGATATGAAGTATTAATTAGTATGCAGTGCAAGGGAACTCTAGTTCACTGCTGGTGGGAATGTAAATTGGTACAGTTTGGAATAGAGTTAGGCATTTCTAGTGAAGTTGAAGATGCATATACCCTATGATCCAAAAATTCTCCTCCTGAATATATACTCTAAAGCATGAAAAAAATATTCTTTGATAGTTATGAGAGTGGGGAGGGAGTGAGGAAGAGGGGTATTCACTAATTACGTAGTAGACAAGAACCAAACCTGTTGCCAGCAGGTCAATTCCAACTCCTAGTGACCCTATAGAGCACAGTAGAACTGCTGCATAGGGTTTCCAAGGAGCAGATGGTAGATTCAAACTGCTGAACTCTTGGTTAGCTGCTAAGCTCTTGACCACTGTTATTTAACCAAACACTGATCCAGGTGTTGCTGTGAAGATATTTTTTAGATGTGTTAACATCTATAATTGGTTGGTTTTAATTAAGTAAAAGAGACTACCCTTGATAATGTGGGTAGGCCTCATCCAGTCAGTTGAAGGCGTTAAGAGTAAAAACTAAGGTATCCCAGAGTAGATGAAATACTGCCTCAAGAGTGTAGCAGTTCTGTTTCAAGACTGTAGCCTCAACTCCTGCCAAGTTTCCAGCCTGCCAGCCTGCCCTACAGATTTCAGACTTGCCAGTCCCCACAATGGTGTGAACCATTTCCTTAAAATAAATCACAGACACTCACATACACACACACCATTGGTTCTGTTTCTGGGGAGTACCCTGACTGATACAGGTTCAAGGTGGAAATCAATTGTACCTATATTGGGCAAAATTCATTTGCATTTCTGTGGATAATTATTATTTCAAATACTATGTTTTCTTGTAAAATAGCATATTCAATAGAAGGTCAAATGTTCCTATAGAATCAAATACCCCTTGGAGTGTCTGCTAGATAATGCCCAGCATTACACTTTTAAGGACACCCAGTAATTTCTTTAGCCCATTTCCAAGTCTTTGATAATTTTTCCTAACAACGGGTCCCTGATAGTTTTTTTTTTTGTAATGAAAAATAAATAGAAATTTAGTGCATTGCTGATAGTAAATGTAAACATTATTTTGTGGAAATTTTGTTTTGGATACATTCATCTATACACACAAGAATGTGGTATTGGGTTTGATGCAAAATGTTTTTGTTCACTGTGGGCTGTTATCAAAAAAACTTTGAAAGCCACTCATGTATTGACACATTGCACAGTTCAGCAGAGGGAAAAAACTGCGCATTTTGAGCTCTCCCCTTCAAAGTAGGCATCCACTCACATCCACTCAGTCATGCAGACTCAGAAAATGATCAGAGTGAATGGTAAAAAAGGCAGAGAAGCACCGTTCCCATTGTTCGTCTGTGTTATTTACTTAACACTGAGGTCTGCTGGCTGCCGGGAACGTCACGTGAATGCAGTTTTGGCGGAGTGGAAACCGCAGGCCGACCAGTCCCAGCAAGCGGAGCGTGGGCTTGCAGCTGGACTACACGCCGGCGGGGAATCCACCAAAAGCCCGAGGCCACAGAACTGCAGCACCAAGAGTCGCCGGTAGGCCCCGCTACGTGCGAACAGAGGAGCACTGCGCACGCGCAGACCAAGGCCACCGCCCGCGGTGCGAGAGGGCCAAAGGCGTCCTTCACCAGGCCCGGCTTCTCCTCCAGCCCTCCACCGGAGCACCGCATCGCCGAGTCACCTCCCAGCTCGTTTTCCCCGCCCCCTCCACGCCTGCGGGTCGCGACTGCGCGCGCAGAGCCTGAGCGGGTGCCGGCGGAAAAGGGAAGCGGCGGGTAAGAAGGGCTTGCGTCCCAGGCGCTCTGTGACGGGGTTGGGAACTTCCTCTTCGACTCTCTCAGGCTCTCGGTACCCCTGAAGGGGAGACTGAGAGCTGCCTCTGGAGCCCACTTCCTCCCCGCCTTTCTCCTGCCGCCTCAGGCCTTCTTTCCCTGCTAGTCTCAAAGTGTTTTCGCCTTCACCGAGGCTTCTCCTGGTCCGGACGATACCTGCCTCTCCTTTCCCCGCCCTCGCTGGGGAATCCGGAGGCCGCACCACTGGCCTGTCTGTCGTCTCTCCTGCTGTCTGACGATGCCAGCCGCGCCATTTCGATAGCGCTGGGATGTTTAACTGCTCCTAGTGTCGCAGCCCTGGTGGCGCAGTGGTTAAGAGCTCGGCTGCTAACTAAAAGGTCGGCAGTTTCAATCCACCAGCCACTCCTTGGAAACCCTGTGGAACAGTTCTGCTCTGCCCTATAGGGTCGCTATGAGTCGGAATCGACTGGACGACAACAGGTTTAGTGTCGGAGCAGCTTAGGGCTAGCGCTCCAGGTCCAGTCCCCAGTTCAAGTGCAAGGAGCCTCTTTCTTTTGACGCTCATCTCAGGATTCTTTAAAACATTTGCTGAAGCGCCTTCCAGATGCTTTCGGCACTGGGTTCACGGGCACTAGACACGTCTTCTTTACTTCCTATAGGTGTCCACACCATTTCTTAATAATCTGCCTTCGAAATCCCATGAGGCAGGCCCCTTACAGCCCTGTGCGATGTCCCAGAATTGGATTTTTTCCCTTTGGATATATGGGCCCGATGGAATGAGTACTGTACTGGCATTGGGATAGCGGCTACCGAGAAGCATCTTAGCAGACTAGAATTTCTGCTGAGTGTCTCCTACCAGAGTGGATAATCAGTAAACTCTTGTGGTAAAAAAAAAAAAAAAGTGGTAGGAGGCACTATTTTATTTTAGCCCAATGGCTATGCCTGGTGCCTTGAAGTTGGGGACAGATGAGGTACGCTGTAATTAAACAGTCACCACTGGGGTCCAAAATCGCTGACAGAAATCTAAAACACAAAAAAGCCTGACAGCTATGTCATGTTTAATAATATGTGCAGGTCAGATTTCTATGTAGTAACAAACTCTTTGCTTTTATGTGCCAGTTAAATGTAATATGTTGACATTCTGTAGATGTTGATAGGAAGTTTTGGCAGCTGCTTTGGAACCTCTCAATAAGTTAATTCCTAGATAGTCATGATAATCAGTTTAGTTATTTTAATTTTGATAAATTTGGAGTGTATAAACATAGCCATTTTTTTTCTAACATCAGCCCACGCCATTTCTGTCAGTCTTTCTATCAGTTGTCCTTATGCCTAAACTATAAAACCTTAGTCATCTTAGATTCCTCTTGTGCTTCATCTCCATATCTCTTCTATTAACGAATCTCGTGGTTTCTTTATTCAAAAGATAACTTGGATTTGTCTTTTTGATTCTCATTACTGAAGCTGTAAGGCTGTTTTCTAGGACTTTATTTCTTCTTAGCTCATTTCCCTGAAGGCCCATATAACAGTTCTGAAACATGGCTATTGTCATATTTATTTGTCCTGAACCTGTAAAGTCTCACGTCCAAATTTCTGTGCTTGAATTTTAAGGACCTTTCTGTATAACCTTGCCTAATAATTCCTAGCAGTGTGATATGGTGAAAACAAACAAACCTGATTTAAAGTAAGAAGACCTGGATTCAAATACTGAGAGGAGCATTATAGTAACATTGTATCCTTGGAGAAACTTCAGCTTCCTTATCTCTCATTTATGATAATATCTTTTCTTCCTGCCTCTTAATTATTGTGAGAATTACAACGAACATAATATATGGAAAAGCTAACAGCTTAAAAAAACAACGTAAGCTGTTACTGTAATTTCTTATTGTATTCATTCATTTTACAAACCTTTGAAGACCTAATGTATGTTAGGTATGGGTGCTACAGATATAAAAGATAGTCCCTGTCATCAAGAGCCTTGCCTTTCAAGGAGTTTCAGATTGTGTGTGTGTGTATGTATGCATGTGCACATATGTGAGTGTATGGGTAGCAGGTGGGATGGGAGGGTATCTGACAAGGTAGAGTGTGATGTGGGCTGTACTGTAGGTACTATAGGTAAGCATAGGAAGAGCACCAAACCCACAGGAGAGAATGACAGGAAAGCATTCCTAGAGGAAGTTATATTTGAATAGCCTTAAATTATAATGCAGATCCAGATGGAAAAGGTGAGGAAGGGCAGGATGAAAGAGGCACTTTTAGAGAACTGCAAATTATTAAGCATTTGCTGGAGTGTTAAGTTTAAAGATGAATATAGGAGATGGAACGGGATAGGTAGTTACGGGTGAGATTTGAAGGGCTTTGTGTGCTTACAGAAGCCATTGGAAGATTTTAAGCAGACAGTTGGACTGATCATAGTACCTTTTTTTTTTGGCATGCCTACTTTATTTTTTTGCAACCATCACCACTGTTTATTTCCAAAACTTTTTCATCACCCCAAAGAGAAACTCTGTACCCATTAAGCAGTAACTCTCCCAAGCTCCTGGTAAATACTAACCTACATTCTATTTCTATGCATTTCCCTATTGTGGATATTTCATTTCATATATATGGGATTATACAATATTTGTCCTTTTATATCTGGCTTATATCACTTAGTGTTCTCAGGGTTCATCCATGTTGTAGCATGTATCAGAACTTCATTTCTTTTTATAGCTGAATAATATTTCATTGTGTGTATGTACCACATTTAGTTTATCCATTCGTCTGTTAGTGGACATTTGGGTTGTTTCCAACTTTTGGCTATTGTGAATAATGCTGCAGTATACAAGTATCTGTTTGAGTCACTATTTTCAATTCTTTTGGGTATATACCTACACAACTGCTTTTTAAAAGTTCATTCTGACTGTGATGTATGCTTCCCTACTGCAATGTACAAAACCTTTTATCTGCCTTTATGTCTTTTCTCATTTTCTTTATTGTACCCAGAAGGGCTTATGTCCTCTTCTCATACCTCAATACTATTAACCCTTCAGTGCCCACTCAGGTCCCATTTTTTTCTGTGATGTTTTCCCCAATTATTTTAGCCCTCACTGTTTATTCCCTTCTCTGAAACCTTATTAGAAATAGTGCCACACAGTTTAGACCTTGTTTGTTTCATGGTGTTTTATGTCCCTAAGTAGATAGTAAATTCCCTTGAGGGTAGGGAATGTTTCATATGTGTATGAGTGGAAGACATGTTAAACACGAAAATATGTTGCTTGCTGTCTTTGTTTTCTTTTTTCAGGGTGGGGCAGATTATGGGCAACAGTTCTTTTAATTAATACACCATCATCATGGCTAATGAGGGCTTTCGCAAGGCTGGTGATAGTCCTTTTACATCAGATAAACATGCCCAATTCCTCATGGCCCAGATCAATAAAATGCGGAATGGACAGCATTTCTGTGATGTGCAGCTGCAAGTTGGGAAGGAAACTTTTAAAGTTCATCGGCTGGTTTTGGCTGCCAGTAGTCCCTACTTTGCAGCTTTGTTCACTGGAGGAATGAAAGAGTCCTCAAAAGATGTTGTACAGATCCTAGGAATTGAAGCTAGAATCTTTCGTGTACTTCTAGATTTCATTTACACAGGTATGTTAAGTGAGCCTGTTGCTTTGAATGAAGAATGATGCAATCGCTCATGCACTGCTGTTGGAATATAAATTGATCTAATTTATGTGGAAGGGGACAGTGGTGGTTCAGGGGTAGAATTCTCTCCTTCCATGTTGGAGACCCAGTTTGTTTCCCAGCCAGTGCACCTCATGTACAACCACTACCCATCTCTCAGTGGAGGTTTGCATGTGGCTATGATGCTGAACAGCTTTCAGTGGAGCTTCCAGACTAAGACAGACTAGGAAGAAAGACCTGGCGATCTACTTCCAAAAATCAGCCATTGAAAACCCCCATGGATCATAAAGGTCCAATCTACAACCGATCGTGGGGATGACACAGGACTAGGCAGTGTTCCTTTCCTTTATGCATGAATTAATTAGAGACATAGGTAAATATTTATGTACCAGGATGTTTATTGTAACATTATTTATCATAGTGTATAATATATATATATTTTTATAATATAATCAGGTTTAATATATAATCGAACACAATAATTGTCTCCACAGTAGGTTATGATACACACACACATGCACGTAGATATATATATATGATGAGATATTAGGGGTGGGTATTGGAAACTCTATGGGGCAGTTCTACTGTGTCCTATAGGGCCACTATGAGTCAGAATCGACTCGACTGCACTGGGTTTTGAGTATCATTTAGATCTTGCAAAAGATTTGAAGTATATTCTCTCGTGAAGAATGTTTATAATAAATGAAAAAATCAGAATGTAAATATCCCTGTTTTGTAAAAAAAACGAAAGTCATTTGTGTGTATATGTGTATGGGAAAGAAACTGGAATGTTGACAACGTTTTTCTGTAGGCGATAGACTTACGGAAGGTTCTTGTTTCTTCCCTCTTTTTCTGTTTTTTTCCCCAAAAATGTTTATAATCAGCATGTTTTAATGAAAACTTTTATTTTTAAAATGTTTTGGAGAGTTTTAATGACATTAGAAATGCACACAAAAACTATATATAAATTATAAGCCTCATATGCAATATAGATACATGTGGAAAAAAGATTTGAAAGAAGTACACTAAAGTGTTAATACTGTGTATCTTTGTGTATGGATAAATGTGTGATTTTCATTTTTATATTTTTCTGCCTAAAATTTTTTTTTCTACAGTGAGTATGTATTACTCTTATAGCCAGAAAAAAACGTTTGAAAACAAGACTTTATTTGGTCTAATTTTGAGAATACACCATGCTCTCCTTAAGGGGCTGCTTGATGGGAGATAATTACATAGCCTTATAAAGCATTGTTTTTTAAGGAAATGGTATTTAAACCTGGAAAATGACAAAAGGTGATTTCTTTTCTTTATGCTTTTACATATTCCCTTTTGGAAAATTTCGGAAAACTGGTAACTCTTAATTTGGGGATTATAGAAATGATAGATTTGGGTATAGAACTGATGGTCTTTTATATACTGAAAGCAGTGCAGCTCTTTGTATTAGCTTATGTATAGACTAACCCCCAACCTTATTTTTCAAAATGACTTGTTGAGCTGATTGAACTGCTTCATAACTGCCTCTGCTTCTCTTATTTGCAAATATAAATTAATACAAATTAATCCATGGAGTGTTGAACTACATAAAAACAGAAGAAATACCATAAGGTTTCTGTTCTGCCTCCGTTATCTGATAGTAGCAACAAGAGATATTTAGTGAAGGAGAATGTTCATAGCATCATCACCACATTACTGGTGATCAAATCTATGAAAGAAATACAAGGTGGTAAAACCTAGAGAAATAAAAGCTACTGAGCATATCTGGAGGAAAATAACATGGTAGAGAATAGATGTTTAAGGCTAAACTTGTTGTAACAGTGAAGAACAGCTTTTGGCTGGTATTTATTTATTTTTCCACAAAAATGAACCTCTAGTAGGCATTCCAAGGCTGGTATGGTGGCTTCATATCATTAATCAGTTGCTATCAAGTTGATCCCGACTCATGGCAACCCCGTGTGTGTCACAGTAGAGCTGCGCTCCACAGGGTTTTCAATGGCTGATTTTTTTGGAAGTAGATTGCTAGAGTTTTCCTGGGTGAGCTAGAACCTCCAGCCTTTGGGTTAGCAGCCCAACATATTAATTGTTTGCACCACTTAGTGTCCCAGGATTCTTCCAACATTTTGCTCTACCGTCTATGACTTATAGCTTCTAATCTTAAGATCACTGAGGCCCAGCCAGTGGAATGAGAAAGGGGGAAAGGCAAAAAGGCCCGCCAGCTGAGCCTATCATCTTTTTAAGCTTTTCTGGTAGGCCTACCCAACAACTACTACTCATATCCCTATTGTCCAAACTCAATCAAAAGTTCACCTCTACAAGAGAGGCTGAGAAATGGAATTTTCAGCAGGGCACAGTTGCCACTTACAACAAAATCAAAGTCTGTAAGAATGAAAGGAGAATGAATATTGAGTATTTTTTGAACAGGGAACTTTGTAGTCTTTGGCACAATTAATTCTTTAAAAACACGTTCTTTGATTTTCATTGTAAATAGCGTTTACTTTTTGGAGGTGGGGGAGGAGACAAAGCCTCTTCTATTTATCTCTCGTTTGGACTTGTCTAAATTTTTTTAAGAAGCCCTGGTGGTGCAGTGATTAAGCACTCGGCTGCTTACTGAAAGAGTGGTGGTTCCATCCCACTCAGCGACTCTTCTGGAGAAAGACCTGGCAATCTGCTTCTGTAAAGATTACAGCCAAGAAAACCCTATGGGGGCAGTTCTGCTCTGTGACATGGGGTCACTCTGAGTAGGAATAAATGTGATGGCACCCAGCAACAAACAACAACATACATTGTATTTGTTATTAATCATTCATAATTCTAACAGGTCTTAACATATATTTCTTACCTTAGGTTTTTATATGCTTTGAATGAAATGACCTGGTTTTGAGATCTAGCTCTGCCACTAATTAGCTGTGTGATACGAGGCATATCATTTAACTTTAGTCAATCATTCATTCTTTAAACAAGTACTTATTGAATGCTTTCTTTGAGCTAGGCACTGGGATATGACATAAACAAGACAGAGATGGCCTCTGCCTTCATAGGGCTTTATGGGTATTGCAGATTAGGTACTTATAGCTTGTGTGAGCCTCATTTCTTTCATTTATAAACTAGGGAATAGTGGCACTTCATAATTCATATAAGAGTTAAATGAGATAACCTTTTTTAATAAATGTAAAAGTGCTTTGTAAACTGTCAAGCCCTATTGAGGTATAGGGCGTTCTTTTTATTACTCTCAAGAAATAAATACTCCTTTGGCAATATCAATTAGCAGTCAGTCAGCTTCATTATTTAAAAACCCATGATCTTCAAATTTGTGGGCAATTCTCATTTCATTCAAGTAAATCATCTCAGTATAAGATTGAATGGAGAGTTTATCCTTACTAAGAGAATTGTAGTTTTTTTTTTTTTTCTCGTAAGTATAATTGGCTATTTGATGTCCTCCCAAAGTCATTATATGAATATATGAAAGTAAAGCCCTTTGGAAGGAGCCCTGATGGTTCAACAATTAAGTGCCCTGCTGCTAACTGAAAGTAACCTAGCCAGTTGCTCCACGGGAGAAAGACCTGGTGATCTCCTCCCTTAAAGATTACAGTCCAGAAAACACTATGGGGCAGTTCCACTCTGTCTAGTGGGGTCACTATGAGTCAGAACCGATGGTACCCAACAACAAACCCTTTGGAAAGAAAGCAGCATATGTAGTTACTTAAATGTTAAGTATTTAATAACTTTCTCATGTTTTATAGACTCTTGATTATACATTAACATTTGTATGGTACTTTTTAATAATTGAAGATAGGGACCATGTCTTACTCTCCCCAGATCCTCAGTAAATGTTTGTTAGATATGCATATAAAACCCAAACCCACTGCCATCGAGTTGATTCCAACTCACAGCGACTCTATGTTAAAAGCATGGACTTTGATATTAATTCCTACGCTGCAACTTGCTTAACAGTTTCTTGGGGACAAGTTACTTAAACTTTCTGATTCTGTCTCCTTAGTACAAAAATAAGAATAATAATAGTATCTGCCTTATGGGATTGTAGTGAAGGTTAAATGAGTGTATAAAGCAATTAATAATATGTCTGTTTCACTGTAAGTGTTTCATAAATGTTAGGTATCGTTATCATTAAGTTGGTGCACTCTCCACAAATCCTTTTTTGCCTTTTTATTTAGCAGATATTAAGCTATCAGTGGAATCAAGTATAATGCTTTCTGAATATGCTAAGCCAAATATTCGTTTTTATTTTAATGGCTATTTTGTTTCCCTATTTCCCTAGGTATAGTGAATATAGGTGTGAATAATGTCCAGGAGTTGATTGTTGCAGCAGACATGCTGCAGTTGACTGAAGTTGTTAATCTTTGCTGTGAATTTCTGAAAGGACAAATTGATCCACTGAACTGCATTGGGATCTTTCAGTTCTCTGAGCAAATTGCCTGCCATGATCTTTTGGAATTCACAGAAAACTATATTCATGTCCATTTCTTGGAGGTTCATAGCGGGGAAGAGTTCCTGGCACTTACAAAAGATCAGCTGGTCAAAATATTGCGAAGTGAAGAGCTTAGCATTGAGGATGAATACCAGGTCTTCTTAGCTGCAATGCAATGGATTCTGAAAGATCTGGGAAAGAGAAGAAAACATGTGGTAGAAGTGCTGGACCCGATTCGATTCCCTTTATTACCTCCTCAGAGGCTTTTAAAGTATATAGAAGGTAACTTTTTTGCTATATATCAAATTAGTTGATTAATTATCCAATACATTTTTTTCTTGGTTTCAAATGTGATAATTTTCCTTTTTCAATTCAATAACAGACATTTAGTAAATGATTATTGTAGGTAGGATATGACTTGTGTTTTGTGGGTGGACAGTAGTTTTTCAGTATGTCTACCGATTATTTTAATCAAATCCTTACATGCCTTTCTTGAGATAAATAGTAAGGGATATTAGTGTTATAAATAAAATTACTGACAGTAGCATACCGCTACTACTGTTCATAGTACTAATTATTTAAATAAAAGATTTCCTCTCCCATTCTGAAAAATTCAGCAAACCCTAACTTTTGAGGAAAATGCGTATGATATAAACAAAAACAAAACTCAATAAATCCTTTAAGTCCTCTCGTTAAAATGATTAAAATGGATTTTGTATTGATATCATAGCTTCCAAGTAGCCTTTGAATTATCTTTAGATTCTAAACTTTTTTCTGAGAATACTTTTCACAATAGTATAAAATAGTTTTATCTTTATATTTAAAAAATTAAATTAAAAAAAACAAACAACTTTAGACATGGTTTTAAGATTTAAAGCTTTAACTCTTGACATGTACTGAAGCATTATGATATGACTGAACTACAAATGATCTTACTACTGTTAAATATACTATTAAGCATTAGAGGTATAATTCTGTGAAAGAATTATTTTTAAGAGTGAGTTGCCAGTTTTTCTCTATTCTTAATAGTGTTAATAGAATTTTGTAGCTTTTTCTGGGTGATACGTTGTATTAATGCATATATTTAAATAATAAAACAAAGAGAGAGAAATTATCCAGACACGCTTTTACATGAGTCATGTGAGAATTTAGGTGTGGGACAAAGGTTTTCATGGTTGAGTTGACTTTTCCCAAGTGTAGCAGATACAGAGTGATAAAGTTAAGTTCCTCTGCTGGGAGCAAGAGGGCATGTTTTCCTGCAGCTTTTTAATATTATAATATTCAAATCTTGCACTGGTTATTCAGCATGCCCAATAGTTATCACCTAAAGGTATTTAACTGGAATAAAAACTGCAGTGAATTGAGGAAGAAGTCAATTGAGGATTTTAAGAGGCAGCTTTAATTGAAACTTTTTCTTTCTTGATTATATTGGAGAAAAGATGGGCAGTTTATGTAGAAAAATAACAAGACTTTAACCACAAAATTCAAAGAAGGAGCAAAAGGCTTAACTGAAGTGGTTAAATTATTATATGAAATGTCTTTTTTCCCTAGCGTGTGTGTGTATATAGATAAATATTTATTGTGATTTTGGAGAAAATTTACATAGCAAATTCGGTTCTCATTTCATAATTTCCATACATACTATTCAGTGACGTTGAATACACCTTTCACAATGTGTCAGCATTCTCATCTCCATTCTGGTTGTTGTGTTTCCATTAATCCAGTTTCCTTGTCCCCCTTACCTTCTCATCTTTGGTGTGGGTTAAATGTTGACTGTTAGGTCTCATTTAGATAATAGTTTAGAAGAGCACAGTACTCACGAGTGATATTATTTATTTTATGAGCCACTCTGTCTTTTGGCTGATAGGTGAACCCTGGGAGTGGTTTGAGATTCAAATTTAAAGGGTATCCCAGGGTGATAGACTTGGGTATTCCTGTAGTCTCTACTGGTTCAGTAAGTCAGGCCTTTTTTTAGGAATTTGAGTTTTGTTCTACATTTTTCTCCTATCTGGGAGTATCTATTATGTCTCTGGTTGGAACGGTCTGTACTGGTAGCTGGGCTCTATCTAGTTCTTCTGGTCTCAAGGTAGGTAAGGCATGGTTTGTGTAGATTATTAGTCCTGTAGACTAGTTTCTTCTTTGAGTCTTTGGTTTCCTTCTTTCTCTTTTGCTTCAGATGCATAGAGTCCCATAGTTGTATCTTATGTGGCTGCTCACAAGCTTTTAAGACCCTAGACACTACTCACCAAACTAAGATGTAGAACATCATCTTTCTGAGCTCTGTTACACCAGTTGACTGAGTTGCTCCCTGAGACTATGGCCCTAAATCCTCAAACTCAGTAATCCAGTCCTGTGAGGTGTTTGGTTATGTAGTGTATATATTTTCTGTTTACCACTGGAGTAACTCAGTTAATTTAATATTATGAGATACATGATACCATATTTATTTCCTGCATTTTAGAGAGTTACTTAATTTTTATAAAAATGGTACATGCTTATTATAAAGAGGTAATCCAGAAGTAAAAAGAAAGAAAACAACAAATCACCCGAAGTCTGCCACCCAGAAACAAGCCGTTTTAATTGCATTTAGTAAACATCATTCTATGAAGCATTGGTGGTTCAGTGGTAAAACTCTCAATTCCCACGCAGGAGACCTGGGTTTGATTCCTGGTCAGTGCACCTTATACACAGCCGCCACCCATCTGTCAGTGGAGACTTGTATGTGGCTGTCATATTGAACAGGTTTCAATGGAGCTTCCAGACTAAAACAGACAAAAAGCCCTGGTACTCTGTTTCCAAAAATCAGCAATAAAAACCCTATGTATTACAATGGTCCAGTCTGCAACCAATCATGGGATGGCACAGGACTGGGCAGCATTTTGTCCCATTGTATCTGGGGTTGCCATGAGTCTGGGGTGACTTGATGGCAGCTAACAACAACAAACATCGTTCTAGATATCTCTTTGTAGGAGGATGGGTGATGGGTGGATGAATGGATGGATAGACAGGAAAAAAATCATTTTATAAGAATAAGAATCATTGTATATATACGGATTTTAATACAGAAATTCATTTAAATTGCACTAAAAGTTAACAAAAGAAGAAACTGAAGTAATAACTAATTTTAGATAGATGTTTTTTCATTCTAAGGACTAGTCATCTAAAAGATTCTTCTAGAGTTAAGGACAAGATAAAAATCATTAAGAGATGAAATCATAGTTTCGTTTTAATTGTTTCCATTTCAAATAGTATTGGCTCTCTTAAGAAAAATAAGGTGATTACCATGTTATTTTTCTTTTCACCTCCCCTGTCAAGGTTTATAGCCTTTATGCTTTGTTTTGTGATCATTATTCCCTGGTTCTGAGTTTTTAGCTCCGTATTTAAATGGATTGATGCTCTCTACCAGTCCTTTAACCATGGTTTTCTTATCATGAAATCTTTTTTTTTTTATTTGTGGCTGGATTTCATCATCAAGTACTTTCTTCAAGGAAGGTTCATAATTACTGTATTTCCTGAATTCTTTCATATTTGAGAATTTCTTCCTGTTGCCTTTTTACTTTAATAGCAGTTTCAGTGGGCGTAATATTATGATTATACTGCCTCTGTATACCCCACCCAAACTTTGTAAGGCATGGTTCTTTTTTTTTTTAATGACTTGCTTTTTCTGGTTGGATACCTAAAGAATTCTTTTTCATTATTTGTGATTTGTGTTGAAATTTGTCACCCTTTGTTGTTGTTGTTAGGTGCCATTGAGTTGGTTCCGACACATAGTGACCCCGTGCACAACAGAACAAACCACTGCCCGGTCCTGCGCCATCCTCACAATTGTTAGCTTAAGCTCATTGCTGCAGCCACTGTGTCAGTCCACCTCGTTGAGGGTCTTCCTCTTTTCTGCTAGCCCTGTACTTGTGCCAAGCATGATGTCCTTCTCTAGGGACTGATCCCTCCTGATAACATGTCCAAAGTATGTAAGACGCAGTGTCACCGTCCTTGCTTCTAAGGAGTGTTCTGGCTGTACTTCTTCCAAGACAGATTTGTTTGTTCTTTTGGCAGTCTGGGGTATATTCAATATTCTTTGCCAACATCACAATTCAAAGGTATCATTTCTTCTTCGGTCTTCCTTATTCACTGTCCAGCTTTTACATGCATATGATGTGATTGAAAACACCATGGATGAGTCATGGCTGTTGATTGTGGATCCAAGTAAAATGAAATCCTTGACAACTTCAGTCTTTTCTCCGTTTATCATGATGTTGCTTATTGGTCCAGTTGTGAGGATTTTTGTTTTCCTTATGTTGAGGTGCAATCCATACTGAAGGCTGTGGTCTTTGATCTTCATTAGTAAGCGCTTCAAGTCCTCTTCACTTTCAGCAAGAAAGCTTGTATCATCTGCATAACGCAGGTTGTTAATGAGTCTTCCTCCAATCCTGATGCCCCATTCTTCTTCGTACAGTCCAGCGTCTCGGATTATTTGTTCAGCATACAGATCAAATAGGTATGGTGAAAGGATACAACCCTGACGCACATCTTTCCTGACTTTAAACCAGTCAGTATCCCCTTGTTCTGTCCGAACAACTGCCTCTTGATCTATGTAAAGGTTCCTCATGAGCACAATTTGTCAGGCTGTACCATATATGCTTTCCTTCTGAAGTTTGAGTTTTTCTTTCCTTTTGGGAAATTTATCCTGCATTAAATTTCTGAATACTTCTAATGCTGTGTTAGTCTTTAGTCTTTTTATTGGATCGTCTTTGTTTTTCATATTTATCATTTTCTAATGTTACAATATTTTGTGTTTTTGCTCTGTATTTGTTGTATTTGAAAACAGTTGTTTTCTCAAGTCTTTCTTCTAAATTGTTAATTTGAATTTCAGTCAGATCTGTTGTGTTTCTGGTTGTTTCTAATTTATGTATTAAATCTGCAAAGCTGTGGTTTTAGTTCTTACACTCTGTCCTTGCCAATGTAGTTTCCTTTTCATCTCATCCTGTCTTTGAGCTCTCGTTTCATAGGATTTATATTCTTAAGTAATTCTATTGTGGGAAGCACTTATGGGGAGGAGCCTGTTTCTGTTTTGGTTATATTTTCTTCCAGACTGATTTCTGTCTCTTTTTTTTCCTGGGATGTATTTTAATAGATGTAATGCTATTTCTTAATACCTTGTTCATGATTAACATGGACAACTCTGTTCAGACCTGTTTGCTCTGACAATATAAGAGCTAATTCTCCCTGACACCCGTCCTACCTTAGTGCAACTACTAACTATATTAGTGTAACTCCAGTTTAAAATTTGAGGTCTGTGTGCTGCCTTCTCACTATTTTTCTCTAGTCTGAGGCATGAGGCTGGTGGAATAATAGACTTCTACTAGGGCTGAGGTCTTTGTTTGGGGACCTGGACTCTGGTCTCTCTCTTCTCACATCCTGTAACTGGTCTTATATCATGGTTTACTTACCCCAGCAAGGGATATATCCCACTAGGTGGGCTTTGGCTAACTGTGCTCTGTTAAATGGCAACCCGTGGTATTTCTCTTTTCTGTAACTGAGGTTATTTAAGGTCGTTTTTTAAAAAAATAATATTGTATTTTCTTTTTGGTGAAAGTTCACACAGTGAATTAGATTCCCATTTGAGAATTTCTGTACAAATTGTTCAGTGACATTAGTTACATTTTTTACAGTGTGTCAGCATTGTCTTTAATTGTATTCTGGTTGTTCTATTTCTAGTGCTCTGCTTTTCCTGCCCTCCCGCCCCCCCATCTTCTCACCTTTGCTTTAGAGTGATTGTTGTCCTTTTAGTTTTGTATAGATGGTTTTTTTGCTGGAGCACCGTACTCATGGGTATTAGCCTTTATTTTGTGTGCCAATTTGTTATTTTCGCTAAAAGGTAACCTCGGGAGAGTTTCGGTTCAAGGTTTAAAGAGTATCTCAGGGCAGTAGTCTCAGGGAGTCCTCTAGTCTCAACTGGTCCAGTAGGTCTGGACTTTTTAAGAATTTGAGTTCTGTTCCACATTTTTCTCTCATTCTATAAGGGTCTGTTTATTTTGGCCCTGATCAGAATGGTCGATAGTGGGCACCATCTAGTTCTTCTGGTCTCAGGGTAGATGAGGTAGTGGCTTGTGTAGGCTATTAACCCTGTAGACTAGTTTCTTCTCTAAGGCTTTTGTTTCCTTCTTTCTCTTGCTCCTGATGAGTAGAGATCAATAGTTGTATCTTAGATGGCTGCTTGCAAACTTTTAAGACCCCAGATGCTACTCACCTCACTGGGATGTAGAACATGAACTTTGGTGCTAATTGACTGAGCTGTCCCATGAGACTAAGGTCCTAAGTAAGGGCTTTTTCTTTTAATGGTTTTGTCCATGACTTTTCTCAGTGCTGCTTCTCACCTACTCATTCTACCTCTCTCCAAATTGTTAGTTATTAGTGAGGATCCTCAAGATTTTGTTAGTTGACCTTCTTAATATTGCTTCTGAGGTATGGCGACAAGTCTAGGAGACAGTCCCTTACTAGCATATATGGAACCTTTGTGCAAATTAGAAAATAGTGCCTCCCTACCCCTGGCAGTGTACAGGCCCAGTAGCTTGGCAAATGGAAATAAGTTTAATTTTCATCCTCAGCTAGGCACCCTTGAGCAGGGTACACCTTACCCAGTCATACTCAAGGCCCTTTTCGGAGATGATCCTCATCCTACCAGAATCTTTTGTATTTTGTTTTGTCTATCAGTTTTAAAAGCTTATGACATAATTGTATATCCTTTATGGTATTAGGTTGTAGCTATTAAATTTTTGGTTATTTTATTTTTTTAGCTAATTGTAACCCTGTTTCACTTTGTCATCTTTTTTGGGGGGAAGGGGGGAATGTTACCAAATTTTACTTTATTTATTTATTTTTAATTGTGCTTGAGATGAAGGTTTACAGAGCAAATTAGTTTCTCATTAAATAGTTAATACATGTGCTACTCTGTGACATTGGTTGCCTACCCCATGACGTGTCAACACTCTCCCCTTCTCGACCTTGGGTTCCCCATTATCAGCTTTCCTGTCCCTTCCAGCCTTCTTATCCTTGCCCCTGGGTTGGTATGTCACTTTGCCATCTTTATTTAGAAATGCTTGTATATGTGTTTTCAACTTGAATATCGTGAAGCATGTTTTTAAAAACAGTCTTCTTTAAAAATTTTTTTTACTGTGTTAAGTGTACATACAACAAAATGTTTACCATTTCAACATTTTTTAAATGTACAATTCAATGACATTAATTACATTCATCATGTTGTACAATGATCACCACTATCCATTTCCAAATTTTTCCATCACCCTTAATAAAAACAGTCTTTGATAGATTTAAGGAAAGTATATTCTTCAGTAGCAATAAGAAAAATAGTATTCAGTACTATAGGAAACAAACACATCATTGTTTTATGATGAGTTTTTGTTTCTTGATTGTTAGATATGTCTCACCTTTATAGAAACATTGTCTTTTCAATATCATTTAAAAATTGTCAAAAATATTGTGTTTTAAACATTGCTTAGGTGTATCTGATTTTAATCTTCGTGTTGCATTGCAAACACTTTTGAAAGAGTACTGTGAAGTGTGCAAATCTTCCAAAGAGAACAAGTTTTATAGCTTTCTGCAGACATCTAAGGTTCGACCTCGGAAGAAAGCAAGAAAGTACCTGTATGCAGTAGGTGAGAGTCTTTTAAAAAGTAATAGAAATTATCTTTATATTCAAGATCAAAGCCTTTTTTAATATTTTGTTATTACTATACATGGCAGAATATGCAAATGTGTCAAATAGGCATATTTAATCTCATGTGCAGACTACAGATTTATAAATTGTGTTTATATATTATGGTGAACACATATAAAAATAAATAACTACTTATCTGACATCATTTTGTGACTTAAATCTCTGGGTCTTAGATTACTCAGTTATTATCTAACAGCTGACTAAAGACACAGTGCTTTAAAAGTTAAAAATTTGAATTCTAGTGAAAAATAAAGGTAAACAAATTCCAAATTTTTGAATATATATGGCAGCTCTGAGGAAACCCTGGTGGCATAGTGGTTAAGAGCTACTATGGCTGTTAACCAAAAGGCCAGCAGTTTAAATCTACCAGGTGCTCCTTGGAAACCCTGTGGGGTAGTTCCACTCTGTCCCTCAGAGTCACTATGAGTTGGAATCGACTCGATGGCAGCAAGTTTGGTTCGGTTTGGCAGCTCTAAAGTATTTATTTCTTACTTTTAAGTATTTATACTGAATGTTTACATATTACTAGCATTTCCCATGTTTAGCAGTAAAGGATTTGCTTTGTACCTCCTTTTCTTCCTTTGTTCAGGTGGATATACTCGATTGCAGGGGGGTCGCTGGAATGATAGCAGAGCCCTCAGCTGTGTAGAACGTTTTGACACGTTTAGCCAGTATTGGACCACTGTGTCTTCACTTCATCAGGCTCGATGTGGGCTGGGAGTAGCAGTCCTGGGAGGGATGGTCTACGCTATTGGAGGTAATAATAAAATAATAATAAAAATGCTTATTTCCATTATTCATCTTCTCAGGGACTTCCAATACACTTGACAGTGGAATCATTTAGTGTTTCAGTATTTAGCTCTGTAGTGTCTGCTGATTGATTCTTGTCTGCCCAGGTGGTTGTGATCATGTAAACCACAAAAACCATTTTTAAACTTTTTTTTTTTAATATGGCATATATTTTTTACTCAATAAATGTAACTGTTATTGATTGTATTAATTTATAATGTTAGTTTTAAATTTTTAGATGTGAATTATGATACATTAATACATATAGAAAAGTACATAAGTACATCTACAGCTTGATAAATAATTGAAGAAACTTTTAGGATAACCATTTCCCTTTGTTGCTTTATACTTTTTACTATCTATGTTGGCCCTCCTAAGCAATATCTTTAAGTTTGCCTATTTTTGAGCTCTTTATCTAAATGGATTGTATAACCATTCTTGCTGTTTTACCTAACATTATATTTCTGAGACTTATTCATGTTGTGTCTCTCATGTAGTCACTGCTATACAGTTTCCCATTGTATACCAAGGACTATACCAAAAGTTATTAATTTGGTATATTATTGGGAGACATTTGGAATGTTTCCAGTTTTTTACCATTAAGAACAATAGTGCTGTCAGAAATCCTTGTATGTATAAACAAGTTCCCTGTGTACGAGTTTTTTTATGGTGTATACCTAGGAGTGGA
This sequence comes from Elephas maximus indicus, assembly GCF_024166365.1. NCBI lineage: Eukaryota > Metazoa > Chordata > Mammalia > Proboscidea > Elephantidae > Elephas > Elephas maximus. The sequence continues at coordinate 88,219,538 of NC_064821.1, read as the reverse complement.
ATGCTGGGTCATAATGTATTCAGATCTTCGATTTTACTAGAAAAGTCCAAACTATTTTCTAAAGTGATCACATCATTTTATACTTCACCCACATTTTCGCTAACTTTTGGTATTGTCAGACTTGAAAATTTTTGTTTCTTGTTGGATGTAGTGATATCTCATTGTGGTTTTAATTGCACTTGCCTGATAAGTAATGACATTAAGCACTTTTTCATTGTTTTTTAGCCATTTGATTTCTTCTTCGAAGACATGACTTTTCAGATCTTTGGCCCGCTAAAAAAAATTGTGTTATTGATTTGTAGATGTGTTGAGGGTCCCCAAGGATACCCCCAGTTTGGTGATTTGCTAGAAAGACTCACGGGACTCAGTATTTAGTTGTATTTACAGCTAAGATTTAGTATAGCGAAAAAATACAAAACAAAATCAATAAAGGAAAAGGCACATGGTGTGAAGTCCAGAGGAAACCAATTGAAAGTTTCTGAGAGTCCTCTCCCAGTGGAGTCAGACCCGTTACCCATTACCCTTTGCCACAGAGTCAACAGAGTAGAACTGCCTCACAGGGTTTCCAAGGAGTGCCTGGTAGATTTGAACTGCCGACCTTTTGGTTAACAGCTGTAGCTCTTAACCACTATGCCACCAGGGTTTCCTGAAGTCAGACAAGACATGCTTAATTCCTCCAGCAATTAGTTGTAATTTGTGGGATGTGTTGTCTACCGGTGAATCTCATTGGAGTACCCAAGGCTTTTATGGGGAGCTGGTCATGTAGACATCCTTTTTCTAGCACTTGTCAAAATTCCATACTGTCAAAAGGAAAGCAGGTATTCAGCATAAACCATGTTGTTTCTACACATGGTATAGTTACAATGAGCCACATTTATCCCTTAAGGAAAAAAAAATTTTTTTTTTTTTTTACATCAGTGTAGGCAGTCAAGTTCCCAGACTACAAAGAAGGGTCATCCTTGCAAGCAGGCCTTTCTAAAAATAGGCAGTCTCATGCCTGCTCTGTTAATTCTTTTGCACAGTAGGAATTCTGTACACATTCATTACTCTAGTCTTTCATGAAGTTATCTGTGCTGCAAATATCTTCTATTCTGCTGTTTCATCTTTCACTCTCTTTATGGTGTCTTTTGGTAAACAGATGTTTTTAATATAGTCAAATCTATTGTTTTCTTCCCTTCATGGTTATTTATTTTGTCCAAAGATATCCTTCCCTACTCCAGAGTCATGACGATATATACCTGTACCATTTTATAAAAGTTTATAGTTTTGCCACTACACTTATATGTAATCTACCTGGAATTGAGGTTTTTTATTTTTTATTGTGCTTTAAGTGAAAGTAGATAACATTGCGAAGAATGGGAATTCCAGAACACTTAATTGTGCTCGTAAGGAACCTTTACATAGATCAAGAGGCAGTTGTTCGGACAAAACAAGGGAATACTGATTGGTTTAAAGTCAGGAAAGGTGTGCGTCAGGGTTGTATTCTTTCACCATACCTATTCAATCTGTATGCTGAACAAATAATCTGAGAAGCTGGACTATATGCAGAAGAACAGGGTGTCAGGATTGAAGGAAAACTCATTAACAACCTGCGTTATGCACACGACACAACCTTGCTTGCCGAGGGTGAAAAGGACTTGAAGCACTTACTAATGAAGATCAAAGACCACAGCCTTCAGTATAGATTGCACTTCAACATAAAGAAAACAAAAATCCTCACAACTGGAGCAATGAGCAACATCATGATAAATACAGAAAAGATTGAAGTTGTCAAGGATTTCATTTTACTTGGATCCACAATCAACAGCATGGAAGCAGCATTCAAGAAATCAAAACACGAATTGCATTGGGTAAGTCTGCTGCAAAGGACCTCTTTGCTCTTCAAAGAGCAAAGATGTCACCTTGAAGACTAAGGTGTGCCTGACCCAAGCAATGGTATTTTCATTTGCATCATATGCATGTGAAAGCTGGACAATGAATAAGGAAGACTGAAGAAGAGTTGACACCTTTGAATTGTGGTGTTGGTGAAGAATATTGAATATACCATGGACTGCCAAAAGAATGAACAAATCTTCTTAGAAGAAGTACAACCAGAATGCTCCTTAGAAGCAAGGATGGTGAGACTGCGTCTTACATACTTTGGACATGTCGTCAGGAGGGATCGGTCCCTGGAGAAGGACATCATGCTTGGCAGAGTACAGGGTCAGCAGAAAAGAGGAAGACCCTCAATGAGGTAGATTGACACAGTGGCTGCAACGATGAGCTCAAGCATAACAATGATTGTGAGGATGGCTCAAGGCTGGGCAGTGTTTCATTCTGTTGTGCATACGGTCGCTATGAGCTGGAACTGACTTGACGGGACCTAACAACAAGTGAAAGTTTACAAATCAAGTCAGTCTCTCATATAAGAATTTACATATACCTTGTTATAAACTCCTGGTTGCTCTCCCCCTAATGAGACAGCACAGTCCTTCCCTCCACTCTCAATTTTTGTGTCCATTCGGCCAGCTTCTGACCCCCTCTGCCCTCTCATCTCCCCTCCAGACAGGAGCTGCCCACATAGTCTCCTGTGTCTACTTGATCCAAGAAGCTCTTTCTTCATCAGTATCATTTTCTATCCCATAGTCCAGTCCAATCCCTGTCTGAAGAGGTGGCTTTGGGAATGGTTCCTGTCTTGGGCTAACAGATGATCTGGGGACCATGACATCCAGGGTCCTTCTAGTCTCAGTCAGACCATTAAGTCTGGTCTTTTTATGGGAATTTGACGTCTGCATCCCACTCTTCTCCCGTTCCATCAGGGGTTCTCTGTTGTGTGCCCTGTCAGGGTAGTCATTGATTGTAGCTGGGCACTGTCTAGTTCTGGTCTCAGGCAGATGTAATCTCTGGTTTATGTGGCCCTTTCTGTCTCTTGTGCTCATAATTACCTTGCATCGTTGGTGTTCTTCATTCTCCTTTGCTCCAGGTGGGTTGAGACCAATTGATGCATCTTAGATGGCCTCTTGCTAGCATTTAAGACCCCAGACGCTACTCTCCAAGGTGGGATGCAGAATATCTTCTTAATAGATTTTATCCTGCCATTTGACTTAGATGTCTCCTGAAACAATGGTCCCCAAACACCTGCCCCTGCTATGCTGGCCTTCAAAGCGTTCAGTTTATTCAGGAAACATCTTTGCTTTTGGTTTAGTCCTGTTGTGCTGACATTTCCTGTATTGTGTGTTGTCTTTCCCTTCACCTAAAATAGTTCTTATGCAATTAGTGAAAACCCCTCTCTCTTCCTCCCTTCCCACTCTGGTAACCATCAAAGAGTATTTTTTTCTCTGTTTTAACTATTTTTTTGCATTCTAACAATAATGGTCTCATACAATATTTGTTCTTTTGCAACTGACTAATTTCACTCAGCATAACGCCTTCCAGATTTCTCCATGTTATGAAATGTTTCACGGATTCATCATTGTTCTTTATTAATGCGTAGTATTCCATTGTGGGAATATACCATAATTTATTTATGCATTCATCCGTTGATGGGCATCTTGGTTGCTTCTCTCTTTTTGCTATCGTAAACAGTGCTGCAGTGAACATGGGTACGCATGTATCTGTTCGTGTAAAGGCACTTATTTCTCTAGGATATATTCCAAGGAGTGGGATTGCTGGATCCTGTGGTAGTTCTGGAAACCCTGGTGGCACAGTGGTTAAGAGCTACAGCTGCTAACCAAAAGGTTGGCAGTTTGAATCTACCAGGCGCTCCTTGGAAACCCTATGGGACAGTTCTACCCTGTCCTATAGGGTCGCTATGAATCGGTAATGACTGGATGACAACGGGGTTTTTTTTTATTTTTTGGTTTATGGTAGTTCTATTTCTAGCTTTTTAAAGGGCACCAAATTGATTTCTAAAATGGTTGTACCATTTTACATTCCCACCAGCAGTGTATAAGTGTTCCAGTCTCTCCACAACCTCTCCAACATTTATTATTTTGTGTTTTTTTGGAGTAATGCCAGCCTTGTTGGAGTGAGATGGAATCTCATTGTAGTTTTGATTTCCATTTCTCTAATGGCTAATGATTGTGAGCATTTCCTCATGTATCTGTTATCTACCTAAGTGTCTTCTTTAATGAAGTGCCTCTTCGTATCCTTTGCCCATTTTTAAATTGGGTTATTTGTGTTTTTGTAGTTGAGTTTTTGCAGTATCGTTTAGATTTTAGATATCAGGCACTAATCGGAAATGTCATAGCTGAAAACTTTCTTCCAGTCTGTGGGTAATCTTTTTACTCTTTTGGTGAGGTCTTTGGATGAGCATAGGTGTTTGATTTTTAGGAGCTCCCAGTTATCTAGTTTCTCTTCTGCATTGTTAGTAATGTTTTATATACTGTTTATGCCATGTATTAGGGCTCCTAGCGTTGTCCCTTTTTTTTTCTTCCATGATCTTTATCATTTTAGATTTTATATTTAGGTCTTTGATCCGTTTTGAGTTAGTTTTTGTACATGGTGTGAGGTATGAATCTTGTTTCATTTTTTTGCAGATGGATATCCAGTTATGCCAGCACCATTTGTTAAAGAGACTGTCTTTTCCCAATTTCATTGACTTTGGGCCTTTGTCAAATATCAGCTGCTCATATGTGGATGGATTTATGTCTGGATTCTCAATTCTGTTCCATTGGTCTATGTATCAGTTGTTGTACCAGTACCAGGCTGTTTTGACTACTGCAGCAGTATAACAGGTCCTAAAATCAGGCAGAGCGAGGCCTCTCACTTTATTCTTCTTCAGTAATGCTTTACTTATCCGGGGTCTCTTTCCCTTTATATGAACTTGGCGATTTGTTTCTCCATCTCATTAAAGAATGTCATTGGAATTTGGATCAGAATTGCATTGTATTTATAGATCGCTTTTGGTGAATACACATTTTTACAATGTTAAGTCTTCCTATCCATGAGCAAGTTGTGTTTTTCTTATGTAGGTCTCTTTTGGTTTCTTATAGTAGTGTCTTATAGTTTTCTTTGTATAGATCTTTTACGTCTCTGGTAAGATTTATTCCTAAGTATTTTATCTTCTTGGGGGCTACTGTAAATGGTGATTTCTTCTTTGATGTTCTTTTTTTGGTGTATGGGAATCCAACCGATTTTTGTATGTTTATCTTGTATCCTGACACTCTGCTGAACTCTTCTATTAGTCAGTGGTTTTCTTGAAGATTCTTTAGGGTTTCCTATGTATAAGATCATGTCATCTGCAAACAGAGATACTTCTGCTTCTTTCTTACCGATCTGGAAGCGCTTCATGTCTTTATCTAGCCTAATTAGTCTGGCTAGGACCTCCAGCACAACGTTGAATAAGAGTGGTGATAAAAGGCATGCTTGTCTGGTTCCTGATCTCAAGGGGAATGCTTTCAGACTCTTTCAGGCTCTCTCCATTTAGAATGATGTTGGCTGTTGGCTTTGTATAAATGCCCTTTAGTATATTGAGGAATTTTCCTTCTATTCCTGTTTTGCTGAGAGTTTTTATTATGAATGGATGTTCGACTTTGTCAAATGCCTTTTCTGTATCACTTGATAAGATCATGTGGTTCTTGTCTTTTGTTTTATTTATATGATGGATTATATTGTTTTTCTAATGTTGTACCATCCCTGCATACCTGGTATGAATCCCACTTGGTCATGGTGAATTATTTTTTTGATATGTTGTTGAATTTTATTGGCTAGAATTTTGTTGAGGATTTTTGCATCTACATTTATGAGGGATATAGGTCTGTAATTTTCTTTTTTTTGTGGTGTCTTTACCTGGTTTTTGTGTCGGGGATATGCTGACTGCATAGAATGAGTTTGGGAGTATTCCGTCCTTTTCTATGTTCTGAAACACCTTTAGTGGTAGTGGTGTTAACTCTTCTCTGAAACTTTGGTAGAAGTCTGCAGTGAAGCCGTCCAGGCCAGGGCCTTTTTTTGTTGGGAGTTTTTAATTACCTTTTCAATCTCTTGTTATGGGTTTATTTAATTGTTCTACCTCTGTTTGTTAGTTTAGGTAGGTAGTGTGTTTCTAGAAAGTCATCCATGTTTTCTACGTTTTCAAATTTGTTAGAGTACAATTTTTCATAGTAATCTGATATGACTCTTTTAGTTTCAGTTGGGTCTGTTGTGATATCGCCCATCTAATTTCTTATTCAGGTTATTTGCTTCCTCTCCTGTTTTTCTTTTGTCAGTTTGTCCAGTGGTTTATCAATTTTGTTAATTTTTTCAAAGAACGGGCTTTTGGTCTTGTTAACTCTATCGATTATTTTTCTGTTTTGTATTTCATTTAATTCTGCTCTATTTTTAATTATTTGCTTTCTTCTGGAGCCTGAGGGTTTCTTTTGTTGGTTTCTTTCTATTTGTTCAAGTTGTAGGGATAATTCTTTGATTTTGACCCTTTCTTCTTTTTGTATCTGTGCATTTATTGATATAAATTGACCTCCGAGCACTGCTTTAGCTGTGTCCCAAAGGTTCTGATAGAAAGTGTTTTCATTCTCATTGGATACTCTGAATTTCTTTGTTCCATCCTTGTGGTCTTCTGTAACCCAGTCGTTTTGAGCAGGGTATTGTTCAGTTTCCAAGTGTTTAATTCTTTTCCCTGCTTTTTCTGTTATTGATTTCCACTTTTATGGCCTTATGGTCAGAGAAGATGCTTTGTAATATTTTGATGTTTTGGATTGTACTAAGGCTTGCTTTATGACCTAATATGTGGTCTATTCTAGAGAATGTTCCACGTGTGTTGGAAAAGAAAGTATACTTGGCTGCTGTTGGGTGGAGTCTGTATATGTCTGTGAGGTCAAGTTGGTTGAGTTGTGGCATTTAGATCTTCCTTGTCTTTACTGAGTTTCTTTCTGGATGTTGTGTCTGTCACTGAAAGTGGTGTGTTGAAGTCTCGTACTATAATTGGGGCGCTCTCTATCTCACTTTTCATTGCTGTTGGAGTTTATGTATCTTGCAGCCCTGTCATTTGGTACATAAATATTTAATATTGTTATATCCTCCTGGTATATTGTCCCTTTCATCATTATATAGTGTCCTTCCTTATTCCTTGTGGTGGATATAACTTTAACATCTATTTTGTCAGAAGCTAGTATTGCCACTCCTGCTCTTTTTTGATCATTTGCTTGATATATTTTTTTCCATCCTTTGATTTTTAGTTTGTGTCTCTTGAGTCTGAGGTGTGTCTCTTGTAGGTAGCATATAGACGGATAGTGTTTTTTTAATCCATTCTGCCACTCTCTGCCTGTTTATTTGTGTATTTAGTCTGTTTATTTTCAGGTTAACTATGACTTTAGTGCTGTCATTTTGATGTCTTTTTTTGCGTGTTGTTGACGGTTTCTTTTTCCTACTTAGTTTTTTGTGCTGAGTTTATCTTTATATATTGTCTTTTCCTCATATTCATTATTGTTGATTTTGTTTCTGCTGAGTCTATTTTTTTCTTGTATTTTGATGAGTAGGATTGTTAGTCTCCCTTGTGGTTACCTTAATATTTACCCCTATTTTTCTAAGTTTAAACCTAACTTTTATTTCTTTATATCACCATGTCTTTGTCTCCATATGAAAGATTTATGACTACATTTCTTAGTCCCTCTTTATTGTTTTAATGTCTTCTTTTACATAATGATATTGCTGTTTCCCTGTTTTGAGTGATTTTTTATCTTGATTTATTTTTGTGATTTCCCTATCTGGGTTGGCATCTTATTGTTCTGTCCAGTGTTCTAGTCTTGGGTTGATATCTGATATTACTGATTTTCTAACCAGAGTATTTAGTATTTCTTGTAGTTTTGGTTTGCTTTTTATGAGTTCCCTAAATTTCTTTTTATCTGGAAATGTCCTAATTTCACCTTTGTATTTGAGTGATAGTTTTGCTGGAAATGTGATTCTTGGCTGACAGCTTTTTTCCTTCAGTGCTTTATGTAAGTCATACCATTGACTTCTTGCCTGCATTGTTTCTGTCGAGCAGTCCGAGCTTATTCTTATTGACTCTCCTTTGTAGGTGACTTTTCGTTTATCCCTAGCTGCTCTCAAAATTCTTTCTTTATCTTTGATTTTGGCGAGTTTGTTTATAACGTATCTTGGTAGCTTTCTTTTATGATCTACCTTATGTGGAGTTCTATGAGCATCTTGGATAGATATCTTCTCATCTTTCATGATATCAGGGAAGTTTTCTGCCAACAAATCTTCACCAATTTTCTCTGTGTTTTCTGTTATCCCTCCCTGTTCTGATACTCCAATCACTTGTAGGTTATTTCTGTTGATAGAGTCCCCCATGATTCTTAGGGTTTCTTCATTTTTTTAACTCTTTTATCTGATTTTTCTTCAAATATGTTGATGCCAACTGCGTTATCTTCAGTCTCACCAATTCTGCCCTCCATTTGCTCAGTTCTGCTCCTCTGACTTTCTATTGAGTCGTCTAATTCTGTAATTTTATTGTTAATCTTCTGAATTTGTGATTGCTCTTTCTGTATGGAGTCTGGCAAGTTATTCAGTTTTTCACTATGTTCTTGAATAACCTTTTTAATTTCTTTGGCTGCTTTATTTATGTGTTCCTTGGCTTGTTCTACATATTGCCTCATCTCCTTCCTGATCTCGTTCCTGATGTGCTGAAGAGTTCTGTATATTAATCTTTTGTATTTTGCCTCCAGCAATTCCAGGAAGGCACCTTCATCCAGAAGATCTCTTGATTCTTTGTTTTGAGAGCTTGTTGAAGTGATCATGGTCTGCTTCTTTATGTGATTTGGTATTGACAGTTGTGTTTGAGCCATCTATAAGTCGCATTAGTTTATGTTTGCTTACTGTATCCTAGCTTCTTGCTTTGGTTTGTTTTGATATGTCCAAATAGGTTGCTTGAGTGAGCTAGCTTGAGTATTTTCACCTTTGAAGCGCTCACGTCCTGTCACCAGATGACTAGAGGTGTTATCAGGTATATGAGCCTAGGAGTCCATTCACTTTTCTTGTATGGATTCAGCTCAGGTGTCCAGGTAGTTGGCCATCAAGTATGTGGTACAGGCTCTGTCCTACAGTCTTAGAGGGGTAGGGGTGTTTGGTGTAGGTACTGGTACCTGGTTGCAGCAGGGGTCACGCTCTGAACAAGGTAGGGGGCTGTCAACCGTCTGCCGAGTGTCTGTAAGGAAAGTGTGTCCCTGTTCCCTATAGCACATAGATGGGTGGGTCCTGCAGATGGACCATGGGCACCCAATGTTTTTGGTTGTAAGGACTGGGAGGTAGCAGTTAGCCTTGGACCCCTTTCGCGAGTGGCTGGGTGATGTGAGTAGAGTCACCAATCTTTAGGACCCTGATGTGATTAGATGAAGACCCTGTTTAATAGGGAAAGCGGTGTCAAATATCAAACACCCACCTCTCCACCGCACAGCTGAAATTGTTGCAGTCTGACAACAAGGGCTTATTATCCTGAAATAGGCCCACACAGGTCTATGCAGGGGCGAACGTTATTCACAATCCACGGACCATTTATGCCTGACAGGAGCCACTTCCATCCTGAGCTGGCAGATTATCTTTTCCCCCAGCTGTGAATTTATTCCTTTCCCAGGGCCGAGAGTGGCTCAGTGCGCTCAGCAGGACCTATCTCATGCCCAGGGAAATCAACAGCCACTGAAGCTGACTTAGGGGCTGTGGGCCTGGTAAAATATACACAAGTACTTGGCTTTTGCCGAAAGCGCCATTCTTCTCTGGTTCCGGAGGTGTGAGTAGTCTGTGTAGCTGTTTCTCCCTGAGGAACCTGTGGCCGAATGCTACCACCAGCCCGCCGCAGTGGTTCCTGGGTATGGTGCCTGAGGGTGCCCAGTGATTCAGGTCTGGCAATTCCTCTCCACTTCTGAACCGTCTGTCTCTCTCCCTGCCACTCAGTCCGTTTTCTAACTTTGCCTTTGATGTTCAGGGCTCCTGGCTTGTCATAAATATAACCTCTTTACTTGTTTTTTTTGGTCGTTGTTGTAAGAGGGATCACTGGAAGCATCTGACTACTCTGCCATCTTTGCCCTGCCTTGGAATTGAGCTTTTAAGCCTAGTACAAAATAGTTGCAGCATTGGTGGTTCATTGGTAGAATTCTCATCTTGCATGTAGAGACCCAGGTTTGATTCCTGGCCAGTGAACCTCATGCACCGCCACCACCTGTCTGTCTGTGAAGGCTTGCATGTGGCTATGATGCTAACTAACCAAGTTTCAGTGGAGCTTCCAGACTATGATGGACTAGGAAGAAAGGTCTAGTGATCTACTTCTGAAAATCAGGCAGTGAAAATCCTGTGGATATAAAGGTCCCATCTGTAACTAAACATGATGATGGCCCAGAACTGTGCAGCGTTTTGTGTTGTGCATGGGGTTGCCATGAGTCGGGGCTGACTCGACGGCAGCTAACAACAATAACAAAAGAGAGAACTAGTTGCATTCCCCCCCACATATGTAATAAATTATCCCAGCATAAAAAACTGTTGTTTTCCCACTGCTGTGTAGTGCCAACTCTGCCATAATCAAGTAATCATCTATCTGTGGATCTATTCCTAGAACTTCTTTTCTGTTCCCGTGGTCTCTTTGTATACCTATCCTAGTTACTATAGCTTTATTATGAGTTTTGATATCTGATAGGGCAGTTCGTCTCTCTTTATTATTCTTCTCTGGGAATGCTTGGCTATTCTAGGCCCTTTGCATTTCCATATAAATTTTAGAATCAATGATCAAATCCATTGAACAGTAGCATTTTGATTGGGATTGCAATGAGTATATAATTAGTTTGGGGATAATTATCATCTTTACAATATTGACTCTTCTAATCCATGAACGTGATATATGTCTTCATTTATTTAGATACTCCTTAATTTAAAAAATTGATCTAAAATGTATATTTTCTATCCATAGTGGTCTTGCACAATCTTTGGTTGGATTTACTCCTAAGTGTAGGATATTTTTAAATTCTATTTTAAGCGTTATCTTTTTTAAAAATTTCATTTTCTGTTTGTTGCTTCATAAGAATTACATTAAAACTCAAATTATACTAGGGCCAGCTACCCAAACTAATACATGAAAAAATATGAAAGTGTTAAAATGCAAATTGCATCCTCAAAAATTGCATGGATTGTTTGGGTGGTAGTGTTAGAAATAAATAATAGGAAAATTGAGGCTTTGCCTTATAAGTGGTCTTTAATAAGTGATAGTACTATGGATTCAAAATATTTGTTCTGCCAAAGCAATTTTAATGGATAGTATAAAAACAGACATAATGGTTAAATTTCTGATAAGTGGGAATGCAGCTGAATATTGTATTATGGTTCTAGTTGATTAGCATTACAGAACCTAACGTGGCTCTTTTCTTCAACTCAGGTGAAAAGGATTCAATGATTTTTGACTGCACTGAGTGCTACGATCCAGTTACTAAACAGTGGACAACTGTAGCGTCAATGAATCATCCCCGCTGTGGCTTGGGAGTGTGTGTGTGTTATGGGGCTATTTATGCTTTGGGTAATTATGCTGTTCAATTTAAAGATATCTAATACTACTTAAATTCTGGTTACTTTAGAGATATTTCTTCCCTCCCATAAGAAACTTGCACCTTTTCAGCTTTATAAATTCTTACTCTCAAAGTTAAATAGTCAAGCATGGTGTTTTTAGAAGATGTGTGATGTTCAGTGAAGATGTCAGTGAAGCACTGTACCTGACTAGTTAAATCTCATGATTTTAATTAAGTATATAACATTTCTACTACTCTGTGTAGTGGCCCAATTATGTCTAATGTAAGAAAGCAGACACCCCAAAATTAAAGATACCTGAAAGGAATGTCTGCACTATAGTATTTTCATCATTGCAGATTTAGTGAACGATCTTGAGCAAATTACTGACTTTCTTTGATTATCTGTATAACAAATGTTATAATTGGGGTTTTTCTTAGGGAATCTTATAAGCTGACTTAGCCTTCAGCCTTCCCTATTTTCTCCTTGTCATTCCTTCTTCAACTCACTGTATAGCACCCAGTGTTTTCCCCATATCAAACCTATTGTGAAAAAGGTATCATTCACCCCAATGTGAATTTAACACATTGTGTTTTGCCACTCCCATGAGTATTTGCATATTGAAGTTATACCTCTTCTGTAGGAAAGAACATTTCTCATTTTAAGAATTGGAGTGTGTTAAGGAAATACTATCTGAGGATGAAGGCCATTTTTAAAGCCCCTAAAATCACACTAAATATGCAGTATACTTTGACTAAGCTTAGAGTTGGCCTTGATTAAGGTAACCATTGTGAATATACAGAAGTTATTTCAAAAGGTAGTTTTGCAAAATACCATATTCCCCATGCAGTATGTTGAAATATTTTTCTTTCTTTTTTTTTTTTTTAAATCTCTAGTGAACACTAGACAGGGAGTAAAAGACCTAGGTTCTACTCATGTCAAATTCTAACATTTCTTGTGATCTTGGACAAATATCTCTGGTTCATGTGATACCCGTAATATGAGGTAGTTGAATCTGATGTTTTATAAGTTCTTTCTCAGAAATAAGGTTCTTTCATTCCAGAAATAAACATTTCCTATTTGGTTACAGGTGGATGGGTTGGAGCTGAGATAGGGAACACCATTGAACGATTCGATCCTGATGAAAATAAATGGGAAGTAGTTGGCAATATGGCTGTGTCACGCTATTACTTTGGGTGCTGTGAAGTGCAAGGTAATTACTTATAAAATATTTTTACTCAAAATATATTTTTCAAAAACAGTTCGAGCTTGAGACTTTCACAAAAGTATAATTTAGGTTAGTATTGAATGATTGACACTAACAGTGCAGAAGTTTTGCCTTTTTGTCTTATATTGTTGACCTTTATTTCTGTATTGCCAAATTATCTATTTTTTCCAAAATAAAGAAAGCTAGAATTAAAAATTCCAGATAGACAAAAATCCCTGTCTAGCAAAGGAACCATTTGAACTGGCATTCATTATTGTCATTTTCTCTCCCATTCAGGCCTTAATATTTCTAAGTAGGGAGAGAGTATCAAAAACAATCTTCACAGACTGTTTCTTATAGGCTTCTTCAATGTTTTTACAAGGTACATTGTGATTCTGTCGACAAAAAATATAATCATATGACAGATTTGAAAAATACTGTATATTAAAGTGGTATACAGACATTATTTTAATTGTCTACTGTACCCTAAGAGTAGGTAATAAAAAAAATAAGTACTATCAAATAGAACTTTATTTTCTGTCCAGGGTTAGAGAACAGATTTATATGTACCTGTGGAGTAAGAAGTTATCTGCCCATAGTTGTATGACAGCTCAGCCTGCTTAGTACCCAGCTCAAGTTCCTTCTGCTTTGTGGGTACCTTCTTTGATTTCCGCTAGCATTTAAATGTTCAAATTACATGGGACAAGCTATATTCTATTGTTTAGTATTATAGTATTCTCTAGCTGTTTTATATGTATTATTTTGAACTTCCAATCTAAAAATCATAGAGCTAGAGTGGGATCTTAGTGATTATCTCTTTCAGTTACTTCATCTATAGCCTGGAAGCTGAAAATCAGGGAAGTTGTGAGTTGTCTTTTCTCATAGCTGGTAACTGAAAAACCTGGAACTAGACCCCAAGTTTACTAACATTTAGTCTAGGTTTCTTTTTAACTTCTCACTTTAGAACATGAGAAACAACCCTAAAAAAAAAACCAAACCCAGTGCCATCGAGTCGATTCTGACTCATAGCGACCCTATAGGACATAGCAGAACTGCCCTATAGAGTTTCCAAGGAGTGCCTGGCGGACTTGAACTGCCGACCCTTTGGTTAGCAGTCGCAGCACTTAGCCACTATGCCACCAGGGTTTCCAGAAACAACCCTAAAAAACCCAAACTAGTCACTCAAAAATTGTAGACTGTTGGAACCATTGTAGGAACTAATTGTAAAAAAAAAAAAAAAAAATTGTAGATTAGTTTCAAATCATAAAAATAAGGAACTCTCTGTGAATTACATTCTATTGTATTCTAGTAATAGATCTGGATAATCTTAATCTAGCCAGGTAGCCATTCTAAGTAAGTTCAATTACTGTTACGTTATGCCCATCTGAGCAACAGGTAGGCTGTCACCAAACAGGGCCATGTCATTCCCACCTTATGTGCATAACTTTTTTTCGGGGGCAAAATCCATTTACTTATGGTTGGAAACAGTAGACTTGGAACCTGAAATCATCACACAGACAATGAGATGGGAAATTCTTGTCTGGGTAAATGGTTTTGTTATACCACCTACAAGTTCTTTGATAATTCAATGTCATATTAAGTTCATACCCCTAATTCTTTGTAACATGCTTAAATGTAAGATGTGATAAGCTAGATAAAAAAAAAAGCTAGATAGAAGTTGATTTTCTCTCTTAAATAACATTACATATGGGTGAAGTCTGCACAACTTGACAAAGGTAAATGAAGACATTAGACACTAAAAAGTACACAAGAAAAACAGACAATTTTGGTAAATGCTAGTGTATAACATATACAATTTTGCAACAATAGTAATAACAGCCAAAAAATATGTGTGTGGTTATATACGTAGATGTATATTCATATATATGCATAGCAAAGCATATGCAAGTATATGCACCTGCATGTATGGGTGTATCTGTAGGCATGTGTATATACATGTTTGTGTGTGCCACATATATATTCATATATATAATAAAGCACATAGGAGCCACAGTTACGGGTACTTCCTAGACATGGCTAAGCAACTTATGGGGTTGGTTTACTGGGTTAAAAGGCTTAGGACCATAGTCTCATGGGACAACTTAGTCATAGTTCCTAAAGATAATGTTCTACACCCTAGTTTGTTGAGTAGCATCTGGGGTCTTAAAAGCTTGTAAGTGGCCCTCTAAGATATCACTATTTGTCTCTGTTTGGAGCAAAGAGAATGAAGGAAACCAAAGACTCAAAGAACAAACTAGTCCACAGGATTAATAGCCCACATGAACCATGGCCTCTTCTAACCTGAGATCAGAAGAACTAGATGGTGATGGTGCCTAGATACCACTACAGACTGTTCTGACCAGGGACACAATAGAAGGTCCTGGATTGAATGGGAGAAAAATGTAGAACAAAATTCAAATTCCTAAAAAAGGCCAAACCTACTGAACTGATAGAGACTAGAGGAACCCCTGAAACTATCACCCTAAGACACCCTTTGAACTTGGCACCGAAGCTACTCCTGGAGGTCACCTTTCAGCCAAATAATAGATTGGCTTATAAACACTATCACCCGTGAAAAATGTGCTCCCTTAAACAATCAACCACATGAGACAAAATGGTGAACACTTACCGAAAAGGAAGATGAGAAGTTAAAGAGGGGAAAAGGGAAGCTAGATCAATGGAAACAGAATTAACAGAATGGAAATAATGAGGATGCTGGAAATAATGAGAATGCTGACACATTGTGAAAGTTGCAACCAATGTCTCAGAACAATTTGTATAAAAATTGTTAAATGGAACAAAAAAAAAAAAGTAATTTTTGGCAGTGCCTTGCTATTCATGAGCTCATTTCTGTATTCCAGTTTAGGTGCATTCTTAAGTTTCCAATGTATTATTATTTATTCTGCATGCATACAACTGGAAAAACTCATTTTCATCCAAAGAATTCACTAACAATTTGCTTTTGAGTCAACTGAACAAAAACTTTGATGTGTATCTACTGTGTCTAGTGATGCAAAGAATATAAAAAAAATGAGTAATGTAAGCATCTGGCCTGAGTAAGTTTGTCTCTCAAGTAAATCTAACTTAAGAGTAGTAGACATGAAGGAGACTACATCAAATTGGAAGAATTAGGGTAAGTTTTCTGGATTAGATATTATGAGCCTTAAAGAAAGGGTAGGCTTTTGACAGATGGAAGTGGCGAGTGGTCTGGGTAGAGGACCACCAAGAGCAAAGAGCTCTAAGCCAGAAAAGGTAGAAAGTAGTCACTAACAATCTGTGTGTAACAGATCCTTGGATGCTGTAGAACGTGTGCAAAACGTGTATAATCAAAACAGATTATGACTTTTTATGTGCATTAGGTAGTGGGTAGGTATGGTTTGCAGACTAAACAATGGCAAGTCTTGCATATGTGTGTATTATTTTTCAAGTGAATTGTATACACACAACTCACAACTTTGGAGCCAGGCAAAACCATGTTTAAATTCAAGCTCTGAGATAATTGGGCAAGCTAATTAAGGCTCTGGGTATCAGTGTTTTTTGCTTTTTCTTTTTTTCCCCTTTCTTACAATGGAAGTAATAAAATAACATCATGAAATATGATTATTAATTTGGATGTTGTTGTGGTTGTTAGGTGCCATGGAGTCGGTTCTCATAGTGACCCTGTGTACAACAGAATGAAACACTGCCCAGTCCTGTGCCACCCTCAAAATTGTTGCTGTGTTTGAGCCTATTGTTGCAGCCCCTGTGTCAGTCCATCTTGTTTAAGGTCTACCTCTTTTTCACTGACCCTCTACTTTACCAAGCATGATGTCCTTCTCCAGGGACCGGTCCCTCCTGATAACATGTCCAAAGTACATGAGATGAAGTCTCACCATCCTTGCTTCTAAGGAGCATTCTGGCTGTACTTTTTCCAAGACAGACTTGTTCATTCTGGCAGTCTATTGTATATTCAGTATTCTTTGCCAGTACCACAATTCAAAGGTATTAATTATTCTTGGGTCTTCTTTATTCAGTGTCCAGCTTTTGCATGCCTACGAGGTGAGTGAAAATACTATGGCTTGGGTCAGGCGCACCTTAGTCCTCAAAGTGACGTTTTTGCTTTTTAACACTTTAGAAATATCTTTTGCAGCAGATTTGCCCAATGCAATATCTCATTTGATTTCCTCATTGCTGCTTGCATGGGCATTGATTGTGGATCCAAGAAAAATGAAATCTTTGACAGCTTCAGTTTTTTCTCCCTTTGTCATGATGTTGCTTATTGGTCCAGTTGTGAGGATTTGTTTTGTTTATGTTGAGGTGTAATCCATACTAAAGGCTGTAATCTCTAATCTTCATCAGTAAGTACTACAAGTCCTCTTCGCTTTCAGCAAGCAAAGTTGTGTCATCTTATCCCATTAATTGTGATAAACCCAACCCACTGCCGTCGAGTCAATTCCGACTCATAGTGACCCTATAGGACAGAGTAGAACTGCCCCAGTAGAGTTTTCAAGGAGTGCTTGGCAGATTCGAACTGCCGACCTTTCGGTTAGCAATGGTAGCACTTAACCACTACGCCACCAAGGTTTCCTTAATTGTGATAAAGCACATTAAATCATTCACCACTTAGCAATCAACAAAAAGTAGTTACTATTCTAGGTGCTGGGTTTTTTTATTCTTATTATTCTATTGTGATTTAGAAATTCAATTAAAAAATATTTACATCCCACATTAAATATATATAGTATCAGCATAGCCAACTTAGATCACAAGTATTACTTTTTATTATTTATATTTTCTATAACATCTGAACAAAAATATTCCATTTCCAGGTTTAATTTATGTAATCGGGGGCATCAGCAATGAAGGAATAGAGCTTCGTTCTTTTGAAGTTTATGATCCACTTTCTAAGCGCTGGACTCCACTTCCTCCAATGGGAACCAGGAGAGCATATCTTGGGGTGGCTGCACTCAATGACTGCATCTATTCTATTGGAGGATGGAATGAGACACAAGATGCTCTTCACACTGTAGAAAAATATTCCTTTGAAGAGGTAGGTTGGTTAATTTCAAATGTTTAGTATCCTATGATTGTTTTAATGTTTGTTGGATAGGTAGTGATGTGCTGTCTTTCATTCATAATACTGATAATTGGTGTTTCTTTTTCTTTTCAAAGAACCAGTTTTTAATGTCATTGATTTATTTTGCTTGTCCATTTTCTACTTCATTGATTTCTGTTCTTATTTCTTCCATCCTTCTATTTGTTTTGTATTTAATTTGCTCTTCTTTCTCTAGATTCTTAAAGTGGAAGCTTAGATGATTGATTTTAGACCTTCTGTGATATAAGCAAGCACTGCTTTACCTGCATCTGACACATTTTGACTTGTGTTTTAATTAGCATTTATTTCAAAATGTTTTCTAATTTCTTCTTTGACCAATGGGTTATTAAAAGTATTTTATGTGATTTTTAGATATTTGGGGATTCTCCAGGTATCTTTTTGTAATCAATTTCTAATTTAATTCCATTGTGATCAGAGACTATACTTTGTGATTCCTGTTTTAGTATATATTTCATGTATACCTGAAAAAAATTTGTATTCTCTTGTTGTTGAGTGTGGTGTTCTATAAATGTCAATTAGGTCAAGTTGGTTCTTAGTGTCGTTCAAGTCTCCCTTAGCCTTACCGACTTTCTGTCCAAATGTTGTGTCAGTTACTGAGAAAGGAGTGTTGAAGTCTGTATCTGTAATTATGGATTTGTCTGTTTCTTCATTCAGTTCTGTCATGTTTTGCTTCACATATTTTAAAGTTGTGTTATTGGGTGCATACACAGTGGGATTATTATGCCTTCTTGATGAATTGATTCTTCTGTTATCATAAAATGCTCCTCAATTCAGCTTGAATTTCTTCCTTCATTACCAGCAGTTCTTGATCATATTCTGCCTCCTGAAATGGTTTAATATCAATTCTTTTTGATACAGTGACTGTGTATTCCTTGCATCTTCTTTTGATGCTTCCTGTGTCATTCAACTTTTTGCCCATGGAGTCCTTCAGTATTGCAACTTGAGGTCTGAATTTTCTCTTTAGTTCTTTTACTTTGAGAAATGCTGATTGTGTTCTCCCTTTTGGTTTTTTAACTCCAGGTCTTTGCACATTTTATCCATACTGCTCTGTCTTCTCAAGTGAAATCTGTTCAGCTCCTTTACTTTATCATTTCTACTGTTTGCTTTAGCCAGTCTGTGCTTAAGAGCAAGTTTCAGAGTCTCTTCTGACATCCATCTTGGTATTTTCTTGTCTAGTTTTTCTATATGGCTATGAAATGAACAGGTTTTAGTTCCAAAGTAAATTATTAATGATGAGTTACCTTGATTTTTCATTCATAAATCTGAAAGTGATATTGTTATTTACTATCTATCTAAAGACCTAAACTGATGGCAGTGGTGGTTCAGTGATAGAATTCTTGCCTTCCATGTGGGAGAGACCTGACTTTGATTCCCGGCCAGTGCACCACAACCGTGGCCACTACTCATCTGTCAGTAGAGGCGTGCGTGTTGCTATGATGTTGAACAGGTTTCAGCAGCTTCCAAACTAAGACGGGCTAGGAAGAAAGGCCTAGTGACCTACTTCCAAAAATCAGCCAATGAAAACCCTCTGGATCACAGCACTGCAATCCCATTGTACGTGGGGTTTCCATGATTCGGTGCCAACTCCACAGCAGCTAACAACAATGCCTATATCATAGACCCAAACCCTAAAGATAATAAAAAACATGTTTCTGGTCTTAACAGAGTTTATTTGAAGGTGAATCGGTATAAAAAGCAAACTGTATTTGTAAAACACTGATAGAAATGAAAGATAAACAATATGGGATGAGCCCCATGGTCCCTTTATTCTTGTAAACAGGCATTTTGTGGGAGAGCAAAGGTTCTCCCTAAGGATAAACATAACCCAAAACATCCTAATTTATCTTACCCAAATATGGATCTTTTTGTGGCTATATCTATCTTTTAATAAATAAGTATTTTTTCAGCTATGCCAACTTTGTGATATGTTCTGTAATTTCAGATGATCAAACAGCCTTGAAATTTAACCTGGTCTTTCAAAGGATTTTTCTAAATTTTAGGATTTAAGTTCAGATCAACAAATACACTTTGACTGTCTATAATGTGTTGACCCTGTACTAGGAACTGGAATATGAAGCTCATTAGGTCCCTGCCTTCAAAAAGTTCATTTTCTAGCACTGATGAACAATCAGTTTACTTTCTTATGACCTTAAAAACTCCACTCATATACTTTATTTCCAGATTAATAATTTACTGTTTTTTAACCTGGCCACTTGTTCTCTCCCCTCTTGATTACTTCCCAGGACCTTTAGTAGCTTCCTGTTTTCTGGGTATAGATGTTTCCCCTGGAGTAGGACATTACTGGTCATTTTGGCTACAGTAACTTACTGAAATTTCTTCAGCGAACAATGTAGAGAAGAAGTTAACACACTTTTTATGTTAAGGGCTAGATAATATTTTAGGCCTCACAGTCTACATATAGTCTCTTCTTTAGGCATATTATTTTTCCAGCCTTTTAAAATGGAAAAATCATTCTGAGTCTGCAGGCTATATAAAAACAGGCCATAGTTTCTAACCCTGGTCTATAGAACCATTTCTGAAAATATGTTCTGCAGATGACTAATTCTACCCTATAGTCCTTGAAAAAAGGATCCCATGGTCAAATAAACTCGGCAAGTATTATATGCTTTATTATTCTCTTTGAGATGGATAAGCCATATTACCATATTAAAAGCTTTAAAAAGCTCTTCGTTATATAAGCTTTCTCCTTGGAGCTTTGGTGTTTTTTTGTTTATGTGTTTGCGTGTATTCCACAGAACTAGTTTCTTAGAATTCTGGTCTATATATGATTTGTAGGTCATCTCTTGATCATAATTTATGATTTTAATCATAGATTTGTTTTTCAATTCTTTGCCTTTGAATTCACCATTTTTCCACATGAAAGTTCATTTAAAAATGTTCTAAATACTTCCCTAACTGGATTGTGAATTTGAATTTAAACATGCAAATAAGCCAGAATATCTGATTTCTCAGCAGATGTCTCTATTCTAATCATTTTATGATTCTAATATACATATTTTTTTCTCTTTTAACCAGGAAAAGTGGGTTGAAGTTGCCTCAATGAAAGTGCCTAGAGCGGGCATGTGTGTTGTGGCAGTCAATGGGCTTCTGTATGTTTCTGGAGGTCGATCTTCCAGCCATGATTTCCTGGCCCCAGGAACCTTGGACTCAGTTGAAGTTTATAACCCTCATTCAGATACATGGACAGAAATTGGTAATATGATCACCAGTCGTTGTGAAGGGGGTGTTGCTGTACTGTGAAATATAAAGCATACAAGCACACCAGAAACATTTTGAAAATACAGGACCTGACCTTTTGCAAATCAAATGTATATTTGGTGATAGGACCCTCTGATTTAATTGGGTTTTCCATGTATTTGGTTGAGAAATGACTGAGAGGGATTTTTATAAGAATTTGAGAAGGTATTTGGAATTTACCCAAAATTAATAAAGAGCTCACACCAATTTGCTAAGCTTACCAACAGTAAAAATGCTGTTTATGCTCTAGAATTGTTCGGTGAAGGGTAGAGTTCTATTTTTTTAAAATATTTTTTTTTAAAGGTTTTTGGCTAGTAGTCCCTTTAGCTGCTTCTCTAGTGCAATTCAAACTGCAACATGACCTTTATGCGATACAGGAATAATGTCAATGTGACAGTTTGAAGATCTCTGTACATTCATTATTCAATGCAGAGCACAATTTTCCACGGCCATAGTTTAACCCACAGAGAAAAACCAATGAAACAACTCCTACTTCTACTTGATGCCAGGAGTTTTCACTAGCCTCAAATTTTTTATTGGCAGCAGATATACTAGGAATAGCCTGCAAGAAATATCTAGCTAGCTATATAGGTAGATAAACATTTGCCTATTGATAACAACATAAGGAAATCTTTTGCTTGCTCATGTTTTTGTCTTTATGCTGAGAATGCAAGTGGGGAATTAATAGGAAATTCTTACTGACAGTCCTTTATTGCAATAGGATAATCTAATAGGTGATAGGTCCTGGCAGGAGGTATCATGCACCTAGGAAGTTTCTTCCTTGTTTTCTAGATAGTTGCCAAAAAGATCTCATGTTTGGCTTTGGAAAGAGGAAATTTTATTAGTTTAAGAAGCCTTCTGCAGGTTATCTGCAGTTTGGCAAGCCTAGTACAAGATTACTACAAAGCTACTGTCTAGAGTGTGTTGGAAAAGACTATTTGTAGGTACCTGTGGAACTTTTTACAGACACTGATTAGTAAGTTTAAAGGCTTCTGATCTAAAACTACTTCTAAAACTTCTCATTTCCCCTGAGAAGCCTTCTAAAGAATTTCCTATTCCATTCTGAAAGATTCATCATGTACACTATCATTACTTTTATTTTTACTAGCCACATATATTAAAAGCCTTGCATGTATTTAGGTTTAACTAGCTGACTCAAGGATTTGATATGCATATCCCTGATTTCCCTATTTCTTTACTAAGGCCTCTCAGTATATTGTTACAGACATCAACAGCTTATTTAGATAGAAGATCTTTGGTAAGCATTAAATACTCAGGTAGCACTCATATCCAAAATATTTGGATTGGCCTACAAGGACACTTTCTTTAATAATCACATATGTGTATTAGGAAAAGCTTACATAGTGCAGACAGACAGTTGTGTCCCCTTCACTGGGGTATCCTGAAAGTTTCAAGGGTCACAGACACCTGCTTGAGAATCTGTGAAACGTCAAAGGAATGAAGTATCAAGATAATTTGTGGATTATTTAAGCTCTAACTTACGTGCCTTTAATATTTTTAGTTATAGGGAATCTGCACTCTGGACAAAATGCTCCTACGGTTTCTCATTATTGCCTAGAACCTACTTAAAGTGGCACTGTGAAGGGAGGCATTTTACACTGCTATATAAAAATATAATGTCAAGATTATAGAGGTGATTCAGGATAAAAAGCAAACTGTAGTTGTAAAACACTGATAGAAATGAAAGATAATATAGGATGAGCCCCATGGTCCCTTTATTCTTGTCAAGGAGAAAAAGATTTAAAAGGTCCAGAAGATCCCTGAAAATAGGTAATTGTAAATATGCTTATTATTTCCTAGATAACGACAGATTGTTTAAAAAGAATGTACTAAATAAAGTATCTAGATTTTTTTCTTTTCTGTGTATTATTTAATTAGTAGCGTTCCTGGATTACCAAACTGTAGTAAAATTGCCCATGTTTTCAAGTTTGTTTTGTTCTAACTTTGGGATTTGTACATCTAATTTTACCTTTAGTTCCATTTTTTATCAACTCTTAACGTGATCTTCCTCCAAAATGTCTGACAGTTCAAAATATAATATCCTGTCAATTTCAGTTAAAATCAAATGTACTTAAAAACCAATTTTCTTAAGAAGCATATGTAACTAGTGCACTCTTGGAATACCAAACTGTTGTAAAATTGCCTAGGTTTAAAATTTGTTTTGTTCAAACTTTTGGGATTTGCACATTCAATTTTACCTTTAATTCCTTTTTCTCAGGAATTATTAATCTTCCTCCCAAATATCTGACAATTCAAAATGCAATATCCCCTCAATTTTAGTTAAAATCAAATCTACTTAAAAATCAGTTTTCTTAAGCATATACTGTAATTCAGCTGTAATATAGCATTTTTAGTGTAATTGGGCAATTAGCTTAAAAATATGACTTGCCCCTATTTTGAATGTCATTTGAGATCAAGGAAGTTTGGTAAGCTTATATTCATATACTTTACAAAAAAATTGAGTTACCTCACCAAAACCAGTAGAATCTGAGGAAGGTCTTCTAAAGGGTATGAGCTTCCTTTCTCCTTCCTTATCAGGCTGTAGAATATTCTTTACGTTTAAAAAAAAAAAAAAAAAAAAGACTTCTGTAGTGGTTTCAGCCATGGGCTCTAACTGGTAAGCTTCTCAGTGATCGGAACTAGGTCTAGTTCTATGGTTTGTAACAAAGTGTATGGTCCCTGATAAATCTCTTCACAACAAGGATCACTAGAGTGGATACCATATGTATATAATTTATGTATGAAATTTGACTTAGCTGATACTTGAATATTTACATTATACAAAGATAACACATACCAGGTTATACCCTTCCATATTTCTTTTCTTACACCATTTAAATGTTTTCCATTTTGTGAGACTAGGAATTTCAAAAGACTAGGTTTTCAAGTTAGAACCCAAAATGTCTCTTACAGTTTTTAGAAAGCTTCTTTTTAGTTAACAGATATAGAACTAGATAAGCCTGCTCTCCAGATCAAGTTGACTCCGCTTGACTTTTACCCCTAATTTTTATGTGCTAGTGGTTTTATTGGAAACCCTGGTAGCATAGTGGTTAAGAGCTACAGCTGCTAACCAAAAGATCGGCAGTTCGAATCCACCAGGTGCTCCTTGGAAACAATAGGGGGCAGTTCTGCTCTGTCCTACAGGGTCACTATGAGCCAGAAATCGATTGGACGGCACTGGGTTTGTTTTTTTTTTTAGTGGCTTTATTATTTTAAATGTTTTTGATCAGCTTGTGTTACATGTTTGGTGATAACAAAGGGGATAAGCTGCATCTATACTATGCCAAATATCCTGATTAAAAACTAAAAAACGTGTCCAGTATTTTCTTGAACTTGGCTTTCCCTTATGACACTGCTCCTGTTGGCTTTAGAGTCACAAATCCTTTCAGCTCATGTCATGTCACCAGGTAAAATGAGCCTGGATATGCAATTCCCAGAGGCAACTTCATGAAACATCACACTGAAACCACCTGTTATCTTCAGATGGTCTTGGATTCAACAGGTTTTCCTCTTGAATTGGGAAATTGTACTTTTTTTTTTTTTAAATAATAAACTCTAGCAAGAGGGCCTTTTTTAATTTTACTATTTTCAAGACAATTAAAACATTGAAATAGATATATCTAAGTGGATGACTATGTAACTCATAAAGACGGAATGAGGACTATAACCTAATGTGACACGAATAGGAGTTGTGAGGGGTTTTTAAGCTCTTGTCCAAGGTACTATGAAATAAGTATTTCCAGATATGAAAAACAATCTGTGAAGAATTACCGTTGGTGGAAGAAAAGAGAAGCAGAAAAAGGTAACGTCAAAATGCAGCCATACAAAGCTTACGGCCAACACACTAATGGTATCTCCAGAGTGGTTTTATATTTATACTACTTGACCAGGTTTCTTGGGTCCTTTCTCTGGATAAGTATCCTTAAGAAGCAAAGTGATTACAAATGAAAAAAAGGCCACTAAAGTGACTACTATCCTCAGGGCTTTGAACCAACTGGGATAATGAGGCAAGAGAAAAAGTTCAACATGTAATGTTATCCCTAAACCTATTATTACTGTGACTATAGCTTCACTGAGTCTTTCAGAAATAAGGAAGGCAAACCATGAAAACACAACAGGAACTATACTATTAGCTAAATTAAGGAAGTCTGGTTGTGCTGGACTATTTTCTGGCAGAGCAAAACCCCATCTGACCCCTCCCAAGAAAGATAGGAAACTGGCTCCATAAGCCATCTGAGTAAAAGCTAATATAGGGATATAAGTCTTTGTCATCACCATGACCAGTGGTGGAGCAACAAAGGGGACCAGTCCTGCCAAAGTTATGTATAGAGCTGACTTTGGACTATCAGACAGGTAAGTGATGGTGCTTCGTGACCTTGCTGGAAGATCTGGTTGCTTCTGCTTTTCCTTAAAACAGCGTGGGGAAGTATGATAACACTGTGTTTTGCTCATACACACTGGAAATGATGACAAGAGCCAAGGCCTTGGAAACAAAGGAGGAAAGTTCTGCTGGAATGATGTTGTAAGAAAAAGTTTATCTATTCTCCTGCTGGCTCCTAGTCCCACTGTGAAAGGGTACTTCAGCATCTATAAAGAAAATAGAACCAGATGACAGAAACAGATTTAAAAAAAAAAGCACCAGATTTCTTGGTTAACCCAAATTTGAAACAATATAAAAACAAACCACATGCTTTCCATTAGCACATCAAACTTTACAGAAAGGTTCAACTGCCGATAAGACTATTAACCAGGTATACAACATGCAAAAGAAACTACTGAATAGAATCCAGTGAATGCTCTATCACTAATCTTATTCCATAAGAGAAATATCTGAAAAAGGACAGGGAAAAGACTAGGCCTTTAGCACCTGGATTTCTAAACTGCCTCTTCTACTTATAAATTGTAAAAGCAGCAATATTACTGTGGGAATGCTATTTTATGTAGCATTCCAATTTGGCATTATAAACACCAAAAACTTTTCATAGCTCTATGCCTTTGTACATGTCTCTGTCTAGAATTCTAACTTCTACTACTTTTTATCTGGGGAACTTGTCTCATCATTCAGAATTCAGCTTGAAGCTTTCCTTAACTCCACAGTCTGATTTAATAGTAAGTACCCTACACACACTTTCATCATAATTCTCACAGTGAATTAGAATTTCATGTCTCTGTCTCCGTAGACGAGAGCCAGGACCATGTTTACTTGGCCTTTTAAAAAACATCCCCAGTGCCTTTGATGGTACATGCCAAAGTAATCATCTTTCCTGCTGATTCTGTACTTTAGGGAGCAGATGTCAGACTTCAACTAGTAAACAGAAGAACAGTAGCTAAAAAAGTGTTGGATGAAAGAAAAAATGAAACTGTTATTTAAGAATCTTGATCCCTCAAACATATTAGGAATGATCATATCTTGGGGCCTTTTTTCCTTGTCTAGAATGTTCTTCCCTCAGCTACCTACATGGCCCACTCCCTCACTTCTGTCTTACTTATAAGTGCAATCCTATGCTTATTCTTTTTGTGTGTGTGTGTGGTAAAAATATGTATAACAGAACATTTGCCAATTCAACATTTTTTACATGTATGGTTCAATGATACTGATTACATTCATCATGTTGTGCAACTATCAACACTGTCCATTACCAAATTATTCCATCACCATTAACTGAAACTCAGTGCCCCCTAAGCAATGACTCCACCATTCCCTTCCCTCCCACCTCTGGTAACCACTGATAAACTTTGGTCTCTATACATTTGCCTCTTCTAGATATTTCATGTAAGTGGGATCATACAATATTTGTCCTTTTGTGACTGATGCAGCATGTTTTCAACATTTATCCATGTGGTAGCATGTATAAGAACTTCATTTCTCTTTAGGCTGAGTACCTATGCCTATTATTGACACTCCCTATTCCCCTTCCCTGCTTCATAGTTCTCCACAGCACTTACCACTTGACATACTAAATATTTTACTTATTATCCATGCCTCCCCTTACTTGAATACATGAGGACAAGGATTTTTTTTTGTCTTCTTTTTCAGTGCTACTGCCCTAGCCACAGCCATGCCTAGCAAAGAGTGCTCAAATAGTTGCTAAATAAACCAACCTTTGAAGATGCTTGAGAAAATTTCTGGATAAAGTGAAGCATTCTGGGCTCTATTCGAAGTCTTGTTCAGGAAGATGCCAGGCAGTTCTGATTAACATGTTCTTCTGGCTAAGTAGAAGGGCTGAATTAGAACCATTTTGCTGTGTACAGAAGATGTCATTTAATTTTCCGCATTTTACACATTATTTTTAAAAAGTAGAAACTTGTGAGAATTTCTTCCATATAACAGTTTCCTTTGAAAAGAGTCAATATGTTTTCAAAGAATCAGTAACTCATTAAGGAAATAGGTCCTTTTCTGCCCTTTGTTGTCTGGTGTAACAGAGTAATATAGAGACAGATCTGGATTTTACAAACAGCTCCACACCACTTCCAGCTATGTGACTTCGGACAAATTGCCTCCTTAGGTGCCCATTTTCTCATCTTTAAAGATGAAGGTAACAGCTTCTCTGCTCTTTTTCCCCCTCAGTTACCTTCAAACAGCTCAAAATGATGATGGCAGGCAATCAATACAATTTAGCTGTAAACTAAGCACTATAATTGTGTTTTATATGCATTAATTCATTTAATGTTCACAATAACTTCAAGTTGGTACTGAGAGACAGACGAAGTTAGAATGCAGATTTTAAGAATCAAGCAAATACTGGAATCCTGAATCCACCACTTACTAGGTGGATGACTTTGAGCAAGTTATTAACTTTGCTTTGGTTCAGTTCACTCACCTTTGAAATAAAGAAAATAATCCTCATAGGGTCCTTAAATGAGTCAACACATATAAACAGCTGAGAACTGTCCCTAACACAAAGTAAGAGCTCAAGAAATACTAGCTATATTCCCATCTTACACCAGATGGAATGGTTTAGAATCATGTCTAACTGCCCCATAGAGTTTCCAAGGAGCGCCTGGCAGATTCCAACTGCCGACCCTTTGGTTAGCAGCCGTCTAACCAGTCATGTCTAACGTTAGCAGCCAGTAAGTGGCTGAGTGAGACTATGAATCCAGATCTGACGTGAGTCACATTCCTAACCAGGAGAATGAGGAGTCTAAAAAAAACAAAACACAGTTACTGCTTAATTAAATAATTTTGCTGAACTAATTTCTTGATCACAGATTCTAGGCCTGGGTCAAGAAATCATGTAAACCAGTCAATGTCTTCATTTACAGAAAGAAGCAGTAAGTTTTCTCTGGCCTCTGAATAAAGCTTACAGGACACTGACACTCATCTCCTGACTCCCAGACTCAAATACCTAAAGGGCCCACACCCTCACCTTTGTTCAAAGTCGCTGTCTTGGTGTGGGTTTTCCGGACTAACCTATTTAAAATCTCAACCCTCTCCCCACCTTCAGAACTCTCTATTCACTTTAACACCTACTTGTGGCTATTAAAGCTAAAAAGTGATTGCCTAAAATCCTCAGTATGGGGATTAAGGACAGAGACCCAAGAGTTAATCCACTCAATTTAAGTGAAAACGCTCAGTATTTCCACTGTTCGGGCGGAAAAAACTGCAAACTGCAACCCTCAAAACCGACATCCGAGGAAAGAGAACGGAGTTCGGACTCAAGGGGCCCCGACAAAACTTCCCAATGGGGCCCGTGGCTCCTATCTTCTGCCAAGCCACAATGTCCTTCTTCATTTCTTCCACTTGTTGTGGCCCCGGTACTTACTTGCCAGGAGATGGAAACCCTTAGCGCGAAAGCAGCCACCGATCCTTGATGGTGCACTTCCGGCGAGTGAGGTTAAACAGCACCCACTTCCTGAGATATGGAAAATGAGTCCGGATGGGAACTTGACTTGCGCTAATTAGTTCCCACTTTGGGGTAACCGCCTTGGCGGAGGGGCTTTTTTTTTTTTTTTTTCCCCTAATTGTGCTTTAGGTAAAAGTCTACTGCACAAATTAATTTCTCATTCAAAAATTTATAAATTGTTTTGTGACATTGGTTGCAATCCCTATGACAGCATTCTCTCCCTCTCCGCCCCTGGTTTCCCATGCCCATTCCTCCAGTTTTCCTGTCCCTTCCTGCCTTCTTTTGTTTTGGGTGGGAGCCGCTCATTTGGTCTCTGTATTTGATTGAACTAAGACGCATATTCCTCACCTGTGTTATTGTTTTACCTTAGGCTGGAAGATGGACTTCGGAAGTGGCTTCAGTTCTGAGTTACCAAGGTGTAGAGGGCCAATGTGGTGTGGAGGGAGCCCTCCAGTCTCTGTGACACCAATAAGCTGGTCTTTTTTTGCGAATTTGAATTTTGTTCTGCATTTTTCTCTTGCTCTATCCAGGATTGTCTATAGTGATCCCTGTCAGAGTGGTTGGTGGTAGTAGTCAGGCATCATCTAGTTCTTTGGGGGATCATTCTTCTAAAATCTTAGTTCTAAATGGAAGATGGCTGTGGAGGCTTGCAGGATACTTGAATGGTTCTTGCCTCTCTATTCCAATGTTCCAAGCCGGTGGAATGTGCCCCGCAGAATTAGCGAAGGTAGAGTGCAGCTGCTGAAGCAATCTCAAGAGTGATGGTGGTGGAGGAAGGTAGGAGTCTTGGAGTCCAGACCAAGTGTGACTCAGTCAAAGTGCTTGCCATCCCTAAAACTCAATTTTTTACTTTGCAAAATAACAGGGTTTCTAGGTTCCGCGGAGCTTGTCTCACTCCGCATTAAACCCATTGCTGTCCAGTCGATTCGGACTTATAGCGACCCTATAGGATAGAGTAGAACTGCCCATAGGGTTTTCAAGGAGCGGCTGGTAGATTCAAACTGCTGACTTTTTGGTTAGCAGCTTGAGCTCTTAACCACTGCACCACCGGGGCTCCCACTCCATGTTAGGGTCCTTAATTACTAATATTATTTAAGGAAAAAAAAAAAAACTTGTTTCTACTTCCACGCTCTTTGCTGGGACCTAGAAACTTCATTAAGAAATAAAGAGAACAGGTGACCGGATTTTCACTGCTCTTTGAAACCAAAAAACCAAGCCCGTTGCCCACGAGTTGATTCCGACTTATAGCGACCCTATAGGACAGAATACAACTGCCCCAAGAGTTTCCAAGGTGAGCCTGGTGGATTTGAACTGCTGACCTTTTTGGTTAGCAGCCGCGCCACTTAACCACTATACCACCAGGGTTTCCTCTCCATGAAGGGTGTGGTGAAAACAGGCTTGGGCTCAGTGGTGATGCGGTAAGTTAAATTATTCCTCTTGCCACCCTTGGCTTTAATATTTATTTACTTGTCGCCTATGTGACTTTGGCCAAATCCCTTCCCTTCTCTGGGCCTCTGTTTCAGTCTATGAAAGGAAACCGCACGAGGCAATTCCTGAATTTAAGTTGATGACAAGCACTAGGAGATCTCAGGGGCTCACGCTGGCCAGTTTCTCCGTTCCTCCGGATTCTATGTAGTCCAGCTTCCTGGATGCCTGCCATCACTTGGCTTAAGTTTGCTGTGCAAGATGGGATCACAGGGAATTCTTCCTTAAGTCACCGCTTCTAGTAGCGCCAGGCTTTCACTTTAATTTCCTTCTCAGCTTGTCATGGTAGCGCCGCCCCTTCCCTTCAAGCTACAAACCCAATGAGACTTTGCGTAGGAGAAGCAGCTTTCACGCTCCGGCATTGGCGCAGGCTCTGGCGAGAAATCCCTTCTGCGCTGGGTCGGGCGGGCGTGACGCCTACCATTCCCCCGAACTACCACTCCCAGCAGGTAGCGCGCCGTGCAGTGCCGCGCAGGTCTCCAAGCCCGGCCGTGTGGCCAGCTGGGGGCTGGAGTCTCGACGACGCGCACCCGTGAAGGAGGAAACGGAAGGTGGGAAGGGGTCGGAAAACACAACACTCCTCCGAAACGGGTTTGCTAGCACTTTCCGAGGTTGTTTGGAGACGCGTGTTTCCTGAGAGGCGGGATGTGGGAGGGTGAAGAAAGAAGGAGCAGGAAAAAATGGATACACATATACACACCCGCCCACTCATTCACGCGCGCCGGGGCCCTATCGTTGGGAGGGTTGGAAGGGGGGTACCAAACTCGGTTGATCACCGGCAAGGAACCGCAGACTACTCAACTCTGCAGAGGGGTGGGGGCGGCCACGCGCCGGCTGCTGAGAGGAGCTGGGGGCCGGGCAGAGAATAACCGCCTTTCTAGCGGACGAACGTTGGCCGTGTACGGCGTTGGCGACAGTCACCGAATCGCCAGAGCAGGGCCCAAGCGCGTGCGCGTGAGTTCCTGTGGGCGGTGCGAGCGAGTGGGCGTGTGTAAGGCGGGGTCGGCTGGGGGAGGGCTGGGCTGGTTGTCGCTCCTTCCCCTCTACCCGCTCTGCCCCTCCTGGGCCGTGTGTGCCGGGCAGCCATTTTGGGAAGAGCTTTGTTATGGTTGTGGGTTAGCCACCTCTGCTGGATTAGGAAGCTGGGGACTCGCTCTCGGACGCCGCACCTCGTCCCCAGCTGTAGCCCCGCCGCTGCCGGGTGAGTGGAAGCTTCGGACAGCGGGGGAGTAGAGTATCTTCGAGTGTTCCCCACTTGGGCCTCCGCCCGGTGCCTACCCACTCGGTTGTTAAAGCAAGTTGAGTGGGGTCTCACACAGGTGGTTGGGTCTAGGTCCGGCCGGGGGAGGGGCGAGCAGAGCCCACGGGTCGTGGGGTCGGGCGGGGCACCTTCCCCGGTGCGTGGAGCTGTGCTCACGAGCTTCGCCGCGCCTCTGCGGGAGCGCTCCTACTTCAACTTTGGTCTTTGGGTCGGAACACTCACCTGCGGCTCTCTGGCTCCTTTCCAGGCGGTCGGGTTTTTAGGGGTTGAGCGGCTCTGGTTCACGGGTTTCTTTTCTTAAGTGAAAGCCAAGGGCGTTTATTTTTCTATGAAGGAAAGTCTAAAAAGGAAAAAGTCGCGTTAGTCAAACGTGGGGTATCTGAAAGGATCTTTAACCCACAGCGTTCCGGTTCTCCTTGGTAACGAGGTGTTTTCGTTGATTTCCATTTATGCCCGTCCAACACCGACCAGCCTCCCCTCCCCCGGAAAAAAAGCTGGTCGACCTTGAAGTGTTTTAAGAGTATTTTATTCTGTTTTAAACCTGCCTTTCATCACCACCGAGAAATTCAAAAGGACTGAACCTAAAATGGCTGTAGCTTGGGGAAGTGCCCTGCGCTTCCATAACTTAAGTACGTTAATATGTCTTGTGTTTTTAGTTGTTTCTCCTACGAGGGCATTAACTGAAACTCTTGATCCTTTGGTCGTCTTAAAATTGGTGCCTTATCTTGAAGGCTCCTTGCTAGGTGAAAACAAAGGTGAGGCGAACTAAGTTTGCTTACTCCAAAAGTTTACATAAGAATGGGTGCGGTTTTGTTTTGTTTTGTTGTAGTTGCTTATAGTTCTGAAATTGTGCTGTGATGTCAGTTTTATCAGCCAACTTTGTGCTTCGCGGTTGGCTGGTCATATTTGTGGAAGTATTTTGTTTTTAGCTTTGATATTTTATGATTATCAGGAACAAAACGGAATTAATGGGTGGTTTTTTTTTTTATGTTTTAGTTTAGTAATAGAAGTCATTCCTGTATAAACCGCATCCAATAGTAAAGTGATGGGTAGTTTTCAATAAACTTAGGTTTGTAATTAGGTGGACTGTTGATTTTTTTCTAAGGTCTTCTACACCTAATACTTGAAAGGGAATCACCGTGCTATTAAGTTTGGCACATTGATTATAATAGTATAAGACATCTCAGTAAGTAAAAGTGAGCTTTAGATAGGGAGTAACTCATTGTTGTGCCCTTTCGAACAAAAGACTGTTTATTTCTTTTTTTGGACCAACAAACCAGAAGTTGAACTGAAAACAAAAAGGTATGGAATGGAAACCAGAAGCGGTTCATTTAAGTGTTTGGAAGAGCTGGAGTTTCATGTTGCAATCGGTCTAAAAGATGTAAGATGTTACTTGTGAATGAGAAGTTTTTGAGATTAATAATAATCGTCTTTCCTAGAGAGTTTCAATTTAACTTTCTACATTCCTTCAAACACAGAAGTTTATTTCTGTCAGTTGCCCTAGGAATTTTTTTAAAAAATTATTTTGGTGGATTTACCAAAAAAAGTTATAAAAATTACAGGTCAGTTGCTTTGTGCTTTGGCATTGTTTTGAGTTTAATATGCTACCTCCTGGACCCCGTGGGTGAGACCTCACTCTAATTAGTTTTATCTCCCCAGGTGTGCAGATATAAACATTCTTTCATCAATTCTGAATATCAGAGCTGTCTTAAAATTTGAGGGAGAAATGTTAGGAAATGTTTTTAATTTTGAATGAATTCAACTTAGTTTTTTCAATAGTGAGCTAGTTATAAAAGTTTGACACATTCAGCCCCTTTAGTGAGTTTAGGACTGTAATTAGAAGTTACGGGTACATTTCTGCTTATCAATAATTTTTAAATGCCCAGGTAAAGATAAACACATAATTCTAAGTCAGACTTCAGCGAATTTCATATCTTTGTTTTATGGCTAAGTTGGATGAACTTACAGCAGTGATAACTGTTACAAGGTAATTAATTATTTACCAGGCATGGTTTGTTGCCCTAAGTGCTTTGTATTTATTATTTACTTCTGTGAGGTGGGTATGATTTTAGCCCACTTTACAGTTTAGGAAAACGAGTCCGAGGAAGTTAAGTAACTCACTCAAGCTCATCCAGCTAGTAAGTGGCACAATCTGTATTACAACCCAGGCAGTCCATTTCTGTGTCATTGCACTTAACCATTATCCCTGCTGCCTTTAAACGTGAAAATAGACTCCATTGGAAAGATGAGAGGCACTAAAAGCCTTAAGGGGTCCCAACTAAAGAAATTCATAGAAAAGGCAAGTTTTGATGTGTGTTTTTACGGTTTTTCAAATAGGTGGGAAAAAAGTCTAGGTGGTGCAGAGATAACATGCTACCTCAAGTGACCATAGTTGCCATTGTCTGGAAGTAAATATGTAGTTGTGCTGCACAAGTCATTTCTAAATCAGACTCTGGGTTTTATTTCCCACTGAAGTTTGCCAAAGCAAAACTGCGTACAGTCAAACTTGAAAAGTAGTTCAGTGAGAGGAGCAAAACATCTTTTGTCTACCCATGTGTCTTAACTAAGGAGGTAGTTAATGTTATGGAAATGTTTATAGATGATTTCAAATGTACTGGGCAAATATTTAAAGGAATCTTAAGTTATTTTCCTTTACTAAAACAAATAATCAACCTTTAATTGATCTTTTGGGTAAATTTTTTTGTTTTTTTTTTCGGACAGAACCGCTCATTCATTTGTTCTTTTAAGAAACTTTGGAGGCTGTGTATAGTGCCAGTGTTGATATGCTGCTGTTGTTTTCTGTTGAGTCAATTTCAACTCATAGTGACCCTGTAGGACCGGGACTTCATACTGGTTCAGTCGTGGCTGATGAAGCGAAACCATAACAGACCCCAATTTTTAAAATTAGGGTGATCTGGAACCGCAGCCAGAATGGGAAAAATTACAGGTTGAAGCTCTGGAATGGAGACTGAGAAGGGGTATGGTGAACCCTTTCTGGAGCATAACTCATGAGATTGGATTATTGCCAGGACTGAGGAGAGTGAGAGACACACATTCAAAGCAGAGTGATTAGCGGCCATCTTTGAATGGGGCACCATTGTTTCTGACTGCAAAATCCGATGGGCAAGAGATTTGGTTGCTCTGCAACATTTATGCTGCCCTTGTTTTCTAAGAGACATATTAAATTTCTAGCAGGGCTTCTACCTGTTTTTTTTCCCAATCTGTTCATGGTTCTGGTTTACCCAAATTTTAAAATTTTGGATCTGTTCCGGTGTCACTTCCTGGGCCATGACTGAACTGGGAAGACCCGTTTGGAAGCCCTACATAGGGCACAGTAGAACTGCCCCACAGGGTTTCCTAGGCTGTAATCTTCACGGGAACAGGTCTTTTCTCCTCTGGAGCAGCTAGTGGATTCGAACTGCCAACCTTTCAGTTAGCAGCCAAGTGCTTAATCATTGTGCCACCAGGGTTCCTTTTCAGTGTGCTAGGGGCTGGGAATAGTTGGATAACCTTAAAACATACTCTGGCCACCGAAGAACTTTACAGTTTAACAGATAAGTGCAAAAATATTCACAGAATATCAACATAGAAAGCTGCTTTTCTTAAAGAAGTTGGTTTTAACATACTCATTGTTGACCTTCATATTCTATGCTAAAATTACTTTGCCTTTTGTTAACCAGACTTCAGGCTAGAATAGGCTATAAAACTGCATGAACAAAGTTTCAGTACATTTTTCTAAGCATTTGGTCTATTTGTGTGGAATAAGGAATGGAATTTTTTTCAGAAAATTTATTTAAGTTTGGCTATACTTTAAATCTAGCTTGTATACCCTTGTTTCTGGTGAGTATAAGTTTAAATCTCAGTATATAAAATATTCTGAGTTATTTCTATCCCTGAGGTTTACAAGTATGTAGAAAAGTTGGTTTTGAGGCTCTGGTAAGTTAGCTAAAAGGTAGGGCTATTTCAGTGTTCCTGAATTATTAGTTCTGTCTTCTAATTAGTCTTACCAGGTGTGGTGGGAAGGGCAGTGGAACCATTTATTGTGGGCTGCTTAAGCTAGATGCTGTAATTAAAAAAAAAAAAAAACCATTGCCGTCGAATCATTTCTGAATCATAGCAATCCTATAGGACAGAGTGGAACTGCCCCATGGGGTTTTCAAGGAGCAGCTACTGGATTTGAACTGCTGACCTTTTAGTTAACAGCCGAATGCTTAACCACTGTGCTGCTAGGGCTCCTAGATGCTGTAACAGAGTCCAGTATATGTAATCTCGTTATTTCTTACCACAAACCAAAGCCATTACTGTTGAGTCAGTTCCAGCAGATGGTGACCCCATGTGTAACAGAGTAGAACTGTTGCATAGCTCGGCTGTAATCTTTATGGAAGCAATTCACCAGGCATTTCCTCCGCAGCACCACTGGATGGGTTTGAACCACAAATCTTTAGTAGTTGAGCACAAACTATTTGCGCCACCTAGAGACCTTTTCCTTATAACAGCGCTGTTTAAAATAGATATTAGCCTTCCTACGAATGAGCCCTGGTGGGGCAGTGATTAAGTGCTCGGCTGCTAACCAAAAGGTCGCGGTTTCAATCCACCAGCCGTTCTGCCACCAGACCTGGCATTCTGCTCCTATAAAGGTTGTTATTAGTTGCTCCGAGTCAATTCCTACTTACAGTGACCCCATGTACAACAGAACAAAATATTGCCTGGTCCCACACCGTCCTCGCCATCGTTGTTATGTTTGCGTCCATTGTTGCAGCCACTGTGTCAGTCCATCGTCTCGAGGGTCTTCCTTTTTTCATTGACCCTCCACTCTTACCAGGCATAATGTCCTTCTCCAGGGACTGGTCCCTCCTGATAACATGTCCAGAGTACGTGAGATGAAGTCTTGTCATCCTTACACCCTGTAACGATTACAGCCTAAGACACCTTATGGGGGCAGTTCTACTCTGTTATATAGATCCCTACGAGTCATAATCGATTTGAAAGCACCCAGCAACAAAGCCTTTCTACAATTGAGGACCCAGAGGTTCCAAAAAGTTAAGTAGTTTGCTTAACATAGTGAGAGATGGGGATTCAGGCAGGTTTCTATGATTCCAAAGCACAGTATCCACCACATATGATTCCAAAGCACAGTATCCACCACACCATGTAGAGAGATGGCATGGGTCTGGTAAGTAGGGCACTAACTTTGTAGCAAGATCACCTGGGTTGGAAATCTCAGTTTTGCTACTTTTTTGACCTTGGCTGAGTTACTTAATTTCTCTGTATCTGTTTCCTTATCTGTTAAATGAGTTTGATAGTACCTTGTCCTAGGGATATTGTGATCAACAAATGAGATATTTGTAGAATTCTTAAAATAGTTCCTGACCATAGTAGGCACTGCAGAATTATTAAATAAATTATATGAAATTGTCTTTAATGAATATTCTTACATACCAATCCATTGAAATCTGAGGAGATGTTGCACAAAATGGAGTGTTTTATTTATATTCCTTTTTAGATATTTTACATTTCACTTTTCTCTTTTGTTTGAATCAGGATCCAGGTCTTAAACATTGCAATTGGCTGAGATTCTTTTACACTTCTTTTAATCTGTGTGTTTCGCTATTTCTTTGCTTGCAGTGTATTGAAGAAACCAGGTCATTTGTCCTGCAGAGTTCCCCACATTCTAGATTTTTCTAATTTCCTGTAAATTGGTAGTTGTAGCTAGAGGCTTAGGTTGAGGTTTGACTTGGAGAAGGGAGGTGAGAAGACTAATTTCATAGGTGATTCTGTGTATTTGGGAATTTTTGTTTGTTCAGTGTCTCCCATCTCTATCGTTTCCTGCAAATTTTCATATTGAGAAGTATAGAGTAACCATATGGGTTATTTAGCCTCCGTTCATGTCCTGTGTAGAGTGTTCGGTTGGCTTTGGTGCTTAATTCAAAATAAACTTTTCCAGATAGTTTGTTTTCTATTCTATCTTTATTTCTTTCAGTAGTTGCCTATTGCCCTGAGATACTCTTTAAACTTAGAACTCAAACCACTTCCAGAGGTCACCTTTCAACCAAATGACAGACTGGTCCATAAAATAATTAATGTCACCCATGAGTACTGTGCACTTCAGAATAAGTGGAACCAAATGGTATTTACCCTAGATCAAAGATGAGAAGGCAGGGGGGCACAGGGAAGCTCGAATAATGGAAACAGAACAACCCATAGTAGAAATAATGAGCATACTGATATATTAGGAAGAATGTAAGCAGTGTCACTGAACAATAAGTATAGAGATTGTTAAATGAGAACTTAATTTCCTGTGTAAACTTTTGCCAAAAACAATAAAAAGAATCATCATTGCTTTGGTGTTGAGCATCTATCGAAAGTCCCCAACTTACACTTGGAAGAAACTTTAATTTCAGGAATTTGCAAGTTCCTTGAAGAGAAAATTAAGTTATGAGTTAAGCCAAATTAGAAATAAAAATGAAAAAACTCCTTACCAGCCCTTGCCTACCTCAGTACCATGCACAACTACAGCCATGTGTTCAGTCTTCAGACCAGATGATAGTGATCTGTAGTCAGCAGCAGAAGCCAGTGAAGTTTCTAAAACTGGAGTGCTGCTTATCAAGAAAGAATGGTTGTTTATTATCTGAATTTTAAGTGGTTTCATATGGATTTATTTGCTTATCAGGAATTTTCCTGGTTTGGAAAACCACAAGTAATATCCTTGATTGTGAACAACGACCAAAAAAGTATACAATTTTTGCTAATAAAAAGATCATGTTGTCTTTGGTTCCATTACATATTCAACAAATATTTAAAGATTAAAAAATTTAAGTATTCTGGTTTTTGCATGGCTTTGTTTCCTTGTTTTGGTTTCTGGTGAATAGTTTTCTCAGCCTACTTGGTTTGGAAATTACTCTTCTGTAAACTGGGTTTTTTCTTGTTATCTGCTCAACTATTAGGTCTTCTATTAACACTATGTAGTCACTGTAGGCTACACTGTTCTAAACATTTTACATATATTCACTCATTTAATCCTCACAACAGTCCAGCAATATCCAAATTAGGCATAGGAATTTGGAGCAAAAAGAAGTGAAGCGACTTGCCCAAGGTCGCGCAGCTAGCTACCACATGGCAGAGCCAGCTAGGTCCAGATTCTGCTCTTCTTTCTTGCAAGTAATGTTTGGATTACTCATCCAAGTATTCTTAAGAGGTATTTTAGAAGTGGAAAAAAAAAATTTTTTTTTTTTTTTTGTAAGTACAAATGAACTTGAAGTCAAAATAGATCAGTCTCATAATATGATGGACTCAAACATGATCAATGATAAGATGGCACAGGACTGGGCCTTCTGTCATACATAAGGTCCCCATGAGTTAGAGCCGACTTGATGGCAGCTAACAACGTGATATTATAGTCATTATTAACACTCAATTATAAAAGCTGTATAGTTTTTAAAAATGTCGCAAATAGCCTGTTTATATTCATAGGAAATTGGAGCCGTCAGGGTGAGTCCAGCTGAAAAATATTTGATAAAAATTCTTAATTGAATGGCTTACTTGTTTGTAGTTTTGTTGGTGTAGTACTTTTGGAGCAAATGCTGTAAAAACATATTTATTTATGGTCTTAAAAACCCATTGCCATCCAGTCAGTAAATACTTGCATGAGCCTAATCCACTAGTCATCTGAGTTTTACAGCCAGAATTTGTCAGATTGCATCAGGTCATAAATACACTTATATTTGTTTGCCTGGGCTCTGATAGAATTAACCATACCTTAGTCTTACTTTAACATACTATTCTTATCTGGAACTGTTTTGATGTAAGTAAATTCAGTTTGTATTAGTTGTGGAGGTCCCTGGGTGGTGCATATGGTTTCCCCTTGACTACTAACAACCCAAAAAAGGAGGGTGAGAATGGTTGTACAACTCAAGGAAATGTAATCAGTGTCACTAAATTGTACATGAAATTGGTGTATGTTTTGCTGTGTATAATTTCAGCAGCAGCAACAAAGTTTGGAAAAAGAAAAATATATTAGAAAGAAGATTAGCTACCTGAGAAAGGGTAAATTTTACTCTCTGTAAACCTTATCCTCTGTGAAATCACTTTGCAGGAAAAGTTTTTTGGAACATAAGGCACAGTGATTAAAGTTTATTACTAATGGCAAGACTGGCAGGATTCCTGTGTTGGGTATTCTATTAATTGGACTTTAAAGTGATCCTTTGTTGTTTCTTTTGTTTCCCACTTTAGCCCCTTTCTAATATTTGCCTTTTTGTTAATTTTAGTGAGAGAGGAAGCTGGAAAGGCTGTGTATGGGGTACACACATACACCAAATACATACACTTTCAGTCCCTGCAGCTAGACCTGGGGTGTGTGACACAAGCTGTTCCAATCAGATGCGCTTGATTGGGGACTTGCATCTGGAGTGAGAGATGCAAAGAAACAAGGACAATTCATTTCAATGGCAGAGACGTGGTGGTGGCATTGTTAGCCAGGGCAGTTTCCTAAGCAGCTCTTCTGTGGTGTGACCTTGGCAGAGGTTCTGACTGCCTGTTAGCTTCACTTGGCTTCTGTTTTTTTGCCAAGTCCAGGGGCTGCTCATTCTTTGAACTCCCAATATCCTTCTGGTAAATTCCTCTTCTTCTTAGGCTAGCTAGGTATGGTTTCTTTTCTTTCGTTTTTTTTTTTCAACCAAGGATCCTTGTTTGTACAATTGGCTAATATAAGTTGCTACTCCTAGGATTTGTTATTGCTTCTATTTAGGGTAGTCTCCTAACTTAGGAAGTGAAAAACTGCCATCTGTGTTTTTTTTAAACACCTTAGACAAGAATTTCCCTTTTATCCACCCACAATTTGTAAACGCCATGGTTCTCACCCTTTTAAAATTTACCAGGGGTAAAGCCTGAACAATCTCTCTTAACGCTCTGTAAGCGAATTATCTCTTTTATAATTACAAAAGCAGTATGTGTGCTGTGTAGAAAATTAGAATATATAGATATGTAAAAAAAACTTGACATTCCCATCTTTCAGAAATTACTACTGTTAATAACTTGGTGCATTTTAAAGTTCATACTGAAAGTTCTGTTTTTGCAACTTTTTAAGTTGGTAATGCCCACTTTTCCATGTCAGTGATTGTTCATTTAATATAATAACCAGCTGATATTTAAATTTCCCCAGTTGATCCAAAAATTGTTTATTAACATCTAACTAACCAAACTCGTATCTGATCCAGGACCTTCTTGCACCTAACAGTTTGTTTAATTTCTTTATGTTTCTTCAGTTTAGCACGGTCCTTATTTTTCAGTGACACAGACTTTGAGGAAATTGGGCCAGTTGTCTTGAGAATATTTTACCTCCAGATTTTGTGCACTTATATCCTTGTGGTAGCTTTTAGCTTGTTCCCACTAATTCCTGTATTTTTCTCTATGCAAAGGTGCATAGCTAAAATCTTGATGGATTCACATCTAAACAGTTTTTGCTAGAATACGTCATAGCTGTACCTTATTTTGCATCATATGAAAAAATACAATTCATTGTTGACCTACTTCAATGATGCTAACATTGATCCCTGCCTGGATTAGGGTGGTGGCAGTCTGATCCATATACTGTTAAAGCAGTCAGTTTCTCCCCTCGCAACAAGAGGCTAGTTTGTGTTGTGTTGCTTTAGCACTAAAAGCCTAGTCTTTTATCAGTCATTGGAATAATTTTTTAAAAATACCTTTATTGAGATCATTTACATACCATGAAATTTGCCCGTTTAAAGTGTAACAGAATCGGTGGCTTTTAGTATATTCACAGAGCTGTGTAACCCTCATTAATATCTAATTTTAGAACATTTTTAACATCTCACAAAGAATCCTTATGTGCCCATTAGTTGACACTCCCCATCCCTCTTCTACTCCCTCCAGTCCTAGGTAGCTAACTTTCTGTCTCTGAATTTCCCTGTTTTAGACATTTCCTATAAATAAAAATCATACAATATGTGGCCTTTTGTGTTTGACTTCCTTAACTTAACATATTTTCAAGTTTTCATCCATGTTGTAGTATGTATCAGAACTTAATTCCTTTTCATTGCTGACTGATATTCCACCGTATGGATATATCACATTTTGTTTATCCATTCATAGATGAATAATGCATCTATGAACATTTGTACACAAGTTTTGTGTGGAAATATGTTTTCTTTTAGGTATATATCTAAGAGTGGAATTTCCGGGTCATATGGTCATTCTATGCTTAACTGAGGAACTGCCGGACTGTCGAGGTAGCTGTGCCATTGTGCATTCCCACTAAGAGTGTGTGAGGGCTCCAGTTTCTCCATATCCTTAGCAACACTTGTTGTTTTCAGTCTTTTTAATTGTATATATTCTAGTGGGTTTGAAATGATATCTTATTGTGGTTTTGATTTGCATTTCCGTGGTGGCACAGTGGAAATCCTGATGGTGTAGTGTTTAAGTATTACAGCTGCTAACCAAAAGGTTGGCAGTTTGAGTCCGCCAGGTGCTCCTTGGAAACTCTATGAGGCAATTCTACTCTGTCCTGTAGGGTCGCTATGAGTTGGAATCGACTCAACGACAGTTGGTTTGGGTTTTGGTGGCACAGTGGTTAAGCACTTGGCTGCTAAGTGAAAGGTCAGCAGTTTAAACCCACCAGCCACTCTGTGGCAGAAAGATGTGGCAGTTTGCTTCTGTAAAGATTACAGTCTTAGAAGTCCTATGGGACAGTTCTGCTCTGTACTATAGCATTGTTGTGAGTTGGAATTGATTGACAGCAATGGGTTTAATGAAAGGAGCCCTGATGATGCAATCATTAAGCGCTGGGCTGCTAACCAAAAAGTTGGCAGTTCGAACCTCTCATCCACTCCCATAGAAGAAAAGACCTGGCACTCTGCTCCCATGAAGATTACAGCCTAGGAAACCTTATGCGGCAGTTCATCTCTGCCCTATGGGGTTACTATGAGTTGAAATCAACTTGACAGGATACAACAGCAATGACTAGTGAAGTTGAGCGTCTTTGGAGAAATGTCTAATCAAGTCCTTCGCACGCTTTTTTTTTTTTTTTTTTAACTTTTATTAAGCTTCAAGTGAACGTTTACAAATCCAATCAGTCTGTCACATATAAGTTTACATACATCTTACTCCGTACTCTGTCACCTGCTCTTCCCCTATTGAGTCAGCCCTTTCAGTCTCTCCTTTCGTGACAATTTTGCCAACTTCCCTCTCTCTCTATCCTCCCATCCCCCCTCCAGACAAGAGCTGCCAACACACTCTCAAGTGTCCACCTGATATAATTAGCTCACTCTTCATCAGCATCTCTCTCCCACCCGCTGACCAGTCCCTTTCATGTCTGATGAGTTGTCTTCGGGGATGGTTCCCGTCCTATGCCGACAGAAGCTCTGGGGAGCATGGCCGCCGGGATTCCTCTAGTCTCAGTCAGACCATTAAGTATGGTCTTTTTATGAGAATTTGGGGTCTGCATCCCACTGATCTCCTGCTCCCTCAGGGGTTCTCTGTTGTGCTCCCTGTCAGGGCAGTCATCGATTGTGGCTGGGCACCAACTAGTTCTTCTGGTCTCAGGATGATGTAGGTCTCTGGTTCATGTGGCGCTTTCTGTCTCATGGGCTCCTAGTTGTCGTGTGACCTTGGTGTTCTTCATTTTCCTTTGCTCCAGGTGGGTTGAGACCAATTGATGCATCTTAGATGGCCGCTTGTTAGCATTTAAGACGCCAGACGCCACATTTCAAAGTGGGATGCAGAATGTTTTCCTAATAGAATTATTTTGCCAATTGACTTAGAAGTCCCCTCAAACCATGTTCCCCAGACCCCCGCCCCTGCTCCGCTGACCTTTGAAGCATTCATTTTATCCCGGAAACTTCTTTGCTTTTGGTCCAGTCCAATTGAGCTGACCTTCCATGTATTGAGTGTTGTCTTTCCCTTCACCCAAAGCAGTTCTTGTCTACTGATTAATCAATAAAAAGCCCTCTCCCTCCCTGCCTCCCTCCCCCCTTTGTAACCACAAAAGTATGTGTTCTTCTCAGTTTTTACTATTTCTCAAGATCTTATAATAGTGGTCTTATACAATATTTGTTCTTTTGCCTCTGACTGATTTCGCTCAGCATAATGCCTTCCGGGTTCCTCCATGTTATGAAATGTTTCACAGATTCGTCACTGTTCTTTAACGATGC
The DNA here is from genome assembly GCF_024166365.1 of Elephas maximus indicus. Lineage (NCBI taxonomy): Eukaryota > Metazoa > Chordata > Mammalia > Proboscidea > Elephantidae > Elephas > Elephas maximus. Next base: position 88,175,749 of record NC_064821.1, on the reverse strand, counting down.
GTAGTATTCCATTGTGTGAATATACCACAATTTATTTACCCATTCATCTGTTGATGGACACCTTGGTTGCTTCCAGCTTTTTTGCTATTGTAAACAGAGCTGCAATAAACATGGGTGTGCATATATCTGTTTGTGCTTCGCACGCTTTTTAATGGGGTTATCTGTCTTTTTGTTATTGAGTTATAAGTGTTCTGTATATATTCGATACTAGTCCCTTATCAGATAAATCATCTTGCAAATATTTTCTCTCAGTCTGTGGGTTATTATTTTTTCTACTTTCTTGATGTCCTCTCAAGCACAAAAGTTTTTTTTTTTTTAATGACGTCTAGCTTATCAATATTTTATTGCTTTTACTTAATTATGAAATAACCCAGGATCGTGGAAGATTTACTCCCATGTTTACTTTTAGCTCTTACGTTCAGATCTGTGGTCCACTTTGAGTTAATTTTTGTGTACGGTGTGAGATGTGGGTCAGCACCATTTTTTTGAAGAAAAAAAAACACTCCCCTTTGATACGTTGCTGCCCTTTTGTCATAAATTGACTATAATTGTTAAGAGCTTCTATTTGGACTCTTAATTCTGTTCTCTGTATGTCTTTGATCTCTATGTCTATCTTTATGCCAGTATGCAGAATTAAAGTTCTTTGTATATTCCTCTTTAATTGCATATCCTATGTCCCTCACCCCCATTACTACCTACCATTCTGAATTTGGTTTTGATAATTCTCTTGCGTTTTATATCATTTATTTAATGTGTGTGTGTGTGTCCCTGAACAATATATAATACTGTTACTCATGTTTTAAAACTTTGTTTAAATGGTATAGTATTTATTTATTTATTTATTGCAACTTGCATTTTTATGGTACTTCATTAGAGTCGTATATTTTGCTATGCATAGCTTTAAATGGAAACCCTGGTGGTGTAGTGGTTAAGTGCCATGGCTGCTAACCAAAGAGTCGGCAGTTCGAATCCACCAGGTGTGCTCCTCGGAAACTCTATGGGGCAGTTCTACTCTGTCCTGTAGGGTCACTATGAGTTGGAATTGACTCGATGGCACTGGGTTTGGTTTGGTTTTCTTGGTTATAGCTTTAAATTATTTCTTATATTGTGCAAATACACCACAATTTAACCATTCTCCTGTTGGTGGGCATGGCATTTTAGGTAGTTTTTTGCCCAGTACAAACAGTTCTGTAGTCAGTATTTTTATTTGTCTTTCCTTGTGTTCATTTGTGATTAGGATTGGTGGGTCATAGAAGTTTCACAAATTTAACTTCAATTTTGCCAGACTATTTTCTAAACTGATCATACGAGTTTACACTCCCACGAGCTGTATATGAGAGTTCCTTATTGTTTCATGTCTTCATAAGTAGTTGATAATGTCATAATTTGTTTTTGCCGGTTTGATAGGTGTGAAATAATATCTCATGACTTGATTCAGGTTTTAAAAGTATGAATTAGTGGGTAATTCAAGGTAATGTCTTATGTAGTGCTTTATGTTATTTCAGAGCACTTGCATTATCACATGCATTCTCTTAAAGTGCTTCCCATCAGCATGGTAATATATTAAATATTCAGAATTATATTTTTTGATAGAAATAACTTTTTTGCAACAGAGTTTGTATTAGAAATAGACATTTTTTCCTACAACTCAATAACAAAAAGACAGCTCAGTTTACAAAATGGGCAAAGGACTTGAATAGACCAGAGAAGATACACAGATGGCCAATAAGCACATGAAAAGACGCTCTACTTCATTAGTCTTTAAAGAAATACAAATCGAAACCACAGTGAGCTACCACTTCACCACCACTGGAATGGCAAGGATGTGGAGAAATTTGAGTTCTCATCCATTGCTGGTGGGATTGTAAAATTATGCAGTCCGTGTGAAAAACAGTATTGTGGTTCCTCAAAAAGTTAAAACATAGAACTACCTTATAACCCAGTAATTCTACTCCTAGGTATATAATCAAAAGAATTTAAAGCAGGGACTTAAACAGATAACTTGTACACCAGTGTTCATTGCAGCGTTATTCACAATAGCCAAAAGGTGGAAACAAGCCAGATGTCCATCAGCAGGTGAATGGATAAACAAAATGTGCTACGCCTACTCCTTGGTTTTTGACTGTCTCGTTATCTGATATTTCACATTTACAACAATAGTGAAAAATCTATTATCTTACTGTTTTGTTCATTAATGATGTATGATGTCTGACAGTAACAAATGCCAAGGTGTAACGCTGGCTGTGATGGTTACGGTTATGTGTTGACTTAGCTAGGCCGTGATTATGAGTGGTTTGGCAGTTATGAAATGATGTAATTTGGCAGTTACACAATGATGTAGTTATCCGCCTTTTTGTGATCCAATGTGGTCATCCTCCATTTTCACATAATGCAGATTTTTGTGTAACAGCCTAGTCTTGGGAACTTAACCATGTCAGTACATGAAGAGTGAGTGTATATAATACATACAATGGACTACTATTCAGTCATAAAGAGAAACAAAGCTCTAATATGTGCTGTGATATAAATGAGCCAAGTGGGGGCTGGTATTGCTTAAAGAGTAATGAGTTCTGTTAAGGGTGATGAAAAAAATTTGAAATGGATAGTGGTGATGGTTGTACAACATTGTGAATGTAATTAATGTTGCTGAATTTTACATATAAAAATGGTTGAAATGGCAAATGTCATATATATTTCACCACAATAAAGTGAATAAATTTTTAAGAAAAAATAGAAAATTTTTTTCTTTATTGGACCCCAATCAAATAATAGCAAACTTTACACAGTATTAATAACCATGGTCGTTAAGTGTTTTCTTAACCAAAAGAAATGGCATAGTGGAAAAAATCTTAAGGTATTTTATGTCCCCTTTTGGTTCATTGAAAACCATAAAAACAAAAAAACAAACCCAGTGCTGTCAAGTTGATTCCAACTCATAGACAGAGTAGAACTGCCCCATAGAGTTTCCAGATAGCGCCTGGAGGATTCAAACTGCCAACCCTTTGGTTACCAGCCGTAGCACTTAACCACTACGCCTCCAGGGTTTAATGAAGACATGCTCAAATTTCATATTCTTAAGAAATTCTTAGATAGGAATTTATGTCCTCTGAAGTTAAAAGTAAGTACTAAGGTAGTAAGTGACTTTGGACTTTTTCCTATGAAGTATTGACATGAAGATTAAAAATCAAGAAAACATGAAATGTTAAAAAAAATAATAAAAATTAAGCAATCAAGGCACCATTAACCCTTGCATTCTCCTTAATGAGGACTTATGAGGGAAACTATATGAGTAGACTATAGTAGGGTTATACTAAAATCAGTCATTTGGAGGAAGTGAAAGTGATAGACATTTAAATGTAAGTTTTGTGTTTTTTTTTTTTGTCAAATCATGAGATCTGGAAAGGAGATGTTAGGGTTAGTGAATATCTGAAGATACGCAGAATTATAGTCTTGGGCTCTGCAGTTTAAGGAATAAAGAATGCTTTGAGGAGAGCTCTTTAGAACAGCGTCATGGATTGAATTATGTACCCCCCCCCCCCCCCAAAATGTGTGTATCAATTTGGCTGGGCCATAATTCCCGGTATTACCTGATTGTCCTCCATTTTGTGATTGTAATTTTATGTTAAAGAGGATTAGGGTGGTATTGTAATACCCTTTCTAAGGTTACTTCCCTGATCCAGTGTAAAGGGAGTTTCCCTAGGGTGTGGTCTGCACCACCTTGTATCTTAGAAGAGATGAAAGGGAAGCAAGCAGAGAGTTGGGGACCTCATACCATCAAGAAAGCATTGCCAGGAGCAGAGCCTGTCCTTTGGACCCAGGGTCCCTGTACAGAAAAGCTCCTAGTATGGGGGAAGGTAGAAGAGAAGGCCAACAGAGAGTGAAAGCCTTCCCCTGGAGCTGACACCCTGAATTTGGACTTTTCGTTTACTGTGAGGAAATAAATTTCTCTTTGTTAAAGCCATCCACTTGCAGTGTTTCTGTTACAGCGGCACTGTATTACTAAGACAAGCAGTAAGATGAGGGGGATACGAATTGAGTTGTCAACACCTCTTACTATTCTAAACTGACATTTCTGGGTACCTGGAACAGACCCTGTCTGTACTATGAAATTATCCTGTTTACTATTAATTCCTACCACATGTTTCTATTTGTAGTGGTAAGAATGGGCCTCCTTGTCTAACTTCACAAGGGGGAGAGAGGACTACTATTAGCATCAGTCCAAAGCTGATTCTTACGAGGTGGAGGTCATACATGCCTCCCCTCTCCAACTTCTTTTTTTTTTAACTGATTCTGACACCAGCCGTCCCTCCCATGGCACACTCTGCTTCTCTGCTGAGTTCATTAAATTCGCTGCAGTGGCCACGGAGAACTCAAGACAATACTCAAGATTATGGAGTTTATTAGAGAAGTAACGAACAACTCAGGATACAGTTCTTGATCAGAATAGCCTCTTCATACTCTCTGCTGCTGGTTCTTGCTTGGGGCCTTGTTAGGCAAGTGTTATAGCCCTTAGCTCTGTGAGTCGGCAAGCCCCACTGCAGGCATCTCACACGGCTATCGCTATAGTAACTGCTGTGCTATTGTAACTGCTGTGCCACCGTTTCTCGATGTCTCCTTGTTACAGGTCTCTGTCTCCTGGTTCTAGAAAGTTCTCAGCACAGGGACCCCCGGTCCAAAGGATGTGCTCTGCTCTCAGCCCTTTTTTCTTGGTGGTAGTGAGGTCCCCCCTTCTGTGCTGGGGTTGGCCACCTTTTAAGCCTAGCGGGATGGCAAAATTTACCAATCCCCGTTTTAGGGTTCCATAGACCTTATTTGCATGGTCCCACCTCACAGGGTTTTTATGTACTTTATTTGTATTATTAGCAAGCTATCCAGTCTCCTTGGTGGGCCACAAGCACCTTATTTGCATGGTCTCACTAAATTCTTGTGTGGGACTCACAAAGACTGACTAGAAGGGCCGTTTTAAGTAATTCACTGCACCACAGTAGTCCAAATAAATATGTAAACAAGTAAATATAATGCCTTGTGAGTGGTACTTGAGTATGGGTATGGGCATGATATAATGCAGCAGGAATTTGTCACCTACCTTTTTTTTTTTTGAGTTGAGACCTAAAGCCTTGAAAATGAATTAGATGGTGAAGAGAGCACAGAGAAACAAGAAAAGTGCTGCATGAAAGCTTTTAAGGGGCCATTATACAGGGTAAAAGAAAAAAGTCAGAAAAGAAGTGGTAATCAAAACAGTAGAGAGACCAGGATATCTTAACGCAGTAGTTGCCACTCATACTCGTCTTTAAAAAAGATTACAGCAGTCTTTCGTGAATATTATCAATGTAAGGTTGCCAGCTTTTCCCCTGAGATTTGCCTGTCATTTATGGCATTATTGTCTCTTAGGAAATGGTGGTGTTAGGTTTTTTTCTTTTTTAATGTTCTGTCTGTCCAGAATTGGCAACTGTGTCGGTCCTTGAACTATTTTTTTGACTTATGAAATGATTGTTACCTGTTTATTAACTTACTAGGTGGTGTACCCAAAAGTTTTTAACCAAGAAAGGCTTATCAATATCTGTTACTCTTGCACTTCAGGGCACTTTGTTTATGGAGCCAAAATTAAACAAGACTGGTTAAAAGTAGAAACTGCATATTTTTGGATCTTTCCCATAGCTATATAAAAAAAATCTGTCTTGAAAGAAGTACAGCCAGAATGCTGCTTAGAAGCAAGGATGGCAAGACTTCAACTCAAGTACTTTGGTTGTGTTATCAGGAGGGACCAGTCCCTGGTGAAAGACATTATGGTCGGTCAACTGCTGCGCCATCGGGCTCCTCCCCTCCTACAGCATAAACTTAATTATAATGTTTAAAATTAGATCATGTTGGAAAGTCTCTAGTAGAGTACCTGGCATAGATGAGATGCACAATAAATTATAGATTTTGACTCATTGGGGGAGAGTAATTGGGAGTGTATAGCAAGGTGTATATGGGTTTTTGTGTGAGAGATTGACTTGATTTGTAAACTTTCACTTAAAGCACAATAAAAACTATTAAAAAAGACAGGTTTTGAAAAGATAAAATATTTGACAAATAATATGAATGAATGATTGGGTCAAGTATTCAGGTACAAATGATTCTGATGATGCTTCTTGCAGGGAAAGAGGAACAGCACTTGGATAAAACTTGAAAAAGAATGGATGATGTAGAGTGTTGTTTGTGTTTAGTAGTAACTATTTCTATTGACTGACTTGATGGCAACCAGTTCAGTTTTTTTAATTTCTATTGGCTTAGCAATAACTTTTGTTATAATTTTTTAAATTGTAGTAAAATACACAGTCATTGTAACCATTTTTAAATACAATTCTGTGACATCAAGTACATTCACATTGCTGTGCAACCATCACTACTCTCTAGGTCCAGAACTTTTTCATCACCCATAATGGAAACCCATATTCATTAAGTAATCACTCCACAATTTTCCCTCCCCACCAACTCCTGGCAACCACTAACCTGCTTTCTGATTTCCCTATTACCAATATTTCATATAAAAGTGATCACACAGTATGTGGCCTGTCGTGTCTGACTTTTCACTTAGCATAATGTTTTCAGGGTTCATCCATGTTGTATCATGCATTAGTACTTCATTCCTTTTTGTAGCTGAATAACATTCCGTTGTGTGGATATACCACATTTTGTTTATCTGTTGATGGACATTTGAGTTGTTGCCAGCTTTTAGCTATTGTGAATAGAACTGCCATGAACATTAATGTGCAAGTTTTTAACACCTGTTTTCTTTTTTTTTTTAAGTATATATTTAGGAGTGAAATTGCTGGGTTATATGGTAATTCTATGTTTAACTTATTGTGGAATTGCCAGGCTCTTCTCCACATTGGCTGTACCATTTTACGTTCCTGCCGGTAATGTATAAGGCTTCCAGTTTCTCCACATCCTTGCTTTATTATAATTTTTAAAAATTAATTCATGAAACATTTGAACCCTTAACATTTTCAAGGCACAATGCTAGATGCTATATATGATTCAAAGAAGGACAAGACAATTCTAGAAGCAGCAAGTTTTTGGCCTAGTGGGAGGTAATGATTTTAAGTATCCTGGGCAGAACAAGTGTTACATGCCCAAGAAGACACAATTTAAAGAGATCAGAGAGGGAGATTACTTCCAAATAAAGAGAACTACCAGTACCAGTTGCTATCAAGTTGACTCTGACTTTTGGTGACCATCTGTGTCGGAGTAGAACTGTATTCTCTAGGTTTCTCAGTGACTGATATTTTCGAAGTAGGTCACCAGGCCTTTCTTTCTAGGCACTGCTGGGTGAACTAGAGTAGACTTTTTAGGGCTGGCTTTTGAGGGATGGGGAAAAGGCTTATTTTTTGACTACCAGGCTGAGGAATTTAAATGGTGTTTTGTGGATGGTGGAAAGCCAGAAAATTTCTGAGCAGGAATAGTGATATAATTTGATCTTGAATTTATGAAGAGAGATCTGGAGGCTAATAGTAAAGGGTAAGGTGGAAGGTAGAAGAGGTTTAGTAGTACCAGTGAAACCAGTTTAGAAATTTTTGTTAGAGATTATTGGGGGCATGAAGAGTGATAAATAAATATGGAAAAGAAGGAATGCAATAGACAGGACTTTGAAACTCTTTTAACTTTATAGTCTCCCTAGATTTCACCTTTTCCACTGACGTTAATTAAACATCATCTGCCTAATACTGACAATTCCCAAAGTTATTATGTCCAGAACCCACCTTTCCTTGAGTTCCAGACTATGTACTTGACATCTTGATTTCCCCTCCAATTTAATCTTCCTTATATTCTAAAAGTACTCTAAGAAAATTTTAAATGATTTTTTTTGTAGTGAGCAAAAGCCCTTGGAATCCTCCTATAAAAATAGCCACAGCCTCAAAAGGCACCACTAAGAACTTTAGTTATAAAAATTCACAGAACAAAGTAAGTTCATTAAAAAAAAAATTTTGACTAATAGTGAAGATAAAACGTGCGTATTCTGACATCGTAATAAAACCGTTACCCACATTTTGGCATGTCTTCCTTTTTTCCCAGAATAGGAATTTCTCTTATCAGCCCTCTTTCTCCTTTTATTTGTTCCCTTACCAAACAGTCCCATCTGTCATCAATCCCCAACCCACCACACCCTCCTCACACACACATACCCACCATTCTGCTGCATGAGTATACCGAGGAGTATATTAGAGGTAGTGGACAGTGGGTAAGTAGTTGGTGTAGATACATAACAGCTTCAGAAGTTTTCACACGAATTGCAAAGCTTCTGTCAGTTAATACTTCCTTTACAATCACTGCTTCAGTTGGGATCCTGCTACAGAAAAATTTGGGATTAGATATGTAAAGGACTTAGAAGGTAGTGTGTAAATGTGAATTGGGAAGCTGGAATATGCCTAGTGGTGTTTGAAAAGGGGACTTCTTTAAGACTGATAAGTTTTCCTTCTTGTGTCATTGTTCCATAACCTAACGGGTGATTCGTCTCCTTGCCTGAACCTCAGGTTCTCTGTAGTTTCAACCAGAATTCTTAAGACAAAAACTAAAGTAAGCAACAGTTAATTATGTGTTTTCCATAAGGAAGGTTGATTTGATTGATAACTTTTCCAGAAGACCTTATTACATGGATAGTGTCATCATACATTTATTACTGGAAGTTACACCTGTAGACTTATGTAAAAACAACTGGGAATGAAACAGTATCCAGTTAGCATTTATTCTCTGTATCAGCAAATGATCTGATCATCTACCTAGTTGCCCAAGCTAGAAATTGGAGTATGAGTCTATTTCTTTCTTAGCCTCCACATCCCATCAGTCATCAAGTCCTGCCTATTTTACCTCCTCCTAAATATTTTGTAAATTGGCTTCTTTTAATTTGTATTAAAAGCTGGTATTCCCCACAGTATCTTTCAGTCACCCCTGATAAAAATCTCTAGACTGGAACTGTGGAGCTGATACCAAGAAATTGTCCCTGAACTAGCTGTTCTTTCTGCAGGCTGGGCCAAAGTGCTAACCAGCCCTATCCCCACTCACTAATGAGACACTCGTTTGCTCCCCAAGAGAGCAAACTGCACAGGTAGAGATCCAGCTTCTTCCCCTGAGAACCTTTGTGGGGACATATTTTCTGATCACATTTAAGTGTTCACAGTGTATATATAAAATAAAGCACATGGATATGTTCAAGGTTTCTATTTCTTTGCCAATTTTGCTGTGTCAGAGAAATTATCTAGTTTAAGATTTTCAAATTTATTGGAATATAATTGCCCATAATATTGTTTTGCTCGTAGTATTTCTTAATCTGTTGTAGTTATATTCTCCTTTTCATGCTTTTTTTTTTTACTTGTATCTTTTTTCCTTCACCATTTTTATCAGCATTAATCTCTTAATCTTTTTAAAAAGAATTGTCTTTATTTTTTGAATCTTTTCTTTTTCTGACTTTTTTTTTCTTTGCTTTTTCTCTCTGCTCAGGTTTGCCCTATTGCGCTTTTCCCATCTTCTTGATAGTAATGCTTAGGTCCATTTGTCTTTAGTCTTGTTTTAAGAAAAATGTTTTTAATGCTTAGTTTCTCTTAAATACTGCTTTAGGTATGTATTGCGAATTTATTCTATTTAAGTATTTTGAAACTTTATCATTGCCTCTTTCTCCCACAATGAGAAATCTGGTTAATATTTTTACCTTGTTTATCATCCCCAGTATGTAACCATCCTCTTCCCCACTACCACTTCTTCCCTTCAAGTCATTCATTCCCTCTTCACCACACAGGTTGCAACACCTGTGTAAAGCACCTTCCTGTGCGGAAGCCTTCAACCTGCTTGGCTTTATCCCGTTTAATATTTTCTATGCAGAAAATATTAAATGACGCAGGAAGCATCAAAAGAAGATGAAAGGAATACACAGAGTCATTATACCAAAAAGAATTAGTCGATGTTCAACCATTTCAAGAGGTGGCATATGATCAGGAACCGATGGTACTGAAGGAAGAAGTCCAAGCTGCTCTGAAGGCATTGGCAAAAAACAAGGCTCGATGGAATATCAACTGAGATGTTTCAACAAACAGATGCAGCGCTGGAGGTGCTCACTCGTCTGTGCCAAGAAATATGGAAGACAGCTGACTGGAAGAGATCCATATTTATGCCTATTCCCAAGAAAGGTGATCCAGCCGAATGTGAAAATTATAGAACAATATCATTAATATCACACACAAGCCAAATTTTGCTGAAGATCATTCAAAAATGGCAGCAGCAGTATATTGACAAGGAACTGTCAGAAATTCAGGCCTGTTTCAGAAGAGGACATGGAACCAGGGATATCATTGCTGATGTCAGATGGATCCTGGCTGAAAGCAGAGAACACCAGAAGGAGGTTTGTGTTTTATTGACTATGCAAAGGCATTCGACTGTGTGGATCATAACAAACTATGGATAACACTGCAAAGAATGGGAATTCCAGAACACTTAATTGTGCTCATGAGGAACCTTTACATAGATCAAGAAGCAGTTGTTTGGACAGAACAAGGGGATACTGATTGGTTTAAAGTCAGGAAAGGTGTGTGTCAGGGTTGTATTCTTTCACCATACCTATTCAATCTGTATGCTGAGCACATAATCCGAGAAGCTGGACTATATGAAGACGAACAGGGCATCAGGATTGGAGGAAGACTCATTAACAACTTGCGTTATGCACGTGACACAACCTTGTTTGCCGAGAGTGAAAAGGACTTGAAGCACTTACTAATGAAGATCAAAGACCACAGCCTTCAGTTTGGATTGCACCTCAACATAAAGAAAACAAAAATTCTCACAACTGGACCAAGAAGTAAATAGAGAAAAGATTGAAGTTGTCAAGGATTTTATTTGTATCCACAATCAACACCCATGGAAACAGCAGTCAAGAAATCAAAAGACGTGTTTCATTGGGTAAATCTGCTGCAAAGGACCTCTTTAAGGTGTTGAAGAGCAAAGATGTCACCTTGAAGACTAAGGTGCGCCTGACCCAAGCCATGGTATTTTCAATTGCATCGTATGCATGTGAAAGCTGGACAATAAGGAAGACTGAAGAAGAATTGATGCCTTTGAATTGTGGTGTTGGCAAAGAATATTGAATATACCATGGACTGCCAAAAGAACGAACAAATCTGTCTTAGAAGAAGTACAACCAGAATGCTCCTTAGAAGCAAGGATGGCAAGACTGCGTCTTACCTACTTTGTACATGTTGTCAGGAGGGATCGGTCCCTGGAGAAGGACATCATGCTTGGCAAAGTACATGGTCACCAGAAAAGAGGAAGACCCTCAATGAGGTGGATTGACACAGTGGCTGCAACAATGAGCTCAAGCACAACAACAATTGTAAGGATGGCAGAGGACCAGGCAGTGTTTTGTTCTGTTTTGCATAGGGTATCTCTGAGTCAGAAATGACTCCATGGCACCTAACAACAACAAGGATGGCCTCCTAACTCCACTCAGACTCCAGTGCTCTGCATTGAGCTGCCATCCTGCTAGGAAACTTTCCTTTATCCTGCGTGGTTTCTGGCACCCTGCACTGGGCTGTTGCCATGAACACACTTTTCCCTATCCTCCCCCTTGCCTGGACATCGTTCACTTCCTGGTTTGGTGCCACCACCCTGCTCTGTGTGCCTCTGCAGCACCTCCCGCTATCCCCATAGATTCCTGCTTTGTTTGACCCCATGTAGTGGCTTTTGCACAGAATTTGTTCAGGAAAAGGAGAGGGTGTGTAGGAGCTACAAGTCAAAGTCATTTTCTAATTTCAGTACAGTGTGGTCAGAGAACATAGGATGCTTATTCTTTGGAACTAATTGAAACTTAACTAGCATGTGGTCAATCTTAAGTATTAAACACATACATAGAAAGTGTAGAGAATATGTGAATAGTCTGGTACTCACCACTCATCTGAAGAAATAATGCATTACAGATGCAGTTGAAGCCCTTTGGGACATCTTTCTGATTTGTTTCTTGCTTTTGTGAACTTAAAATAGTATAGTAGAGCAAGGCTGCCAAGTACATATTTTTCAAACTGGGAATTTATCTGTGTAGACCAGAATTGCCCACAAAAGCAGCCGTTATATCAGAAAAACTTTCTAGACCCTGGAAGAATGTTGGGAATTTGCCAAAGTAATTTTTGTGTCTTCTCTCAGTATATATCTTAAGTCAGATTGTAAGAGCTTATTTCTCTTAATTGATGACTAAGGATCTAAGAATATGCATAACGTAATGTATGAGGAATACTGTGACAGATAACCTTGTTTTAAGGACCTGGCTGTGGATAGGATTCAGTTATACTACTAGGTAGTTGATGATTGTAGTGTATGGTAATAAACCAACAAGCAGTATGGCTCTTCGACCACTTAATTAAGGCAAAATATTCCGTTTATGAGAGAAAATCTAAAAGACCCGTTAATTTGCATTTCTGAATGAATTACCTTTGAATGGAGAAATGGTTATATAAGAAGGCAAACTGTTAAGGCCACTTTTCAAAAATCCTTAAGAACTGTATGCAGTTATGTTATTGGTATAGGTGGTGACACATTAAATTTTTAATGTCTCAATAGAATTGGACTTGAGGGTTTTGACTCTCAGGACCTTGACTTGATTGGTCATTGAACTTTCTCATTTTAGCAGGTATGTATAACAGTGATTCGTGCCTCTTGTGATACTGTGTGTTGTTTTGTTTTTTCACTTACAGAGTGAAGATTTCTGTGACATTTTAAATAATTGAGCAACGATAGAAATGGATCCAAAGCAATAAGTGACTTCTCTACTGAAGCTATAGAAGATTCTTCCTTTCACCTTCCAGTAGCTCAATTCAGTCTTCGAAAAGGGGCAGAAAAAGTGAAATACAGAAAACCGAAAAGAAGAAAACCTCACTTTGGACCTGTCTTGCTTGACTACCCCTTACCCCTGTCTTTCTACTTGTTTTAATTTTGCTCTGAATTTATAAATAGTGAAGACCAAAGAAATAGAAGATACTTTTGGAAGCTTTATACCAAGAAATTTGCCTTGAAAGCTGCTATTCTGTGGAGGGAAAAGTATATCAAGTTCCTGTCTGATTTTTTTTTTTTAAACAGGATTTCTTATAACTTTAGATTTTTAAGAATAAGACAAATATAAATACTGCACACCATTTTTAGAACTGTGTGAGTAAGAATGAGATTTGTATTTTAAGGGCTTTGTCATGTGGATGTTTTGCCACTGGAGTTGACTGCTCAGAAGATCTTTTATAGCACTTTAAAGTTATATTTTTGGGCTATCACCTTGATGACATCACTTGCCCACACATGAGCCCACCTGTCTTTCTAGCTATGACCTTGTTATGAACCGTGTTTACACTCACTGTGCAAATGTCCATGCATTATCTATTTAAGCAGCATCATAGTGCCATCACTCAAAGAAGTTGAATGAGGTGAACATAGACATAGCTCTTTCCCCTTCCCCCCCTTTTTTAAATGTAACAAATACCTTTTTATGTTCCCCTTCCCCCTTCCCCTCCCCTTCCCCCTTTTGGGAAAGTGTCAGGAACTAGATAGTTTAAGATGAGCAATTGAGGGGACTGAGAAAGTGATCCACACAGAGCCTGGCTTCTTTGTGCTTCATCACAAGGCGTGCTGCTGGCCAGGCTACTTAAGCACCCTTTTACCAAGAGAACCTCGTGGAAGATCCAGCTGGCAGACTCAAGAAGTTCAGAAAACAGGACCACAGAGCTTATACTCTGGGGTAAATATTCTCCTTATGTCTGTCTTTGAAAGAAGACCGTGTATGTATATGTATCATGGAAAATATCTATTGCTTTCTAAGGTATTTAATTTTGGAGAATATCAGTAGAGTGGCTTGGAGTTGCCAAAGGATGTCAGGAAAACTGATGCTAGTTCTTTGAGGAAATTAATGTGAACTAAATAGAAAAGCTCTTTAGATACCGTATATTCCTTCTCTAGGAAGATCTCATCTATTGTTTTTGCCATAAGTTACTTGATTACCTGAAGCAGATTAATCTCTCTCCATAAGTATCAGGTACTTAAGTAGGTGTCTGTTCTTAGGCTCTACTGATGGAACTCAAGAATTCACCAGCTACCTTCATACACCCTTCCAGACCCATGTCACGTTTTTTTCTTTCTATGTTTTTCATGGTCATATATTCATGAACTGCTTTTTTGTAGACTGTCTAAGATATGGAGCCTAACAAGTAGGGTAGAGAGGCTCAGAGGACAGGTCTTTATATAAAGTGGGAATCGTAGGATAATTACAGACTCCTTTACACTGAAGCTGACTGCTCAGAAGATCTTTTAAAATTACATTTTAGGGCTATAACTTTGATGACATCATTTGCCCACACATAAGCACACCTGTCTTTCTAGCTATGACCTTGTTAGGAACAGTGTATCAGATTCTTGCCAGCGTAAGTGATTTGAGTTTTCTCATTTTCAGATCCTGGCCATGAGGTTGGATGCCTCACCTTGCTGAAAAGAGACACTGGACCTAAATGGCGCAGCATGACTTTGTTCCTGCTTGGCTAAATTTCTCAACACCACAATCAGCTAAGGTACTATTCTCCATTCCTGTAGCAACTACACACATGCCAGTTCTCTCTATCCCCGACCAGTCTATGATGTTTTTTGTATATTCAGCCTTGCCTGAGGATTTCAAAAATGTTTGCATAGATTTGTAACCTCTCTTTTAATAGGATATTAAAATAATATAAACAGGCAATCCCCATCAGTGTGTTCCCTATGACTGCCAAGTGTCCCGGTTGTATGCTAAGCTTTTCTCATTGTGTGGCTCGCATAAAATTTCCTATACTAACTGCAGCACGCTTTGGAAATAAAACACACCCTCTAATCAATTGTTAAGCGCCCCGATGGTGCAGTGGTTAAGCACTCAGCTGCTTAACCAAAAGGTCAGCAATTCGAACCCACCCACCGCTATACAGGAGAAAAATGTGGCAGTCTGTTTTTTTAAATATTCCAAGCCAAACCCATTGCCAAGTCATTTCCGACTGATAGTGACCTTGCCCATAGGGTTTCCGAGGAATGGCAGGTGGGTTTGAACAGCCAACCTTTTGGTTAGCACCCAAGCTCTTAACCACTGTGCCACCAGGGCTCCTTGTAAAGATTACAGCCTTGGAAATCCTATGGGGTGGTTCTCTTCTGTCCTCTGTGGTTGCTAAGAGTTGGAATTGACTCAACGACAATACGTTTGGTTTTGGAGCCAATTATTGGTTCAGAGGGGCAGAGATGAGAAGGAAATAAATGGTTCTTGGGCACATGGACCTTTGCAATGAACACATTTGTCTACAAGGAGGAGGAGGAAAAAGTAGAGGAAGTGATTGTTCAATTACTACATGGATCTCAGATTTAATCCTCAAAATTGATTCTGACTCATAGCATCCCCATAGGACAGAGTAGAACTGCCCTGGAGGGTTTCCAGGTTGGCAGTTCGAATCCACCAGCCACTCCTTGGAAACCCAGTGAGACAGTTTTACTGTGTCCTGTAGGGCCACTATGAGTCAGAATCAACTTGATGGCAACAGTTTTGGTTTTGGGGATTTTTAATCTATTTATGGAACCCTGGTGGTGTACTAGTTAAGAGCTCAGCTGCTAACCAAAAGGTCGGCAGTTCAAATCCACCAGACACTCCTTGGAAACCCCGCGGGGCAGTTCTGTGTTCTACAGGGTCGCTATAAGTCGGAAACAACTCTACGACAACTGGTTCGATCTACTTATAAGAGTCACTGGTTAGCACAAATGGTTAAGCCCTCAGCTAGTAGCCGAAAGGTTGGCAGTTTGAACTCACCCAGCAGTGCCTTGGAAGACAGGCCTGGCCATCTGCTTCTGAAAGGTCACAGCCTGAAAAACTTGTGGAGCACAGTTATACTCTGACGCATGGGATCACCATGAGCCAGAATCAACTTGAGGGCAGCTAGCAACAACAGCGGTATATTTCTTGATTTCAGGGGAAAATGTATGAGTTGGGGTAAAGACAAATGGAACAACTAGTTCATATAGATTAAAGCAGAGCACCTAGTCACAGTATAAAACCCCACTGCCGTCAAGTCGATTCCGACTCATAGCGACTCTACAGGACAGGGTAGAACTGCCTTATAGAGTTTCCAAGGCACACCTGGCAGATTCAAAGTACTGACCTCTTGGTTAGCAGCCATAGCACTTAGGTACTATGCCGCCACAGTTTCCAAGTCACAGTATAGAGAAGAATAACATAAGTTATTGATAAAGGAAAACTTTAGGAGCTAGTTTGCTTAAAAATGCTTCCCATTTTGCCAATTGATAGAGTCTTATGAAATGGCCTACCATCCCTATTTTTAAGTGTGAATATTTTAGAAGATGCTTCTGGTCTGAATCAAACCCACAACCTTTTGCTGTAAACTTGGTATCAAATTGTCCTTGTGAAATTCCCAAAATCTCATGTATAGGCCTAATCTGACCTAAGACTTGGGGGTGGTCAGCCAGAGGGATTGGGTGTGGGATCCAAGGAAATACTTTTAAAAGCGGACAGGTTTTATATCTTCAAAGAATTATTATTTTAGCAAAGTGAACTAAATAAAAAGAGTTAGGAAATACGATTTCAATATTCGCAGTAAAATTACAGTAAGCAAAGCAGTATGGTATTTCCATAAGGATAAACATGTAAAGCCATGGAACAGACCTCAGAGTTCAAAGTGCCAGGGTAATTGAATGTGGGAAATGATTAGTCTTTTTAACAAATGGTACTGGAACAATCAAATATCTATAGGGAAAAAAAAAACCTCAAATCTTATTTCACGTCATATACAAAAATTAACTTAAAATAGATCATAACGTAAATTAAAAAGCCAGAACAATAAAACTTCTAGAAGAAAACAGGAGAAAATCTTTGTAATCCACAGGTGTGGCTAAGATAAAAAAAGACTTGACAATACCAAGTGTTGGTGAGGGTACTGATAATAAGAAAAAGAATATAAAAATCTTTGTGTTCAAACCTGTAGTTTTCCTGTAAGCCCTGTCAACATATCTATATTTTTCATGGCTTTATAGACTTTGGTCTCTATCATTTTAGATTAGAGAATATCACAGAATAGACTTACGTAGAAAAGGAAGGGCCATTAGAACTCATCTGTCACGTAACTTCTCAAACAACTTCCTTTCAGTTATATAACCTAAAAGACTACTTATTCTCCCTCACGTCTTTGCTCATGTGTAAATGGGTAAGATGAGGATGATGCTGAAATTATGGTATTGTTACTGAGTATTGAGTAATGTTTGGAAATAAGTGCTTTATAAAATTTGTAGGTGCTAATGGCCTAGCGGAAACCCTGGTGGCATAGTGATTAAGTGCTACGGCTGCTAATCAAAGGGTCAGCAGTTCAAAACCGCCAGGCGCTCCTTGGAAACTCTATGGGGCAGTTCTGCTCTGTCCTCTAGGGTTGCTATGAGTCGGAATCGACCCGACAGCACTGGGTTTGGTTTGGTTTTGGAATGGTCTACCACTGTGGTTTTTACCCCGTTGTTTTCTTGCGGGAAGGAGCCCTGGTGGTGCAGTGGTTAAGTGTTCAACTGCTAACCAGTAGGCGGGCAGTTCAAACCCACTAGCCACTCCACGAGAGAAAGATGTGGCAGCCTGCTTTAGTAAAGATTATAGCCTTGGAAACCCGGTGGGGCAGTTTTACTCTGTCCTAAAGAGTCGCTATGAGTTGAAATCCACTTGATGACATTGTGTTTGGGTTTTCTTCCCAAGTGTAGGATAATTCACAACAATAATAAAGCTGTTCAGAATTTTTATTCAAACCAAGTGTCTTGATTTTTCTTGCCTTTTGCAAGATTAATGTTTTAAACTGAAGTTTGGGGGCTTATTTTTAATGGATTTTGAGAGATTTATTTGGGGTTTTTCCCCTTTGTTGTGTAAGCAATTGAAGTGGCTGATCTTTCTCCCTTTCTGGGATAAAGGAAGTGGGTTAATGATTGAATATATAACCTAGGATTTATCTAAATTAACTCAGAGGCTTTTTGTACTCTTGTTGTGGCTTATAGGGATTTCTGCCACCATTATTAGTTGTTTCCTCAAAGCCTGATGCAAAACCTAATAAGATATTGAAAGAGATTTAATATCTTCTTACCTGTTTGCCACTTTACACTTTTATCATCGTAGTCACCTGCAGCTACGTTTGAAAAACACGGAGAGCACCTATCCCGAGGGGAAGGTAGATTTGGCGTGAGCCGTCGTCGACATAATTCCTCTGATGGCTTTTTCAACAATGGACCCCTTCGAACTACAGGCGGTGAGCCATGTCCAACTTTCATGACTGCATTTAAGCTACTCAGGACACACCTAGGCTGGGGGTTTGCTGTTAGTTGCCATTGAGTCAGCTCCGACTCATGGTGACCCCATGTACCACTGAATGAAACATTGCCTAGTCCTCCACCATCTTCCTGATCCTTGGTATGCTTGAGTCCATTGTTGTAGCTTTCTAACTTAACGGGATCATCTTCCAGCACTATATCATACAGTATTCTTTTCTTATCCATAGTTTTCACTGGCTAAATTTTAGAAGTAGATCACCACATCCTTCTTCCTACTCTTAGTCCGGAAGCTCTACTGGAACTTGTCCAAGATAGGTGACCCTGCTAGTATTTGAAATATTGGTGGCATAGCTTCCAGCGTCACAGCAACATGTAAGCCACTACAATATGATGAACTGACGGGTGGTGGAGGCTGGGGTGCATGTCCATAATTTTGAAATATGATCTTTAGTGAACATAATTCTTAATTAAAAACTCCATTAGTTATTACCCACCTATCCTGGCTTTCTAGGTATAACATCTTAAGTTCTCATGAATCATTTATTTAATTGAACTTATACAGAAATTACCTTAGGAAGAAACTATGTATTTTGTGACTTTGTCTTTCATTGAAAATGTCCTCTGAAGGACTTCCGGGCAGTACTGTAAACCAGATCAGGGAGATTCTGGCTCACTTGTTTCTGAATGTCCAGGAAACAAACAATCTAACATGTTACTTTTCCGTACTATTCTAGATTCCTGGCACCAGCCCTCCCTGTTCCGCCACGATTCAGTGGACTCTGGTGTCTCTAAGGGAGGAGCATACGCTGGAATCACAGGGAATGTATCTGGTTGGCATGGCTCTTCCCGGGGTCATGATGGCGTGAGCCAGCGTAGTGGGGGTGGCACAGGGAACCATCGCCACTGGAATGGCAGCTTCCACTCCCGGAAAGGTTCTGCCTTTCAAGAAAAACCACCTACAGAGTTTAGGGAAGAAAAGAAAGAAGACAAGGTGGAAAAGTTGCAGTTTGAAGAGGAAGACTTTGTAAGTATGAAGTTTTGGATGTGTAATTAAAACCCAACAGATAATATCTTAAAGACAAAACCTTGTTAGTAACGAGAAAATTTTAACAATTACAGAAAAAAAATTTTCTAAGTTTAGATTTTACTGTTTTTAGAGTGAAGGAGGTGACTAATACAAAGGTGATAACCAAGATTCCTGTGTAACTTTTAGCACATCTTAGTACATGTTTCATCTTTATGTCTTCAGAATAAAAAATGTCAGTTCCCCTTAAGTTTCATAAGGTTTTGCATTCAACTGTAATTATATAAAAATGTCATCTCACACATAAAAGTTGTCTTTTTCCAACTACCATAAACGTTTCCTTTTCTTGATTTTACCCTCTAATGTATAAAATGATTGTATTAATATGTAAGCGTGCAATTGGGCATATTTTAGCTGTGGCCTGTGTTTAGTAAAACTTGATGCTAATGTGTTGAATTACATTCCTTTTGGCCTCTAAACCAAAAGTTGAGTTTTTAGGAATACCTTTTAAACTAGGTAATATATCACTCATTGACATGATTTGATTAGAAGCTCCGTTATCAGTCCTGTGGCTTTCCCAGTGGGAAATGAATTGACAAAGGGAAGAAAAATGTTAAAATATTGACTTCATCTGCTAAGTGATTTAAAAGAAAGTTTGCTGTCAAATCAAACCTGTACAAGACCTATAAGGACCATTTTATCATGCATTTATGTTGTCTTTTTTTCAAAAAAAAAAAAAAATTTTTTTTTTTTTAAGTATACAGAAAAGTATTGAGAAAAACTCAAGTGTATGTATCACCTAGCCTTGTCAAATATTGACACTTTGCCAAATATGCTCTAGACCATTCTTTTACAGAAGAGGCAAGTTACTACAGATGTGGTTAAAGCCTTCCTTAATCCCGTTCTTCTCACTTTTCCTATAGAGGTTATCACCATCTTGTTTTCAGTGCTTTATCTTTTATTATTTGCTATATATTTGTGTATTCATGAACATTATATAGCATACTGCATGTTTTTGAGCTTTGTGGGAATAGTGTCTATCATACTGTAATTCTTTTTTATTTTCTTAAAATTGTTTCACATTTATGTGTATTGATACATACAGTTCTAAATTAGTGGGCCTCAACCAGGGGCAAGTATGCCCGCCCCAGGGGACATTTGGCTCTATCTGGAGACATTTTGGTTGTAAGAACTGAGGATGGTGCATATTGCTTGCTATCTCTAGGGGGCAGAGACCAGGGATGTTGCTAAATATCCTACAATGCACATTATAACCCCCACAAGAAAGAATTATCTGGCCCAAAATGGTCAGTAGTGCCATGGTTGAAAAACCCTGCTCTAAGTCTTTAATTTTCACTACTGTTTAGTAAATACTCTGTTGTGTGACTATATTAAGTTTATTCATTTTCCTGTTTATGGACATTTAGATTATAAAAGACCTGGTTTTGGAGGCTACATCTAAAGGATTGGCAACCGAGGTATTGTAACTGGAGAAGGAAGAGTCAAAAATAAGGTTTCTACCCAGAATGACTTGATAAATAATACGTGATTCACTTAAAAAGGAAAAACAGGAGGAGCAGGATTGGCAAGAGAAGATAACTAATTTTTGGTACCAAAGAGATGAGTGAGATCTAGAGATGTGTACTTGGAAATAGAGATAATAGTTGAGATTTGTGGATGTATAGAATTGCCCGTGGAGCGTGATATATTAGTAGGAAGGGAGGAGACCTAGGGCAGAAACTGTGGAATAGCAGTAAGGGGAACTGCGAAGTGATCAGTTGAAGAAGGAGAAAGGGTTATATCAAGAAAAGAAGTTGTAGTTAATCAAAAATCGCAAAGGTATTTGGCTTAATTGTTTACAGTGGGTTTTCTGTATGTATTTTTTATATACTAAACATTTTTTACTAAAAACTGAATATTGCACTAGGAAAATCTGCAAAAGACCCCTTTGAAGTATTAAAAAGCAAAGACGTCACTTTGAGAATTAAGGTGCTTCTGACCCAAACCGTGATATTTTCATTTGCCTCATATGCATTTGAAGCTGGCCAATGAATAAGGAAAACCTAAGAAGACTTGATGCCTTTGAATTATGGTGCTGGTGAAGAATATTGACTATACACCATGGACTGCCAGAAGAACGAATAAATCTGTTTTTGGAGAAGTGCAGCCAGCCTGATCCCTGAGAAGCGAGGCTGGCAAGACTTTGTCTCACATATTTAGGACATGTTTAAAAAAAAAAAAAAAAATTTTTTTTTTTTTTTTTTTATCAGGAGGGACCATCCCTAGAGAAAGGTCATCATGCTTGATAAAGTAGAGGGTCAGCAAAAAAGAGGAAGACCTCAACAAGATGGATTAACACAGTGGCTGCAGCAGTGGACTCAAACAGCAAGACTGTGAGGATGGCCCCGGACTGGGCAGTGTTCTGTTGTACATAGGGTCACTGAGTCGGAACCGACTCAACGGCACCTAACAACTATAGCAACAACAAAAATCATATAAGTAGAAACTTAATTTTGTTTTAAAATAACACTAGTTTAATGTAATTAACAGTCCTATGTTGTTATCTTGGGCAAGTTAACCCTCATTTTCCCTAAATTGTTAGGTAGAGATAATAATATGTACCTTTTAGCATTGTTGTAAGGATTAAAGATCACATATGTTAACAATGTCTGTGAAGCACTTAGCACACACCTTGACACATAATAGGCTTTTAAATGGTTGTTGTCGTTATCTGCCATTGAGTCAGCCCCCAACCCGTGGCAGTGCCATCCCTTGCGCAATGGGATCAAACCATTGTGATCCATGGTATTTTCACTGGCAGATTTTTTGGAAGTAGATCACCAGGCCTTTCTTCCTAGTCTGTCTTAGTTTGGAAGCTCTACTGAAACCTGTTCTACTTCGTAGTAACACACAAGCCTCCACTGACAGATAGTGGTGGCTGTGCTTGAGTTGCATTGCCTGGCAATCAAATCTGGGTCTTTTGCATGGGAAATGAGAATTCTGTCACTGAACCACCCCTGCCTCTTGTAATGGTACTTGTTATTAAATGTGGGAGAGAGCTTTGAATTTGGTATTTGGGTGACCTTTGAAATGCCACTTTCAAAAGTGACAAAGGCTTGTTTGGAAGGGTTAATGAGTGAGTTGGTGATGAGTAGCACACTATTCTTTGGAGAAAGAGGAGCCAGGTTTGAGGGGGTAGGAGTCTAGGATTGAGATTTGAAACCAGAGGGGTAAAAAATGAGTGGAAAGAAGGGATTCTGAGAGGATGGCAGCAATGATGTGACAGCTTTTGAATCTTCCTCAAATTCTCTAATAAAAGCAAGGCTCCCCTTAATATCAGGAGCAGTGTTCACTTAGTTTAGCATTGTACTGGAGGTCCTAGCGAGTGCAGTATGGTGAGAAAAAGAAATAAAATGCATACAGGTTAAAAGGAAGAACTAAAACTTTCTATTTGATGATGACATGATTGTTTATGTAGAAAATCCATAGAACTCTACTGCATGGTTTCAGGATATGAGGTTAATATAGAAAAATAATCAACTGTATTTTATGTATTAACAATAAACAATTAGGAAATGAAGTTTTAAATATGTCTTCTATAATAAAAAATCTTAATGCCAAGGAATAAATTTTAACAAAAGATGTGAAAGACCTCTGTATGGAACCACAAAATGTTGCTGAAAAAAAAATTACAGAAGAGCTAAATGAAAGCAGAGAGACACCATGTTTTTTGATTTGGAAGACTCTATTGTTTTGTTTTTCTATTGTTAGGACATCAATTTTCCACAATTGGTCTGTAGATTCAGTACGATCTCAGGCGAAACCTCAGCATACTTTATTATGCAAATTGACAAAGTGATTGTAAAATTTATATTTAAATGCTAAAAACCTTTAATGTCCAAAGCAATCTTGAAAACAGACAAAGTTGGAGACTTATACTACCTCACCTGAAGACTTACTGTAAAGCTACAGTAAACAAGACAATGTGGTGTTGGTATAAGGATAGACAGATAGTGGAGCAGAATAGAGAGCACCAGATAAACCTGCACTTAGATGGTCATTTGATTTTTGAGAGGCCTAAAGCAAAAACCATTGGAGGAAGGAATTTGTTTTTAAGAAATGATGCTGGAAGAACTGTGTATGTACATATATATATACACACACACACCCAAAAACCCATTACTATTGAGTCAATTCCGAGTCATAGTGACCCTATAAGATAGAGTAGAATTGCCCTGCAGATTTTCTAAGGAGCGCCTGGTGGATTCAAACCGCCAACCTTTTGGTTAGCATCTGAGCTCTTAACCACTGTGCCACAGGGCTCCTATATTGATGGAGGTGTTTATCTTCGTAGAGATTGTTAGGTAAATGCATTTTTCAAAACTCATAGAATAGTATGGTATGGTATACTTAGCATTTGGAAATTTCACCGTGTGTAAATTTTACTTAATAAAGAGGTTAACATCTCCAGCAGTGGCACAGATAGCCTCCTGATACTATGTGCTGAGAAGGATATAATACTTCTGCAATATTCCTGCCAAAAGTGCCTGGATCTAATTGTGAGGACACAGCAAACAAACCCAAATTGAGGTTTTTTGCAGAGTCTACAGAAGAACTATCCTGTACTCAAATGTCAAGGTCCTGGGGAAAAAAAGAGTCAAGATTAAAGAAACATGACAGCTAAAGGGGACAGTGTGAGCCTAGAATGGCTACTAGATGAGGGAAAACAATTTTTTAAAAACTTTATGTTGCTATAAAAGACATCAATGGACAGTTGATAAAATTTAACTAACAATTTTAGGTTAATGTATTAATGTTAATTTTCTAGTTTTTCTAATTGTACTGTGATGATGTGGGATAGTGCTGTTCTTTTAAAGAAACACATAATGAAGTATTTAGGAATAAATTGGCTTCAAGTCTTTGATGGTTTAGAAAAAAATGCATTTAGAGAGAATGAAGACACAAATGTGATAAAATTGTTACGTGAGGATTAAATGAGGGGTGTACAGGAATTCTTTGTACTATTTTTGCAAGTTTGAAAGTATTTGAAAATAATAAATTAGTAAGAAAAAAGAGCAGCTAGAATTGAGAAACCTAAAACCCCTGGACAATACCTTCAACAAAACAAAGTAAGGTATTCCAGCAAACCCCAAAATACAAGTAGGAGAAATCAAAGGGAAGCAACAGGTTGTCTGATAGCCTCAAGGGTCCCAAAGTAGCCAACAATTATTTTTGAAAGCTTGGAGGCCACATTTGAGAGTGTTGCTGTTAGTTTCCGTCGAGTCTGTTCCAACTTGTGGCAGCCTTATGTGTGCAGGCTGTGACCTTTTGAAGCAGATTGCCAGGTTTGTCTTCCGAGGCACTTCTAGGTGAGTTTGAACGACCAGCTTTTCAGCTGCTGTTATTGTTTAAGTGCCGTCAAGTTGATTCCAACACATTGCAACCCCAATGTGACAGAGTAGAACTGCCCCATAGGGTTTTCTAGGCTGTGATCTTTACAGGGGCAGGTGGTCAGAGCTTTCTCCCACAGAGCCAGTGGGTGGGTTCAAACTGCCAGCCTTTCAGCTAGTCAAATACTTAAGTGTTTGCTCCACCCAGGGACTCCACATTTGAAAATACCAGGTGTGAAGGTTCTGACTAGATCAGTCAGAGGAGAGAAATTACACAGTAGTTTGCACAGGGGAAGTTAGCATAAAGAATTAACTATATCAGAATTGGGGTAATGAAGGGATCTGATAGTAAGAAGTAAATACTGAAGAATATAGAGATAGCAAATACAAGCAGCAGCTACTACCCCTAGGACTAAGAGGGTCTCATCTCTTCCCTCTTTCCCCCATGACACCCCAGGCTGAGATCTAGACCTTGTCGGAGAAGGCTCAGTTGAGGCTTATTGAATGGCAGTACAGTGGCTGAGGTGCATCTCCAGGAAAACATGCTGGAAATCTGCCCTTTGGAACTTCATGGAAATTCACCCTGTACAGTGCCTGGAAAAGCTGTTCATGGAAGGTGTCACTCAAAATCACTCAAGTGTGGTGCTGGGGAAAGCTGCTAAGAAGCACACTGGAACTGGAAGCAGAAGTCTTCTCCAGTGCCCTCTACTGACAAAAATTAACATGCCAGCTGGCACAGGAAAAAAGTTTTAAGTGCCCAGATAAATTTACACGGAAAAGGCAGAAAGGATGAATTTGGAACTAAGAGGCAAAAAATTGATAACCAGCATAGGGCCCTATCATTGTTCATACTAACTAACCAGCCAGTATTCTCCTCCAGAACAAAGCCCCATACTGAGGACAAACTGCTGGAGAAAGAATGCAAATTGAGCTGCACAGAGACAGATAATAGAGACAAAGAGAATATTCACGTAAACTTTGGGGAGGGAAGCAACCAGGGTATCTCAGAAAGTAAGCTACCATATTTTTGACACTCCATGGAAACAACAGAAGAGGGAGCTCTAAAGCATGACTAGAAAAGTTATATTGACCCAGATTTACAAAAAATTACATACACATGAACAACATAAAAGAATCAAGGTCAAATTCGTTTGTACCTTACTATAATATGTATATTATAATAAAGTAATATATATTTTTTATAAGAAAAAAGGAAGAGTAGACTAACTTTACTACAGACAATGCAGAGCACATAAGTAAGACATGCCAACAAAACAAAAACTATTACCTACCATATTAAAACTTAACAATTGTATTAAGAAAAAGGTATATGACTTGAAGGAATAACATAGAATAAGAAAAATTCAGAAATAAGGTGCTAGAACTCAGGCAAAAATTAGAAGCAATGAAAGATTTCAGATAAATGAAGACTAAAGAAGGAACACAAACACTAATGTCATGAGTATTAGAAAATGAAAAGAAAAATTTAAAGATGAAGAAACATTTAAAAAGTTAGATTTGAGGAAAAGTGGCATGTGGACAGATGTTTGGTTAAAAAAAATGATTCAGTATCCAGTTGGCCTAAAGTATTCTCAGGTCGTGCATTTACAGATTCTACCAACCTCGAATTGAAAATATTTGAGAGGGGCAAAAAAAACACTTTTCTTTCATGTCATTGTTCCCTCAACAATACAGTATAACAAGTTTTTATGTAGCATTTACGTTGTATTAGGTATTAGGAGTAATTTAGAGATGACTTAAAGTATATGGGAGGAGGATGTGCATATATTATATGCAAATACTATGCCATTTTATATAAGGGCATCCTTGGATCTTGGTATCCACAGTGGGTCGTGGAACCAATCCCCCTGTGGATACCGAGGGACGACTGTATGCGTAATACAAGTCCTCTCAAAAAAGACCAAAGCAAAAGAATAGCACAAATACAAAAAACTATAATTCAGAAAATTTTCCTCCATAATAAGATTTGAAACTACAGATTGAAAGAGCAGCCAGAATGACCAACGCTGAAACATAGTCTGGCCAAATTCTGAAATCTGGAAGAAAAAAATATCCTTTGGTCTTTCAGGCAAAATGACCAAGTGACTTGTAAGGGAAGAAAATCAGATATCCTGATCAGATGCTTGGAGTATGTTCATATAACTCAGCAGTTTTTTTTTTTTCATATCCTTTACATGCATTTTCAAGTGGGAGAATCCAGAGAGCATGTACAAAAAAATTTAACTTTTCTGTAATCATGTCAGTGTAGAAGTAGTGTTGTTATTCTCAGACTGTTATATGTAATATGGGATAAAGTGATTTAATATGATAGTCTAGCATCCTTTGTGATCAAAAGAATCAGGATTCTCTGTGTAGAAGAAAGGAAACACGCATGTGAGAAGTACTCGAATTAGCAATATCAATAAATCATGAGCTGTTTTCTTCAAAAAATGTGTGTGTGTTTATTTTCAGGTTCTTTCCACTGAAAAGACCTAAATACAATGGTAACCAGTAGCAGTGAGTTTCCCTAGTACCTGGATTGTGGTCTTGAAAGGCAGTTTTTTATTCAAAGAAATCAGGGCTTCTTAGAGAAATAGCTGGTTCTATTTCTGGACAGGATATTTACATGATGAGCTTTGGATATTTTGTCATACTAGATAGGGTTGTATCAAAATGATTCAGAAGCCAAATAGAAGAGGTTCCCACTGGCCAAAAATGGGACAGTTTGTGCATCAGAAAGGATGACTAACTGTACGAGATTGAATCATATCAAATATTAAATCTTTGAGTTCACAGTGATATCTCACCTTTGGAGTATGATAGAGAAGCCAAAAACCTATTGCTGTTGAGTAGATTCTGACTTGTAGTGACCCTGTAGGACACAGTAGAACTGTCCCATAGGGTTTCAAGGCCGTGATCTTTATGGAAGCAGACTGCCACATCTTTCCCCTGTGGGACAGCTCGTGGGTTTGAACCACTGACCTTTCAATTATCAGTCGAGCGCTTAACCACTGTGCCACCAAAGTTCTTTATGATAAGGAACTAGTTTGAAAACTAGTAAATAAGGTGAAAGAAGAAAGCATGTGTCTTTTCTATGTGAACTGTATCATATCTACCAAGTACTAGATAGAAGGGATGCTTCTTTTTATGTATCCTAGCTAATAAAAAAGTATACCAAAAAAAAAAACGCAAACCTGTTGCCATCAGGTCGATTCCAACTCATAGTTACCCTATAGGACAGAGTAGAACTGCCCCAAAGTTTCCAAGGAGCGCCTGGTGGATTTGAACTGTGGAGCCTTTGGTTAGCAGCTGTAGCACTTAACCTACTGCGCCACCAGGGTTTCCATAGTAATGTATATTAGCTAATAAGTAAAGAAGGAATGATAAAATCAGGAGATCGTTGTTTTGCAGCTTGTGACAAGTTAATAGTTTTAGGCTTTGAGCATCAGTGCTACCAACATTGCAGAAAGAAGACAATGGGAATTTTATGTGTTTCCGAATGGAAGAGAACACCACCCCCAAGAAGCTGCCTTGCCAAAAGAAAAATCCTATAGCCTCTAGAACCAACTGCCAAATTATAGGAAATACAGAGGTCAGAGAAGGAGGTTACATTTTACCATGGTGATGCAAACAGCAAAATCCAGATTGTGGGAAATTACAGATAAACTTTAAGATTAAAAAAAAAAATATCTGTAGATTAAGAGACAAAATAAAACTATACTGTTAGGAGACACGTCCTTGGATGAGAAAAGCAAAGAAATGATCACCATTAGGATAGTGGTTATTTTTAGAGGGGAAGGAATTTTTTTACTGGAACGATAATGTGTGTTTGGATTGGCTAGTAATTTCCTGTTTAAACAGTGGTGATTACAAGAATATTTGCCTTCATATTCATTAAGCTATTGATTTGTTTTATACAGATTTCTGTGTTATATTTTACAATTTTAAAAAGTTTTTAAAAATCAATGGAAAGAGATCAATGTAATCACATAAATAGGCGTTACATCTCTGAGAACCCTAGATGGAATGTGATTAAGAGAAACCAACTATAAATTTTTTCTGTGGGAACTCCTGCCGGTACTGTCACCCAGAGAAGGGCACTTACCTGTTCCTCATATTCAATTACTGGTTTCTCCTTTATTTAGTGAGTTGGTAGTTTGTATCTGTTTGTTTTCTTATGCTACTGGTTCTCAACCTTGACTGGTTGAAAACTGTATCTGCTAGGGCCCCACCCTCTGGAAATTCTGATTTAGAAGCTCTGAAGTAGAGGCTCTGAGTGTTTTGTGTGTGTGTATGTTTAAATGTTCCATGGGCAATTGTGAATAGCTATTTTCCTACTCTATTACCAGGTTGTGAAGTTTGGCCTTGGATGCCAATGCCATCCTTACACCCTGCATACAACTGGTTATTAAGCCCAGTCTATTGCTAACACATCTCCTTTTCCTTTGTGTTTTTCTCTATTCCTGTTGCCTTCTTTACTCTCCTGGACTGTGGAATTGGTCTCCTAATCTCACAGTTGATACTTAAACACCTTAAATCTGTTTTTCAAGCTGCTTCTAGAGAGAGATTTTAAAAGGATGGTTGGATCATTTTAACTCTACATGAAAGATGGATCCCCATCTTCAGGGCTTCTGCAGAATAAACTTCAAACTGCCTAAAAGATACTCTACAATCTAGTTCTTGGCCTACTTTCCCAGACTTCTCTTTCTCTTCAGAATGGTCCTTTCCTTCTTCAGCATTAATCAAGCTGAACTATTTGCAGACCTCTGAATATTCTGTTCTTTTCTTTCTTTCTTGATATTCGTTGAGATTTTTCTTTCTGGAATCACTCTTTCTCCAGCTTTTGAGTTCATATTTAAGGACTCTTCTTAGTCATCACCCCTAATGAGAGTTTCCTGATACCACTTCTCTATCAAGTGGAATCAACCATTCCTTCAGTAGTACTCTCACTTCTTCTCTAATGTGAGTTTTTATTATAGGACCCCTTAATACATGAGTTTATTTTTCTACTACGACTGTGACCCTAGTGAGGACAGGAAGGCACTATTCTTAATTGCACTTGTATGGCACATGGTTTCTCTCCTCTAAAGCTGTCTTGGAAATGGAGTAAATACCACCACTCACTAGATTTGCCCTCCTTACATCTGAAAAAATTGATCTATATTCTTGTTCATTCAGCTTTCTGTGTCTCCTTATTTGGTATATGTGTCGTGTAGAAATGGGAAAACTTTCACATTTGGTCTAATTATTAAAAAGAAAAGAAAATTTTTATGTTAAAGGAAATGGAACCCAAGAGATCCTAAGATTAACACACCTCTTGACTTTGCATTTCAACATCTTCTATTTGTTGCAATTCTGAATACAGTTTTAAATTTGTGAATGCTGCTAATATCCTTGATGATGGTTACTTTGCCAAAAAAAAAAGCCAAATGATTGGCTTTCTGTATTACCCATTAATACTTACTTTTAATTTTTCCTAGCCTTCTTTGAATCCAGAAGCCAGCAAACAGAATCAGCCATGCAGACCTATTGGGACCCCTTCTGGAGTGTGGGGTAGGTAGACTTTACTGTTTTAAAGGCACAAATTTGAATTTTTTCTTATGAAGGAGAGGAGCAAGGTTTTTTAATCTTTTTGTTTATCTCTTGTTTCTTTTTCATCTCATTTTTCCCCACAGTAACTAATACCTGTTAGCTCTTCACTAAGAGGCTGTAAGTATAGCAGGTTACCTAAAATACCACTAAAAGGTAGTCAGTGTAGTAGAGTCAAAATACAGGCAATTGAGAGCTTGTAGATCCCTAATTTGGAAGCAAATTTTAAGTAAAGGGAGAATAATACATAGATATAAAAAGTAATTTTTAATTAACATTGCTAATTCACTTGTAATAATTAAACTGTATTTTATATGTCATGCTTATTTGTCTCCTAAATAATATGGTGGGAATATATAGCGGTATTTTCTGATCATTCCTTCATTTTATTAAATATTCTTCAAACACATGCTTTTAATGGTTATGTAATATCACATCTATGAATGTACTATTTTGTTCAGCCAGATTCCAGTTGTTGGATGTTTTTTGAAAGTTATAAATGATGTCTATAGTATAGGGCAGAAGGAAAACATACATAAACATACACATATTTATATGTTGGGAAAACTAGCCATGTAAAACATTAACAGGTTAATCAATCTATTCCAAATCAAACCTGATCTGTGGCATTGGAATTCTGGGCATTTACAAATTGAGGTCTTCTGGTCCCTGTATCAGACATGCTCAGTAGCCCAAGTATCTTATTGGGACGGCTTTAGCATCATATCTAAATACTAGATTTACTGTACTCGGTATATATCTTTGCTCCAGCTTGCCTCATCATAGGGTTCCTTTCCCCAATTTCCTCATCTCTGTCCATTCTCGTACCGACACAAGCTGCTACTCTCAGATATGTTCTTGTTTGGTCCATGCCTGACTGATCACACCATACATTAGACATGCTACGCCCCTGAAGGACTGCTTACATATTTAGGTTTTCTGCTGATTCTTGGGTTCAGTATCAAGTGCTTCATCTGCTGCTTTCTTTCCTACAGTTCTCAAGTAGTGTCACTTTTGAGAGTATCTGTTCAGTGCACACCAGGAAATATTTGCCCCTCAGTCTTGACTGTCAGGTCTTCATTGAAGGGGAGGCCTTCACATAGAGCTGTGCTTTGTGTTACCCAACAGGTTTGCTATTGTTTTTTCTCTCTCCACTACTGTATTTTACAGAAAACCCACCTAGTGCCAAGCAACCCTCCAAGATGCTGGTCATCAAAAAAGTTTCCAAAGAGGATCCTGCTGCTGCCTTCTCTGCTGCTTTCACTTCACCAGGATCTCACCATGCAAACGGGAACAAATCATCAACCATGGTCCCAAGTGTCTATAAGAATCTAGTTCCTAAGCCTGCACCACCTCCTTCCAAGGTATGATTTGGAATCAATATAAGAACTTTGTAAAACAGGAGTTTGAATAAATCAGGGGAAAAAAAATGTAGTGAATAAATTTTCTCCTGTTGAGTGATTCCACATATCTCCTATATGTGTGTAACACTCCCCTGGCTCCAGATTCTGCACTGCTGTGGACTGGATTTTCAGCAGGTCTCTCAGGCTCTTACCTTCCTCTCATGAACCTGCTCCTGCGGATTTGCTGCTTCCACGAATAGCATCAACATTCATCTGATTACTCAGCTGCATACCTTGGCTTTTTTTATTACTCGTTCCCCTCAGCCAAGCAGTTACAAAGTCCTGTCAGTTATTCCCTCGGTGCTGTCCCAGTTTAGGCCCTTGTTATCCCGTCTGTGTGATTGTAGTGTACCTTCTGTTTTCTCCTCTCTATGTTCATCTTCCACATTAACTGTGAATGGCTTCTACTCTGCCATGCTTTGAATATCCCTTCCTAATCCCTTCAGTGGCTCCAGACCATTTATAGCAAGGGTCATTTGTGTTTTTGTTTTTAAGGGTTAAATAATATTTTATGTTTTACTGGCCACATATAAGTCTTTGTTGTATAATATGTTCTTTTTCTTTCTTTTTTTACAATCCTTTAAAAAATGTAAATGCACGTTCTTAGCACATGTGCCCTACAAAAACAGGCCTAAGGCCGATTTAGCTTGTGGGTCGCAGTTGGCCAACCTCAGATATTATGATACATTGTCCAAACTCTTTAGCAATGATTCTGACTCCAAACCATCTTTTACATCTTACGGCCTGTCCCTTCTTTCTCTTGTCTGGGGAATAATTCATCTCAAACTCATGTCACCTTCAAGCTCATGTCACCCTCTTTGAATTTTTATAGTCCATACATGTGTAGATCTAATTGGTCCTAATTAATCCTTATATCTCTATGATTGCATAGCACTCTGTGTCTCTTATCACATTAACTACACTTTTTTTGCATCCATTTGTTTCTTCAACTGATAGTAACCTCCTTAAGGGTGGGATAGTTTTCATATCTTTTTCTTATTTGTATTGCTACCACCCTTACATAAGCATATAATAATTGTTTGAATTCCAGGTACTGTAAGGAACAAATAATTAGAATTTACTGTGTCAGTGGAAGAAAAACCAATGAGCTTTCCACTGTGTTTGGTATTTCTGAGCAATTCAGAGAAGTATAATATCAGTTGTGAGCTTCCATGAGCTGATAGTCTAATTGAGATGACAAGATATAACAGTATAATTAGGCGATTATTATGAAAAAATAATAGATCCTAAAGTTAAAGAAACAGATTTAATCACAAGCAGATCTGGAATAACTAAATTATTTGAACAATACTTATACAGTTGAGAGTTGCAAGATTGTTCAGACTGTGACCATCAGGGAAAGTTTTATAGAAAAACTGGAATTTCAACTGGTCTTTGGAGGGTGCCCCAGATTTAGATAGGCAGAAAAGAATCTGGATGGTGTTGGAGATCATAATAGAAGAGGTCAGCAAATAAAAGTTCTGAAAGCAGAAGGCACTAGTCATATTTGAGGGATAGTGAATGAACCATTTTAATTACTCTCGGTAGCACTGGAGTTTGAGAAATACCAGGGCTGGAAGCCATCATCCTAGAGGTAATGATTGAAGCTTTCGGGGTAGATAAGATCTTCAAGGGGAAAGGATAGAAAAAGAAGAGTAAAGAATGGGAGAAGAAAATTTGGGGAAAATACTTGTTTTGGAACAGAAAATGACAACCTAATCTATAGGACTCAGCAGTTGTAATTCAGGCATAGGGGAAAAAAAAAATGCTATCACAGAAATCAAGGAAGGTTAATTTAAAATAGCGAGGAGCATTATCAACACTTTTCAGTTGATGTTGGTAAGTTGAGGAAAATAAATGAGAAAGGGCTTTTGACCTTAACAGTTGTAAAGCTTTTGGTGACCTTTGAGTTGGGGTTTCAGGAGAGTGGAGTGGTGCTGACACAAGATTACAGGGGATTATGGAATTATGTCAGTGGAAGTGGAGGTAGCGGCACCTTCGAGACTTGACAATAAAAGGAAAACTGGATATAGGATATAGGTGTTGTTAAAATTAAGTGAAAACCCAAACCCATTGCTGTTGAGTTGATTCCAGCTGATAGCAATTCTATAGGACAGAGTAGAACTGCCCTATAGGGTTTATAGTGCCCTGGTGGATTTGAACTGCCAACTTTGTGGTTAGCAGCCATAGCTCTTAACCACTATGCCACCAGGGTTTCTAAATTAAGTGAAAGGATGAAGGAAATCTGTAGGAAGAGGAAAAGGAGTTTTTGGGGGACAACTTGAAAGATATTAGAGAAAAGATAATTAAAAGGTCATAGGCCAAGAAGAAATAAGTGAGAATAAAAGTGAATGATAAGTGGAGTTATCTTTCAGAAGGATTTAAGGCACTTAATCCTCTGATGTAGAAGAGGAAGAATAAAAGGAAGAGACAGTGTAGCATGGAGGTTAAGAGCAGGGCTTTGGAGCAGACAGATTCCATTTTGCCCCTTTGCAGTATGCCCTTGGGTAAGTTTCTTAACTTCTTGGTCTGTTTCTTCATCTGTAAGATGGAGATAATAAAACCAGCCTTTTAAGAATTTTATGAGGAGTAAATGAGAAAATTTTATGAAGTACTTAGAACTGGCATATAGTAAGTGCTAATATGTGGTAGCAATATTAGCAACACACCGGCACACCTTATTTCTCTAGTTTCTTAAAGTTCATAAAAAGTTTTCATAGATTTTACTCGATTTGAGATGTCTGCAAGCATCCCGTTAGGCTATAGAAATTACAAAAATGACTAAGAAAATGTCCCTGTCTCCTTAAGGATCTAAAAATTTTTTTGAGGGTAAAGAAGTGACAAGGATCAAAATCAGGATCCAGACCTTAAGATCAGTTTAGTCTTCTTGTGTAGGACTGAGTCAATGGTAGAATGAAGATAGGAAAACTAGTGTAAAAGCTGTTCTTACCCTGTAAAAGGTAATAAAGCCTGAACACGGATGATGACAGTAGGCAAAGAGGAGAGAAAATGATGGCAGATAGTGAGAAGCAAATTAGATGGAGGAGGAAAAAGAGGACACTAAGCATTCTTCCCTGGGAAACTGGGATAACTAGAACCATTAACTGTAGTGGAAAAGAAAGAAAACCGTATGTTCAGCAAAAGTTGATGAGTGTGATTTTTGGTACCTTGAATGTTAGCTGTTGGAGGAAGGAGAGGTGAGATTTCTAGTAGGCAGATGTTTGTCATTCGTTTTTTTTCTCAAAGAGTTCCAACAATTATCTAACATTGAGTACTGTATTAAACACTGTGTATCACTAGAGGCACAGAATAATACATGGCTTCCAGTACCAGAGAATTCACTGTCTAAAGCAAAAGGTAATGGTGCTACTCTGTCTGAAGAGGGTCCTCAGAGCCTTTATAGACAGTGTCTTATCTGAACTGGGTTTTGGAATGGCAAAGGAAAGGGAACTACCATTTGTTGACGTCTTACTTTGTTCCTAGACCTTTACATATAATACAGGTGTGCATTGCTTAACCTCCCTTTGGGCAAAAACCAACTGCATATATGTCTGTGATCCCATAGGGTTATAATAGAGTTCAGAAATCCTAATCAGAGAACTGGACTTAGCTCTCATACTTTGCTGAGTATGGAGATCTGTCTTACAATAGCTCTCTGCCTTGTCCCCAGGGCCACAGAGGTAGGGAGTCCAGCCCCCATCCTTGGCTGCCTGTCTCACTGAGCTCGCCTCAGGCAGGAACTGCACAGACTTTGCAGGGGAGGCCTAGGAGGGTGCCCCACTGAGGCCACTGCCCCACTTAGGCTCCTCCCACAGTGGCATTCACGGCTGTTGCAGGAAAGGTGACCAGGGCAGGAGGTGGAGGAGAGGCAGCCAGGGCTGGAGGAGTTTAAACTGCATTAGGTGAGGCAGGGAAGGGCAGGCACAAGGAAGGAAGCAAAGGGAGCCTGAGCATGCAGGCCCGAAGACCAGGCAGCAACTTCTGGCA
Source organism: Elephas maximus indicus (assembly GCF_024166365.1). NCBI lineage: Eukaryota > Metazoa > Chordata > Mammalia > Proboscidea > Elephantidae > Elephas > Elephas maximus. The sequence goes on along the minus strand of NC_064821.1, from coordinate 88,140,041 downwards.
GAGCCAGAATTTTCACTGAGTTCCTTAGTGTGGCTGCAGCATGGGTGCCAGGCCACCCGGTGACCATCCTGCACTCCTCTCTGCTGTATAGTGTTCACATAATGTCCGAATCACATAGTGCCCCATTTCACAGAACATGTGGACGTTAAGTGATGCATAACCTGTTTATCATTTCATCCTCACTCCAATCCTGGGGTGTGTGGTGGTGGTGTTAGGTACCGTGGAATCGGTTCTGACTGATAACAGCCCTGTGTACAACAGAACAAAACACTGCCTGGACCTACACCATCTTCACAATGGTTGCTGTGTTTGAGCTCATTGTTGCAGCCACTGTGTCAGTCCATCTCATTAAGGGTCTTCCTCTTTTTTGCTGACCCTCCACTTTACCAAACATGATATCCTTCCCCAGGGACTGGTCCCTCCTGATAACATGTCCGAAGTACACGAGACAAAGTCTGGCCATCCTCCCTTCTAAGAATCATTCTGTCTGTACTTCTTCCAATACAGATTTGTTTGTTCTTCAGGGAGTGTATGGTATATATTCAGTGTTCTATGCCAACACCATAATTCAGAGGTATCAATTCTTTGGTCTTCTTTTTTGTTGTCCAGCTTTCACATGCATGTGAGGTAGGTAGGAATACCATGGCTTGGGTCAGGAGCACCTTAGTCTTCAAAGTGACATCTTTACATTTTAACACCTTAAAGAGGTTTTTGCAGCAACTTTGCCCGATGCAATGCATCATTTGATTTCTTGACTGCTGCTTCCATGGGCATTGCTTGTGGGTCCAAGTAAAATGAAATATTTGACCACTTCAGTATTTTCTCCATTTAATGTGATGTTGCTTATTGGTCCAGTTGTGAGGATTTATATTTCATGTTGAAGTGTAACCATGCTGAACATCTTTGATCTTCATCAGTAAGTGCTTCAAGCCCTCTTCGCTTCCAGGAAGCAAGGTTTTGTCATCTGCATATCACAGATTGTTAAGAGTCTTCCTCCAATGCTGATGCCATGTTCTTCTTTATATAGTCCATCTTCTCGAATTATTTGCTCAGCATACAGATTGAATACGTATGGTGAAAGGATACAACCCTGAAGCACAAGTTTCTCCTGAGTCTGTGTACATTCTTTCCTTACTGTGTTCTGCCAGTTGACCTGCATGTCCCTCAAGATTATGATCCTTGGCCTTCAAGTCCAGTAGTTCAGTCATGATGTCTGAGTAGCTTCTGTAATCGTTCTCCCTATGTGCTCTACTATATATGAGTATACATGCAGCATTTGCAAATATCCGTGTAGAAGTATCCACAACCATGCCCATATTTGTACGCAGGTGTACTCCCATATGGCCTCACCCACATATTTAGCATACGTATTAGCCTATGTATCTGCTTACAAATTGATTGTTAACTACTATTGTTGTAGGATTGTATATATTACAGCATTTACTCTAGTTGCCCTTTATTCTTGCATACCGCACAGTGTCTTCCTTTGTGTTGGTTGCTTTGTGCTAACTTCTCCCATGTTGTATATTGCCTTTCCTTTCACCAGAATTAATTTTTTTACTGTCTTGTTAGTGATTTTTTTCCTCCCTCCCCTCCCATCCCTGGTAACCATTGAAGAATGTTTTTTTGTGTGTACATCTGTTCTTGGCTTCTATAATAGCCTGGTACAGTATTTTTCCTTTTGTGATTGAGTTATTTTATTCAGCATAATGTCCTTCAAATTTATCCATGTTGTGAGATGTTTCACAGATCCATCATTATCTTTGCGTAGTATTCCATTGTATGTATGTATCACAATTTATCCATTCATCCATTGATGGACCCTTAGTTTGTTTCCATCTTTTTGCTTTTGTGAATAATGCTGCAATGAACATAACCCACTAACACACTGCCGTCGAGTTGAACAATGAACATAGGTGTGCATATGTCTGTGTGACAGCTCTTATTTCTCTAGGATATATGCATAGGAGTGACATTGCTGGATCATACGGAAATTCTATTTTTAGCTTTTTAAGGAAGTGCCATACCATTTTCCATAGTGGTTGTACCCTTTGAAATCTTCTGCTCAGCTCTTTTATTTCATCATTTTTTCCGTTTACTTTAGCTACTCTACATTCAAGGGCAAGTTTCAGAGTTTCTTCTGACATCCATTTTGGTCCTCTTTTTCTTTCCTGTCTTTTCAGTCACCTTTTGGCTTTCTTCACATATGATGTCCTTAATGTAATTTCACTACTTGTCTGGTCTTTGGTCATTGATGTTCAGTGTGTGAAATCTGTTCTTGAGATGGTCTCTAAATTCAGGTGGGATATACTCAAGGTCATACTTTGGCTGTTGTGGGCTTGTTTTAATTTTCTTCAGTTTCACCTTAAACTTGCATACAAGTAATTGATGGTCTTTTCCACAGTTAGCCCCTGGCCTTGTTCTGACCGATGTTGACTGAGCTTCTCCACCTTTTTCCACAGATACAGTCAATTTGATTCCTGTGTATTCCATCTGGTGAGGTCCATGTGTATAGTAACCATGTATGTTGTTGAAAAAATGTATTTCCCACGAATAGGTCGCTGGTCTTATAAAATTCTATCGTACAGTCTCTGATGTTTCTATCACCAAAGCCCAATTTTTCAACTACTGATCCTTCTTGGTTTCCAACTTTCACATTCCAAAATTGTCAATGCATCTTTATTTCATGTTTGAACAATTTCAGGCTGCAGAAGTTGGTAGAAATCTTCAATTTCTTCATCTTTGGCATTAGTGATTCATGCGTAAATTTGAATAATAGTCGTATTAACTGGTCTTCTTTATAGGCATAGGCTGTCATTGACAGTGGTGTATTTCAGGATAGTTCTTGAAATGTTCTTTTTGACAAAGAATGTGACACTGTTCCTCTTCAGTTTGTCATTCCTGGCATTATAGACCTGCCTTGGTCATCTCGTGCCTCTATAACAGAAATACCACACGTGGATGGCTTTAATAAAGAGAAATTTATTTTCTCACAGTAAAGTAGGCTAAAAGTCCAAATACAAGGAGTCGGCTCCAGGGGAAGACTTTCTCTGTGGGCTCTGGAGGAAGGTCCTTGTCCTCAGTCTTGCCCTGGTCGAGGAGCTTCTCAGGTGCCGGGGCCCTGTGTCCAAAGGATGCGCTTTGCTCCCTGTGCTGCTTTCTTGGTGGTATGAGGTCCCCAACTCTCTGCTTGCTTCTCTTTCCTTTTATTTATTAAGAGATAAAAGGAAATTCCCTTTATATTGGATCAGGGTGGTGACCTGAGTAAGGGTGGTGTTACAATTCCATCCTAATCCTCTTAACATAAAATTACAATCACAAAATGGAGGACAACTACACAATACTGGGAAGCATGGCCTAACCAAGTTGACACATATTTTTAGGGGGACACAATTCAATCTATGACAGACCATATGATCGTCCAATTCAAAATAACCAGTACCAGTCCATTTCAGCTCACTAATGCCTAGGATATTGATGTTTATGCATTCCATTTCATTTTTGATGATTTCCATATTCCCCAGATTTATACTTGGTACATTCCACGTTCCAATTACTAACGGATGTTCGCAGCTGATTCTTCTCATTTTGAGTTGTGCCACATCAATAAATTAAGGTCCCCAAAACTTTGCTCCATCCAGGTCTTTAAGGTTGACTCTACTTTAAGGAGGCAGTTCTGTTACCAGTCACCAATCTGGCACAAAGGGTCCTTGTCTTTTCCCAAGTAAGAATACATGCAAAAGACAAACTTTATCTTCAGCAAGCTTTATTTTGCCTGAGTCAAGCAAAAGGAGTTAGTGGAGGACTAAGCCTCTCCAAAAGACTTAACTAGAAAAGGGAAGCAAGGCAAGGGCTTATATGTCTTCTGTGGAAACAATACAGTAGTGAATATTTAGTGGGTTTCTTTCAAGGGGCAGGGTACTTCTCAGAATGTTGGTGCATGTTAATTAGGTTACCTGCTCATCCCAAGATGGAACCCGGTGTATTCAAGATGAAGTCCCCTCTGCAGCCCTTGGCATCACTTATTATGGGATATAGTGCAAGTGCACTGATCTTTGGTACTACATCCTCATCTTCAGAGGGCTAAGGAAGGTTAAACAGCGGTCACACTTTGTTCTTCTGCCCATGCTGAAGCCTGTAAAAGGGAAAGGGACTAGAAAAAACGCTAAGAAGGAGGTAGTAATTCAGGGGTTGTTTCAACCTTATCTTGTTGACAGGGTGTGGTTCATGTTTACCTAACTTCTAGATGGTAATCTTTAACAGCTCTTTTGTTCTGCCAGCACAGTTAACCCAATCTGCCTCAGTTCTTCCACATTTGTATTTTGAGTGCCTTCCAACCTGAGGAATTCATCTTCTGGCACTATGTCAGACAGTATTCCACTGCTGTTCATAAGGTTTTCATTGGCCAGTTTTCCAGAAGTAGATTTCCATGTTGTTCTTCCTAGCCTGTGTTAGTCTGGAAGCGCTGCTGAAACCTGTCCACCATAGGTGACCCTGCTGGTATTTGAAATACCAGTGGCATGCTTTCTAGTATCACAGCAACACACAAGCCACCACAGTATGACAAACTGACAGACGAGTTGTGGAATGTATAGAATTATGTAATGTGAGGTTACATAGCTAATAAGTGATTGGAGTAAGAACTCTTCACCTAGGTCTACCTGAGTTCAAACCCAGGGCTCTTGTCCACTGCCCCAGAATGCCTCACATCTTTAAAGATGAATAGAAGAAAGGAAGTTGAGAATTTAGACTTTTGAGTCAAACTTGACTGAGTTGGAATCTTTATGCTACTCTAGGGTTATATGCATGAACAAGCTATTTAATTTTGATAAATTTGTTTCCTCAACAGTAAATTGTGGTTAATTATAGTATCTTTGTCACAGGATTTTGGTAAGCAAATGAAATTAAAGTGTAAAAAGTACTTGGAATATAGCTCCTGGCACATCGTAAGTATTCAGTAAATGGCAGTTTGAAAATAATAGATGAGTTTGTTTAGGGAGCAAGTATGTGGAGCATTCTGGGTGGACGGAACCATCGTTACCAAAAAACGGAGGTAAAAACACACCATGTTTGGGGAGGGACAAGTGCTCGGTATGGCTGGTGCTTGGAAAGTGGTGCGAAGTAAGATAAAGCCAAGTTATGGAGCCCCTTACAGAAGTTCTGGAGAGGTTAGGGCTAAAGATACAGTTTTAGATATTGTCTACATAATTTTAACAAGTTAAACTGATTAAACAGTTACAATTAACTAGTTTTTCTAATGAAGTTTACCTAGGAAGAGATTACAGCAGCAGAAGAGCACTGAGGCTAAAAACCTGTAGAATGCCTACATCCAGTGAAAAGTCTGAGAGGAATTCAGGAGGTAAGAAGAGAACTTAGAGAATGAAGCATCAGGGAATTGAGAAGGAAAGAGGGAGGGAAAAGGACAGGTTCAAAAAGGATGTGAAATGAGCAAGTATCTCTTTCTCCAAAGAAGACATGTTTGACAGATAGCGTTTGAATTTAATACAGGGACAAGAATCTTGGCTATTTATGAAACCATGAGATGTTTTAGAATGGGGACAGAGGTGAGTATTTCAGGGAATTAAGTACTATAATAAGGAGTACTGACCAAGTGGAAAACAGCAGATACTGACTTACTCACAAAAAAATTGGCAATAGAAGGATGGTAGATAAAAGATGAGGGAAAATGGTTGTGTTTGCCCCCTGTTCCCCTCCCCCCAACTTGAGTAAGGTAGCTTACTTAGCACATTTGTAGATAGAATAGAAAAAATTATTAGAGAGGAAGAGATTGAATATGTGAGGGAGAAATAATTGATAAATTCACAGAAGAGAATGAACAGATGTAGAATGGGAGAAACAGAATAGGGAGCTATCAGAGGAACTTGAGGTACAGAGGAGGGAATTGGGGAAAGTTTGGGTCCAATTTTTTCAGACTTCTCAGCCCAGTAGTAGAAGAGAAGATCATTTGAAGGGGAGAGAGTTGGGATGAGTTGGAGTCTGACGGAAAGGGGAAGACATTTAAAAAAAAACTGGTTGATTTACAGTTCACTTTAGTGGATTTTAAAAAATACATTCATCTAATAAAAAAGGGCATGGTGCATAATGGTTTTCTTCAGTGGGAAGCCAGCTATACTATAGTGTTGAAGAGTTACTGAAGATTAAGTTGGAATAAAATGGGCAGAGATGTTGGTATCCTGTTGGATATAATGCTGTCTAATAAACCTGCCATAGTACTGTGTCAGAAGCCCAAAAGTTTGGGTGCCCTGAAGTGGCAATGTTAAAAGAAGGACAAGGCATCTGGTGAAAACAGTCACGAAGCCATAAATAATCTTTGATAGTTAACTTGATAAATCTTTAGATTTTCATCAGTATAAGAAAATAAGTGAACCTTCATTCTGGTTGGGTCATTGTCTCTTATTTGCTTGCATAGTGTCTTTGGAAACATTGTCTCTCTTATTTGCTTTCATGTTCTATTTGGAAACATTACTGGATGAGTAACTTTGGACAAATAGCATAACTTTTTCTTATACTCACCTTCATTCTTTGTAAAAAAAATATATGTATGTATTAATAATTATATCTGATAGCATTATCAAGATACTATGATAAGCATCTGGTACATTGGTAGATACTCAGTAGATAACCTTCCCAAAGCCTGCAGTGTCCTCTTTAATACTCCTCAACTAAGAAGGCACCCAGAAAAAGGATTCTTTTCATTCAGACCCTTCTTTTGTCCTGGAGCTCTCTTGGTTCTAATTCTTCAGTTCTGGAAAAACGGGTAGAAGCTTCTCACTTGCTTCAGCCCTCCTCCATTGGCCTGCCTCATCTTTCTTGATCTCCTCAGTGCGATTGAATCAGAAAAACAGAGTATTTCAGTTATACTGTTCCAGCTGTACTTTGCTGCTGTCATAGTTGGGGCCAGGGCCAAAGTGGCAGAACGGATCCAGACTCCTTGGTGCTGAGCAAAAGAAGGGCCTCTGGGCTAAACCAGGATTGTGCAGCTATTTTACATTTCCCACCCTGGCCTGGAACTAGCTTCTTTCCATCAAAGTTCTGGAAAACAACATTTTTCTTTTAGTTTTGTGGATTACCTGGGTATATCAGAGGTTAACAAGCCTACCATTAAAAAAAAAAAAAATTGGGGAATAGGTAAGTTTGGGCAAATGTTGTATTTGTCCCTCAAATTCACATGCCAGTTAAATGCTTTGAGAAATAGCATAGTAAAGAAACCTGTTGAACTTTGCTCACCCCAGCACCTCCCAGGCTTATTGAACTAGAGCTCTGTTTTTGAAGAATACTTATTAACATCCCATGGCTCTTCTGGTTCCCATCTGCCTTTTTCCTTCAAGTGCCTAACCTCAGAAAGAGGTTGCATACCTCCCAACTATGTTGAGACAGGTAAGCTCTGGGAACTTGTGTTCCTGTTTCTTAACATCTCACTCTTTGGTTTATGATCTTTTTAACTGAACTTCTGTTCGCATGCTTGTTTGGACTGATTAGTTCTTTTTTCCCTTGTAGCCCAGTGCATGGAAAACTAACAGAATGGAACACAAATCAGGATCCCTTTCCTCTAGCCGGGAGTCTGCTTTTACTAGTCCAATCTCTGTTACCAAACCAGTGGTACTGGCTGGTGGTGCAGTTCTAAGTTCTCCCAAAGAGGTGAGTTGAGGGTCAAGCAGAACAGCCCTTTCTAGACGTGCCATCTCCCATTTACTTATCCTAAGCTATACAATGTGACATGTATAGTCCTATCTATCACTTTTGTAGCTGAGCTTAGCTGAGAATTATTTCTTTACCAGTGCTTCCCATTACCATCCAGAGGTGGGCAGTAGCTGGGTGGGATAATTGCTGTGTGATAGAAGAGTGTCAACCTGTATTATCCTGGCATTCTGTTAGTGTCTTTAGAAAGATTAAAGGAGGTGCTGTATTAACCAGGTTCCCTGGGTGGCACAAATGGTTAACATACTCAGCTGCTAACTGGATGGTTTGCAGTTCAAGTCTACCCAGAGGTGCCTCGGAAGAAAGGCCTGGCAGTCTACTTCCAAAAAAGTCAGGCGTTGAAAACCCCATGGAACACAGTTCTACTCTGACACACATGGAGTTGCCATGAGTCAAAATCAACTCCATAACAGCTGGTTTGGTTTGTTTTTATATCAGCCAGTCTTGACTGTAAAAACCATGCATGCAAAGCCGAAGTCTGTTGAAATTAAAAGGATTGTTTTGATAATAACAGAGTGATAAACAGGTTCTCGAAAACCCCTAGAATCCCAGTTCCTGCTCTTTGCTGTCAGGAACAGACTGTTTGTGGTATTTGTTCAGAGTCCCTCCAGCACCACCCCTCCTATTGAGATCAGCTCTTCTCGGCTGACCAAGTTGACCCGCCGAACTACCGACAGGAAGAGTGAGTTCCTGAAGACTCTGAAGGATGACCGGAACGGAGACTTCTCAGAGAACAGAGACTGTGACAAGCTGGACGATGTAAGAGCAGAGGGATTTTCAGGGACAGCATAGGGTGAGGAAAGGAAGGGCTTTGCCATTGTTTTCCTTTGTTCTATGTCTAGGGTTTTTTTGTTAAGGGAGAAAAGTATGGCAAGTTTTAAAATGTGCAGAGATTTTTTCTGTGAAGTAAGAGCCTAGTAGAGCCTTTAGGAAAGTGAGCTTAAACCTTTGTTCAGCAGAAATTTCAATGACAGATATCCTGGGACTCAGTGTGCTTGGTCAAGGGCAGCACCACCGTAAAATCTTGACTTGGTCAGTGCTGTAAGAAGTAGGTAAATTACAGAAGCTTTTATTAGTTAGGATTATATTTAATTGCAATAAAACAAATTTTTGACAAACAGCTATAAAACAAATAAGAGGTTTGTGTACTGCAACAGAAAGGTTAGAGGTGGGCAGTCCAAGAGGGCATGGCAGCTCAGTGGTATCACTAGAAAATACATTAAATTTTGTTTTGTTCACGTTGTATTAGGATGGTTATGATCTCTAAGCATTCTATCTATGTTTTATTTATGGAAAAGATGTCTGTCCCCTTTTTTTGTTTTTAAAGCTTTCTGAGAAAGAATACTCAGCAATTTCTACTTAGACTTCATTGGTCTCCTGTCACATGGCCACTCCTAGCTGCAAGGGAGCCTAGGAAAATAAACTTTTTTTAGCCGAGCACATTGGTTCCCCTGTCAAACAATGAAAGTTCTGTTAGTAAGAAAGAACAGGGAATGGATAATACATAAGTATCTAGTAGTTTCTGCCACAGGTGACATAACCTGAAATTCAGAAAGGATGGTTATCAGTTGGTGTCCTTTGGAAATCTTAGCAAGGTGAACAAGACCTCATTTTTAAGTCGAGAAACAATAGGGACAGAGGCTGTCCTCTGGAAAGCATTTTTCTGGTTCTGACTCCTCAATCTTGTGGATTGCTTATCTGGCGACAAAGAATTGTTAAACCAAGAGCTTCCTTCCTTTTCTGTTATGGCAGTTGGAGAACCGCAGTACACCTGAACCAAAGGAAAATGGAGAGGAAAGCTGTCACCAGAATGGCCTTGCTCTCCCCGTAGTGGAGGAAGGGGAGGTCCTCTCACACTCTTTGGAAGCTGAGCACAGGTGAGTGAGAATCAAATCACAGGGCATGCAGCATACGGCCTGCAAGGATCTTGGACATAATTGAGAACACATGTCAGATCAAGCCTGGTATAGAGAGAGAAGTCCAACAAGCACCATACCGTGTTCTCTGTATGTCGCAGGTTATCCTTTGCTCATTGCGCATTTTCCTTTCAGACTTAGCCAGCGTTTTCACACTCAGCTCCCCAAGGCTTTCATGTGGTTTAGTTTCAGACTCAGTTTATGGCTCCTGAAACTTGTGCTGATCCCTTAGCAACCTCTTGGCCCCAAATGAGCAGTTACTGTAAGACTCCTTTAAGGGATCTCAGAAGGCATGAGACCCTTGTGTACAAAGTGTTGTTTGAATGAGGGCCTTGAACCACAGAGCAGCCAGCTGTCTGGACAGGTAGATGGCAGATGGGGCTTGCAAGTATGGACGTGCCTTCCTGAAAGGAGGTTCCTGTCCCGAGGTGACAAGATTTGAGGGAGTTGACGGTGCATTGCAGTTGAAAGAGAACTTAGGTACATGTGGAAATATGCTAATTTGGCTTATAAGAAATAAAAGTGAAGATTTCTTCCTTTGTTTTGACCTATGGGACAGAGGGCCCTTGTGGGTGTTTGGTTCTTTTCTGCTATTACTGTCTCTGGTAGCGTTTGTTCTCTAAACTATGGCTGCATCCCCTCCTCCCCCAATTTAACTATGAGCACCTCTGTAGCCATAATTAAAACTTGTCCCACTGGGTAAAAGAGAAAAATCAAGCTCTTCTCTAACTTCCAAGCAGATCCCAGTGCTCCTACGCAGGGTGGAAATTTGTAGGGCTACCTGCTCAGGCTTAAAGGTGTTGTATTTTCTTTGCCTGTCGTTCTGCCTCCGCTAGGTTACTGAAAGCAATGGGATGGCAGGAATATCCTGAAAATGATGAGAATTTCCTTCCTCTCACAGAGGATGAGCTTAAAGAGTTCCACATGAAGACAGAGCAGGTATGTCATTCAGTTACCCAGAAACCTTTCCTGGAGACCAACTAACAACTAGGAGAAGAAGGAATCAGGACAACCCTTGCCCTTAGGAAATCCTGGTATAGTGTGAGAGGAAAACCTTGGGGAAAAAAATAAGTTTTTTAGAACAGTACAAGTGTAGGCATCTAACTGCTTGGGCAATACAGTCTCCAGTGGTCGATACAAAAACCAGAGCAGTGGCTAGCAGGTTTGAGAAAATAGTATGTTCTGAGCCCCAGAGCCCTTTGGCCCTTAGGGAAGCAGGCTCATCATACCTTGCTTCCATCTCTGTGGTTTCTTTCTGGTATTCTGGCCAGAGCTAAGAAACCAGAATTTGAATTTATTCAACAAATACCTGGATATTTTCCCTGAGTAAAAACACTGCCAGACCCTGAGCAGTGAACAAGACAAGTGGGTTTCTATAAACTTCTTGTAGCTCATATTCTGGTGACAGGTATTTAAAACATAAATTACAATTGTGATAAGTTTAAAGGGAGATGTTACAGAATGACTGACATTAAGACCTTGCTACTTAGAGCTGTGTTCCTGAGACCTTGTTAGAAATAGGAAATTTCAACCCGTACCCCAGACATACAGAACAGAATTTTAAAAAGACGCTTAGATGAATATGCATGTTGAAGTTTGAAAAGTCCTGCTATAAGATCCTAGAAGATCAGGCTATATTCCTAGGCCTGGCCTTGCCCAGGTCCCGTGGACCAGTACAGTCATCAATGGTTTTTCTTTCTCTCCCATGCTTCGCCTCACAGCTAAGAAGAAATGGCTTTGGGAAGAATGGCTTCTTACAGGGCCGCATTTCCAGCCTGCTCTCTCCTTGGAGAAGCACTCAGAAAGCAGAGTTTGAGGACTCAGACACAGAAACCAGTAGCAGTGAAACATCTGATGACGATGCCTGGAAGTAGGCATAAAAGTGCTCAGTTAAGCTGACCCCATAAACTTGGCTTGTGTGTTCCGGGAGTATACAAAAGAAATCGTTCTTTTCCTTTTTTTATGTTGTTGTTGAATACTTTATGCACAAGGGAAATAATCATATCCCAAAGAGAGAGCGATTGGCTTTTTAGCTTTTGTTGTTGTTGTTCTTCCCTGTTTTCTGCTTAATAGAGAGAAGTTTGTGTGGTGGGAAAGATTTTAAAATATGTATATATATACACACACACCTATATATATATACATACACTTAGACACACAGTGTATCTGGGCGATGCACAGGTGGAAGCTGGCAGTGCAGAGAGGAGACACGGGTCTGCAGCAGCTTCTACTACCAGCCCTTGGGGCACTCACCCCTGTGCTCAAGCAATCATTGTCAATGACAAAGTGACTATTGAAGTTATAATTGTATTAAATTAATGCTAATAATTTGGATATTTTATTTTATTTTTGGCTGCTCGGGTAACTTTAGCCCTTAACCAAGCAAATGTGGTTTTCTTTTTTTTTTCCTTTTCGGGTACAGCTGTAAAATATTTGGATATAGGAAATGTTGTGTTATTCTTGCAGCCTTGATATTCAGGGTGGATTGTAAAATATAAATTTTTGTGAGATTTCAAAGATTAAGATTATTTTGATAACATTATTTACAGATTTAAAAAATGTGGCTATCACAAGTCTGTTATGAGGGGGAAAACTGCATAAAATAACTAACTTGGAATAAATATTTTGCATCAGTTTGGATTGTCTTGTGTTGAGAATATTTTCTTTAAAATTAGATGAAATGGATTCTTTTTTAGGGGGGACGTTTTTAGCATCTGGGGGAATCTGAAACCAGGCACATCTGTTTCTCCTCTTAGCAGATACTTTTTTGATGCAGAAAACCCTGTGCAAAGTCATGTTCCAGTGAAACCTTTTGTAAATCGAAATGGCATAAAGAAGCAATTAACATTAATTTATATGGGAAAAATGTTTGCTCGTTCCCAGACCCAAAAAACTGCCTACCGAAATCATACCAAATCACACAGAGCTGGGACACATCTTGCCAAATTGAGATAAAGTACAAGTGCTCAGACACAGCTCAGAGCTGTGGCGGCTCGATGCCAAGTGTGGGGAAGGAGCTTGGCAGTGCCACTCTGGTTGCTTGGGTGGGTACTGCCTTTTCCGTGGCTCGTTGCAGAATAAACACTGAACACTATCCATTTTTTACGAAAGCAAAAATCCTCTTCAGTTAGTGGAAACAGGTACTGATGTAGGTCTTTCATAAAAGCAGAGTGGCATAAAGCAAACTTGCGAAAAGCAGAGCATACCTGTAATAAAATTAGAAACCCAATTTTCCTTCACCAGAACCACTTTTGACTGCCTGTATATTTACCAAGGATCCCTGGTGGTGCAAATGGTTAAGTGCTCTGCTGCTAACCAAAAGGTCGGCTGTTCTAATCCACCCAGCAGCTCTGCAGGAGGAACTTCTGGCAGTCTGCTTCTGTAGAGTACAGCCAAGAAAACCCTATGGGGCAGCTCTGCTTTGTCACATGGGTTGCTGTGAGTCGGAATCTACTAGATAGCAGGCAGCAGCAAACAACAATGTATTCATCAATGTGCACATTTTAAGGTCTGTATGGCAGATAGGACCTTACCGGTACACAAGAGCATGGGAGAGAAGGGATTTGAGGCAGTTCTAGTTGGGTGTTCAGTGGAGGAAGCAAGCTCTTTTATTCCACAAATACTTCCCAAGCTCCTGTTTTCATGTCTCAGGAATACAAGGAGTGCCCAGCCTCGTGGAGGGAAAAGTGAAAGCTAAAAAAATGAAGATGAAACCTCCAGCCAAGATGTGATGGACAAATCAATTTAAACATCTTTTGGCACTCTTTGGACATCCATACACTAATTAGTCCCTAGTAGATAATTAACTCGGGACTCAAGATCATACTCTCATGGGAGACAAGCATAGACAGAACAGGCCTGATAGCATGTTAGAAAGATTATTTGTAGTGTTATCTCTAGACCAGATGGGGAGGCTAGAGGCCAGTAGGACATTTGCTAGATTCTACAGGCCGGGAAGGCAGAGCCCCTATCTGCCATACTGAACCTACTGCTAATGGTGTAAGTAATCCAAGAGCGAATGGCAGTTGAGGTAAGAGCAGTAAGAACTTTTTCATTGAATGTAAGACAGCATTGGTTTTAACACACAATGTAGCAGTAGGAGAACTCCTGCCAGTTATATTATGACTCCTCCCTCATTGTGAATCCTGATTTATGTGTTGTTAAAATATAAAAAAATGTGCATCTTAGAATCAGAGAAATACTATAAAATGAACTCTGAACTCTAACAATGTATTGCGAAATTACTAAACTTGGAGTCAGAAGTAGGTTGATACTTGGGCTTTGCCACTTAATAATTTTCTAAAAATGTAGTACCCTTTTTCTCAGTCAGAATTGAACTGGTTTGAAATCACATACTTTGAAACACTTTGTAACCTGCTGCTGGTCAAACCTTGGTCTTACATGGTGTGGGGGAGAAATGCATTGTCTGTCTTGTTTAGAAAAGTTTTCATTCCACATGTGGATAGCTTGGACCTTCTTCCTCTTCATAACCTGACGGATGCAGATACTCACAGGTAGAGGGAGTAGGAGAGATGTGGTTTGGTCCTTCCCAGACTTGAGGAAAGGAGTAAGTACCTTCTGGACTTGATTCCCTCAGTTGATAAATTCATTATGTTTTCACAGAGCTTTGCTGATTTTCTTGAACTGTGCTGATTATCCTCCCATTACAGCTGCAAACACACACAAGTTGGGGGATGGAAGTTAGGGAGAGACCTTTAGAGACCCTGGTGTGACTAGGCTGTGCAAAAGCTGTGGTTGTGTCCGGAGAGGCATGGTGCTGGGAAGAGCTAGCTATTCAGTCTAGGTAAAAGAAGAGTTCCCAAGCAGACCTTCCAAAAGGGCAAGACTGCCTCTTCTCCCAGGTGTTCCCTGTTCTGAAGAATGATACTTTACTTGGAGTATATTCTGCAGAGCCAGGACCTGCCGGGTGCCCTGCACTGTGTATCCACTTGAGAACAGAGCAGTGACTCTTGCCAGCAGCTACTAAATGATGAGTGACAGAGTGGGTGATAAGGAGGCAGCTGTTCATTCCCCTTTATTAGTATAGGCAAGGAAACCAATGTGACTTGCCCAAGCTCATGCAATGAGGTGAAACATTTTTGTGACGATTTTTCAAGCCATGGGCTCCTCCCAAAGGTGACCAGGCCTTCCCCACCCGTTTCAGACCTGCCTGGACCTGTATGTAGTTGCTGCCCTGGGAGCTAAGGCTCCTCCCCAAACAAACCCAAAGATCTTGGAGACTTTCTAGACCTGGCCTTTCTTCCCTGCATGTTTCATCAGGCTCTGCCTTTTCCCTGCCCTTGTTTTCCACAGGTTTTGGCTGGTATCAGGAAAAGGGTCCCATCCAATGGCCTCTCCCTCTGGGGAGCCAGAGTTCCTGACCTGTGGGGCCTGTGACATGGTTTTCCGATCCCAGGCCCTCTTGGCCACCCACACCCACCGCTTCTGCATTGGCCACTCCAGCCAGAAGGTGACACTTGGAGCACAGCCCTCAACAGCCACTGAACCAGGGAGCCTCGTGGTAAGGGCCTCTCTTGCCATGGATGGGCATTCAGGGAACCCTAACCTTCAGGATTTTCACTACACCCTGTTCTCAGGTTGCGCCAGAAGAACCCCAGGGCATCCCAGACCAGGAGGCTAGCAAGTGGGCTCTAAAGAGGCTAACTGAGGAGGTACACCCGGCTTTCCACGGGCTCAAGAATCTTAGTGTCCTTCCTAAACCTATGGATGGGTCAGGTTACTGCAACAGAGACGCGTTCACTGTTTACCTCCAGGTGCAGCGTCTGCGGCTTTGCCTGCAGGAAATGCAATCCCGGGTAACAGAGATCCCCAGGGGGTCAGAGGGGCACTGGAGGTGCTCAGGTTCAGAGGCGCCGCCTCAAGACCTCAACTCCAACGCCACGGGAAGCCCAGATGAGCGGCTGCGGGCGCTGAACGAGAATTACGCAAGGCGCGTGGCAGAGACCAAGGCCCAGGGTCGGGCCCTGGAGCGACGCGGCGAGGGTGAGGAGGAAGTGGGGTACTAGGGCCCCTCACCGCTTGGCTTAAGGCTGCTCCGACCCGCTCTGCCCCGTTCCCTTACGCCGCAGAACTGAGCCAGCGTCTCGAGGGTGTGGCCAGGACCCGGGGCGGGATAGCCCGTCTATTAGGCCTGGAGCGAGAGCTTCGAGAACTCTGGACTGACGCCGGACGGACGCGGGGAGCTCTAAAGGCGTTAGAGGGCCGCGTCCAACAGCTACAGCCCCTGACAGGGTGAGACCGGAAGCGCTGGGGTGTGATCCGAGGGGCGGGGCGGGGGCGGGGCCTATGCGCGGCGGGCTCCCCGCCGAGCTCGCTCTGGAGGGCGGGGACTCACGGAGGCGGGGCGCTGGGCGGGAGTCCGGAAGAGGAGCGGCCCAGCGAGGAGCAGGCCCACGCGACAAGGAAGGCGGAACGTGTAAGAGCCGGGAGGGGCGGGGCTGCAGGAGGCCCAGCGTCTGGTCGGCGATGCCGTTTCCCAGCCCGTCACCTCCCCGCCCAGGCCCCGGCTGAAAGCCTTCGGAGAGGCTGAACTCGGTTTTCCGGTGGTCCAGGCCAACCCAGGGACTCTGGCTGCCGAGATCGGGTGAGGTCCGGAGCCCGCGGACGGGTTCGAGGCGAGGCGCTGACCAGGCGTGTAAAGACTTCTGCCTTCCTGTTCTCCCCCGCTCAGGGCCCTGCATGAGGCCTACGTTCGGGGCGGGGGCCGGGACCCCGGCCTTCTGGGCCAGATGTGGCAGCTACAAGTGGAGGCATCAGCACTGGAGTTGTGGCGGTCGCGGGCGCGCAGGGGTAAACAGGAGGGGCCAGCCCAGAGGGCTTCTCAGAAGCGGTGGTCTTAGTCCTGGGAGGAGAACCACCTGAGCTGAGGCCCCGTGGTAGGAAACCTGGGTGGTCTCTGTGGTAGTGATTAGAATGAGCCCCCAAGTCCAGCCTTGTCCAGAGAGTCCTATGACTGGAGAGCTGGTCAGAACGGGACCCAGCCGGCCATTAGTCAGACGTGACAGATCAGACTTGTTCCTCTCAGAAAGAAGGGCAGGTGCCGCCTCGGGGAAGCTTCGGGTAGTTGAGGCCGAGAACCAGCGCCTGGAGGCAGAAATCCTGTGTCTGCAGATGCAGAGGGGTGCAGGCAGAATGCCCTGGGGTCAGTACTAACAGCCGTACCTTTAGCAGCCCGGGCTCAGAGGAAGGGGTAGTGGGACCATGTACGGGAACTGAAACTGGTGTTTGTGCCCCGTATCGTCTGTGTCCTCGCGTGTCACCATGTTTCTGTGTGTGCCTCTTTTATCCCCGTGACTCCGCGAATTCATTCACGGGCTGGGCTCTCAGAGTAGTGGTATGGTAGCCCAGTCTTAGCTCCCTGCTCAGCAGAGCCTAACTTTTTCTCTGCTCCTAGGTCCCAGGGATCTGCCCAGTCCCAGAGCTCACCTGAGGGGTAGGGGAGATCCCCCACTCCTCCCGCCGCTGGTGGCTCCCCCACTGCCGCCGTTTCCACCAGCCACAGACGCCGTGTTTTGGGGTGGCGCTGGCAAGGCTGTGAGGACCCAAGGGGTGGAATCGGGCAGCTCTGCTCTTTGCAATTGAGGGAGCATGGGCAGCTAGGAGGCTTTCTGGAGTGTCCTTTGTTCCCTGACAGCCGCTGCTTTCTGGAACTACGGTTAGGAACCTGGGGCTGGACCCACACCTCCTACCACCGTCTGACGTGCTGGGCCCTGACCCCTATGACCCTGGGTGAGACCTGCCCCCTCTGCCAGCCATCTGACTTGGTCACCACTGCTAGTCAAGACCAACTAAGGCCAGTTAGGAGTGGGAAGCTGGCTGGGAGGGAGGGTTGCATGCCTGTGTGCTTAGACCAGCATTCCCCAGGGCCGGTCTGGTCATCTTCTATGACTTCCTGCGAGGCCTTGAGGCCTCTTGGATTTGGGTGCAGCTAGTGACTGGCTTGGCTCGAGATGGACAGGATACAGGAGGGACCACGGCGTTGCCCCCCGCCATTTGTTTGCCCCCACCTCCAGCTCCTGGGCCCATGGGCAACTGTGCTATCCTTGCCAGCAGGCAGCCTGTGCCCAGGTCAGTACATTGGGATTATGATTTTGGGGCTTTTTGCCACAATTGAGGCTTGTCTCTTAGTGTCCTTACCCTGGCAAAGTTTCTCATCTGTGTACAGGACCATTAGCTCTGAGGACTGAATCCTAGAAAGGCATGCAGTTCTGCTGATACCTTTTTGGTTTTTCTGCAGACTGCCACCCTCACCATCAGTATCCTTGGTCTGTGAGCTGTGGGCCTGGCAGGGGCTAGCATGGGCTAGGACACCACAACCAAAGGCCTGGGCCTCCCTAGTACTATTCAACCGGGATCAGCAGGTGTTAAGTGGCCGCTGGCGCCTCCCACTTCAGTCCTTTCCTGTGGACTCCAGCCTTAGCCTTGGGCAGCTGAACGGGATTCCCCAGGTGAATATGAAGGGTGGGGGCTGGGTCTTGTCATCCAAGATACAGATGCAGTACCATGTTGCCTCTCCCCAGGCAGGTGAGGCTGAGCTCTTTCTGCGGCTGGTGAATGCGAGAGATGCAGGTGTCCAGACACTGGCAGAGATCAACCCAGCAAATGCCCACGAGTACCAGGACCCACCTCTGGTGAGGGTCCAACTGGAGATAGGGGTACCAAAGGTATAGTTATAATAGCCAGCCTTTGGATTGACCACTGTATGCCAGTTACTACCAAATGCTTTCTGTACATTAACGCAACAGCTTACATTTCCAAAAACCAAACCCACTTCCATTACATTAACTCCGACTCATAGCGACCCTATAGGACAGAGTATAACTGCCCCCATAAGGTTTCCAAGGCTGTAGATCTTAATTGAAACAGACTGGTACAGCTTTCATCCATGAAGCAACTGATGGGTATGAACCAACCTGTTAGCTGAGTGCTTAACCATTGCACCACCAGGGCTCTTTCACATCCCTATTAGATAGGTACTAGCCCTGGTGGCACAGTGGTGAAGGCACTCAACTGCCAAATGAAGAGTCTGCAGTTCGAAACTGCAGCAGCTCTTCAAGAAAAGGTGTGGCAGTCTGCTTCTGTAGAGATTAATAGCCTTAGAAAACTCTACAGGGTCGCTATGAGTCAGAATTTACTTGACAGCAGTGGCTTTGGTTTTTGCTTGTTTTTATTAATAAGCCCTGGTGATGCAACCAGGTTGCTAACTAAAAGGCTGGAGGTTTGAACTCGCCAAGCTGCTCAGCAGGATAAAGAGCTGGCAATCTGCTCCTGTGAACATTAAAGCCTAGACTATTCCATGGAGCAATTCTCCTCTGTCACGTGGGATCGCTATGAGCCGAATTACCTCGACAGTACCCAACATCATTATGTAACAGATGAGGAAATCAAGGCACAAGCAGGTTTTAAGTAGGTTCACAGTACATCGTCAAGACAGGATCAAATTAAGGTAGTCTGACACCAAAACCTGTGCTCTTAACGTCTACAGTCTTGCTAAGGACCTGTCTTTCCCCATTCCACAGATGTCCAGCTCATCTTCGCTGGAAGCCAGCACCCTCACCCCCTCAGCTGGCTTTGCTGATCCACCACCTCCTGCAGAGGAACCCCTTAATGGACTCAAAGATAGAGATGAGAGTTTGGGTCCTCACCAGAGTATTGTCCCACCCCCATGAGTTTCTGAGCCCAGATATTGACTGCAGATATGAGTGTCTTAACATGCACAGGACTAGGGCCTGGACTGAGCTGTGTTCTCAGACCTGTGGCTTTACTACTCCACATCCTAACATAGGGTATGAAGTCAAACAGCTGTTATGAGCACAGTGTTAGTTCCAACCACAGCTTTACCACGTTCCATGAGTACTTGACCTTTCCGTGCTTGTTTTCTTTTATAAAACAGATTGATATAAGGATTAAATGAGTGTCCCACATGTTTACAACACCGTTCGGCACATAGGAAGTTCTCTGTAAGGTGACGAGGGGTATTTTAATTCCAGCTAATGGAACTTGATAAACTCATTCCCACTTGGTCTTTTGCTTAAAGCCATTCTTATTGCTGCACTTCATACAAATCCCAGCTCAGAACACCCTCCAAGAAACTTTCCAGACATTTAAGCTCCTCATAAATAAGCAGCTCTGTAGCCTTCTGTATTTATAGATTCAGGGTAGGGTCCTAGCCCAAGTGGGATCACATGTGACATCTATACTTGTCCTGGCCCCAGATCCCACTGTCAATCAGAGGAGGTCAGGAGTCTGGACTCAATTGTGTCATGACTGTACTGGCCTGACCAAAAAAAAAAAAAAAAAAAGCCTCAGGACACAGAACACCCAATACAAGAGCATGTTCAGTAAGGAAGTTCAAAGCCAGAATAAGCCAGAGATTCTGCAGCCATGAGTCACTGTTACCAGGCCACAAAAAAACTCCATTTTGAGTAGCAAAAAAATCAATGCTGAAAACTGCGGTTTACTTGGGGGTCCCTCTGCGTGCATCATAGGATGTTAAAACAGTAGATTTTAACCTACTGTCTATCCTAAGTAGCCCTGTGGGTATTAGAATGATTAAATAAAATCCCCACATCCCACACTGAACTGCTCCAGGCAGCCCAGCATCCCACTGTTAAGATCTTTAAGCACAAGTCCGGCCCAGGAGCCTTTTAGCATATTTATTTGAGAAGTCAGAACTGCAGAAGGGTACAAATTCCAAGTTTTAATACAGTTCAACCTTTCTATACAGAAAATTATAGAACAACCAGCCAGCCTCCCCACAAAGATTCTTCCAACCACATTCAAAGTGTCCAACACAATCCCTCAGCCTTTCAAACCACTGAACTCAATTCTCTACAATTAAATAGACCAGTTGTTTTCCTCAGAGATCACTTTCCCCAAGTTTTCTTCAAAGTTCTTTTTCCAAGGTAGGATTAAGGCCCCAGTTGGAGAGGTGCGTAGAGAACAGAACCACCCAAGGCCTGACTGGAGGCTGCCTTAGAGCAAACAGCCAAGGTCCGTCATCCATGATCAGCACCAAAGAGCAAGATCTTCATCAAGTCTTCTCTTTGTAGTTCCCATTCAGAGACAGCACCACTGAAGGTTTGCAAGACAGCTGGGCTCAGCCAGGCATTTAAAAATGGAAAATATAGCACCGTTGGAAGATGAGGGGCCTAAAGTCATACTTGATCTGATCACCTACACATTACACAGACAGAAATTGGGAATTAAAACTTCCAGCACAGAGGTCAGTACAGAAGGGATTTAAAAAAAAAAAAAAAAACCTTTGGCCACTATATAAAACCTGGAGTGCTCCAAGGCACAGATTCAGTCAATATTTTAAGAAAAACCATCGAAGCCTCAACCTTTGCTTACAATCTTTATTGAAGTTATATAAAAAGAATCCCCCAAAAGTGAAAAAATACATTATATACAAAAAAACTTTCCCTCAAGAGGAAGTCTCTGCTCCCTCTCTTAACACGCAGTGCTTTCAACTGTAGCTCCGGCCTCCACTGTCCCCTCCACTGCTGCCCGGCTTTCAGCCTGATTCTCAGCCTGAAAGACAAACAGGGAGCCTGGGCATAAGTGACCCTGGCTTAAGCCATTTCATTTTATATAACCAATCAGGTCTGAGTCAGAGGACATGAACACAGATCTTGCAAACTCTGCTTTGCTCCTTACACTAACAGAGGGACACAGTCAGCCACAAAGTCTTAAGGCCATTTCCTGAATTCTTTGAATGTGATTATTTATGACATTACTGACAGGGCCAGTATTCATGTATTACATGGAACGGAGCAAGCAGAAGTGACTCAACAGGCTTGTCAGTCAAGTGCCTTTTCAGACATTCATTAAAGGGGAACCTGTGATATACAGGTTCCATTTGTCAATGAGACTCCCTGTTTCCTTTCATTGCCTTTTATGAGGGCTACACTCAAGCAACCCAAACAGGCTCAAGGTGGGGAGCACACACTCGGGAAGACCGGTTTCCCCAGACCCTGACAACAAAGGGGAATGAGACAGGAGGCCAAGCCTTGCTTAACTGCCCACCTCCTCCATGTTCTCTGAAACTTCATTTCCACTGGGGACAGCATCTCCACTGCCTCCATTCACCTCCGGCTCTTGTTTGGCTTTCTTTGCATCATCTTTCCGGGGACTCTCTTCCTCTGGTTTCCTCTAAAGATATAATTGGGAAGTCTTCACAAATGTACTTAATTTTTTAAAAAAGACAACATATCTAACTCCAGAACACTTCCTTAACCTCTCTGGTGCAAAGATCCTGAATAACAAGACTCACAGCTCTAAGAGTCTGTCCCTAGCCAAAGGGTAATGATGGGGGGTCAGATGCCCGTGTGAACTCTACAGAATCAGCCAGTCTGTCCCAACACATACAAATTCAGCCTCCTTACTGGAAAGGTTGGTGGGCTGGGAGTAAGGATTAGATCTGAACAGTAACCAGACTCCCGTCCTTGAATCCGGAAACCAAGCAGAAGTTAAGACTCTCCTACAAGAGAAAGGAACTACTACAACAGCAGGCAGAAGGCAGACTCACAGCAGCTCAGGTAGCAGCAGGTCTGCTGCTGAATAACTGTTGTCAACACCTGCCAGCCTCTCTAAGAGGGCCTCACCTGGCCAGTCCTCCTCAGCAGTTTTCCTGATAGCCCTTAAGCTGGGGAAGGCCAGCAGAACCTGCTAGAAGAGGTATGCAGTGAAAACTATCTTCACACAAATATCCTCACCACCCTTGAGTGTTGCAGTGTTTATCAGAAAGGTATCCCTCGTTAATCACTTGGGAACAACAAAAGCAGACTGTGAAAAGGGTCGAAGAAACGAAACCACGGAGTATAAATTTACCTTCTTCCTGACAAGATGAGAAATATCAGTCACACAGTTTGATGAGGAAGCACCATCTGTTGGCTTTCTACTGGCAATCTGGCAAAAGTAAGTCTTTGTTAGCAATATACAAACTATATATTAGACAATCACTTGAGGCCTAATGTTAAGTGACAAAAATCGCCTGAATACCCACCATGGAGACTGAAGAGCCTCCTCCACTAGAAGTGAAACCTGAAGTAGAACTCTCCACCTGTGAGAGACGACAAACCCAAGTGGGTCCCAGGAATAGAACCCAGGCCATCCACAATCCTACAAGGGTACTCACCATCCAAGCAACTGATTAAGACCTGAAATGCTAGTGGCTGGCCTCCATATAGTAGCGGGGTCATTCATGCCACACTACCCCCAGCCTCCCCTATCCTGAGCAAAGGCAGAGTGAAACATTACATTAAACCCTCCATATCCTATCATTACCTACAGGGTATAAAGCTCCCCAGTATCCCAGCTGCCAAAAGCAGAGCCAGGTAATCTGGGGTTAAAGCCCTCAATGCCACATTCATCTATGTAAGAGTTCTCGGAGACGGAAACAATGCCTTACATTTGTTGAAACAATCAATTATTACTGTCAGAATTATTTTACACACAGATACTATTATCCCCATTTTACACATCAGCCAACTAAGGCAGAGAAATAAATAATGTAGGTGCCCATGATCACTCATATACTAAGTAGTAAAGATGGAATTCAAACCCAGACAGACTGGCTCCAGAGTGTATTCTCTCATCCACTGTACTATTCAATAGAATAATTAAATGAGCTTCCTACATTCCCTCTGACCACCAACTCCCTGGTACCAAAATCATGACTACAGTTCCTAACAAAGAGAACACTAACACCATGATGCCTTCAATGGTAACAAACATGCTATTATCAAAATGTTAGAAGGAAACTGAACCAACCAGAGTAGCTTTCAAAGCCAATTCAGCTACATTCCCACTACGCTGGGACTCCTTTGCATCTTCTATCTTCTCTCGAATTTCAGGTAGCAGTTCCTTCAGCTCCTCAATTTCTTTCTCATATTCAGTAGGTGATCCTTCGGCCTCCTTCTTCTGCTCATTTAGTACAGCTACAAAGAACAGGCTAAAGTGATCAGTAACAGTTACTACAAAAAGATCTTTTTGTTTTTTTACCTTGTCAGTAGCTGGATCCATCAAGATCGTCATGGAACAGCTAGTGCTCACTTACCCATTCTCTTCTCAATAACTTCAATAGATTTGCTGAATTGTGCCACTGCCTCGTCATACTGAGAGTTGTACCCATAGGCCAAGCCTAGCTGATAGTGGGTCTCTGCAAGGAGGCGATCATGGGCTTCCAGGTACTGCTCTTGCAGGTTTAGGCAAGCCTGGAACTCCTCCACAGCCTGCACGTAGTTCTCTAAAATAAAGGGAAAAGGGACAGCATTTACTGCAAAGTACTTCCAAATTTCAGGCCCATTCTGTAAGAATGCCCCCTGGTTTTCCATTGCATTTTTCTTTGTAGCATCTTCAGGACACTTAACTACAAAAAACATCAAAACGACTAACAAAGCTAACTTGGAGACTTTCAGTAAAGTATGTTTTATGAGAGACTGTACGTTGTTCTAGGGACTATATAATGAACCTATTACTCTTTTAAAGCCCACAACTTATGATCATTGAGCTGAATTTTAAGGAGTTTATTAGAAGAACAACTAGGGGGAAAGGAAATAAGGGAGGAAAGAGGGAATTTTTTCATGTCTTACCAGATTCAACACTAACTTCTCCAAGTTTAAGATGTGCCTGTGCAGCATAAAGCTGAGCTTCTTTTGTTTCTTGCCTAAAAGATGAAAAGTCCATCAGAAACCTGTAACACACGTGTTTAAATCTTAACTGCTTTCTATCTTCAACCACCAAGCTCCCAACCTGAGTTTAAAAGCATAGAGTTTTACCTTTTAAAAATGATCTTTGCTAAATCCAGCATATCCCAGGCAAGCTCTAGGTTCCCAATCTCCTCCTCTTCATTTTCTTGAAGAGACTAAAGTATATCCAAATTATTGGTATTAGGCAGAAGTACAAGAAAGGCATCTTTAGACTATACAAACTTAAGTGCATAATTTAGCATGGCTTAAAAAAAAAAAACTGATGCAGGGTTTAAATTTCAGACTTTCTCCCCTAAAAAGGTCCCTAAAAGTTTCTATACTAAATCATCTCCTTACCATCATCACCTATCGGTGAGGTGTAAATCTGCCCTGTAAGACAAGACCCTCTGGAATCAAATATATCTGTCCGTTCTAGGCATGGTTAAAGAATACTCAATCTGTAACCAAGGAACAGCTATCTATAATATTCATACCTATGCTAGCAACTCACAGTCCTACAGTAAGAAAGCAACAGGGGGGTACTAAGCGAATAATAAGTTACCTTGTTTTCAAGAACTGAATCATTTGGCATTTCTTCGGCCTTGTCATTTTCTTTATCCTCCTCTTCTGAGCCTTCGGTTTCTGCAAGCAAAAATTCCTCAGTATTGAGAATACAAATAAGGATACGGTTTGACTAGTCAAGAGTTTGAATCAAACATCTGTCAATAACCTGCACAGACCAGATGCTAAACCAAGTCAGTTAACATTTGAACTGCATCAAGTCAATGGTTAGTCTAATTTAGATAGAATATGTACAATATTATAGTCTATGGGTCAGACCTTCAGCAATCAAAAGGCTGAGTATTTCTCTTAATAAAGATCAATCTGAACCGTTCAAATCAAGACTGGCTACTGCCTCATTCATTAGCTGAAAGCTATCCATACAGCCAGAAGCAAGTGGAGGCCTCAGCCAAAGTTCCTGGTATCTTTAGACCACTCTTAACAGACAGAAATACCAAAAGTTAGAGTCCTCTAGTCCACTCAGAGCAAGAATGTTCAAGAGGCTAGCTTTCCCACACAGTGCTGTGAAGAAACAAGCATAGTCCTGTCAACTCTCACCAATGAGCACGCCACAGACTCCAGCCAGTTCTAGCATGTACAGAATTTGAGTGAGCAGTACCATGAGTTATTTTACTCAGGTACCTTGTTAATGATTCCTTTTAAACTTGCAGCCATGTCAATACTATATTTCATCATATTGACATATACTCACAAGTCAAATGCCTGTAAGAACAGGCTGCTGATAAACAGCTCTGCACTCTAACTGGTATACTCTCGGTGATACAATAGCTTAAAATATTAATGTCAAGTAATTAAAATGGGCTTTTTGTTGGTATAAACAATCCATGAATTGGGTTTAACGGGCCTACCTCTGGCATCTTTCGTTAAGCATTTTTAACACCAGCAAAAAAGCTCAAACACTCTATATCCTAACTATATGGGAACATAACCTGTTGCCATCCAGTCAATTCCGACTCATAGTGACCCTACAGGACACAGCAGAACTGCCCTATAGAGTTTCCAAGGAGCAGCTAGTGGATTTGAACTGCCGACCTTTTGGTTAACAGCCAGTCTCTTAACCACTGTACCACCAAAGCCCCATATGGGAATATAAGTATGGCAATTAGGCCTTGGGGCTTGAAACCAAGTTTCAGGACATTTTTTCCCTGCCTACCAATACTGCTTTAAGATGGCGAACAGGCAAAGACAATTCCTGTATGTTACAAATTCCTGAGACAAACTAAGTCCTAAAAACATCAGTAAATTACAAGCTAATTATAACCTCTGTAACAAACAAATCCGTTTTTATCAAGTGGCTCACTTTTCTTTTGCTGACTGTGTAACTCAGTGCTTCTGAAATATAAACAGCTACCACCACACCACCATTATCTTTTCATGTCCAAGTTCCCACAAGTGGTTTGTGGACTGGGTTCCCTGAGTTTAAATTAGATGGGTCGTTTTACTGACTCTAACAATGAAGCCCATCCTCTAGCAGTGTGTGCAAGATGGCTGAGGTAAATACAGGTATTGTTATGAATTGAATTCTGTCCCCCCAAAATGGGTGTTGACCTGGCTAGGCCATGATTCCCAGTATTGGGTGACTGTCCACCATTCTGTAACCTGATGTGATTTTCATATGTGTTGTAAATCCTACCTCTATGATGTTAGTGAGGCAGGATTAGAGGCAGTTATGTTAATGAAGCAGGACTCAATCTACAAGAAAATTAGGGCACGTTTTAAGTCAGTCTCTTGAGATATGAGAAAAGGGAGCAGAGAGACAGGGGACCTCATACCACCAAGAAAGTAGTACCAAGAGCAGAGCACATCCTCTGGACCAGAGGTCCCTGCACTGAGAAGCTCCTAGACCAGGGGAAGACTGATGACAAGAACTGTCCTCCAAAAAAAAGCCTTTCCCTGGAGCTGGCACCCTGAATTCAGACTTCTAGCCTACTAGATTTTGAGAGAATAAACTTCTACTGGTGGTGTTTCTGGAGCCCTGGTGGTGTAGTGGTTAAGAGTTGAGCTGCTAACCAAAAGGTCTGCGGTTTGAATCCACCAGCCACTCCTTGGAAACCATACGGGGCAGTTATACTCTGTCCCATGAGGTCACTATGAGTCAGAATTGACTCGACGTCAATGGGTTTGGGTTTTTTTTTTTTTTTTGGTGGTATTTCTATTATACCAGCACTAGGTAACTAAGATTGGTGTTTCTTATAACAGACTTAAAAAAGTTTAACACTGGATCTTGCCAATTTCCACGAAAAACTGAAGAGACGAAATATTCAATAATTTATAATTCTATATGCAGCTTAATTATTTGGTATCTGTTCCTACTCACTGTATCAGAATGCTAGAAAATGACATCTAATTTGGCATAAAATATCTAGAGATCTGGAATTTGCCATCGAATTTTTTCATTAAAATTCTTACAATGATGGTCCTAAGAATACTGGTTTCTCTTGAGAAAACTGCACTACCTTCACAGAATAAGAGTGAACTAGGTCATCAGGAAAGCCATTATTTTAAAACAAAACTTCCCAACCTGGTAACACATACCCAGGTATTAATGGGAATGCCCTGATGACCTCAGTAAAGAAATGTATTAAACCCAGTATTTCCCAGGCTTCTTTTAAAGTGAAATATTTTTGTGGTACCCCTTACAATTCTTTAGAGAAAGGGAAATGCTCCTTTATAACATTTCCCTGATCTTCAAAACAGTCTGGGCACAGAGTAGTACAAGCAGAAGAATGACTTTTCAAGGCAAAGGAAAGTCCTTTAAAAGTTTACTGCTGATTCTTTGGTTGTTCTAACAGCCCCACAAGAAAGGCAAGTAATGACTACAGGCTGGCTGGGATAGTCCACCTGAGCATGGCCATTTTTCATGCCCTATATAATTCTTAAAATTTTGTTCACTTACCAATCACCTAGTGTGACAATTAGCAAAGAGCATGCAAACTGTCTTTATTAAAGACATGGAGAGCCCAAGAGACGGCAAAAATCCACAGGGTAGGAGGAAATGGGGTTTTGGTTTTTAAGTGAAGAAAAATTACTTCCTAAGCCTACAGAAAAAGATTTCTGCAGGCTGGTGTTGCCATGTAAAGAGGAATAAAACAGAGAAAGTAATAGCCTGGCAGCCCTCCCTTTACTGGCCTTGTGATTAGGACAAATTACTTAACCTCTTTCTGCCATTACTTCATTTGTAAAATATGAAAAACACTACCTGATACACAATATTAAAAAATGTGACATAACTGAAGATTTTGTAAATGATCTTAAAAATGAGTAATCAGGAAATTTCTGGTGAAAGGTGGGTAATGGGAGAGGATAAAAGCTGCCTTGCTCAATGTGCAATCTAGGTTTGGATTCTAGAACTGCATCTTACTTTATGACACTACAAAAGCCATGTAATCTCTAAGCCTTGATCACCTATATAACTGGAATAATACTGCAGTGTTGTTTTGGAATCAGAAGCAATATATATGAGAGAGCTCTAACAATGTTACCTGTGATCCAACTGAATAGTTTTTGAACAAACTGTGGGGAAATATGACATCTCTGCTTTTGCTTATCATTAAAGGTCCAACTTAGCCAGAGCTTATTACTTCTTGCTTGTATCATTAAATATCAAGATGTGCGAGTTAAAAAAAAATTTTGAAGAATTCACTTCCATGCTTTTTCTGTAAAGAACTGCTAAAAGCCTTATAAATAAGTGTAATGGTGCTACCATTTAGCCAGTTCACTTCTGGTTACCATGCCTGTGGTGGCTGGAGTTCAGGGACCTGCACATAGGTAGAAGGAGGGTTACCAAAATAAGCTGCAAATATTAATGATGGTTCTTTGAAAATCTAAAACTTAAGAGAACTCTTGAAGTAGTCTAGCAGTTATACAAAGTAATAACAAATAATGGGAATATACCTGTGGTTATTAATGCCAATGTTAGATGAACCTTACACAGTAGAATCCTCAAATGATAACACAAGTCAGACTTGCCAATTATAAATGACTAACTGGAGGCTTACTAACTGATGAAAGTGAATTACAGTATGAATAGTACTATGCAAAGCATCCATACTTTGTAATGTTCTGAGTAAAAAAAAAATTCAATTTAGTGGCCAAAGCAAGCATGAAATGAGGGGGGAAAGCAGCCAGATGGCTAAAGGTTAAGGTTTTTTTTTTGGGGGGGGGGGTTAATTTTTTTGTTGTTTTGTTTTAGGCTTTTTTTTTCCCCCTCCTTTTTTAAACAAATATGAATAAGCCTCTAAACACTTTCTGAAGACTAAGGGTAGATATGGGCATCAGAATTTTTTTTAACTCTGGTGACAGAACTTTCAAGGGTAAACTGCCTCATTTAAATGGCATGCCTGCTTAAGTGTACCAATTCAGTGGATTCTACTGCTCTGTTCCTGCTTCCTAAAAAGCAGAGAAAAGGAACCGTGTGAACAGTAAATTAAAAAATCCAGAGGCATGCAAGTGAACATCCATTCAGCATTCTCTGCCAGCCTAACTCACTCTTTCCCTGCTTCAGACCCCTCATCCACCTGTTTCATCCCTCTTTATTGGCTAGTGCGGTGCAACAAGTTACTGATAGCTAGCCAAGTCTTAGAAGTCACAGAGAAGCCTATTTTGCAGTTAGTAAAAGCGTTAGTTTATAAGCCAGCTAAAGACTTGCTGCTTTTGACTTTCTGAACTTATCAAAACCTTCTCTTAAATTACCCCCCTTTTCACTTAGCCCTTTCCTAATCCAAAGGCAGACGGAAAATCCTGAATGGAAGGCTGACTTTTACCCATGATTAGTGAGCCAAATCCAGAATGTACTCCACCCACTGCAGCTCTTGCACATATCCCGGTTACCTTCACCCTCTTTCATCTGTTCTTCTCTCTCTTGTGTCTCTTCATTAGCAGCTATCTTAATTTTGTCTTCAGGTGATTTCTCTGTAGCCCCTTGGGCTACCTTGGTCTCAACCCCATCTCCAGCTGCCTCAGACTCTTCTATGGACAGTTTAGTCTCCACCTGGCTAGGAACCAGCTCTACCCTGACCTTCTCTACTCCTGAGCCATCTTTTGTTTCTGTTGGTCCTTCTGCAGACGTCTGTGGTTCAACAGAAGTCTGGTCTCCTGCAGCTGACAGTCCATTGACTGTACCATCCTTTGGGGAAACTTTGGCCTCCTGCCCAGGCTTTTCAGAGACTTCTGATCCAGCCTCTGTTCTCACCTCTGGGGACTCCTCAGCAAGGGGCACTTCTTGCCCTACAAACTGCTCAAGAACAACCCTTCCAGACTCATTTTCAGAGGTAGCTACCTGTTCCTTTGGCTCCTTCCCACCCAAATCCACTGGCTTCACTGTCGGGTCTCCAGGCTCTGCTTCTACCTCCACTGCGGTGCCCTGCTCTTCTAGAGTCACAACAGACTGTTCTTCTGGAGCTTCTTTAGGCTTTTCTTCCATGCTCACAATTACCTCTCCCTGCTTCTCCTGACCTCCTTTTTCTCTGTACTCTTCTTCCTGGATGTCTATTCCAGAAACTGATTTTCCTTCCTCAGCATCTGGTGCTTCCTGTTCTAGCTTCTCAGAAGAGACCTCAGCTTCATTCAGTCCTGGTGCTGCTGCTCCTTTTGTGTCTTCAGCAGTTTCAGTTAACTGATCTGGGGTTGATTCAACTTTGACCTGTAGCTCCTCTGCAGGCTCACTTAAATC
Organism: Elephas maximus indicus; assembly: GCF_024166365.1. Classification (NCBI taxonomy): domain Eukaryota; kingdom Metazoa; phylum Chordata; class Mammalia; order Proboscidea; family Elephantidae; genus Elephas; species Elephas maximus. The sequence goes on along the minus strand of NC_064821.1, from coordinate 88,109,442 downwards.
CATATCTTCTCTTCCACCTTTCTCCGTTTCAGTCTCTTGTTCTTTATCAGTTTCAGGCTTTACCAGAGATTTGTCTTCTGTTTTTTTGGCTTCTTCTTTTTCTCCCATCGCGTCATAAACCTGTTCTCTCAACTCTTCCCTTGCTTCCTCTACATGGTTAAAGAACATGAAGCATAAACACGTCTTCGAATTTAATGATACAGGCATAAATGGAAACTAAAAATACATTCCCTTTAAACCCTCAAACAGCCTCTCTTGTTAAGCTTTAGCAGATGGCTTAAATATTATCTGCCCCCTTGAGAAAGCAAAAAGAGTACCAGCTAGCAGAGCAACTTATTTAAAAAAAAAAAACCAAATTCCCTAAATGAGATAGTTTTACTTGAGCATTCTGAGTATCAATTAGGTAAGAAATGCCAAGCTTTTCATTTTCATCTAAACATTACAGTCCCCCATCTGATATATAAATCTCTAGTAGCCAATCTCGGCATAGAAATTAACTTTCTTAGACACAAAAATGTAAAAGGTCTCCAAAAATATTGCTATTAAAACAACTACCTGGACTTAAAAAATTTCCTTCAGAAAAATATTTAAGGTTGTAGTGATATTTAGAACATCAATTTAAATTAACCAGATTTGTTTGAGAACATAAGCTGTCCTCTTACAAAAACTTGCTGTCAGTTTCAGTAGCTGGCTAACCCCCACTGCGGTCTCTCCCAGATGCAGGTGTCATCACAGGCACCTTGGGGGAGCCCTTCCAAGGCAGGAGAGCCCTATTTCCATCACTTGTACACAAGAAATACATGTCGCATCTCTTGAATGTCACATGCAACTCCACATACCATCTATGTTATCGTTATTTTCTACCAAAGATTCGTCTTCTGTTTTTTCTCCTTCCTCCTCTTCCACATGCACACCTTCCAGGGCATTTCCCAACACACCATTCTCCATTCTAGGAGAACAAAAGAAGAAAGCACCAAAGGTATGAAGGCTAGAAACAGAATTTTTCATGAGACAGAAATGATAAATTTATGGGGAAGCAACAGGATAGTAAGCAAATGCAGGAAATATAAACTGTAAGTATTCATGCGAGAAAAACAATGATCAAAAGTGCCCTGAAAGAAATAAGCATACCCCTTCCCTTATCCAGCCACATGAAAAGCAGTGATGACTCTTATCAAATGAACAAGGCCTTTATGTATTCACTTTACAATAGGGACATTATTTCCCAAACTTTTTATCTACCCACACTTCTCTGTATAGCCAATGAAGTTCTAGGAAAATTCTCATGGCTCTGTAAGAGTTATAAGATTACAACATTTACTAGAACTGAGATTAAACAGATGACTGATTATTTATCACTTGTGTGCCCTCAATATAGTTTATTCTAGTTAGTAGATTATGGTGGAAAATATCTAACAATCTTCTAATTGTAAAACTATTTGAGTTTTATTTACTAGATATCCTCACATAGTAGTGCACTGAAATTGTCCTTCATTCAGTCTTTATTAAAGGTGATTGTTTTATACACTAGCTGAGAGTGCTTTGAAAGATTTTCTCTATTTTGGGCTTTACTCAATTAACCATTTACTAGTAGATTTTTTTCTTTCTAATGACCCCAAAAGTCAAAACTTAAATATAATTTTACTCTTTGCATCAAGAGCTAGTCACAACAATTTCATGTTTCTTCAAAACCAGGCTCACATAGTTCATGTAGGAGCCCTGGTTGCACAGTGGTTAAAGCGCTCAGCTGATAACGAAAGGTTGGCAGTTCAAACCCACCAGCCTTGGAAACCTGATGGGACAGTTCTACTCTGCCCTATAAGGTCAGTAGGAGTCAAAATCGACGGCAGTGGTTTTGGTTAGTTCATGTGAAATCTCAAAACTAGTACATCTTAGGAGAAAACTTAAGTTTTTTAACAGACCACCAAGGTGATATACAACATCCTACCTACAAACTGAGCCTTGAAAGACGTACCTTGCCAACTCCAGAAGGGATTTCCCATAGAAAAAGAAGGCTTCTCCACATTCATTAGCTGTTTCTCCATACTTTTTACCTCTACAAAGAGAACAAACATCTAAGACCACAATTAACATCTAGTCTAAAACACTTATTTCCGGTTCTTTAGTTAGAAAATGACGCTTCTTCAGTCTATTCAAAGTAAGCACTATAAAAACGATCCCTCTGTGAAACCAATATGCCCTCTCTGGCTTTCATGTCAAGGTCAAAGGAACTTTTAGAAACAATGCATAGTTAATGTTGCATGTTCTTCATGTATATATAATACATATTCTAAATAACACCAATTTGCTAGAGCTAACATATACTCTAACAGGCAAGACTGAGGGAAAAAATTACACGAGTATGATAAATGGGAAGGAAGAGGTAGCTCTCTATGTAGAGAAAGGAGACCAGCTTTCAGAGTGAAGAACTGGCAAAAGTCATGCAAAGTCAAGTACTAATGGCCTGCGGATCCAGTAAGAATCACTTAGAGAAACTAAGCAGGAAGAATCATAATGATAGTCATGTTTTTAAGGACAGTTTACTAGATTAGAATAATGCTTCTAATATTTTCCTCCTATATACCATAAATGGCAAGACAATGAAAACACTGACCTTTCCAGATATCTGGTCGGAGTAGCCTAGGAAGTGTTCTCATCTGAAATACGTACAGTTTACTTTCTAGGATAACCATGTGTTTTAACACAAAAATGCCTTAAGAATTTAGCATCAGGTAAAATTTGAACTAAACTCCTAGTACACCAGAGACTCAGTTTATGAAGTCCAGGTGTAAAAGGCAGTGTAAGAGGCCAGGAACAGACTGGAGATTATCATAGACATTCAGGAATAAGATTATGTTCTGGATATTAGGAAAAGGAGTTGGGTTGGAAAAACAATGAACTGATATGATCCTGACTGAATAGAAGGAATAAAAAAGCTAGAGGCTTTTAATCATAGTGAGCCCTAAACCTGAAAACTATAACTGTTTCATTAAAAGCACTTATTTTATCAGGAAATTTAACTGTATATAATCAATTAATTAGGAAACATGACTGACTGTCAATTGCTATTGGTAATATCTTAAACTAGCTCAAGTCATGGGGGAAACGGTAAAGAAATCACTTTTATGCCTTTGAGGCACCAAAGCTAACCTGCTGCCCTAAAATATAGGTAATGCGTGGCGTCCTTGTGGTAGCTGCCAACTTCCAAAGCAGCAGCAACAACAGATTAAAGGTGCTAAGACTGTATGAAAAATTCTGTGCTACCTAATACCATTAACAATAGTGTGACAAACCCTCACAGCCTGCTTGAGACTAAGGGGCTTCCCAGGGCACTCCCAGTGGTAAAATCAGGAAAGTCCTGGACAAACCCAAATTAGTGGTGGGGGCGGGGGGAGAACTACCTTAGGAAAATCAAAGGCTGAAATTGCTCAGTGATAATGAGATTTCACAGTAACAAAGAATAAACTCCATGAAAAACAATCAAATCTTTTAAAACTCTTGCTCTTCATTCTTTTTCCTCATAAAACAAGTTTTTGTAGCTCCAGGCTTATTAAGAACTTAATATCGTTATCATAGAAAAACATACAATACTTACAAAAGACTAGCTGCTTCCTGGAATGCATTGACAGCTGCTGGAATATCCCCCATCACCAGATGTTTCTGTCCTAAACCCAGTAGTTTCTTAGCTTCACTATCCACATCCAAACTGTAAGAAAAATAATTTTTCAAGAGTCAAACCCTGTTTAAACCAACATTTTTTGAACACCCACTATACTTAAAACTGTAATACCTACTTTCTTTAACTCATTAGACTACTCCAGCAAGGCCAAGCAAGCTTACACTTATTTATCATGGCAAAACCAAGAGAAATCTCAAAGGCAACATTCTCAGAAGCTTAACTAGAATATTTTCTCTTAAAGGATTATTCGCTCACAAAGCTTATATTGTGTGTACTGTAAATATTTGTTACTTAAGCAACAAAAAGGGAACCATGAATTCATATAGCAAATTGTACTGGACAAAAGGGAAAACGGAGTCAAGGAAACATTTGGGAGTAGTTACCTGAGGCAGGAAGGAGTAATGGGGAAAAGGAGAACCACTGTTTAGAGTGCACTGAGCTTGTTAAAGGTGGTGGAAAATTTTGGAAATGGATAGTGGAGGTGGTTGCACAACATGATGAATGGAATTAATGTCACTGAACTATACACATAAAAAACCTTGAAATGACAAGTGTTTTGTTATGTTTTGTATTTATACACACACATTTACCACAATGAAACCAAGAGAAACATTAGTGTAAATACGACAAGAGTGATTTCAAGATCAAGACAATGTAGTGTTAGTATTAAAGGCAAATACATCAAATGGAATAGAACAGAATCAAAACCTAGACCCAAATATATATGGTGAATATAAATTGTAACAAAGATGCCAAAGCAATTCAATGGTGAAAGGATAATCTTTTCAACAAATGGTACTAGAGTAATTAGATAACCACATGCAACAAAGGTCCTAGAAGATATGCTAAAGGGAGTCCTTCAGACAGAAAGAAAACACACTAGAGATGCCAACTCAAAGAAAGATCACTGGTAAAGGTAACTACATAGTTAAATAAAAAGTTAATATTCAACAGTGACATCAGGCAAGATGGCTAAGTATGATGTTCCAGAGATCACTCACTTTACCAAAACAATCGAACTTGAAAAAACAACTGGAATCAACTATTTTGGACCTCTAGAAACTAATCTAACACTTATATTAACCAGGGGAGGGCCTGACAAAAGGAAAGCAACCTAGATAAGCCACATGTGCTAACTGGCTACCGTTCCCCATTCCCCAGCCAGGCCACATTCCCAGAGCAGCTAGCTGGTGCCTGGGTAGGCAGTGGGGACCCTGTCCTCCTAGGATTTGGGGATGCTGTTTGCATAGGTGGGTTGGTCTGAAAACTGATACAGAACGTTGCCATGGTTTTGGTCCTTTTGCAGCAGCAGTTTCACCTGGTGGTGGCAGCCTGAAGAGCCAGTACCTTTATTTCTAAAATACATATATATGATTTTGGTAAACATATACAATTATGTTGTTAAAAATATATTAAAACGTTTACATCTAAGACACAACTATTGGTATCTACTCATCTAGAACAAAAGAGAAAGCAAGAAACCAAAGACAGGACTAACAGTCTACACAAACCACAGCCTCATCTACCCTGAGATCAAAAGAACCGGATGGCGCCCAGCTGCCACTACTGACCATTCTGATCAGGGCCACAACAGATGGATCTTGATAGAACAGCAGAAAAATGTAGAACAGAACTTATATACTTAAAAATTCCAGACTTACCTGACCAGTTGAGACTAGAGGACTCTACAAGACTACTGCCCTGAGATATTCTTTAAACCAAAATTATCCCTTGAGGTCTCCCTTAGCTAAATAACAGATCGGTTCATAAAATAAAGAATATCACCCACGAGTAATGAGCTCCTTTAAAAAAAAATCACCTATGAGACCAAATGGTCAAAAATTATGCTAAAGCAAAGACGAGAAGTTAAGGGAGCAGGGAAAATAGAGTATTAGAAATGGTACAATCAGAATGGAAATGAATGAGGATGACGACACATTGTGAAAAATGTAACCAATATATCACTGAATAATCTGTGTAGAAATTATTAAATGGAAACCTAATTTGCTAGATAAACTTTCATCTAAAACACAATAAAATGTTAATATATATTAAACATTTACAATGATAAACAGATACGCATCTAACAACAGAGCCCCAAAATATGCGAAGCAAAAATTTACAGAACTGAAGGCAGAAATATAGTTGTAGCTCATGGGATTTATCCCAGGAATGCAAAAGTGGTTCAAAATAAGAAGAAAAACAAACAAAAAACTCATGGTCATTAAAATACATATAGTAAAAACTGACAAAATTCAACATGCTTTTATGATAAATAACACTCAGCAAACTAAGAATAGTAGGAGACTTCCTTAACACAACAAAGGACATTTATGAAAAAACCCACAGCTAACACCATACTAAACAGTGAAAGACTGAAAGCTTTCCCCTCTAAGATCAGGAACAAGATGAAGATGCCCATTTTCACCACTGCTATTCAACATAGTACTGAAAGTTTTACACAAAGCAATTTGAGCAAGAAATAAAAGGCATACAAGTTGGGAAAGATACATCTCTATTTACAAATGACATGATTCTGTATATAGAGAATTCCAATGACTCCGCAAAAAAGCTGTCACAGCTAATGAATTCAGCAAAGTTAACAATACACACACACACACAAGAATCACAGTTATGTTTCTATACACCAGCAAACCAAAAAGGAAATTAAGAAAATAATAGTTTATAATAGTACCTAAATAATATTAAAGAATAAATTTAACCAAGGAAGTACAAGAAACTGAAAACTACAAAACATTGTTGAAAGAAAGAAAAGACCTAGATAAACAGAAAGATGTCCCTTCTTCAGGGATTGGAAGAATTAATACTGTTGAGATGGCAGTACTCCACAAGGCAATCTACAAATTCAGTGCAATCCCTGTTGAAATTCATTTGCCTTTTTTGCAGAAATGGAAAAGCCAATCTTCAAAGTCAAACGGAATAACACGGGGTCCTGAATAGCCAAAACAATACTGAAAAAGTAAAACCTTACTACAAAGCTACAATAAGGATACAAGGACAGACTTATAGACTCAAGGAAACCCACACATCTATGCCCAACTGATTTTTGACAAGGGTGCCAACACCATTCAAGGGAGAAAGAATAGTCTCCTCTTCAACAAAAGGTGTTGGGACAGCTAGATAACCACATGTAAAAGCTGGACTCCCCTGTCACTCCATGTAGAAAAACTAACTGAAAATGGATCAATGAACTAAACATGAGTTAAAACTATCAGAAGAAATCATAAGGGTAATCTTTATCAAATTTTGCAATAGATTCTTAAATGTGACACCAAAAACGAGCTACAAAAGAAAAAAAAATTGAACTTCATCAAAATTAAAAACTTTTGTGCATCGGGTTTTAATATTACCAAGAAAAGTAAAAAGCCAAGCTAAAGAACAGCTGAAAATATCTGCAAATCATGTATCAGACAAGAGTTTAGTATCCAGAATACGTGAAGAACTCATCAACAAAAACAAGCAAGGCAATTAAAATAGACAAAGGACTTAAACAGACAGGTCTCCAAAGACAGACAAATGGTCAATAAGCCTATGAAAAGATGCTCAACATCACCGGTCATTAAAAAAATGCAAATCAAAACCACAATGAGATACCACTTCACACCCACAAGGATGGTTATAATAAAAAACAAAACAAAAAAAGGGAAATGACAAATGTTGGTACAGATAATGGAGAATGCCATATATCGCTGGTAGAAATAAGTGGCAAAGTTCAACAATTTCTTAGCAAAACACAGAATTACCACATGCCCCAGAAATTCCACTAAGTATATACCCAAAAGAACTGAAAACAGGTACTCAAATACCTTGTTCATAATGTTCATAGCAGCACTATTCACAATAGCCAAAAGGTGGCAACAACTTCAGTGTCCCTCAATGGATGAATGGTTAAACACTTATGCTATATAAATACAATGGGATTATTATTCAGCCATAAAACGGAATGACACACAGCAGGGCAGTGTTTCGTGCTGTTGTACATAGGGTTGCTGTAAGTTGAAACCAACTCGATGGCACCTAACAACAACAAAAAGGAATGAAGTACTGGAGCATGCTACAACTAGGATGAACCTCGAAAACATTTTGCTAAGTGACAGAAGCCAGACACAAAGGGTCACACATTGTACGGTTCCTTTTATATGAAATACCCAGAATAGGCAAATCCACAGACAGGAAGATCAGCAGATGCCAAAGCATGGGAGGAAAGGCTAATGGGGCGTGATTACTTAGAGGGTACAGGGTGTTCTAGGGTGTTTAAATAGGCCTAAAACTAGGGAGAGGTGGTACTTGCACACCCTCACCTTAGCCCAGGGAAACCGATTTCAGATTGTGGCCTCAAGTACTATGTCTTAGTCATCTAACACTTCTGTAACAGAAATACCACAAGCAGATGGCTTTAACAAACAGAAATTTATTCTCACAGTCTAGTAGGCTAGATGTCCAAATTCAGGGTGTTAGCTACAGGGGAAGGCTTTTTCTGTCCATCAGCTCTGGAGGAAGGTCCTTCTCATCAATCTTCCCCTGGACTAGAAGCTTCTCCATGCAGTAACCCCGAGTCCAGACGATGAGCTCTGCTCCTGGTGCGTCCTTCTTGGTGGTATGACGTCCCCAACTCTCTGCTTGCTTCCCTTTCATCTCTGGTAAGATAAGAAGTGGTACAGGCCACACCCCAGGGAAGCTCCATTTACACTGGATCAGGGATGTGACCTGAGTAAGGACGTTCCGTCTACCCTAATCTTTAACCACGGGCAGAGATTCTCATTTATAATACACAGGAAAATCACAGAATGGAGGACAACTACACATGGCCTAACCAAGTTGTCACATATTTTGGGGGGACACAATTCAATTCATTACAAACTAAGAGAATAAATTCATTTTGTCTTAAAAAAGAAAAAAATTTGGGTAAAAAGGGCAAGTCAGTGATTTCCAAGTTCCATGAATGGAAATCAAATTGAGACCACTCAAATAACACTGGGATATCTGATATTGCTGGGCACAGTTCCAGACACCATGGATATAACAAAGAGTGATCCCAAGAGGCCGCAGTGACAATGTAAAATTGAAGCAGAGAACTGAGGAAAATGCCTAAGCAAGCCATGCATAGGGCCCCCACATTCCAGGGCACAGCCTACAGTAAGTGCAAAGCTCTAACAGCTTGAAACACTTGAGGAACAGAAAACTTTTATGGTTAGAGTAAGCTAAGGGGAAGAGCTGTAAGAAATAAAAGAAGGAGGGGAGAGAGGAGACAGCAGCATCTTATCAGTAGAACCTTTGTGAACATGAATAGAAGTAAATGAAAAAGACCAGTTAGAAAGAAAATATGAGGGTTAGAACCCACGGAGTAATGGAATGGTTAGACTCTAAATAAAACTTTGGAATTTGCTAATGGACTAGATACACCATTTCTTGAACTAAGAAAGTCAGGGATAAAACCGACCAGTTTGGCATGGGCGACTGATTCTAACAGCTATAATGGACATTTACTACATGCCATGTAAGAATTTGACCTATTCTTGTAGACCAATACCTCATATAATTGCGGGATTATTACCTCCATTTTACATATGGAAAAACTGGGGCAGAGGTTAAATACCATGCCCAAGATTTTATTTAATAAAGCACAGAGAATTGGTGTTTAAGAAATTCAAATCTAGTACTCTAGATCAAGAATTTTAGAACCTTTACTGAGGTAAACTCATTCTGAGAAAAAGTGAGAGAGAAGAATCAAGACAAAAATAGTATACCAGAAGCCAAATAAACAAACATAATGAAGGAAATGTAGTGGTTAATTGAGTCAAAAATTACTGACAGGATTAACTCAGAGGACTGAGAAATGACCACTGGATTAAGGAATATGGATGGCATTAATGACTATAATAAGCAAGACAGTTTTATGGGATGATACAAACAAAACTTGACTGAAGAAGTTTCCAAAAAAAAATCAATTGAGAAGTAGAGAAACACAATTCTTTGATGTTTTGCTGTCCAAAAAGAAGGAAAAGAAATAAGGAAACAGCTGAAACAGATGCAGGGGTCAATAAGGGTTAATAATGGAAATACTTAGGAGGTTCGTACAAACAATCTCATAAGGAAAAAAAGTAGTTATGCTGGATAGAGAATTATATGAGCTCCGTTCTTGAGAAGATGACTGGGGGAGGGATCCAGTGAACAAGTGCAGATGCTGACCTTAAATAAAAGCAGTGCTTCTTAAATTTTTTGGTCTCAGAAAGCCCTTTATACCATTTAATTATTGAAGCACCCCCCTAAGAGCCTTTGTGTATGTGAATTACATCTATCATTATTTAGCACATTAGAAATTAAAGCTAAAAATTATTTTTAATATTTGTTAACTTATTTTAAAAGAATGTTACACATTTTATTAGTTTCCTCAGGCTGCTGTAACAAAGTACCATAAGCTGAGTGGCTTAAAACAACAGAACTTATTCTCACAGCTCTGGTGGCTAGAAGTCTGAATTCACAGTGTCAGAAGGGCCATGCCCTATACATAATTTGTCTCTTCCAGCTTATGGTAGCCCCAGATGTTCCTTGGCTGGGGGCAGCTTAACTGAAGTCTCTTGTTTCCATCTTCACGTGGCCTTCTGCCTTCTGTGTCTCTTCTTTTTATAAGGACGCCAATCATATTGGACTAGGGCCCACCCTACTCCAGTATGACTTCATGTTCACTATTGTATCTACAAATATGTCATTTCCAAATAAGGTCACATTCACAGGTACTGGGGATGTAGAATTATCTTTTTGAGACACAAGTCGACAAACATGTTAACATGATGTTTTTATGAAAAGTAATTTTCAGAACAGATGGAATTTAGTGAGAAGAGTGGCACATTTTTGCAAATCTTTTCGATGTCTGGCTTTAACAGAAGACAGCTGAATTTTCACATCTGCTTTTCTGCATTCAATCCACTGTGATATGTTGTTTTCATTGAAATATAAAAATATCTGACCTCATACAGACATGTATTTGGCAAAGAGAATATCTGAATAACCTTTTCAGATAACGGAGTGTATTCTTTGACACTACACCAAAACTCGACAAGAGGTAGTATGTGGAATATGAAACAACAGGTTCATTCTTGGTACTGTTGGTAACATTAAAAATCATCCATCTGCCTTGCCTCTGAATGGATTTTCTGTTCCTGAATAGTAAAACCTCCAACGGTCATTTAGAAAATACTGGTTCACTCATTTATACAATCTTCCATATGTTGACAAACCTGCTTATATCCAAAAAATCACATGAAAATCACCAGTTTCATCAGAAGAGTCTTAAGTATTAGGACACTGTCAAGCTCCCAGTGATCAACACAACTTTTCCGAAATCTTAACTTTTGCTTAAAAGTTCAAATTTTATCACTGGCAACAAATACTATTAGTTATTGTCCTTAAAAAGACAAGCTCATCAGATGCAAAAGGACAAATATTGTATAAGACCATTATTATAAGATCTTGAAAAATACTATAGACTGAGAACACATACTTTTATGGTTATGAGGCGGGGAGGGAGGGAGGGTGGGAGAGGGTTATTTACTGATTAGTTAGTAGATAAGAACTACTTTAGGTGAAGGGAAGGACAATACTCAATACACGGAAGATCAGCTCAATTGGACTGGACCAAAAGCAAAGAAGTTTCCGGGATAAACTGAATGCTTCGAAGGTCAGCGGAGCAAGGACGGGGGCTTGGGGACTATGGCTTAAGGGGACTTCTAAGTCAATTGGCAAAATAATTCTGTTATGAAAACATTCTGCATCCCACTTTGAAGTGTGGCGTCTGGGGTCTTAAATGCTAACAAGCGGCCATCTAAGATGCATCAATTGGTCTCAACCCACCTGGATCAAAGGAGAATGAAGAACACCAAGGTCACACGATAACTATGAGCCCAAGAGACAGAAAGGGCCACATGAACCAGAGACTTACATCATCCTGAGACCAGAAAAACTAGATGGTGCCCGGCCACAACTGATGACTGCCCTGACAGGGAGCACAACAGAGAACCCCTGAGGGAGCAGGAGATCAGTGGGATGCAGACCTCAAATTCTCATAAAAAGACCAGACTTAATGGTCTGACTGAGACTAGAAGAATCCAGTGGTCATGGTCCCCAAACCTTCTGTTGGCACAGGACAGGAACCATTCCCGAAGACTACTCATCAGACATGGAAGGGACTGGACAATGGGTTGGAGAGAGATGCTGATGAAGAGTGAGCTACTTGTATCAGGTGGACACTTGAGACTGTGTTGGCATCTTCTGTCCGGAGGGGAGATGGGAGGGTAGAGGTGGTTAGAAACTGGCAAAACCGTCACGAAAGGAGAGACTGAAAGGAGGGAGCGGGCTGACTCATTAGGGGGAGAGTAAGTGGGAGTATGGAGTAAGGTGTATATAAGCTTATGCGTAACACACTGACTTGATTGTAAACTTTCACTTAAAGCACAATAAAAATTATTAAAAAAAAAAAAAAGACAAGCTCATTTTACCGATTTTGGAGAAAATGTCTGCCAAATACTCAAGTCTGAATAACTATAGTTTGGTGGTCATTCTTCCAAGTAAAATCGAAGTTCCATGAAAAAAGTGACTACTTCAACTCTTACTCAGCTACTTTTCCTCAAGACAACCATCACATACCTAGTTCAGCATACAGAAGTGCTTAATCCATACTTTCCATTCTGTCACTGAACGTGGTAATAGTAATGGCAGTGTGAGAATCTCTAACTTCAGGGGAATCAAGATCATCGGCCCAAAGCTGATTCCTATGAGGTGAAGGTCAGACATACCTACTTCTTTACCATTTCTAACATCAACCACCATCCCCACCCACACAACACTCTCTACACTTCTCTGCTGGGTTCAATTCATTGCAATGGCCACAGAGAACTCACAAGCCATACTTAAAATTAAGTGGTTTTAAGGAAGTAACAGAGTACAACTCAGGATCAGGATCAGTAGGCTACAAATCAGGATGAGGAAGCATGTAGACACAATCTGGAAGCCCCACCCCTAAGTGGGGAGCACACTCCTCCCTTCTTCAGTGCAGGACAGCTCTCTCAGCTCCTCTCGGCTGGACAAGTGAGCAGGCCCTTCTCTCTGCTGTGCATGCCCCCCTCAGCCATGAAGTCCTCTCAGCACCCTCAGGACAGGCCTCTTGGCCCTGTACGCCTCCTTTCAGTCGTGCAGACCTCTCTGCTGCTAAATGACCCAGCTAATAACCAGTGTAGCAGCTTTATTCAACTTTCTTAGCTGCATTCCTAGCAGCAGGTTTCTGCCTTCACTAACTCTGCTGCATGGCTCCTTCTGGGTCTGTTGCCACTGGCTCTGCAGCACGGCCTCTTCCAAGCCTCTCACCATCTTCAGTGTTAGACCCCTTAACCTGTATTACAGCTCTTTTAGGAGGTTCCTCACATCCTCTCTGATTTTTCTCTCTTCTCGCCTCTCTTGCCTTTCTGAAACCTCTGTGGGAACGGCCGCTTATACTGTAAAACCTGTGAGAGCTGGCATCTGTATATGGCAGAAACCTGTCAAAGAAGAAAAACTCAAATATTTTCCACTAAAACAAGCAACCAAAAAGTGGTAAAGACTACACCCCGTGTCAAAGGCAGAAAACTTGCAAAACCCAGAAAAACAAGGCAGTCCCAGCCAGTTCTGGCTCTCACAGGTTTCACTGTGTAAGCAAACTTCTTATCATTTCAAGCCATGGCCTTCCCCCCCAGCAGGGCCATAAAAGGACCAATACCCTCAGTAAGCCACAGTTACTTCATCTGCATAGCAAACTGAGCAATCACCTCATAGGGTGTGATCACTTCATTTGCATAGCATATTTACCAATCCCTGCCAGGTACGTAAAATAAATCACAGGAGGCTGCAGCCCAGGGCCAGCCAAAAAGTATCAGTCAAGTTGTTCACAACTTACAGAAGAAATGTCAATCAACCCAGATAAAGGTAACAAACCCTCTGGGGCAGAAAACTAGGATAAAGGTAACACCTCAAGGCTTAGAGGAAAAATCTCTCAAGTTGTTTTCCAAGAACCAAGGCAAAAGGCCACATAAAGGAACTCAGTTCACCAGTCACACAGATTATTAAAAAGCCATGTAGTCAAGGACTGAGATTTAATACATCGCTTTATATTATTTCATTACAGACATTCCTAAGTAAGACTGGTAATTTTTTATTGCAGGTGAGTGGTAGAACACAATGATTACTAGCACTTTGTATGGTATAACTGTCATGATTTATGGTAAAAGGCCAGCAGGTTTACCAACCGTTGGTTTTTGCACTGTTATTTTCAATGTCAGCACAGTGAAGGAAACAAATCGTCTTATTAAGAAAGCCTTGTGAACTCACAGAACTTCTGACAGGGTCTCAATGACCCCAAGGATATCCAAGCTACACTTTGAGAACTGCTGAGTAAGCATGAACAGACATCCCAAAAGAGAGAATATATGGGTATACACTTATGGTGGCGATGTTACAAAATTTCTCTACCTATTTGTTCACTTCACTGAACTAAAACAAAGTAAAATCATCAAGTAAGACCAACAGGAGAGATGGTGTTAAATGTTTTAGAAGAAAATGTAATGGAAAAGTTGCACGGGAGAATGGGAAAATGACTTGACCAGGGAAATGTGGTAAGACTGCTAGGCAGTACTAAAAACTTACTTGATGGTAGTGAATATGAATTTATAGTGATGCTTTTTAGTATGCTTTATAGTATATGCTTTTTCCAACGATCCTTCATGTTCCTCTTAGAATACCATGCTTCTCTAAAAATCATTGTTTATAATACTGATAACTACATAACAACACTGTGTTGTGAGGGTCTGGTAGCCTACCTACATTTATGCCTTATATTCAGTCCAGAAATTTAAACACTATGGTATAATCTATGAGTAACCCTCTAAAATAGACTAGGTGTAACCTTGAGATATACTAAAGTATATATGTGTAGGACTAATCTAGAGTAGTACTTATTCTACTCAAAAAACAAGCCTGACTCACAAATCATTAGGTATATTATTTCTAGAAGACACATTTTAAAATAATCAAGATGACAAGGGGATTTAAGACATCATGAAAAACATCCAAACAAAGCAACACTTAAGGCCACTTAGAAAACAGATGTAGGACACTCCGCAGAAGGATCAAACAGAATCTGGAACAATGATTCGCAACCCAAGTGAGCTTAAGAATCATAAGAAAGCTTTTCCAAAACACAAACCTGAACCATACCTCAAGCTTAAAAAACAGAATCTCCAAGAATGCAACTCATTCTCTTGGATGAGCTTTTTACTCATTATTATGCTTATCCCTAGTTAAGAACCATAGGGTCACACCAAGATCGAAAAGTTAACATGGAAACAGATGTCAGTTTGGTATAAAACTTAGGAACTAAAATGGTCACAAAATTGAAAATGGCAACCTTATGAAATAGAGATTCAAATGAGAAGTATACAAAGCAAGAATAGGTAAACATTTGTCAGGCATGTGGTGTACTCAGCAAGCAGCATTAGTAGAAAACTTTCAATTCTAATTAAATGCAAAAAATAAAAACAAAACCTGGATACATTTTTATCAGGATTCTATACTTTAAATCACAGACAAGTACCTTAATGTCCAGTTTATTACCTATTAAAAATAATGAACCTAATAGTCCTCAAGTTATACAGTTTTTAATTTATGTTTCAGATATGAATTGCTCCATGTAAACGATCTTACCTCTCTACTTTATCTGCAGAGGTCGAAGGAGCTGGAGCATCTTCCTCAATTCTGTAATGAAAATTTAAGGAAAAAAAGAGAAGAAAAAAAGTCAAAATGGAAGATATTTTAAGCCTAGCAAATAAAAAAGTTAAATATATAAAAAAAGCCATTTAAAAAAACCTACCATTTACTAAACACTCAGTATAGCCCAAGTATGACTAAGATTTATTTATATTACCAAGTTTAATCCTCACTCATTCAAATATCTGTTAAACATATAATTGCTAGAAGCGTATATTACAATGAACAAGACAGTCACATCCTAGCTTTCTGCGTTTACAATCAGATGCAAGAGAATTATGTATTTTTGCTATAATGCAATCTCACATTCTACAAAACTGTTTACAAGATTTATATTTATCAAAAAATTTTAAACAAAATGAGAGGGACAGTTTCCCTGAACATTCTTTTTTTAAAGTTCCTAGTAAATATCTTTAACACATTTCAGAGCTGTGTCTACTGAAAACGTCTAGAAATAATGATCAACCCAAAAGAAATGAACATTCGAGCACCCAGACTGTGCTCTGGAAAATCCATTTCCCTCTCAAAATGTCAGAATTAGATATACTAGAGGTTGGTGCCTCCACCAAAACAATTTAATTGGACAGAGTAATTGGAATAAACTATTTTGGAACTCTGGGACCTGATCTAACATATATCAACCAGGGCAGTGGTTGATTAAAAAAATAAATAAATAAATAAGGCTGCTGATCTTTCCTAGGTAAGGCGCATGTACAAACAAAACCATCCCGCATCCCTAAGCCCTGCCCAGTAGTGGGGATAGCTGCCCCATTCCTAGAGCTGCTGTCTGGTTGCACTGTCTGCACAGTTGGTTAAGCCTGATGGTGCCCTAAGGGACCACTTCAGAAAACTGCCATGGTTTTGGCCATCTGGCTATGGCCCTCTTGCATCAGCTTTAAGGGCCTATACATGTTTGCATGTGTGTAAGAAGGGAACTCAATGACCACACACAACTGGAGTATACACTCTGCACATATTGTTTGGGAAAAGTCACTAAGCAGATGACTGAAGCTTTCAAGTAACAACAGCAATCCCAGAGTAGGAAAATCTGCTTTTCAGAGTTACCACATCATATCCAGAATGCTGGGTTCTCAACAAAAAAATTACAAAACATAGTAAGAAACAGAGAAGTATAGCCCATGCACACACACACACACAACTTGACAGAAACAATCCCTGAGGAAGCCCACCACACATTGGAATTACTAGTCAAAGACATTAAATCAACTATCTTAAATACGCTTAATGAGCTAAAGGAAACCATGAATGAAAAACTACAGGAAATTAAGAAAACACACGAATAAAATGAGAACATCATTTAAATTATAAAAAGGAACCAAACAGAAAATTCTGAGGGTCAAAAATACAGTGAGTGAAATGAAAAATTCGTAAGGGTTTCAACAGAAAATTAGAGCAGCCAGAACGATCAGTGAACCTGAATTTAAGATAACGGAAATTACTGTCCAAAAAGCACAAAGAATAATGAAGATTAATGAACAGAGACTGAAAGACCTGTGGGACACCATCAAGCATACCAACTAATGCATCAGAGTCTCAGAGGAAGAAAAGAGAAAGGGGTTTTAAGAAAAATTTTTTTTAAGCTGTAATGGCTGAAAATGTCCCAAGTCTGATGAACTCCAAGCAGGATAAACTCACAAAGACCCACAAAAAGACATATATAGGTAAACTGTCAATACCTAAAGACAGAACCTTGAGAATAACAAGAGAGAAGCAGTGCATCATGTACAAGCGATCCTCAATTAGATTAACAGCTGATTTGTCATCAGAAACCATAAAGGCCAGGAGGGAGTGGGACAGCATTTTTAAAGAACTAAAAAGGGGGAAAACTGTCAACCAAGAATTCTGTATCTGGCAAAACTATCCTTCAAAAATGATGGCAAAATAAAGACTCCTAAGTAAACAATAGCTGAGAGTTCATTATCAGTACAGACCTGACCTACAAGACATATTAATGGGTATCCTTAAGGCTGAAATAAAAGACACAAGACAGTAACTGGAAGCTGTGAGAAATAAAGAACACTGGTAAAGGTAACTAAATATAAAAGCCAGTGCTAATGTATTTGTGATTTGTAACTCTTACTATGTATGATTTAAAAGGCAAAATGCATATAAAACAGCTATTGCAAACCTGTTAACAGACACAGTATTACAAACGTGATCTGTGACTATAACAATATAAAGAGGGGTGAAAACGTATAGGGGCAGTGTATGTAGAAGTCCCTGGGTGGTGCAAACAGTTGATGTGCTTTGCTGCTAACTAAAAGCTTGTGCCCATCCAAAGGTGCCTTTTAAGACGGGTCTGGCAACCTGCTTCTGAAAAATCAGCCACTGAAAACTCTACAGAGCAGTTTTACTGACACACATGGGGTCGCCAATTCGACAGCAACTGGTACTGGTAGAGCGTATGTGTACCATTGCAACTAAAGCTGGCATTATTCAAACTGGGTTGATATAAATTAAGATAGTAAATATAACATTTATGTTAGTGACAAAAAAATCTAAAAAATACACACAAAAAGGAGAAGGGAGTCAAAATGGTTCACTACTTAAAAAAAAAAATCAATAAAAATGGCACACAAACACATCAAATACATATCAAAATGGTAGCAGTCCTTCCTTATCAGTAATTACTTAAATATAAATGGTTAAATGCAGCAATCAAAAGGCAGAGAGTGGCCGAATGCATGAAAAACCACAATCGATCTATATGCTTGGAAACCCTGGTGGCATAGTGGTTAAGTACTACGGCTGCTAACCAAGAAGCTGGCGGTTCAAATCCACCAGGCGTTCCTTGGAAACTCTATGGGGCAGTTCTACTCTGTCCTGTAGGGTTGCTATGAGTCGGAATCGACTCTCCAGCAGTGGGGTTGCTTTTTTGGTTTTATCTATATGCTATCTACAAGAGCCTTACCTGAGTTACTTTAGTCAACAAGACACAAAGAAGTTGAAAGTAAAAGGATACAAAAAGATTCCATGCAAATTGTAACCAAAAAAGAGTTGGGTTGTTTATATTATTATCAAACAAAATAGACTTTAAGCCAAAACACATTACAGGAGACAAAGGACATTACATATTCATAAAAGGTTTTACCTAGCAAGAAGATAAAACTATTATAAACATATATATGCATCTAACAACAAAGACCCAAAACATATGAAGCAAAAACAAACAGAATTGAAAAGGAAAATATAGCCGGAGACTTCAATAACCCACTTTCATAATGGATAAAACAACCATAAGGAAGATCAATAAGGAAGGATAAAAACTGAGCAACACTAGAAATCAATTAGACTTAACAGACATATACAGAACACTCCACCCAACAACAGAATACACATTCTTCTCAAGTACACCTGCAATACTCTCCAGTATAAGATATATTAGGTCATAAAGCAAGTCTTAATAAACTTTAAAAGCCTGCAATAATACAAAGTATCAATTCCAAACACAATGGAATGAAACTAGAAACCAATAACAAGGAAAACTAGAAGATAAACATGTGTAACAACACATTCTTAAACAACCAATGGGTCAAACAAATCAAACAGGAAACTACAAAACATCTTGAGACAAAAACAAAAACATAACATACCAAAATGCAGCAAAAGCAGTAATAAGAGGGAAATTTACAGCTGTAAACACCAACATTGGGGAAAAAAAATCTCAAATCAATAACTTAACAATAAAGTTTAAGGATTAAGCACTTAACTACTATCTGAAAGGTTACCAGTTCAAACCCATCCAGAGACACCTAAGAAGAAAGATTAAAAAGCCTGAGTGCAGTTCTACTCTGCCCACATGGAGTTACTCTAAGTTGATAAGGACTTGACAGCAACTGTTGTTAGTACAACTTAAGGAACTATAAAAAAAAAAAAAAGGAAGAGCAAACTAAACCCAAATCTAGCAAGAGACAAATAATGAAGATCAGGGTGGAGATAAGCAAAATATAGAGAAAGAGAGAAAAAGCAATGAAACTAAAAGTTAGTTCACTGAAAAGGTCAATAAAATTGACAAACCATTAGCTAACTATAAAGAAAAGCTCAAGTCACTAAAATCAGAAATAAAAGATTGCAAGAGAATACTATGAACTACTATACATCAACAAATTGTATAAAACAGATGAAAATGGACAAATTCCTAGGAACGTGAACTATTAAGACTGATTCAGGAATAGAAAATCTGAATAGATTTATAACAAAGAGATTGCAACAGTGTATCAACAATCTTCCAACAAAGAAAAACCCAGTACCAGATAGTTTCACCGGTGAAGTCAATCAAACATTTAAAGAGGAGTGCACTAACACCATCCTTCTTAAATGCTTCCCAAAAAATAGAAGAGGAAGGAACATTTCCTGACTCATTCTAAGAGGCCAGCATTATCCTGACACCAAAGCTAGACAGACATGACAACAAAACTACACATCAATATCCTTTATGAACATAGGCACGAAAATCCTCAACAGAATACTAGAAAACGATGTGTAGCAGCATATTAAAAGGATTATACTACACAACTAAACGGGACTTATCCTGGGAATGCAACAGTGCTTCAACATACGAACATCAGCGTAATACACCACATAAATTAAAAAAATGAAGGGGGGAAAAACACATTATCATCTCAATTGATGCTGAAAAGCATTTGACAAAATTCAACACATTTTCAGGATTAAAACACTTAATAAACTCAGGCATATACGGATGAAACGGGTAGTCAGAAAAATCTACTCTTGCTACATTTTTGTTACAACTTTTACAGCACTTCACCATGACTGGCCAAATCTCCAGGTTTCTTCTCTTCTCCTGGCAGGAGACAGAGGCGCTGACTCCGAACTTACCGGCTATATGACCTTCCTGGTGTGGCAGCAGAGAGCCATTGCATCTTTGGGCTGTACACAGGTATGCAAAAACCCATTCACTAAAATTATGCAGACTGCACATGCATATGAGACTGAAGATCCTCCCCTCACTGTTCATGCATATGTACGTCACTCCCTATAAAAAGAGCAAATTTGCCCTGGTTCAGGGAGCTGGCAGCCTTAGGTCACCATACCCTGCCTGTCTCCCAGTTTGCAAACTGAATAAACCTTTCTGTTCTTTAAACCCTGTGTCTGTCTGGCTGACATCAATTCGCCAGCCTGCTTGACAAGGACCTATTAGTTGATGGCTTCAAGGAAATTTCTCAACACGATAAAGGCCACATAAGAAAAACCCACAGCTAAGATCATACTCAATGGTTAAAGACTGACATGCTTTTCTCTGAAAATCAGGAAAAAGGATGCAGACTTTCGCCACTTAAATTCAACACAATTTTGGAAGTTCTAGACAGAGCAATTAAACAAGCAAAGGAAGAAGTAAAATTTTCTCTGTTAACAGATGACAGCATCATCTTATTGTGCTGGTGTTGTTAACTGCCATCAAGTCAATTCAGACTCATGGTGACCTCATGTGTGCAGAGTAAAACTGTTCCCTAGGGTTTTCAAGGCTGTGGCCTTTTGGAAGCAGATCACCAGGCACCACTGAGTGGGTTCAAACTGCCAACTTCTTGGCTAGGAGTTAAGCACTTAACCGTTTGTGCCCCCAGGGACTCTGATGTTACGGGCGGGGGGACCCTCAAATTCATATGAAATTGCAAGCAGCCCATGAGACCCAAAACAATCTTGAAAAGAACAAGGTAAGAGGACTTACATTTCCAGATGTGAAAATACACTACAAAACTATAGTAATCATATGGTATGGCACTGGTATAAAAATAGACATATAGGCCAATGGAAGAGCATCAAGAGTTTAGAAATACATCTATACATTAATTGCCAAGTTATTTTCAACAAAGGTTCCATGTCCACCCAATGGGGAAAGAATAGTCTCTTCAATAAATGATGCTGGCACAACTGGATCTCCACATGAAAAAAATGAATTTAGATCCCTACCTCATACCTTATGCAAAAATTAACTCAAAATGGATCAAGGATCTAAAAACAAGAACTAAAAACCATAAAACTTATAGAAGAAAACATAAGGATAGTGCTTCAGGGCCTCATTTTTGACAACAGATTCTTAGACATGACACCAAAATCACGAGCAACAAATGACAAAACGGTTAAAATGTACTTTGTCAAAGACTAAAAACTTTAGTGCATAAAAAAACTTTTATCAAAAAGCAAAGAGAAAACCTACAGAATACAAGAAAATATTTGGTAACCATGTATCCAACAAGGGTTTAATACCCAGAATATGTAAAGAACTCTTAAAACTCAAAAACAACAAAAAACCCATTTTAAAAATAAGCAAAGGACTTGAATAAACATTTCTCCAAAGAAAATACACAAACGACCAATGAACACATGAAAAGATGCTCAACATCATTAGTCACCAGGGAAATGCAACTCAAAACCACAATGAAATACCACTCACACTAAGATGGCTATCGTCAAAGAAATGGAAAACAGTAAGTGCTGACAAGGATATAGAAAACTGCAACCCTCCTGCATTTCTGGTGGGAATATAAAACATGGTGTATCCACTGTAGAAAAGTTTCACACAGTTCCTCAAAAAATTAAAAATATAATTACCTTATGATCCACAATTCCACTCTTAGGTATATACCCAAAAGAACTGAAAGTAGACGTTCGAACAGATACTTGTACACCGTTACTCGTGGCAGCATTATTCATAATAACCCAAAGGTGGAAACAACCCACATGTCCATCAACAGATGAACAGATAAACAAAATATGGCATATTCATACAATGTAATATTATGCCGCCATAAAAAAGAATGAAATTCTGATACATGCTACAAAACAGATGAACGCTGAAGACACTTTGCTAACTGGAATAAGCCAGACACAAAAGGACAAATATTCTATGATTCCACTTATATGAGGTATCCAACAACAACAAAAAAACCCAAAACCATGGCAATTGAGTCGATTCTGACCCATAGTGACTCTACAGGACAAGGCACAACTGGCCCCATAGGGTTTCCCAGGCTGTAAATCTTTATAGAAGCAAAGTGCCATGTCTTTCTCCCACACGTGGGTTCGAACCACCAACCTTTCAGACTCTTTGCACGAGGTACCTAGAATAGACAAATTCATAGAGACAGAAAGTAGAATACAGGTTACTAGGGGATAGGGAGAGAAAGGTAATGGGAAGTTATTTTTTAATGCGTATAGAATTTGGGATGATAAAAAAGATCTGGAAATAGATAATAGTGATGGTTACACAACACTGGGAACGTACTTAATGCCACTTAATGTACACTCATACATAGTTAAATGGTTGTTTATGTTATGTATATTTTACCATGAGTCGGAATTGACTCAACGGCAATGGGTTTGGCTTTTGGTTTTGCACATAAATAATGCATTAAGTTTTCTTTAAAAAATCTATTTCCCACTAAAGGGAACCAAGAGTCCATTAAAAAAATCATTGATTCTAAGCCCAAGGCAGGAAAAGTATAAGGTGAGTCTGCAGCAATTTCATGCCAGAAAGCAACAAAGCTATATCCAAGATTATTTAGGGTACTGTCTTATAGTCATGTCAAGAGAATTACAAAGTAAATTTGGTAAAATGTTGACAATGAAGAATTCTGGGGGGGAGAAGTACAGGAAGAGTTATTTGTACTATTTCATAACTTTTCTAGACATTTCATAATAAATTTATAAAAACACATTTAGGAGCCAAACTGAAATAAAATTCCAATGGCAAAAACATGAAACAATTTGACTATCAACAAGGATAATAACTGAAATGGACTGAAAAACTTCATATACAGGTAGTCCCCCAACTAAGCATAGGGTTCTGTTCCAAAAACTCCAATGTAGGTCAAAAACCTTTCCTTTTTTTTTTTTTTGCTTTCATTATCATTGCCTTTTATTATCAGTATATTTCTAAGTCCTATCTTTATTTGTCTTTAGGGTTAGAAGCATTACATATAAACTTACAGATATGGTATCAGCAAATTACATATTACAACACTGTATACAGTACATATTACTAACAATGATATATATAAAAAAAATAGTCCTACGTGCCATTTGTCCTACTCAAATATGTCGTATGTCAGGGACTACCTGTATTTAAATGAATTCTCAATGATAAAAACTAAAAATGTCATTAGTCACCTTTGGAGGATGCTAGGAGATCAATGCATTATTTTGAAAAACAGACTGGTAAATAAAGGGAAAGAAAACATTACCGTGTCTTTGCAATACGACCTGTACCTTAGGTTTCAAGACATAGTTGACTTAATTTATCACTTAAGTAACTCTACAGCCTGACATATGCACTTGGTATTAATTTAAAATTCTTATTCATTTGCTCAATCATCAATTTCCACCTACATCCCAAAAAATAATACTCAGATAAGGGCATGTATCATTTATAAATGTGTATCCCCTGCCACTATATCTCAAATGAGAGCCAGGAATGCTGTTAGCTGTGGTGAAATGGAGCAAAGGAAAGAATCTGGGAGAGGGGAGGCATCTTTACTACCGGGTACTAACACCTTAGAAGCAATAAATTAGAATTGGAGTACATGAAGTAAGAAAAGTATGAGAGAGTAGAAACTGTAAAGGCAAAAGGGCTCTCCAATATAGACAAATACTAAAAATTCTGAAGAGATTAAACATACACAGGAGAACTCTGAGTCCATTACCTTTTCACACCTAGACTGTTCTCTTGTTTAGCTATAGTAAGTGTACAAAAAAAGATGTGTAACATATGCAACACAAATGAAACAAATAAACAACTGAAAGTTAATTCAGTAAATACTTTGTTAAATTAAAGACATTTTAGTGCCTATTATATGCTAAGCATTACATCCCAACAAAACAGTCAAAACAGTGGACAACAATCTTGTTTGGAAGCATAGAGAAAGGCAGAAGAGATTAACTGACAGATGAAGACTAAATATATTGGAATCGGACTCCTAGAATATGTGCTAGAGATAAAAAATGTGTCAACTACTTTCTGCAGGATCCAAAATCTTTGCTTCCAACCCCTAATCCTTTTGTGAATATTATTATTGGTCTACAAGTTTGATGAAAAGCCCTCAGGAATGGAAAAAAATAGGATAGGAAATAAGCAGAGTTCACCGCTAGAACCACAGGCACAAGGCAAAACTTAAAACGACACACCTGCCCAGGGCCCTGGAATGGCTCTTAATCCTTATCTACAAACTATACCACAATACAACCAATATGTTCAAATATTTTTACTAAGATGTCATTCTGATCAAAGGGTCTATCTAGCAGTGCTTCTCAAACAACTTGGGGTTGGAGGACAAAGTTTTTTTAACTTCCAATACAGCCACTGAAAACTTCATGAAGCTCAGTTCTATTATGAAACCCATGAGGTCACCATGAATCAGAACTATTTGATAGCAACTGTTCTTAGTCTTCATTTTCAGATAACAGGTGAATTTTTATTAAAAAAAAAAAAGAAAACATTAAAGTGTCATAGTCATATCAAATTGTTATGTCTCTAGATACTTACTCCAAATTTTTGTACTTCTCCCTTTGGAGACCAATAACAAACACTAAGTGGACCACACAATGTGGTAGTAACACAACTGTAGAAGTTGCATACGAGTACTAAACATGAATACATTTATTAATGTTGCACATACATGCTGCAAACATCCAGGCAGAGGTGGCAAAAAAAAAAAAAAAAAATTCACAAAATATTTCGTATCCCACATAGGTGAGGGGTTGAGGTACGATAATATTTAACTTCTGTTTCTAGCCATGATGAAAGTAACAGGAATGGAATTCATCCTCCTGCCTGAAACAACTAAAAACAAAAACAGTCAAAATACATGAACCATGACACTGAAGAATTAATAGCATAAGACAGTGATCTGAGAGAAATAACCAAATGAAGTAAGCCTCATAAAGCCTAGCTCACTGCTTGGAGTTTCCAGTCCACAGTACCAAAACCAAAAACCAAACCCATTGCCATCTAGTCAATTCCAACTCATAGTGACCCTATAAGACAGAGCAGAACTGACCCATAGGGTTACCAAGGAACGGCTGGTGGATTCGAACTGCTGACCTTTTGATTAGCAGCCGAGCTCTTAACCACTGTGCCACCAGGGATCCCATAATCAACATAGCCAACATTCTAACCAAATGGAGGAGACAGAGTTAGAATTTGAAGCAGCCAAGGTAACTAGAATTTATGAGACCAGAACAGAAAGAAGAGAACTGTTAGAGATAAAGAGCTCCAGAGATCCGCAGAGGGTTCCCACCAGTCTTTGGCTAAGAGCTGATGAGCATAAGAATATTTAGACATGGAAAGAACCACCGGAAAGGATAGGTGAAACAATCCTCAGAGATGTCACAGTGCTTAGAACAGTTTGTGTTCCCATGGGTCAAGGTGGAATGATCTGCCACTACCACATGGGGCATTGAGTAGGTCCCTCGGGAAAAGTACTGCTTTAGCAATGAAGCCAAATTAGAACTAGACTAACGGCTGTCCTGGACCTGCCTAACAAAATTGAAAAGCAAGCTTCAAAACACAGATGAAACTGTTGCCAAATAATTGCATCCCAGAACAAAACCAAGAAATATTCAAAAAAAAAAAAAAAAAATCCAACACTTGACAACAAATCTTACAATGTCCTTTATCCAATAAAAAAATTACCAAGGAAGCAGGAAAATACAATCTATAAAGAGAAAAATCAAGAGAAACAGACTCAGGAATGACGCAGATCAAAAAATTAGACAAGGACATTAAAGCAGTTATTATGAATATGAGCATGACGATGAGAGAAAAAGATATATTTTAAGACAAACTTCTGATGAATACATTGGAAAGTGTCCACGTAAAAACCTGCACACAAACATTTATACTAGCTTTACAGGCAAGTCCTCGGGTTACAAATGAGATCTGTTCCTAAGTGTGTCTTTAAGTTGAATTTATAGCTAAGTCGGAATCCTTGGTGGCATAGTGGTTCAGTGGTATGGCTGCTAACCAAAAGGTCGGCAGTTCAAGGCCACCAGGTGCTCCTTCGAAGCTTTATGGTGCAGTTCTACTCTATCCTATAGGGTTGCTATGAGTCGGAATCAACTTGACGGCAGTGGGTTCGGCGGTTTTTTTTTTTTTAATAGCTAAGTCAAAACAGGTGCATGTGGTTCCTATTTAGCCTTACTTTACTGCAAGAAAAAATTGGAAGCAACCAAGATGTCCTTCAAAAGGTGAATGCATAAGCAAACTGTGGTACACCCATAGAATGTAGTATTATTCAGTGATAAAAAGGCTTCTATCAAGCCATGAAAAGATACAGAAGAACCTTAAATCCATACTGCTAAGAGCTAAAGTTAGTCTCAAAAAGCCACATATTATCTGATTCCAACTATGACATTCTGAAAACGTAAAACTATAGAGGCAGTGAAAAGATCGGTGGTTGCCAGGGAGTAAGGGGAATGGGGAAGGATGAATAGGTGAAACATAGGGCATTTTTTGGGCAATGAAACTATTCTGTATGATACTATAATGGTAAACATACAGTATTATGTATTTGTCAAAACCTATAGGACTGTACAACAATAAAGAGTGAACTTTATTGTAAACTATGGACTTTGGTTAATAATAATGTACCAATATCGGTTCTCGATGGTAACGGATGTACCACAGGAATGCAAAATGTTAATAATAGGAGAAATAGTGCGCAGGGATGAGGGAGGTATATGGGAACTCTGTACTTTTGGCAAAACTTTTCTGTTAAACTGAAACTGTCCTAAAAAATAAAGCCTATATAAAACAAAACACTGGGTAGGATTAACAAATTAGATCCTGCGGAAGAAAAGATTCACGAACTTAGAAGACAGCAAAAGGAACTATCCAAAATAAAAACAGATTTAAGACCAGTGGAAAAAATGAACAGAAGATCATCAGTGAGCGGGAGACATTAACAATCTAAAACACATGTAATTGGAGTCCCTGAAGAAATGGGGGTGGGGGGAGTGTAGTCTGGGAAAAGAATTATTTAAAGAATTAATATTTTTCCAATTTTGATGAAAACTATAAATGCACATTTCCAAGAATCAACAAACTCCAAGCAGAAGAAACATGAAGGAAACTACAGCAGGCACATCATAATCAAATTGCTGAAAATCAGCGATAGAAAAAAAACACAAAGTCAACCAGTACAATATATACACATTACATACAGAATCAGAATATCTACACATTCAATGACAGAGTTTCAAAATAACATAAAAGGAACTTGAACAGTATTGAAAAGAGAAATAGATAGTTCTACAATAGTAGGAAACTGTAACACACCAGTTTCCATGAAGGACAGAACTAGCAACAAATTCAAGAAAAATACAGAAGATCTAAACGCAGTCAACCAACCTGACCACACAGAACACTCCACTCAACAGCAGCACAGTACACATTTTTCTCCAACGTACACAGATCTTCCTCCAGAATAGACCATATCTTAGAACACAAAGCAGGCCTCAATAAATTCAAAAACATTAAAAAAAAAAAATACATAACACCTTCTCTGATCACAAAACTAGAAATCAATAGGAAGAACAAGGGAAAAAAAATCAAACACATACATGGGAACTGAATAACACCTTGCTTAAAAACCACTGGGTAACAGAAGAAATTAAAAACGAAATAAAAAATTCCTAAAATCAAATGAGAATGAAAACACAACATACCAAAACCTACTGCACTCAGCAAAAGCAGTGCTCAGAGGACAACTTATAGCAATAAATGCACACATCAAAAAGAAGGGCCAAAAATCAATAGCTTAAGCTTACAACATGAACAAATAGAAAAAGAGCAGCAAAAGAAACTCAGTCACCAGAAAACAAAATAAAGATCAGAGCAGGAAAAAAAAAAAAAACAGAATCAAGACTACAAGTTGGTTCTTTGAGAGGATCAATAAAATTGACAAACCACTGGCCAAACCGACAAAAGAAAAACAGGAAAAGATGCAAATAACTAAAATAAGTAATGAGATGGGTAATATTACAGCAGAACCAACTGAGATAAAAAGAATCATAACAGAATATTATGAAAACTTGTACTCCGACAAATTTGAAAACCTAGAAGAAAAGGGCAGATTTCTAGAAACACCCTACCTACCTAAACTAACACAAAATGAGGGAGAAAATTTGAACAGACTCATAACAAAAAGAAGAAACTGAAGAGATCATTTAAAAAAAAAAAAACCCAAAAAAGCCCCAGACCAGACAGATTCACTAAAGAATTCTACCAAACATTAAGAGAAGAGTTGAGACATGGCCTGCTCGGCTAGCCGGCACCTGAGGGTCGTGCTGTACCCACTGGCCCAGTCAGCAGCAGCTGTGGCAGGTGGGGAGTGCAGCCTTGGTCGGAGTGGTGCGGTTCTGGCTGGTGTCTCCATCAGCCTGCGTACCCTCCAGGTTCTGGGCGTCGGAACCCTGTGTTTGTGGTTCTGAGCCGCTACAGGGACAGGCCGGTACCATGACCGGAGCAAGGCACAGTTGTGCGGTGTCGACCTGGGAATCGGGCGTCTGGGGGAAGCTCCAGCCGGGCCCGGTTCTAGAGCCGGTCCCCGGAAGTCCCAGCGCCCAGCGTCAGAGGCCGCCCTCCTGCAAGGAGTCGCCCAATCCACAGAGACCTCGTGTGCGGGAGGTCTTGAGAAACCCCGAGGAAAGACACTGAAATTAAGATCCGAATGAGGGAAAAAAAAGGAAAGAGAATTCCAGCACACACACAAAAAAGAAACAGCTCTATGAAGATCCAAGACCACCATCAGTTTGGTCAGGAAGACTGGATAGAAGGGAGTAAGAGTGGCAGGAGTTGACCTCTGAGAACTAGAGGCCAGATCCAGCCACGGTTATTTTACTGCACATAAACAACATGGAGAAACTAATTCACACATTAGCCAATCATGGTGATGATGTCAACTCTTGTGCCTTCTCCTCTTCCCCCTTGGCTACTTGCTCCTTGGACAAAACAATCCGCCTGTACTCTTTAAGTGACTTCTCTGAACTGCCACACTTGTCATTGAAGTTTCACACATATGCTGTCCACGTGTGCTGTTTCTCCCCCTCAGGACATCTTTTGGCTTCATGTTCAACAGATGGTATCACTGTCCTGTGAATAGGCAGTGACAGAACAGCCCAGTGGCAGCCCCGTGAGGGTTTGCCGGTTTTCCCCAGACTCCATTTGTTTGGTGTCAGGAGCAGCTGAGCGAACTGCTGTTTTATGGAATACACAATCATACAAGTTACACAGATGCAGCGGTGTTAAGGATGGCTCCTTGGTGGCCTGTGCATTTTCTCGTAGTGGGGACTTCTTTGTCACTGGCTCCTCATGTGGAGATTTAACAGTGTGGGAAGACAAAATGAGGTGTCTACACAGTGAAAAAGCACATGATCTTGGACTTACCTGCTGTGACTTTTCTTCACAGCCTGTTTCTGATCCAGAACAAGACCTTCAGTTTTTTCGACTGGCATCGTGCAGTCAGGATTGCCAGATCAAAATCTGGATTGTTTCTTTTAACCATTTATCTTAGGTTTTGAATTAAAATACGAAAGTACACTAAGCAGGCACTGTGCTCCTGTTCTGGCTTGTGCTTTTTCCCGTGATGGGCAGATGCTAGTCTCTGGATCAGTGGATAAGTCTATCATAGTATACGATACTAATACAGCGAACATACTTCATATGTTGACTTAGCACACCAGGTATGTCACAACCTGTGCCTTTGCACCCATTACTCTTTTACTTGCCACTGGTTCAATGGATGAAACTATGAACATCTGGCAATTTGACAGAGAAGCACTTTGCCAAGCAAGGAGCAATGAAGATCAGCTGAAGCACTTTTACTGAAGATTGGTCAGAGAAGGATGCCTCAGTGTGGCTTTGTGAACAGGGTTTAAAAGACCCTGTTGGTATTTTCAAGACAAATACCACTGATGTAAAAGAACTGCTGAATCTCACAAAAAGAAAGTCTAGCTGATGATTTGAAAATTTAATCACTAGGGCTGCGTACTAAAGTGCTGAGGAAAATTGGAAGAGTTAAGGACAAAGGTGAAATCACTTTCTTCTGGAATTCCTGATGAATTTATATGTCCAATAACTCTTATGAAAGAGCCTGTCATTGCATCAGATGGATATTCATATGAAAAGGAAGCAACGGATAACTGGATCGGTAAAAAGAAATGTGCAAGATGTCTTACACACTTTGGACATGTTATCAGGATGGATCAGTCTCTGGAGAAGGACATCATGCTTGGTAAAGTAGAGGGTCTTCAAAAAAGTGGAAGACCCTCAACGAGATGGACTGACACAGTGGCTACAACAATGAGCTCAAGCATAACGACTGTGAGGATTGTGAAGGACCAGGCAGCATTTAGTTCTGTTGTGCACAGGGTCACTATGAGTCAGAACCGACTCGATGGCACCTAACAAATTGGTAAGAAGTAAAACTATCCCTATTCACAGATGACATGACCCTATACGTAGAAAATCCCAGAGACTGCAAGAAAACTACTGGAATAGAAGGATTCAGAAAAGTGGCATGGCATAAGATGAACACACAAAAATCAGTTGGATTCCTTTACATCAACAAAGAGAACTGGGAAAAGGAAATTAGGAAAACTATACCGTTTACAATAATCTCCAAAAAGATAAAAGAGTTAAGAATAAACCTAACTAGGGACATAAAAGACTTATACAAAGAAAACTACAAAACACTACTGAAAGAAACCAAAAGTAACCTACATAAATGGAACACATACCATGCTCATGGATAGGAAGACTTAACATGAAAATGTCAGTACTTCCCAAAGCAATCTATAGATATAATGCCATCTCGATCCAAATTCCAACAATATTCTTTAACAAGATGAAAAAAACTAATCTCTAACTTTATGTGGAAAGGAAAGAGACACTGGAGAGCTAAAGCATTACTGAAGAATATAGTAGAAGGCCTCACACTACCTGATCTCAGAACCTATTATACAGCCACAGTAGTCAAGACAGACTGGTACTGGTACTATGACAGACACACAGACCAAAGAAACAGAACTGAGAACCCAGAAGTAATCCAGCTATGGACAGCTGATCTTCGATAAAAGGTTAAAGTCCATTCAATGAGGAAGAGATAGTCTCTTTAACAATGGTGCTGGCGAAACTGGATATCCATTTGTAGAAAAATGAAACAGGATCCATACCTCACCATACACAAAAACTGACTCAAAATGGATCAAAGACTTAAATGTTAAATCTATAAAGTTCATGGGAAAAAAATATAGGGACAAAGCTAGGGGCTCTAATGTACGGCAAAAATAAACTACCAAACATAACTAACAATGCACAGACAGCGGAAGATGAGCTAGATAACAGGGACCATCTAAAAATTAAATACTTACGTCATCAAAAGATTTTACCAAAAGAGTAAAGAGAACCTACAGACTGGAAAAAAAATTTTGGCAACGACATACCAGACAAAAGTCTAATCACTAAAATTTACGGGAAACTTCAACACCTCAACAACAAAAAGATAAACAACTCATTTAAAAAATGGGCAAAGGACCAAGACAGGAACCATTCCCAAAGCCAACTCTTAAGACAGGGATTGGACTGAACTATAGCGCAGAAAATGTTAGTGGTAAGGAGTGAGCTTCTTGGATCAAGTAAACACATGAGACTGTGTAGGCAGCTCCTGTCTGGAGGGGAAATGAGAAGGCAGAGGTGGACAGAAGATGGCTGAATAGACACGGAAACAGAGGATGGCGAGGAGTGTGCTGTCTCATTATGGGGAGAGCAACTAGGAGTATATAGCAACGTGCATATAAATTTTTGTATGAGAGACTGACTGGATTTGTAAACTTTCACTTAAAGCACAATAAAAAGTAAATGTTCCACATCCCACTTTAGTGAGTGGCATCCGGGGTCTTAAAAGCTAGCGAGCAGCCATCTAAGATGCATCAACTGATCCCAATACCTGAAGCAAAGGAGAATGAAGAACACCAAAGACACAAGGAAAATACTAGCCCAAGGGACAAAAACGGCCACACAAACCAAAGACTCCATCAGTCTGAGACCAGAAAACCTAGATGGTGCCTGGCTACCACCAATGACAGCCCTGACAGGGAACACAAGAGTCCCTGAGGGAGCGAAAGAAAAGTAGGGTGCAGAACTCAAATTTTAGTAAAAAGACTAGAGTTAATGGTCTGACTGAGACTGGAGGAACCCCAGAAGACATGGCCCCCAGACTCTGTTAACCCAGAACTAAAACCATTCCTGAAGCCAACTCTTCAGACAAAAATTAGACTGGACTGTAAGACATGAAATGACGCTTGTTAAGGCTGTGCTTCTTGGTTCAACTAAACAAATGGGACTAAATGGGCAGCTCCTGTCTGGAGGCAAGAAGAGACGGTGGAGGAGGACAGGAGCTGGTTGAACGGACACGGAAAGTTCGGGGTGGAAGGGAGGAGCGTGTTGACATATTGTGGGGATAATAACTAGGGCCACATAACAATGTGTATGTTTTTGTGTGATGAACCGACTTGAACCGTAAACTTTCACTTAAAGCACAATTTTTAAAAAATCTAAAAAAAAAGGGGGGGGGCAAAAGACATGAACACTTAAACAAAGCCATTCAGGTGGCTAACAAACACATGAAAAGATGCTCGCGATCATCAGCCATTAGAGAAATTGCAAATCAAAACTACAATGAGATACTGTCTCACCCAGGCAATAATGGCACTGACCAAAAAAAAAAAAAAAAAAAACAAATGCTGGCAAAGTTGTGGGGAGATTGGAACTCTTCTATGCTGCTGGTGGGCTTGTAAAATGGTACAACCACTATGGAAAATGGTATGGTACTTCCTTAAAAATCTAGAAATAGAAATGCCTTATGATCCAGCAATCCCACTCCTAGGTATATATTCTAGAGAATAAGAACTGTGACATGAATAGACATGTACACCCATGTTCACTGCAGCATTATTAACAACAGCAAAAAGATGGAAATAACCTAAATGTCCATCAACAGATGAATGGATAAACAAATTGTGGTACTTACTTAAAATGGAATACTACACAATGATAAAGAATAATGATGAATACACAAAACATCCCACAACATGGATGAATCTGGAAGACATTATGCTGAGTGAAAGTAAATCACAAAAGGACAAATACTGTATGAGACCACTACTACACAAAGTCAAAAAAAGGTTTACGCACAGAAAGAAACATTCTTTGTTTACCAGGGATGGGAGGGGGAGGGAGGCAGAATCACTAACTAGATAGTAAAAAAATAGATATGTGTTAATTCTGGTGAAGGGAATAGCAATACACAGTAAGGGGGAAGTCAGCACAACATGACCAAGGCAAAGGAAGACACTGAGAGGTACACAAGAATAAAAGGCAACTACAGTAAATATTATAACATACATAATCCTGCAACAACAGTAAGAATAATAATTTCTGAATGAATATATAGGTAAATATGTATGCTGAGGTCATATGGGAATACATATATATATATACACACACACACATATATATACAGTTGTGGATATTTGTATACATTTTTATGTGCTACATGTACAGTCACATACATAACAGAACACATAGGGAACACTTACGGAAATGTCTTAGACATAAGCAAACACCTCGATAGACTGAGCTACCAGACTTGAAGTCTAAGGACCATAATCTTGGGGGATATCTAAGTCAACTGACATAACACAGTTTGTAATGTTCTACAACCCAGTTTGGTGAGAAGCTTGCAAGCAGCCATCTAAGATGCAACTACTGATCTCTTCCCTACTGGAGCAAAGGAGAGTGAAGAAAATCAAAGACTCAAGGAAGCAATTAGCCCAAAGAACTAATGGACCACATGAACCACAGTCTCCTCTGGCCTGAGACCAGAACAACGAGGTGGTGCCCTCCTACTACTACTGACTGCTCTGACCAGGAACACAATAAAAGGTTCCAGTTAGACTAGAAGGACCCCAGTGGTCACGGCCCCCAGACCTTCTGTTGGCCCAGGACAGGAACCATTCCCGAAGCCAACTCTTCAGACATGGATTGGACTGGACAATGGGTTGAAGAGGGATGCTGGTGAGGAGTGAGCTTCTTGGATCAGGTGGACACTTGTGACTATGTCGGCATCTCCTGCCTGGTGGGGAGATGAGAGGGTGGAGGGGGTTAGAAGCTGGCAAAATGGACATGAAAAGAAAGAGTGGAGGGAGAGAGCAGGCTGTCTCATTAGGGGGAGAGTAATTGGGAGTGTACAGCAAGGTGTATATGGGTTTTTGTGTGAGAGAATGACTTGATTTGTAAACTTTCAATTATTAAAAAAAAAAAAAAAAAGGTCCCAGAGAGAGAAAAATACAGAAAATCAAATTCATACCCTGAGAGTATGGCCCCTGGATACACTTTTAACTCAGTACTTGTCTTGGTTATCCACTGGTGCTGTAACAGAAATACCAAAAGCGGATGGCTTTAACGAAGAGAAATTTATTCTCTCACAGTCCAGTAGGCTAGAAGTCTGAATTCAGGGGGCCAGCTCCAGGGGAAGGCTTTCTCCCTCCCTCAGCTCTGGAGGAAGGTCCTTGTAATCAGTCTTCCCTTGGTCTGGGAGCATCTCAGCACAGGAACCTAAGGTCCAAAGGACAGGCTGTGCTCCCAGTGCTGCTTTCTTGGTGGTATGAGGTCCCCATGTCTCTCTGCTCACTTCTCTCTTTTATATCTCAAAAGAGACTGGCTTAAGACACTATGTAATCTTGTAAATCTCATCAATGTAACTGCCACTAATCTATCTCATTATATCATAATGGCAGGGTTTTACAACACGTAGGGAAATCACATCAGATGACAAAATAGTAGTAGACAACCATACAATACTGGGAATCATGACCTAGCCAAGTTTACAGACATTTTTGGGGGATACAATTCAATCCATGACAGTACTGAAGTCACTCCTGAGGTTCACCCTTCAGCCAAAGATTAGAAGAGGCCCATAAAACAAAATGAGACTAAATGGGCACACCAGCTCAGGGGTAAGGATGAGAAGGCAGGAGGGAACAGGAAAGCTAGTAACAAGGAACCCAAGGTTGAGAAGGGGAGAGTGTTGACATGGCATGAGGCTGGCAACCAATGTCACAAGTTTAATGAGAAACTAATTTGCTCTGTAGACTTTCATCTAAAGTACAATAAAAACAAATTAAATTCATAAAAATGACTAGACTTATTGGTCAGGTAAAGACTGGAGGAACCCCTGAGATGTGGAACTGAAGCTTTAGCCAAATAATAAACTGGCCTATAAAATTACCCAGTAACACCGATGAAGAATGTACTCCTAAAAACGATCAACTACACAAGACCAAAAGAGCAACATTTGACCAAAAGCAAAGACAAGGTAGGCAGGGGCAGGGAAACCAGATGAATGAAAATGGGAAACCCAGGGTGGAAATGAGGAGAGTGCTGACAGACCATGGGTTATCAACCAATGACATGGAACAATTTGTGTATGACTTACTGAATGGAAGCTAATTTACTTTGTAAACTTTCACCTGAAGCACAATAAAAAGTTCAAAAAAAAAAACAAAGGCTTTAGGCCTTTGGAAGGTACTCTTAGGACATATGTTGAAATAAGCAATAGTAAATTTTCCACACTTGTACGTTTTTGTTATTTTTGATCTTTACAGATTTGGTCACCTTTTCTAGCTCAGCCATGAATTCAAAAATATTTCTGAACATATTGTATCAAGTATTATTTAGCATTTCTATCTAGTCTTCTTTTACATTGCCAGAAGTAAAAAATATGAAAATGAAAAAAAAAAAGGACAGTCAACTTCTTGTTAGAAACAACTCAAGCCAAAGACAGCAGATCAGTATCTTTTAAATACTGAAAGAAAAAACAAGCAACCCTATCTAACAGCTAGAAAAATCTTTCAAAAACGTAAGTGAAATAAAGCCTTTTTTCGTACAAAAGCAGAAAGAATTCATTGCCAGCAGACCATCACAAGAAAAAATGTCAAATGAAGTCTAAACATAAGGAAAATGATACCAGATAAAAATTTGAATACTCGATAAAATCTAAAACGATAAAGATCATGGAAGAAAAAAATAGGAACAATGCTAGGAGCCCTAACACATGGCATAAACAGTACACAAAACATTACTAACAATCCACAAACACCAGAAGAGAAACTAGATAACTGGGAGCTCCTAAAAATCAAACACCTATGCTCATCCAAGGACTTCACCAAAAGAGTAAAAAGATTACCTACAGACCAGGAAAAGGTTTTTAGCTATGACATTTCCGATCAGCGGCTGATCTTTAAAATCTACATGATACTGCAAAAATTCGACAACAAAAAGACAAATAACCCAATTAAAAAATGGGCAAAGGATATGAACAGACACTTCACTGAAGAAGACATTCAGGTAGCAAACAGATACATGAGGAAATGTTCACGATCATCAGCCATTAGAGAAATACAAATCAAAACTACAGCGAGAAACCATCTCACTCTAACAAGGCTGGCATTGATCCAAAAAACACAAAATAATAAATGTTGGAGAGGTTCTAGAGAGACTGGAACACTTATACACTGCTGGTGGGAATGTAAAATGGTACAACCACTTTGGAAATCGATTTGGCACTTCCTTAGAAAGCTAGAAATAGAACTATACCACATGATCCAGCATTCCCACTCCTTGGAATATATCCTAGAGAAATAAGAGCCTTTACACAAACAGATATATGCACACCCATGTTCACTGCAGCACTGTTTACAACAGCAAAAAGATGGAACCAACCAAGGTGCCCATCAATGGATGAGTGGATAAATTATGGCATATTCACACAATGGAATACTATGCATCAATAAAGAACAATGACGAATCCGTAAAACATTTCATAACATGGAGGAATCTGGAAGGCATTATGCTGAGTGAAATTAGTCAGTTGCAAAAGGACAAATATTGTTTAAGACCACTATTATAAGAACTCAAGAGACAGTTTAAACAGAGAAGAAAATATTCTTTGGTTACAAGAGTGGGGAGGGAGGGGGAAAGAGAGAGGTATTCACTAATTAGACAGATAAGAACTATTTTAGGTGAAGGGAAAGACAACACACAATACAGGGGAGATCAGCACAACTGGACTAAACCAAAAGCAAGGAAGTTTCCTGAATAAACCCAACATTTCGAAGGCCAGTGTTGCAGGGGCAGGGGTTTGCGGACCATGGTTTCAGGGGACATCTAGGTCAATTAGCATAATAAAATCTATTAAGAATACATTATGCATCCCACTTTGGAGTGTGGCATCTGGGGTCTTAAACCTAGCAAGCAGCCATCTAAGATGCATCAATTGGTTTCAACCTACCTGGAGCAAAAGGAGAATGAAGAATACCAAATACACAAGGTAATTATGAGCCCGAAAGACAGAAAGGGCCACATAAACCAGAGACTACGTCAGCCTGAGACTGGAAGAACTACCCTGACACGGAAGACAACAGGGAACGCCTTGAGGGAACAGGAGAACAGTGGGATGCAGACCTCAAATTCTCATGAAAAGACCAGACTTAATGGTCTGACTGAGACTAGAAGGACCCTGGAAGTCATGGTCCCCAGACCTTCTGTTAGCCCAAGACAGGAAACATTCCCAAAGCCAACTCTTCAGACAGGGGTTGGACTGGACTATAGAAAATGATATTGGTGAGGGGTGAGCTTCTTGGATCAAGTAGACACATGAGACTATGTGAGCAGCTCCTGTCTGGAGGGGAGATGAGAAGGCAGAGGGGGCAAAAGCTGGCTGAATGGACATGGAAACAGAGGGTGGAGAGAAGGAGTGTGCTGTCTCATTAGGGGGAGAGCAACTAGGAGTATATAGCAAGGTGTACCTAAGTTTTTGTATGAGACTGACTTGGTTTGTAAACTTTCACTTAAAGCACAATAAAAATTTTAAAAAAGAAAACAAATTGAAGTCACAAAAAATGAAGAACATTGGAACTGGTAAATAGGACGGTAAATGTAAGTTATTTTTCTTTATTGTTTTAATCTGATTTTTTAACTTTATATGGATTATATCTTGTGTCACTTCTTTAATTAATGTTTGTGAGATTTATCCACATTGATGCACGTAAATCTAGTTTTCACAATTTGTACTCCATTACTGAAATAGGCATTTATCCATTCTACTCTTGTACCTTTTATATTCAATTAAATAAATAGGCTATTTATCCATTTTACTCTTGACTGACATTCGGGTTGTTTCTAGTTTTTGGCTTATTATTTTAGCTGCTGTGAACATTGTCGTTTATGTATTTTGCTGGACAGGTGCACATTTCTTTTCAGTACAGATGAGAAGTGAATATTGTCATAGGTATTTGGAAGATTTTTAAAGAAGCAAAAACAGGCACTTCCAAGTTATTAAGTTATGTATTTTAGCAATAAAATCATATAATGAAAACATTTGCAAAAGACTGATTTTAAAAAAGCTGTCTCCAAAGCATATTACTTCTTTTGAAAAGCAATTACTTTTTCACATGCTAAATTATCAACTTTATCTTGAACTTACATATTCTTTATTTTTCAAAATATCTGCTAGAGAGGACACTACTGACAGCCATTATAATGCAGCTAACAAAGAACTAGGAGTAGAAGCTTTAAATACCCTTTGCTCTGAGTCAATTCCAACTCATAGTGACCCAACAGGACAGAGTAGAGCTGCCCCATAGGGTTTCCAAGGAGCACCTGGTGGATTTGAACTGCTGACCTTTTGGTTAGCCGCTGTAGCTCTTAACTGCTCTGCCACCAGGGTTTTCATTAACCTTATAATGTGACTAACAAAGCTGTAACTACAGGCACCAATTCTATTTTCTTGCTATTTGTTTGTGCTTACATTATCATCTTCAATCCATCATTTGTAAGCAGGAAATCTTTTTAGACACCCTGTCCACATATTTGTTAAGAGCTAGCTTAAACTAGGAGCCCCGGTGGCACAGTAGTTAAGTGTTCAGCTGCTAACCAAATGGTAAAAGTTCGAATCCACCAGTCGCTCCTTGGAAACCATATGAGGCAGTTCTAAGTTCTCCTCTGTCCTATAGGGTCGTTATTGAGTTGGAATCGACTCAAAGGCAACAAAGCAAGAGTCTAAACTAGATAAGGTAAATCATAAATAAGGTAACTGTCATAGCGTCAACCTATATATTATTATTAAAGTTTAATTCCGTCCTACTTTGGAGACCA
The DNA here is from genome assembly GCF_024166365.1 of Elephas maximus indicus. Taxonomy (NCBI): domain Eukaryota; kingdom Metazoa; phylum Chordata; class Mammalia; order Proboscidea; family Elephantidae; genus Elephas; species Elephas maximus. Next base: position 88,069,699 of record NC_064821.1, on the reverse strand, counting down.
CTTCCTTAAACAGTTAAGTAAATTCCAGGAACTGGACAACTTTATAACTTCCCTTCTCCCACTTTTCTATCACAAGGTTGCAACCAGGAGCAAGGCTGGATAGGTATATAGGAGCCAGATGGTTTAGTTTTGATTCCAACCTAAGGCTTTACGTTTTTATTCTGAAGTAGGAGTTGCTGAATATATAATATGATCAAATTTACTTTTTAGATTGCCCTGACTATGGTACAAAAGGAGCCCTGATGGAGCAGCATTAAGCGCTAGGCTGCTAATGGAAAGGTCACCAGTTGAACCCACCAGCCACTCCAGGGGAGAAAGAAGCTGCAGTCTGCTTCCGTAAAGATTACAGCCTTGGAATCTACTTAACAGCCACAGGGTTGGTTGGCTGTGCAGTACAAAAGATAGTTTGAAGTGCATTCAATTAAAGACAAGAAACCCACTGAAGAAACTATTCAATAAAATAACACTAAAGCACTCAACAGTGATAAATTTACTTCTGTGCCCTTATTTAGTAGTAACTTAGGCAGATAAAAAAGGCCAGACCAAAGACAATACTAGTATAATTAGAAGACGGATTAGAAGTAGTTCTCAAACTGTGAGAAACACTTAAAGGTCTTGTTAAAATAGATTTCTGAGCCCTGGCCCCTAAATTTCTGATTCAGTAGGTCCTGAGGCAATTATAAAACTGGTGTTCATGTCCTATCTGGACCACAGACATGTTTGATCCAATTTTACTTTTTAATATTAATTATAAAAGTTACACTGAAAACTTCGGAGACCTCACATAAAAATCTGGATTTCCATTGTTCTTTAAAAAACCATTATGTAAAATATGAAACCAAAAAGCACTAGAGGAAACAATGGGAGAATTATTTTATAATTAATCTGGGAAAGGCCTTTTAAAAACAAAAATCATAAAACATTTATAAATTCTGCTCCATCTAATTCATTTCACAAAAGTTACCTTACTCAATGCACACAATACAATACGGGAAAAAAAGCCCAAAAGGAAAATATTAAGGGAGATAAACACATTCACAGAAAACAAAACGCAACAGCTCAAAAGTTTTAACACGTGCATTCACTCTGAATAGAAACACAAAACTACACAGAAAACACTTACCCATCAAATAGTCAAAGTGTGCAGGGAAAACAAGCGTTCCCGTATATTGCCTATAGAAGTATAAATTCACAAAACCTCTACGAAGGCTTATTTGGCAGTATCTACCAAAAACAACAAATGAACATACTCCTTGATCCAGCAATTCTACTTGTAGGAATTACCCTACAGATAACACTAGTACATGATTATTACAAGGTTTTCCCTGCAGCACTGTTTGTAACAACAAAATACCGTAAACTCAAATGTACATCAACAGGGAACTTGTTATGAAGACATCCACACAATAGAGTCCTATGCAGCCATTAAAAAAATAACATAAGGAAACTACGCACTGGTGAGGAATGATCCCTAAGATATTAAGTGCCCTTAAAAATGTCTCAGGTTTACTACAGTTTATACAAAAAGGGAGAATAAAAACTATAGACAGCTTGCTTATATATGCATAAAGTACCACTAAACCTAATAAATTTCTAACACAGGTTGACTGAGGAAAAACTGTGTGGTTAGGGATTAAGCGTTGTAGGGACACTTCGCTGTATACCCACCATTCTGAATTTTGAATCATGAATGTATTGTCATTGTGTACTTTAGAGTTAATCCCGACTCACAGGGACCTCACAGGACTGGGTACAACTGCCCCATAGGGTTTCCTAGGCGGATCACCAGGTCTTTTCTCCCACTGAACGGCTGGTGGTTTCGAACAGCCAACCTTTCCAAACTAAACCCACTGCCATCCAGTCGATTTCAACTAACAGCGACCCTATGAGGGCAGAGCAGAACTGCCCCAAAGGGTTTCTAATGCTGTAAGTCTCTACAAAAGCAGACTGCTCAATCTTTCTCCTGCAGAGTGGCAGGTGAGTTCGAACCACTAACCTATGGGTTAGCAGCCAACCACTTAACCACTGAGCCTCCAGGACTCCTTGGTGAATCCATCCTCCAGTCCACTACAATTCCTACCACTTCAATTTTCCCTACCTGGCCCTCTGGGCTTTGTTTCTAAGCCCTGTTTATCAAGCAGTATTATAAGGTCAGTCTGCCAAATATTGGTGAATATTTGTTTGGGAATTGGAAGGGGAGCTAAAAGGGAGTCCAGAATTTCTACTTCTGGGGTTGAGCAATTGAGCACCATCCAATCAATACAAGCATAAAAATGGCAGCAGCAACAGACCTTGCCTAACTTTAGGGGAAGGAGAGAGAATCAAATCAGCAGCAGCATATAACACGAGGTCAGATATATCTTCACTCTGCAACCTTTTCACCAATTCCAGCACAAGCCATCCTTCCCACACACTCTCTACACCTGTGTTCGATAATTCATTGCAGTGACCACACAGAACTCACAGACCATACTCACAAGTATGGGTTTATTAGGGAAGTAACACGTTATAATTTAGGATCAAGATCAACTTGGAAGTAACAGGAACAACTCAGGATATAGTTCCTCCACCAGAATAGCTTGTTCTTGGCTGGCCGCCAGACCCTCACCCTCACCCCCAGCCCTTTCTCAGGCAAGTATTATAAAGCTCTTTAGCTCCATGGATAAGCGACCAAAGGCATCCCACTCCCTCAGGAAGCCTCCTGCCTGAAGGTGCTCAGCTTTCTTGCTCTGTGGGCCTGGAGGCTCACCATGCCACCTCATGCAGGTTTCCTGGTTCTGCTGCTGCCGTTTCTCTGCCGCTGGACTCTGCCATGCTTGCCACCACTTCTCATCATCTTGCACTGTCTCCAGTGTTACAGCTCCTCTGTCTCCTGGGTCTAGGAGGATTTCAGGGCAGGGACCCTGGGTCCAAAGGAAACACTCTGGTACTGGCTCTTCTTCTTGATGGTAGTGAGGTTCCCCCTGAGCCTCTGGGATTGGCTCCTTTTAAGCCTAGAGGGATGGCAAAACTGACCAACCCGTCGTTAGGGCTCCATATACCTTATTTACATAGTCCCACCTACCCCCACAAGGGTTTCATGAACCCTATATGCTTGAGCAAAACTGTCCAATCCCCTTGGTGTGTGTGGAGCCCTGGTTAAGAGCTCAGCTGCTAACCAAAAGGCTCGCAGTTTTAATCTACCACCTGCTCCTTAGAAGCCCTATGGGGCAGTCCTACTCTGTCCTTTAGGGTCACTATGAATCGGACTCAACGACGATAGGTTACAAGACCAAAGCTAGTACAGCCATATTAAAGCAATTCACTGTACCACCATAAGGTAAAAGAACAGGAGTCATTAGTGAAAACTGGGGGTTTAAGTGTTAAGACAAGTTGATTCTAAGGTACTTACAAAAGACCTAAGAAATAGAAAAGGGGCCAGTTCCGACCTAGCCCCGGGTGAACAGGGATGAGAGAGGGCTGTGCTGGCAGCTGGGGTCTAGACTGACCAGGGAAGGGAAGCTGAGATTTCTACAGGATGCAATTGGTGTGTGAAATGGGATTTATTATTCACCACATATTTGGCATCAGAGGTGGATAATCTTAGCCTCCCTGAACTGGTTTGATGTAATTGGTGACAAAGGTTGGATTCACTTAATTAAGTCTTGATGTTATAACACCTGTCCTATTAGATTGTGATTTGATGACCAGGAACTGAGGTGTTGTTCATCTTTGTATCTCTAAATCCTAACATATTAAAATACTCATTAAGTACATTTGTTAAATGAATAAATATAAAGTGGAACCTAGGAATTCAAACTGTTACCTAAAGAAGATTGACTGTAAAGGAAAGAAGCAAGGATAGTAGCTAAACAAGATATGACAGAGGGAATGCTTTTTAAATTCATCCATTTGAGGATGTTTCAATGCAAAGGAGACAATGCCATCATAGAGGGGTGGGAGTAAAGGAGGCACATGAGACCAAATAGGTAATTGCTGCTGGACAGCTAGATATGAGAAAAACTTTTTTTGACGGTTTTTATCTTCAAGATGTTTTTTCCTAACGTTAAACTCCCACTTTGTGACTAAAGTATTCTACTTAAGTTTTTGTTTTGGAAGTAAGTTCCACAAGAAGTATCAACCCTCTAGTCATCTACTGTGTCTGCTACAGCCAAGCAGCTAAACAGAATTAACATTTACAGTAGAAAAGCATACAGTAGCACTTTCTGGCTTCACTTTAAATTCTTGGTCCCGAATTTAAAAGCACTCAACACTGGCAATCCAAACACATTTCCCTAAAATATTTGTCTCTAGGCTCTCCAAAATGACTACTGCTCACTTTTCTCAAAAATTCTCCTACACCATGTTCTACTTCTCCTTACTTCCAGACAGATGATCTTGCCTCATACTTCACTGAGCAAACGGAAAAAATCAGAAAGGAAGACCCTCTTCCTCCCACCACCAAAACTAACAATCTACCTCCATCTGTACCGGTACTCTCTGTCTTTCCTATATCTATGAATGACGTTTACCTGCCAAGATCTTCATACAGTTGGCCCCTTCTGGTCAATCAGATCTCATTGAGGCCATCCCTAAACACCTAAAACAACCACTCAATTGCTATCATGTAATGTTAAAATGGGACTAAAAGTCACTATCTGCATAGCAATTATCACTGACATTCTCACTATATGTGTTGTCTCCATCTAGTAGCAAAAGCTCCACTTCTGTCTCCTTAACCACACTATCTCTGGTACCTAAAGCAAATGCTCAGTAAATATAGTAAAACTATGCTTATAACCTGGGAAGAAAGAAAATCTGTGTCACAAAAATTTCCTGATGGAATGAATCTTGGAGAACTTGTAGTATCTTCCTCCTACCAAAACCATTCTGGTACCTGAAACAAATGCTCAGTAAATATAGTAAAACTATGTTTATAACCTGGGAAGAAAGAAAATCTGTGTCACAAAAATTTCCTGATGGAATGAATCTTGGAGAACTTGTAGTATCTTCCCCCTACCAAAACCATTTCACAAATGGGAAAACTGAAGCCCACAGCAGTAGAGCTGGAAATAGAATCTGGTTTCTTGACTCCTAGTCATGATAAAAATTTACCATTATCTGTCATCCTCACTAAAAGTTATGATCCACACCTATAAACACAAGTTTAACATTCATCTTCGAAAGGACAGATAAATTGTGGTATATTCATAATGGAACCAGCAGAAAGCACTACAACAATAACGTAGTTTACCCTTGGGAGGGAAGCTATTGGCTGAAAAGGGATTTCTGGATGCCAATACAGTATTTTGTTTCTCCTTTCCCTTTGTGAAAATTCACTCAGCTGTACACTTATAATTTGTGCACTTTTATACAGTATATTGTATTTCAATTTACCGAAAAGAAAAAATTTACCCAAAAAAAGGGCAGGTAAATTAAAAAATACATGTAAGTCCAATTATTCACCTCATATTTTACCTTAAAGAATTTAATCTTAAATTTAAAACTATCCAAAATTAAAGAGCAGGAATTTATATTCTTTCAAATCAGGATCTGCCTTCTTTCTCCCAACTAAAATTCCCAGATTTAAACGAGAAAAATGAAAATTCCTTGAATTTTCAAGGACCTAGCTCCATATCTCATTTTTTAAAACTGGTTAAGTGAAGAATACTTTGGATCTGCATATAAGGATTATCAAGATTAATGGATGTGATAATCAGTACAAGGTCATGCTCATTTAGAAATAATCCCAGCAATTATTCCATTTATTTTTCTGCCCTACTCTCCTCCTTCTGCCTCAAAAAAGCAACTTTGGTGTATCAAATATCAGAATTCACTGAATTAAATCTTCTAAACACAGTATATTTTTTTCCAGGTCCACCAACGAGACCCACTTGCCATTTACACATTTGAGTTAACGTACAGACCTAACTCCTCCATTCCACACACACACACAAAAAATAAATAACTGGGTATTTTGGTTAAGTCTTTCATACAAATATATCCTAATTACTAATTCATCATAATTTCATGAGACTGACTCACAGGAGGTTATCTTAATCTCATAACAATTACCAAAATAGTAAGCACCAACGTAAGCCCCACACTAACAAAGATGAAACACAAACCACTTGTGGAAAAAGAAATAACAAACCCCAGAACTTTAAGATGGATTATTGAGCTAAATCACTTGTTTCCATTTTGACATTTTCTCTCTAAAGCAAAGAATGAACACCTCAGGTATTATTACAAGACAGCGAAGCCAAAATGCACCATGTAAGACTTCCTCTTTCTAATTGAACTTTCTCATCCCCCTCATCACCACAGCAAACCACTACTTTTTTAATCTTTGTTAATATAAACAAAAAATTTAAGAACTAGGTTAGAAAGAACTAGTTAGAAAGCTAATAATAAGGACTGATTTAGCATTTTAGACAAGCGGTGATTATTTTGGCAAGGTTGTATAAATGGCATGAGTGGATAGAAGCCCGAAGAAGCATTTTACAGAAACAAAACCGGTCCAGCATCACTAAGTCGTCAAGGTGATATAACCAACTGTGAACTGAGGTTTATTTCTTATTCCATTTTTTCCCTCTACTCATTTGGAAGATATGTACATTTTTATTCTTTCAATGGTTAAACTGAATTTATAATATGCATGCTTATCAAAGCCTAAACTCAAATCATTTTCGTCACCCTCGAACATAAGACCTAGAAGCTTTACTGCTGAACAGCCCCATCACTTACCTGAGATGTTACCTTTACTGTTCTCCTAGACTAGCTAATTAGGTTTTCATGCTATTTCCTCCCAGATAAACTTTTCAATAAGTAATGAGAAAATGAAAACTGAAATTCTGGGGTTTAACCCAGCCTCTGCTGGGAAATTATTTCTCCGTTCTAATCTAAATACTTTGTGATATATTCATGTGGGTCAACATTCTAATCTTGAGTTTCCTCACTTATAAAACAGTTAAATAAATGCTGGTGACTATAAATATACTATCATCATCAGGGGTAAGCCTATAAAGAATCATAAAAATCTCACTGAGACCACTCCCTATACAGGAAAGGCAGCTAATTTCTAAAAAAAATTCTAAAGTGCACAAGAAAAGCAAAAAAAATAAAACCAGGTCCCTAGGAAATAAGGAAAGATTGGGAGGTCAGATCCTGTAGATGAAAAACAGCACTTGTTTCCTCGAATTAATGGGAGGAATGTTTTCCTTCGCTGTTCATAAAATACCTTACGCCTCAGCGGCACTTTGCCGCTTTCAAAGCAAACTTATCTTTTATCATTGCCTCTGGTCGTTCAATTACACTTCGCGCATTCCACTGTCCATTCACCTAGCAACCAGACACCGCTGGTAAGTGAGAAGCTTAACGTCCTCATCATGTCTCCCTGAAGCAACCAAGTCTCCCGCCAACAGCTCCGAAATCTAAAGAACGACGATGCTCCCCACCAGACAGGAGGCCAGGGTCCGCTGAGTCGGAGAGCAAGGTGGCCAGCCCCACAGCACGAGATAAGAAAGGCGACGGCAGGGGAACAAAACTCACAGCGCCCCACCGCGAAAGTCCAAAGCTCTCCCCCAGCCGCTGCTGCCCCAGACAATGGAGTTTTCCCGCCTCCTCGGAGCCCCGCCCCCTGCTCCAGAGCCGGCGGAGGGAAGAGAGCTCTGGAGCAAGGCCCCGCCCACCAGGAGGGCCCGCCCACTCCCGACCCCACAGGTCCAGCCTCCTTCCTCGTGCAGTTTTTTTTTTTTTTTTTTTGGCGCCAAATCTGTTCGTTATAGTCCCGGGTTACCTCAGGACCCTGCCCGAGGCGCGCTCCAGGAATGCGGGGACGGTAGGGACATGAGGGCTAAGCCGGTTCGTCAGGGCGCCGCCTCCCCCGCGACAGCCAAAGCCCAGGGAGGAAAGACAAGGGCAGGCGATGGAGAGAGTCGCCGCTGCCCCCAGCAAGATGGCGGCCGCGAAAAGCGGGGCAGGGGGCGCCAGCCGACTGGAGTTACCGCCAATACGCGAGACTTTCAGCAAGAAGTCGGCTCCTTCATTGTCCGGGCCTCCCTGAACAGCAACTGCCCTTCATCGGGAGGAAAAACCTCCCATCCACTGGTCTGTCCTCCCGTGAAGCTCCGGCTGCCACCCCCTCCCGCGGACTGGTCAGTGCCTCAAGCTCTCCACGGCCCAGCTTACTTGTTGGCGGGAACCGGCTCTGCAGCGATGGCGGCAGTGGCTGTGGACTCTGCGGCCATCGTTCCCCTGAGGTGGCGGACCAGCGAGCGGAATAAAGCTTGTGAGGAAAACAGCGAATTTGAGACACCGAAGACTTAGGAACAGAAAATGGCAGATTAGAGACTCCGCGCGGCTGAGGCCCTCTTATATGGCAAAGCCTTTCGCCCCGCCCATTCACTTCCGGGCCCTCCCCCCTGAGGTTTAAAGGGCCAGGACTCAGCTGCAGTCCCGTCGTAGTACACCCCCACTACCTATAGCTACGCGGAGTACTTTGCCTGCCTGGCTCGCCTTCCCCCAAAAAGCAACTGTCTGCTTCTCTGGCATGTCGCGTAAGAAGAACCGGAATCTTGGTACTATGAGTCCTGACAGGGCGCTGGCCAGCAGCTTCCACAAAAAGGGAGCCCGAGGCCGCTCTGCATGTTTGAAGCAAGTACCCGAGGTTCTCCTTCCGACCTGGATACTCGGGGAGGTGAACGAGATCTTCTGTCTGACCTCTCAGTCGGAACGGATGGACAAGCAAGAGTCGAGCACGGGTACAGCTACAACGGCTAGAACTGTTCTTGGTCAGAGCCGCATCGCTCTGGGCCTCAGCAACAAATGACGTAAGAAAATGCAGTCCTCGGATTGGCTACAGCTGAACCTACCGCGCTTGATTCAAAGCTCAGGGCCGCGCGGCTGGATGCTGGCTCCTCTCTGCTGGCTTCCCCCTTCGGCTGGCCCAATCCACTGACTTCAACCTCTTCGGCCCTACCCAGACTCCAGATCAAACTGGCTCCCAGATCTTTTTGTCCAGTCTTTGAGCTGTGATTCATCTTGTGCCCACTACGTGTGGAGGACCCCTGGTGGTGCCGTGCTTAAAGCGCTCCGCTGCTAACCGAAAAGCAGGCGGTTTGAAGCCACCAGCCTCTCCGCCGGAGAAAGATGTGGCAGTCTGGTTCCATTTTGGGGCAGTTCTACTCTGTCCTATAGGATTGTTACGAGTCGGAATCGACTCCATGGCAATGGATTTTTTGGGTTACAGGCAGGGGTACTGTGCTTAGATGCTTTACAGCTGTCAGCCATCTTATTTAATCTTGACAACAACGCTACTAAATGAAATTGGTTTTATTAGCCCAGGACTTCAGTTAGTTCCTGTTAGAACTGTGCTGAGAATTTGCATTCCTAAGGAGTTCCCTGCTGAGAATTTCCATTTCTACCCCAAATAGAAAGCAAAAACCAAACCCATCGCCGTCGAGTCGATTCCGACTCATAGCAACCCTATACAACAGAGTAGAACTGCCTCATAGAGTTTCCAAGAAGCGCCTGGCAGATTGGAATTGCCGACCTCTTGGTTAGCAGCCATAGCACTTAACCACTATGCCACCAGAGTTTCCACCCCAGATATACTGAATCCAAATCCACGGTTTAACAAGATTTCCAGGTGATTCTTATAACTTCCTGGAACTTGTTAGAAATACAAATTCTGAGCAGGGGTTTGGACAGAACAAACCAGTTCGAAGCCCTGTTAGCTCCATTTCATAGAAAAACAAAGTTCAAGGAAAGCGTGACTTGCCCAGCAAGCTGCAAGACAAGTCAGTTATGCAAAGCAATGTGTCTCATTCCTGCAGTTGGATTAGTAAAAGATAACAGGGAGGCTAAAATGAGGCTGAAATGACTGCCCATCTAACACTTTGGTCATCATCCATTCCCTCCACCAGGACCCAGTCTACAGTGATCAGAACAGGGATTTTATTTCTGTCCAGCTTTTGCACACTCACTGAGATTCCTTGGGAAGATTCTTATTCCAGTCTTACAAGGCTAGGGCAGGTTGAAATCTTTGGAGCTATAACCAAATCATGTAACCTTTTAATAAGACTCGGAATTGACTTGACAGCAGTGGGTTTGGTTTTTATCCATTTCTTAAGGATATTGTGAAAATCAGAGGTAATGATTGTTAGAACAGCACTGTGCCTGGCTTATGCTACCAAAACCCAAACCAAACCCATTCCTGTCGAGTTAATTCCGACTCATAGCGACCCTCCAGGGCAGAGTAGAACTGCCCCATATGGTTTCCAAGGAGCTGGTGGGTTTGAACTGCTGATATTTTGGTTAGCAGCTGTAGCTCTTAACCACTACACACCAGGGTTTCCAGCTTATGCTAAGTAAGCGCTCATTAAATGACTACCACAATCTGATAGTATGGTGACTTGGAGGGTTGACTTGATAGTATGGGGATCTCTCTAGAGCCCTTCAGCCAGGCTAGGGCCCAAGAAACCCTAGTCCAGTTACTTGTGTGATCCATTCATCTGTTAAACTAATACTCACTGAGCACCTGTAGTGGTAGAGCTTTTTACTAGGTCCTATGAAACCCTGGTGGTGTAGTGGTTAAGAGCCATGGTTGCTCAACAAAAAAGGTCAGCAGTTTGAATCCACCAGGCCCTCCTTAGAAACCCTATGAGGCAGTTCTACTCTGTCCTGTAGGGTTTCTACGAGTCGGAATCCATGGCAATGGGTTTAGGTTTTTTTGGTTTAGGTACAAAAGACGTGGTCTGGCATTGAGGAACTCAGTCTTATGAGAAATAATTTTAAAATATATTTTAAATCCATCTACTTCTCTCATCTTTAGTGCTACCGCTCTAATCCAAGCCTTACCTGTTGCTGTTGATTCCAACTCATAGTGACCCTATAGGTCACAGTAGAACTGCCTCATAGGGTTTCCAAGGAGCAGCTGGTAGATTCCAACTGCCAACCTTTTGGTTAGTGGCCATAGCTCTTAACCACTGCAACACCGGTGCTCCAATCCAAGCCTATCCACCATCATCTCTTGCCTGTACTAACCAAACCAAAACCAAACCCAGTGCCCACCGAGTCAATTCCGACTCATAGCAACCTTATAGGACAGAGTTGAACTGCCCATTAGTTTCCAGGGAGTGCCTGGCGGATTTGAACTGCCAACCCTTTGGTTAGCAACCGTAGCACTTAACCACTACGCCACCAGGGTTTCCTTGTCTGTACTGCTGGTCTCTATTTAACGCTCTCCAGCAGTCTCCTTCAAGAGCTTGCCATTGCTCTTAGAAGAAATTTTGAGCTCCTTATCATTGCTTACAAGATCCTACATGATCTGAATCCAATTCACCTCTCCTAATTCATCTCATATTACTCCCCTTCATTCCTCATACTCCACCCACACAGATCTTCCTGTTCTCAGATTGCCTAAGCCCTTTCTCATTCCAGGCTCTTTGCACTTGCTGCCTCTCTGCCTAGAAAGCTCTTCTCCCAATACTTTGAATAAATGGCTCCTACTCATTCTTTGTCAGAATCAACTCGACGGCACTGGGTGGTGTTTTGGACTCATTCTTTTGGCCTCATCTCAAATGTTGTCTCCCAAAAGTGGCCTTCCTTGACCACCCAATCAATAATTGGGTGATAATTTCTTCCCTTGGATAATTTCTTCCATTGTACTTATTAGAATCCAAAATTAGGTACTTGTTTATTATTATTCCTAAGTATATAGGCTCCATGTGACTTTCTGTCTTGCTTACAGCTAAATTCCCAATATACACAATACTTTCTGACTCATATGAACTGTCCAAAATGAACTTGTTAAATGAATAAGGCAATCATAGTATAATTATAACAGGAAAAAGTTCACTCAAAAGTCTACTTAAAATAGGAATCAAGATTTCATAGTAAATAATGGGGGTAAAAGGGACTTTAGGAAAAAAATAAAATTATATTTGACAAGGATTAGGAGGACTTCCGATCAAAGGTTGTGGATTGAACTCATACAGTTATATCCACTCCTTCTTGAAATCCAACTACATAACAATAAAGTTTTTTTGTTTTGTTTTTTAAGGTGTAAACTCACAAGATCATAGAGAACGTGAGAGAAAACAACAGCAACAAAATTTTAGAAGCCGGAAAAGAGGTGGACAAATGGTAACAGACCTAGTACACTTGAGAAAAGAGAAGCCCAGTAGGGAAAGCCAAAAAGCAGCCAGACTGACAATACAGAAACCACAAATGGCTCAGGAATTGGCTGCACCAGGTACCTCGAAGAGTACGGATGATGATGAGGTTGAAAAATGTAGGTTAGGTTGGAAGTATTTTAAGAAGCAGTTAGACCTCCAAACCTTCTCCGCAAAATCAATAGAAGACTGAAGGTTATTCTCTGGAGAGGATAAAATAAAAAGGATTTGAATTGACTGAAAGCTGAAGGTAGAAAATACATACTGAAAAGAGAGGTATTAATATTTATGTATGAAATATAGGGACCTTGTGACAGACTGCTAGTTTTCTCTCAAAATCTTTTTTTCTCTTCTTCTATAGTAGTAATAGGATCCTGAGTTTTTTCACATTTTTTTTATTGTGCTTTAGGTGAAAGCTTAAAAAAAAAAACCAAAATTAATTTCTCATACAAAAATCTATACACATATTGTTACGTCACCTTAGGTGCAATCCCTATAATGTGATAGCACACCCCTCTACTCAGGTTTCCCGTGTCCACTAAACCAGTTCCTGTCCCTTCCTGCCTTCTCATCCCCCCTCCAGACAGGAGCTGCCCATTTGGTCCCTTGAATGTGCTTGTGCTTGAACTAAGAAGCACACTCTTAACAAGTATTATTTTATGCTTTATAGTCCAGTCTAATCTTTGAAGAGTAGGCTTCAGCAATGCTTTTAGTTCTAGGTTAACAGAGCGTCTGGGGGCCATGGCTTCAGGGGCTCCTCCAGTCTCAATCAGACCATTAAGTCTGGTCTTTTCATGGGAATGTGAGTTCTGCTCCACACTTTTCCGTCAGGGACTCTCTGTTGCATTCTCTGTCAGAGAGGTCATTGATGGTAGCCAGGCACCACCCAGTTCTTCTGTTTTCAGGCTGATGGAGTCTCTGGTTTATGTGGCTCTTTCGTCCCTTGGGCTAATGGGTCCCGGGGTTTTTGTGTGTGTGTGTGTGTTTTCCCCTTTGATTTATTGGTTAGTTGACTGATTTTAGTGCATAACCATGGGAATAAAAACCAAGTTGTCAATGTCCCTTAGAATTGAAGTGCCCACATGATGACATTCTGCTCAACAGAAAATGAACAGAAGTGATGTGTGCAACTTCCACACAGAGACATCAAAGGGAAGGGACTTATCTTTCAGAAGATATAGTGGTGAACCATCTTATATCCATCAGGGCAATATCCCAGGAATGACAAAACAATAAGACAGGAAACCTAAATTCCTAATACCATGAAGCCACCATACCTATTCTGGACTGTTTACTTTCAAAATGTTATGCAAGACAGAGGTAGGGCCAAGATGGCGGAGTAGTCAGGCATTTCCAGTGGTCCTCTTACGACAAAGACCTGAAAAAACAAGTAAATCGATTATATATGGCAATCTAGGAGCCCTGAACATTAAAGGCAAAGTTGAGGAATCAGACTGAGTGGCAGGGGGAGGGAGAGACAGTTCAGACACAGCAAGGAGTTGCCAGACATGACCCAGCAGGCACCGGCACCCTGCAGGCCAGATCGGCTGAGGAGCGCAGTGAGGCAAGCAGTGGTGATGGGGACTCATTTTTCACATCGGGAGAGACCGAGCAGTGGAGAGTGTGCTCAACCCTCCAGAACCACTGAAAATCAACCCTCAGTCGCCAAATGGTAAGTACGTGCATCTAACCTACAGCGCAAATCAAAAACACCCTGTTTGGAAAGAACCTCTCTCCCTGCTCTGTGCTAGTCCTGGACCAGCTTCAGTGATTGCTGATTGCCACTTGCCCTGGGCCAGAAGTGGGGCCCGTCATGCTCCCTAAACCATTCTCCAGGCCTGGGAGAGGGAACAAATTAACAAACACGAAAAAATGATCTGCCAGCTCCCCTAAGCTGAGAACTCAGGGGAGGCACAGTTCCTTTGCCTAGACACAGGCATAAGGGGTCCACGGACTTTGAATGCTTTTCACACCTGCATAGACCTTTGTGGGGCCATTTCAACAGTGTAGGCCCTCATTCATACAGTACAACGGTATATACGTGAAGCCTAAATTGGCTGTATCAGATATGGTGGAGTGGCAGATTTGTGACATTTTACACAGCTCTGCCCATTAAGCAGGGTCCTCACCTACCCACGTCAGGGGCCTGAGGATTGGGGTTCCACCCACACCACCTAGCAACCTGTAACGGGGGTCCAAGAATAAGTGGTGCCTCCCAGCCAATTAACCAACAAAACCAAAAAGAAGTAAAAGATTCTTTATTTGCAGATGATATGATCTTATACACAGAAAACCCCAAAGAATCCATAAGAAAACTACTGGAACTAATAGAAGATTTCAGCAAAGAATCAGGATATGAGATAAACATACAAAAATCAATTGGATTCCTCTACACCAAAAAAGAGAACACCAAAGAAGAAATCACCAAATCAATACCATTTACAATAGCCCCCAAGAAGATAAAATACTTAGGAATAAGTCTAACCAGAGTTGTAAAAGACCTATATAAAGTGTCACTATAAGACGCTACTGCAAGAAACCAGAAGAGACCTACATAAGTGGAAAAACATACCTTGCTCATGGATATGAAGACTCAACATTGTGAAAATGTCTGTTCTACCCAAATCAATCTACAGATAAAATGCAATCCTGATCCAAATTCCAATGGCATTTTTTAATAAGATGGAAAAACAAATCACCAACTTCATATGGAAAGGAAGAGACCCCATATAAGAAAAGCATTACTGAAAAAGAAGAACAAAGTGGGAGGCTTCGCATGATTTTAGAACCTATTATACCATCACGGTAGTCAAAACAACCTGGTACTGGTACAAAAACAGATACACAGACCAATGGAGCAGAATTGAGAATCCAGATGTAAATTCATCCACCTATGAGCAGCTGATATTTGACAAAGGTCCAAAGTCTGTTAATTGGGGAAAAGACAGTCTCTTTAACAAATGGTGCTGGCATAACTGGATATCCATTGGCAAAAAAAATGAAATAAGACCCATACCTCACACCATGCACAAAAACTAACTCAAAATGGATCAAAGACCTAAACAGAAAATCTAAAATGATAAAGATCATAGAAGAAAAAATAGGGACAATGCTAGGAGCCCTAATACATGGCATAAAGAGAATACAAAACATTGCTAACAAACACCAGAAGAGAAAGTAGACAACTGGGAGCTCCTAAAAATCAAACACTTATGCTCATCAAAAGACTTTATCAAAAGAGTGAAAAGACAACCTACAGTCTGGGAAAAAAACTTTGGCTATGACAAACCTGATCAGCATCTAATCTCTATCTCTTTGCAAGATACTGCAAAGCCTCAACAACAAAAAGACAAATAACCCAGTTAAAAACTGAGCAAAGGATATGGACAGGCACTTCACCAAAGACATTCAGGTGGCTAAGAGATACATGAGGAAATGCTCACGATCATTAGCCATTAAAGAAATGCAAATCAAAACTACAATAAGATACCATCTTACCCCAACAAGGCTAACATTAATCCAAAAAACACAAAATAATAAATGTTGGAGAGGTTGTGGAGAGACTGGAACACATACATTGTTGGTGGGAATGTAAAATGGGTCAACCACTTTGGGAATCAATTTGGTGCTTCCTTAAAAAGCTAGAAATAGAAGTACCACAGCAATCCCACTCCTTGGAATGTATTCTAGAGAAGTAAGTGCCGTCACATGAATAGGTATATGCACACCCATGTTCATTGCAGCACTGTTAACAATAGCAAAAAATGGAAACAACCTAGGTGCCCATCAACTGATGAATGGATAAACAAATTATGGTATATTCATGCAATGGAATACTAGGCAATGATAACAACAATGAATTTGCGAAACATAACATGGGTAAACCTGAAAGGCATTATGCTGAGTGAAATTCGCCACAAAAGGACGAATATTGTATGAGACCAGTATTGTAAGAACTCAAGAAAAGGTTTAAACACAGAAGAAAACATTCTTTAATGGTTTTGAGTGTGGGGAGGGAGGGAGAGGACTATTCATTAACTAGATAAAAAAAAAAAAATAGCAGATAAGAATTATCTTAGGTGAAGGGAAAGACAACACACAATACAGGGGAAATCAGCACAACCAGACTAAACCAAAAGCTAAGAAGTTTCTGAATACAACCAAACACTTCCAGGGACAGAATAGCAGGGGCGGGTTCTGGGGACCATGGTTTCAGGGGATGTCTAGGTCAACTGGCATAACAAAATGTATTAAGAAAATGTTCTGCATCCCACTTTGGTGAGTGGCATCTGGGGTCTTAAAAGCTTGCAAACAGCCATCTAAGATGCACCAGTTGGTCCCAACCCACCTGACGCAAAGGAGAATGAAGATCAGCAAAGACACAAGGAAAATATTAGCCCAGGAGATGGAAAGGGCCACATAAATCAGAGACTCCATTAGCCTGAGACCAGAAGAACTAGTTGGTGCCCGGTTACTGCCAGTCACTGCCCCGGCAGAGAACACAACTGAGAGTCCCTGACAGAGCAAGAGAAAAGTGGGGTGCAGAACTGAAATTCTAGTAAAAAGACCAGGCTTAATGGTCTGACTGAGACTGAACGGACCCCAGAAGACATGGCCCCCAGACTCTCTGTTAGCCCAGAACTGAAACCATTCCTAAAACCAACTCTTCAAAGATTAGACTGGACTATAGTAACATAAAATGATACTTGTGAAGAAAGTGTTTCTTAGCTTAAGTAGATACATGAGACTAAATGGGCAGCTCCTGTTCAGAGGCGAGATGAGAAGGCAAAAAGGGACAGGAGCTGGTTGAATGAACATGGGAAATCCAGGGTGGAAAGAAGAGTGCGCCGTCACGTTATAGGGATAGCAACTAGGGTCACATAACAATGTCTGTATAGATTTTTGTACCAGAAACTAACTTGAACTGTAAACTTTCACTTAAAAATTAAAGCACAATAAAAAAGATGTTATGCAAGAGAGAAATAAACTTCTTAGATATATCCATCATAAGTATAAATATATATACACGTATATATCCACATATACACACATTGAAGATCAAAGACCACAGCCTTCAGTATGGATTACACCTGAACATAAAGAAAACAAAAATCCTCACAACTGGACCAATGAACAACATCATGATAAACAGAGAAAAGATTGAAGTTGTCAAGGATTTCATTTTACTTGGATCCACAATCAACAGCCACGGAAGCAGCAGTCAAGAAATCAAAAGACGCAATGCATTGGGCAAATCTGCTGCAAAGGACCTCTTCAAAGTGTTGAAGACCAAAGATGTCACCCTGAAGACTAAGGTGCACCTGACCCAAGCCATGGTATTTTCAATCGCATCATATGCATGTGAAAGCTGGACAGTGAATAAGGAAGACCGAAGAAGAGTTGACGCCTTTGAATTGTGGTGTTGGCAAAGAATATTGAATATACCATGGACTACCAAAAGAACGAACAAATCTGTCTTGGAAGAAGTGCAACCAGAATGCTCCTTAGAGCCAAGGATGGCGAGACTGTGTCTTACATACTTTGGACATGTTGTCAGGAGGGATCAGTCCCTGGAGAAGGACATCAAGCTTGGCAGAGTACAGGGTCAGCAGAAAAGAGAAAGACCCTCAACAAGGCGGACTGACACAGTGGCTGCAACAATGAGCTCAAGCATAACAACGATTGTAAGGATGGTGCAGGACTGGGCAGTGTTTCGTTCTGTTGTGCATAGGGTCGCTATGAGTCGGAACTGACTAGACGGCACCTAACAACGACAACAATATACACACATGTATATATACTAACAATAAAGATTCAAAATCTATCAAGCAGCAACAGAATTACAAAATTAATAGAGATAAATAGAAGAAAAATTAGTAATTGTAGTTGAAACTTTTAACATACGTCACTCAGAAATCATTAAAAAATAAATATCGAAGACACGATTAATACCATTAATATGCTCAAGTGACTAAATACATATAGAAATCTATACTCAACACATAGCAAATATACATCATATTCAAGCACCATAGAACATTTACAAAAATGGACCATTTAGGCTCAACAAATTCCAAAGAATCGTTATTATCATATAGACAATATTCTCCAACCATAAGGTTTTATTACATTGCAAATTAACATTTACATATGGTATAAATAAGTAGCCCTAGGGTCGCTATGAGGTGGAATCAACTCGACAGCAATGGCTTTTGGGTTAAAAAATCATGAGGAAAGTCAGGAAATACTTTGAACTACATGATAACGAAAGTACTGCCAACTTTCATAGGACACGGATAAAGGTGTATTTGAATGAAGATTTATAGCTTTAAATAAACATATCAGGAAACAGAAAAAGTTAAAAATACCTTATCTAAGAATTCAACTCATGTAATTAGAAAAAAAGCAACAGAGAAATTTCAGAGCAACAGAAGAGAAAGAAATAAGGAAGTAAGGCAGAAATCAAGAAAGAAAAGAGAGATGACTAACAAAACTAAAGACTGGTTCTTTGAAAAGATTAAAAATATAGACAGAGATTAAAAAATGCAAAAAGGAGAATATACAGAAATAACTAGACACAAAGACAGGAAACGCAGAAAAAGAAAATACAGAAGAAATAACTATAGACAATTTCAAAAGAACAATTTCTACTGATGATTAAAAAAAAACGTACAAAACCTCTTAGCAGACTTGAAATAAAAACTAACTTCTTTATGTTTCTACAGGTTATATACCAAAAACCTACTAAAAACATTATACTTAATGGAAAAACATCCCTTTAAAATCAGGAACAAGATTACCTTGTTGTCTTAGTTATACAGTGCTGCTATAACAGAAGTACCACAAATGGATGGCTTTAACAAAGAGAATTTTATTCTGTCACAGGTTAGTAGGCTGGAAGTCTGAATTCAGGGTGTCAACTCCAGGGGAAGGCATCCTCTATCAGCTCTGGAGGAAGGTCCTTGTCATCAATCTTCCCGTTCTAGAAACTTCTCCACACAGGAACCCCAGGTACAGCAGCTTCGCTCTGCTCCCAGCACTGCTTTCATGGTGGTATGAGGTCCCCAACTCTTTTCTCAGTGCTTCCTTTCCTTTTATCTCTTGTAAGTTAAAGGTGGTGCAAGCTACACCCCAGGGAAACTCCCTTTACTTTGGATCAGGGATGTGGCCTGAGCAAGGGTGTTACATCCCACTCTAATCCACTTTAACATAATCTAATCTTGCCTCATTAACCAAAAAAAAAAAAATTTTTTTTTTTTAATCTTGCCTCATTAACCACAGGCAGGGATTAGGATTTACAACACATAGGAAAATTTTATCAATCACAAAATGGAAGACAACCATACAATACTGGAATCAGGGCGTAACCAATTTGACACACAGTTTTGGGGGACAGAATTCAATCCATGACATTCCACCCTTTGGCCCCCCAAAATTCATGTTCTTGCCATATGTAAAACACATTCACCCCATCATATCATAGCAAAAGTCCTAAATCAACTCCAAATCCAAAATCCGAAAATTTCTCTTTATCTATGAAATCTAGAATATAAGTTATCTGCTTCCAAAGTACAATGGTAGAACAAACACAAGCTAGACATTTCCATTTCAAATGGGAGAAAATGGAGGAGAAGAAAGGGTAACAGGCACCAATCAAGTCAGCAGAACATATTACATTAGCCCTCAAGCCTTGAGATAATCCTTTGTTCTCTGAGACCATTTACACAATGGCTTGTCCTCCAGACTCTAGGTACTGGCCACAGTCCCTGGATGCTCAGTGGAGGCCCCACTGACCTGGGCTTCAGCTTCACCTTCCAGGCCCACTGGGACAGCTACTCTGCTCCCTTGGCTTTAGGCACATCATTCTCCTAATCCATCTAAGTGGCAACTCCACCCTTGGAAATACCAGAGGTCGTGGCCATACCTTTTGAGACTGATGCAGCTCGGCTTCCTGTGTTCCTTGTCTCTTCACCTTCTGCTTCCTGGTTCCCTGGCCTCTCAGCACCCCGATCCTCTCTGCCCATGTCTGCCCTGCCATGCCAAGTGTTCCAAAGCTCCGTAATTACACCAATAAGTGCCTGGAGGCACCTGACTCTGACGGTAAACGTTGGCTGGAAGGTACTTAGCTCTCTTGCTCCAAGCCTAGCTCCACCGATAAGTGCCCGGAGGCACTCCACTCCACTAGGAAGCCTGCTGTGCAAAGGCAATCAGCTCTCTTGCTTCTTGAGTCAACACCAGCACTGTCTGGCACTGGTCTCATCGTTCTGCTGCTGTCAGTTCTCTGCCGCTGCCATTTCTCTGCCACTGCCAGTCCACTACTGCCAGTCCTCTATCCATTCACAGTTTCAAAACTGCTTCCACATGTTAGGTATCTGTTAGAGCACCCAACTCCCGGTACCAAATGATGTCTTAGACACTTGCCAATCATCACTACTGTTTAATTTTGTCCTGGAGGTTCCCTATAATCTTCTATAAGGGAAAACATAAGAGGTATAAGAAAGTCTGAAAGAAGTACATGGAGACTCAAAACAAAGCACCTCAGGACTAGTATTATGAAAGGAAACCACTAAGCTACTACAAACTGTAGGATTCTAAAGTCTTTACCATTGTACTTTGCTATTTATCAGGAAGTCCCTCCTTCCTATCTCATTCAGTCTCTGTCCCTCACATCATTTTTTTCCTACAGTCGTGGAGAAAAATACTCCTTTGCCTCTTTGGGTTCTTCGACACTTGATGTACAGCAGGCCTAAGCATCTTCCCAAATCTCATTATTGGATATAACCATCCTTGGGCTACAAGGACACAAGTAGCAATATTCTTTAGAAATGTCACCTATGCTGCCTGACAAAAGCTTGAAAAAAGGGCCATTGTAATCTCTCTGGAATATCAGAGTAGGGCTTTAATGCAAAGTGACACCATAGGTCTCTGCAAATCAAAGTATCATCACATTCAGTCACTGCAGAATCAGATGGCTCTTGAAATCTTACTAACACAACCTGTTAATCTGCAAGGCCAGTTAGAAAGAGAGATCCCTAAAATTAAAGGAATAGTCCTGGTTCTCCACTCCACTGAGAAAGGAACAACCCTTTGACTGATGTAAGGGAGTGAGATGCAATGTAATTAAAAAGTTAGAGATTAGTTATTCTGGCAACATAATGTACTCTCCATGTATTTATTATGCTAGCTAGGCTTGCTCCTTATGTTTTATAAAACAACCTATTCATATCTTGAGAGACCAAAGGCTCACCAAGAAGTAGAGAAACAAAACCAAGAGTATAACCCTGAATGGGCATAAAGTTTCATGAATACACAGGTGTCAAAATGAGGATGATCCACAAAAAATATAAAGAGGAAAGCAACCTCCAACATGTACATTCTAAAAGTTAAAATCTCAACCAATAAAGGGATTTTCAGTGTTTCAATGCCTTGGACAAATACCAGAACTCCTTCATGGATCATATTTGACAAGAACCGTGTCCTCTTTCAAATGCACGTTATTATTCCCTTTTCTGAAGTAGCTGCCCACAGAATGTCACAGGGTCATATTTTCCCTACACAAGTATGAGACAAGGCAAGTTCTGAAAGGTGTCTTAGATTGTACTTACATTTAAAGAGTTTTGATGTAAGGAACTGGGATGTAGTACTACTAACCTGACTGCTCAGCACTCCCTCCCTTCCGCAATGCAGTCTTATAAAGGCAGTCTCACTTTAAAATTCAGAGTCTGTAGTCTTTTACTGGAAACAATAATCATATAAAGAATCATTTCTGCAAAAGTACTTCAGACCATGATCTCCCTAAATGCCTTCAAAAAAAAGTAAAACAAAAACAGTTGTTGTCAACTTAATTCAGGCTAATGGCGACCCCATGTGTGTCAGAGTAGAACTGTGCTCCATAGGGTCTTCAATAGCTGATTTTTCCAGATGTAAATTGCCAGGCTTTCCTTCTGAGGACCCTCAGCGTGGTCTTGAACCTCCAACCTGCCAGTTAGTGGCCAAGAGTGTAAGCCATTTGTACCACTCAGGGACTCCAGAGGCCTTCCTTAATACTTTGGTACTCCAATCATCCTCTTTTGAAGTCTAGTCTCTTTATCTTTGATTTTCTCTTTCAGTTAACTGTCAGGTCTTCACTTATCAATGGTTCTGGATATGATTTGAGAAGTTCTCCAACATCACTTTCACTGCTTCATAAAATATTGCATCATTTGTGAGATCTGCAGTTTTACTTCACAGTGGATGTGCACCACACTGTCCAATGCTTAGACAAACATGTAGACAAAGAAATGCGATTTAAGCAGGGTGAGATGTTTGAGTCAAGAATAACTTTAAAGTTGTTGGTTTATTAGTGGATAGTTTCATGTTATGACAACTTTAGTTTCCTTACCTCATACCTGTGGAAGGTTGGATCAAGCTAAAGTGTGAAAGAGTTATAGAATCAAGTAGAGAGCCGTCTAGGGAGGGTGACGTGAGGAAAGAAGTCCCTGAGGAAGTAAGAGCTAAACTGAACATTTAGTAGTTAAGTTAGCCAGCACAGTGAGCTAAGGGTTAGAATGTTTCAGGCAGGACACTGCGTGTAAAGGCCCAGAGGCAAAAGACTAATCTCTTGTAATAGCCTCCAGCATGCCTCTCTCCAGCCACTTTTCACTCCTCTAACCCATTCTCTTTACTGCGCCGAGGTCATGTCTAAAACACAAATTAAGCAATGTTATTCCTGCTCAAAATGCTTTCATGGCTTCCCACTGTATGCAGGATAAAAAAAACAAAATCTGAACAATCTCCTAGGCCCTGCATCGCCAGGCCCCTCCCAATTACAGCATCATTCCATGCCAGTCTTTCTCCCCTCTTTCAGTTTCTGTCACACAAGCCTTCTTTGGGTTTTTCCAAAAGCTCCTTCCAGGCTTTCCCTCAAGCTGTTCAACCTACATGTTATAATATTCTTACTCTCACCTCCTTTAATTAATCCCTATTCATCCTTCCCATCTCAGCTGATTAAATCAATCAGCTTCTTGCCCTGCACTTCTTCATAACACTTCTAACCGTAATTAAATTATCCAGTTACTTAGTGCATCTCCTCAAGTAGACTACAGGAACCTTACATGTTTTCATATATCCCCAGGGTCTAGCCTTTTGTCTAACCCGCATTTGCTGAATGAGGAGCAGTGGTTCTTCTGGCAAACTGAAATGAGTTTTGTGTGACTGGAGTTGTGAAGCATTTGCCAAACACTTTCCTAAAACCTGGTTTTCAGTGGCCTTTGGTGGGACTATAAAGCTAATAAGATAGGACCCTAACAACCGAAGACTGCCCTGACCGGGAGCACAACACAGAACCCCTGAGGGAGCAGGACATCAGTGGGATGCAGACCCCAAATTATAAAAAGACCAGACTTAATGGCCTGACTCAGACTAGAGGAATCCCGGCGGTTATGGTCCCCAAACCTTCTGTTGGCTCAGGACAGGAACCATTCCCGAAGACAACTCATCAGACGTGGAAGGGGCTGGACAATGGGTTGGAGAGAGATGCTGAAGAGTGAGCTACTTGTATCAGATAGACACTTGAGACTGTGTTGGCATCTCCTGTCTGGAGGGTAGATAGGAGGGTAGAGGTGGTTAGAAACTGGCAAAACTGTCACGAAAGGAGAGACTGGAAGGGCTGACTCATTAGGGGGAGAGTAAGTGGGAGTACGGAGTAAGGTGTATATAAGCTTATATGTGACAGACTGACTTGATTTGTAAACGTTCACTTCAAGCTCAATAAAAATCATTTAAAAAAAAAAAGATAGGACCCTAGGTGCAGAGTAACAAGCCTTGAGCCTGACCTTGCCTCCTTCAGGTAGCCTGTGCACACAGGCTGCAATGTCTGAGAGAAAAAGCCCCTGTCCTTACCTTTCATGATTTTGCAAACTGGTACCCCTATCTGAGGTCCTCACATTCCTAGCCCAGCATTGGCCAGAACTCCCCATTGCTGTCGAGTTGATTCAGACTCATAGCAGCCTTCTAGGACAGAGTAGAGCTGCCCCACAAGGCTTCCAAGGCTGTAATATTTACGGAAGCAGACTGCCATTTATCTTTTTTCCCACCCAATGGCTGGTGGATTGGAACCACCAACCTTTCAGTTAGCAGCTGAACACTTAACCACTGTGCCAGCCAGGCTCGCTACTGACCAGAACAGGGGGATGGAAACTCAAGGCCCAGGCCCAGCACTGCCATGAAATCACAGAAGACTCACTCCCCTGTTCGCAGTCCTCTGAGGTGACTAATTTCTGACATTCTCCATAAGACAGAAACCCTGGGAGTGTAGTGGTTAAGAGCTATGGCTGCTAATTAAAAGGTCAGCAGTTCGAATCCACCAGGTACTCCTTGGAAACCCTGTGGGGCAGTTCTACTCTGTGCTATAGGGTTGTTATGAGTCAGAACTGACTTGATTGCAATGGGTTTGGTTTTTTTTTTTTTGGTTCTCCATAAGACAACTCCAAGGAAGCATGCATTGCTCAGATGCCACTAGATGGCGCACCTCCTCTAATAACCTGAATGAGGGCATGCAGTCGGGAATTCAGCTGCCTAGTAGGTAGGTTCCCCAGAACCAGGAAAGAAAAGGAAGTTTGCCTTCAGGGCAGGTCAGACCCAGCAGCCCTAGGTATGGCTTTCCTAAAGAAAACCTCTTCCTTCCCAGACCTAACCAGAAAGATAAGACAAGCAAGCAGTGTGGATCCTCCAGTAGCTTTAATAACTCCCTTTCTGGGGATATCAGAACCTCATAGCAGGTGAGGTGGAAGGCACGCCAGAGAGCTGTGGCCTCAGTATGGGTCATTAAAAGGGTACAGAGGGTGCCCCGCATCTCTTGGGACCCGCTTCCCATCCACCTGAAAAAAGAGATGGACATATGACTCCATTAGCAGGAGCTGACATTACAAAGAATCAGGGTACCTCCCCCAAAGCTTGCCGAACAGCCTCACTTACCCTACATCACTATGCCACATGGCAGTGATTGGGCCCCTGGCCTCAGAGAATGCCATGGCATTAGAAGCATTACAGCACCAAACCCACAGTATAGCCAACAGTCTCAGCTGAGATTAAGTGCTAGGGAACTGTTTATTTCCCTGTGTACAGCAGGCTCCAACCCACCCAGACCCCCCTAACAAGGTCAAGAATACCTTGTGGGTTCCCCTCACTGATACCATTTACTTAGAACCTACCATGTGTCAGGAACTGGGCTCACATTACAGATAAGAAGCTGAAACTTAGGGAAGTTAAATAACTTGTTATAGGTTACAAGATATTAAGAGGCAGGACTGGGACTCCCAGGGAATGCTTCTTATCCCTGAGCTGTACTACTTCTTGGAGCTCAATAAACTGGAAAGAGACCCTTGTGTCCTGGACAGCAATGCCCCACTACCACCACTAACATTCTGTCCTTCCCCTGAGCAACAGCCTGAGGCCAGACCCGGGGCAGAATCTTACCCACATCTCATGTTCCCTAACTCTGGGGGTTGATAAATCCTCACCGTAAGCATGGGCACAATGTATCGCCAATTTTTGTTCAAACCATCTAACTGTTTCATCTCTTCTGGGCTGAAGGTGAAGTCAAACACCTGGGGGTGAAAGGAGGGGTAGAGGGGGTCACTAAAGCCAGTCTTGTAAATAGAAGCTGGGGTTCCAAAGAACTGCCTTCATAGCCAGAGAGTTGGGACCAGACTGTGACCCAAAAAGCTAAAGGAGGCAGGACCATCACATACCTGAATGTTCTGAAGGATTCGGGAAGGAGTTATACTCTTGGGAATGGACACCACTTTCCTCTGGACCTGCCATCTAAGGCGGGGGATTGAGGTAGATGAGGAACAGTTGTTAGTGTTTCTGAGCACTGTTTCATCCTCCACGCTGCCTTCTCTGAGCTCCTGGAGCCCCTGAGGCCCACCAGAACAGGCAACATGCCTCACAGTGCCCTCCACCCAGATCACACTGCAAGCTCCTAGGGAACCCTTCAACCCTTGCCTTCCAAACCCAGGGTCCCTTGTCCCCACAGACTCCCTTTCCCCAACACTGCACGTACCTGAGCAAGACCTGAGCTGGAGACCGGCCATACTTTTCAGCCAGTGCCAGGACCACTGGATCCTCAAGCAGGACAGGCTCATCAGGATCCCGCCAAGCACGATCAGAGGAGCCCAGAGGGCTATAAGCAGTCACCTCCAGACCACGTGCATGGCAGTGAGCAATCAGCTCCTTCTGAGCCAGGTATGGGTGGCATTCCACCTGAGCCAGAAAACAGCTCATCACCAAAAGTGGCCACACCCAGCTTGTCCAGCCCCGCTCACACATGCATGTCCTGACCAACCCCGCTTTGCTGATGCTCCCCTCTTCCTCAGCCCGCTTTTCCCGTTCTCTTCGCCACCGGTGACGTCATTCTCTCCCAGGGATTGAATACCCACTTTTATGCTGAGGACTTGCACACTCTGACAACTTCCAGCCATTTCCACTTATTAGGGGCATCACTTGCTCACTCATGCTCTGTGCATACATCCTAAACAGCTGGTATGCTTGCCACGCTCACCTGCAGGACAGCTGGACGCACAGAGGCCACACTGAGCACATCGTCGATCTGCCGGCTGTTGAAGTTGGACAGGCCCAGTGCCCGCACCAGCCCCTTGGCCACCAGTGTCTCTAGAGCCTTCCAGGTCTCCTTGTAGTGGGTGGGGTCATAGCGTATCGTCCCATCCGCATTCTTAGGGAAGGGGTTGTCTCCCTGCCTGAGTGTGGAACAGCCCCGAGTGTGGGCATAAATCCCAGGCTCCTGCCCTATCTGCCCATCCAGCTACTCTGTGCCATGCCCCAACTCCAAAGAGGCCAAAGAAACAGTGTTTTTATACCAGTCCAGATCATGACTCAGGTGTTAATTCCACATGGAATGCCCATTCCCCCTTCTTTTCTTCCTAGACCCAGATAACATCTCCTCTGGGAAGTCTTCCTTAGCTCCTTCCTCCTCAGGGACTTACATGCTCTTCCAGCCTACTTCCAGCATAAGATGCAGTACTGACAGTAGGCTCCTGTCACACCCTCTGCTGGCACTTGTTTGTTACTGCAACCTAGGACTTAGCTCAAAAGAAGAGTCAGTATATATTTCCCAAATGAACAAAGGGAGTAGGAGGGACCGACCACCCATGCACGCGCCAGGATACATGCCACATTAAGCCACATTCCTTTTTCTGTAGCTAAATTCCTGGCTAAAAGGCTCAGAGATCCCATAGCAAGCTCCAGAACTTACTTCCCAGATGAGTGTTCCTATCCTGCTCTGCCAACTGGGACTTAAGACAAATTTTTAACACTACCCAACCCAGATCCCCCGCCTCCCCAGATAAAAAAAGACCCTGGCAAAAGCTCACTCAAAGGCATAAGGCCAGTGCATCAGGTACAGGTCCAAATACTCCAGCTGGAGATCGGCCAGGGTCTTCCGGAGGGCAGGTTCCACATCCTCAGGGTGGTGTTTGGTGTTCCACAGCTTAGATGTCACAAACAGATGCTCCCGTAACACCTCCTGGTACAGGGGGCAAGGACCATAGAGAGAAGGCCACGGGCATCCAGTCTCACCCAACCTCACCTCTGGGGGAGAAACTAAAAGGATTCTAGTACTGGTGTCCCTCTACCCTCGAGCACCAGGCTCTGAACTCTCCCATCCCACTCCTCTGTAGCCCTAGTTCTCACCTTGCCTGGTCCCACGTTCTCCTTCAGGGCCTCTCCAATCTCAGCCTCATTGCCATAGATAGCAGCACAGTCAATGTGGCGGTAGCCAACTCTCAAGGCATACTTAATAGCTTCTTTCACCTGTCAGGTAAAAGAAGCAAAGGTTTTAGCTCTGTTGGTCTCATCCAGAAATTGCCCTACTCCCAACATTTCAAGGGTTACTGATAGAAAGACAGGAATATACCAGGGCCATCCATGCGGTGGAGATGAGAAGATGGAAGACGGCTGTAGTCTAGAGGACCAGAAGCTTCTTCAGAGGACCCAAATCCTTTGTGCTGCCCTCATCCCACCAGCCTCCAAGCTCCCTTCCTACTCATTATCTCAGCACAGCCCAGCAAAAAACTAACCCACGTGTTCCCAGGATCTAACATAAAGAAGGATTTGGTAAATATTTTTGAATTAAAAGATAGATGGAAAAATAGAAGTACAGGTCATAGAGACAGCTCTCCAACCCTGAGGAGCTGGTTAGGGAACATGACACATTCCTAGGCCAAGGCTACACAGGAAAAGGCCCTTGGGGAGTCATGTAGGCAGAGTGAGCTCTGGAGGCTCAGGGCCAGCAGGAGATGACAGGGAAAATACCAAGGAAGGTGAAAAAGTTGAGCCCAGAGTCCCTAGGTGGGAGAGAAGAAAGCAGCCATCGAGTAGAAGGATAGGTAAGTCAATCTGCTAAAAACTAGACTAGAAACATGGAAGTACCCAAGGTATCAAGCCCTTGCCACAAAGCACTCAAAACTCTTCCTGTGAGTGCCTGGCTTCGCATTCAAGATCCCCAGCTAGGTGTGGTTACCCACACTCCTGACCTTACTCCTGCTATTCTATAACCCTGACTTTGGCCTTGCTTCTGTGTCCATGACCTAAGTCAAGGGCCCATACTCTGCATTGACCTAGCTCCTGGACTTGTCCCCAGGATGTATAGAATGCCTGCCCAGATCAACAGGACCTTGGCTCCAGGGTCCTAGACAGCTGTAGGAAGGAAAGCAAAGGGAAAATGGCAGAGATCACCCAACCGCAACATAAACACCGGACTAAATCCCAGACAGAGGCCACTGTTCTCCCTGCTGGAGTCCCTCCCAAACTTGATCCCCAAACTTCTCTAGAGTCTGACTCAGGTTTCCAAGAAACATGGAAAAACCCTGGGGAGATCCCCTACCCCAGGTGCTATGTCAACCCTAGGAAAGCAGGTCTCCATCCCTAGGCTCCCCCGGGCTGTGACGGTCTACACCAGAGGTTAATAAACTATGGCAGCTGCCTTTTCTGTTTGTTTTTTTCTTTTTTAAAGTTTTTTAACTAAGAATGGTTTTTACATTTTTAAATGGTTACTTATTAAATGGTTATATAAGTGCCTACATAACAGCCTCCATTTTGCCTCTTGTCCAGCAAAGCCTAAAATATTAACTCTCTGGTCCTTTACGAAAAAGCATGCTGATCCTTGGTCTACATAGCTGACCTAGTTATTCTTCAAACCCTGACACCTGCTCTGTGCCCAGCTATATGTGAACTCTAGGGAGAGACCCAGCCCCCAAAATCCGGGTGTGGGAGAAAAGACATGACCACAGCACAGAGTGATAAGGCAGAGGGGACTTAGGGAGTGCTGTGAATGAGAAGTGATACAGGGAAGTCAACTCCCCCAATGCCAGAAACAACAAAGGTTGCTGTCACTGCTGTGGACAGTCACACATGTAAATGTGCATCCACATGTGGGCCCCACATCTGCCATGGCACACAGTACAGATCCAGTTAGAAAAATGATTCCTTTCCTACACCCTTGGCCCTACTGGGGCTCTCAGCCCCTCTTCTGAGTAAGCTCAGAAGGTGAAGGCAGCTGGGGGAGCCAAGGACCCACTGCTGGTGCCTTCTTGCCTTACCTCTCCCTCCCCACTGCCCTCCAGGCCCATCCCTACAAAAAGTGGAATATGAGGTGGGGGGCTGTCAGGGAAAACCCAGTGTCCTAAATTCTGCCTTTTCTGTGACAGAGGCTCAAGAAGCTCCCCTCTTCTTCTTCCATCCCTCACCTGGCCAGGCTCACTCTTCCAGGTGCCCAGTCCAATGAGAGGCATCTTCTGCCCAGTATGCAGGAGGACATGGGAAGTCATCATTGCCTCCTGAAACAAAGATGGGAAGAGAATGGTGTGGGAGTCAGTGCTGTAGCTTGGGAGCTCAGCCACCTACTTGTCAAGACCTGTGCCAAACATTGGTGAGTGATGGATGGGGAAAGGGGGAGCAAAGGTGGTGGTAAAACAAATATGTAAATGTATGTATGTTCCTATAGGCAGAAGCAACTGAGACAGGGTACCCAGAACCAAAGTCAGCAATTCCTGAATAAATACTAACCAGACAACCAGCCTGGCTTAGCTGCCCTTCCTTCTAAAGGTCTGTGTTAAAGAGCTCCAATATCTAACAGCAAAGATGAGGTGTACACTCAGAAGTATCCAACCTTGACTAAATAAGGTTTCAAGCCAGTTTAAGCAGGTAAAAGCCAATGTGAGATAAAGCAAGACCAGGTAACAGAATAGGCCCAGGAAGAGGTCACTTCTCTTGAGGGTGATATGAACGTTCCCAGGAGGTTGTGAGAATGACAGAGACTCCCTTTCACAGAGGTCTGATCACCCATGCTGGTAGGCCTGAGTGGGCTCCCACAAAGCAACTGTTATCATTTTTCAGATGAGAAAATGGAAGCTTAGAGAGGTGAAATTATTTGCCCCAAATTAACAGCTAAGTACTGGTAGAGCCAAGGACCCAAAGAGTTAATGGGAAAAGGCACAAATAAGTCAGGTAAGCACAAACCTATAAAAACACACGTTCTAAGCCTGTAAATATGGTGGCATCAGACTTCCTCATTTAACTTCACAAGAGGGAGGAGAATCAAGATCAACATCAGCAAAATCTGATTCCTATGAACTACAGATCAGACATACCCTCCTCTCACTAACCTTTTTACCAATTCTGACACCAGCCATCCCTTCCACAGCACTCTCTACTTCTCTGCCGGATTTGATAATCAGTTGCAATGGCCACACAGACTCACATAATACTCACAGCTACGGGGTTTATTAGGGAAGTGACAGATACAACTTAGAATATAGTTCCTTGATCAGGATAGCTGCTTCTCTGGTCTCGCCCACAGGCAGGCCTCTACCGCTGAGCCCTGCTTGGGCCTGGGCCCTCGCACTTGGCCCCCTGAAGACAGGCTCCTCTTAGACGCTTCCTCCCCCGAGCATAGGCTCCTTTCAGCCTGTCCTCTATCCTGCTCAGGCAAGTGTTACAAAGCTCCTTAGCTCCACCAATAAGTGCCTGGAGGCACCCCACTCCACCAGGAAGCCTCCTGCCTGGAGAAGCTCAGCTCTCTCTCCCCTGTGGATCAACACACCCACTGTAGACACCCTGTTCTGGGGGCCTAGAACCCCACTGGGCCATCTTGTGCCAGTGTCCTGGTTCTGCTGCTGCTGCTGTTTCTCTGCTGCACTTGCCACGACCTCTATTTTCTCACACCATCTCCAGCGTTACAGCTCTCTCCATCTCCTGGGCATAGGAGGTTCTCAACGCAGGGATCCTGGGTCTAAAGATATGCTCAGCTCTTGGGTCTTTTTTCCTCATGGTAGTGAGGTCTCCTCTCTGCTCTGGGACTGGCTCTCTTTTTAAGCCTAGCAAATGCCAAAACTGACCCATCTACTCATTAGGGTTGCATACACCTTATTTGCATGGTCACACCACCCACAAGGGTTCTGTGGTGTGATGGATCACTTTTGTGTGGCCTTTCTAGCCATGATCTCGTAACTCCCACCCAAGTGATTGGGTAGGACTGTGCAGATATGGTAATTGCGGCCCACCAAAGGGATTGGTCAGTTTTGCCATTCTGCTGGGTTTGAAATGAGCCACCCCAGAGGCGGGAAAGAGAAGAAACGGCACATCACCACCAAAGAAGAACAGCCAGGAGACAGTATATCTTTTGGACCCAGGATCCCCGTGCTGAGAAGCTTCTGGAAGCAGGAGACCGAGAGAGTAGGAGAGCAAGTGTAACCCTGAAGACGGTGAGAAGTGGTGGCAGGAGAGACCCAGTAGCAGAGACCCTGCAGCAGGAAATAACACAGTAGGCTTCCCGGCCCCCAGAGAGAGAAAGCTGAGTGCCTCTGGGCAGAGGCCCAGGGCCAGGGAGAGCTGTGCTTGTGTGCCTGGCTGTGAAGTGGCTGCCCCGGTGGAAGAACTGTATTCTTATGTGTTCCTGAGCCTGAATTGTAATCTGTTATTTCCCTAATAAACCCCATATCTGTGAGTATGGTCTGTGATTTCTGTGTGGCCAGTGCAATGAATTATTGAAACCAGTAGAGAGTGAAGAGGGATGGTTGGTGTCAGAATCGGTACAGATGGTGGAGAAAGGAGGCATATCTGACCCCCACCTCATAGGAATCAGCCTTGGGCTGTTGTTCTTGATTCTCCTTCCCGCTTGTGAAGTTAGAGAAGGTCAGATACCATCCCCACGCCATTTTTACAGGTTCCATGCAACTTATTTGCATTGTTATCAAGCTGTCCAATTTCCTTGGTGGGCCATGAGCACCTTATTTGCATAGTCCCACCCAATGATTTTGTAAGACACACAAGACCATGCATGGCTAGAAGGGCCATATTATGTAAATCACTGCACCGCAAAGTCTCACAACAGGCCTGTGTACGATGTGCTACAGAAAAGGAAGAGAATCTTACAGGGTAAGGACCAGGGCATAGTGCCATTGGCTTTTTTTTTTTCCCCCTTCTCTGAAATGACTATTGTGATTCTCTAGTACTTGCACAAGAGAACTCTTAGATAAAAATATAATTTTTTTAATAATATCGTATTGTGTTTTAGGTGAAAGTTTACACAGCAAATCACGTTCCCCTTGAAAAAATTTTGTAGATTGTTCCATGACCTAAGTTACAATTCTTACAGTGTGTCGGCATTCTCAGTATTTGCATTCTTTTTGTTTTGTTTCCATTGATCTAGCTTCCCTTCCACTCCTAGCCTTCTCACCTTTGCTTTTGGGTGAGTGTTCACCATTTGATCTCTTACAGGTGATTGTTTAAGGAAGCACATTACTCACAGGTGATACTGCTTATTTTATAAGCCAATCTATTATTTGGCTGAAAGGTGACCTCCAGGATCAGCTTCAGTGCCTAGTTCAAAGAGTATCTTAGGGGAATAGTCTTGGAGGTTCCTCTAGTTTCTGTTGGTCTAGCAGGTTGGGCCTTTTTTTAGGAATTTGAGTTTTGTTCTACATTTTTCTTCCATTCTCTCTGGGACCTTCCAATGTATTCCAGGTGAAAAGGGTCAGTAGTGGTAGCCGGGCAACATCTAGTTCTTCTGGTCTAAGGTTAGAAGGGGCCTTGGTTCCTGTGGGCTATTAGTCCCGTAGATTAATTTCTTCCTTGAGCCTTTGATTTCCTTCGTTTTCTTTTGCTCCACACAAGTAGAGACCAATAGCTGTATCTTAGGTGGCCATTTGTAGGCCTGCTTGGTAAGGTGCTACTCACCAACTTAGGATATAGAACATTATATCTTTGTGAACTGTGTTATGCCAGTTGACTACACTGTCCCCTGAGACTATGCTCCCAAGACTTTCAACCCAGTGAAAGAATCCTGAGTAATGTGGATATGTCTATCAAGCCTCTGTAACTCCATATCCTACATGATTTGTTATATATGCAGCACATAAAAATATGTACATACATATGCCTCCAGAAACACCCATATATGCACAAGCATTTACTCATATATGCCTTTCATTACACATAGGTGCATCCATGTTTACCTACGTAACCACACACAACCCTGACGCACACCTTTCCTGACTTTAAACTATGCAGTATCACCTTGTTCTATTCAAACAACTGCCTCTTGATCTATGTACAGGTTCCTCATGAGCACAATTAACTGTTCTGGAATTCTCATTCTTTGCAATGTTATCCATAATTTGTTATGATCCACATGGTGGAATGCCTTTACACAGCCAATAAAACACAAGTAAACATCCTTCTGGTATTCTCCACTTTCAGCCAGGATCCATCTGACATCAGCAATGACATCCCTGGTTCCACGTCCTCTTATGAATCCCGCTTGAATTTCTGGCAGTTCCCCGTCGATACACTGCTGCGGCCACTTTTGAATGATCTTCAGCAAAATTTTACTTCCATGTGGTATTAATGATATTGTTCAATGATTTTCACATTTGGTTGGATCATGTTTCTTGGGAACAGACATAAATTTGGATCTCTTCCAGTCGGTTGGCCAGGTAGTTGTCTTCCAAATTTCTTGGCATAGATGAGTGAGCACTTCCAGCACTGCATCCCTTGGTTGAAACATCTCAATTGGTATTCTGTCAGCTCATGGATCCTTGTTCTTCGCCAATGCCTTTGGTGCAGCTTAGACCTCTTCCTTCACTACCATCAGTTTCTCATCATATGCTGCCTCCTGAAATGGATGAACATTGACCAATTCTTTTTGGTACAGTGACTCTGTGTATTCATTCCATATTCTTTTGATAGTTCCTGCATCGTATAATATTTTCCCTGTAGATCCTTCAATATTGCAACTCGAGGCTTAAATTTTTTCTTTGGTTCTTTCAGCTTGAGAAATGCCAAGCATGTTCTTCCTTTTTGGTTTTCTATCTACAGGTCTTTGCACGTGTCATTATAATACTATACTTTGTCTTCTCAAGCCACCCTTTGAAATCTTCTGTTCAGTTCTTTTACTTCATCATTTTTTCTATTCACTTTAGCTACTTGATGTTCAAGTGCAAGTTTCAAAGTTTCTTCTGGCACCCATTTTGGTCCTTTCTTTCCTGTCTTATATGAGAAGAATGGGGCATCAGGATTGGAGAAAGACTCATTAACAACCTGTGTTATGCAGATGACATAATCTTGTTTGCTGAAAGTGAAGAGGACTTGAAGCACTTACTAATGAAGATCAAAGACCACAGCCTTCAGTATGGATTACACCTCAACATAAAGAAAACAAAAAGCCTCACAACTGGACCAATAAGCAATATCATGATAAATGGAGAAAAGACTGAAGTTGTCAAGGATTTCATTTTACTTGCATCCACAATCAACCATGAAAGCAGCAGTTGAGAAACCAAAAGGCGCATTGCCTTGGGCAAATCAGCTGCAAAAGAACTCTTTAAAGTGTTGACAAGCAAAGATGTCACCTTGAGAACTAAAGCACACCTGACCAATGCCATCTTGTTTTCAATCACCTCATATGCATGCAAAGGCTGGACAATGAATAAGGAAGACCGAAGAAGTATTGAGGCCTTTGAACTGTGGTATTGGTGAAGAACACTGAATGTGCCACAGACTGCCAAAGAATGAACAAACCTGCCTTGTAAGAATTACAACCAGAATGCTCCTTAGAAGCAAGGATGGCAAGACTACGTTGCACATACTTTGGACATGTTATCAGGAGGGATAGGTCCCTGGAGAAGGACATCATGCTTGGTAAACTACAGGGTCAGCGAAAAAGAGGAAGGTCCTCAATGAGATGGATTGACACAGTGGCTGCAAAAATAGGCTCAAGCATAACAGCATTTGTGAGTATGGCGCAGGACCAGGCAGCGTTTCACTCTGTTGTGCATAGGGTTGCTATGAGTTGGAGCCGACTTGATGGCACCTAGCAACAACAACCGCCACACACGTTTTTTGGTTGTCTTTACAGTTGTTGCAAAACTGTATATGTTGTACATTTACCGAAACTGACCCTTTTTATCGTGTACTTCTTAGTGTCTTTATTTACCTTGGTCAAGATGTGACGACTTCACCCATATTTTGTCTTGCCTTTCCCATCACCAAAAGTAATACGCGTCTACTACCTAGAATGATTTCCCCTCCCTCTTCCTCCTTTGTGTGTATCTATTCTTTGTGTGTGTATGTGCTTTAAGCAAAAGTTTACAAATCAAGTCAGTCTCTCCTAGAAAAATTTATATACACCTCGCTATGTACTCCTTCCTACTCTCCCCCTAATGTGACAGCCCACTCCTCTCCACCCTGTATTCCCCGTGTCCAGTCAACCAGCTCCTGTCCCCCTCTGCCTTCTCATCTCGCCTCCAGACAGGGGCTGCCCACATAGTCTCATGTGTCTACTTAAGCCAAGAAGCTCACTCCTCTCCAGTATCTTTTTCTGTTTTATAGTCCAGTCCAATCCCTGTCTAAAGTGTTGGCTTCGGGAATGGTTCCAGTCTTGGGCTAACAAAGGATCCGGGGGCCATGACCTCCAGGGTCCCTCTAGTCTCAGTCAAACCATTAAGCCTGGTCTTTTTATGAGAATTTGAGCTCTGCATCCTACTCTTCTCCTGCTCCATCAGGGATTCTCTGTTGTGTCCCCTGTCAGGGCAGTTATCAGTGGTAGCCAGGCACCGCCTAGTTCTTTCAGTCTCAGGCTGATGCAGTCTCTAGTTTATGTGGCCCTTTCTGTCTCTTGGGCTCATATTTACCTTATGTCTTGGTGTTCTTCATTCTCCTTTGCTCCAGGTGGGTTGAGACCAATTGATGCATCTTAGATGGCCGCTTGCTAGGGTTTAAGACCCCAGATGCCACTCACCAAAGTAGGACCCAGAACGTTTTCTTAATACATTTTGTTATGCCAACTGACTTAGACGTTCCCTGAAACCATGGTCACCAGACCCCTAACTCTGCTACTCTGGCTCTCGAAGGGTTTGGTTGTATTCACAAAACTTCTTAGCTTATGGTTTAGTCCAGTTGTGCTGACCTCTCCTGTATTGTATGTTGTTTTCCCCTTCACCTAAAATAGTTCTTGTCTACTATCTAATTAGTGAATACCCCCTCCCTCCCTCCCCACCCTCATAACCACCAAAGAATATTTTCGTCTGTGTTTTAAACTATTTCTTGAGTTCTTATAATAGTGGTCTCATACAATATTTGTCCTTTCGCAACTGACTAATTTCACTCAGCATAATGCCTTCCACATTCCTCCATGTTATATTCACGGATTCATCATTGTTCTTAATCATTGCATTGGTATTCCATTATGTGAATATACCATAATTTACTTATTCATTCCTCCAATCATGGGCACCTTGGTTGCTTCCATCTTTTTGCTATTATATACAGTGCTGCAGTGAACATGGGTGTGCATATATCTGTTCGTGTGAAGGCTCTTATTTCTCTAGGACATATTCCAAGGAGTAGGATTGCTGGATCATAAGGTATTTCTATCTCTAGCATTTTGAGGACGTGCCATACCGTCTTCAACAGTGGTTGTATCATTTTGCAATCCCACCATCAATGCAGGAGAGTTCCAATTGCCCTACAACCTCAGCAGCAATTTGTTGCTTTCCGGGTTTTTGTTTTTTTTTTAAATCATTGCCATTTTTGCAGGAATGAGATGGTATCCCATTGTAGTTTTGATTTATATCTCTCTAATGGCTAACGATCTCGTGCCTCTTTTCATGTATTTGTTGGCCGCCCGAATGTCCTTTTTTATGACACTGGCTTTGAGAATGAGCTGGACTTTCCCAAGGGTCAAGGGGGAAATCTTCCCAGGAAGTGGGAACTAGACACAGGACTTCTACGCAGCAGAAAAATAGTGAATTATATGCAAGAAAATTATCAACTGAACAAAGCAGGTAGGTGGCTGGAGAAACCCCTCTGGAGAGCTTTGAATGTTAGAAGTCTCTAAATGCACTAGAATACTCATTCCTTCGGCAAATGTTGAAATGTTCTAAACCTTGTGCTAGACCCTAGAGACACACATATTCAAATAGGGTCCCTGCCCTCTTGAAATTTACAAGCTTGTAAATCAGTATAACTTGATAAAAGTTATGACTGAAATCTATGCAAGTGCTGTAGGAAAAGAGTGACCAAGTGACAATGGCTTCTTGGAGGTGATACCTTAATTAAGTATTAAAGGATGAATGAGCAGGAGCTATATAAATGAAATGGAAAGAAGAGGAAACACTCACCCTAAGAGATAATAAAAATAGGATAGTAAAAACCTTTTACCTTGATCTCATCAGTACTGTAAATATCACTTTCCTGGGATTGATTTCATTGTCAAAATACCTTCATAAATATAACCTTTGTTTCCAAATTCTTAAAGGGCATCAAGGGTATTATGATTCAGCAGGGAACAAAACATGTTGTGAGCATAACCAATACACTAATTGTCTTTCCTAACACTTCTGACCCAGGAAGAATTTTATAGTCTAGTATAACCTGGTTATGAAAGCTACTCTTTTCTGCTAAAAAGCATACAAATAACAAACAAATAAACCTGATCAATGTGAAGAGCAAACCACAGATAGCTGAGGACAACACTCTTTGTAACCAAACTTCCCAGGGACACAAACTTCCCAGAGATCATGCAATCATACCTGGGCTTCAGAGAAGAAACTAGCCTGCCTACTGGCAGCAGGGCATATGGCTAGTTTTCTGAGCTTCGTCCCCAAACAAGTGACCTGTTGGCCTCTTCCAGATTTCCAGCACACACCAGAGGGCTTTGAAATTACACCTGGGGTAAGAGCTTAAACAAAAATCCCACCTGGGGAAAAAGGAAGAAGAAACTTGATGCCTGCTTCTCCCCTTCTTTTGCTGGTAAAACTGAAAACCAAAAGAGCTGGAGTGTGGGAAGCAGGGCCTACAGAGGTAGAAAGACCTAACAAAGATCTACAAAGAACAACAGCTCCAGAGATGGGAGTGGAAGGGCCACAGTGGAAGAAAATGTTCTTTTGCTCTGTCAGCTTGTGGCTTCCTCTTTTTCTGCCTGAGGCAGCAGCTTTTCAGTCCAGTCCTGCATTAACAGACTCCAGGCTCTGAGCTTGTCAGGACACAGCCTAACTGGACTTCTAGCAGCACTCCGTTTTCGAAATGCTTAGGTTATCTTGGGAGAAGTCCTGGATATAAGAGAGAGAACCTGGGCTTATGTAGGGAGAGGAGGGGAAAAGGGTAGTATTAGAACTTAGGTTTTATTACTCACTACTCAGGTCCTAGGTTTTTTTTTCTGTGGGGCTCATTTTTCCCTTCAGAGTGAAGGGCTCTATATTTGCTGCCTGGATGCAGGGAACTTGGAGACACAGGAAAAAGGAGTAGCATTTACATACATTTTCCCTGGCTGCCCTGGTCTTTCTTCTGCCTCCCATAAAAGTTGTTGTCCCTCAGGGTCCTGTCCTCTAATCCTCTTCTCACTCCCCAACAGAGTTCACATCTTCATTTATCACCTAAGCACTGATTCCTCCCACCCCAGTCCCATATAGTCAACTCTCCCTGGACATGGGCACCAGAATGTCCCTTAGGTACCAAACTACTCATCAAATCCAGCAGCAGAGTACAGAGGAACAATTTAGGCTCTGGGTTGCACAGACCTGGGTCTGAATCTCAGGTCCACTATACCTAAAGCACTGTGCACAGCGCCTGGCCCATGCTCTTCTTTCTGTATGTTCTGTCTCACCAGAGATTCAAGGCTCAGAATAACAAGTGCTAAAGCAAACGAGACAACATGCTCACAGTTTAATCTATGGGGACTTTAAAAAAAAAAAAGCCATCTAAAGAAAGTATTTGCAGTTTTTTTCAGGCATTTCTGAGTACTATCAGATCATGATTTTGATAAGTGATATCTTTTCCCATACTTACAAAGAAGTTGGCTTGGAAAAGTACCTTAAATATGTAATGGTAGCCCAGATTTGGTCTGTGTAGCTGGTTAAAAAATTTTGTTACTACTTCTAAATATAAAAAATGATAACGTTTGTTCTAAGCTCTACTGTAAGACTTAAGCCTGCAATACTACTACATGTACTTCTTGATGTATGTGAAAAAAAAAAATGTGAAAAGTATTTAAAAATACATACTTTCCAAATCTTTCTTCAATCTACCCATATCTACCTCCATTGCCACAGCCCTAGCTCCAACCACCATCACCCCTTACCTGGACCATGGTAATGGTTCATGGATCTGTTTCCAATGAGGCCCCTTCCCCAACAATTCATCCACCAAATCTGACCATCTGACTCCCAGGCTCAAACTCCTTCTGTAGTTCTCCCTTACCCTTAGGATAAAGTCCAGACTCCTCAGTAATACCCTTCATAACCTGGCCCCTGCCTTCCTCATTTCTCCATCTCCTCATCTCAGACTCCATGTTCCCGACCCTACAGAATCAGCTACCACTTGACTCCAGTCCTCTGCATACTTTCTGTCCCCAAGCCCACCCTTGCCTGCCTAACTGCTGCTCTTCCTTCAGATAGCTTCAGATTTCTGGCTCCTCCTATGTACTGGTGTCATTAGCATATTGCTGTATTTTTCTATTTACATAACAGTTTCCCCCACAAACCTGGGTACTCAGAAATCAGGGCCTGTCACCTGTCTGAACTCAAACCTATATAAAAAAAAACCTATATAGCCTGCCCATAAGCACACGCGCGCAAGTGCACATGCAGCACACAGTCAAATCGGCGGAGATACGACAGCTGGAGTTTGACCAGCCGGAGGGGTGTTTAAAGAAGCCACTGCCTCCATCACCTTCTTCCTTTACTTGGGATTCCTGGAAAGAATCTTCTCTGGAGAATCCAAAAGCACTTTAACATCATCAAGAAACCCCAGTGGTCCCAGACAGCACTGTATTGAGATTGCTCCTGTATTACAGATTAGGAAATTCAGACCTTGGGAAAAGTAACAGGCATGATCAGAGCTATCAAGACTCTCCTAAGTGAGAGCCCACTGTCCTAGGTATAGACAGGCTGAAGAGAAGAGTTAATTAACAGTAGCATCATTCGGTGAGGGTTCAGATCTGAGTTTCACTTTAACAGAGCTCTGGAGCAAGGTGCGGAAACAGAAAAAAAAGTCCCGTCTTTTTCCAGAACCAAGGCAGGTGCCTAATCAAGCGAATCATCCCCCTCCTGCCACTTCTGCAAAGCATCTCTGAACCGCCATGAAAAGTCAGAGCTCCTGGAAAAATCGTGGAGCTGAGCAAACAAAAAGATGGCAACTAAGACTGCACACATATGCGTGCTGGGCGCATTAAAGGCTTTATCTCATTTAATTCTTGCTACAGCTCTGATGAAGGAACTCTTTTTACCGCTGAGGAAACTGAGGCGCAGAGAAGCCGAAAACTTACCCAAGATACACAAATAAGAGGAGGCGCTCAAATCTGAAACCAATATGGCCCGCGCTCTTCGCTCTACCCCGCGGGTGGACACCTCTGTAGCCAAAGACTGAGGCCATCTCCCCGGGAAGGACGATGAGACAGTAACAGAAGATACTCACCTTGGCACGAGCAAGAACGTGAACCGAGTAGTGTGGTCTCAGCTCCGCACCCTGCTCAGGGTTCAAAGGGCCTCAAACCCCGGTTATGTTGTGATGCAAGGGAAGTCAGCCTGATCGAGGAGGCGGAGAGCCGACTCAAGCACCGCGGTAACGAGGAAACTCCTCCCCGAAGGAGGGTCTGAGGCCGGGAATACTGAGTCACGCACTGGGGTCCGACTCCGTCCCCCACGCCGGAGGAGGCGCTCGGGGTTGGACGCCAGAGCTGGAAGACTGCAGCACCCCTCCCCGGGGTGCTGGAGATCCGATTGGCCAGAACTCGGACACGCACTCCACAGCCAAAGTTTGAAGACCTTGCGGAGGAAAAAAAAAGACCGCGCGCCGCCGGCCACGTGGATGGCCCTAAGGGCGGGACAGGACCGCGCCTCTTGCTGACCCACAGTGCACCACGCGCCAAAGCCCCGCCACTCTATCCCGCGCGAGCTCGTTCTCTTCCGGTCGGAAGAAGGGAAGTCACAGCAGGCAGCTTGTGGGTTCTTCTGTTGTCAGGCACCCAGATTTACAAATCCGAACTCTCAATTCCTTCTCTTCCTTTGAGTCGGATTGATTGGGCTTCCAGAGTTCATCTAAGATGGCCCCGTTATTTGCTCAGGCAAACTGAGGCGATACAAAGGTTGGTCAGAACAGAGGAGAGCTCGGGTTTCCCGACTCCAGGCGCTATTAAAGTTCCTAGTCTCTCTATCTCGATCGTGGGCCCTGGCCGCGCATTTACATGTCTGGCAGTGTGCACAAGACTTTATTAACATGATTTCATTGAAATCTCACAACATCTGATCTGGTTGATGACCCTGGTTTGTGTGTTAAACCATTTATTTCTAGTTCACCGGTGTCCCCAAAATGTACTGGCTGTTGAACATTTTGAAGTGTAGAGAGTTCCTTTAATAGACAGTCTCAGCCTTCTAACTTCCTTTTGCTGGTTTTTTACCTCGAGTGGGAGAGTTGAAGTAGACGTGGTAGTGAGAGAAGAGAGGATGTGTTGTTTGTGGCTGCAGTGTACTTGGGGCATGAATGGACTGGACATTGGATAAGGTGTTGGGGAAGAGGACGTGCCTCTGTTGGTTAATTCTGGTAAGAAGCCAGGCGAGCACTGGACAAGGAAAGTTTACATCCTATGGTCCTGAGAGCCTGTCTGTACACATTTAGCAGCCAGGGTGTGGGACCATGGCAGTGTCCTCTCTGGTTGTCCAGATGATGCTTTGAGGCCTGAGTTGACCCCCTTGGCGTGTTCTTGTTAGCCACCCTTGAGTCAGCCTCTGACTCATGGCAGCCCCATGCACAACAACAACATGCTGCCAGGTCCTGCACCATCACCACGATCAGTTGCGGACTGGGCTGTTATGATCCATAGGATCTTTTTTTTTTTTTAATAATTTATTTCATTTTTGTTGGTTTTTCTAAGGAGCCCAGTGGCACAGTGGTTAAGCACCTCGCTGCTAACAAGAAGGTTGGCCATTCGAACCCAGCAGCTGCTCTGCAGGAGAAGGCTGTGGCAGTCTGC
This sequence comes from Elephas maximus indicus, assembly GCF_024166365.1. NCBI lineage: Eukaryota > Metazoa > Chordata > Mammalia > Proboscidea > Elephantidae > Elephas > Elephas maximus. Next base: position 88,027,021 of record NC_064821.1, on the reverse strand, counting down.
TACGGTAAAGATTTCAGCCTTGGAAACCCTATGAGGCAGTTCTACCCTGTCTTAATGGGGTCATTATGAGCCAGAATTGACCCCACGGCAGCGGGATGGGTTATTTTTGTTGAGAAAAAATGAACAAATCTTAAGTCAACAGCTCTGAATTTTTGCAGTGTTAACAACCACCCAGATGAAAATAGTATAGATGGTGCCAACATACCAGAATCCATGAGGTAGGTATTCATGATCCATTTTACAAATGAAAGAGAATCAAAAAGTTTAAATAACCTGTCCAAAGTTACACAACCATTAAATTACAGATTTGAGATTTGAAATACCCTTGCCATTTGGGCTGAGAGATGTCTTGCATTTATGTATTTCCTTGGCAGGGGTTGGGCAGGAAGTAGGGTTGTTCCAGTGTAGGCAAGCCCATGGGAGTTGTCTCTCTGTCTCCCGTCTTACTCATTCTCTCTACCTCTTTCTCTTCTTCCTTGCCTCTTCTTCCCCAGAGCCCCCTCCCTATCTTTCCCTACCCCCTGGGGTTACTTCCTTCTGTTTCCCTAAAATAGGTATTACCTAATGGACCAAATGTCCAACATGTCATAACATCTGTCCTTATAAAGACACTCAGATTCCACCTCTTAGAATCAGAATTTGTGGTTCCTCCCCTCAGACATACCTTAGCCCAACAAAGATTTACCATCAAGGAGACACCTGCTACTTGTTCCTTTCCACTAGTCCCACAGTCTTCTGCAGGGTCAGATGGATTCACTCCATTTCTTTTTTTTTCTGCTGAGTTTGACTTCTTAAAATCCCAAAGTGCAACAATCAGAGGGTGACCATGCCAACTAATGAACTGTTGAGGTCACTGCTGTGTCCCAGCCACCTCCTTCCCCGGCTGTAGAAGTTTTAGTCTTTCTTATGGCCACAAGGATCATTACATGCAAGCCTAGCCCTCTAATAGTTTTCAGAGCAGTAGTCATCAGATTGAAGGTGTGTATGCTCATTTTTTTTTATAGGTGTACATAAAAACTCCAAAATGTACTCGGGCATGAATAGTGTTAATTTCCTTTTCCTCAACTCCCATATACTCTGTATTTTCTTAAACTGATCAGCTTGAAAACACATCACCCCTTTCACAATCATCCTGCCATTTTACACAAGGTATGCCAGTCTTTCTAGAATGCATTGCCCCACAATGTAAAAACCCTGAGGGCACCAAGCAAAGAGACTTGGATATACCGTTGACTGGATCACAATCCTTAATACAAGTCAAATTTTTTCCAATTCATTGCTTTCAAAACTACTGGGAAAGGCTAGTTAAAAAAAAAAAAAATTTTTTTTTTTTTAAGGCTAGTAGACCATTAAAAACAATTTGATGACAGGTTTCTGTGATTTTTGCTCTATAATTTGCAAAAAGAAAGATTAAATGTAAATTGCTTTTCGTTATTTTCATCTGCTTATATGAACAAGACATTTCAGTACTTAAATGAATTGGTGCTGAACCCTGTCTTAGTCTCAAAATTAGCAATATTCATCTACAAGTACAAGAATTAAATGGAGAGAAAGAAAAGAAAGTCCCAGGCCATCTCATTAAAATATGCATTTGAATTTTTGTGTTTAATAATTATCAAAATTTGTACTGTATGTTATTTCTATAAATTATGTAATAACTGCAAAAAAAATTAATATGTAGAGCCTTATGATCACAGGGAGTTTTTTTTTTAATTATATAAATTTGTCTATATATTGTAATTGCAGAAAAAGATGTTAATTTAAAAAACTCAAGCATTAAATTATTACATTAAGATAATATTCTGTAGAGAAGTAAAGGAGAAAAATGAGTTCAAGGAGAAAAATGAACGATATTAGCAACTGTTAAAGAAGAGCTTCTTTATTGTCTAGATGGATGATGGTGGGAATCAAATTGTTCTGGTATTTAGAATTCATTGGATATATTTAAAGGAGGCTTATTAAAATGCCAATATTCTTATGGTAAAAACTGATGGTATTCATAAATTTCAAAATTATTTTAAGGAGTAGTAAAATGAAAAGTTGGAAGAGCACTAATCCAAAAAGCCAGAATACTCTGGAGTAAATGGGACTGGAAAACTCAGACCTTAAGGCACTGGATTCTGAGAAAGAGCGAGGCACTCCCAGGTAATTCTCTCAACACAGGCCTCACTTTTATTAGACAGTTCTGTGCCCAGGCCTATCCTCCAAAAGGAACACCAATATTTAAGAAGTGGGAGGGAAAGAAAAGCCCAAAAGAGGCAGACAAGAAATAGCCTGAGAGGTAGGAAGAGATCAAGTGAATATGGTGTCTCAGAATCTAAGGGAAAAGAGTTGTTTAGGAAGGAGGGGTACTGGGAATTTATTTTATTTGGCTACTCAGTGTCCATTCTTCCCTCTTTTGGAGAATTTCTTCCACCACATTAGGTAAGAGTTAACATCATTAACTCAGGCACTTGGCCTGCTTTAGCCAATGAGTGGGTAAATGACCAAAGATATGCCAAGACTGTTAAGTACTTTCTGCTACTAAGACCTTGTGAAGCTAGTTTGTTCTCACCTGTACCAAAGCCTTCCCTTTGGTCTTGAAAGATCTACAGCTTTCCAAAAAACGTTTTCTTTGCTTAGGCAGAGCTAGGTTTTGTTGCTTGCAACCAAAGACCCCTAACAAATACAAATGAGTAAAAATAGTATCAGATGCTGCAAGAATAAAAAACAAACAAAAAAAAAACCCATTGCCATTGATTCGATTCTTACTCATATCAACCTATAGGACAGAGTAGAATTACTTCACAGGGTTTCCAAGAAGTGGCTAGTGGATTTGAACTGCCAACCTTTTGGTTAGCAGTCAGGCTCTTAACCACTGTGCCACCAGGGCTCCCCCATTCATAATCAATTTACTGAGCATCCACTATTTGTCTTCTTCTTTATATTCACGCTCTCTAATCTCCACAGAAGCCCTATGAGAAAACTGAGGTACAAAGAAGTTAAATCACTTTCCCAATGTCACCCAGATAAAAAGTGGCAGGGCTTTGAGCCAGTTTTTTGCAGTTCAGTCATGGCCAAGGAACTGACACTGCAACAGACCCAAATTCTTAAAATTTAGGTGAACCAGAAAGGAAAAAATTATGGGTGGAAGCCCAGCTAGGAACTTAATCTCTGTCTTAGAATACATAGGCAGAATATACGTTGCATAGCAACCAAATCTCTTGCCTGTGGGATTTTGAGCAGAATCGCAAACAGCAACGCCTGCTCAAAGATGGCAACTGACCGACCACACTGCTTTGAATGTGTGTCGCCCTCCTCACTCCTGGCAATGATCCAGTCTCACACATCAGGCTTGTAAAAGGGCTCACTACACCTCTTCTGATTCTTCCATTCCAGGGCCTTTACTGTAATTTTTGCCATTCTGGTTATAGTTCTGGATCACCAAATTTTTAAAATTTGGGTCTGTTCCAGTTTCCCTTCATTAGCCATGACTGAACTGGTTTGAACCAGTTCACAGCCCTGGTAAATGGATAATTTGGGTTAAGAAGTTGTATTAGTTATCTACTGCTCTATAAGAAATTACTCCAAAACCTAGCAGTTTAAAACAACAAACATTTTTTATTTAACAGTTACTGTTGGTTGAGAATTTGGGTGCAGCTTAACTGGGTGACCCTGGCTCAAGATCTCACAGGCTTCAGTTAGGCTGTTGGCTGGGGCTACAGTCTCATCTAAAGGCTTAACCGGGGGAAGATCTGCTTCTAAGCTTATTTATGTCATTGTTAGCAGAATTCAGTCTCCCACTGACTGTTAGCTGGAGGCCTCCTTTAGTTCCTTGCTACATGGCCCTCTCTACAGGGCAGCTCATGACATGGCAGCTGGCTTCCCCCAGAGTGTGCACGTAAGAAAACAAGAGGGCATCAAGATGGAAATGACAGTCTTTTTGTAACCTGATATTAGAGATGATGTTTCATCACTTCTGCCATATTCTTTTCATTATAAAGAAATCAGTGAGTCTAGCCCACACTCAAGGGGAGAGGGGATGACACAAGGGCATGAATATCAGAAGGTAGGCATCATTGGGGGCCATAATAGGGAACACTTATTACAGAAGTCAAGATTGGCTGGATCCTGTGCAGAGAAGTCAAATAAGACTAAAAAGAGACTTTTGGATTTGATTGTCATGGAGGTCATTGGTGACCACAAGGTACAGTGGAATGGTGCAAGCTGGACCACATGGCCTAGATTTAGGAGTGAACAGCAGATGAAGACGTGGAGAATCAGAGGATGGACTTCTTGAGAAGATAGTAGGGAGAAGGAAAGTGATGGGTTAGTGCCTTGAAAGGCAGAATGGAAGGAAGTTTTTTTTAGTATGTGGGAAATTTGAACATGATCATGTGTTAAAGGGAAGTGTTCAGTGAAACTCTGGAGATAGGAAAGGGGAGAGAATAATGGAGGGACTCATGCCTTCAGCTAATATTTACTCAGCGCTTACTAAGCCTTAGACATTTGCTGGACGCTGTGGTTAAGACCTCAGATGCTAACCAAAAGGTCGGTAGTTCAAATTCACCAGCTGCTTCTTAGAAACCCTGTGGGGCGGTTTTACTCTTAGTATAGGGTCACTATGAGTTGGAATTGACTCAATGGCAACAGGTTTGGTTTATTTTTTAGGCCTTTGCTGAGGGCAGTGGTAATTCAGTGGTAGAATTCTCACATTTCACTCAGGAGACCCAGATTTGATTCATAGTCAATGCCCATCCTGTGCAGTGACCACCTGTCTCAGTGGAGGCTTGGGTGCTGCTATAATGCTGAAGAGGTTTCAGCAGAGCTTCTAAACTAAGACATACTAGGAAGAAAGGCCTGGCAGTCTACTTCTGAAAATCATCCAGTGAAAACCCTATGAATCATGACAATCCAAGCCCCAACTTGTCATGGGCATGGTACAGGACCTTGGAGCATTCATTCCATTGTGAATGGGGTCACTATAAGCTGGGGACCAACTCAAGGGTAGCTAACAACAACGAGGCCTTTTACTGGGCACAGAGGACAGAAAAATAGATTAGTTCTGTCCTCTGGCTTCAAAGTTCACAGCCCAGAGGGGCAAATGTAGAACAGGTTGAATGCAGACCCAGAAGTGCATGCACAGAGGTGGCCTTGTGGGATGCAAGGGGAAGAGGCTGAAATAGATGAAAAATGAAGAGCTAGAAAGTGAGAGGGGGCAGCCTTGGAAGGATTAAGGGTATGCCCCTTCTGAAGCACTGGAAGGGAGGGAGGAAAGAAAGACAGGTACTCAGCACCCTTCACTCAGCATTTCAGCACTTAGCAGAGGTTTCTAGAATCTGAGAGGAAAGTGACCAAGTCAGAGGAATAAGGAAATGTGCTCTGCCCAAGTCTCTGAGTCTGTCTTGGGGCTATCCCGGGGTTTTATTTGCTGGCACTTCCTGCTTACTCTAAGCTAGGTTGTCTAAATAGGAACCAAGAACAAAGCTCAGGTTCCCAGAAGACAAATAGCCAGAGCAGGGTGATAAGACAGCCACCCTGGAAGTTTACAGCCAGGAGAAACAAGGACAGGCCTATGTACCTTACCTAGATGAAAGGAACCTGAGGCAAGACAGTGAAGGGAGGTAATGGTCCATACCCTCTGGCTTGGTCCCCATTGGGGCCTGTCAGACCCTTGGGTTTCAGATACCTCATCAGTAGTCAGTTGGCTCATGGCTGAGTGTCTTTTGATCCACTTGTGTGTCATTCATTCAGCTACTATCTATTGGAACTCCTACTATGCACTAGGTATTCTGTTAGACTGTGGGGGATACCTTGAACAAGATCTTGCCTTCGTGAGCTAACCTTCTAGTGACATCGTAGTGAAGGGTGGCAGTATATTTAAGGAGAACCTGAGTTCCTTCTAATCCATGAATGCCTCATAAGGGAAGAATCATTTCTAAACCCTGGCCAGTTTAGAAACCAGCCCTCAGGCAGTATGTGGGACATGGACTTTTCTGTAGCAAAGAAATGATGCCAACTTGACAAGACCTAACTAATTTTCCTGAAAAGAGTGAGAGTCCTTGCCTGGGTATTGGCTAGTAGTGGCCCTGGGCCTGTTACCTGATGCCTTTCTCTTTCACTCAGCTCCCTGGGTGATGTGGTCAATTCAAGGGCTTTCTGAGGGCCAGCATGGCTGGCACCAGGTCTTAGGGGCTGCACAATGCAATTGGCTTCCTCTCTTTTCAGATCCAAGTTCCAATTGCCTCCTTTCCCAAGAGTGCTACTGTGTCTGACCATGTACCGTTGTACTGTGTCTTGCCATGGACTGTGATTATGTGTTCTATCCTATCTTATCAGTAGGACTTGGAATTCTTCCTCAAGAACAAAAACTGATTTAGGAAACAATGTAATAATGCATTAGTTCAAAAGTTGTTTTTATTATAAACTACAGATTGAATATAATCTTGTCAAACTAAAAATAATAATAATAATGTACTAGCTTCCATTTTGTTATAGCAAACCAATAGCTAATACTTACTGGATTCTTAGTATATGCAGCAGGCACTGTACTAAGTATTTCATCAAGATTACCTCATTTAATTGTTAAAACCACCCTAGGAGGTTGTTGTTGTTAGATGCTGTCAAGTCGCTTCAGATTTGTAATGACCCTATAGGACAGAGTAGAACTACCCCACAGGGCTTCCAAGAAGCACCTGGTGGATATGAAGTGCTGACCTTTTGGTTAGCAGCGTACTTCTTAACCACTGTGCCACCAGGGCTCCTCCCTCTGGGAGGTAGGAACCATTATTATTTCCCACTTACAGTTGAGAAAAGAGGTTAAATGACTTGTTCATGCCCATGAAGTAAATGGGACTACAACCTAGGTCTCTGACTCCAAAGTCCATGCTTTTTCCAGGATACCACTTTGACTCTCCTAGTAGGTTGTTGATCTCTGTAACTCTAGTGCCAACCATGATGTTGACCCTTATTAAGTGCTCAAGAATAAATGTCTGAAGATTGTCTTCATATATGGTCCAAGCAGTCAAAGGAGTAACAGACTAGTAGGAAAGACACTTGCCATCTGGATTTTTTTTTACTTAAAAAAATTATTGATATATTTCATTTATAACACTAGTACATGTTCATCATTGCAACTTTTTTTTTTAATTGTGGTGATAATATATACACCAAAACATTTGCCAACACAATAATTTCCACAGTTACAATTCAGTGATATTAATTACATTTTTCCTGTTGTGCCACCGTTATCGCTCTTTTCCAAATTATTTTACAGCCATTAACATAAACTCAATGCCTCCCAAAGCTCCCCTTTACCCTCTCCCTCCCACCTCTGGTAATGTTTTCAAAGTTCATCCATGCTGTGGCATGCAACAGAACTTCATTTCTCTTTACAGCTGTGTAATATTCCATTATATGTATTTACCACGTTTTGTTTATCCATTCATCTGTTGATAGACATTTCAGTTGTTTTCACCTTTTGGCTATTTTGAAAAGTATTGCAGTGAACATAGGTGTACAGATTTCTGTTTGCTTTCCTGCCTTCACTCCTCCAGGGTATATACCTAGGATTGCTGGGTCATGTGGTAATTTTATGTTCAACTTTTTGAGGAAACACCAAACTGTTTTCTACAGGAGCTGTATGATGTTACATTCCCAGCAGCAATGGATGAGGGTTCCAGTTTCTCCACAACCTCCACAACACCTTTGTTTTCCATTTTTTGATTATTGCCATTCTAATGGGACTGAGGTAATATCTCATTTTCATTTTGATTTGCATCCCCATAATGGCTAATGAGGAAACCCTGGTGGCGTAGTGGTTAAGTGCTACAGCTGCTAACCAAAGGGTCAGCAGTTTGAATCCACCAGACACTCCTTGGAAACTCTACAGGGCAGTTCTACTCTGTCCTATAGGGTTGCTATGAGTAGGAATCGACTCGACGGCACTGGGTTTCGTTTTGGAATGGCTAATGATATTGAGCATCTGTACATGTGTTTGTTCACCATTTATTTGTATGTCCTCTTTGGTGAATTGGTCTGTTCAAGTCCTTTGCCCATTTTTTGATTGGTTTGTTTGTCTTTTTGTTGTTAAGTTGTAAAAGTTTTATATATATTTGGATATTAGGCCCTTATCTGATATATGGTTTCTAGAAATTTTCTCCCAGTCAGTAGGTTGTCTTTTCACTCTGTTGATAAAGTCCTTTGATGTACAAAACTATTTAATTTTTATGAGGACCCATCTGTCTATTTTGTCTTTGGCTGTTCAAGCTTTTTTAATTGGTTCTAATAATCTATCATTAGATACTGGGTACCACAGCCTTACCCCTACATTTAGTTCTAAGAATTTTATGGTTTTAATTTTCATGTTTAGGTTCCTGATCCATTTTGAATTGGTTTCTGTTCATTGCAGCTTTTGAAAATATACAAAAAAGTAAATAGTCTCAGTACCCAAAGACAACAACTGTTGTCTCTTAACATATGATAAATTATTTCTTACCTTTGTGTTTATACACCCACTCCTTGCTTATTGACATGGTTTGGTTCCAAAGAATGGGTCATTATGTAAAAATCCACGTTATGCAACAATTGCAGATGACCCCATTAGATCTCAAAATGGAGGATGACTACATCATTAGATAACTGTCCAAACACTGAGAAACCTGACCCAGCCAGGTTGACACATAACCTTAACCATCACAGCCAGTGTTACACTCACCTTGTACCTTGGCGTTCATTACTGCCAGACATACATCATTAATGCACAAAGTAGTCAGGTAGTAGATTTTTAATATTGTCGTAAATGCGAAAAATCACGAAATGAGTTAGTCAAAAAGTGAAGAGTAGGTATAGTTTTAACTGTTAGTGTAATCTAAAATAATAAAAATGATTATTTTATTCTACTTATTAGTTTGTGATTTATCCTGGGAATCTTGTTTATTCTCAATGATGCCTGTAAACATGAAAAAATTGAGATTAAAACAAATTTATGCAATAGTTGGAACCAGGTTGTTTGGACAGTGATTCGTAGGATATAACATAGAAAATATTGAAAGCTATTGTTTAGAGATGTTATTTTCCCCTAGAGTTTGTGATATTTTGACAGGTGGGAATGCAGGGAGAGAACCAGGGCTTCAGACTTGTTCATTTCAGTTTGAATCCCTACTGAAAATTTCCTTTTCTAACAAGTTCCCAGATGATGCTAATACTGCTGGTTAGGGACCAATTCTGACAACCACTAGTAGAGCAGTGGTTGTCAGCTGTTATTATACATAAGAATCACCTGGGAATCTTGTTAAAATGTAGATTCTGATTCAGTATATCTGGGGTGGAAATGCAAATTCTCAGCAGGGATTTGAACTGGAATGAACTGGTTCAGAGTCCTGGAGAGAACACTCCCAAGGCATTAATTGGCAAAGGCATGTTGGCAGGAACTACCAATGGCCACTTCAGCTGGAGCAAAAGTTCTTGTAGGGCATTGATTATTTAGCTAAGAATTTTGGACTTTGCAGGAATAGTAAAGTTTTCTGAGGAGGAAAAAACATAATGAAAGGAGTTGCGATGGTTAAGGTTGTGAAAGTCAATTTGGTTAGGCCATGATTCTTAGTGGTTTGGCAGTTATGTAGTGATGTAATCATTCTCCATGATGTGATCTGATGTGATCAGCCGATCAGTTGTAAGGTGAGTTTCACAGGATTGTGGCCTGCATCATATACATGTATATAAATATATAAACTGAGGAAAAGCTCACTTGCTTGCTCTGAATCCTGCATCACTCATCATCATCGGACCTCCGATGCTTGAGACTTGAGCCAGCAGCCTGCCCATAATGCGGGCTGACCTTGGGATTCATCAGCCTCTGCAGCCTGTGAGCCTGAGGACTGCCATCGGGCCTGATGATCTTGAGTTTGTCAGCCCCTGCAGCTGTGCAAGGCAGGAGACACCTCCAGCCTGAAGCCTGACCCACAGACTTCTAACTTGCCGGCCTCTACAACCATGTGAGCCATTTCCTTAAAATAAATCTTTCTATGTGTGTATTTATATATATATGCTTCACTGGTTTTACATCTCTAGAGAACTGAGCCTAAGACAGGAGTACATTGAGAAGATTAATTGAGTAAAATATGCAGATTAGATGGGGTAATGTTTGGGAATCAGGAGTTAGCAACAGGCAAAGCCTGTGTAATTAGGGTCTGTATTTGGGAGTTATTTCTTTACTGGAGTAAGTTGAAATACATTCTATCTGGTGAAAATTGGCCATCTGGGGAGAAGCCAAGTAGAGAAGCCATCCCTCTTTTGAGTCCATCAGAAGAGCAAATGCCTGTGTATCTATAGCTAAAACGCCAAGAAGCTACAGTCTTGTCAGAGGATACTGAGGGAGACAACCTCAGTAGCATCACTCTGATGACAATGACTGAAGGAATTGGGTGCTATAAATTGGTATGGAAGGGAAGGAGTTACTGAAGGGTCTTGGGGAGGACGGTGAGAGTCCATCTGGCTTTCCAAAGCTACAGGGAATTGGTCCTCAGAACCATTTCATTGCATTTCCTCTGACTCTATATGTGTCAAAGCAATGTTCTTACCAAATTTTACTTCTTAGCATTCCTTCATGCTAGGAAGGGAGGATCCTGGAGAGCAAGCAGGAACATGCCCATCCCTGAACAGCAGCCTTCCCATGGTAAATATATTGATTTTCTAATTTATGCATCAGTCTTTTTTGAGTCGGTAAATGCTGGTAAGCTCCCTGAGTTAGGATTCCCTAATAAGGATTGAGTCTAAAACCTAGGCCCTGGGCTGCATTGACCAATCAAGGTCTTGTCCAGGCATCAGCCCGCATCCCTGACAGATATGTGAGAAGTAGACCATAGAGTAGCAAGGATGGAAGTAAGGAGACTAGGAAGGTCTCAGTCACTATACATGAGATGTTAGTAACTTAGACAAGGGTAGAAGTGATAAAGTAGTGAGAAATGGTCAGATTCAGGATATGTTTTAGAGAGTGAGTGACAGGACTTGTTGATGAAAAGGTATGAGGGAAAAAGCAATAAAGGATGACTCCCTGGGATTTGGCTTGAACGACTCGATATACGGTGGTACTCTATACTAACACTATCCACCCAAAACCCACTGCCATCGAGTTGATTCTGACTCATAGTGATCCTATAGGACAGGGTAGAACTGCCCCATAGAGTTTCCAAGGAGTGCCTGGTAGATTCGAACTGCTGCCTTCTGGTTAGCAGCCATCATACTTAACCACTATGCCACCAGGATTTCCATACTAACACTAGGAGAGCAATATATGAATGACAGGGAGAAAAGAATTTTTTTTGTGCAAGTTGACTTTGAGATACCTGTAAGACACAAAAGAAAGGAGTCAAGTAGGCAGTTGGATATATGAGTGTGGATCCCAGTGGTGAAATCTGGGCGGTATAGATGATATCTAAGGTCTTGAAAATAGATGAGCTTATCAAGGGACAGTAAAGACAGAAGAGAAATGTGGACCAAGGACTCCATTCTGAAGGGTCCTGAAATACTTAGAAGCCAGAAAAGAAAAAGAACCTGTAAAAGGATATTGGGTGAAAAATTGTACTCTAACAAATTTGAAAACCTAGGAAGAAATGGATGAATTCCTGGAAAAACACTACCTACCTAAACTAACACATTCAGAAGTAGAACAACTAAATAGACCCATAACAAAAAAAGAGATTGAAACGGTAATCAAAAAACTCCCAACAAAAAAAAGCCCTGGCCCGGACAGCTTCACTGCAGAGTTCTACCAAACTTTCAGAGAAGAGTTAACACCACTACTTCTGAAGGTATTCCAAAGCATAGAAAATGACGGAATACTACCCAACTCATTCTATGAAGCCACCATCTCCCTGATACCAAAACCAGGTAAAGACATTACACAAAAAGAAAATTATAGACCTATATCCCTCATGAACATTGATGCAAAAATCCTCAACAAAATTCTAGCCAATAGAATCCAACAACACATCAAAAAAATAATTCACCCTGATCAAGTGGGATTTATACCAGGTATGCAAGGCTGGTTTAATATCAGAAAAACCATTAATGTAATCCAACACATAAATAAAACAAAAGACAAAAACCACATGATCTCATCAATTGATGCAGAAAAGGCATTCGACAAAGTCCAACACCCGTTTATGATAAAAACTCTTACCAAAATAGGAATTGAAGGAAAATTCCTCAACATAATAAAGGGCACCTATGCAAAGCCAACAGCCAATATCACTCTAAATGGAGAGAACCTGAAAGCATTTCCCTTGAGAACGGGAACCAGACAAGGATGCCCTTTATCACCGCTCTTATTCAACATCGTGCTGGAAGTCCTAGCCAGGGCAATTAGGCTAGACAAAGAAATAAAAGGTATCCGGATTGGCAAGGAAGAAGTAAAGTTACAGATGACATGATTATATACACAGAAAACCCTAAGGAATCCTGCAGAAAACTACCGAAACTAATAGAAGAGTTTGGCAGAGTCTCAGGTTATAAAATAAACATACAAAAATCACTTGGATTCTTCTACATCAACAAAAAGAACACCGAAGAGGAAATAACCAAATCAATACCATTCACAGTAGCCCCCAAGAAGATAAGATACTTAGGAATAAATCTTACCAAGGATGTAAAAGACCTATACAAAGAAAACTACAAAGCTCTACTACAAGAAATTCAAAAGGACATACTTAAGTGGAAAAACATACCCTGCTCATGGATAGGAAGACTTAACATAGTAAAAATGTCTATTCTACCAAAAGCCATTTATACATTTAACGCACTTCCGATCCAAATTCCAATGTCATATTTTAAGGGGATAGAGAAACAAATCACCAATTTCATATGGAAGGGAAAGAAGCCCCGGATAAGCAAAGCACTACTGAAAAAGAAGAAGAAAGTGGGAGGCCTCACTTTACCTGATTTCAGAACCTATTATACAGCCACAGTAGTCAAAACAGCCTGGTACTGGTACAACAACAGGCACATAGACCAATGGAACAGAATTGAGAACCCAGACATAGATCCATCCACGTATGAGCAGCTGATATTTGACAAAGGACCAGTGTCAATTAATTGGGGAAAAGATAGCCTTTTTAACAAATGGTGCTGGCATAACTGGATATCCATTTGCAAAAAAATGAAACAGGACCCATACCTCACACCATGCACAAAAACTAACTCCAAGTGGATCAAAGACCTAAACATAAAGACTAAAACAATAAGGATCACGGAAGAAAAAATTGGGACAACCCTAGGAGCCCTAATACAAGGTATAAACAGAATACAAAACATTACCAAAAATGATGAAGAGAAACCCGATAACTGGGAGCTCCTAAAAATCAAACACCTATGCTCATCTAAAGACTTCTCCAAAAGAGTAAAAAGACCACCTACAGATTGGGAAAGAATTTTCAGCTATGACATCTCCGACCAATGCCTGATCTCTAAAATCTACATGATTCTGTCAAAACTCAACCACAAAAAGACAAACAACCCAATCAAGAAGTGGGCAAAGGATATGAACACACATTTCACTAAAGAAGATATTCAGGCAGCCAACAGATACATGAGAAAATGCTCTCGATCATTAGCCATTAGCGAAATGCAGATTAAAACTACGATGAGATTCCATCTCACACCAGCAAGGCTGGCATTAATCCAAAAAACACAAAATAATAAATGTTGGAGAGGCTGCGGAGAGATTGGAACTCTCATACACTGCTGGTGGGAATGTAAAATGGTACAACCACTTTGGAAATCTATCTGGCGTTATCTTAAACAGTTAGAAATAGAACTACCATACAACCCAGAAATCCCACTCCTGGGAATATACCCTAGAGATACAAGAGCCTTCATACAAACAGATATATGCACACCCATGTTTATTGCAGCTCTGTTTACAATAGCAAAAAGTTGGAAGCAACCAAGGTGTCCATCAACGGATGAATGGGTAAATAAATTGTGGTATATTCACACAATGGAATGCTACGCATCGATAAAGAACGGTGACGAATCTGTGAAACATTTCATAACATGGAGGAACCTGGAAGGCATTATGCTGAGCGAAATTAGTCAGAGGCAAAAGGACAAATATTGTATAAGACCACTATTATAAAATCTTGAGAAATAGTAAACCTGAGAAGAACACATACTTTTGTGGTTACGAGGGGGGGAGGGAGGGAGGGTGCGAGAGGGTTTTTTATTGATTAATCAGTAGATAAGAACTGCTTTAGGTGAAGGGAAAGACAACACTCAATACATGGAAGGTCAGCTCAATTGGACTGGACCAAAAGCAAAGAAGTTTCCGGGATAAAATGAATGCTTCAAAGGTCAGCGGAGCAAGCGCGGGGGTCTGGGGAACATGGTTTGAGGGGACTTCTAAGTCAATTGGCAAAATAATTCTATTATGAAATCATTCTGCATCCCACTTTGAAATGTGGCATCTGGGGTCTTAAATGCTAACAAGCGGTCATCTAAGATGCATCAATTGGTCTCAACCCACCTGGAGCAAAGGAAAATGAAGAACACCAAGGTCACACGACAACTAAGAGCCCAAGAGACAGAAAGGGCCACATGAACCAGAGACCTACATCATCCTGAGACCAGAAGGACTAGTTGGTGCCCGGCCACAATCGATGACTGCCCTGACAGGGAGCACAGCAGAGGACCCCTGAGGGAGCAGGAGATCAGTGGGATACAGACCCCAAATTCTCATGAAAAGACCAAACTTAATGGTCTGACGGAGACTAGAGGAATCCCGGCTGCCATGCTCCCCAGACTTTCTGTTGGCACAGGACAAGAACCATCCCCGAAGACAACTCATCAGACATGAAAGGGACTGGTCAGCGGGTGGGAGAGAGACGCTGATGAAGAGTGAGCTAATTATATCAGGTGGACACTTGAGATTGTGTTGGCAACTCTTGTCTGGAGGGGGGATGGGAGGATAGAGAGAGAGGGAAGCCGGCAAAATTGTCAAGAAAGGAGAGACTGAAAGGGCTGACTCAAAAGGGGGAGAGCAAGTGGGAGTAGGGAGTGAGATGTATGTAAACTTATATGTGACAGACTGATTGGATTTGTAAACGTTCACTTGAAGCTTAATAAAAGTTATAAAAAAAAAAAAAAAGGATATTGGGAAGGAACAACCAATAAAGTAGGAAAAAAAAAAAATCAGGAGAGTGTGAAATCCCAGAAGCCAAGTAAAGGAAGCCATCCAGGGAGAGAATGATAAGCCCCAACAAATGTTGCTGAGAGGCCATGTAAGATGGGGACTGAGGATTGACCATTGGATTTGGCGTAGTAGCATTCTTTGGTGGAGACAAAAATTGATGAGAGCAAATTAAGAAGAGAATTAGATGTGAGAAAGTAGACAAAGTGCACATAGGCAAAATGCATTTAGGCAAAACCCTTTTAGGAGTTTTGCTATAATAAAATGAGGCAGTAGGTAGAGAAACACGAAGTCAAGAGAGGGATCTTGCCCCCAAATTGAGAGATACACTATTATAGTAGGCTGTGTGCTGATCCAGGTGCCCTGGTGATGCAGTGGTTAAAGAGTTTGGCTGCTAACCAAAAGGTTGGTGGGTTAAACCCACCAGCTGCTCTGTGGGAGAAAGATGTGGTGGTCTCGTTCTGCTTCTGTAAAGATTTACTACCCTTGAAACTCTATGGGGCAGTTGTACTCTGCCTTATAGGGTCACTATGAATTGGAATCTACTTGCAGGCAGTGGGTTTGGCTTTTTTTGGTTTATGTGATGATTCAGTAGAGTGAGGAAAATTGACAATTCAGGAGTAAGAGAGTAATTATTGAAGAAGGAGGCAATAAGGGTTGAACTCCACTGAGCAAGTGGAGGGATGGCTTTAGTTGGAAAGCAGGCTAATAAATGCCATTTAAAGTAATTGATGCCTTCACTATATCATTTAATCTTCATACTAATCCAGCGTTGGCATTATCATCCTTATTTTATAGAGGGGTAAATTGAGTGTCAGAGAGATTTAGCGGTTTACATAAAATGACATAATGGTTGAGATAGGATTAACATTTTTTTTTACTAATTTCAAAGACAATGTTTATTTCACCAAAATCAACAAAAGTTGTTGAATGAATGAATATATGATAAGTGTACACAGAAGCATACTATTCAAGAAGTTGGATAGTTGTTATATAGCGTGCCTACAATGTCAGACTGAGGAATTGGGAATCTCAGAGCCCTGAACCTCCAACCTAAATGCTGCCCAATTAGATTGGTTGTGAGTTAGCCAGTATAGTTGTTGTTTAGATACGTCTGTGTTCAAATCCTTGCTAAGCCCCTTATTAACTGGGTGACTTTGGGCAAATTTTCTCACCTGTGAAATGAGAATTTTAATACCTACCTTGCTGAGATATTTGGAGATCAAATGAAATAAAAAAAACAAAAAATGAAATAATGGATGTAAAATGATGGCAATATAATAGGGATTTAGTGAATGGTAGAGATTATTATTTATATTCAGAGTAGGCTGCTACAGGCTAGGCTGGTGTAAGAGAATGACCCCTTCCCCACTCCACCCAATGAGGCTGCTGATAAGGAAGAAACTGCTACCAACCCTGACAAAGATATAGCAGGACTGCCTGATGAAGAAGGAGTCTGTAGCCGGTTTGCTAACTCATACTCTCTCTCTCTCTCACACACGCACACACACACAACACACACACACACAAATTTATGTGGAGCTACAGCTGTTGGCATAGATGCCATAGTTATGTCAGGGCAGGACCACAGTCACAAAGATTAATGCTGCAGTGAGGTGGTAGAGCAAACTCTGGTGGCATAGTGGTTATGTGCTATGACTGCTAACCAAAAGGTTGGCAGTTCAGATTCAGCAGGCGCTCCTTGGAAACTCTATGGGTCAGTTCTACTCTGTCCTATAGAGTCGCTAGGAGTTGGAATAGACTGGACGGCAATGGGTTTGGTTTTTTGGTTTTGGAGGTGGTGGAAAGGAGACTGCACCCAACTGAAACCATTGGGCTGGGGTTGTAAAGGGCTTGAGAGAGGAGGGAGTATGTGGGCAGGACTGGCAATGCAAGAGCAGAACTGCAGGAGGAAGCAGGCAGCTTGTCATATGGTGGTGCAGATTTCCCCTGTCAATTTCACCTCCCAGTTTTACATCCTTCCATTGCACAGGATCCCTGGTGGCACAGTGGTTAAGTGCTGTGGCTGCTAACTGAAGGGTCGGTGGTTTGAACCCACTAGCCTCTCTGTGCGAGAAATATGTGGCTGTCTGCTTCCATGAAAATTTACCGCCTTGGTAGCCTTATGGGGCAGCTCTACTCTGTCCTGTAGGGCTGCTATGAAGCAGAATTGACTTGACGGCAGTGGGTTTGTTTTGGTTTCAATTGCACATGTCACCCATGAAGTTACTCCATGCTCAAAGTGAGTAGAAGTAATTAATTCATTCAATTGACAGACATTTACTGATACTTACTATCTTAGTTATCTAGTGCTGCTATAACAGAAATTCCGAAAGTGGATGGCTTTAACAAAGAGAAATTTATTCTCTCACAGTTTGGAGGCTAGGAGTCCGAATTCAGGGTGCCAGATCCAGGGAAAGGCTTTTTCTCTCTGTCAGCTCTGAAGGAAGGTCTTTGTCATCAATCTTCCCCTGTCAAGGAGCTTCTTAGCACAGGGACCCCAAGTCCAAAGGACACGCTATTCTCCTGGCTCTGGTTTCTTGGTGGTATGAGGTCTGCATGTCTCTCTGTTCCCTTCTCTCGTTTATATCTCAAAGGAGATTGATTTAAAACACAACCTAATCTTGTAGATTGAGTCCTGTCTCATTAACATAATTCCACTAATCCCACCTCATTCACATCATACAGGTAGGATTTCCAACATACAGGAAAATCACATCAGATGACAAAATGGTAGACAATCACACAATACTGGGAATCATGGCCTAGCCAAGTTGACACACATTTTTGGGAGATACAATTCAATCCATGACGCTTACTACTTACAAGTTGTGTCTGGAAGGATAAACAGTTATTGGTCAAGGAGCTAAAGGGAGCTGGGGAAGGCTAGTCTTGTCAAAAACCTAAATGCTTAGGGAAACACAAAAGATTAGTGTAACAGAATATATTTATTGTGAGTAGATAAGATTCAAATTGGGAAGGCACTCAGAAGAGGGGACAGTGAAAGCAGTTTATGTAGGTCATTGTTAATTTCTTAGCAAATAACATCAAAGCACAGGCAGGGCTTCAAGGTCCATCAGTTATAGAAACAGAAGCACCAAGGACACACTATACATACTAAAACATAGTCTCTAGTCAGAACCTCAAGTTCCTGCTTCTTGAAGCTGGCTGTACATAGATAATTTTCCAAAAGAACCCAATGCCTAAGTCCAAATGGTCTCCACTAAGGTGCTTACTAGGCTATTGTTTGACTGAAAATGAATCCAGGGAACCAGTTCCTTCAAAGTTCAATAGGATTCCTAATGGCAGATGGCCTGGGTGGGGCATCCGAATTCATGAATCCAAAAATCTGGATTCCAGGAGAATCAAAATGATTTTGTCTGTCTGGACAGAGAAACTGACATGTGCCAAGTTGTGGAGGAATGAAGCAAGATCTTAAATTCCAGGAGCTACATATATTTTGTAATAAGAAGGACGCGTAGAGTTCTAGTGAAAAAAATGGAAGATGAAACAAAACATAACCTACTGTAGGAAGAAGACTGTTCATGAAGAGCCTTAGATGCCACATTAAAATGTCAGATAATTGACTAGTCATTTGGAAGAAAAAAACAACTCCTAATTCATACAAGATACAAAAATACATTTCAGAAGGTTTAAGGTTTGAATGTAAAAAAATAAAATACTACAAGAAGGAATAGAATATTTGTATAATATTGGCATAGGGAAGGCTTACTTGACACCAGAGTTAGAAAGTATAAAGGAAAATACTGACAGTTTTCACTAGATAAATTGAAAATTGTACAGCAAAAGACATCATAAGAAAGGAGTCAAGTGATAACATAGGAAAAGAGTTTGCCATATTTAATGGCCAAAGGGTTAAATTTTTTATTCTGTAGAGAAATGCTATCAATAAGAAAAAGACAAATGTTTCAGTAAAAATAGGCAAAATCTTACAGGTGGTTCTTAAAAAAAAATGGCTATGAAAAGGCTGCTTATTCAAACACACTAATAGCTAAAGAAATAGAAATCATTTTTCCCACCAAACTGATTAAATTAAAAAGATCAACCCCAGTGTGGTAAAGTAAATTACTTAATATGGCCTTACTAGTCATGGAAACCCTGGTGGCGTAGTGGTTAAGAGCTATGGCTACTAACCAAAAGGCCAGCAGTTCAAATCCACCAGGCACTCCTTGGGAACCCTATGGGGCAGTTCTACTCTGTTCTATATGGTTGCTGTGACTTGGAATTGACTTCATGGCAATGGGTTTGGTTTTTTTGGGTTTGGCTAACTTCCCCCAAATGACTGGGTGAGGGTATGCAAATGAGGTGCTTTGGGCCCACCAAAAGGATTTGATAACTTGCTAAGAATGTAAATAAGGTGCATGGCACTCTTGTGGAGGTCAGACCATGCAAATAAGGTATATCGAACTCTAATGAGGGGATTGGTCAGTTTTGCCATCCCTCTAGGCTTAAAATGAGCCATCCCAGAGGTTGTAAGGGAGAACCTCGCCACCACCAAAAAAGGAAAGCCAGGAGTAGAGCATGTGCTTTGGACCTGGGATCCCCGTGCTGAGAAGCTCCTGTAACCAGGAGACTCAGAAAGGGAGCTGCAACACCAAAGGCAGCAAGAAGTGGCAGTAGAGAAGGGGTGCCAGCAGAAACAGGAGACCAGCAGGAAATGGCACGATGGACTTCCCCGCCCACAGAGCAAGAAAGTTGGTGCCTTTGGTCAGGAGGCTTGCTGGCAGAGTAAGGTGCCTTCGAGGACTTGGTGAAGTTGTTTTGCCAACCCACAGAGCTAGAGCTAAGCACCTTCGGTCCAAGGCTTACTAGCAGAGTGGGTATGTATTGGCAGAGCTAAAAGAGCTTTCTAACATTTGTCTGAGTAGGGCAGAGGCCAGGCCAAGGGAATGAGGGCCAGAGACCTGCCCGTGGGCAACACCGAGAAGAGGTTGTCTTGATCGAAGAGCTGTGTCCTGAGCATTCCTGAACCTGAATTGTAACATGTTACTTCCCTAATAAACTCCATAACTGTGAGTTCTGTGTGGCCGTTGCAAGGAATTATGGTACCCGGCAGAGAAGTAGAGAGTGCCGTGGGAGGGACGGTTGGTGTCAGATTGGTAAATAGTTTGGGGGCAGGAGGCACGTTTTACCTCTGACTCATAGCAATCAGCCTTGGGCTGTTGATCTTCCCCTTGTGAAGTTAGTGGAGGTCAGATGCCTCTGCCACACCATTTTTACACCCAGTAGTGGGGACAGTTTGGGAAAAAGTATGTACTCATACACTGTTGGTGGGAGTACAAAATAGTACTGTCTTTCTATAGAGTAATATGTAAATATATATTACAATTTTAAATGTACATTCTCTCTGATCCAGCAGTATTATTATTGTGTTTTCAGTGAAGCTTTACACAGCAGTTTAGGTTCCCATTCAACAATTTCTACACAAATTGTTCAGTGACATTGGGTACATTCTTCACAATGTGTGAACATTCTCATTCTTTCTGTTCAGATTGTTTCCATTGATTTAGTTTCCCTGCCCTCTTACATTCTCGTCTTTAATTGTTGACCGTTTGATTTCATATAGGTGATTTTTTAAAGGAGTACAGTACTTCTGGGTGATATTCATTTGGTTCTGGAACTGGGTTTATAGTACTTCTGGGTGATATTCATTATTTTGTGAGCTAATCTATTATTTACCTACAAGGTCACCTCAGGGGTTATTGTCAGCTCAAGGTTTAAAGAGTATCTCAGGGCAATGGTCTCAGGGGTCTTTCAGTCTCAACCAGTCCAGTAGGTCTGGATTTTTTTTTTTTTTTTGAAATTTGAGGTTCTGTTCCCCATTTTTTTCCTTCTATCAGGGCCCATCTATTGATTAGAATGGTCAGTAGAGGTAGCCAGCCACCATTTAGTTCTTCTTCAGGGGAGATGAGGCCATGCAGCAATATTATTTTAGGGAATTTACTCTAAGAAAAGAATAGAAAAATGACAAGGTTGTTTATTATAGCATTGTTTAGAGGAGAGAAAAATTACCCAAATATTCATAAAAGGGAATTGGCAAAATAAATTATTGCATATCCATAAGATAAAAACTATATGACCCAAACCAAACCCACTGCCGTCGAGTGGATTCGGTCTCATAGCGACCCTACAGGACAGAGTAGAACTGCCCCATAGAGTTTCCAAGGAGCTGCCCACCTCTTGGTTAGCAGCTATAGCACTTAACCACTACGCCAAATAAGAGCCTTCACGTGAACAGATATCTGTACACCTGTGTTCACTGCAGCACTGTTTACAATAGGAAAAAGATGGAAGCAACCAAGGTGCCCACCAACGGATGAATGGATAAGTAAACTATGGTATATTCACATAATGGAATACCAATGCAACGATTAAGAACAATGATGAATCCGTGAAACATCTCATAACTTGGAGGAATCTGGAAGGCATTATGCTGAGTGAAATTAGTCAGTTGCAAAAGGACAAATATTGTATGAGACCACTATTATAAGAACTCAAGAAAAAGTTTAAACACAGAAGAAAATATTCTTTGATGGTTACAAGGGTGGGGAGGGAGGGAGAGGGGTATTCACTAATTAGATAGTAGACAAGAACTATTTTAGGTGAAGGGAAAGACAACACACAATACAGGAGAGGTCAGCACAACTGTACTAAACCAAAAACAAAAAAGTTTCCTGAGTATAACTGAACGCTTCTAAGGCCAGAGTAGCAGGGACAGGGGCTTGGGGACCATGGTTTCAGGGGACATGTAGGTCAATTGGCATAACAAAATGTATTAAGAAAACGTTCTGGGTCCCACTTTGCTAACAAGTGGGCCATCTAAGATGCATCAATTGGTCTCAACCCACCTGGAGCAAAGGAGAATGAAGAACACCAAAGACATAAGGTAAATATGAGCCCAAGAGACAGAAAGGGCTACAGAAACCAGAGACTACATCAGCCTGAGACCGGAAGAACTAGATGGTACCTGGCTACCACCAATGACTGCCCTGACAAGGAACACAACAGAGAACCCCTGATGGAGCAGGAGAACAGTGGGATGCAGACCTCAAATTCTTGTAAAAGGACCAGACTTAATGGTCTGACTGAGACTAGAGGGACCCAGAGGTCATGGTCCTCGGACCCTTTGTTAGCCCAAGACTGGAACCACTCCCAAAGCCAACTCTTCAGACAGGGTTTGGACTGGACTATAAGACAAAATGATACTGGTGAGGAGTGAGCTTCTTGGCTCAAGTAGACACATGAGACTATGTGGGCAACTCCTGTCTGGAGGCGAGATGAGAAGGCAGAGAGGCACAGGAGCTGGTTGAATGGACATGGGGAATACAGTGAGGAGAGGAGGGGTGTGCTGTCTTATGAGGGAGAGAGCAGCTAGGAGTACATAGCAAGGTGTTTATAAGTTTTTCTATGAAGAGACTGACTTGATTTGTAAACTTTCATTTAAAGCACACACACACACACACACAAAACTATATAGCCACAATAAGGATAAAAGAAACCTAAGTACGGATGTGGGAAAATGTCCATGATATGCTGTTAGTGAAACAAATCAGGGTTACCAAAAACAGGGTTGATACTAGCTGTGTTCAGCCCATTCAGCTCCAAGGATCAAAGTTCTAGTGTTTCAGAAAGTCAGAGTACCAGTTCTTGCCCCTGGATCAAGGTTGTACAAGAAGAAGGAGGAGGCTGGCCATGAACCAAGGGCAGAGATTGGGATTTCTTCTCCAGCTCTGCTGCAGTCATGAGGGAGCATTGCATTGGAGCTTGGATTCTTTCTCAGGGCAGAATGTGGGTGAGGGTTAAAGGCGGTACCCTTCCTACTCCACTAGGATATGAAGGTTACTTCTCTGATCTCTGCTAGTGCTGGGCTTTGGGAACCTGAATTCCTTTTCTAAGGGATCTGGCAAATAAGCCTTTGCTATAAAGCTTCTATAAAAATGGCCTGGCAGAGGGGTCTGACCTCTAACTTCACATGGGGGAAAAAGAATCAAGATCAACAGTCCAAGGCTTATTCCTACGAAGCAGAGGTCAGACATACCTTCTCTTGCCAGCCCTTTTTACAAATTCCGACACCATCTGTCCTTCCCATGGTGTACTCTACTTTTCTGCTGAGTTTGATAATTTGTTGCAATGGCCACACAAAACTCAAAGACAATACAATTACGGGACTTAATAGGGGGTGTAACAGGTTACAGTTGTGGTTCAGGAATGCTCAGGATACAGTTCTTTAATCAGGACAGCCTCTTCTCAGCCACGCCCAGAGGCAGTTCTCTCCCTGACCCTTAGCCCCTTGGCCTGGCCTCTACCCTGCTCACTCAAGTGTTACAAAGCTCTTTTAGCTGGAAGGCACTCAGCTCTAGTTTCCTCAGTGGGCAAACCTAGCTCCTCCGCCCTACTCCGCCAGCAAGCTTCCTACACAAAGGCCCTCAGCTTTCTCACTCTGTGGGCTGCACAAAGGCCCTCAGCTTTCTCACTCTGTGGGCTGCACAAAGGCCCTCAGCTTTCTCACTCTGTGGGCTGGAAAGCCCACTGTGCTGCCTCCTGGTGCTCTCCTGCGGCCTACTGCTTCTTCTGCTGCAGTTTCTCTGCCACTGCTTCTCAATATCTCTGGTGTTAAAGCAAATAATAGTGTTACAGCGTCTGCTCTCTCTCATGTTGTCTCCCTTTAACACAAGCGGGATGGCAAAACTGACCAATCCCCTAGTTAGGGTTCCATATACCTCATTTGCATAGCCCTCCTCAGTCATTTGGTGGGTGTTATAAAGACTGTGGCTAAAGGCCCATATACAGTAATTCACTGCACTGCAGCTTCCCCTTTAGTCATAGACCAGCTATAACCAAGCCACTGCAAATCGTACTTAGTGGCAAGAACAACATGAATTGTGTGTGAGAGAGGACAGAGTTAGACAGTGGCGGGCCTTGTGTGCCAAGCTAGGGAAAGTTGAACTTTATGCTAAACGCCAAGAGAAGATATTAACAAAAGGTTTGAAAGTCATTGGGGAAATAGGGGTGTTTAAGTTGAAGGACCCCCACGTGTCTGTCAGTTTGTCGTGCTGTGGGGGCTTGCGTGTTGCTGTGATGCTGGAATCTATGCCAGCAATATTGAGATACCAGCAGGGTCACCCATGGAGGACAGGTTTGAGCTGAACTTCCAGACTAAGACCGACTAGGAAGAAGGACCCGGCAGTCTACTTCTGAAAAGCATTAGCCAGTGAAAATCTTATGAATAGCAGTGGAACATTGTCTGATATAGTGCTGGAAGATGAGCCCCCCAGGTTGGAAAGCACTCAAAAGATGACTGGGGAAGAGCTGCCTCCTCAAAGTAGAGTCGACCTTAATGATGTGGATGGAGTAAAGCTTTCAGGACCTTCATTCACTGATGTGGCACGGTTCAAAATGAGAAGACACAGCTGCAAGCATCCATTAATAATCAGAACCTGGAATGTATGAAGTATGAATCTAGGAAAATTGGAAATCGTCAAAAATGAAATGGAACAAATAAACATCGATATCCTAGGCATTAGTGAGCTGAAATGGACTGGTAGTAGCCATTTTGAATCAGACAATCATATAGTCTATTATGCTGGGAATGACAACCTGAAGACGAATGGTGTTGCATTCACTGTCAAAAAGAACATTTCAAGATCTATCCTGAAATACAACGCTGTCAGTGATAGGATAATATCCATATGCCTACAAGGAAGACCAGTTAATATGACTATTATTCAAATTTACGCACCAATCGCTAGGGCCAAAGATGAAGAAATAGAAGATTTTTATCAGCTGCTGCAATCTGAAATTGATCAAACATGCAATTAAGATGCATCGATAATTACTGGCAATTGGACTGCAAAAGTTGGAAACAAAGAAGAAGGATCGGTAGTTGGAAAATATGGCCTTGGTGATAGAAACAATGCCGGAGATCGAATGATAGAATTTGACAAGACCAATGACTTCTTCATTGCAAACACCTTCTTTCACCAACATAAACAGCGACTCTACACCTGGACCATGCCAGATGGAACCCACAGAAATCAAATTGACTACATCTGTGGAAAGAGACGATGGAAAAGCTCAATATCACCAGTCAGAACAAGGCCAGGGGCCGACTGTGGAACAGACCATCAATTGCTCGTATTCAAGTTCAAGCTGAAACTGAAGAAAATCAGAGCAAGTCCACAAGAGCCAAAGTATGACCTTGAGTACATCCCACCTGAATTTAGAGACCATCTGAAGAACAGATTTGACACATTGAACATTAGTGACCGAAGACCAGACGAATTGTGGAATGACACCAAGGACGTCATACGTGAAGAAAGCAAGAGGTCATTGAAAAGACAGGAAAGAAAGAAAAGACCAAGATGTATGTCAGAGGAGACTCTGAAACGTGCTCTCGAACATCGAGCAGCTAAAGCAAAAGGAAGAATTGATGAAGTTAAAGAACTGAACAGAAGATTTCAAAGGGCGTCTCGAGAAGACAAAGTATTATAATGACATGTGCAAAGAGCTGGAGATGGAAAACTAAAAGGGAAGAACGCGCTCGGCGTTTCTCAAGCTGAAAGAACTGAAGAAAAATTCAAGCCTCGAGTTGCAATAGTGAAGGATTTTATGGGGAAAATATTAAACGACATAGGAAGCATCAAAAGAAGATGGAAGGAATACACAAAGTCATTATACCAAAAAGAATCAGTCGATGTTCAACCATTTCAAGAGGTGGCATATGATCGGGAACCGATAGTACTGAAGGAAGAAGTCCAAGCTGCTCTGAAGCCATCGGCGAAAAACAAGTCTCCAGGAATTGATGGAACATCAATTGAGATGTTCCAACAAACAGATGCAGTGCTGGAAGTGCTCACTCGTCTATGCCAAGAAATATGTAAGAGAGCTTCCTGGCCAACTGACTGAAAGAGATCCATATTTATGCCTATTCCCAAGAAGGGTGATCCAACCGAATGTGGAAATTACAGAACAATATCATTAATATCACACGCAAGCAAAAGTTTGCTGAAGATCATTCAAAAACGGCTGCAGCAGTATATTGACAGGGAACTGCCAGAAATTCAGGCCAGTTTCAGAACAGGACATGGAACCAGGGATATCATTGCTGATGTCAGATGGATCCTAGCTGAAAGCAGAGAATACCAGAAGGATGTTTACCTGTGTTTTATTGACTATGCAAAGGCATTCGAACGTGATGATCATAACAAATTATGGGTAACACTGCGAAGAACGGGAATTCCCGAACACTTAATTGTGCTCATGAGGAACCTTTACATAAATCAAGAGGCAGTTGTTCAACAGAACAAGGGGATACTGATTGGTTTAAAGTCAGGAAAGGTGTGTGTCAGAGTTGTATTCTTTCACCATTCCTATTCAATATGTATGCTAAGTAAGTAATCCGAGAAGCTGGACTATATGAAGAAGAACGGGGCATCAGGATTGGAGGAAGACTCATTAACAACCTGCGTTATGCAGATGACACAACCTTGCTTGCTGAAAGTGAAGAGGACCTGAAGAACTTACTAATGAAGATCAAAGACTACAGCCTTCGGTATGGATTGCACCTCAACATAAAGAAAACAAAAATCCTCACAACTGGACCAATGAACAACATCATGATAAACGGAGAAAAGATTGAAGTTGTCAAGGATTTCATTTTACTCAGATCCACAATCAATAGCCATGGAAGCAGCAGTCAAGAAATCAAAAGATGCATTGCATTGGGTAAACCTGTGCTGCAAAGGACCTCTTTGAAGTGTTGAAGAGCAAAGTTGTCACCCTAGGGTGTGCCTGACCCAAGCCATGGTATTTTCAATCACATGATATGCATGTGAAAGCTGGACAATGAATAAGGAAGACCGAAGAAGAACTGACGCCTTTCATTTCTGGTGTTGGCGAAGAATATTGGATATACCGTGGACTGCCAAAAGAACAAACAAATATGTTTGTACAACCAGAATGCTCCTTAGAAGCATGGATGGTGAGACTGCGTTCTACATACTTTGGACATGTTGTCAGGAGGGATCAGTCCCTGGAGAAGGACATCATGCTTGGCAGAGTACAGGGTCAGCAGAAAAGAGGAAGACCCTCAATGAGGTGGACTGACACAGTGGCTGCAACAATGAGCTCAAGCATAACAATTGTAAGGATGGCTCGGGACCAGGCAGTGTTTCATTCTGTTGTGCATAGGGTCGCTATGAGTCAGAACCGACTCGACGGCACCTAACAACAACAACAACAAGTTGAAGGAGGAGATGTGGGGGAGATTAGTTTTCTGGTTTCAGACATGTGCAGTTTTTTTTTTTTTTAACTCTGTGTCACTCAGAAAGAACCAACCTTTCTCCTGGCTCGTTGAACCAGACATGATGGCAGGGCATGGGCAGGCTATCAGACCTCCACTAGCCTTCTTGGTCAGGTGCCGAAACTGTTCAATCATATGGGATGGCTCTGCCACCTATCCCACTCTGGTCTTAGAGTTCTCAAACTAGGATCCACCTGTCAGCCCTGAAGTTTAGGTGAAGGGAGAGAATGTGGAGATGCATCTAGTTGTGAATTACCATCTGCAGAGAGTCAAGGGAACATGACTAAGGACTCCACGAAAGGCGGGATCCCAGCTTGTGGTTAGAGGTGTGGTTGGAACTAGGATATGTCAGAGTGAAGCCCTCCTATCCAAAAGTGAAGCTGTTCTTTTCCATCTGTATGCTTTCCCAGAGCCTTTATTCCTTTGTCTCCCTTTCTCTCACATCTGTCAGTGGCAGAATGGCCCTCAGTAAAACAAGCCTAAGAGGCATTACAGTGGGTGTGAACCTTTTTAGTCCTGACATCATTGCTCTTTCCTTCTAATTGCAGTGCTTCTGGCAAGCAAGGCACCCTATTCTCAGAAGCTTTGGCCAAGATAGTGGTCTAAAAGTACAGGTTTTTTTGGTTTTTTTTATTCCTGCTTCCAGGCAGAGAACGCCCTACCCGTGAGGATAAATGAGCCAGAAGGTTAGGTGGCTTAGGAGTACTCAAGCCATTTCTTTGACTTTTTCTAGCTCAGTTGTTCTCAACTGGGGGCGACTTTGTCCCCCAGGGGACATATGGCAGTGTCTGGAGACATTTCTGGTTGTCTTAACTGGCTGGGGGGAATGCGCTAACGGCATTTAATAGGCAATGACTAGGATATTGCTAGTCAGCCTATTATGCACAGGACAGCACCCCACAACAAAGAAGTATCAAGCCCCAAAATGGAGAAACTTCTTTTTAAGATTAAGAACAAGATTAACTTGCCAATTATCACTGTCATTACTGTTTAATTTTGTCCTGGAGGTTCCCTATAATCTTCTGTAAGGAAAAATACGAGAAGTATAAGGAAGTCTGAAAAAAGTACATGGAGACTCGACAAAGCACCTCAGGACTAGTATTATGAAAGGAAACCACTAAGCTACTACAAACTGTAGGATTTTAAAGTCTTTAACCATTGTACTTTGCTATTTATCAGGAAGTCCCTCCTTCCTGTCTCCTACAGTCTCTCTCCCTCACATGATTTTTTCCTATGGTCATGGAGAAAAATAGTCCTTTGCCTCTTTGGTTTCTTTGATACTTGAGGTACACCAGGCCTAAGCATCTTCCCAAATCTCATTATTGGATACAACCACCCTTGGGCTACACGGCCACAAGAAGCAATATTCTTTAGAAATGTCACCTATGCTGCCTGACAGAAGCTTGCAGAAAGGGCCATTGTAATGTCTCTGGAATATCAGAGTAGGGCTTTAATGCAAAGTGACACCACAGGTCTCTACAAATCAAGGTATCCTCTCATTTCAGTCATGGCAGAATCAGATGCCTCTTGAGCTCTTACTGACACAACCTATTAATCTGCAAGGCCAAGTAGAAAGAGAGATCCCTAAAATTAAATAGTCCTGGTTCTCCACTCCATTGAGAACGGTACAACCCTTTGATTGATGTAAGGAAGTGAGGTGCAATGTAATTAAAAAGTTAAAGATTATCCTGGGAACAGTATGTACTCTCCATGTATTTATTATGCTAGATAGGCTTGGTTATCATGTTGAATAAAACAATCTGTTCATATCTTGAGAGACCAAAGACCCACCAATAAGTAGAGAAACAAAACCAAGAGTATAATGCTGAACAGCCATATTTATTTCTCCATCTCATTAAAAAATGTTATTGGAATTTGGATCGGGATTGCATTTTATCTATAGATTGCTTTGGGTAGAATAGACATTTTCACAATGTTGAGTCTTCCTATCCATGAGCAAGGTATGTTTTTCCACTTATGTAGGTCTCTTTTGATCTCTTGCAGTAGTGTCTTGTAGTTTTCTTTGTGTAGGTCTTTTACGTCTCTGGTTAGATTTATTCCTAAGTATTTTATCTTCTTGGGGGCTATTGTGAATGGTATTGATTTGGTAATTTCCCTTTAATGTTCTCTTTTTTGGTATAGAGGAATCCAACTGATTTTTGTATGTTTATCTTGTATCCAGATAATCTGCTGAAATCTTCTATTAGTTTCAGTAGTTTTTTTCTGGAATTCTTTAGGTTTTTCTGTATATAAGATCATGTCATCTGCAAATAGAGATACTTTTACTTCTTCCTTACCAATTTGGATGTCCTTTATTTCTTTATCTAGCCTAATTGCTCTGGCTAGGACCTCCAGCACAATGTTGAATAAGAGTGGTGATAAAGGGTATCCTTGTTTGGTTTCTCTTCTCAAGAGGAATGCTTTCAGACTCTCTCCATTTAGGGTTGATGGCTTTGTATGAATGCCCTTTATTTTGCTGAGGAATTTCCTGAATGGCCATATTTAAAGTTTCATGAATATACAGGTGTCAAAGTGAGGATAATCCACGAAGAATATAAAGAGGACAGCAACCTCCAACAGAAAAAGCACATGTCGTGTACATTCTAAAGTTAAAATCTCAGCCCATAAAGGGATTTTCAATGTTTCAATGCCTTGGACAATATAGGAACTCTTCCACAGATCATATTTTCCTGGACAAATCCTGTGTCCTCTTTCAAATGTATGTTATTTGTCCCTTTTCTCAAGTAGCTGCCCACAATGTCACAGGGTCATATTTTTCCTATACAAGTATGAAACAGCTTCCCCTCCCTTGCAGACAAGGCAATTTCTGAAAGGTGTCTTAGATTATACTTACATATAAAGAATTTTGATGTAAGGAACTGGGATGTAGTACTGCTAACCTCTGACTGGTCAGCACTCCCTCCCTTCCTGCAATGCAGTCTTTTAAAGGCAGTCTCACTTTAAAATTCAGAGTTTGTAGTCTTTTATTGGAAACAATAATCATATAAAGAGTCATTTTTGCCAAAGTACCTCAGACCATAATTTCCCCAAAGGCCTTCCTTAAAAAAAGCAAAAAACAGTTGCTGTCAACTTGATTCTGACTAATGGCGACCCCATCTGTGTCGGCGTAGAGCTGCATTCCACAGCGTTTTCAATAGCTGATTTTTTCAGATGTAGATTGCCAGGCCTGGCTTTCCTTCTGAGGACTCTCGGGATGGACTCCAACCTCCAACCTGCCAGTTAGCAGCCAAGTGTGTTAACTGTTTGTACAACCCAGGGACTCTAGAGGCCTTCCCTAGTACTTTGATATTCTATTCATTCTCTTTTCAAGCCTAGTCTCCTTATCTTTAATTTTCTCTTTCAGTTAACTGTCAGATCTTCACTTGTCAATGGCTTTGGATATGATTTGAGAAGTTCTACAACATCACTTCCATTGCTTCAATAAAATATTGCATCTTTTGTGGGATTTGCAATTTGACTTTGCAGTGGATGTACACCACACTGTCCAGTGCTTAGACAAAGATGTAGATGAAGAAATGTGATGTTAAACAAGGTGAGATGTTTGAGTCAAGAATAACTGCTTTTTTTTGATGTTTTTAACATTTTATTGCGCTCTAGTGAAAGTTTACATAGCAGATTAATTTTCCAATCAATAATTCATACATAAATTGTTCCATGACATCGATTCTAATTTATACAATCTGTCAGCACTCTCCCCATTCCCTCCTTGGGTTCCTAGTTTTCATTTGTCCAATTTCCCTGTCCCACCCTGCCTTCTCATCTTTGCTTTGGGTCAAATGTTGCCCTTCTGGCCTCTCGTAGTTGATTGTTCTATGTAGCACATTCCTCATAGGTGTTACTGTAAGAATAACTTTTAAGTTGTTGGTTTACTAGTGGATAGTTTCATGTTATGACAACTTTAGTTTCCTTACCTCATACCTGTGGAAGGTTGGATCATGCTAAAGTGTGAGTGAGTTATGGAATCAAATAGAGAGCCGTCTAGGGAGGGTGAGGTGAGGAAAGAAGTCCCTGAGGAAGTGAGAGCTAAACTGAACATTTAGTAGTTAAGTTAGCCAGCACAGTGAGCTAAGGGTTAGAATGTTTCAGGCAGGACACTGTGTGTAAAGGCCCAGAGGCAAAAGACTAACCTCTTGTAATAGCCTCCAGCATGCCTCTCTCCAGCCACTTTTCACTCCTCTAACCCATTCTCTTTACTGCACCGGGGTCATGTCTAAAACACAAATCAAGTAATGTTATTCCTGCTCAAAACGCTTTCACGGTTTCCCATTGTATGCAGGATAAAAAAACACAAAATTTTAACAATCTCCTAGGCCCTGCATTGCCAGGCTCCTCCCTAATTACAGCATCATTCCATGCCAGTCTTTCTCCCCCCTTTCAGTTTCTATCACACAAGCCTTCTTTGGGTTTTCCCAAAAGCTTCTTCCAGGCTTTCCCCCAAGCTGTTCAACCTACATGTTATAATATTCTTACTCTTACCTCCTTTAATTAATCCCTATTCATCCTTCCCATCTCAGCTGATTAAATCAATCAGCTTCTTGCCCTGCACTTCTTCATAACACTTCTAACCGTAATTAAATTATCCAGTTACTTAGTGCGTCTCCTCAAGTAGACTATAGGAACCTTATGTGTTTTGATATATCCCCAGGGTCTAGCCTTTTGTCTAACCCATATTTGCTGAATGAGGAGCAGTGGTTCTTCTGGCAAACTAAAATGAGTTTTGTGTGACTGGAGCTGTGAAGCATTTGCCAAACACTTTCCTAGAACCTGGTTTTCAGTGGCCTTTGGTGGGACTATAAAGCTAATAAGATAGGACCCTAGGTGCAGAATAGCAAGCCTTGGGCCTGACTTTGCCTCCTTCAGGTAGCCTGTGCACACTGATTGCAGTATCTGAGAGAAAAAGCCCCTGTTCTTACCTTTCATCATTTTGCAAGCTGGCACCCTCATTTGGGTTCCTCATATTCCTAGCCTCAGACGTTGGCCAGAACTCCCCATTGCTGTCCAGTTGATTCAGTCTCATAGCAACCTTATAGGACAGAGTAGAACTGCCCCACAGGGCTTCCAAGGCTGTAACCTTTACAGAAACAGACTGCCACGTATCTTTTTTCTGCTGAATGGCTGGTGGCTTGGAACTGTCAACTTTTCAGGTAGCAGCCGAACACTTAACCACTGTGCCAGCCAGGCTCCTTACTGACCAGAAAAAGGGGATGGAAACTCAAGGCCCAGGCCCAGCACTGCCATGAAATCACAGGAGATTCACTGCCCTGTTCTCGGTCCTCTGAGGTGACCAATTTTTGACATTCTCCATAAGACAACTCTAGGGAAGCATGCAGTGCTCAGAGTAGCCACTAGACGGCAAGCCTCCTCTAATGTACCTAATGAGGGCATGCAGTCGGCAATTCAGCTGTAGGTCGGCTCCCCAAAACCAGGAAAGAAAAGGAAGTTTGCCTTCAGGGCAGGTCAGACCCAGCAGCCCTAGGCATGGCTTTCCTAAAGAAAACCTCTTCCTTCCCAGGCCTAACCAGAAAGATAAGACAAGCAAGCAGTGTGGATCCTCCAGAGCTTTAATAACTCCCTTTCTTGGGATATCAGGACCTCACAGCAGGTGAGCTAAAAGGCACGCCAGAGAGCTGTGGTCTCAGTATGGGTCATTAAAAGGGTACAGAGGGTGCCCCACATCTCTCGGAACCCACTTCCCATCCACCTGGAAAGAGAGATGGACATATGACTCCATTAGCAGGAGCTGACATTACAAAGATGCCTGCCTCTCTCCCCCAAAGCTTCCGGAACAACCTCACCTAACTACATCACTATGCCAGATGGCAGTGATCAGCCCCTGGCCTCAGAGAGCGCCACAGTATCAGAAGCATTACAGCACCAAACCCATAATATAGCCAACAGCCTCAGCTGAGTTTCAGTGCTAGGGAACTGTTTATTTCCCTGGGTATAGCAGGCTTGTGCGTTCCTCTCACTGATATCATTTACTTAGAACCTACCATGTGTCAGGAACTGAGTTCATTTTTACAGATAGGAAGCTGAAGCTCAGAGAAGTTAAATAACTTGTTATAGGTTACAAGATATCAAGGGGCAGGACTGGGACTCCCAGGGAATGCTTCTTATCCCTGAGCTGTACTACATCCTGGAGCTCAATAAACAGAAAAAAGACCCTTGTGTCCTGGACAGCAGTGACCCGCCACCACCACTAACATTCTGTCCTTCCCCTGAGCAACTGCCTGAGGCCAGAACCGGGGCAGAATTTTACAGGGATCTCACATTCCCGAACTCTGATAAATTCTTACCATAAGCTTGGGCACAATATATCGCCAGTTTCTGTTCAGACCATCTAAATGTTTCATTTCTTCTGGGCTGAAGGTGAAGTCAAACACCTGGGGGTGAAAGGAGGGGTAGAGGGGGTCACTAAAGCCAGTCTTGTAAATAGAAGCTGGGGTTCCAAAGAACTGCCTTCATAGCCAGAGAGTTGGGACCAGACTGTGACCCAAAAAGCTAAAGGAGGCAGGACCATCACATACCTGAATGTTCTGAAGGATTCGGGAAGGAGTTATACTCTTGGGAATGGACACCACTTTCCTCTGGACCTGCCATCTAAGGCGGGGGATTGAGGTAGATGAGGAACAGTTGTTAGTGTTTCTGAGCACTGTTTCATCCTCCACGCTGCCTTCTCTGAGCTCCTGGAGCCCCTGAGGCCCACCAGAACAGGCAACATGCCTCACAGTGCCCTCCACCCAGATCACACTGCAAGCTCCTAGGGAACCCTTCAACCCTTGCCTTCCAAACCCAGGGTCCCTTGTCCCCACAGACTCCCTTTCCCCAACACTGCACGTACCTGAGCAAGACCTGAGCTGGAGACCGGCCATACTTTTCAGCCAGTGCCAGGACCACTGGATCCTCAAGCAGGACAGGCTCATCAGGATCCCGCCAAGCACGATCAGAGGAGCCCAGAGGGCTATAAGCAGTCACCTCCAGACCACGTGCATGGCAGTGAGCAATCAGCTCCTTCTGAGCCAGGTATGGGTGGCATTCCACCTGAGCCAGAAAACAGCTCATCACCAAAAGTGGCCACACCCAGCTTGTCCAGCCCCGCTCACACATGCATGTCCTGACCAACCCCGCTTTGCTGATGCTCCCCTCTTCCTCAGCCCGCTTTTCCCGTTCTCTTCGCCACCGGTGACGTCATTCTCTCCCAGGGATTGAATACCCACTTTTATGCTGAGGACTTGCACACTCTGACAACTTCCAGCCATTTCCACTTATTAGGGGCATCACTTGCTCACTCATGCTCTGTGCATACATCCTAAACAGCTGGTATGCTTGCCACGCTCACCTGCAGGACAGCTGGACGCACAGAGGCCACACTGAGCACATCGTCGATCTGCCGGCTGTTGAAGTTGGACAGGCCCAGTGCCCGCACCAGCCCCTTGGCCACCAGTGTCTCTAGAGCCTTCCAGGTCTCCTTGTAGTGGGTGGGGTCATAGCGTATCGTCCCATCCGCATTCTTAGGGAAGGGGTTGTCTCCCTGCCTGAGTGTGGAACAGCCCCGAGTGTGGGCATAAATCCCAGGCTTCTGCCCTATCTGCCCATCCAGCTACTCTGTGCCATGCCCCAACTCCAAAGAGACAAAAGGGCCAAGAGTGAGAAACAGTCATGCTTTTTCACCCATCCAGATCATGACTTAGGTGTTAATTCTACATGGAATACCCATTCCCCCTTCTTTTCTTCCTAGACCCAGATTGTATCTCTTCTGGGAAGTCTTCCTTAGCTCCTTCCTCCTCAGGGAGTTACATGCTCTTCCAGCCTACTTCCAGCATAGGATGCAGTACTGATGGCAGGCTCCTCTCACACCCTCTGCTGGGGTTTGTTTGTTACTGCAACCTAGGACCTAGCTCAACAGAAGGGTCAGTGTATGTTTCCTGAATGAACAAAGGAAGCAGGAGGGACCACCCATGCACACCCGAGGATACACAACACACTAAACTACATTCCTTTTTCTGTAGCTAAATTCCTGGCTACTATAGTAGAAAGGCTCAGAATCCCATGGCAAGCTCCACAGCTTGCCTCCTAGACAAGTGTTCCTATCGTGCTCTGCCACTGGGACTTAAGATAAAGTATTAACACTACCCCACCCAGATCCCCTGCCTCCCCAAATAAAGACCCTGGGAACAGCTCACTCAAAGGCACAAGGCCAGTGCATCAGGTACAGGTCCAAATACTCCAGCTGGAGGTCGGCCAGTGTCTTCCGGAGGGCAGGTTCCACATCTTCAGGGTGGTGTTTGGTGTTCCACAGCTTGGATGTCACAAACAGCTCCTCCCTTGGTACCGCCTGGTACAGGGGGCAAGGCCCATAATGAGAAAGGCCATGGGTACCCAGTCTCACCTCTTGCAGTGGAACTGGAAAGAAGCTAGTACCAGATTCCCTCCACCCTCTAGCTCCAGCCTCTGAACTCTCCCATCCCGTCCTCTCTGTAACCCAAGTCCTCACCTTGCCTGGTCCCACATTCTCTTTTAGGGCCTCCCCGATCTCAGTCTCATTGCCATACATAGCAGCACAGTCAATGTGGCGATAGCCAACACTCAAGGCATACTTAACAGCTGCTTTCACCTGTCAGGTAAAAGGAGCAGATTCAGCAGTTGTTCTGAGTCAGAAACTGCCCTACCCCCAACACCCAGGGTCACTGATAGAAAAGCAGTAATATACTTGGGGCAAGAAGCAGTCCTGAAATCAAACGATGCATTGCACTGGGTGAATCTGCTGTTAAAGACCTCTTTGGAGTGTTAAAAAGCAAAGATGTCACTTTAAGGACTAAGCTGCACCTGACCCAAGCCAAGGTGTCTTCCATTGCCTCATATGCATGCGTAGGCTGGGCAATGAATATGGAAGACCCCCTTTGAGTTATAGTGATGGCGAAGAATAATGAATATACCATGGACTGCCAAAAGAATGAACAAATCTGTTTTGGAAGAAGTACATCTAGAATTCTCCTTAGAAGAGAGGATGGTGAGACTTCACATACTTTGGACATGTTATCAGGAGGGATCAGTCCCTGGAGAAGGACATTGTGCTTGGTGAAGTAGAGGGTCAGTGAAAGAGGAAGACCCTCAACGAGATGGAATGATACAGTGGTTGCAGCAATGGGCTCAAGCATAACAATGATTGTGAGGATGGCGCAAGACCCAGCAATGTTTCATTCTGTTGTAACATAGGGTTGCTATGAGTCAGAACCAACTTGATGGCACCTAACGACAACAACAATCCATGCCCTGGAGATGAGAAGATGGAAGATGCCTCTAGTCTAGAGGACCACAAGCCTCCTCAGGGAACTCAAACCTTTTGTCCTGCCCCCATCCCACCAGCCTCCAAGTTACCTTCCCATTCAAGTCATCTTAGCAGAGCCCAGCAGAAAACTAACCCATGTGTTCCCAGCATTGGACATAAAGAAGGATTTAGTAAATATTTTTTGAATCAAAAGATAGATGGATAAATAGAAGTACAGGTCATGGAGACAAGTCCCCAACCCTGAGGAGCTGGTTAGGGAACATGACGTATTCCCAGGCCAAGTATACACCGGAAAAGGCTCTTGGGGAGTCATGTAGCCAGAATGAGCTCTGGAGGCTCAAGGCCAGCAGAAGAGATGACAGGGAAAAAATTAAGGAAGGTGAAGAAGCTGGACCCAAAGTCCCCAGATGAATGAGAAGAAAGCAGCCATCAAGTAGGAGGATAGTGAGTCAATTTACTAAAAACCAGACTAGAAACATGACATCAATAGCAGGATCCAAGGTGCCAGGCCCTTGCCACAAAGCAACCAAAACTCTTCTTGTGGGTGCCTGGTCTGGCATTCAAGACCTCCATCTGGGGGCAGTTACCCACGCTTCCGACCCTACTCCTGCTATTCTGTAACCCCAGACCTTGGCCTTGGTTCTGTGTCCAGGACCTAAGTCAAGGGCCCTCACTCTGCATTGATCTGGCTCCTGGACTTGTCCCCAGGCTGTGTGGAGTACCTTGGCTCCAGGGTCCTAGGCACCTATAGGAAGAACATCAAAGGGAAAAAGGCAGAGATCACCCAACCACAACATAAACACCAGACTAAATCCGAGATAGAAGCCACTGTTCTCTTTGCTGGAGTCCCTCCCAAACTTGATCCCCAAACTTCTCTAGAGTCTGACTCAGATTTCGAAGAAACATGGAAAAACCCTGGGGAGATCCCCCACCCCAGGTGCTCTGTCAACCCTAGGAAAGCAGGTCTCCATCCCCAGGCTCCCCTGGGCTGTGAGGGTCTATACCAGAGGTTAATAAACTATGGCAGCTGCCTTTTTTGTTTGTTTTTTTTCTTTTTTAAAGTCTTTGAACTAAGAATGGTTTTTACATTTTTAAATGGTTACTTATTTAATGGTTATATAAGTGCCTACATAATAACCTCCATTTTGCCTCTTGTCCAGCAAAGCCTAAAATATGTCCAGCAAGAAAAAGCTTGCTGATCCTTGGGTCTACACAATCGACCTAGCTATTCTTCAAACCCGGACACCTGCTGTGTGCCTAGCTGTGTGTGAACACTAGGGAGAGACCCAGCCCCCAAAATCTGGATGTGGGAGAAAAGACATGACCACAGCACAGGGTGACAGGGCAGAGGGGGCTTAGGGAGTGCTGTGAATGAGAAGTGATACAGGGAAGTCAACTCCCCCAATGCCAGAAACAACAAAGGTTGCTGTCACTGCTGTGGACAGTCACACATGTAAATGTGCATCCACACAGTACAGATCCAGTCAGAAGAATGATTCCTTTCCTACACCCTTGGCCCTGCTGGGGCTCTCAGCCCCTCTTCTGAGTAAGCTCGGAAGGTGAAGGCAGCTGGGGGAGCCAAGGACTCACTGCTGGTCCCTTCTTCCCTTACCTTTCCCCACTGCCCTCCAGGCCCATCCCTACAAAAAGTGGAATATGAGGTGGGGGGCTGTCAGGGAAAACCCAGTGTCCTAAATCCTGCCTTTTCTGTGACAGAGGCTCAAGAAGCTCCCCTCTTGTTCCCCCATCCCTCACCTGGCCAGGCTCACTCCTCCAGGTACCCAGTCCAATCAGGGGCATCTTCTGCCCAGTATGCAGGAGGACATGGGAAGTCATCATTGCCTCCTGAAACAAAGACGGGAAGAGAATGGCATGCGAGTCAGTGCTGTAGCTTGGGGGCTCAGCCACCCACTTGTCAAGACCTCCGCAAAACATGGGTGAGAGATGGATGGGGAAGGGGGGAGCAGAAGTGGTAAGGCAACAAATATGTGGTTGTATATATGTTTTAATAGGCAGAAGCAACTGAGACAGGGTGCCCAGAACAAACCAAAGCCAGCAATTCCTGGACAAACACTAACCAGACAACAAGCCTGGCTTGGCTGCCCTTCCTTCTAAAGGTCTGTGTTAAGAGCTCCAGTACCTAAAAATAAAGATAGGGTATATACCCAGAAGTATCCAGCCTTGAGTAAACAAGGTCTCAAGCCAGTGTAAGCAGGTAAAAGACATAATCAAAGAAAGACCAGGTGACAGAATGGGCCTAGAAAGAAGCCACTTCTCTTGAGGATAAAATGAGTGTTCCCAGGAGTTTGTCAGAACTACAGAGACTCCCTGAGTCCCTCTCAGAGGTCTGATCATCCATGTTGGTAGGCCTTAGTGAGCTCCTACAAAGGAACTGAATCATTTTTCAGATGAGAAAATGGAAGCTCAGAGAGGTGAAGCTATTTGCCCCATCTGAACTGCTAAGTACTGGTGGAGCCAATGATCCAAGAAGCTAACGGAAAAAGGCAGGAATAAGACAGGTTAGCACAAACCTGTAAAAACACATGTTCTAAGCCTATGAAAATGCCAGTATCAGACCTCCTTATTTAACTTCACAAGAGGGAAGAGAGACAATCAAGATCAATATCAGCACAAAGCTGATTCCTATGATGTACAGATCAGACATACCTTCTCACACCAACGTTTTTACTAATTCTGACACCAGCCGTCCCTCCCACAGCACTCTCTACTTCTCTGCTGGGTTTGATAATCTGTTGCAATGGCCACATAGAACTCGGACAATATTCACAGTTATCCGGTTTATTAGGGAAGTAATAGGTACAACTTAGGAAACAGTTCTTCGATCAGGACAGCTTCTTCTCTGGCCATGCCCACAGACAGGCCTCTGCTGCTTGGGCCTGGGCCCTTGCACTTGGCCCTCTAACGACAGTCTCCTTTTAAACCCCTCAGGACAGGCTCCTCTCAGCCCCTCTTCTGTCCTGCTCAGGTGTTACAAAGCTCTTTAGCTCCACCAATAAGTAAGCTCCACCAGAGGCACCCAACTCCATCTGGAAGCCTCGTGCCTTGAGGCACTCACTTCTCTTTCTTCTGTGGAACAGCACACCTATAGTAGCCGCCTCACTCTGTGGGCCGGAAGCCCACTGCACTGCCTCACACTATCTCCAGTGTTACAGCTGTCTCCCGGGTCTATGAAGTTCTCAGTGCAGGGATCCTGGGTCCAAAGGATGTGCTCTGCTCCTGGGTCTTCTTTCTTCATGGTAGTGAAGTCTCCTCTCTGCTCTGGTATTGGCTATCTTTCTAAGCCTAGTAGGATGGCAAGACCCTCCGGGGAATTCCATACACCTTATTTGCATGGTCCCACCCCTGCAAGCATTCCATGCACTTTTTTTGCCTTGTTAGCAAGCTACCCAACCCCTTTGTTGGGCCACAAGCACCTTATTTTCTAGTCCCACCCAATCATTTTGTAGGAGTCATAAGACCATGCATGGCTAGCAAGGCCATATTATGTAATATGCACCTCAAATCCTCACTAAATGTCCTTGTACAATGTGCTACAGAAAAGGAAGTGAATTCTATAGGGCACGGATCAGGGGACAGTGCCATTGGCTTTTTTTCTTTCTCTCTGAAATAACTCTTTATTGTGATTCTCTGTTACTTGCCAGAACAAAACTCTTAGATAAAAGCATAAATTTTTTTAAGTTTTTTTTTTCCTTAATAATATTTTATTGTGTTTTAGGTGAAAGCTTACACAAGTTAGGTTTCCCTTTAACAATTTTTATACAGATTGTTCCATGACATGGGTTACAATTTTTACAATGTGTCAGCATTCTCATTATTTCCATTCTGTTTGTTCTGTTTCCATCGATCCAGCTCCCACTCCCCTCCTTGCCTTCTCACCTTTGCTTTTGGGTAAATGTTGGCCATTTGGTCTCATACAGTTGATTGTCTAAGGGAGCACATTACACACAGGTAATATCATTTCTTTTGTAAGCCAAACTATTGTCTTGATGGAATACCAATTGAGATGTTTCAACAAACAGATGTGGGGCTGGAAATGCTCACGCTTCCATGCTAAGAAATTTGGAAGACAGCTACCTGGCCAACTGACTGGAAGAAATCCATATTTGTGACTATTCCAAAGAAACGTGATCCAGCGGAATGTGGAAATTATTGAACAATATCATTAAAATCACATGCAGGTAACATTTTGCTGAAGATCATTCAAAATTGGTTGCAGCACTATATCGACAGGGAACTGCCAGAAATTTAAGCCAGATTCAGAAGAGGATGTGGAATGGGGGATATCATTGCTGATATCAGATGGATCCTGGTGAAAGTAAAGAATACCAGAAAGACTTTTACCTGTGTTTGATTGACTATGCAAAGGTTTTTGACTGTGTGGATCATAACAAATTATGGATAATATTGCAAAGAATGGGAATTCCAGAATGCTTAGTTGTGCTCATGAGGAACCTGTACATATATCAAGAGGCAGTCATTTATTGCCCTGACAGGGAATACAAGAGAACCTCTGAGGGATCAAGACAGCAGCAGGATGCAGACCCCAAATTCTTGTAAAAAGACCAGACCTAATGGTCTGACTGAGACTTGAGGGACCCGGAGGTCATGGCCCCCAGACCGTCTGTTAGCCCAAGACAGGAACCATTCCCAAAGCCGACTCTTCAGACAGGGATTGCACTGGACTATAGGATAGAATATGATACTGGTAAGGAGTGAGCTTCTTGGATCAAGCAGACACATGAGACTATGTGGGCAGCTCCTGTCTGGAGGGGAGATGGGAAGGTGGGTTCGGGAGGACAGAAGCTGGCTGAATGGAATCAGAAAAAGAGGGTAGAGAGAAGGAGTGTGCTGTCTCATTAGGGGGAGAACAACTAGGAGTATATAGCAAGGTGTATATAAATTTTTGTATCAGAGACTGACTTGTCAACTTTCACTTAAAGCACAATAAAAATTTTTAAAAAAAGGCAGTCATTTAAAAGAACAAGTGGATATTCCATGGTTAAAGTCTGGAAAGGTACATCAAGGTTGTATCCTTTCAATATGAAAGCTGAGCCAATAATCCGAGAAGCTGGACTTTATGAAGAAAATTGGGATATAAGAATTGGAGGAGAGGGGGAGGGGCCAAGATGGCAAAGTAGTCAGACGCTTCTGGTGAACCCTCTTACTACAAAGACCCCCTAAAAACAAGTGAAAAGATTACATTTATGACAAGCTAGAAGCCCTGAACATCAAAGGCAAAGTTAGAAAATGGACTGAGCAGCAGAGGGAGGGAGAGATGGTTCAGAAGCAGAGAGGAGTTGCCAGACCTGAATTGCCGTGAACCCTCAGGCAACATTCCCAGGAGTGGCTGCAGTGGGCTGGTA
This sequence comes from Elephas maximus indicus, assembly GCF_024166365.1. Classification (NCBI taxonomy): domain Eukaryota; kingdom Metazoa; phylum Chordata; class Mammalia; order Proboscidea; family Elephantidae; genus Elephas; species Elephas maximus. Next base: position 87,984,842 of record NC_064821.1, on the reverse strand, counting down.
GTAGTGTTCGGCCACATTGTCCTCAGGGAGAAAATCCAGCTTCACAGCCTACTCACACCTCTGGACCCAGAAAAGAATGGCACTCTCAGCAAAAGCTAAGGACTTGCATATATTTTACCACACCACCCTCCCCGAAGCAGGCTTCATTGGCTGTCAATTTCCCTTGCCTGAAATAGGTCCTGCTGTGCAACCTGAGCTATTCTCCCAGTCTTGGAGAAGGAATAAGTTCACAATTGGGGAAAAGATAATCTGCCAGCTCCACTAATCTGGAGAGCTGAGGACAGAAGCAGTTCCTGTCCAGGCATAAACAGTCAGTGCGCTTTGAACACCTTTCCCCGCTGCATGGACCTGTGCAGGCCTATTTCAGGAGAATAGGCCCTTGTTGCCAGACTGCAATTGTTGCAGCTGTGTGGTGGAGAGGTGGGTGTTTGATGTCTGACACTGCTTTGCCTATTAAACAGGATCCTCACCTACCCACACCAGGGCCCTAAGGACTGGTGGTTCCACTCAAGTCACCCAGCCATCTGTGACTGGGGTCCAAGGATAACTGGTACCTCCCAGTCCTTAAAACCAAAAGCACTGGGTACCCAAGGTCCATCTGCAGAACCCACCCACCTATGTGCTCTAGGGAACAGGGATGCGCTTTCCTTACAGACACTTGGGGGATGGTTGTCAGCCCCCTGCCTTGTTCAGAGCATGACCCCCTGCAGCAACTAGATACCGGTACCTACACCAATCACCCTTGCGCCACTAAGACAGTAGGACAGAGCCTGTACCATACACTTGATGACCAACTACCTGGACACCTGAGCTGAATCCATACAAGAAAATGAATGGACTCCTAGGCTCATGTACCTGGTTAACAGCTCTAGCCATCTGGCGACGGGACGTTAGTGCTTCAAAGGCAAAAATAATCAAGATAGCTCACTCAAGAAACCTATTTGGGCATATCAAAACAAAACAAAGCAAGAAGCTAGGATACAGTAAACAAACATAAAATAAACTAATACAATAACTTATAGATGGCTTGGGACAAAAGTCAATATCAAATCACATAAAGAAGCAGACTATGATCACTTCAACAAGCTCTCAGAACAAACAGTCAAGGGATCTTTTGGATGAAGGTGCCCTCCTGGAATTACCGGATGGAGAATACAAAAGATTAATATACAGAACTCTTCAAGACATCAGGAAGGAGATCAGGCAATATGCAGAACAAGCCAAGGAACACACAGATAAAGCAGCTGAAGAAATTTAAAAGGTTATTCAAGAACATAATGAAAAATTTAATAAGCTGCAAGAATCCATAGAGAAAGCAATCAGAAATTCAGAAAATTAAGAATAAAATTGCGGAATTAGACAACTCAATAGAAAGTCAGAGGAGCGGAATTGAGGAAGTGGAAGGCAGAATCTGTGAGACTGAAGATAAAGCACTTGCCACCAATATACATGAAGAAAAATCAGATAAAAGAATTAAAAAAAATGAAGAAACCCTAGGAATCATGTGGGACTCTATCAACAGAAATAACCTATGAGTGATTGAAGTAGCAGAACAGGGAGGGAGAACAGAAAATACAGAGAAAATTGTTGAAGATTTGTTGGCAGAAAACTTCCCTGATATCATGAAACACGAGAAGATATCTATCAAAGATGCTCGTTGAACTCCACATAAGGTAGGTCTTAAAAGAAAGTCACAAAGACATATTATAATCAGACTTGCCCAAACCAAAGATAAAGAATTTTAAGAGCAGCTAGGGATAAATGAAAAGTCACCTACAAAGGAGAGTCAATAAGAATAAGATCAGACTACTCAGCAGAAACCATACAGGCAAGAAGGCAGTGGGATGACTTATATAAAGCATTGAAGGAAAAAAAATGCCAACCAAGAATCATATATCCAGCAAAACTGCCTCTCAAATATGAAGGCGGAATTAGGACATTTCCAGATAAACAGAAGTTTAGGGAATTCATAAAAACCAAACCAAAACTACAAGAAATACTAAAGGGAGTACTCTGGTTAGAAAATCAATAATACCAGATATCAACCCAAGACTAGAACACTGGACAGAGCAATCAGATATCAACCCGGATAGGGAAATCACAAAAATTAATCAAGATTAAAAAAAAAAAGCTCCAAACAGGGAAACAGTGATGTCATTACGTAAAAGAAGACATTAAAACAATAAAGAAGGACTGAGAAATGTAATCATAGATCTTTCATATGGAGAGGAAGACAAGGCAATATAAAGAAACAAAAGTTAGGTTTAAACTTAGAAAAATAAGGGTAAATATTAAGGTAACCATAAATAAGACTAACAATCCTACTTATGAAAATGAAATACAAAGCTCAATAAAAATTATTTAAAAAAATGAAATACAAGAAAAGAATAGAGACTCAGCAGAAACAAAATCAACTACAATGAGTAAGAGGAAAACACAATATATAAAGCTGCTCAGCACAAAAATTAAGTGGGAAAAAGAAACTGTCAACAATACACAAAAAAAGACATCAAAATGACAGCACTAAACTCATACCTATCCATAATTATGCTGAGTGTAAATGTACTAAATGCACCAATAAAGAGAGAGTGGCAGAAATGGATCAAAGACCTAATATAACATCTAAAATGATAAAGATCATGGAAGGAAAAATAGGGACAATGCTAGGGGCCCTAATACATGGCATAAACAGTATACAAAACATTACCAACAATGCAGAAGAGAAACTAGATACCTGGGAGCTCCTGAAAACCAAACACCTATGCTCATCCAAAGACTTCACCGAAAAAGTAAAAAGATTACCTACAGACTGGGAAAAAGTTTTTAGCTATGACATTTCTGATCAGCATCTGATCTCTAAAATCTACATGATACTGCAAAAAAACAACAACAAAAAGACAAATAACCCAATTAAAAAATGGGCAAAGGATATGAATAGGCACTTCACTAAAGAAGACATTCAGGTAGCTAACAGATACATGAGGAAATGCTCACGATCATTAACCGTTAGAGAAATGCAAATCAAACCTACAATGAGATTCCATCTCACCCCAACAAGGCTGGCATTAATCCAATAAACACAAAATAATAAATGTTGGAGAGGTTGTGGAGAGACTGGAGGAAATGTAGAATGGTACAACCACTTTGGAAATCAATTTGGCACTTCCTTCAAAAGCTAGAAATAGAACTATCATACAACCCAGCAATTCTGCTCCTTGGAACATATCCTAGAGAAATAAGAGCCTTTACACAAACAGATTTATGCATACCCATGTTCACTGCAGCATTGCTTACAATAGCAAAAAGATGGAAGCAACCAGGGCACCCATCAACAGACGAATGGATAAATTATGGTATATTCACACAGTGGAATACCATGCATCAATAAAGAACAATGATGAATCTGTGAAACATTTCATAACATGGAGGAAACTGGAAGGCATTATGCTGAGTGAAATTAGTTGCAAAAGGACAAATATTATATAATACCACTATTATAAGAACTCAAAAAATAGTTTAAACAGAGAAGAAAATATTCTTTGATGGTTACAAGAGCGGGGAGGGAGGGAAGGAGAGGGGCTTTCACTAATTAGATAGTAGATAAGAACTATTTTAGGTGAAGGGAAAGACAACACACAATACAGGAGAGGTCAGCACAACTGGACTAAGCCAAAAGCAAGGAAGATTCCTGAATAAACTGAATACTTCGAAACCCAGCATAGCAGGGGCGGGTGTTTGGGGACCATGGTTTCAGGGGACATCTAAGTCAACTGGCATAATAAAAATCTATTAAGAAAACAGACTGCATCCCACTTAGGAGAGTGATGTCTGGGGTCTTAAATGATACCAAGTGGCCATCTAAGATGCATCAATGGGTCTCAACCCACTTGGAGCAAAGGAGAATGAAGAACATCAAAGATGCAAGGTAATAATGAGCCCAAGAGACAGAAAGGGCCACATAAACCAGAGACTACATCAGCCTGAGACCAGAAGAACTAGATGGTGCCCAGCTACAACCAATGACTGCCCTGAAAGGGAACACAACAGAGAACCCCTGAGGGAGCAGGAGAGCAGTGGGATGCAGACCCCAGATTCTTGTAAAAAGACCAGACTTAATGGTCTAAGACTAGAAGGACCCCAGAGGTCATGGTCCCCAGACTTTCTGTTAGCCTAAGACAGGAACCATTCCTAAAGCCAACTCTTCAGACAGGGATTGGACTGGACTACGAGACAGAAAATGATACTGGTGAAGACTGAGCTCCTCAGATCAAGTAGACACATGAGACTATGTCGGCAGCTCCTGTCTGGAGAAGAGATGAGAGGGCAGAGAGGGGCAGAAACTGGGCGAATGGACACAAAAATAGAGAGTGGAGGGAAGGAGCGTGCTGTCTCTTTAGAGGGAGAGCAACTAGGAGTATATAGCAAGGTGTATATAAGTTTTTGTATGAGAGACTAACTTGGTTTGTAAACTTTCACTTAAAGCACAATAAAAATTAAAAAAAAAAATTGAAGACTCATTAACACCCTGTGTTATAAAGATGATACAGTGGCTGTAACAGTGGGCTCAAGCATAATGATTGTGAGGATGGCACAGGACCAGGCAGTGTTTCATTCTCTTGTACATCAGATTGCTATGAGTCGCAACCAACTCGATGGCACCTAATGATAAACACAGAAACAATCTATTATCTGGCTGAAAGGTGACCTCCAGGAGTAGCTTCAGTGCCAAATTCAAAGCGTATCTCACTGTGATGGTCTTGGGGGTTCCTGTAGTCTCTATTGGTTCAGTAAGTCTGGCCTTTTTTAGAAATTTTGAGTTTTATTCTACATTTTTCTTCCATTCTATCTGGGACCTTCCAAAGTGTTCCTGGTCAGAATGGTCAGTAGTGGTAGCCGGGCAACATCTACTTCTTCTGGTCTAAGGTTAGAAGAGGCCTTGGTTCCTGTGGGCTATTTATTCCCGTGGATTAGTTTCTTCTTTGAGGCTTTGATTGCCTTCATTTTCTTTTGCTCCACACAAGTAGAGACCAATAGCTATATCTTGGATGGCTACTCGCAAGTTTTTAAGACCTCAGATGCTACTCACCGAGGTAGGATGTAGAACATTATTTTTGTGAACTATGTTATGTCGATTGACTAAATTGTCCCCCGAGACAATGATCGCAAGACTTTTAACCCAGTAAACCAATCGCACGAGTTATCTGGCTATGTCTAGAGGCCTCTGTAACTGTGCCCCCAGGTGATTTGTTCTATATGCAGAACATACAAATGTGTATATACTTGTCTCCAGATACACCTATACATGCACATGCATTTACTCACATATGCCTTTCTATACACGTATATGCATCTATATCAACCTATGTAACCACACATGTTTTTGGTTGTTTTTACTGTTGTTGCAAAATTGTGTGTTATACCATTTACCAAAACTGGCCCTTTTTCTCATGTCTTTATTTACCTGGATCAAGATGTGATGACTTGACCCATATTTTGTCTTGCCTTTCCCATCACCAAAAGTGACAAGAGTCAAGTACCTAACTATCTAGAATATTATTCCCCCTTCTTCTCCCTCCTTTCTGTGTGTATATCTATTCTTGACTTTTTATAATAGTGGGACCATAGAATATCTTTTTGTGATTGACTTATTTCACTCATTTCATAACATTCATCCACGTATGTTTTGCGGACTCATTAGTTTTTATAGTTGCATAGTATTCCATTTTATGTATGTACCACAATTTGCTTATCCATTCATCCATCGATGGACACTTAGGTTATTTCCATCTTCTTGCTATTGTGTATAATGCTATAATGAACATAGGTGTGCATATGTTTATTTATGTCACTGCTCTGATATTTCTAGGACATATACCTAGGAGTGGGGATTGCTGGATCATAAGGTATTCCTATTTCTAGCTTTTTGAGGAAGTGCCATACTGTTTTCCATAATGGTTGTATCATTTTGCAATCCCATCATCAATGTATAAGAGTTCCAATCGCTCTACAACCTCCACAGCATTTGTTGTTTCCTGTTTTTTTTTTTTTTTTTTAATCATTGCCATTTTTGCAGCGGTGAGATGGTATCTCGTTGTAGTTTTGATTTGTATCTCTCTGATGGCTAATGATCTCATGCACCTTTTCATGTATTTGTTGGTTACCTGAATGTTCTCTTTGTGACACTGGCTTCTAAGAATGAGCTAGACTTTCTCAAGAGTCAAGGGGGAAGTCTTCTCAGGAAGGGGGAACTAGACATAGGACTTCTATGCAGCAAAAAAGTAGTGAATTATATAAGCTGGTAAGAAAATTACCAGCTGAACAATGCAGGTAGGTGACTGGGGAATCCCTCTTTGGAGAGCTTTGAAAGTTAGAAGTTTCTAAATGGCCCGAGAATATTCATTCATTCAGCAAATGTTGAATGGCCCGGACCTTGTGCTAGACCCTTGAGACACATGTATTCAAATAGGGTCCCTGTCCTCCTGGAATTTACAAGCTGGTTTTTTTTTAAAAAAAAAAAAAAAAAAAAAAACTGTGATACAGTTATGACTGAAATCTACCAAAGTCTGCAGGAAAAGAGTAACTAAGTGAGAATGGCTTCTTGGAGGTGATACCTGAGTTACGTATTAATGAATGAATGATCACGAGTTATGTAAGTGAAAGGGAAAGGAGAGGAAAGGTTCACCCCAAGAGTAATTACCTTTTCCCTTGACCTCATCAGTACTGTAAATATCACTTTCCTGGGATTGATTTCATTGTCAAAATACCTTCATAAATGCAACCTTTTTTCCAAATTCTGAAAGGGCATCAAGAGTATTTCGGTAAAGCAGGTAACAAAACAAGTTGTGAGTATAACCAGTATACTAATTGTCTTTCCTAACACTTCTGACCCAGGAAGAATTTTATAGTCTAGTATAACCTGGCTATGAAAACCACTCTTTTCTGCTAAAAAAGCAAACAGACAAAACTGATAAATGTGGACAGCAAACCACAGATAGCTGAGGACAGTACTCTGTAACCAAACCTCCCGGGGCACAAACCTCCAGAGATCATGTAATCACATATGGGCTTCAGAAGGAACTAGCCTACCTACTGCCAGCAGGGTATATGGCTGGTTTTCTGAGCTTCATCACCAAACAAGTGACCTGTTGTCCTCTTCCAGATTTCCCAGCACACATGGGAGGGCTCTCAAATTACACCTGGGGTAAGAGCTTGAACAAAAATCCTACCTGGGGAAAAAGGAAGAAGAAACTTGATGCCTGCTTCTCCCCTTCTTTTGCTGATAAAACTGAAAACCAAAAGAGCTGGAGTGTAGGAACCTGAAATTATGGAGACAGGAAGACCTAGCAAAGATCTGCAAAGAACAAGAGCTCCAAAGATGGGAGTGGAGGGGCCACGGTGGAAGAAAAATGTTTTTCCCTCTGTCAGCTTGTGGCTTCCTCTTTTTCTGCCTGAGGCAGCAGCTTTTCAGCCCAGTCCTGCATTAACAGACTCCAGGCTCTGAGCTTATCAGGACACTGCCTAACTGGACTTCTGGTGCACTCTGTTTTTGAAATGCTTAGGTTATCTTGGGGGAAGTTCTGGATATAAGAGAGAGACCTGGGTGTATGTAGGGAGAGGAGCGCAAGAGGGTCGTATTAGAACTCAGGTTTTACTATTCTTAACTCAGGTCCTAGGTTCTTTTCTGTGGGGCTCATTTTTCCCTTCAGAGCGAAGGGCTCTATACTTGCTGCCTGAATGCAGGGAACCTGGAGACAGTGGCGCAGTGGTTAAAAGCATGCCTGGTAACCAAAAGTTTGGCAGTTCGAATCCACCAGCCACTCCTTGGAAACCTTATGGGGCAGTTCTACTCTTTCCTATAGGGTCACTATGAATTGGAATCAACTCAAAGGCAATGGGTTTGGTTTTGTTTCAATGGGTTTCCCTGGTTGCACTGGTCTTTCTTCTGCCTCCCATAAAAATTGATGTCCCACCCTAGGAGCCCTAATACAAGGCATAAACAGAATACAAAACATTACCAAAAATGATGAAAAGAAACCAGATAACTGGGAGCTCCTAAAAATCAAACACCTATGCTCATCTAGAGACTTCACCAAAAGAGTAAAAAGACCACCTACAGACTGGGAAGGAATTTTCAGCTATGACATCTCCGACCAGCCCCTGATCTCTAAAATCTACATGATTCTGTCAAAACTCAACCACAAAAAGACAAACAACCCAATCAAGAAGTGGGCAAAGGATATGAACACACATTTCACTAAAGAAGATATTCAGGCAGCTAACAGATACATGAGAAAATGCTCTCGATCATTAGCCATTAGAGAAATGCAGATTAAAACTACGATGAGATTCCATCTCACTCCAACAAGGCTGGCATTAATCCAAAAAACACAAAATAATAAATGTTGGAGAGGCTGCGGAGAGATTGGAACTCTCATACACTGCTGGTGGGAATGTAAAATGGTACAACCACTTTGGAAATCTATCTGGCGTTATCTTAAACAGTTAGAAATAGAACTACCATACAACCCAGAAATCCCACTCCTCGGAATATACCCTAGAGAAACAAGAGCCTTCACACAAACAGATATATGCACACCCGTGTTTATTGCAGCTCTGTTTACAATAGCAAAAAGCTGGAAGCAACCAAGGTGTCCATCAATGGATGAATGGGTAAATAAATTGTGGTATATTCACACAATGGAATACTACGTATCGATAAAGAACAGTGACGAATCTGTGAAACATTTCATAACATGGAGGAACCTGAAAGGCATTATGCTGAGTGAAATTAGTCAGAGGCAAAAGGACAAATATTGTATAAGACCACTATTTTAAGATCTTGAGAAATAGTATAAACTAAGAAGAACACATATTTTTGTGGTTACGAGGTGGGGAGGGAAGGAGGGAGGGAGAGGGTTTTTTACTGATTAATTAGTAGATAAGAACTGCTTTAGGTGAAGGGAAGGACAACACTCAATACACGGAAGGTCAGCTCAACTGGACTGGACTGGACCAAAAGCAAAGAAGTTTCCGGGATAAACTGAATACTTCAAAGGTCAGCGGAGCAAGGACGGGGGTTTGCGAACCATGGTTCAAGGGGACTTCTGAGTCAATTGGCAAAATAATTCTATTATGAAAACATTCTGCATCCCGCTTTGAAATGTGGCGTCTGGGGTCTTAAATGCTAACAAGCGGCCATCTAAGATGCATCAATTGGTCTCAACCCACCTGGAGCAAAGGAGAATGAAGAACACCAAGGTCACACGACAACTAAGAGCCCAAGAGACAGAAAGGGCCACATGAACCAGAGACCTACATCACCCTGAGACCAGAAGAACTAGTTGGTGCCCGGCCACAATCGATGACTGCCCTCACAGGGAGCACAATAGAGAACCCCTGAGGGAGCAGGAGATCAGTGAGATGCAGACCCCAAATTCTCATAAAAAGACCATACTTAATGGTCTGGCTGTGACTAGAGGAATCCCGGCGGTCATGGTCCCCAAACCTTCTGTTGGCACAGGACGGGAACCATCCCCGAAGACAATTCATCAGACATGAAAAGGACTGGACAGTGGGTGGGAGAGAGATGCTGATGAAGAGTGAGCTAATTATATCAGGTGGACATTTGAGACTGTGTTGGCATCTCCTGGCTGGAGGGGGGATGGGAGGATAGAGAGAGTTGGAGGCTGGCAAAGTTCTCACGAAAGGAGAGACTGGAAGGGCTGACTCATTAGGGGGAGAGCAAGTGGGAGTAAGGAGTAAGATGTATATTAACTTATATGTGACAGACTGACTTGATTTGTAAACGTTCACTTGAAGCTCAGTAAAAGTTAATAACAAAAAAAAAAAAATTGATGTCCCTCAGGGTTCTGTCCTCAATCCTCTTCTCACTCCCCAATGGAGCCAAGTCTTTAGTCATCACCTAAGCAGTGACTCCTCCCACCCCAATTCTGTACATTCAACTCCGCTGGACATCTCTACCAGATTGTCCCTTAGGTACTAAAAATACTCATCAAATCCAGCAGCAAAATGCAGAGGGATAGTTTAGGCTCTGGGGTTGCACAGACCTGGGTCTGAATCTCAGGTCCACTATATCTAAAGCACTGTGCACAGTGCCTGGCCCATGCTCTTCTTCCTATATGTTCTGTCTCACTAGTGACTCAAGGCCCGGAATAACAAGTGCTAAAGCAAACCAGACAACATGTTCACAGTTTAATCCATGGGGCCTTAAAAGATAGCCATCTAACTTAATGGCCTGACTCAGAATAGAGGAACCCTGGAAGACACGGCCCCCAGACTCTCTCTAAACCCAGAACTAAAACCATTGCCAAAGCCAACTCTTCAGACAAAGATTAGACTGGATTATAAGACATAAAATGATACTTGTGAAGAGTGCACTTCTTAGTTCAAGTAGGTACATGAGAGTAAATGGGCAGCTCCTGTCTGGAGGTGAGATGAGAAGGCAGAAAGGGGCAGGGGCTGGTTGAACAGACATGGGAAATCTGGGGTTGAAAGGAGGAGTGTGCTGTCACATTATAGGGAGAGCAACTAGGGCCATATAACAATGTGTATATAAATTTTTGTATGAGAAACTAACTTCAGCTATAAACATTCACTTAAAGCACACACACAAAAAAATAGCCATCTAAAGAAAGTATCTGCAGTTCCTTTCAGGCATTTCTGTGTATTATCAGATTACGATTTTGATAGGTGATATCTTCTCCCATACTTATAAAGAAGCTAGCTTGGAAAACTACCTTAAATACGTAATGGTGGCCCAGAATTGGTCTGTTTAGTTGGGTAAAAAAATCCTGTTACTAATACTTCTAAATATAAAAAATGATAATGTTTGTTCTAAGCTGTGCTGTAAGATTTAAGCCTGCAATACTACTTGATGTACTTCGTGATGTATGTGAGAAGTATTTAAAAATATATACTTCCTAAGTCTTTCTTTAATCCATCCATATATACCTCCATTGCAATGGCCCTAGCTCCAACCACCATCACCCCTTACATGGACCATGGTAATAGCCAGTTCATGAATCTGGTTCCAATGTCGCCCCTTCTTTCACAATCCATCCACCAAATCTGACCATCTGACTCCCAGGCTCAAACTCCTTCTGTAGCTCTCCCCTACCCTTAGGATAAAGTCCAGATTCCTTAGTAATACCCTTCATAACCTGGCCCCTGCCTTCCTCATTTCTCCATCTCCTCATCTCAGACTCCATGTTCCAGACTCTAAAGAACCAGCTACCACTTGACTCCAGCCCTCTGAATACTTTCCTTCCCCAAGCCCATCCTTGCCAGGCTAACTGTTCCTCATCCTTCAGCTAGCTTTACATTTCTGGCTCCTCCTATGTACTGGTTATCACAGTATCACATTGCTGCATTTTGCTATTTACATAACAGTTTCCCTCACAAAACTGGGTACTCAGAAATCAGGGCCTGTCATCTGTCTGAAGTCAATGCTATATAGCCTGCCAATAAGCACATAAGCACACATGCGCATGTGCGGCACACACTCAAATGGAAGTAGATATGACACCTGGAGTTTGACCAGCAAAAAGTTAAGACATTGTCTCTATCAGCTTCTTCCTTTACTTCTTGGGAAACCTGGAAGGAATCGTCTCTGGAGAATCTCAAAGCACTTTACCATCTTCAAGACACCCCAGCGGTGCCAGACAGCATCATATTGAAATTGCTCCTGTATTACAGAAAAGGAAACTGAGACCTTGGGAAAAGTAATAGTCATGATCAGAATTATCAAGACTTGTCTCAGTGAGGTCCTACAGCCGTAAGTATGAACAAGCTGAAGGAGAGTAAATTCTCAGTACCCTCCTCTGGTGAAGGTTCAGATTGGAGCTTCACTTTTAACAGAGCTCTGGAGCAATCAGGGGAAACAAAAAAACACGCCCTAGCTTTTTCCAAAGCCTAGGCAGGTGCCTAAGCAAGCGAATTCACCCCCCTCCCTCCACTTCCCAAAAGCATGTCTGACCTTCCATGGAAAGTCAGAGCTCCTGAAAAAAACCGTGGAGGTGAGCAAACAAAAAGAAGATGGAGATGGCAACAAAAATTTACCAAACATATATGTTTGCTGGGCGCTTTAAAGGCTTTATCTCGTTTAATTCTCCCTACACCTCTGATGAAGGAACCTTTTTTTGTTGCATTTATGTATCTTATTTTGTTTGTGCTTTAGGGGAAAGTTTACCGCTCAAGTTAATTTTCTCATACAAAAATTTATACTCTTTTTACCGCTGAGGAAACTGGGGCCCAGAGAAGCTGAAATCTTACTCAAGATCATGCAATAAATAAGATGAGGCGCTGAAATCTGAAACTAAGTACAGCCACCTCTAAGGCCCGCGGTCTTCTCTCTATCCTGGGTTGACACCTCTGGGTCAAAGACTGAGGCCACCTCCTCCGGCAAAAACTCACCTCAGCACAGCACAAGCACAACGTGAAGGGGGTAGCGTGATCTTCCCTCAACTCTGCACCCTGCCCAGGTTTCAAAGAGCCTCAGCTTCCAGGAATGGTGGGCTGCACGGAAAGTCGGCTTGATCAAAGAGCCAGGGAGCCGGCTTAGGTATCCTAGTGAAGAGGAAACTCCTCCCGGAGGGAGGGACTGGACCCAAGGATCCGGAGTCACACACTGCGGTTCCACCCCGCCCCCGCCCCCGCCCGCGCCCCCGCCCCCGCCCCCGCCGCGGGGGAGGAGCTGGGGTTTGGAATCCAGGGCTGCAAGGTTGTACCAGCCCCTCCCTTTGGTACTGGAGGTCTGATTGGCGGAAGCTTGGACAAGCAAAGCAGAGCACGAGTTTGAAGATCTTGCGGGGGTGGGGAAGCGCCCCCCACGTGGGTGGTCCTTAGGGCGGGGCCAGACCACTCCTCCTGCTGGCTTGCACTGCACCACGCACCAAAGCGACGCCTCTGCATCCAGCCCAAGCTAATTCTCTGCTTGGATACGTTTAAAAGAGGATTGTTAAAATGCCAATAAACTTGTGATTAAAACTGATGGTATTCGGAGACTTCGAAATTATTTTCAGGGATAGTAGAAGGAAAAATTGGAGGGTCACTAATCCAGAAAGCAAGAATACTGTGGAGTAGATGGGACTGGAAATCTCAGACCTCAAAGCTTTGGATTCTGAGAAAGAGTGAGTCACTACCAGTTAATTCTTCCAACACAGGCCTGACTTACTACACAGTTCTGTTCCCAGGCCTGTCCAAAAGGAGCACCAATATTTAAGAAATGGAAGAAGAAAAGCCCAAAAAGGAGGCAGAGAAGAAACAGCCTGAGAGGTAGGAAGGGACCAAGTGAATGTGGTGTCTCGGAATCCGAGGGAAAAGAGTTGTTTAGGAAGGAGGGTGTCTTAGGCTAGATTGTCTAGAGAAGCAAAACCAGTAAAGCATATAAATACATAGAGAGAGATTGAATCAAGGAAATGGCTCATGCGGTTGTAGAGGCTGCAATGTCCCGAGTCCAAGGGTCAGAATAGAGGCTTCTCCTGATTGATGTAGCTGTGGGAGCTGGTGAACCAAGGTCAGCAGGTCAGAGAGCAGGGCTTTTGTTCGCGGGCTGTGAAGATTGCCAAATCCCAAAGATTGGCAGGCAAAACTGCAGGTAAACTGCTAGCTCAGGTCCCAAGAACCAGAGATCAGATGAACAAGAGCCCACTGTAGGATCCAGAATGAGCAAAAGCCCACAAGCCTTGCCAGAATATCCACTTATATTCAGTGCAGGCCACACGCCCAAGGAAACTCCCCTTCAACTGATTGGCTACTCACAGCAGATCCCACAATGAAGGTGATCACATAATATCGAATCTCATAGTGGAAGTGATCACACCATCATACTAGTATCATGTTACTGAGAATCATGGCCCAGCCAAGTTGACCCACAACCTTAACCATTACAGACGGCGAGTGGGAATTTATTGTTTTTGGCCACCCAGTGTCCATTCTTCCTTTTTTGGAGAACTACTTCCTACCCATTGGATCAGATTTAATAGCCATTAATTCAGGCACCTGCCCTCCTTTAGCCAATGAGTGGATGAATAACCCAAGATATGCCAAGACTGTTAAGTACTTCCTGCTAATAAGATCTTGTGAAGCTAACTGCTTCTCACCTATGTCACACCCTGCCTTCCCTTTGGTCTTTGCCTCCCAGAAAACGTTTTCTTTGGTTAGGCAAAGCCAGGTTTTGTTGCTTGCAACCAAAGAATGCTAACAGATACAAAGGAATAAAAATAGTATCAGTTGCTGCACAAGGAAGAATTTAAAAAAAAAAAACCAAACCGGTTGCCGTCCAGTCAATTCCAATTCATAGCGACCCTATAGGACAGAGTGGAACTGCCCTATAGGGTTTTCAGGAAGCTGCTGGTGGATTTGAACTGCCATCCTTCTGATTAGCAGTAGAGCTCTTGACCACTGTGCCGCCAGGGCTCCCCCAGTTTATAACCAATTTATTGAGCATCCACAATTTGCCATATTGTTTGTATTCACGCTCTATATTCTGCACAGAAACCCTATGAGAAAAATTGAGGCACAGAGAAGTTAAATCACTTTCCCAATGTCACCCAGCTAGTAAGTGGTAGGGCTTTGAACTAGCTCTTCCTGGTTAAATCATGGCTGAGGAAGTGACATGGAACAGACCTGAATTTTGAAATTTGAGTAAACCAGAACCATAACTAAAAACCAAACCAAACCCATTGCTGTCGAGTCGATTCCAACTCAGCGACTCTATAGGACAGAGTAGAACTGCCCTATAGGGTTTCCAAGGAGCGCCTGGTAGATTTGAACTGCCGACCTCTTGGTTAGCAGCCATAGCACTTAACCACTACGCCACTGGAGTTTCCAAACCCTAACTAGAACAGGAAAAATTATGGGTGGAAGCCCTGCTAGGAACTTAATCTTCCTTTTAGAAAACAAGGGCAGCATAGGCATTGCATAGCAACCAAATCTCTTGCCCCTGAGATTTTGCGCAGAGTCGGAAACAGCAGTGCCCTGCTCAAAGATGGTGACTAACCACACTGCTTTGAATGTGTGTTGCGCTCCTCAGTCCTGGCAATAATCCAATCCCGCACATGAGACTTCTGAAAGGGCTTGCTACCCCTCTTCTGAGTTTCCCATTCCTGGGGTTGGACCATAATTTTCTCTGCTCTGGTTATGATTCCAGATCACCCAAATTTTCAAAATTTGGTCCTGTTCCAATTTTACTTCGTTGGCCATGACTGAATTAGTTCCAGCCAGTTCAGAGCCCTGGTAAGTGGATAATCTGTGTTAAAAAGTTGTATTAGTTATGTATTGCCGTATAACAAACTACCCCCAAAACCTAGCAATTTAAAACAACAAACATTTATCATTTCACAGACTCTGTTGATCAAAAACTCAGCTTGACTGGGTGACTCTGGCTTAAGGTCTCTCAGAAGGCTGCAGTTAGGCTGTGGGCCAGGACTAGCATCCTCTAAAGGATTAACTGGGAGAAGATCTGCTTCTAGGCTTATTCATGTCATTGTTGGCAGAATTCAGTCTCTCACTGACTGTTAGCTAGAGACCTCCTACAGTTCCTTGCTACATGGCCCTCTCCACAGGGCAGCTCACAACATGGTAGCTGGCTTCCCCCAGAGTGTGCAAGTAAGAAAGCAAGAGGGCATCAAGATGGAAATGACAGTCTGTTTGTAGCCTAATATTGGAAGTGACATTTCATCACTTCTGCCATATTCTCTTCATTATAAGGGAATCAGTAAGTCTAGCCCACACTTAAAGGGAGAGGGAATGACACAAGGGCATGAATATCAGAAGGTAGGGATCACTGGGGGCCATTATAGGGAGCACGTATTGCAGAAGTCAAGATTGGCTGGATCCTGTGTAGAGAAGTCAAATAAATAAGACTAAAAAGAGACTTTTGGATTTGGCTGACATGAGGGTCTTTGGTGACCACAAGATTCAATGGAATGGTGCAAGCCTGGACCACATGGCCTAGACTTAGAAGTAAACAGGAGATGAAGACATGGAGAATCAGAGGGTAGACTTCTCAAGAAGATAGGAAAGTGATGGGTTAGTGACTTGAGAGGCAGAAGGGAAGGAGAGTTTTTTTAGTATCTGGGAAATTTGAACATAATCACGTGTTAAAGCGAAGGGTTCAGTGGAAAAGTCAGCCCGGGGTTGGCGGGGGCGGGGGGGCCAGGGAGAAGGCTCCCTAGGCCACAGGACGGGAAGAATAAATGGAAATTACTCAAGTAAGGAAGGTGAGAAGAATCTTTAGAGTCAGAGAAAGCAACGTGTACAAAGCTTAAGAATTACTGCATAGGATCAATTAATGGACTGCTGCTTGCATGGGTGTTGATTGTGGATCCAAGTAAAATGAAAGCATGATGCTGGCCCTTATTAAGCGCCCAATGAATAAATGTCTGAAAATTTTATTCATATAGTTTAATAAATTTTATTCATATATTGTCCAAGCTCTCAAAGGAGTAACAAACTTGTAGGGAAAGTGTGACTAGAGTCAGGCCTTAGTAGCTCAGTGATTCTCATGTGTACCACCTATGGAAGCCATACACCTCTAGGCACTTGTACAGGTACCCCTTGCTGGAAATAGCAAGCTAAATTGGGCAAAGAATTTCATAGCAATTATTCTGTCTTTTGTGTTATAGGAGATTGACATGATGATGCATCAACCTGCCAAATTTAATGCAGCTGTGGAAGTCAGTATCCTACAGAGTATCAGTCATGTGCTGTGGTGTCTCTCTGCTTTGCTGCCCCAGGACTTGCTCCATGGCCATGGAAGGCAGTTTGGCTATGTGCAGCACAACCTAGAAGTGTGAGAAATTAAGGTCCCCAGAGATAACTCTCAACAAATGAAGAGACAGGGAACTGTAGTTAAAGGCTCCAGCCTCCCCATCCTCCACTGGGACAATTCAAGGTATGTTTTTCACAATTTCTCAGAGAGTTTCCCAGGGGAATTGAGCCCCAGTCGTCCACAGTATTAACCAATTCATATATTGACTTTTCTCTGTCTCATTTCCCCACTCCCTTCTGATTCCTGGGATCATTTCCCAAATAAATTACCTGTTCTCAAGACACTTGCCATCTGGACTTTTTTTCCTTAAAAAAATTATTGGTATGCTTCCTTTATAACACTAGTATGTGTTCATTATTACAACTTCTCTTTTTCTAATTGTGGTGAAAATATACACACCGAAACATTCATCAACACAATAACTTCCACATTTACAATTCAATGTCATTAATTGCATGTTTAATGCTGTGCCACCATTGTTGTTAGGTGTCCTTGAGCCCGTTCCAATTCACGTACCCTGTGTACAACAGAACAGAACACTGCCCAGTCTTGGGCCATCTTCACAGTCATTGGTATGTTCAAGCCCATTGTTGCAGCCACTGTGTCAGTCCATTGCATTGAGGGTCTTCCTCTTTTTCACTGACCCTCTACTTTACCAAGCATGATGTTCTTCTTCAGGGACTGGTCCCTCTTAATAACGTGTCCAAAGTATGTGAGATGAAGTCTTGCCATCCTTGGTTCTAAGGAGCATTCTGGCTGCACTTCTTCCAAGATAGATTTGTTCATTCTTTTGGCAGTGCATGGTATATTCACTATTCTTTGCCAACACCACAATTCAAAGGCCTCAATTCTTTGGTCTTCATTTTTCATTGTCCAGTTTTCGCATGCATGAGGCAATTGAAAACACCATGGCTTGGGTCAGGCACACCTTAGTCTTCAAAGTGACATCTTTGCTTTTCAACACTTAAAGAGGTCTCTTGCAGACATTTGCCCAGTGCAATGCATCCTTAGATTTCTCTACTGCTGTTTCCGTGGGTATTGATTGTGGATCCAAGTAAAACGAAATCCTTTACAAATTCAGTCTTTTCTCTGTTTATTATGATATTGCTTATTGGTCCAGTTGTGAGGATTTTTGTTTTCTTTATGTTGAGGTGTAATCCATACTGAAGGCTGTGGTGCTTGATCTTCATCAATGAGTGCTTCAAGTGCTCCTCACTTTCAAAAACAAGGTTGTGTCATCTGTATAACACAGGTTGTTAATGAATCTCCCTCCAGTCCTGATGCAGTGTTCTTCTTCACATAGTCCAGCTTCTCAAATTATTTGCTCAGCATACAGATTGAATAAATATGGTGAGAGGATACAACCCTGATGCAAACCTTTCCTGATTCAAACCACGCAATATCCCCTTGTTCTGTCTGAACAACCGCTTCTGATCTATGTACAGGTTCCTCATGAGCATATTTAAGTGTTCTGGAATTCCCATTCTTTGCAGTGTTATCCATATTTTGTTATGATCCACACAATCGAATGCCTTATGGTATCTCATTGTAGTTTTGATTTGCATTTCGCTCATTGCTAATGATCGTGAGCATTTCCTCACATACCTGTTAGCCGCCTGGATGTCTTCTTTGATGAAGTGTCTGTTCATATCCTTTGCCTGTTTTTTAATTGGGTTGTTTTTTTCTTGTTGAGGTTTTGCAGTATCATGTAGATTTTAGAGATTAGACGCTGATCGGATTTGCTGTAGCCAAAATTTTTTTCCCAGTCCATAGGTTGTCTTTTTACTCTTTTGGTGAAGTGTTTGGATGAGCATATGTATCTGATTTTTAGGAGCTCCTGGTTATCTAGTTTCTCTTCTTGTGTTTGTGCATTGTTAGTAATGTTTTGTTTACTGTTTATGCCATGTATTAGGGCTCCTAGCATTGTCTCTATTTTTTCTTCCATGATCTTTATAGTTTTAGATTTTGTATTCAGGTCTTTGATCCATTTTGAGTTAGTTATTGTGCATGGTATAAGGTATGGCTCTTGTTTCTTTTTTTTTTTTTTTTTGCATCTGGATATCCAGTTGTGCAAGTACAATTTTTTAAAGAGACTGTTTTTTCCCCATTTAACAGGCTTTGGGCCTTTGTCAAATATCAGCTGTTCATATGTGGATGAATTTATGTCTGGATTCTCAGTTCTGCTCCATTGGTCTGTGTATCTGTTTTTGTACCAGTACCAGGTTGTTTTGACTACCGTGGCGGTATAATAGGTTCTAAAATCATGTGAAGCCTCCCACTTTGTTCTTCTTTTTCAGTAATGCTTTCCTTATCTGGGGTCTCTTCCTTTCCATATGAAGTTGGTGATTTGTTTTTCCATCTTATTAAAAAATGCCATTGGAATTTGGATCAGGATTGCATTTTATCTGTAGATCATTTTGGGTAGAATAGACGTTTTCACAATGTTGAGTCTTCCTATCCATGAGCAAGGTATGTTTTTCCACTTATGTAGGTCTCTTTTGGTTTCTTCCAGTAGTGTCTTGTAGTTTTCCTTGTGTAGGTCTTTTATGTCTTTGGTTAGATTTATTCCTAAGTATTTTACCTTCCTGGGGTCTATTGTAAATGGTATTGATTTGGTGATTTCCTCTTCAATGTTCTCTTTGTTGGTGTAGAGGAACCGAACTGATTTTTTCATGTTTATCTTGTATCCTGATTCTTTGCTGTAGTCTACTGTTAGGTACAGTAGTTTTCTTGTGGATTCTTTGGGGTTTTCTGTGTATAAGATCATATCATCTGCAAATAGAGATACTTTTACTTCTTCCTTACCAATTTGGATCCCCTTATTTCTTTATCTAGCCTAATTGCTCTGGCTAGGACCTCCAGCACAATATTGAATAAGAGTGGTGATAAAGGGCATCCTTGTCTGGTTCCAGTTCTCAAGAGAAATGCTTTCAGACTCTCTTCATTTAGGATGATGTTGGCTGTTGGCTTTGTATAAATGCTCTTTATTATGTTGAGGAATTTCCCTTCTGTTCCTATTTTGCTGTGAGTTGGATTTTGCCAAATGCCTTTTCTGCACCAACTGATAAGATCATGTGGTTCTTGTCTTTTGTTTTATTTATGTGATGGACTACATTGATTGTTTTTCTAATGTTAAACCATCCCTGAATACCTGGTATGAATCCTACTTGGTCATAGCGAGTTATTTTTTTGATACGTTGTTGAATTCTATTGGCTAGAATTTTGTTGAGGATTTTTATGTCTCAGTTCATAAGGGATATAGGTCTGTAATTTTTTTTTTTTTTTTTTGGTGTCTTTACCTGGTTTTGGTATCATGGTTATGCTGGCTTCATAGAATGAGTTTGGGAGTATTCCATCCTTTTCTATGGTCTGAAATACCTTTATTAGTAGTGGTGTTAACTCTTCTCTGAGAGTTTGGTAGAATTCTCCGGTGAAGCTGTCAGGGCCAGGGCTTTTTTTTGCTGGGAGTTTTTTAATTACCTTTCCAATCTCTTCCTTTGTTATAGGTTTATTTAGTTGTTCTATCTCTGTTTGTGTTATTTTAGGTAGGTACTGTGCTTCTAGAAAATTTGTCCATTTCCTCTAGGTTTTCAAATTCATTAGAGTACAATTGTTACCCGATTGGGGTTTGTGCCCTGGAGCAGTCGAGCCAATGAAACGTACTCCAAGTCAGAAAAAGTGAGATGTATACATCACTAGGGACCCACAACAACGTAGGCTGCCTCTGTGGAGTCCCAAAGAGCAATTTTTATGTCAGAGCTTATGTATCATTTTGGCAAGGATTACCTAATGTTTTTTAAGCATGCAGCCCACAGATGGTTATATACATCACAAAACAACTACCAGAAACTTTTTAACTAAAGATATGCATGTCGGACATCTGTACTCTAATCTGTATGTTTGTAACAGGCTGAAAAAAGCTTCCATAAGAATCTTTCGGCTAGTGGAACTGGCCTGCCAAGTCCACTCTGACTGAGATAAGGAGCAAGAAAGAAAGTTGCAGATCAAAAGGACCAGACAGCCTTCCTAGCTGCGGTCATGCAGGCTGAAGGCCATTTCTCAATAGAACAAAGAAAAGGAGAGAGACCAAGGCCACAGGAGCCAAGAGAGCACTGTACCTCTTTGGAAGAGACCAGTACAGCTGGTGCAATAAAAAATGCTTATAGATTACTTACAGCATCTATGGGGTTAGTTATGTCAAGCTCTCAATCACCCATTTTGAATAGGAGAAAACGTGTTGCAAAGTATTAGGGTCACACAATTTTTCATAGTATTCTGTTATGATTCTTTTAATTTCATTTGGGTCTGTTGTGATATCACTCATCTCATTTGTTATTCAGGTTATTTGCTTCCTCTCCTGTTTTTTTTTTTAGTTTGGCCAATGGTTTATTGACTTTGTTGATCTTTTCAAAGAACCAGCTTTTGGTCTTGTTAACTCTTTTAATTGTTTTTCTGTTCTCTATTTCGTTCAGTTCTGCTCTAATTTTTATTATTTGCCTTCTTCTGGTGCCTGAGGACTTCTTTGCTGCTCTCTATTTGTTTGAGTTGTAGGGATAATTCTTTGATTGTGGCCCTTTGGTTCCAAACCAAGTCATTATGTGAAAATCAGAGTTATGGGGAAATGGAGGATGATTACATCATTACATAACTGCCAAGTTACATCATTATACAACTGTCAAATTACATCATTACACACCTGCCGAATTATTTCATTATATAACTGCCAAACCACTGAGAATCATGGCCCAACCAAGTCGACACATAATCTTAACCATCACAGCCAGCATTACTCTCACATTGCGCCTCAGCATTCATTACTGCCAGACATACACCATTAATGCACAAAATTGTAGAATAGTAGATTTTTTACTATTGTTCTAAATGCGAAATTTTGGATAACAAGACAGTGTAGAAGTGAAGAGTAGGTATAGTTTTTAACTGTTACTGTAATTTAAACTATTAAAAGTAATTATTCTATTTATTTGATTCTATTTATTAGTTTGTGATTTATCATGCAAATCCTGTGCATTCTCAATGATGCGTATAAAAATGAAAAAATTTAGATAAAAAAATTTCTGTAATAGTTGGAAACAGGCTGTTTGGAAAGTGATTCACAGGACATAAAATAGAAAAGACTGAAAGCTATTGTTTTAGAGATATTATTTTCCCATAAAGTGTATAGTATTTTGACAGGCAGGAATTTTGACAGGTTCAAATGTGGTTTGAACCCCTACTGAGAATTTGCATTTCTAACAAGTTACCAGGTGATGCTAACACTCTGGTAAGGACAATTCTGAGGACCACTAGTAGTGTAGTGTTCCTCAAAATTTATTATACATAAGAATCACCTGGGGATCTTGTTGAAATGTAGATTCTGATTCAGTATATCTGGAGGGGAAATGCAAATTCCCAGCAGGGGTTTGAACTGGAATGAACTGGTTCGAAGCCCTGGATAGAGCATTCCCAGAGCATTAATTGCCAAAGGCATGTTGAGAGGAACTACCAGTGATCACTTAAGATGGAGCAAAAGTTCTTGCACAGCATTAATTATTTAGCTAAGAATTATGGACTTCGCAGGAACAGTAAAGTTTTCTGAGCAGAAAAACTAATGAAATAAGTTGTGATGGTTAAGGTTGTGTGTTAACTTGGCTGGGCCATGATTCTCAATGGTTTGGCAATTATATAATAATGTAGTTTGGCAGTTATGTAATGATGTTATCATCTTCCATGATGTGATCTGATGTGGTTAGCCAATCAGTTTTAAGGGGAGTTTTCTCAGAGGTGTGGCCTACATCCAATACATATAGAGACCTTCTGTAAAAGCTCACTCTCTTGCTTTCAACCCTGCATCTGGTTCGTCATCATATGACCTTCGGTTCTTGGGACTTGAGCCAGTCGCCTGCAGTAATGCCTCCTGATCTTGAGATTCATCAACCTTCACAGCCTGTGACCCAGCGGCCTACCTTCTGGCCTGCTGATCTTGCAGTCCTGCAGCTATGTAAGTCAGGAGAAGCCTCCAGTCTGATGCCAGACCCACGGACTTGGAACTTGCCAGCCTCTACAACCATGCGAGCCATTTCCTTGAGATAAATCCCCCTGTATGTGTATTTAAGTAACTGGGGTGACACAGCGGTTAAAGTAATCGACTGCTAACTGAAAGTTCAGCAGCTCAAAACCACCAGTGGCTCTGTGGGAGAAAGATGTGGCAGTCTGCTTCCATAGAGATTTATAGCCTTGGAAACCGTACAGAGTCACTATGAGTTGGAATCAACTTGACAGCAATTGGTTTGGTTCTTTTTTTTGGTTTGTGTATATTTATATGGAAACCCTCGTGGCGTAGTGGTTGAGTGCTATGGCTGCTAACCAAAAGGTCGGCAGTTTGAATCCGCCAGGCGCTCCTTGGAAATTCTATGGGGCAGTTTACTCTGTCCTATAGGGTCGCTATGAGTCGGAATTGACTTGACAGCAGTGGGTTTATACATTTATATATATATGCTTCACTGGTTTGCATCTCCAGAGAACCCCGCCTAAGACAAGAGTACATTGAGGAGATTAATCGGGTAAAATATATAGATCAGATGGGGTAATGTTTGGAGGTAGCAGCAGGCCAAAGCCTGTGTTAATAAGGGTCTGAGTTTGGGAGGTATTTTGTTACTGGAGAAAGGCGAAATACCTTCTATATGATGAAAGTTGGCTGTCTAGGTGAATGACCCATCTGCCCCAGAAGCCAAATGGAGAAGCCATCCCTCTTTTGGGTCTATCAGAGTAGCAAATGCCTATGTATCTACAGCTAAAATGCTAAGAAGCTACAGTCTGTCAGAGGATACTGAGGGAGACAGCTTCAGTAGCATCAATCTAAAGACAATGACTGAAGGAATTGGGTGATATAAATTGGTATGGAAGTGAAGGATTTACTGAGGGATCTTGGGGAGGGCAGTGAGAGTCCACCTGGCTTTCCTAAGGTACAGTGAATTAGTTCTCAGAACCGTTTCATTGCCTTTCCTCTGACACTATATGTGTCAAAGCAGTATTTTTACTAATATTTTACTTCTTAGCATTCCTTCATGCTAGGAAGGGAGGATCCTGGAAAGCAAGCAGGAACATGCCCGTCCCTGTACAGCAGCCTTCCTGTGGTAAATATATTGATTTTCTAATTTATGCATCAGCTCTTTCTGAGTTGGTAAATGCTAATAAGCTCCCTGAGTTAGGATTCCCTAATAATGATTGAGTCTGAAACCTAGGCCCTGGGCTGCATTGACCAAGCCAAGTCTTGCCAGACACCAGCCCACATCCCTGACATGTGTGAGAAATAGACCATAGAGTGGTAAGAATGGAAGCAGGGGGACTAGTTAGGAAGGTCTTAATCACTATACATGGGATGTTAGTAACTTAGATAGGGTAGAAGTGATGAAGTGGTAAGAAGTGGTCAGATTCAGGATGTATTTTAGAGAGTGAGTGATAGAACTTGTTGATGAAAGATATAAAGAGTAAGGGGAATAAAAGGATGACTCTCTGGAAGTTTGGTTTGAATAGCTTGACATATGGTGGTGCTGTATACTAACACTAGGGGATCACTATGTGAATGATAGAAAAGGGTTCTTTTTGCACAAGTTGTATTTGAGATACCTGTAAGACATAAAAAAAGGGAGTCAAGTAGGCAGTTGGATATATGAGTGTGGAGCCCACTGGTGAAATCTGGGCTGTACAGATGATGTCTAAGGTCTTGAAAATTGGTGAGCTTACCTAGGGAGTGAGTGAAGACAGAAGAGAAATGAGGACCAAGGATTCCATTCTGAAGGGTCATGAAATACTTAGAAGCCAGAAAAGGAAAAGGACCCTAAAAGGATATTGGGAAGGAATAACCAATAACATAGAAAAAAAAAAAAAAAAATCAGGAGAGTGTGAAATCCCAGAAGCCAAGTAAAGAAAGCCATCCAGGGAGAGAATGATAAGTCCCAACAAATGTTGCTGAGAGGCCATGTAAGATGGGGACTGAGGATTGACCATTGGATTTGGCGAAGTGGCATTCTTTGGAGATCTTGACAGCAGAGGCTTTAGTGAAGTGGTGGAGACAAAGCTTGATTAGAGCAAATTAGGAAGAGAGTTGGATGTGAGAAAGTATATAAAGTGCATATAGGCAAAATGCTTATAAGCAAAACCCATTTAGGAGTCTCACTACAGCAAAATGGGGCACCAGGGAGGGACTTTTCCCCCTGAATTGGGAGATGCACTATTATAGTAGGCTATGTGCTCATTCGGAAACCCAGGTGGCATAGTGGTTAAGGACTGCGGCTGCTAACCAAAAGGTTGGCAATTCAAATCCACCAGGCGCTCCTTGGAAACTGTGGGGCAGTTCTACTCTGTCCTATAGGGTTGCTATGAGTCAGAACCAACTCGACGCAAGGGGTTTGGTTTGGTTTGGATGTGCTGATCCGGGAGCCCTGGTGGTATGATGGTTAAACACTTGGCTGCTAACCAAAACTTTGATGGTTTGAACCTGTCAGTCGCCCTGCTGGAGAAAGATGTGGCAGCCTGCTTCCCCTTCTGTAAAGATTTACAGCCTTGGAAACCCTGTGGGACAGTTCTACTCCATCCTATAGGGTTGCTACGAATTGAAACTGACTTGAAGGCAGTGGGTTTAATTTTTTTTTTTTTTGCTTTATGTGCTGATCCAGTAGAGTGAGGAAAACTGACAATTCAGGAATAAGAGAATAATTGAAGGAGCAGGCAAGAAGGGTTGGACTTCAGTGGGCAGGTGCAGGGGTGGCTTTTAGATAGGAAAGGAGACTAATAAATGCCATTTAAAGTAATTGATGCCTTCACTGTATCATTTAATCCTCATACTAATCCAGCGTTGGCATTATCATCCTTATTTTATAGAGGGGTAAATTGAGTGTCAGAGAGATTTAGTGATTTACTTAAGATGAGGTAATGGTTAAAATGGGATTAACATTTTTTTTTGCTAATTTCAAAGACAGTGTTTAGTTCACCAAAATCAACAAAAGTTGTTGAATGAATGAATGAATATATGATAAGTGTACACAGAAGCACACTATTCAAGAAGTTGGATAGTTGTTATATAGAATGTCATACTGAGGAATTGGGAATCTCAGAGCCCTGAACCTCCAACCTAAAAGCTGCCGAACTAGATTGGTTATGAGTCAGCCAGTATAGTTGTTGTTTAGATACATCTGTGTTCAAATCCTTGCTAAGCCCCTTATTAACTGTGTGACTTTGGGCAAATTTCCTCACCTATGAAATGAGAATTTTAATACTTTGCTCAGATATTTAGAAGTTAAATGAAATAATGGCTGTAAAATGGTAGCAATATAGTAGGAATTTAGTGAACGGTAGTGATTATTATTTGTATTCAGAGTAGGGGGCTACAGGCTAGGCTGGTGTAAGAGAATGACCCCCTTTCCACTCTGCCCAGTGAGGCTGCTGATGAGAAGGAAAATGCTACCAGCCCTGACAAAGATATAGCAGGACTGCCTGACGAAGGAGGAGCCTGTAGCTGGTTTGCTGGCTTGCAGGAGCTCTCTCTTTCCCCCCTCTCTCTGTCACACACACACACATTTATGTGAAGCCACAACTGTTATAGCTATGTCAGGACAGAACCACAGTCACAAAGATTAATGCTGCAGTGAGGTGCTGGAAAGGAAACTGAGCCAACTGAAACCATTGGGCTGGGGCTGTGAAGGGCTTGAGAGAAGAGGACAGAATACATGGGCAAGACTGGCAACGCAAGGGCAGAACCGCAGGAGGAAGCAGACAGCTTAAATCATACGGCGCTGCAGATTTCCCCTGTCAATTTCACTTCCCAATTTTACATCTTCCATTGTACAGGATGCCTGGTAGCACTGTGGCTGCTAACCAGAAGGTCGGTTGTTTGAGCCCACTAGCTGCTCCACAGGAGAAAGATGTGGCAGTCTGCTTCCATAAAGATTTACAGCCTTGGGAACCCTATGGGGCAGTTCTACTCTGTCCTATAGGGTCAGTATGCGTCAGAATTGACTTGATGGCAACGGATTTACTTTTTTTTCCATGAAGCAGGATTTTACATTCCAGGAATTACATATATGTTGTGATAAGAGGGAAGTGTGGAATTCTAGTGAGAAAAGTAGGAGATGAAACAGCACGTAACCTACGGGTAGGAAGAAGACTATTCATGGAGAGCCTTAGATGCCACATTAAAACATCAGATAAATGACTAGTCGTTTGGAAAAACAAACTCCTAACTCATACTAGACACAAAAGTAAATTTC
Organism: Elephas maximus indicus; assembly: GCF_024166365.1. Lineage (NCBI taxonomy): Eukaryota > Metazoa > Chordata > Mammalia > Proboscidea > Elephantidae > Elephas > Elephas maximus. The sequence continues at coordinate 87,957,785 of NC_064821.1, read as the reverse complement.
AGAAGGTTTAAAGGTTTGAATATAAAAAAATAAAACAAAATACTACAAAAAGAAATAGAATATTTGTATAATATTGGGCAAGGAAAGCTTTCTTAACTTGACACCAAAGTTAGAAAGTATAAAGGAAAATATTGACAGTTTTCACTAGATAAAATTGAAAATTGTACAGCAAAAGACATCATAAGTAAGGTTAAGAGTCAAATGTTAAAAAAGGAACAGAGTTTGCAATATTTAATGGCAAAAGGGTTAAAATTCTTCCTCTGTAAAGAATTGCTATGAAATCAATAAGAAAAGACAAATGTTACAATAAAAAATAGGCAAATTCCTTACAGGTGATTATTAAACAAAGAAAGAAAAATGGGTATAAAAAGGCTGCTTATTCAAACACACTAATAGCTAAAGAAATAGAAATCATTTTCCCCATCAAACTGATTAAATTAAAAAGATCAAGCCCCAGTATGGCAAAGTGAATTACTTCATATGGCCTTTCTGGCCATAGTCTTTCTAACTCCCACCAAATGATGGAGTGGGATTATGCAAATGAGGTGCTTGTGCCCCTCCAAGGGGGCTAGATAACTTGCTAATAATGTAAATAAAGTGCTTGGCACTTTGGTAGGGGTGAGACCAGGCAAATAAGGTATATGGAACCCTAACAAGGGGGTTGGTCCATTCTGTCATCCCGGTAGGCTTAAAATTAGCCATTCCAGAGGTGGGAAGGGAGGACCTCACCACCACCAAGAAAGATGAGCCAGGAGTAGAGCATGTCCTTTGGATCCTGGATCCCTGTGCTGAGCATCTCCTGCAACCAGGAGACTCAGAGAGGAAGCTGAAACACCAAAGATGGTGAGAACTGGTGGCAGAGAAGGGGTGACAGCAGAAACAAGAGACCAATAGGAGATGGCACGATGGGCTTCCCGGCAGGAGGCTTGCTGGCAGAGTAAGGTGCCTCCAAGCACTTGGTGAAGCTAGGTTTGCCAACCCACAGGGCTAGAGCTAAGGGCCTTTGGGCCAAAGCTTACTGGCAGAGTGGGGTGCCACTGGGTACTTATTGGCAGAGCTAAAAGAGCTTTCTAATACTTGCCCAAGCAGGGCAGAGGCCTGAGCCGAGGGGCCCAGGGCCAGAGAGAGACCTGCCTGTGGGCAAGGCTGAGAAGAGGTTGTCTTAATTAAAGAACTGTATCCTGAGCGTTCCTGAACATGAATCGTAGCCTGTTATTTCCCTAATAACTCCATAATTGTGAGTTCTGTGTGGCCATTGCAATGAGTTATGGAACCCAGCAAAGAAGTAAAGAATGCCATGGGAGAGACGGTTGGTGTCAGATTGGTAAAAAGCTTGGAGGGAGGAGGCATGTCTGACCTCTGCCTCATAGGAATCGGCCTTGAGCTGTTGATATTGATTCTCCTTCCCCCTCATGAAATTCGAGGAGGTCAGACACCTCCACCATGCCATTTTTATGCCCAGTGTTCCAGACAGTATGGAAAAAAGGATGTACTCATACACTGTTGATGGAAGTACAAAATAGTGCAATCTTTTTATAGCGTAATCTGTAAATATATATTAAAATTTTTAATGTGCATTCCTTCTGATCCAGCAATATTATTATTAATATTGTTGTTATTGTTATAAATTACCCAAATGTTCATAAGAGGGAATTGACAAATAAATTATTGTATATCTACATGATAAAAACTATATAACCACAACAAGGATAAAAGAAACCAAAGTATGGATGTGGGAAAATGTCCATAATATGTCATTAGTGAAAAAAAATCAGGGTTACCAAAAACGGGCTTGATACCAGCTGTGTTCAGCTCATTTAGCTCCAAGGATCAAAGTCCTAGTGTTTCAGAAGGTCAGAGTACCAGTTCCTGTCCCTGGATCAAGGTTGTGCAAGAAGAAGGAAGAGGCTAGCCATGAACCAAGGGCGGGGGTTGGGATTTCTTCTCCAGCTCTGCTGCAGCCATGACAGAGCATTGCTATGGAGCTTGTATTCTTTCTCAGGGAAGAATATGGGTGAGGGTTAAAGCTTGGTGCCCTTCCTACTCCACTAGGATATGAAGGTTACTTCTCTGATCTCTGCTAGTGCTGGGCTTTGGGAACCTGAATTCCTTTTCTAAGGGATCTGGCAAATAAGCCTTTGCTATAAAAAAAATAAAGCTTCTGTAAAAAGTGGCGTGGCAGAGGTATCTGACTTCCTCTAACTTCACAAGGGAAAGGAGAGTCAAGATCAGCAGCCCAAGGCTGATTCCTGTGAGGCAGAGGTGAGACATACCTCCTCTTGCCAGCCCTTTTTTAACAATTCTAACACTGTCTGTCCACCTGAGGCTCAGTTTTCCCACTCAGTGGGGAGGGAAGCCCGATGTGCTGTCCCCTGCCAATCTTCTACGGTCTACTGGTTCTGCTGCCATCATTTCTCTGCTCCTGCTTGTCAGTGTCTCCAGTGTTAAAGCAAGTCCAGTGTTACAGCTTCTACTATTTGTCTTTCAGTGTCTACCTTTAAGACCAGTGGGATGATAAAACTGACTGATTCCCTCATTAGGGTTCCATATACCTCATTTGCATAGCCGCACCCAGTCATTTGGTGGGCCTTATAAGACTGTGGCTAGAAAGGCCATGTAAAGTAATTCACAGCACCACAGCTTCCCTTTTAGTCATCAACCAGCTATAACCAAGCCACTTGGCTTGATCATGTCATTATCTAATTGGAGGAGAGATAGTTGTGTCCATTTTTGAGGGACAGTACATCATGAAATTTCACGGTCCCCGAAAGTAAAAGATTAGGCATTCAATAACCTCTAGTTTCGCATGGGCTTTGAGGAGTAAGATCCTAGGAAGCTGAATAGCTTACTTATTAAGTGAAACCTTTAGGGCCCAGAGCATAGCCCAGATGAAGCTATTATTATTTAAATGTCCAATTAGTAGCTAATTAGAGCTCTGGAACTCCCTGGCCAGGCCCCTCCTGGAAACTCTCTTGGGATTGAAGCAGCAAATCCAGTTTATAACATGTACTGATCAAAATCACTTCCTTGGTGAAAATCCCCACTTTGGTTCGTCCCATCTAAGATAATAAAAAAAAAAAAGATAATAGAGACCCAAATTACTACACGTGTACTTAATGCCTGTAATTTTTTTTCTGAAATGGAGGATAGAAGTCACACTGTGATTCTCAGGCCCAGGCTAGTTCCACATAAGAAAAGCTTCCTCCTGTCAGCAGTTCAGGCCACCATCCAGACCAGAGTGGTGGTGACTGGCCCAGTTTTAGCTGAAGTTGACTCACAATGCTGTCTGCCCCTAGGGAACTCAGAGAGCAGTACTAAATAGTTGAGAGGGCCACTTTCTTTCTACTGTACGTTCATTCTTCTTGCTAGCCTATGGTGGAAGGAAGCAGGAACCTCAGTCCTTGAAAGTAGGGAAATTGAGACATCGATTAATTCACAAATACCTGCTCAGCACTTCCTGTGCACCTGATGTGAATAAGGGACTTGAACGCCTGTGACAGATATAGGTGAATGGGGTGCAAGCAGGATTCCATCAATCTTCTGGCTCCAACTTAGTGCCTCTGCATCCTCATGATACTCAAAAATAAGATCACCACGTGTGCGACTAACCATCTGAGAGTGATCACCCTCTGCTTGACGGATTCTTTCATGCGTTCACGAGTTCATTCCACATTCCCTGAGTACCAACTGCTTACAGGCCAAGTGCTGGATCCTGGTGATGCAGAGGTGAAGATGTAGCCCTGTCCTCAAGGACTGGACAGTCCAATGGTTCCTATTCTCAGTGCTCTGAAGTGCTTACCACCACCAGTACCTTGACTCACCAAGATCATGGCCCATCAGGGGACAGAAATAGAAGTAATCAATAATTACAGAATGATGAGATAAGTGCATCTGTGACAGAAATATGCACAGGGAATGGTGGAATACAGAGGAGGGGCCACAGAAAATCAGCCTAGGAATGGGGAGATTGTCTGGAAAGGTCTCCCAGAATTGATGACACTTGAGTCCAGTTTTGAGAGACAAGCAGGAGTTAGATAAAGAAGAATCAGTGAACAGGCTATCGGAGAGCACAGAGATCTTCAGTATCACTATACACTCAAAAAAAAAAAAATTTTTTTTTTTTTTTTTTGTACACTCAGGGAACCGCAAATCGTACTTAGTGGCAAGAACAACATGAAGTGTGTGTAAGAGAGGACAGAGAGTCAGATGGTGGAGGGCCTTATGTGCCAAGCTGAGGAAGAAGTTGAACTTTATGCTAAATGCCAAGAGGAGATATTAACAAAAGGTTTAGAAGTCATTGGGGGAATGGGGGTGTTTAAGTTGAAGGAGAAGACTTGGGGGACATTAGTCTTCTGGTTTCATACATGTGCAGTTTTTTTTACTCTGTGTCACTCAGAATTAGAAAGGACCAACCTTTCTCCTGGCTTGTTGAACCAGACATGATGTCAGGGCATGGGCAGGCTATCAGACTTCCACTAGCCTTCACGGTCAGGTGCCCAAACTGTTCAATCATATGGGATGGCTCTGCCACCTATCCCACTCTGGTCTTAGAGTTCTCAAACTAGGATCCACCTGTCAGCCCTGAAGTTTAGGTGAAGGGAGAGAATGTGGAGATGCATCTAGTTGTGAATTACCATCTGCAGAGAGTCAAGGGAACATGACTAAGGACTCCACGAAAGGCGGGATCCCAGCTTGTGGTTAGAGGTGTGGTTGGAACTAGGGCATGTCAGAGGTGAAGCTGTTCCTTTCCATCTGTTTGCTTTCCCAGAGCCTTTATTCCTTTGTCTCCCTTTCTCTCACATCTGTCAGTGGCAGAATGGCCCTCAGTAAAACAAGCCTAAGAGGCATTATAGTGGGTGTGAACCTTTTTTAGTCCTGACATCATTGCTCTTACCTTCTAATTGCAGTGCTTCTGGTAAGCAAGGCACCCTTTTCTCAGAAGCTTTGGCCAAGAGAGAGGTCTAGAAGTGAAGGTTTTTTTGTTTTTTATTCCTGCTTTCAGGCAGAGAAGCCCCCACCAGTGAGGATAAATGAGCCAGAAGGTTAGATGGGTTAGGAGTACTCAAGCCATTTCTTTGACTTTCTCTAGCTCAGTTGTTCCCAACTAGTGGCAACTTTGTGCCCTAGGGAACAGATGGCAATGTCTGGAGACATTTCTGGTTGTCTCAACTGGCTGGGGGGAACGTGCTGATGGCATCTAATGGGCAGTGACTAGAATATTACTAGTCAGCCTGTTATGCACAGAACAGCCCCCCACAACAAAGAAGTATCAAGCCCCCACATGTCAATAGTGTTGAGGTTGAGAAATAACTGTAAATACGTACACTTATAGGGAATTGGTTCAGGAATAAAGGATCTGAGCACTCGACCCTGAGGCATCATGTGGCTAGAAGTAAAAACCAGCTTTGATTGTATAAATTTAGGCTGTAAGTCTCCTGCTAGCCTGGCTAACAACTACCCTATGGTTGACCCAGTCTGGGCACTTCCTCTTCACTGTACTAGTCTGGATATATTTATGCTTTTTCATTCCAGCTCTCCTAAAATTGGAAGTTAGGGAAGATGGAAGAAAAGAAGAAAATCATCACTTTGATTATGTTTCTAGTTGGGTGGGGGAGGAAGGTTAAAATTTGAGCCTAGAATTCATAGAGTTCATGAGTTCAACATCCTAAACATGTGCCTCACTTAATAACGAATAAGTAGCAGCTCATTATAAAACAGGACAGAGACAGAAAAAGAACAAATACCAAATCATACCTGAATTTAAGCTTGGAGTCTGATTGAAAATATGGGAATTGGGGTGTTGGGTTTATAAAAATAAAACCAAAGATATGAGTGAAGTCAACGAAAACTCAGAAACAGGTTCAAATAAGGGTTAGGTAAGAACTGTTTAGGAGCCCTGGTGGTGTAATGGTTAAGCACCTGGCTGCTAACAGAAAGATTGGTAGCTCAAACCCACCAGCGGCTCCGCAGGAGAAAATACTAGGCAATCTGCTCCAGTAAGGATGAAACAAACAAACAAAAAAACCCAAACCCGTTGCCATCGAGTCTATTCTGATTCATAGTGACCCTACAGGACAGAGTAGAACTGTCCTATAAGGTTTCCAAGGAGCACCTGGTCGATTTGGACTGCCGACTTCTTGGTTAGCAGCCATAGCACTTAACCACTATACCACCAGGGTTTTTTCCCAGTAAAGATGACAGCCTAGGAAATGCTATGAGGGCAGTTCTACTCTGTCATATAGGGTCGCTATGAGTTGAAATTGACTTGACGGCACACAGCAACAACAGCAAATAGCTGCTTAAGAAGTCCTGGTGGTGCAATGGTTAAGCACTGGGGTTCCAACCCACCCAGCAGCTCAGTGGGAGAAAGACCTCCTGATCTGCTTCTGTAAAGATTATAGCCAAGAAAACCCTATGGGACAGTTCTACTCTGTCGCATAGGGTTGCTATGAGTTAGAAATCCACTTGAGGGCACCCAAAAACAACAAAGAGCTGCTTAAGTACATTTACTTTTTGATGGACTCAAATGATTGATTGAAGCCAAACCAACAAACTGTAACACTGATACCAGCTGCTGTTCGGTCCTTCTGACTCATGGCAACCGCATCTACTTCAGAGCAGAACTGCGCTCCATAGGGTTTTCCATGGCTGTGTCTTTTGGATGTAGGTTGCCAGGCCTTTTTTCCAAGGAGCCTCTGGGTGGATTCGAATTGCCAACCTTTTGGTTAGTAGCCAAGGACTTAACCATTTGCACTGCCCAGGGACGTCTTAATGCCAATAATAATGATGATGATAGTAACTACCGTGTATTAAGCACTTACTGTGGGCCAGAGATAACTGTCACACCATTTTAGTGGGAAGAAAAACTGAGGGTCACGGAAGTTACTTTCATCCTCAGGTATGTATTAGTGTGTGTGTGTGTATTAAACTACTCCGATCTTGATGGGCAGACCAAGGCAGGAGGACAGTTCCCCTGTATTCTGCACCGTTCAGACCACAGTTCTATGCAGCTGAGTTGCTGCCCAGGGAACACCAACCTGAACACTTGGAGGAGATAGAATAAGACAGAAATGGGCTGTCACTTAAAGTATTCAAGCAAAGACCCAGTAACTATCAGGTCTGCTAAAAAGGGAGTATTGTAATGGGAGATTAAGCTCCACGTTCAGTGTCAGGGCACAGAGGTCAGGGTCTAGATTAGTGCACGGCACGTGTTGTTGTTTATGTATTATGGAGTGGATTCCAACCCATAGTGATCCTATAAGGACAGAGTAGAACTGCCCCGTAGGATTTCCAAGGCAGTAATTTTTACGGGAACAGATTGCCAGGGCTTCTCCTGTGGAATGGCTGGTGGGTTAGAAAGAACTGCTGACCTTTCGGTTAGCAGCCTAGTATTTAACCATTGCTCCGCCAGGGCTCCTTGCATGCCAAATAGTGGGGAATTAATTGTTCAGTTAGTTAACTGAGGTTCCTTCCAACTCTGAGGTTCTAGGACTCTGTATTTTCAGATGAGGTAACAGTTCATAAGTAAATATTTAATTGTGCAAGTAACCACTTCATGAAAGGTCTGCAACATCAAAAACTTTTCTATAAACAGAATGGCTGTGTTACACAATTACAGGGCATTATTCACATAGACTATAATGGGAATATCACCCCTTGAAGTTGTGCAACACAGCGGCCCTCGTTATAAATATAAGGTAATTGTAATAAAAACAAATTGTGGCCTCTAGTAAAGGTGGGGAAAAAAAAAGTAATAATTGAGTGTCTTTTTTTTTTTTTTTTTTCCTAGCGTCTCAGAGCATTCTCAAACATGTTTACATGATCACAGCCAGAATCTTAAGCTTCTTTCAAATTCCATCAGGGTCAGTCGCTGCTAGTTGCCCATCCTTCTCCCTTCCTTCCTTTCTACCTAACAGAATCTCAGTTTTGTTAGTAGCAGTAATATGGCCAACTAACAGTTTCTAGCCTCCCTTCTAGCTAGGAGTGGCCATGTGACATTGTTCTGGCCAATAATATGTAAACCCAATGAGGGTTTCTGGAAATTCTTTGGTTCCCCAGCTGGGTCCCTTACCCTTTCTGGCTGCCTTTTTCCTTTCATCATAAAGCTGGAAATAGAGCAGCCATTTTGTGCCTAAAGCTGCATGCTAGGGATTTGGGAACAGAAAGTAGCAGCCTCGGTCTCTGATGGCAGCATGGACCACCATAGCGGCCTTGGACTGCCTAGTTGTTAAATGGGAAAAATGAATCCCCTCTTTGGCTAAACTGTTGTTAATTTGAGTTTGTTACCTATAAAAAAAAAAAAAAAATAGCTGGACTCAATTCTAACAAATATACCATCCTTGACAAGTGTTCCTCAAATTGGAATCTGAAAGCCTCTGTGTGCCTCAGTATAAACTGAATCCTTGTAAATTTGAGGATTCAAATGTTCTCTGAGAACTGTTAAATGTAATCTTTTCCTTTCAGCAATAATCTAAAAGTTAAACTATTCCAAAGCATCCGATGAGTTTGTAACTGAGTACTGCCCTGTGACTTAAGTGTCCATGCATGCATTTGTTGTTATAATTGCATGAAAGCCTCTAGTTTTAATGGTTTATAGGTTTAACTGTAATGGTTTATAAGTTTAACTTTGATAGTTTATAAGTTTATGTCAAGCTGCTATTATTAGTTTATTAAGTCCTAATGTAAAAATTATTGCTGTTTGGGACATCTGCTTTTATGCTCATATTGAACTGCCTTACCTGTTATACCCAGTTTGCTAGGAAGACGGGGCAGTGGCTGTTGATGAGTCAGCTGTGTCTACCACAGCAAATTAGTGCGGTGATAAAACTACTGCTTTGTTAAGTGAAGGCCAGATGATGTCAAAGAACACTGTATGAACAAAGGTTTCATGTTGGCTTGAACAGAAAAAGATGGTGGGAGAATTGAGTCATTATCACAGGGCACAGGCAGTACGGAATCCAAAAGGAGTTGGACTGGAGCAGTCAGGATCATATTCGTGGAGAATACTGCTTATAGGAACCTCATCTGGTATATTTCAACTTGCACTAGCTCAGCAGCAACAGTAGTAGTAATTAACAAGGAAAACATTTTCACAAATCAGTATTTAAAGTTATTTTCAATATTGCATCGTGGAGCAACCTATGAAAAGATTAAGCAGTTTGAAAGAAAAAAAAAATTAACAAATGTTAAATAATTAAATTTAATCAATTAAATCAACTTTGGGGTCTGCAAGAATGTTTTCCCTTTCATACAGTTTACATATTATTGTTTTTGAGAATATTAACTTTAAGATAATAGACTGAAAAAAAACAGTTGCTGTCTAGTTGATTCCAAGTCCTAGATACCACATGTGTGTCAGAGGAGAACTGCTCCATAAGGTGTTCGATGGCTGATTTTTCAGTAGATTACCAGGCCTTTCTCCTGAAGTGCCTCTGGATGAACTCAGACCTCCAGTCTTTGGTTAGCAGCGGAGGGTGTTAACCATTTGCACTGATTTAGGAGAAATATTGAAACCATTATTCCCTGTCCTAAAATGTGACCCAGATGGCGCTGGACTCACAAGGACACATCAGTTGGGCCCTGAGGTATAAAGCCAATAGCTAGGACAATCTGGGAAAACATCTTTTAGGGAACCTTTCACATAAACTAATAAAACAGCACAAATAACCCACATACCTTCCACTCTTAAGTTTTTCTGCTAGTATTTAGTGAATAGTAAGATTTGTTGGACCGGTGAGGACCCTCCTGACTGTCTCCTGAAACCTGTACCAATGATCGATAAGAAAGACAATTCAAAATGTAGGATCACAGTTTCTAGCCAATCTGTGAAAAGGTGAAGGTTTCAATGGTTTTGCTTATTTGTAATGTTAACATATACTAACGACTCTGTAAAGTTTCTCACACTGGGGCGGACATGGCTGTGACAGCATGTTTGTCCGTTTTCCCACTTTCGCTTATTTTGTAATATTCCTTGGACATGGGCAGACATGGCTCTACCAGCATGCGTGTCCATTTTCCCACTTTTGCCTCTTTGAATATATGCCAAATAAAACTTTCTTTTTGCTTTACTAAACTTTGTAATGTTTTCACCCTGCAACAGCACTACCCAGGGACTCCAAGATAAAAAACAAACACTGCTGTCAAGTCAATTCCTACTCCTTCTGAAGAACTGGGCAAGGAACCAGTGCTTTGCCCAGCTAAGAAGAGCCGTACTTACTTGAATTGGACAGAGAAAAATTTTTAAAAGGCCTAGCTTCTAAGAAATAGAGCAGATTATGATTGATGCAAGCATTTTCTCAGTGACTGCCCTCACCCCAAACAATTCTTTCTGACAAAGCCCCACCTGAAGTCCTCAGCAACCAGCAACTTCTTAACAGATTTTTCTTATTTTAATGTAAAGAATTTTAAAGGAAATTTACTAGGTAAATTTCAAATTACAATAATTTAATTCAGGTACTCCTTTTTGTTGTTGTTACTCTTTCCAAGGTGCGATAAACCTCAGTGTTGACGGTGGAGACCAGAGGATATTATTCCTGGGAGAAAATCCATTTTCACGAGTGACGCTTCACCCACAAAATACTGTTCTTTTTCAGTTGCCTTTGATTTTTTTTTTTTTTTTGATTGCTTTTGCTCCTCCCCCCACCCTCATAGAAATTCTCTGAAGTTCTGGTCTTGGCTCACCTCTCTCCACTTTCTCAGGTATCTCATTTACTCCCATAGTTTCAAGTATCATTGATGTTGTAGGTGATGTCAAAATCAATATAATTCATTAATTTATTTAACAGATACCTATTGTACAGACCATGTGATAAGAACCATGCCGCTAAGTATTAAGGATAACATGATCAACAAAACAGGCGGGGTTCTTGCCTTCCATAGCTTTTCTTTGAAGTTTCCACATATCTATCTCCTGACCATCTCCCCTACAATCCCAAATTCAACATGCCTGAAAGTGGGCTCTTCATCATCTCCTGAAATCTGTTTCCGTACATTTCTGTGAATTGCACCATTTTTCACCCAGTTCCCCTGGCCTCTGTGCTTGGATCCCCCCTCCCCTTTACTCCCCAACATCTGATTCCCAAATCTTGCAAAATTTGCCACCTAATCCCATCTCTCCACACTTGGCACCACTGCCTTTGCTCAGGCTCACAACCTCCTTTCTCCTGGTAATGACAATGGCTTCTTTACTGGTCGCTGTATTCCATATCTTTTTTGTCCCCTAAATCTATTCTCTATGCAGCTGCCAGAATGTAGTAGTACAACCTGACGTGGTCGTTCTCCTATTCAAAACTCTTTAATCTCTTTCTGTACTCCCATACTCAATCTCACCTCCTAGGATAAAATCCAAACTCCTTAGCCTGGCTTACGAGGTACATCATGACCCATCTCTGTCTACATCTTTCGCTCTACATTCTGGTCCTTGTCATTTACATTCTACTGTTGAACTATAGCATCGCTATGAGTAGGAATCGACTCGATGGCAACAAGTTTGGTTTTTTGGTTTAATATTGAACTACTTGTAGTTCCCCAGATAAGTCATAGTTTCCTCTCTTGTAGTTTTCTCTAAAATCCTTTAAGATCTTTTTCCCTCGCTTTTTCTTAGCCAACTCTGTAGTGATCCTTCAAAATAGTAAATGGTGTCCTAATTCAACTTTGCATGTCTGGTACTTAGCAGAGTTAGGCCTCTATAAATAAAAAAAAAAAGAAGCACAATAAATACGTTTTAATTAAACTTCTAACTTCTGTGCTGCTGATTTGGGTCGGAATCGACTGAACAGTAATTTTTTTTTTTTAAAGAGGAAGCAGTAACAGGGTAGACTCCAGAGTCACACAATCTAGGCTGGTCAGACCATTGTGAGGCACATCTCCAGGGGTGCACCTTTCACAATATAATGTATGTAAATACCACATTTACATAGATGGCTCTATTGTGTGGGATAGAATCTGGCTTGACTACCCATTGGCTGTGACCTCGGACAGTTACTTAAATGCTTTGGACATCAGGTGCCTCATCTGTAAAATAGGTAGTATTCAGTAAATGTTTGTCTTTTTTTTTTTTATAATTGTGCTTTAAGTGAAAGGTTACAAATCAAGTCAGTCATATAAAATTTTTTACACACCTTGCTACATAATCCTAATTGCTCTCCCCCTAATGAGACAGCACACTCCTTCCTTCCACTCTCTCTTTTCGTGTCCATTCGGCCAGCTTCTGACCCCCTCTGCCTCCCATCTCCTCTCCAGACAGGAGCTGCCCATATAGGCTCATGTGTCTACTTGATCCGAGAAGCTTACTCTTCACCAGTATCATTTTCTATCCCATTGTCCAGTCCAATCCCTGTCTGAAGAGTTGGCTTTGGGAATGGTTCCTGTCTTGGGCTAACAGAAAGTCTGGGGACCATGACCACCGAGGTCCTTCTAGTTTCAGTCAGACCATTGTGTGGTCTTTTCATGAGAATTTGGGGTCTGCATCCCACTGTTCTCCTGCTCCCTCAGGGGTTCTCTGTTGTGTTCCCTGTCAGAGCAGTCATCGATTGTAGCCAGGCACCATCTAGTTCTTCTGGTCTCAGGCTGATGTAGTCTCTGGTTTATGTGGCCCTTTCTGTCTCTTGGGCTCATAATTACCTTGTGTCTTTGGTGTTCTTCATTCTCCTTTGCTCCAGGTGGGTTGAGACCAATTGCTGCATCTTAGATGGCCACTTGCTAGCATTTAAGACCCCAGATGCCACTCTCCAAAGTGGGATGCAGAATGTTATCTTAATAGATTTCATTATGCCAAATGACTTCGATGTCCCCTGAAACCATGGTTCCCAAACCGTTGCCCCTGCTTCGCTGGCCTTTGAAGCATTCAGTTTATTCAGGAGAGTTTGTCATTATTTTTAACTTCAAGCCTGCTTCACCTCCAATGTTTCCTATCTCACTGGTTAATGGCCTCCCTATTAATTATGTCACCAAGATAAGAAACCTAGGAATCAGATTTAATTTACCCTTTTCTTTCACTCAAAGTCCGATTAATCTCCCTACCCCCGCCAAATCCAAACCCGTTGCCGTCGACTCGGTTCTGACTCCTAATTAATCCCAAGGCCTATAGAAATATTCCTTGTATTTCCTCCTTCTTGCTACCCCCATTGCCAGTGTTCTATTATAGTTCTGAGTCTTCTTTTCTCTGGAGCATTGCAGTAGCCTCCTAATTGGTCTCTTTGTCTCTCGCCTCTACTCATTGAATTCATCCATCGTGTAGCTGCCAGAGTCATTTTCCTAAAACACAGTTCAAATAATTTAATTTCACATCTCAAAAATCTTCAATACATTCTATTTATTAACACTTCTGCAATGCCAGTTAATTTTGCTGTATTCTAGTATTTTAAAGATAAATAAAACAGGAAGAACCCTTCCCAGACTACTGATGAACTAGTGAGGAAATCACATGGGATATATGTAAAAAGAGAGCTAGAGGTATGTACCAAGTCCTGGGGGAGGATAAAAGAGGAAGCCCTCTCCCCCACTTCTGTGTTCCTTCTACAATCGCTTACTTAGGCGGTGTCCAACAGATTTCTTCTCTTGTCAGAACAATATCCTGCTATTTCATTTTTATTTTATTTTTACTGTGATTTAGGCAAAAGTTTATAGAGCAAATTAGTTTCTCATTAAACAGTTAATACACAAATTGTTTTGTGACATTGGTTGCCAACTCTGTAATGTGTCTACATTCTCCCCTTTTCCACCCCAGGTTCCCTGTTTCCATTTGTCCAGTTTTCCTGTCCCTTCCTGCCTTCTCCCCTTTGCTTTTGGGTTGGTGTGTCCATTAGTCTCATATACATGATTGAACTATGAAGTAAGTCCCTCAAGTGTGTTATTGTTGGCCCTACAGACGTGTCTAATCTTTGGCTGAAGGGTGAACCTCAGGAGTGTCTTCAGTACTGAGCTAAAAGGATGTCTGGGGTCATACCCTTGGGGTTTCTCCAGTCTTTGTTAGAAAAGCAAGCCTATTTGGGTGTGTGTGTGTGTGTGAATTTTGTAGAATTTTGTTTGAAATTTTTCCCTCACCCTGTGTAGGGCCCTCTGTTCTGATCCCTGCCAGAGCAGTCGGTAGTGGTAACTGGGCACCACCTAGTTGTTCTGGGCTCAGTCTGGTGGAGGTTGTGGTAGTTGTGGTCCATTAGCCCTTTGGAGTAATGTTTCCCTTGTGTCTTTGGTCTTCTTCATTCTCCTTTGCACCAGCCAGGATAGGACCAGTAGATGTATCTTAGGTGGCTGCTCGCAGGCTTTTAAGACCTCAGTTGCTACTCACCACAGTCGAAAATAGAACATTTTCTTAATAGACTATGTTATGCCAGTTGAGCTAGATGTCCCCTGAGACCATGGTCCCCAGCCCTCAGCCCAGTAGCTTGGTCTCTCAGGGCATTTATGTTGCCGGCTGAAAACCCCAGGTTTTGCTCAGAATGACTTGTTACAGCCAATAAACAAGAAGCCAAGGTGGGAGATCAGAAAGATACCTTTATTTTGTTGTATAAGGAAAGGAGCAATCAGGGCTGCTGCCTCCAAGACTGCTCGCAGTCAGCTTGAGGAGGTGGGTTTTACAGAGAGCAGATAAGGAAATACAAATTCATCATGAATATTCAGGACTGACCTTCAGGCAGGCGCTCAGAGCTTGGGGATGACTATGTATTTTCTTTATACAAGGGTTCAATCCCCCAAGATGGAGGAAGAGATTGATTTTCTTTCATTAGGAGGTTGAGTCTCCACCCAGAGGCAGGTTGAGGCCTGTTCTGTGGTTAATTTGTTAAGGACAATTTTAGAAGAATGTGCAGTATATTCTGCTCTGTGTAGGAGGATAAGCCAGAGCAGGTGTCTCTCAGAAGGGTTGGACTCTGAGGCTGTCTGCCTCATTTGGATGTGTCTGTGAAGCTCCTGTGACTTTGCCCTGGTTATTTCATTTTTTATATATCCAAGGGGATAGGTTGTTAACATTTCACTGGGCCGGGATAACTCTTACGGTTCTTAAATGAGACAAAATAAGCCCACGTGCCCAGCTCAGGGCCTGATGAAGAGTGGATACAATAAATGGTAATTTTCTTCTGGCTGAAGTAGGGCTGTGTGTTGTTGGTTAGGCTGCCCATAGCAATAAGCATTCGCTATTAAACCCTGAACTCGATATCCTCCCACCCCAAGGAAATAAGTAATGCCAAATAATTATTCAGCCTCAGGAAGTGAAAGAAAAAGCAAATTAAAAAAGCACTATTTTTGCAAGAAAGGATGATAAATACCAAAAAAACAAGATGCTCCGCCAGCATGACACAGCACTTCCCATTTCTTATCCCTGCCATAAACTACAAGGGAGTTAGTAGAATAGTGGAGAGGCGGGGTGGGGTGGGGAGGGAGGGGAGAGCCCAGAGAAGGGAACATAATACTATTTATTTGACACTCACTGACTGAGCTATTTTAAATCAGGTGCTGTGTTGTGACCTGGGCACACAGAGGTGGATATGACCCAAGCCCTGTTCTCCAAGAAAGTCAGTCTAGCAAGGGAAGAGCACATATAAACAAGTAAAATAGCTTTAAAGATTTTTTTGGCTATACAGGCTATTGTTGGGGCACAAAGGAGGGAATGGTCAATTTTGGGAATGAGAAAAGATTAGGAACAGCTTCAGAGGAAGTAATGCTTGAGCTGCCTTGAAAGATGTTTTTTCTAGAACAATTAGGGGAACAAAAGTTAAACAAAAGCTTTGAAACAGCTACCCATTGTTCAGGTGTTACAAGTAAGGAGGAATTACACTAAAAATAATGGCTAACATTTCTAAAGTATAGTAAGAGCTGGGTATTGTGTTAAGTGATTTACATAGATTATCTTAGCTCTCACAACAATACCATTAAGTATTAATGTTGTTATTGTTAGTTGCCATAAAGCCTATTCTGTACTCCCACTTTATAGGTGAGAGAAGAGAGATTTAGTGGGATTAAAAATCTTGCCCCAGTGTCACCCATTAGATGATCGTGACTGGAGCAAAGGACAGTAAAGAAAACCAAAGACTCAAGGGAGCAATTAGTCCAAAGGATTAATGGACTACACTAACCACAGCCTACTCAAACTGGAGGTGCCAGTTGCCACTTCTGACTGCTATGACTGGGATCAAAACGGAAGGTCCTGGACAGAGCTAGAAAAAAAATTGTAAAATAAAAAATTCACAAAAAATACTGGACTCATAGGACCCACAAGGACTTACAAGGTCACATCAACTGGGCCCTGAGGTATAAAGACAATAGCTAGGACAATCTTGGAGAACATCTTTTAGGGAACCTTTCACATAAGCTAATAAAACAGCACAAAAGACCACATGCTTTCTACTCTTATCTTTTTCTGTTAGCATTTAGTGAATAGTAAGATTTGTTGGACCATTGAAGACCCTCCTGACTGTCATTACTGAAACCTGTGCCAATGATTGTTAAGAAAGACAATTCAAAATGTAGGATCACAGTTTTAGCCAATCTGTGAAAAGGTGAAGCTTTCAATGGTTTTGCCCATTTGTAAAGTTAATATATACTGATGATTCTGTAACATTCCTAGGATTCAGGTACACATGGCTGTGACAGCATGTTTGTCCATTTCCCACTTTTGCCTCTTTGAATATATGACGAATAAAATCTTTCTTTTTGCTTTACTAAACTTTGTAATTTTTTCCCCCTACAACAGTTAATGGCGTAGTCGTCAAGGATTTCTGAAGCTATGAATCCAGTCAACCTTGAGGAGACCTGGACTGCAGATCAGAAGCCAGCAAAGGGAGGGCCTATCCTCTGGACCTAAGCATTCACGCTCCATGTCCCTTTGACACTGGCAGGGTAAGTGCTCTCAGAAAAATCAGTCTTTGCTTATTCTTTTTTGTCCTCTTTCGTGTGTTTTCTTAACTTTTGTTTGGCATATTTGTTTGAAAAGCTGATTGTTTGATTATGAAGAATCTTTCTTAGATTTTTGCTTCACCATTTGGTTAAGAGTGACATTTAGTACCTCTTTTGGTGAACTGCAATTTAGGTCCAGATTCAGGCATTTGAAACATTAAAGAGGTAAATATATTTTTGAAGAGATCTGGATCACAATAAGCTGCAAAATTCAGGTCTTTTTGAGACTCAGAAAATCTGGAAAATAGTGCTCTGTTTTGCCAGATTTGCAGGGGGAGGTGGCAGCTCCTGACCTGTTTTATGAAATTCGCAGGGAGAAGGAATAGCTCCTGACCTGTTTTATGAAATTTAAGGCAGAGTGGGTAGCTCTGTACTTGTTTTTTGATATAGTTTCTCAATAAAGAATCATAATGTTAAAATTAAAATCATCAGTAGCTACTTTAAAGTACTTTCTAGATTTGAGGAACTAGTATATTTAAGGCCTAAAATAAGAGAACAAGTCTCTAGCCAACAGAACGATTAAGTTCAAAAAGAAGGAAACCAAATGCTTAAACCTTAGTGTTTAACATCTTTGATAGGTAAGCCTGGATTTCCCCCCCTGCTACTGAGACCCTGGTTTGGGTTTCATATTTAAAAACACTATAAACTGAATATACTAGAAGTAATTTGGAATTTCAGTGACTACTTTGGGAAAACGAGCTTCCGTTTGTGTTGTCCTTTCTTTCCTTTTTGGGGAACTTTTGCTTGATGCTCAAGTTTTGTGAAAAGTTCTAATATTCTTCCATTTGAGACTCTGGAAAGTTAGTATGTTTTATCTAGAGCCTGTTTTTTCCATTGAATTAGTTAATCTTCCCCCAAATTTCTATATACACTTTAAGAAGCTAGGATCCCCGTATCCTTGTTTTGTGTGATATTGTTTGCTGAGTTTATGTGGTCTTCCTGTCTCCTTTTTTCCTGAGAGCTTACTTCTGGCCTAGATCATTGTGTCTAATTTTCTGTCTCATATGAGGTTGGAGGCTGACTGGAGGCTATGCTGTTTTTTTGTAAGGTTGTCTTAGAACCTCAGTTCTTTCCTCGTCCAAGAAAAATTGTGTCTTGTGTCTGTCTTATGATTTAGATTTTTAGTAGCTACTTGGAGAAACTTTGATATAAATTGGTCTGTTTGAAAAGTGCAGGAAGATCTTTATGATCTGTACTATGTCAATCTTAAAAGTGAAACCTTTCAAAGTAGATATTATATGAAATGTGTTTTATTTACGGAAAAAGAATAATTTTGTCTTAAAGTAAAACTAGCAGTTCCAGGGCATGAAAAAGGAGGTATAGGACAAGCCTAGAAAAATTGCTAAAGGCCTTTGGTATTTAGTGGGTGGATAAAGAGAAAGTAAAACTACTTACCAAGAAAATAGTAAAAGGAAAAGAAATTAGTTATCTTTTGCCTTTCAAAATGCCTAGGTCAACTTAAAAAAAAAAAACAACTTAAACATATGTAAATGAATCAGAATGACCTAATCTTATCTTCTACTTTGAGTCAAAAATAGGGAGGGCAGGGCAGGATCAGGCCTCCTCAGCCCCCAGTCTCTGAGGTCATATAGCTCCAGGGAAGCTCTTGAAAGACCCCTTCCAACTAGGTAGAGATCCTTTTAATACAAAAGATAAGAAAAATTGCCACTTTGCTATAGTTATCAGAAATTGGGTGGATCCCAATCATAAAAGAACTGTAAACAAAGTTCTCTCTATTGTAGAGGAACTCTAAGGAGCCAAAAAATAGGAATCACAATGAGACACATCTGAAATGGTCTGGGAAAATGTTTCCAACCCTAGCCAGAGACTTAAGGTTATATCCATATCAATGGATTGGTCAACTGATCAGAGACTCTGTGATTTCTAAAGCCAGTTGATAAAGTCTTTAAAGGCTAAAACTGGATTGAAAAAATTTGGGAAATAGTAAAAGTTGAATTACACGAACTTTATTTCAACTACAGTTATGTTTTATAGCATACTGGTTTTAAATAATTTCCAAGATGTTTTAGGTAACTTATTAATTAAATTGAGTAAATAGATATTTGTCATAATTTAAATTTATATACTTTTGCTTTTCATGCCACAAGAGAAAGAATATATATATTTAAGTCTGCAAATGAGTGTGTTAGTTTTTGACATTTTAAAAAGATGCGCTATAAGAGATATGAATGAAGTAAGAATTTAGGAAAATTGGAAGTCGTCAAAAATGAAATGGAATGCATAAACATTGATATCCTAAGCATTAGTGAGCTGAAATGGGCTGTTATTGGTCATTTTGAATTGGACAATTATATGGCCTACTATGCCAGGAACGACAGCTTGAAGAGGAATGGCATTCCACTTATTGTCAAAAAGAACATTTCAAGATCTATCCTGAAGTACAACACTGTCGGCGGTGGTAGGATAATATCCATATACCTACAAGGAAGACCAGTTAATGTGACTATTATTCAGATTTACTCACCAACTACTAAGGCCAAAGATGAAGAAATTGGAGATTTTTACCAGCTTCTGCAGTCTGAAATTGATTGAACATGCAATCGGGATGCACTGATAATTACTGGCAACTGGACTGCGAAAGTTGGAAACAAAGAAGAAGGATCGGTAGTTGGAAAATATGGCCTTGGTGATAGAAACGATGCCAGAGATCGCATGATTGAATTTTGTGAGACCAACAGCTTCTTATCACATGACTGAATTTTGTGAGACCAACAGCTTCTTCATTGCAAATATCTTTTTTCACCAACATAAACAGCAATAATACATGTGGACCTTGCCGGATGGAATACACAGGAAGCAAATCGACTACATCTGTGGGAAGAGACAATGGAAAAACTCAAAATTATCCGTCAGAATGAGACCAGGGGCCAACTGCAGAACAGACCATCAATTGCTTATATGCAAGTTCAAGGTGAAACTGAAGAAAATTAGAACAAATTGATGGGAGCCAAAGTATGACGTTGAGTATATCCCACCTGAATTTAGAGACCATCACAAGAATGGATTTGATGCGTCAAAAACTAATGACTGGAGACCAGACGAGTTTTGGAATGACATCAAGGACATCGTACATGAAGAAAGCAAGGGGTCATTAAAAAGACAGGAAAGAAAGAAAAGACCAAAATGGATGTCAGAAGAGACTCTGAAACTTGCTCTTGAAAGTCGAGTAGCTAAAGCGAAAGGAAGAAATGATGAAGGAAGAGAGTTGAACAGAAAATTTCAAAGGGCAGCTCAAGAAGACAAAGTAAAGTATTATAACGACACGTGCAAAGACCTGGAGATGTAAAACCAAAAGGGAAGAACACGCTCGGCGTTTCTCAAGCTGAAAGAACTGAAGAAAAAATTCAAGCCTTGAGTTGCAATAGTGAAGGATTCTATGGGGAAAATATTAAATGATGCAGGAAGCATCCAAGGAAGATGGAAGGAATACACAGAGTCACTATACCAAAAATAATTGTTTGATGTTCATCCATTTCAGGAGGTACCATATGAGCAGGAACCAATAGTTCTGAAGGAAGAAGTCCAAGCTGCACTGAAGGCACTGGAGAAAAACAAGTCTCCAGGAACTGACAGAATACCAATTGAGATGTTTCATCAAACAGATACAGCACTGGAAGTACTCACTCATCTATGCCAAGAAATTTGGAAGACAGCTACCTGGCCAACCAAATGGAAGAGATCCATATTTATGCCTATTCCCATGAAAGGTGATCCCACCAAATGCGGAAATTATTGAACAATATCATACATAAGTAAAATTTTGCTGAAGATCATTCAAAAGTGGCTGCAGCAATACGTCGACAGGGAACTGCCAGAAATTCAAGCCAGATTCAGAAGAGGATATGGAACTGGGGATATCATTACTGATGTCAGATCAATCCTGGTTGAAAGCAGAGAATACCAGAAAGATGTTTACCTGTGTTTTATTGACTATGCAAAGACATTTAGCCGTGTGGATCATAATAAATTATGGATAACATTGCAAAGAATAGGAATTCCAGAACTCTTAATTGTGCTCATGAGGAACCTGTACATACATCAAGAGGCAGTCGTTTAAATCAGGAAAGATGCATATCAGGGTTGCACCCTTTCACCATACCTATTCAATATTTATGCTGAGCAAATAATCCGAGAAGCTGGACTCTATGAAGAAGAAGTGGGCATCAGGATTGGATGAAGACTCATTAACAACCTGCGTTATCCAGATGACACAACCCTGCTTCCTGAAATTGAAGAGGACTTGAAGCACTTACTGACGAAGATCAAAGACCTTCAGCGTGGATTACACCTCAACATAAAGAAAACAAAAGTATTTATAACTGGACCAATAAGCAACATCATGATAAATGGAGAAAAGATTGAAGTTGTCAAGGATTTCATTTTACTTGAATCCACAATCAACACTCATGGAAGCAACAGTCAGGAAATCAAGAGACGTATAGCATTGGGCAAATCTTCTGCAAAAGACCTCTTTAAAGTGTTGAAAAGCAAAGATGTCACCTTAAAGACTCAGGTGTGCCTGATGCAAGCCATGGTGTTTTCAATTGCTTCCTATGCATGTGAAAGCTGGATGATGAAGAAGGAAGACCGAAGAATTGATGGCTTTAAATTGTGGTGTTGGAGAAGAATATTGAACTGCCAAAAGAATGAACAAATCTGTCTTGGAAGAAGTACAGCCAGAATGCTCCTTAGAAACAAGAATGGCAAGACTATGTCTCACATACTTAGGACATACTGTCAGGAGGTGTCAGCCCCTGGAGAAATACATCATACTTGGTAAAGTAGAGGGTCCGCAAAAAAGTGGAAGACCCTTAATGAGGTGGACTGACACAGTGGCTGCAACAATGGGCTTAAGCATAATAATGATTGTGAGGATGGTGTACAACTGGGCAGTGTTTCGTTCTGTTGTGCAGAGGGTTGCTATGAGTCAGAACTGACTTGATAGCACCTAACAACAACAACAACAATGTTAAATAGCATATAAAACAAAGAACTAGATTTCTTGCTATTAAAATAACAAAATTTTCTTTGATTTCTGAGTTAAAGAGTTAATTTATTTGTGTAATCTGCCTTGAAGACAAAGGTTTGGCCTCTCGTTAGAGTAAGATTCCTGAGTCAAAAACCAAGCTGCGTGGCTTTAGAAAAAAAAAAAGCTAAGGTTTTTACGTTTCAGATCTTTGGCCTAATAACTTAAGTTTTGTTTCTCAGTGACCTTTAATAAGCTCCTGACAACCTTGAAACTTCTTGGAAAGCCACGAATTTTTTTTTTTAATAAAGGAAAAGTGCTAAAAAGATTATTTCAATATGTTATAAATTTCATGGAATGTGTTGTCAGAATCAAGAGAAGCGCCTGATTCTCTTTGGGTTAAAATTTATATGTTAGTGTTTTCTCTTATGTTTTTGCCTAATAGTGAAAATATTAGACAATAAATGAATAAGATTGTGTCATAATTTTATTATTATTTCTTACTTGCTAACTGGGTTACAACTTTATTAAATCAGTGGTTCGATTGGGGAATTCACATCATTTACCTATGAATTTTTTTTTTTATTACTATTCAGGTATTTAGAGACTTGACAATCTTGGTATATCCTGACTATATGGTATTATGTCTTAAGATTATTATGTATTATATCTGAAGCTCTTTGGAAATAAGGTTAACCATTATTTTTAGTATTATTTTTTATCTAACGTGTTTTAACTGATTTTATTTGGCCTTTACATTATGCTTGTAATTAATTTCTATCAAGTGTTTCACAATTAAGAGTGTTATTTATATAAGTTAATTATGGCCATATTCAGTTTTGTCATCTGCAGATAAGTGTTTACTTTGCTGATTTGCTGAAAACATTTGACCAAATTTCTCAACAAAAAGATGGACTGTATTGGACTTGTGAAAAGGACTGTGACTAGACTGAATAAAATTTCCAGAACTCTTATGCAGAGGCTGATGGGCTTACAGACCAGCTGAAACAGAAATTAACTACATAAGATTGAGTAAAGGATACTATGGGTTTTATGTGGGAATGTTGTTGATGCTTTAAGGTTCTACTTTCTAGATATAAGAAATTGTTTTCTTTCTCCTAAATTATCTAACTAATGGGTTTGGATATTTTAACTGTTGAATTAGAAGTTCCTGTTGGTAAACTTAGCAAAGTTGTAAATATAAATTTCTGAAGTTGGAGCTATAATTTTATAAAATAGAACAGCATTTCCTATTAGTCTCTCAAGGAACAGTTTTGTGCCTTAACGGATAAATGTTGCTATATTTATTTAAATACACAACCTGAGGTTTTGCAGAATGTAGTTGCTACTGAGACAACATGAAAAGCAGTTACTGATGCGGCTTATGCATAAATAAACCCCTCATGAAATTTGTTTTCTTGGTTCAAAGACCTTAGGGTCATGGTTTCATTAGTTATTTCAGACAGTTGGCCTCATACTATTGTTAGTGTTTCTATTCTACTTCCTAGTTCGCTGTATGGTGCCTGGGATCTTAAAAACCAGATGGTGCCCAATTACTGTTTATTGAGCATTTTTGATCAAAGATTCTATAGCAAGATCATGATCCAAAGGAGGGAACCATGAAAGAGTTATAATTCTTCTGGAATCCAGATTTCTGGCTTTCATGGAGGTTAGAGTAACCCATAATAGGAAATGCTGTTCTATTTCATATTTTAAAATTATAGCTCCAACTTCAGACATTTATATTTACAACTTTGCTATTGCCTTTGGGTGTCATTTTGAACCTTGAGCTTTGAGGAAAAAAAGGGTTCCTTGAAGAATTCAGTCTTTTGGGGAAACTGACTCCAAAGATTAGACTGAGAGTTACGTTTAGGGTAAATCAGTAATCCGTTTAATTAGTCTTCAAGACAGTCTAACGTTTATAATCAAACTCTCACCCTCTTACTATGTAGAAATTTATGTATCTTAAAGAAACCAGGTTCTCAGAGGAGGTCGACCTCATGGTTCAGACTCCATATTGTCTTAGGCTCCACTTTTGCTTCTGAGAAAGTGACTCATGACTGTTAATAGATAAACCAAAGAGGGGCAGCCTGCACTCAGGAAGAACACTTATTATGTTTTAAAGAGATTAACTGACGATCTCCAACAGGTGAGGTCCATCCTCTATTATCTTGCTAATCGTGAATTTTCTAATTCTCTGTTTGTCACATGTAAATTTTTCTATATTTTCTGTTTTCTCCAGACAAACTTTGTGTCTCCTTGTGGATATATGTTTTTATGTGGTAGAGCCAACTATACTAGTTTAGATGACTCCTTTCCAATTGATAGTGAATTTACGTGGGCAATCTCTTGTTTAGATCTCTGGTGAATGCATGGGCAATGCACTTTGGGAATGTTAGGATTACCTTTAGATATTCATAGTAATGATGCCAGTAAATATTGGAAAGGTAATGTTAAACTGTTATACATTGTAAAATGAAAGTCAGATGAAAACTCATTGGTTTAGCGCTCAGGGTATTGTTGGTAGCTTTAATTCCTACTTATGGTATAGTTGAATTGGAGAAATCTTTAAGAAATTTATCAATCACTATGCAACTAATAGATGAAGTTGCTAATGGGGTGGAAACACAACAGCAATCTCTGACCTCATAAGCCAAGGTGACATGAGATAATGGAATAGCCTTAGATTTTTTTATTGGTCCAAGAAAGTGTAATCTGTGCTGTAGCAAATACCTCTTGTTTCATTTGGATAAATAACACAGGAGAAGTAGAACAGGATATACATAGAATTAGACAGGCTACTTGGTTACACACTGTAATACCCTTACAAATACCAGATTTATTTAGTTGGTTACCATCAGGAATAAGTACATGGGCTAGATCACTATTGCAAGGGATAGTAATATTTTTAGTCTGTATCCTGATAGTATTATGCATAATAAAATTTATCTTCTATTGTCTTACACACCTAAAAGCCAAAAGGAGGCCTCGAGCTAAAATGTTGATGTACATTTAGTCTGCTTACTTCAGCAACGCAATTAATGAGAACGTTGCTCTTACTTAAGATTCTGGTGAAGAACCAGATGGTATCTGGTGGAAAACCAGCACTGTGAGTTTAAAGAGCCTACCATGGCCGCCATCTAGGAGCTCCACTAAGTCCAGGTATTGATCATCGATGTCTTATCTCCAACTTCCAATCAAAAGGAGGGAATGATTTAGTAGATGATATTGGAGCCATTATTCCTTGTCCTGGAATGTGACTCAGCTGGAGCTGGACTCACAAGGACTGTTGTAGGGGAAAAAACATCACAAAGTTTAGTAACCCAAAAAGAAAGCTTTATTTGGCATATATTCAAAAAGACAAAAGTGGGAAGCAGACAAGCATGCTGCCAGAGCTAATAATGTCTGCCCCAAGCTGGAGGAAGGCTACATTAGTAACATTACAAAAATGGGTAGAATCGTTGAAAGCTTCACCTTTTCACAGATTGGCTAGAAACTGTGGTATTACATTTTGAATTGCTTTTCTTAATAATCATTGGTATAGGTTTCAGTAACTGACAGTCAGAAGGGTCTTCATTGGTCCAACAAATATCTACTCACTAAATGTTAATAGAAAAAGGTAAGAGTGCAAAGTCTTTTGTGTTTTGTTTGATTGGCTTTATGTAAAAAGTTCCCTAAAAGATATTTTTCTTCCCTAAAAGATAATTTCTAAGATTGCTCTATCTATTGTCTTTATCTCTGGGCCCAGCGCATGTGTCCTTGTGACTCTTTGTGGGCCCAGCTTCAGCTGGGTAACATTCTCTATGCTCAAGGACAGGGAATAATAATCCCAATATTATTTTCTAAATTAAGACCCACAAAGACTCACAAGGACACATAAACTGGGCCCTGAGGCATAAAGACAATGGCTAGGACAATCTTGGAACACATCTTTTAGGGAATCTTCCACATAAGCTAGTAAAACAGCACAGAAGACCCATATGGTTTCCATTGTTACCTTTTTCTACTAGCATTTAGTGAATAGTAAGATTTGTTAGGCCAATGATGACCCTCCTATCATTACTGAAGCCTAGACCAATGATTGTTAAGAAAGACACTTCAAAATATAGGATCACGGTTTCTAGCCCATTTGTGAAAAGGTAAAACTTTTAATGGTTTTGCCTATTTGTAATGTTAATATATACTGATGATTCTGCATTGTTCTTTGGACAGACATGGCTCTAGCAGCAGGCATGTCTATTTTCCCACTTTATTCTGTAATATTTGCTTGGAGTTTGGGCAGACAAGGCCCTAACAGTATGCTTGTCCTTTTCCCACTTTTGCCTCTTTGCATATATGCCAAATAAAACTTTTCTTTTTGCTTTACTAAACTTTGTGATTTTTTTTTTTTCCCTACAACAAGCCATTCCCAGAGACTATCTTTTAGCCAGACCATAGACAGGCCCACAAAATAAAAACACTAGAGAGGAACATGCTCCTTAGAACAACCAATTGAACTAAATCAAAAGGGCAATATCTGCCCACAGGGATAGATGAGAAGGCAGGGAGGGGTAAAAAATCAGGACGAAAGGAAATGGGGAACCTAGGGAGGAAATGGGGAGAGTCCTGACACATCGTGGGGAATTAAACCAATGCTATTTTTTATGGAACATTTTATGCACAAACTATCAAATGGGAAACTAATTTGCTCTGTAAACTGTAACCCAATGCACAATTAAAAAAACAAAATCATAAGGCTTTTAATTCAGGGAATTGACTACAGAGCCCTGGTTTTTAAATCACAAATCCAAGGAGTGACATGATCACATTTCAATAAGATTCCCTTCAGCTATAGTGGAAGGAATGGATGGGAGATGGAAAACAGCTCAGCCAATAATCGGAATAATAAAGCGGCTTTATATTTTTATCCAAGGTACAGAAACCAGGGATACTAGTCATCTGGCAGACGCTGCGGTGACTGGGACGATTTGAGAAGTATTTAGATACTTCTCTCAGGGCTTGGTGTGTAGTTCCCAGGATGTCCTCCGTGAGCGACAGCGAGGACCCTTAATCTGGTTTGCGCTTTAAGGGCACAGCGCGCAAGGGGTCCTAGAAGTAAAGGAATCCCGGCCCCCATTGAGATCATAAATTAATTGAGGACTTTGGGCTTGAGGGCGGCCGAGAGTGCATCCCACTCTCCGACCTCAGCCGTTGGTGGCGGCAGTGATGACTGGGGGCGATTAGTACTATCTGCGACCACTCCCGCCCCTCAGCGAGGGGAAGTGCTGAGTCATTCTGGCGAGGCGCGATGGGACCCGACTGCGAGTGGGGCAGATTCCCCCTCCCTCTCCTCCTCCTGCACCCCCGGCCCACGCCGACTCTCGCGAGAGCCCAAGAAACTATAAAGGCAGCGCCCCACGCAAGCTCCGCAAATTCTTTTCCTGGCTGATCTTGGTGCCTTCTGTTTTGCAACTGGTGAGTCTCTAGGTAGCTTGGCCTCGCGAACCCCCCCACCTGTTGCTACTTTCTGCTCTCTTGCTTTTCTCCGGGGCTCACATAGTCTCTGTTGGAGGCGCCGTGACCGGCGAGGCGGCCCGCGGGGGCCTGGCGCCTGAAAGTGTTTGGGCGGTCCCCTCACCCCGCGTTGCGCATCTCCTTGTGCTTTCGGGGACTGGTTGAGCCCCGAGGCTTACACCCGCTCCAGTCTCTTTCCCTCGAGCAAAGTGTGCTGGTTGGCTTGGCGCGCGGCTGGGTGAGGCGGCGTGGGAGCTCCACGGCTAGCCTCCTGCGAGGCAGGGCGGGTTCGGGAAGCTTCTGGAGTGGACCTAGAACCAGAGCTGTGGCTGCAGAAGGTTACCCGTAATCGGTCTTTGTGTGGTAGAGGTGAAAGCGGCCCCGGTCTTCAGCTGTGATTTGCTGTGAGGTTTTCCCAAATTCCCTCGCTGAAGAATGCGCAATCTTTTCTGCTGGCGATTTCCGAACTACTAGGATGAGGGTGACGTTGGGAGCGGCAAGAAGGTACCTGAACTGGGCTTTGCAGGCGTGGCCCTCTCTAGGGGGTTTGGGAGCGTGTCTCCTGAGGGCGCCGCACCGACCGGAAGTCCAGCAGACTTTCCTCTTGGTTGGTCGGGCTTTTGTGGTGTTGGGGTCACCTGGAAAAACAGGTTTGGACGAGAAGCCTGTTTCTCTTAGGGCCACACCCCGTCGCCAAGTTGCAGCGTACCTTACGGTTTCTTTGTTAAAGGGTGTTAAAATAGTTTTTATTTTATACAGGCTGTGAAACCTTTGCGAAGATCGATTCTAGGCATGCGCACAACGTTTCCTTTGATTGTATTATGAACCGAGAACTTTGGGCATTACGGGAAAATTAGTTTCTTAGGGTTTTCAAACCGGTAACTTAATTGAGTTAAATCTTAACTCCTTATCTTGGTATTGATCTGGGCGAATCCAATGCATTAAACTGAACTCTTGATGGCACTGATTTTTCTTCCGGGATCTCGGCCCCGAGGCCAGACACCCATTTTGAAAAGACTTCTAGGGCTAAATCCAATACCTAAAGTTTTTAAATTGAGCAGATGCCAGAATCTTGGTCTGGATTGGCTTTAGGGCGTGTGCTTTCTTGGGCACATCCACCTGGAGAAAGTTCCAGTGCACTTTACATCTTATAGATGGAGGTGCAGTCGGCAGAAAGGCAACATGAGGGCTTGTGGGAGTCAGGCAATCAGCGTTGGTGGCTTTGTGCATTGTGTACTTGGGTTCTGGTTTGAGAGTCTCTACCTTATCCCTCCCTTCTCGGTGCTTCTGTATAATGAAAAGGCAGAAGAAAATGCCGGTTCATAATGTCTCAGAAAAGGTGACTTCGACTTACTAAAAAATTGTCCTTTTTAGATGAAAACAAAGACTGAGATTTCAGAGACTTTTGTAACATCTGGGTTTGGTCCAGAAATTAGAAAGCTCAGATTGTGGCCCTTCCATTGTGACTCTTGGCTGCTGGCTTGCATTACTAATGATAAAAATTTTGTGTTCAGGACCACTGGACCTGATTGTTCTTGGTTCTACCACTAAGTCCCTAAGTAGGTGAGAGCTACCTTGTATCTAAAAAGACAAGACTTGTTTTTAATTCATTTTCTTTTATCTTTTCCAGCTGATAACAAGATGTCTTCAGGAGCTGCTAAAATTGGGCACCCTGCCCCCAACTTCAAAGCTACAGCCGTTATGCCAGATGGTCAGTTCAAAGATATCAGCTTGTCTGACTACAAAGGTAAGAGTAATTACATGGGATTCATTATAATGGAATTATGATCCAGAGATAACTTGTTAAATTTTGGTATCTGTTACATTTGATTCTAAAATTCTTTGTATCTCCCAGGACAAGGCCTTTAGGGCAGGATTCTGTTACCTTTATGCTGAAGCAAAAGAGTGATGATCAGTGTTTACAGAATAGATATTGTAGGTTCAGACTTCTTCTGGAGAAGGCACATGCTTCATTATATGTAACCATATTAGGTCAATTTGATTTTCTCAGTACTTCTGAATTGTTTTCATTATCATCTCTTCTGTTAAGACGCCTGGCCAGGCCCAGTGGTTAAGAGCTTGCCTGCTAACCAAAAGGTTGGGAGTTCAAATCCACTAGCCCCTCCTGGAAACCCTGTGGAGCAGTTCTACTCTGTCCTGTAGGGTTGCTGGTGAGTCGGAATCAACTTGATGTCAACGGGTTTGCTTTTTTTGCTATATTCTCAAGTCTTTGGGCTATGATACAGCTTAGTGGTCATTTGTGAAATGTGTGTGTCACAGCCATTACGTTATTAGGCAGAGGGCTCAGGCCCATTCCCTTGACTGTTTTTGCCGCCCCCGCCCCCCCGCGCCAGAGAAGAGTTGATGTCACAGCTGAAACAACTCCCCTTAGTTACGTGCAGACACTTGGCAGTCTCTAATGAGGCCATTCCTTTCTTGCAGTCCCAGAGCACCTGGGTCTTCTGGGATAAAGATTTCTTAGAATGCAAACCTCGAACTCAAGTGTACTTCCCTTAGTGGTGTAGTAATTGGTTCTTGGAGTTGGCTTTTGGGTAGAACTTTTAACTAGGTTTCCTAACACGTCGCACTTGTTCGATGGTGATGAGAGCAAGTAAGTGGGGCCCTGTGGAGGGAAGCTTCTCCTGACAAAGTAAGTAACACCAGAGGTACGTGACCCTGGCCCAAGAGTATAGGCATTAGGTCTAGGAGGAGCAGCTCTCTGCCCTCCAGGGCTTGATCTGCTGAGGCTTCAAAGTGCTTGTTAGGTAAAGCCCTGGAGGAGTTATTTAGATGAGTCAGCTTCTAGTTACTTTCCTTTTCAAAGTAAATGTCAAAAAAAAAGGCTACCTGGGAATAAAGTAAATGTTTGGAGTTGTTCCATAGCTCAGCACGTTAGGTGTGGTAAGAGACTTCCTGGACAGTTTGAAGGTCTACTTCAACTGGTAATCTGAGTGACCAGTAAAATTCCAGTTAGAAGTTGTGTTAACCTACCGGGACTTTTGAAACTTTGTTTATAAGATTTTTATTTCTTGTCCTGTCAGGTTTGTTAGGAACGAGTTTGTGGCGATTGAGGTCCTTAAAGGTCCTTACCGGTCCCATCACTATGGTTCATTGTGAAAGACGTACAAAGGCTGACTTCCTTTTGTTGGTTTCTTGTCACCTGTCAGCAGAGAGCTCAGCAATTCAGCTCTGGGCACTCTTCTAAGCATTGGCAATATGCCACCCAGTTAAAAGTGATAATTGCGTTTTGCTTTCCTTCATTGGAGTAAGAACGTGGTGTTTATACTCTTGCCTTAACTAACCGTAGGAGTAGATAGAGGTTATAGGAGTTACAGTTGGCAGCTAATGAGGAGGCAGGAGAATAAAGCATGGAGCTAGAAAGAATTTTTTCTCATTCAGATGTATGAGTCTCCAGGCCCTCCTGCTGCAACAAGTTCTAAAATAGATGCTAGGAGACAGCTATGTTGAGTCGTCTTGCCCGGGCTTTGAATCTGTTCGTTCTGGTTCAAACCCCTATTGAGAATTGCATTTTTAACAAGTTCCAGGTGATGCTGATGTTGCTGGTTAGGGACCATGCCAGAACCACTAGTACATCAGTGGTTCTCAAAATCTATTACACGTAAGGATCATCTGTGGATATTGTGAAAGTGTAGGGCCTGATTCAGTATATCTGCGGTGGAAATGAAAATTCTCAGCAGGGGTTCAAACCAGAATGAACTGGTTTGAAGCCCTGGTCTTGTCATTTAACAATTGTGTGTCTGCCATCAACTTAATAAGAAAGGCTTTTTCATAGGAAATGTATCCTTAGCTTTTCGTTCTCTGTAAGGCTAACCTGAGGATTCTTTCCTTTTCAGGAAAATATATTGTGTTCTTTTTTTATCCTCTTGACTTCACCTTTGTGTGCCCTACGGAGATCATTGCTTTTAGTGACAGGGCAGAAGAATTTAAGAAACTCAACTGCCAAGTGATTGGTGCTTCCGTGGATTCTCACTTCTGTCATCTGGCTTGGTAAATGTCTTTGTCTGTTTGGCATGTGGACTTACTAACTAAGCAGCAATTGGGAGACATTGGCAATAGACTTTCTCAAGTTTTGACTTCTGGCTCCTTGTAGACAGAGTACAAAGGCTCTTGACTTCTTGTTGCTTTCTTGTTACTTGGCAGCAGAGAAGAAGCAGCTTGAGTTGCAGCTGAGCATGTTCTGGTGATCTTTACTGTCTTCAGCCATTCACTTTGCTGCTAGAAAGACTTTTGAGTATTGGGAGAGTTAGATAAGAGCATGGGAAAGAGGAAGGAATGGGTACAGTTAATGCTGTGGCTACACAAGGCTTTAAATGAATGCAATTGTATGTGTGTGCCTTTTGCTGTAGGATCAACACACCCAAGAAACAAGGAGGGCTGGGACCCATGAATATTCCTTTGGTATCAGACCCCAAACGCACCATTGCTCAGGACTATGGGGTCTTAAAGGCAGATGAAGGCATCTCATTCAGGTAAATACCTGCTGGGGGGCTGGCATTCATCGGGAGAATTGTTGGATTGGCTGAGAGGCATTTATTTGGAGAAGACTAGGCCCTGATCTGCAGATACTCCTGCCTCATTGTATTTCTCATGCAGGGGCCGCCTCACTAAGGGCAAGGCAAGTTCAAGTCTTTGAGACCTGTGCCATTTCCTCAGCAAATTACTAAACCTGTACTGCCTAATTCTTCAATCTCTTCCAGGGGCCTCTTCATCATTGATGATAAAGGGATCCTCCGGCAGATCACTGTAAATGACCTCCCCGTCGGCCGCTCTGTGGATGAAACTCTAAGACTAGTTCAGGCCTTCCAGTTCACTGACAAACATGGAGAAGGTGAGCCAGATGTCTGATGACTGGACAGCAGAATCGTGGTGGTATGGTGGGAAAGGTGGCGGAACAAAATTTGTCAGATAAAGAAAGAAAAGTGATTATGTCTCATCAAAAAATAGAAATCTCTGTATTACTATGGGTTGAGGAGGTGTGGGGATAATGGAAAAACTTGGGAAGAATATAAAGGCTTTTTGATTCAAGTGAATACTCTTTGCTTCTGCCCTGCTCGTTTAGAATCACTCACTGCTGCAGATTTTACTTAGTGGAGTGTAGGAGGATCCCTGAGTATGTTGGAGCAAAACAAAAGACTGAGAATCGCATCTAGAGATGAAGCCATTTTGACAAGTGTTGAGGGGAAGAGCTTACTCTCTAGTCCTATTATATTGGGATTTTTGAAATATATAAAGGTGATATTGAACGCTCTGAAAATTGGAAAATAAAAATAGAACCAAGATAATAACTTAACCCAAGGGTAGTTAGGTAGATAGATGTAGTTACTACATTTATTTTCATGTAACGTCTATTTTTTAAAAGTTCATTTTGTTGTACGATTGTATTTGTAGAATCAGTTTTCGTATATAAAGTTTACATAAATGTTTTAATGTAAAAATGTTTAAAAAGTGGGAAGGAGTAGATGAGATATCTATATTCTCGGACGTGTCAGGATCAAAGGCGGTTTTCGTAAGTCTGTTTCTACAAAACCTAAACGTGACCAAGCACATTCAGCTTTTGATTTTTTGTCTAGCATTGCTAGAGTATGAGCCTTTCCTTTCCTATTGCCCCAGAAATAGTAGTCCTGTCCTTATGTGCCCGCATTGCAGTGTTGTGATGAAGCAGAGCCCCATTTGGTTTTAGCTTTGGAGTTGTAAGACCGTAGCTTTTTTTTTTTTTCTCTTTCTCCGAGTGCATCTGTTGCTGGAGTGAGACAACGTTATCCAAGTGAGTTAGCTTAGTTTTTAAGGGCTCAGGTCCTGGTGCTAGGTATGTAGGAGAATGGGGGGTCTTGACCCATCCCAAGCTTAATGTAATTATGTACAAGGTAATTGTGATCAAATGTTACTGACTTCAGATCAAGGGCACAGACAGTTTTGGCTGAGCTTTCTATGACCTGGGACAAATTTCTTCCCTTACTACATCTCATTTTTTTTCCTCTGGAAGATGAGCAATTCACACTAGCGTTCTCAGATCCATTTTAGCTCTGATCTTGTCAAGAGATGAAGAAATTGAGTCTAAATAAGTGGTTTTTGTTAGAGGGACCCAAAAGTGGTTAGAGTGAACGGCTGAATAATAGGGTCAGTGAGCACTGATACCAAGAGGCACCATTTGCAGAAGCATGTCTGGGTTTTAGCCTGGCTGATTGAAGGAGCAGGCACCTGAGGCTGCCCCCTGCTGGGGGATGAGGTTCAGCACAGAGGCAAGAAGGAAGGGGAGTGGCAAAGTCAGCCATTTCCTGGACTTTCCTAGGGCCTTGCATATAGGTTAGACTCTTTTGAACCCTAGCTTGTGACACTGTAAAACTTGCTTCTTTGTATTTTGTATTGGTTTCTGCTACCCCCTATTCCATTAGTTCTGACACAGTCTTTTATGGCTTGTCCCCATTTGAGAGCCTATGAATGCTGTAATGTTTGACAAATAATATCTCTATTACTAAGGACCGGTAAACCAATACTTAACCACACCATTTATTCGTCGTAAATGGTAGAATTGAGATCCAAATTCACATTTTTTTTTTTTTGGTAATTAAAAGTGTTGGAAAAGACATTGCTTAGGACCTTCTGTGTTGGAACCGTTCTCATACTGGAGTTACTGTGACTGGTATCATTTCCTCCTGCACTTTTAAAAAGCTGGTTCATGTGGAACTAACTGTACTAGCTCTGGTGGGCACCATATTGATTCTGATAAACATCTCTGTTGATCTTTCTGCCTGTCACTAAAACTGGTGTGGTTGTAAGCGCTATGAGGCCCAAGCACCAAGGAAACTGAGTTAGCAAGGTCATCCTTTCTGGTTCGTTATACTTCATACTAAGCTGTGAGACGCAGCTGTTTGTGTCATGATTTATAATTGGGCTATTCTAAAGCTCTGTGTTCTCCTAGGCAGAGGAGTATTTTTTGGTACCCCTTTAGTACCTAATGCCAAGCTTCCATCTGGCCCCTTTACAGGAGCAGATTGCCAGGTCTTCTGTCCTGCAGAGCTTCTCTGGTGGGTTTGAACCGCTGGCGTTTTCAGTTAGCAGCCTAACCATTGCGCCACCAGGGCTCCATTGTTGATGCTTAAAAAAGGGACCTGTATTTTAACCGTTTGATGTTAGCGCAAATACCTATAACTATTAAATGGAGATTTCAAGAAAGTAATGGTAGCTGGGTCTGCTACTTAGCTCTTGTTCCATTAATACATTGCCCAGAAAGCTGGTTTTAGAGTCTAATAGCATATGAAGCTATATGACATCTTCCAACATAAAGGGGCTTTCCTCTCTTACTTGAGCAAGTGAGACTCTTAACTGCTGTATTACTGGACTTCAGTGACAACGTGTTTTGTAGAAGACAAAACAGCAAATCAGATAATGGCTTGAAGTCCTTTTGCCTCGCTTTCCTCAGGCTAGCTCAAGGAGTATAGCTAGGTCAGCATTGTAGGAAATGGTTGAAGGCTATACTTCCTGCAGTGTGTGAAAGTATCTAAACCCTGACCTTTTACTTAGCAAAGAGGAGAAGGTGTTTTTACTTAGTGAGACAAGATGGGCCTTCTGTGGAGGGTCCTGCCCCTTGTAGTTCACGCTGTCCAGTTTGGCAGAGTTGAAAGGTGTAGGGCAGGCATCGTCTGCCTGGGGAGGCAGACCGGTTACTGTCTTGAGATCTCTGAACTTCTTCCAGAGGAAAGTAGCAGCTTCATTTTAAAGGCTTAAGAAATACAAGCTTTCAAGGACTGCTTTGGGACCCAGTCCCAGCTTGACTTTTTAGTTTGTTTCTTTTGTGGGTATGGGGAAGTTAGGGCAAATCATTTACCTTTTTTTTTTTTTTGAAAAGCAGTATCTGAAGCACAGATAAAAGCATGGAGAATATTAATAAGCATTTGCCTACCTATCTTAATATTTTGCCATATTTGCTTTTGGACAGATTTTTTTTTAGAACACAGCATAATAATTGAAATTCTTGTTACTTTAAATTTCAGGCGTACCTCATGAATAAATTCAGTAGAATAGTATATTAGGGTTCTGGTGAGGATTAGATTATGGTTCTAGTTAACCTTGGACTGAAAAGGCTGAATGATCTCTAACATTGCAGGACAGGCTCCTTGGGCTGAGGTCTGGCTTTGAGGTGGTCCTTTGTTCGTGGGAGGAGGGTGGTACCCACCACTGAGCTGGTTACTGATGAGAAGCATCTTTCTCTTACAGTGTGCCCAGCTGGCTGGAAGCCTGGCAGTGATACCATCAAGCCTGACGTCCAGAAAAGCAAAGAGTATTTCTCCAAGCAGAAATGAGCATGGGGCCATTTTAGTGCTGGGCTGCAGTGGGCACCCTTGAGAACAAAAGCCTCTTTTGTACTTCTCTTCATGCATAAAACACAAAGCCTTATACTTGGCTGAGACCTGATATGTGATAGATATAGACCTTTCCTGCAGGGGTGGGAGAGGCCAGCCTTTCTTCACCCTGGTGGAAATGGCCTGAGCTGTGCTGTGGGACAGGCCAGCTAATGTGTTTCGTGTACCAGTAGTGGAGCATGAGCCCATTGATCTTTTGTAGTTTCTATTAAATTTGAACCAAGACCTTGATGGTTCTTCATTTTAGGGGGTATCTGCCTTTATGTTTAAGAAAAAATCTACTCTTTGTTTTCCCTTTTGAAGAAGAAAATGAGAGCTGCCTTAAACCAAAACTAAACCCAGTGCCCACCGAGTCGATTCAGACCCATAGCGACCCTAAAGGACAAAGTAGAACTGCCCCATAGAGTTTCCAAGGAGCACCTGGTAGATTCGAACTGCCGACCCTTTGGTTAGTGGCCATACCACTTAACCACTACGCCACCAGGGTTTCCGAAAGCTGCCTTATATCAGGAAGTTACTATATCGAGGGAAAACGCAGGAAACAGGGAATGTAACTGAGCCACACTGTTATATTTTATTTCACTTGTGTGGAGCTGAGCTAGTCCTGGGATAGTGTTGGCCAGGGCACTGCAACTTACGCTGCAGGCTGGGATGCAGGTAAGACCCCAGTGAGATTGCCCAGGCATCTACGTTTACACCATTGTGGCTGTGTGAGAACCAGAGGCTTAGCCTCTTCTGCTAAGTGCCTGGTGCTAGCTCTGTAAAAGAACAAGAGTTGCAGGATTCTGTACCTCTGGAACTGAAAGGGAGGGGGAGACAAACGGCTGGTGGCCTTGGGATAGGGCTTTCAGTAGCAGAACAGTCCTCAGCACATCTTACCTTGGGTTTCTAGCCTTGATTAGAGGAGAGAGACAGACAGCTGCCATCTTTGATCCATGGTGACCTTGTGTACAACAGAATGAAAGGTTGCCTGGTTTTGCATTATCCTCGGGATCTCTGGCATGTTCTAGTCCATTGTCATAGCTGCTGTGCCACATTATCTCACTGAGGGTCTTCCTTGCCCTCACTGGCCCTCCATTTCACCAAACATTCCCTTCCAGCAATTGATACCTCCTGATGATGTTGCCAAAGCAAAAAGCTGGACCATGCTGTTAAGATCCAGGTTTTTATTGGCTAGTTTTCAGCAGTAGAAGCCAGCCCTTTATGATTAGAGGATAGTTGGTCCTTTATTTGACCCTCATCCATGTCATTGTCCTGAGGGGGTGGTTAGTGAAGTTGGGTTTCTCCTGGGGCCTTGAGGCTTTGGGGCAGATTCAGAACTGAGGATTCTTCAGTAGGTCATGTGGCAGACTTCCTATATCAGCTACCCCAGCCTACCCAGCCCTCCAGAACCCAGACTAGAGCTAAGAGCAGCACTGCGGGATTCCTAGAGCCTTTAATAATGGCCAACACACCACTTTTCTATATGCCAGGGACTGTTAGTGCTTTGTGTGAATTTATTCAGTCCTTAAACAATCCGTCAGGTGGGTACCATTAT
Source organism: Elephas maximus indicus (assembly GCF_024166365.1). Lineage (NCBI taxonomy): Eukaryota > Metazoa > Chordata > Mammalia > Proboscidea > Elephantidae > Elephas > Elephas maximus. Next base: position 87,920,497 of record NC_064821.1, on the reverse strand, counting down.
TTAGGGGATGCTTGTTGCTCAGACCCTGTAACAAGTACCTTAGGGCACTGTGAAGAAATGGTGTAACAGGCAATAAATACTCCCATATTGCAGGATAGCTAGGAATTCTGAATCCATCTTGATTTTTAGCTTAGACTGTCTTGACCAAAGCTTAACTTCCCTAAACCTTACCTATATTATCAAAAATAATCATCTTGTACCCAAAATAAAACCTCTCTTGCCAAAGCCAAGAAAGTCTTAGCAAGTACCACTGTCATAAATAGGGGTCTCACAGAAGAGGGAAGGTATCAGGGACCAGGGGATGCAGATGGTGAGACTCTGGGACTGAGCCAGCCTCGCACTGTGCTGGGATTCTGGGGCTTAGGGGTGTGTGTGGTAAGGGGAAGCAGCTCAGGGGATACCAGGCTATGCTCTTCTGAGGGCAGGGCCAAGCCCAACAGGGCCCAGCGCTGGGCTGGCGGAGTAGAAAAGTAGGCCTTTTGCTCTTCTGAGTAGCGTTCTTGGGGTGCCACAGCATCCCGGTAAGTCCAGTCACGCCAATGGAAGTTGAAGCCTTCAAGCAGAGTGATGCGGTCAGCTCTTGTAGGAACACAGTCAAGGGGTTTTGTGGGTAGCAAGTTTGGCACTTCTATTCCTGGCAGCAGCACCACCCCTCGGATGGCAAACCAGCCCCCAAATCTGGGGTGTATACACACACCTGATATGTGCTGGGGTGAGGGTAAAGAAAAGCAAGGTCAGTCATAGAGGTCAGGTCATCTTGGCACCAGGTCCACTTAGGATCACTGTGAGCTAGACTTGTTGACTTACCACTCAGTGGACACTGATTGCACATGTTACATGCTGTTGAGTCAGTTTCGACTCTGACCCTTATCACAAAACAAAAACGTTGCCCAGTCCTGTGCCATTCTCACAATCATCATGCTTGAGCCCATTTTTGCGGCCACTGTGTCAATCCATCTTGATCTTTTTTTCACTGACTACCAAGCATGATGTTCCCCAGGGACTGGTCTCTCCTGTCCACATACAAGCTTGTTCTTTCTGTGTCTGGACTCTCCCTGTTCTAGATAGCCCTTTTCATAAGCTCATTCTGGCCGTGAGGAACCTCAATCAACTTGCCAGTCAGTCATGCCACTGATCTGATCAGTGCTCTGCCCCCTCTATCCTGGATAGCCTTGCAAGACAGTGTTTTAAGAACAGACTGGGTTTTCTGACCTGACATGTCCCCAGAGAAGACTTCACAAAGTAGGCTATGGGGCTGAACTATGGCCAAGGCACAGCTTCTTTGTCCTGGATTGTGTCTACCGACCCATCCAGCGGAGGCAGCAGTGTGGGAGGGGCTGTCACCATTTTCACACAGTACCCACCCATTCACATTTGTCCTCTGACCTGGTTCCCCCAGGGGTCAGCCTCCACGTCCTTTCGTTGGTAGTAGTAAGCAGCCCCTGCCACATGGGCTGCTGTCTGAGCCAGAATCTTAGGGCGTCGGTTGGGGTGTACCTCGTAATCAGCGATGACTTCGATCTGCAGCTCTGGAAGGCTCTGGGATGCAGGACAAGATGGAGGGTCCTGTGAGCATGAGGGGTGTCATGACCTTGGGAGCCCTAATTCTGTGTTAACATTACCCTGTCCTCAAGTCCCATGTGGATGAGAGAACATTACCTTAACCTGGGGAAGGGAGGCTCCATTGTGAGGAAAGTTATACTTCTGTTTTGGAGAGCCCATGTTTGAAGGGAAACACACAAGGTCTTGCTCAGGAACCTCCACTGGGATGGGTAACTTGGCCCTGTCCTGAAGAGCTCCAATGTGGAAGAGGACATAGCCCAGCTTTGGAGAGACCCAGAATATGAGTGTGTGTGTGTATGTGTGTGGTGGGGGGTTATTTTTGTTCTCAAAAGGCATTAAAGACAATAATGCTTGAGGCAGGAGAGAGATGCCTGGAGATGTCAGGCTCATTGCTATTGCAGTTGGAGGCCAAGGGAACCCTGATCTGAGGCTCATATAAAGGTTGCCCATCAGTGTAGGGCCACTGAGATTGATTTTAGATCTAGGGGGCTGCCAGATGAAAGTGGCTAAACCTGGAGTGAGAAGGCACAGCAGGGAGAGATGATCACAGAGTGTCAAGGCTGGCTTTAGGGTACCACTCCATCTGGGAAGTGGCTCTTAGCCCTGGGTCTAGATCATGCATTGAGCTTTGAGGAGCTACAAGCAGCTGTAGGCTTGGGAGCTGGGTGAGAACAGGAGCCTTGCCCACCTCTCTAATGCGGCCGAGGTGGTAGGCCACACACTGGTCCACAGGGTCCGTCAGTGGTCGGAGATGGCAGCTCTGCAGGAAGGGCTTAAGGGCCCGGTCAAACATGGCAGGTGTGCTGAGTACCAGGAAAGCCAGAGTAGGTCCCGGCAGGGACAGGTGGAAGACTGGAGGCAGGAGTGCATTGTACCATGCCACCTGAGGCAGAGAAAAAGTTTAGACCAGGCTGGACACTCTGGCCCCTAAGTCAGGAGGGTCAGCCTAGGCTGTAGCCATGGCTATACCTTAGCCTGGCATTCAAGGCCTCATACACCTTGCTTCAGCTTCCGTCTTATTTACTGAATGAATATTCACTGAATTTGGTAGGGAGTTTAGAATAGAGGCAGAAAGATGATAAACAACTAAGAACAATAGCAATTAGGGCAATGACAGGGCCAGATGAAGACCCTCTGAAATTAGAAAATGCTTTTGGGGAAGCTGAGTCTTGAAGGTTGGGAAGGAAATTGAGAGACATGAGGAGGCAGATCTGGTGTGCATTCTAAACAGAGGTCACAATATAAGCAGAGACAGAGGCAGGAAAGTATTGGGCACATTTGGAGAACAGCAAATTAGTGGAAGTAAGGGTCTGTAGAGGGGAGCACAGAGAGAGAAGAGATGAGTGAGATTGTGATGTCTTGAACACCAATTTAAGGTGGATCTAATTTGGAAACGATGAGGAGCTGCTGAAGATTTAAGGAGTAAACTGACTTCAATTTTAAAAGATCTATTCGGCTGCACTGTAGAGGACAGATTGGAGGCAAGGTGACAGCAAGGAGGCTACTGCAGCTATCCAAATGAGAAAGAATGGTGGCCTAGACCAGAATAGATACAGGTGGGATGGAAGGAAATGGATTTGGGAGAGATTCACAAGATGGAGCCTATAGGTCTTGATGGCTGATTGGATATGTGGATGTGGAAGTGAGACTGGAGCCTAGCACATCTGGTAGGGCTGCTGCGGTCTCTGTTCAGTTCAGTGCACTAGGTTGTCCTCACTCTCCCCCATACCTTCCACCCACCACTGCCTCCACACCTTTACTCAAGGTGTTCCTGATGTTTGGGATATACGTAACCCTCATCCTTATCAATCCATTTTTTCTGATATATAGCTCAATCCTGTGTTCCCTAGTAAGTCTCCTCGCTCAAGTTAGACCCAACTTATCTTTCTCCCTCTACATCCTGTACAGCACTCATTAGACAGGGTGGGGAGTGGGTCGTATTTTAAGCATCAGGCAAAGAACTCAAGCTGACTTCTACTTAGCTCTGTGTCCAAGGTTGCTGCTCAGTGCAGGGAGCACTGGTGAAAGGGAAATGTGCCTATGTAAACAAGTGTGGGGGTGGTAGTGATGAGGCTTCTGTGCCAGGCGGGTGCACAGAATTTCTACCCAGCCCAGCGCTAGTAATTGGCAACATCATGAATTATCCTTCTGTTGGTTGAGGAAACAAACCAGCCAATTGTTTCCTTGTTCAGTTCCTTCCCTCCTCAAAAAAAACCTAGAAATCCTAGCCATGCAAACTTTCTAGGCCTTGCTCTTTCAAGGTGACTCTGGCTCCACGTGTCCCTTTCTTGCTATGAATTACATAAGTGATAATCAGGGCCACACAGGTTACTCGACCATATGGTGTCTCTCATTCATCAATTCGGTATTATATGGGCCTAAAAGGACAAATATGCCTCCGCTTCTCTACTTTTTTAACCCAAGTCCTCACTGACACCCTGTGCCAGTCGGTCAGATGGACATAGACCAGAGGCTCTCGGGTAAGATCAGAAAGCTTCCAGGTACTTAGGCGGCAGGACAGAGACCAATCATACGCCTCGCGCTAACACCACAGGAGGGATAACCAACCTGGAAAGGATAAACCTCGAAGCCAAAAGGGCACAGCGTGTCCTCAATCTTCTGCTTCAGCTCTGAGACTTGCGGCTCCATAGTGCACGCTACACGCTAAGCTTGCTGGGAAATGGAGTCTCAAGGCTAAACTGGGCGGGTAGTTTCGTGGTAACTTGGACTCCATTTCCCAGGAACTACGGGGACCAGCACCGGTATATTATTGACTCTGCGTGATGCATATTGGGATACGTAGTTTATTTGGTCCCCAGAGCCAAGTGCTACATAATGAGGAAAACTCGGTTTCCCGGCAAGGAGTGTGACTGCACTATTGCTTCTAGGGAAATGTAGTTCCGCCGCTTCCATTGCCGGTTGTCTCCACCAGAGGCGAACTCAGTTTCCCAGTGGCACTGCGGTAGTCAGTCCGAAGTCTGATTTATCCCGACTTCCCGGAGGGTTTGAAACCCGCGGCGGCAATAATTTCTGGCGCCGGTTCGGCGCAATGGTGTCTGTGTCCAGAATCTGGGGATGTTTCCAATATTCGGCGCCTTCAACTACCGCCTGACATCTGTTTATCAGGGTGTTCTGCTTTTTCCACAGTTCCCCAAGAGCGCCTCTGCCCTGATTAGTTGCCAAAGTCTCAGTTCTGGGCTGGTCATCCATACCCTTATTATTGCTTCTCCACCCCTTTCTTTTGATGTGACGTGTGGTTTTTCCTGAGCCTTGCTTCGACATCCTCGGCTGGGAGAGCAAGGGCACAAGATACCAGGAGCCAGACCTCTGCCGCAGGATATGAGCAGAAGCCTGAGCTGGTCTGAGCGGCTCGACGCGCTTCTCAATGCCACTGATGGAAATGTGGCCCGGATTAAGGTGAGGGGGCGCCTGAGACTGGCCCGCTTGGGGGTCGGGTTAAGGGACTCTCAGCTCACTGGACTGTGCATCTGTTTCTTTTGTAGCAGCTGCTATATCCCCTTGGGGTCTCCGCCGCAGGTAGGTGGTGCCCGTTTTCCATCCCTAAGCCTTCTCTCTTTTGAGGATCTGCTTTCTTCCAGTGCCTGTACTATTTACTACTTCTTCCAAATTCCAGCTCTTTGTTCTCCTGAACTCTGTTCCACCATACAGATAGGGTCTGGACTTGTCCCCTCCTTATTCCCTCAGCAGGGGACCTGGCTGGTACGTGGACTTCCCCTCTTTACTTGCCTCCCCAGTCTGGAGTCCAAGCTCAACAGTCCTGGGTTCTGAAGACTCCTCCCACTGTCCCAGAGGGACTGAGCTGGGCTGAAGCCCACAGTCCATCCCCTGTCTGGGATGAAGTTACAATTCTCCAATCCCAACTTAGATCCCAGGCTCAGGTGAGGTGTGGACTCCTGGGGCGGGTGTGTGTGTGTGTGTGTGTGTGTGTGTGTGTCTGTGTGTCTGTGTCTGTGTGTCTGTGTGTGTGTGTCTGTGTGTGTGTGTGTCTGTGTCTGTGTGTCTGTGTCTATGTGTCTGTGTGTCTGGGTGTGACTGTGTGTGTGGTTGGTGAAGTCCTTTACACAGGTGTTCATGTGGTTCTTCTGCCTGGGTAGGTGATTGAGGCACTAAGGCAGGCTGTGCGGGGCCTTCTAGAAGAACAAGAGCAGCAGAAATACCAGATCTGTGCCCTGGAAGGTATCTGGCTGGCCCGTTATTTTACACACATAGCCTTGTGTGCGCACATGAGTCTTGATTTGCAAATAGGGTCTCTGGGTTCATATGTGAAGCTTTAAGGGGCTGATCCCTAACTTGTCTTATTACATACAGCATCACTAAGATTGCTGCAGGAGAGCCCAGAGAGGAGGGTCCTTCTCCTTGAGCAACGCCTGGAGGGACTTAGAAGGGAACTGCAGGGCCTCCGGAGCCAGGTGCAGGAGCAGGCCCAGGCTCAAGCTCAGAAGCAACCAGAACCAGGACAGTGTAGTGCTACCAACGGCCTTCACCAGAAATTGCAGAATGAGTAAGTGATGTATAAGACCCCTCCTTCTTCAGGCCTCTGAATTTGTGGTACTCTGGGGGACTGGTGGCTTCCTCCTTCTGGACTTGTTGGTTGGCTCTACAATGACACTGCTGTCACCCCTGCAGGCGGCAACTGCTGTGGGAGGAGTCAGAGGTTCTGTGGGAGGAGCTGAAGTTGCTGCGGGACCAACTGAGTAAGTAAAAGATTAGGGGTGGTGTTCTCTTCTTCCCCTTTTCTGGAAAATTTTCTTGCTCTCCCAGTAAGTGACCATAGCTCTGACTGTCTGAGCTACTCAGAAGTCTGACCGGTATCTTGTTCTGCTCTTTTCCTCTCATGGTGTGGGTATAGTCTTCCCAGTCAGCTTGGAAGCTTCCTAATAGCTAGACCAGAATGCTTCTGTCAATTTTTAGCAGCAGGCTGGGCAAAGGCAGGGAGGGAGAAAGAATGAGGTTGGGGGACAGCCCCTGTACATTCTCTCTCATCTCCAGGCCAGCATCAGGAGTTGCTGCTGAAACAGATGACTGAGGGGCAGCAGGTTCAGGCCCCCAGCTGGAAGGTAGGACCAGGATTGTATCTCTCCGGGGCGGCTCCTTCCTTTCTCTATCTATCTGTTTTATAGGCAGGCCAGGACACCTCCCTCTCATCTCCTTCCCTCTCTTCCTTATGTTGACTCCACCTCCTTCCAAAGCTCTTCTTCCCAATCCCTCTCCCCAGGCGATGAAAAACCGTCCTTGCCCACAGTAGAGTTCCAAGTGTGCTGAAGAGGCCAGTCATGGGGAGGGAGTTTCCCCCTGGAGAGAGAGAGGTTTGGTCCAACCTGGGCGCATGGTCTAGCAGATGTTGGAGCAACTACAAAGTGGCCAGGAGGGCAAGGGTCACGCTCTGGAGGCTGCCAGCATAGAGGCCCAGGATGCCCAGCGGGAGTTCGACCTTCTCAGGTCAGGGGATGTGGGTGCTGTGGCAGTGGAGGGGATTTATCTCACAGAAGCCAGGCACTGGGGACCAAAGTTCCACTAGCCTAGATTTAGCCTGGGTTGATAGGTGTAGTATGGGTATCTGGGTTGCTGCCTATAGGAGCAGTATTGAGCAATCTTCACTTGATACGGCCACTGAGGTATCTTCCCTTTGAAAGAAAAAGGGGGAGGAGACTGGAGTCCTGACCTTGGGAAGGGGGGACAGTTCTCTGCTGGGAGGGCCCCCCGATCCACCATCACCACCTCTGCCTCTGATTCTTCTCTCCTTCCAGGACCTCCATTCATGTCCTCCAATCCAAGCTGCCCCTGACTACCACCTTCACCATGTCCCTTTCTTCACCTGACTCTGAAGTCAGTCTTCTGGGCAGTAACAGTAGCTGGGAACTTTTAAGGAAGCTAGGTGGGGGTAAGGGCTGGGGCTCCACTTCTGGGGGAGGCTGAATCCATGTGATGCCTGGATACCAGCTGCCTGATTGTTTGGCATTGGGTAGAATGGAGCCTCTGCCTCTTTCTTTGTGGATCCATCAACCTCTGTTGCTAGTTATCCCAAGTCAGGCATGCATGTCCCTCCCCATCAGATAGACCCAGGGCCTAATTCTGTGCCTATCACAGTGCTTGCTGATGGTTTGTTCTCTCTTCCCTTTTGCCTCCCTTTAGAGCTCCCGAGAAGCACCCTTTCTAACCCGGAGCCCAACAGCCTTCAGCTTGAGCAGGTGGACCTATCCCTTCAGTCCCCCAAGGTCCTCATGACTGACCTGTAAGAACTTGTAGGAGTAGTGGGATGAAGCCTTCCTTATCCTTCTGTACCCACCCAGGGCCTTAAGGTCCAATTTCAGGGCCCTCTGCCCTCCGCTCTTGATCTAGCTGGTATTTGCCCTGCCTACTGAGGCTTCTCACTACCTGTCTCCCTCACCCCCATCTGCAATAAAATGGTTTAATCCTCCCTGGTGTATTAAGTTTTCTGTGAATCAGCATGCACATGGGATATACTCAGCTATATCTTTTTTTTCATCCTATTACTTGGCTGCTTCCTGCTACCTCTATCTTTAAAATCCAAGTTTATAGACATTTATAGCTGCACCTTCTGAGTGAAAGCCCTGTGCTCAATCAAACTTAGAAGGAGATGGGAGCTTACAGTCCAGCTGGTAGAAAGAGCTAGGAACTGCTCTGGGACAGTAGTGATGTGGGGATGCTCACATTCTAGTGGGCCTGGAGCTGGGCAATAGGAGACTTCTCATCTTCATTTTCTGTTTTTTGAGGTTCACTCCACCCTCTCCACTCCTCATCCTCACCAATATGCCTCCATTCCTGCAGCAGCCTCCTCCCTGGTCTCTCTTCCTTCAGTCTCTACCTGTAATCCAGTGGCTTTCAGAATTTTTTGATGTGACCCCTAGTAAGAAATACAGTTTACATTGTGACCTAGTAAATACAGATGTTTATTAACTGAAGCAAAAATTTTATGATTTAATACTCATTCTTACTAGGTCTGATACACTCTGATACTTTCTATTACATTTCATTAAAAAAACTACCTCATGGCTTCCGATCCTTCCACCACCTGGCTGCTTTCTGAATTGTTATCTCCCTGGGTAGACTCAGGGCAGCTCTTCTTTCTCCTTACGTAGGCTTTGTGTTCTAGATAGTACAGGCCAGGGTTTCCTTAGAAGACACAGCCTCCCAATGAGACCTCATGAGGCTTCAACCATTGCTAAATCTAGTCAAAAAAATAATGCCATCCATCCACCAAGTGGGTGTTTACTGAATATTCCCTGTGTGTTAATCATGTAGTGCTGCTATAACAGAAATACCACAAGTGGATGGCTTTAACAAAGAGAAACTTGTTCTCTCACAGTCTAGTAGGTTACAAGTCCAAATTCAGGGTGTCAGCTCCAGGGGACGCCTTTCTTTCTCTGCCAACTCTGGAGGAAGATTCCTTGTCATCAGTCTTCCCCTGGTCAAGTTGCTTCTCAGGCGCAGGGACCCCAGGTCCAAAGGACATGCTCTACTCCTGGTGCTAGCTTTCTTGGTGGTATGAGGTCTCCCATCTCTCTGTTTGCTTCTCTCTTTTATATCTCAAGAGAGTGCCTCAAGATACTATTCAATCTTATAGATTGAGTCCTGCTTCACTAACAACTGCCATCCACCCTCATTAACATCACAGAGGCAGGATTTACAACATACAGGAAAATCACACAATACTGGGAGTCATGGCCCAAACAAATCGATACACACATTTTTGGGGGGACAGAATTCAATCCATGACACTCTGTATTTGTCTTGAGTGAAGATGTACAGTGGGTTCACGTGAAGATGCTGGGTCTTAGTCTAACTAGGGAGACAGTTATCTGAAATAAAAGCACGATAAAAAGTTGAGGAGAGTAGGGCAGGAACTAATTCCAGTAATGGAGGGCATTTAGGTCATGGAGAGAAAGCCTTGATGCCTGAATAGCTACAAAGCAATTGCAGTGTGATGGATTGCTGTTATGTGGCCTTTCCAGCTATCATCTTATAACTCTCACCAAGAGATTGGGTGGAACTATGCGAGTAAGGTGCTTGTGGCTCACAAAGGGGATTGGACACCTTGCTAATAATACAGATAAGGTGCATGGCACACTTGTGGGGGTGAACCACGTAAATAAGGTATATTGAATCCTAACGAGGGGATTGGTCTGCCATCCTGCTAGGCTCAAAAGAGAGTCAATTCCAGAAGCAGAGGGGCACCTGACTACCACAAAGAAGAGCTAGGAGTAGAGTGCATCCTTTGGGCCCAGGATCCCTGTGCTGAGAACCTCCTAGATGGCAGGAGACAGAGAGAGAAAGCTGTCACACCGGAGATGGCACAAGATGGGGAAAAGCAGTGGCAGAGAAATGGCAGCAGCAGAGGCAGCAGAACCAGGAGAACAGCAGAAGACCATGTGGTGGGCTTCCCAGCCCACAGAGCAAAAAAGCTGAGTGGCCTCTGGCAAGAGGCTTGTTGATGGTGTAGGGTGCTCCCGGGCACGTGGCAGTGGAGCTAAAGAGCTTTGTAACACTTGCCTGAGCAGGGCATAGGCAGGCCAAGGGCCAGGGGCTAGGGGAGAGGCCTGCCACAGGCAAGGCTGAGAAGAGGCTGTCCTGATCAGGGAACTGTATTCTGAGCATTTCTGATCCTGAATTGTAACCTGTTCCTAATAAACCCCATAATCATTAGTATTGTCTGTGAGTTCTATGTGGCCATTGCAATGAATTATCAAACACAGCAGAGAAGTAGAGAATGCCGTGGGAGGGACCGTTGGTGTCAGAATGGGTAAAAAGGTCGGAGGTAGGAGGTACGTCCTTCACAGGAATCAGCCTTGGGCTGATGCCGATGGTGACTCTCCCTCCCCCTTGTGAAGCTAGAGAAGGTCAGACACTGCTGCCACACAGTTTTTACAGGAATCCTCCTTGGTTCTTTCCCCTTGGCATTGGGAGGCTGGGGAGAGTGGAATGGTAGAGATCAGACCTGGGTCAAATAGACTCTGTTTTAAAAAGCATGTAAACAAAACCTTCCCATATGCCGTGCAAACTTTCATCAAAAATACAATATTTAAAAAAACAACAACAAAAAAAAACCTTCCCATCAAGAGCCATCTTTCTGCTGAAGCAGCTGCAAGGAAACCCCTTTTTTACATTGTTCACTGGGCAGGTGATCATCTGGCATGGTGGCTTATTCATTCTGCTTGCTCCAGTACTCTATTTATCTATCAATTATTTTGCCTCAGATTCTGAGGGAGACAGGCTTGCAGGGGTACTAGGGCTCCAACATAAACATCAAAGAGCAACGAGGAACAATGATATTTGAACTGTCACCAGGTGGCAGCACATGATTTGTTGCCAGAAGAACAGTACTGAAGAGGCTTTAGGCCAGCGGGTCTGGACTGGGGTGATTTCTTTTATCTCCCTTCAGTTTAGCATCCTGTGAGCTACCAAACTTATCTTAAAACAGTGCCTTGTTTAGGTTATTCCCCTGTTCAGGAACCTTGGATAGCTCTCATACCAGAAAGGAAAAAGGACAAAATTGTCATTTAAGTTTAACCCACATTCAGTCTCTTCTCTTTCCAGCCTTATCTCTTACCGTACATTTCTTAAACTTTACTGCCCCCGGGAATGCACATCACCTACACTCTAATCGTATTATTTAAATTTCACTCATCTTTCAAGACCTGCGTCCCATCGCCTTCCAGGAAAGAAGTCCAAAGATGTCTGAATGGAGGTCTCTACTCTAAGAGAGTGCTAGTGCAAGGCCTTTTGCTTGCTCTTGTCTTTGAAGACCTTGTCCTGCTTCAGCTGGCTCAGGCATGAGATTATGAGCGCCTGAGGTCTAGGCATAAGGAAAGCATGAGGAAATATGTGCCTGTTGAAACTAAATAGAATTCTTATCCCCCACCCAGCTTTTTTTTTTTTTTCCACCCAGCTCTTTTAAAATCCTGATTTCAAGCCCAGGGCATGTGTTACCTCTTCTAAGAAGGCTTCACTGAATCGAATCTCAGTCTAGATGAATTGCTATCTCAGCATTTTGTTAAACCCCACCCTTCGCTTTTACTATCTCAAGTCACTAATAATTATTTATGTTATCAGTCCAATCTCCCCCCCAATACTGATATCCTGCAGGACACAGCATTCATACAGGTTTTCCTTACTCAGCTAAATTTTCACCAACCCAAAAGCCGCGCCAGTCTAGTCCACTTTCAACTGGCTTTGTCAGTTACCAGTAGCTTTGTATCTGGCATTTTGATTGGTCCGTCTTGTGTTTACTGCCCCGCCCCCTGAAAGGTTCCTGGACTTGGGTTTCCCCAGGTGTATTCCCTCCTCCGTGGTTCCGCCTTTTCAACACACTGCCTCGTCTGTTTTTACCTCCACTTCCTTCCTATTGGTTCCCTTTGTCCCCCGGAGTTGGCCCTTAGGGCTGTTGATTGGCTTTTCTGGACGCCCATTGTGCCCCCCTCAGACCACGTGGTATTCCTAACGTTAATTGGGCAATTCCACTAGCTCGTTTATCAAGGATTGACGATTGATTGGCTGTTCTGGGGGAGGGCTCGAGGAGAGGGGCGGGGCCCCTAGAGACCCCGCCCCCAGCTCCCCTGCCTCGCTCGGCAGGCGTTTCTAGTCGCTTGAGGCCCCGGAGTCCCGCGGAGCTTACGGCTGCCCTTACTGGCTCACCGGCCGGATCATCCCTCTGGCCCCGCCAGAGCGGAGGGGGGAGCGGCCCCGACTGCGAGGCCATGGCAGTAGCCTTCTCGTCTTCCGCCGCCGCTAGCCCCGTTGAGTCGCCGGCTTCTGCGCGAGGGACCCCCACCGCCTCCGCAGGCTGAGGAGCCGCTGCCGACGCCGCGCTGTGAGGGCTACTATGGTCCCTTTTTACCGCCGCCTCCCCCTTCCGGCCGCGCAGGGACCCCTCTGCCTGCCCTGTCCTGCCTCAGGTAACGCCAGGAGAGCGCGTGGGGCACACACCCAGGGCACCCCGGCCCGCGCGCGGACCTGCTACACTGCCTTGGCCGCGCGGTGCGTTGGCGCTCGGATCTTTCAGCGGACAGGACTCCCTTTGCTTCCTAGAGGTCCTGCCCTCCGCAGCTGGGAGGACAGTCCTCTCGCTGGCCCCCTTCCCCTTCCCTCTCCACTTTCCTCACGGTCCCGGGACAGGACCCCGCTTACTCCCGTCAAAGGCTGGAACCCATTAGAAGTTCTCTCATATCTGATACCTGGTCCCTGACTCCTCTCAGGGATTTTCCTCACCTCAGAGACTCAGGAATCCTTCAGTTCCTTGGAAAAGTCCTGTTTCAGAGGGAGACCTCCCTCTTCTCAGTAAGGTCCCTCTCCCCCCAGAGTTTTGGACTCCCTCACTTCCCTGAAACACACTCTTCCCTCAAAAACATCCACTCTACCCTCGAAAGATACTTCCCTCACCTCAGACACTACTGTTTCCTCTTCTCTTTTCTCCTCTGCCTTCCCCTCTTCTCCCCTTCCCTCCTTTTCTCTCCTCTGCTTTTTTGTCTTTCACTTTAAAGACTGTAGACGAACCCAGTATTCAGACTTAGCTACAAGTGAGATGCAGATTTATCTATTTTAAAAACATTTAAATTGATACCCTAAGAAAAACCTTGCTAAAGAATTCTGTCGGCATGGGGAGCCACTGAAGGTTTTGTAAGCAGAAGTTTGGATTATCTCTGGTGGAAGGAGAGGAAGAATTGAAAATTAAGTGTGGAGGCAGAAACGAGCATGCTAGTCCAGGTGAGAAGGATGAACTGGGGTAGTGGCAAGAATATGTCAAGAAGGGAACACAATTCCAGGAGGTTTGAAAAACAGAGTTGAGAGGATTAGTGAGAGGTTTCTGACTCGGCTGATAGGATAGACTGGTAGCGTTAATTGAAATAGAGAACATAAAGAAGCAGTTTTGGGGGAAGGTAATGAATTTGGAAGGAGTCCCTGGGTGGCACAAATGGTTAAGCACTGGACTACTAACTAAAAGGTTAGTGGTTCAAACCCACTCAGAGGTGCTTTGGAAGTTAGGCCTGGTGTCTGAAAGGTCACAACCTTGATGAGTCAGAATTTGCTTATGGACAAGCTGAGTTTGAAGTGCTCTTCAGATATCACTGTGGGTAGCTGGAAATTTGGATTTGAAAATTAGGATAGAAGTTGGAACTGAACACATACATTTGGGAGTCAAGAGGGAATATATGGGTGATATTTGAAGCCTTAATATGGGATGGTAATACTGAAAGAAAAGAAGAAAATAACTGTGGACCAGAAGGAGCATCAGTGTTTGAAGGGTAATAGACACTGAGAAAGAGAGGATAAAAGAATGGGACAAGAACTAGAACAGAATGGCATTATAATAGAAGCCAAAGGAAGAAAGGGTTTCAAAAAGGGAAGGGTTGGTCATCAGTGTTAGTTGCTCCAGAGGTTGAGTACAATGAGGATTGGGAGGAAGCCACTAAATTTAGTAATTAGGAGGTCACTTCTTAGTTTTGAAAGGTAATTTTGATAGTATGGTGGTGGCAGTGATGGGAGTAGCTAGAATATGATGGATTGCGGACTAAATGGGAGGCAGAGGGTGAAATTACTCTTTCAGTATGTGGTTGTGAAGAAGAGCTGGCAGGACTGAAACTAATCTTTATGGAGAACGTACTGTATGCCAGTGTCTCTTACCCTTCAAACAATGATGCTCTTTCTCGTCCATAAAGATGCTATTTTACATAGATCACTTTGTGGTTTAGGTATCAGTATCCCTCTTTTACAGTTGGGAAGATGGTACCAAAGATTTGAACAAGATCTGCCTAGTTCCAAAACCTGTATTCTTTTCACTTTGGCACATGTGTATTTTTCTTTTTAGCATGGGTGAAACTTAATTTTATAGGTTGAGGAGGAGGTTTACTCAGGAAATAACGTGTTGGCATTTCTTTCTTTGACACCAAAAGGATAGAGGTCAAATGGATAATGATGTGGTAAACAAAAAAAAAAACCCAGTGCCGCCAATGATGTGGTAGAAGGGAAAAAAAGGTAACAGATGGCCTTATTTTCTTGATGTAATCAGTCACTGTGGAGTAGTCAGTTATCTCTGGAGACTGATGGAACTGCGGTGAGTTTCAGGCTTGAGTATTGTGGCCACAGAAATCTGTAATGGAGAATAAAAGGGGAATGAATTCAGGATTTAAAAAAAAAAAAAAAAGATTGCTGACCACATTGAAGGCCTAGTTAAAGCTAAAAACAGTATATTTGTAACAGGGCCCAATAGCATGGGTTTTACATTTTCTTTTTTCCAGCAGCTTAAGATCAAGAGGGCAAAAAAGATGGTTGGCTTGATCCAGCTTTGGAATTGGCAAAACCGAAAGATAAAATGGGGAGTAACGTTACAGTTAGAGATAGCATGGGGATGTGATTGCTTCTGTGTCTAGACCGGGGTTATAGAAGTAAAACCTGCAGGGGGCCTGGTGTACTGGGATAATGAGACATTCAGAAATGTTTTTGAAGACAAAGTTTTGTCGGAAATAGAGAATGGAAAAGCCCAGAGTACGTTATTTCCAAGGTAAAGCCAAAAAATTAAGGTGTAACAGTCTCAGTGCTGTTAAAGGGAAATTAAGTTATTGAAGTATTAGGAGGTTAAGGAGCGGTGAAGTGTGTTGAATACATCATCAATATGGATGTTATAGTTGCACAGTATGATGAGAGGATGGAGCAGAGAAGATATTAGGTCCTGTAGGTGGGCTGTTTATCAAGGGTCCCAGAGTTGGGTGGGGGGTTCCCTGGCACTTGTTAGAAAGTAGTACAATGGTATAGATATTTGTGTCTAAGTTAACACCGAGATCCTAGATACCTGGTACCTTGGATGTATGATGGGTTGTTCTCTCATATAAGATGTATGTTTGAAATGGTCTCTCAAATACAAATTCTTTGTGATTTGGCATATGATAAGCCTTGATTTTGTTTAAAGGTATATGTGCTGGGAGGCTAGAGTTCCACCCCAGAATCCCCAATAACATTTTGTAGAAACTTCAGGTTTTAATTCACTGTAAACTACACATTTATATGTGCTCATTCCCTGGCTCGCATAGAGTAGAAAGCTGATTTGCTTTTATGCCTTTTTCCTTGTGTGAAAGTTTTTTTGGAGGTACTCTTAGTGTTATACACCTCGTTTTGTTCTGCAAAATGAATGTTGTGTTGGAATTTGAAACCCATGATAGGAGCTTTTATGGGGTTTGTCTCTTTCTAATAGGTGCAGTCCAGTTACTACATTGTATAGTGTGGGTGATGGTAAATGTTTTGGACCAACCATCAGTATTATATTATTTTCCAAGTCATCATATGGAGATGGCTTCAGTGTGTCTCTGTAGTGTTATTTTTGCTAAGCACTCGGAGCATTTGTTTCAGAGAAAAGCCTACTTGTGGTAATTTTTAAATCTTCTATTCCTGAAAATTTCAGAAAGGTAGCACTGTATAAGGAAAAAACATTGGAAGTCCTAATTGTAGTCAACCACATTAATATTAGCTGTATGACTTTAAGGGTAATTTGGTGGAATAGTGGTTAAGTGCTTTGCTACTAACCAAAAGGTTGGCAGTTTGAACCCACCAGCCATTCCGTGGGAGAAAGATGTGGCAGCCTGCTTCCATAAAAGATTTACAGCCTTGGAAACCCTATGTTCTACAGGGACCCTATGAATTGGAATCGACTCGACAGCAGTGGGTTTGGTTTTCAGGTTTGATATGACTTTAGGCAAATTTCATATCTTCTGTGAGCTTTAGTTTTTTAATTTAGCCTTTTGAATAGGTAATGCATTCAAATGATTAAATACAAGAATATATTTATATATAAATGTAAGTACTAATATATTTTATGTAAAGATAAACAGTGAAAAGTCTCGCTTCCATGCCCATCTCCTATCCATCCACTCAGTTTCCTACCCCTTTCCAACCATTTTTAAGTTTCTTATATATCCTTTTAGCCTTTCTTTAGGCAGACACAAGTATGAATATATAATCTTATTTTTTCAATTTTTCATGCAAATGGTTCCCAGCTGTTATGTACTCCCCCCCATCTTATTTTTTCACTTAATGTGTCTTGGAGACCTTTCCAGATTACCACACAGAGAGCTTCCTTGTTCTTTTTTTTCTTCTTAATACCTGCACAGTATTCTATTGAATGGATATGTCATAATTTATTTTAACTATTTCCTTACTGGTGGAGATTTGTGTTGTTTCCTTTCTTATGGGCATGCTGTAATAAAAACCTTTGATCATATGTCATTTTACTTGTGTGCAACGGTATTTGTGGGAAAAGTTCCCAGAAGTGAGATTTCTAAGTCAAAAACATCTGCATTTATAACTATGAAATATGTTGCCAAATTGCATTCCTTTGGGGTGGTTCCAGTGTACATTGCCTGTTGCATCAGCAGCAACTGTATGGTAGTTAATACACTGCTTACCGTGTGCTAGCTACTCTTTTAAGTGCTTTTCGTACACTATCTCATTTAATCCTAATAGCATCCCTTTGAGGTAGATACTATTATTATCCCTGTTTTTTAGATGAATAAACCATGGCATAGAGAATTTAAGCAACTTTCCCACATCAACAGCTACTGAGTGGCAGAAATTCAGACTCAGGCACTCTGACTCCAGGATCAGTGCTGTCAGCATTATGCTATGCTGTTATCAAACTTAAATTTTTGCAGTCTGATAGAGAAAAATTACACCTTAGAGTAGTTTCAATTTTTTTAATTATGTTAAGATTAAGCATCTTTTTTAATGTTAAAAATCACTTGCACTTCCATTTCTATAAATTACCTGTTTAAATTTTTTACCTATTTACTTGTGTGATAGACCTTTTCATCTTGATTTATAGGTCTCTCTCTCTCTGTCATTGTCTGTATACACATGCACACAGACACGCACATGCGTGCTTTGGTCTGTGATATGTATTGCAAATACTTTTTCCCATTTGTCTTTTCACTTTTGTTGTTTTATTCCCATGCAGGAGCTTTAAATTTTTGCGTTGTCGAACTTCTCAATTTTTTCTTTTATGGCTTTTGAGTTTTGAGTCATAGTAAGGCCTTCCCTATTTCAATCCTTAGTTTTTTTAATCTATCCAGTGGGATCAAGAAAACAGAATTATTGTGAAGGTCAAAGTGTTTTGTGAACTGTAAACTGTAAATCATTATACAGATGAAATATGGTGTTATGTATTAAATTGTTTTCTGAACAGTTTATAGAGGCTATCATTTTTTTCCCTGCATTAAACAGAATAGAATGACATAATTTTCTTTCAGCAATGTGGAAAGCTAGTATGGTACTGATCTTGTGGTCAGTATTTTCCTTAGACAATTTGCATGGGATCTTATCCAGAACTAGGTACTGTAGAAATCATGAAATATTTTTGCATAATTTAGTCTCATTGTTCCTTGTGTTATGTATAATTAGAATCTGACTGTAAGTTTTCAAAAATTGTTTTCCTCACAAATTAGCTACGGTTTGCAAATTTGGACATTATTTGTACTGATATATAGACCAATAGGCAGGTGCATGGTTTAAAATCAGGAAGGAGTTGTGTCAGAATTGTATCTTTTCACCATACTTATTCAGTCTGTGTGCTGAGCAGATATTCTGGGAAGCTGGACTATATATGAAGAAGGTCGTGGCATTAGGATTGGGGGAAGACTCATTAACAACCTGAGGTATGGAGATAACACAACCTTGCTTGCTGAAAGTAAAGAGGACTTCAAACATTTAATGATGAAGATCAAAGACTGTGCCCTTCAGTATGGATTATACCTTAACATAAAGAAAACAAACATTCTCAGAACTGGACCAGTAAGCAACAACATGACAAATGGAGAAAAGATTGAAGTTGTCAAGGATTTCATTTTACCTGGATCCAAAATCAATGCCTGTGGAAGCAGCAGTCAGGAAATCAAACGACATATTGCATTGGGCAAATCTGCTGCAAAACACCTCTTTGGAGTGTTAAAAAGCAAAGATGTCACCTTGAGGACTAAGGTGCACCTGACCTAAGCCATGGTATTTTCAGTCATCTCGTATGCATGTGAAAGCTGGACAATGAATAAGGAAGACCGAAGAGGTATTGATGCTTTTAATTACAGCCTTGACGAAGAATACTGTGGACTGCCAGGAAAACAAACAAATCTGCCTGGGAAGAAGTACAGCCAGAATGCTCCTTAGGAGTGAGAATGGTTAGACTTCATCTCATGTACTTTGGACATGTTATCAGGAGATAACATGTTATCATGAAGAAGGCCATCATGGTTGGTAAAGTAAAGGGTCATGAAAAGGAAGAAGACCCTCAACGAGATGGATTGACACAGTGGCTGCAACAGTGAGCTCAAACATAGCAAAATGATTGTGAGGATAGTGCAGGACTGAATAGCGTTTCATTCTCTTATACATAGGGTCATTGTGAGTCAGAACTGACTCAATGGCACCTAACAACAAAAACTTATCTTCTTTTTTTTTTCCTCCTGTGTAAACTTTGATTCATAGCCTACTATTAAAATATGTTTGCCATAATTAATTTGGAGGTAAGTTAGAGTCCAAGCCCTCATGGAGCTCATAGTCCAGTGAAAGAGACAGATAAGCAGCAGTGAAAATACTATATGATAACTGTGGTAATAGAGATTTGTGCAAGGCATTATTGAAGCATAGAAAAAGGAGATTGAGGGTTCATAGAACACTTCCCACCTGAAATGATTACTTCGAGAGCCATGTGGAGGAAGTCGGGAAGAATCCACTAGACAGAAAGAATGTTATATGCACAGGCACTGAAGTGTGAGCAGGGCTGTACAGGTAGTTCTTTATATTTGGAGTAGATTGTCTATGGGTAGAGGAATAGAGATAGATGAGGCTGGAGATATGGGTGGGGCTAAATGAGGAAGAGTCTTTGTATTGTCATACAAACTTGAAAGTTTACTCAGCCTGGAGAATGGATTAAAAGAGATGTGAGAGGGCAGATAGGAAGATAAGGCAGTAGTAGTTGAGTACCAAGAAAGTAGCACAGGTAGTCCCAGACTTACGATGGGGTCCCATTCGGACAACTCCATCGTGAGTCAGTTCTGACATAAGTTTTTATTATTATTATTATTATTGCCTTTTATTTTCAGGATCTTTATAAATCCAGTCTTTATTTGTCTTTCGTGGTTGGAAACATTACGTATAAACTTAGATATATTTTAACATTGTATGTAGTACATATTACTAGGATAAGATATACAAAAAAACCAGACAAGTGCAGTTCATAACTCTAATACAGTGTAAGTCAGGGACTACCTATAGTTAGTACCCAAAATCAAACCCACTGCTGACGAAGGTAGAATTGCCCTATAGGGTTTTCTTGGCTGTAAATCTTTTTTTTTTTTTTTAATTATTGTGTTTTAAGTAAAAGTTTACAGTTAATTCAAGCCAGTCTCTCATACAAAAACTTCCACACCTTGCTGTGTAGCCCTGGCTGCTCTCTCCCTAATGTGACAGCACACTCCTCTCCACCCTGTATTCCCTGTGTCCATTCAACCAGCTCCTGTCCCACTCTGGCTTCTCATCTCATCTCCAGACAGGAGCAGCCCACATAGTCTCATGTGTCTACTTGAGCCAAGAAGCTCACTCCTCACCAGTACCATTTTCTGTCTTAATAGTCTAGTCCAATCCCTGTCTGAAGAATTGGGTTCGGGAATGGTTCTGGTCTTGGACTAACAGAGGGTCCGGGGGCCATGACCTCTGGGGTCCTTTCAGTCTCAGACAGGCCATTAAGTCTGGTCTTTTTACAAGATTATTTGAAGTCTGCATCCTACTACTCTCCTGCTCCCTCGGGGGTTCCCTGTTGTGTTCCCTGTCAGGGTAGTTATTGGTGGTAGCCAGGTACCATCTAGTTCTTCCGGTCTCAGGCTGATGTAGTCTCTGGTTTATGTGGCCCTTTCTGTCTCTTGGGCTCATATTTACCTTATGCCTTTCGTTTTCTTCATTTTTCTTTGCTCCAGGTGGGTTGAGACCAATTGATGCATCTTAGATGGCTGCTTGCTAGTGTTGAAGGCCCCAGATGCCACTCACCAAAGTGGAATGCAGAATGTTTTCTTAATACATTTTATTATGCCAGTTGACCTAGATGTCCTCTGAAACCATGGTCCCCAGGCTCCTGTCCTGCTACTCTGGCCTTCGAAGTGTTTGGCTGTACTCAGGAAACTTCTTAGCTTTTGGTTTAGTCCAATTGTGCTGACCTCCACTGTGTTGTGTGTTGTCTTGTCCTTCACCTAAAATAAAAAAAAAATAGTAGGCTGTAAATCTTTATGTACGCAGACTGCTACATCGTTCTCGCACAGAGCAGCTGGTGGGTTTAAACAGCTGACCTTTCATTTAGCAGCCAAGCACTTAACCACTGCGCCACCAGGGCTCCTGGTGTAAGTCAGCAAGTACTACAAAAGCTAGAATGAGGTGAACATCATGTAAACTGAGATAGTAAGGGAAGGCTACACCCAGAAGGTGGGCTAAGTCTGGGGGATAATGATTATGCCAGTTTTAGTGGAGCAAAGACTTTGAATACCAGGCTAAGGAATTTTATTAGCAACAGAATGTCACTGAAGATTTATAACTGTTGTGTGTGTTATGTGAACTGTTACTAGTTGCAGTTTGCTTCCTTCTGGTTAGTCTGAAATGCTGTTGAAATCTTTTATGCCTATGAAATAGTAGAAATACTATCAAAGAAGATTATATGTTAAAAGAGGTGAAATTTTGGACTGAAAAATGACTCCTTATTTGAAAAGAGATAAATATATAGCAAAGACCTATGAAAATAGGCATTATATGAAAACATCTTTTATAATAAAAGTTCTGTGTGGTCTCCTTTGGACTTTCAAGACCAGATAACTTTGCTAGCATGTATGGTTAAGTCTGGTCTTGTTGAGGCTCCACAGGTTTAGGGAAATCACATTAAAAGCCCTTTTAAAGCTCCATAATTGTATTATAGAATACATCTTTAACCAGAACTGAAATGTTTTTTCCAGAACTTTTAACAGAAAGAAAATATTTCAAGGAAGCAAACCTCTATCAGAAATCTCTTTAAAGAAATATTAGGTAATACTCTGCAGTTAATATGAACTACCTAAGCTTAATGCCTACATCTTTTGCATTTGGATTTCTATAGGTTCGTAATTCAATGTTTTAAAAGACTCAGGATCATTATACATTGATTGTGAAATTATGCGTACTGTGCTATATTTATTACGGCAATAAGTTGTTACTGTGTTTTATAATTATAGATGCAATATAATATTACAAGAATGTTATAAAATGGAAGTGAAGAATTAGTAATAATCCCTCTACTCCAAAATAAGCATGATCACCTTTGTGTAAATCCTTTTTTCCCCAGTACATAATTTCCAGTGCATAATAGTTATAATAATTATTTAATTTTTACATTCGCTTCCCTTCTCTCCCATTTAATATTATAAATTTTATCTCACGTAGCTGTACAGTCTTAAGTTACTATTATGAGGATGAGTGAAGAGATGGTTTTTAGTTGTTGTAACCTTTTTCTTCAATTTTTAATCAAAAGTAATGCACGATCATTGTAGGAAAAAAAAACCTTCTGAGGATATATTACATTTAAAAAAAAGTTGTAATTACCTCCACCACTGAGATGAAAGTTTAGTATATGTATTCCTCTAAATTGTTTTCTAGGCTAGTACTAATGTTTATTATTATTATATTAAAACAAAAAGAAGATTACACTGCACATTCTAATTTTCAACTTGTTACTGTCACTTAACAGTAAATTTCGGACATCTTTTAATGACAAATATTAAGTTATATGGATGTTATTTTTTAAAGCTATCCCTATTGACGGACATTTGGGTTGCCTCCAGTTTTTCTCTATTACCAACAGTGTGTAAGTTAATATTCTTGTACACTTATGCTTACAACCTGCTGTCGAGTCGATTTTGACTCATAGGGACCCTATAGGATAGAGTAGAACAGACCAAGGAGCGGCTGGTGGATTCGAACTGCTGACCTTTTGGTTAGCAACTGAGCTCTTAACTACTGCACTACCTATAATAACTCATTTTTAATGGCTGAAAAATATTCATTCATTTGAGAAAGAAAACAAGGTTGAGTAAAAATATTTTTGGTGAACTTTAGATAATCCTCATGTTATTTTGTTTTCCCTTTTATCACATTGCTCCTTTGACTATACAACAGCCTGCTTTAACCTCAGGAACCTAACTTCTTCCTGCTTGATTTCTTTCCCACCATCTCTGAAACAGCCTTCTAACTCACCTCACCAGAAGAACGTGAAATGCCTGTCTGCCCTAAGTAGTCATCTCAAGGTTTTACAAAATCAAATAGGAATATTTGCCAAAAGAAATACTGATTCTGGAAATTCATTCACTCCTGTTAAGTGCCGTTAAATTGATTCCAACTCCTAGAGACGCTACATGACAGAGGAGAACTGCCCAATAGGGTTTCCTAGGCTGTAATTTTTATGGGAGCAGATTGTCAGGTCTTTTTTTACTATGGAGCCACTGAGTGGGTTCTAACCACAGACCTTTTGGTTAGTAGTTGAGCACTTAACCATTGCACCACCAGGCCTCCTAGTATTTTAGTATTTCAGCTTATTTGAATGGGGTCCATTGTGAGTTTATCTTGTGTCAAGTTTCATGTTGTGGGTGTATATAGTGTCCTTACTTTTTTTAGTGTACTTAGAAGATCAGAAACTGTGTGCTTTATGTCCAAACCAAACCCAAACCCGTTGCCATTGAGTCGATTCCGACTCATAGCAACCCTATAGCACAGAGTAGAACTGCCCCACAGGATTTCCAAGGAGCGCCTGGTGGATTTGAACTGCTGACCTTTTGGTTAGCAGCTATAGCCCTTAACCACTATGCCACCAGGGTTTCCTCTTTATGTCCGGATTATGGAAAATAATAGTCCCACTGAGTTTTGTCCTAGTTAGATCCTATGCGTAATATGTGTTCATTTTTTTGCTATCCTGTTTTGGAAGTACTTTGACAGATTGGAGGGCAATAAAGGCTGAACCTGAAAGAAGGTGACCAGGGTGATCTTCACCCCAGATTCCACGGGAAACTTGAAGGAATTGGGCATGTTTGCCCTGGGCAAGACTTGGTAACTGAAAAGCTATCATGAGAAAAAATACAGACTTAATTCTTTGTATACGTATTTGCAGCAGTCAGAATTAGGATTAAGGGTCGTAGGGGGAGCAGAAAAGGAATTTGTATTTATTAAATTCTTACTGTATGTCAGGCATTCTGCCTAGTTCTTTATATATTTATTTTTATGCTTTAGTCCCTTAGTGTGTTCTCGTTTAATTCTTAGGACAACTCAATAAGATATAGTTAATATTTATTTTATAGATAACAGCTCAGAGAAGTAACATGCCAAGGTCATTCAGCTACTAAATGGGAGTCAGAATTTTAAAGCTTGTCCTGTTGAACTTATTTCAATTACACTTGTACATTTTAAATATTATGTAACATATTAGAAATATTGGTCTTTCCCTACAATTATTTCATGAAATACATTGTAGTCAATGTTTTCACCTTCCTTTTTCAATCTCAGTATCTTTGCAATCACTTGATCCGTTTTGAATTGTCTAGTACAGTTCACTGGGTAGTTCGGTTCTCATGATATATCATCTGTTCTTCCACCTAAGCTGTTTCGAGATACAGTATTTTTTGAATATGTATGTGCTGCTTCACTAGATATTTTATTTCAAGCAACAAGTATTCATTCACACAGTTGGTTTTTTTTTTTTTTCCTTTTATTTCTAGTGTTGGTGTTTTTTTTGGGATCTCTCTGCTTTAGTCAGAGGAGCCTGGGTGGCACAAATTGTTTTGCAGTCGGCTGCTAACTTAAAGGTTGGCAGTTTGAACCTACCCAGGGGCTCTGCAGAAGAAAAGTCTTGTCAGTCTGCTTCCTTAAAGAGTACAGCCAAGATATGAAGCAGTTCTACTCTGTCACACATGGGGTTGCCATGATTGGGGGCGGACTTGAAGGCAGCTAACAATAACATATCAACATGCTGTATACATTTGCTGAATTATTAGTTTTTTTCCTTGACAAAAAGTTTATCATCTTTTGTTTGTTTTTATTATGAGAAATATAATGAACACCCATCTACCCAAATCCCAGATTCAACAATTATTAACATCTTATAAAATATGCTACATCTATTTTTATCTGATATCTTTTAATGTAAATGCAAACATAATAGTTCACCCCTATTTCTGTGTACCTCTCCAAAAGTATTACAAAATCTTAATATTATTATGCTTAACAAAATTAATAATTTCTGCTATCATCTAATACTACTCCTTATTAAAATTGCCTCAGTTGTCTTTTATAGCTGGTTTGTTCCAATCAGAAATATCATCACTGCATTTAGTTGTGTCTTTTAAGTCTCCTTCAGAATCAGAATTTGAACATAGCACTGTATAATCCAAAGCCTGTATTTTTCCTGCATTTTCAAAGCAAAAACATTGTAACAATCAACTTTTCAAAGACAGAACAGGGTGCTTGGGGGAAGTAGTAAGCTCTTTGTTCCTGGTGTTATTTCAGTAGGCTGAACTGACTGTGGCCTCTGTAGTATTCGGCCCACTGGACATTTTTCTTCATCTTACATGAATTCTATTGTATTTATATGGTTGCTATTTCCACCTTTGGTTTTTGGATATACTTTTTCTTGGTATTATTTTTAACTCTTTTGTTCCTTTTCAGTCTCATTGTAGATTCTTCCTTTTTTTTTTTTGTCCTGTGTGTATTGATGTTCCTTTGGCTTCTCATCTACCCTCACCTAAGTATGTATTGAAGAAGCTTGGACGTTGGCACATAGTAGTAAATACTATCTGTTACTCATATTATTTACTTTGGGAAACTCTTAAGAACTGCTGGTGACCCTAAAATCTGATTCTCCAGTCTAGTCCTCTCTTAAGCTCCAACCTGGTAACGCTGCCTCTTGGAGATCATCACCTGGTATTTAAGCATCTCAAACTCAGTAAAATCAGAACAGAATTTACAGCTCCTCACTCATTCCCCCCATCACCCAAACCGGAAACATGGGAAGGATTCTAGTTAAACTTGGAGTTAGCCTAGGTGCCTGTTCTGCTTCCTACTTCCATTTTACCACCTTTTTAAATCTCTTTCTCACTTCTCTGTCCTCACTGCCCTAGCCTTAGTTAAACCCTCCTTGCTTCTAATCTGGAGTCCTTGGGTAGTGTAGACAGTTAACATGCTTACTTGCTAACTGAAAGGTTGGAAGTTTGAGTCCACCCAGAGGTGCCTTGGAAGAAAGGCCTGTTGGTCTATTTCTGAAAAATCAGCCATTGAAAACCCTGTGGAGCACAATTCTACTCTTACACACGTGGGGTTGCCAAAAGGCAAAATCAACTTGATAGCAACTGGGTTTTTACTTCTCATCTATTGTGCTCATTGATTTACATGTGTCTTCCCAGGAGACTCAGCTCCTGGAGGAATGGGGTCATGTTTTATTTTGTTTTGTATATTCTCTGATTTTTTTCTTACCAGAGAGACGGTATTAGTATAGTGTTAAAGAATACAGGCTCTGGGTTTGAATTCTGACTCTACTACTTCTGACTCTACCATTTCTTAGCTGTGAGAGCTTAGGCAAGTTGACTAATTCCATCATAGCTCTATTTCCTCATTTGTAAAATGGGAATAATAATAGTATCTGTTTTATAGGGCTGGTAGGAGTATAAAATATAGAGCACTTAGAAAATTGTCTAGAATATTGTAAGTGTTCACTAAATATTAACTTATAACATGTATCATAATGCTTCACACTGAGTGGGAACCCAGTTAACATCTGAATTAATAGAGGGCATTCCTGAATTGGCCAAAAGATTGGACTAGTCATAGCCTCCGGACACCCCGGTGGCATAGTGGTTAAGTGCTATGGCTGCTAACCAAAAGGTCAGCAGTTCAAATCCACGAGGTGCTCCTGGGAAACTCTATGGGGCAGTTCTGCTCTGTCCTATGGGGTCACTATGAGTTGGAATCAACTCGACAGCAGTGGGTTTTTGGTTTTTGGACATTTTTCTTCATCTTTCTTGATTTCTATTGTATTTATGTGTTTGTTAGCCTCTGATTGCCTTTACAACTTTCAGTCTAAGTTTCTGTTTTATGTCATGGTCTAGGGGGCCTGATGGATTGTGGTTATACAGCAAATGTGATGCTTATCCAAAAGAGCATAATACACTTGTAAGAACTGGCTTTTGCTCTGCCTGGTACTAGTATATGTTATTGTGTATGTGCCTGGCTAATTAAATAAGGGATGCCAGCTTTTATGCTAGATTGCCTTTGGTTTGAAAGGAAACTGCAACTCATTATTTAACAGCAGGGTGGCAAGCTCAGCAGTATTGCTTTTGTTTTTAATTAGGCAGTCATCCTGAAATGTGTCTGTATTTGCTATGTTGGTCCACTGAAAGGATAACAGCCGAGCTGACCTGTCATGTAGATTTGCCATGTGGTTGGTCTTGATACACAGCTGATGTGCTTGTCAGTATTCCTATTCTGGAACATGGCCAGTTTTCTGGGCTGCGTATCACCCTGTAATGAATTCTTGTTTTATTTTGGCTTAGTTACGAACTTTTTATGCTATAGAAAGAAAATATGGTGGCATTGGTATATATGTTTGCATTATTTTTCTACTCTTTATACAGTGAAAGCTGTGAGAGCCGAAACTCCATGGGACTGCCTTGTTTTTCTGGGTCTTGCAAGCTTTCTGCCTTTGACAGGGTGCAGTCTTACCACTTTTCTATTGCTCATTTTATGGAAAATATTTGAGTTTTCCTTCCCTGACAAGTTCCATCTTATACAGGTTCTGGCTCTTACAGGTTTTACTGTACCTAGGTGTAAAAGTTCACTGCATCTCAGAAATCCTTTTTACTCACTTTGTGGGATTTCATTACCAACTTTTTATACACATGAATCCATATTTGGATGGATATTGAAGAATTTTGGTTGCTGACTGTCATGGATTGAATTATGTCTCCCCCAAAATGTGTGTATCAATTTGGTTAGGCCATGATTCCCAGTATTATGTGGTGGTTCTCTGTTTTGTGATTGTAATTTTATGTTGAGAGGATTAGGGTGGGATTGTAACACCACTTTTACTCAGGTCACCTCCCTGATCCAAGGTAAAGGGAGTTTCCCTGGGGTGTGGCTTGCACCACCTTTTATTTCTCGAGAGATAAAAGGAAAGGGAATCAAGCAGAGAGTTGAGGACCTCATACCACCAAGGAAGCAGCAGTGGGAGCAGAGTGTGTCCTTTGGACCTGGGGTCCCTGTGCCTCAGAAGCTCCTTGACCATGGGAAGATTGAGGACAAGGACCCTCTTCCAGAGCCGACAGAGAGAGAAAACCTTCCCTTGGAGCTGACACCTTGAATTCGGACTTTTAGCCTGCTTTACTGTGAGGAAATAAATTTCTCTTTCTTAAAGCCATCCACTTGTGGTATTTCTGTTATGGCAGCACTAGATGACTAAGACACTGTCATTTGGCCATATCATGCCGCCTGTTGACTTATGGCTGTTCTGTGCATTGCAAGATTTTATTGCATACACTTTGTTTCTGTGAAGTGAAGGAGATACCAAAACAAAACCCACTGCCCTTGAGTTGATTCCAACTCATAGCGACCTTATAGGACAGAGTAGAACTGCCGCGTAGAGTTTCCAAGGAGAGCCTGGCGGATTCGAACAGCCGACCTCTTGGTTAGCAGCCATAGCACTTAACCACTACGCCACCAGGGTTTCCAAATAATGTACTTGGAATGCAAAAGAAAGTATGACTGGGAGTTGGTGTATCTTCCCTGTCACACTGGCACATCTGTTCTTTGGAAAGTCTGTTTAAATTAATGCTAATTTTTATGTCTGTAGCGTATGGTTGAATGACTGAAGGCTTTTGCTCTAGAAGCTAGTGGAACCATCATCTGTATGTTCTTTAGTCTCCACTGTTGGGGGAGAATGGAGAATAGTAGTAGCTTTCTATTTAGCTAATAGGCAAATCATTTTCCACAGAAATTTAGCTGTGTTTCTGGAGGAGGACACACAGTGTCATAGGAGGAAGTGTTTGGATTTGGAACTACTGGATTTGAATTCCGAGTCTATCACTAGTTGTATGAGTTGGGCAAGTCATTTAATATTTCAGAGTCTTCCTCTTTAAATTGGAGCTGATAATACCTACCTTGCAGAGTTGTCATAAAGATAAGAGATAACATATGTAAAACAATTGGTAGGATACGTGGTCCATAGTAAATGGTGGCTGCAGAAGCATTTCAGACGTGTATGGTCTGAGTAGGAGTTCTAAAAAAATTTCCTTGATTCTCTGGAAAATTATTTGTGGAATTCCTACTTTGGAAAGATAAAATATATAACAATGAGCATATTTAGCCCCTAGGTGGCACAAACAGTTAAGCGCACAACTGCTAGCCAAAAAGTTGATGGCTCGAATCTACCCAGAGGTGCCTTGGAAGACAAGCCTGGCAATCTGCTTCTGAAAGGTCACAGCCTTGAAAACCCTATGGAGCAGTTCTACTCTGTACAGATGGTCTTGCCATGAGTCAAAATTGACTTGACAGCGACTAACATCACTAGCATAGGATATTTAAGGCCCCTGTGTGGTGGAATGGTTTGCAGTGGACTAATTGAAAGGTTGGCTGTTCATATCCATCTAGCCATGCAGTGAAAGAAAGGCCTGGTGATCTACTTCAGTAAGATTACAGCCATTGAAAATCCTGTGGAGCACAGTTCTGCTCTGACACACATGGGATCTCCATGACTTGGAATCGATTTGACAGCAACAGGTTTAATTTTTTTTTTTTGTATATAGGCTGTTTAGTTCACTAACTTTTTATTGGTAACTTTTCAAATTTTCCAATGTTACCAATCAGAACTTTTAATTTAAAAACTTACCTTTTTGTGAAAAATAAATCAATCCCAATATAAGTGAAAATTAACCTTTGAGTAAACAAAGTCTGTGTAGATGAGAAGGGTCCCTGGACGGGGCAAATGGTTTGCATTCTGATACTAACCTAAAGGTTGACAATTCAAACTCACCCAGTGTTCGTGCAGAAGAAAGGCCTGGCGATCTGCTTCTGTAAAGACTACAGACAAGAAAACCCTATGGTGCAGTTCTACTCTGTAACACACGGGGTCGCTATGAGTTGGAATTGACTCCATGGCAATAGGTTTGGTTGGGGTTTTTTTTTTGGATGTAGAAGAGAAAGAAAAATAGTTTGAGCTTTCGAGTTGGTAAATACTGAAGTTGAGAGCACAGTTACCGAAAACGTGTCTCCTTGTAAGCCTCATAATTTTGACATTTTTGAAAGATTACTAATAGCTATTTCCTAGTTTAAGAACAAGTGTGATTAAGCTTTTCTAACACACTTTTTCTCAACGGGGGCACTATTGGTATTTAAAAAAAAGAAAAGAAGTATTTAGGGTGGAACAATTCTTTGTTGTGCAGTACTGTTCTGAGCATTGTAGGCCATTTAGCTTCCCTGGCCCCTGCCCACTAAAATGCCAGTAGTGCCTACACCCCTACATCCTCACCATTGTGACAACACTTTCCTCCTGACAACACCCCCCGCCACGAAATTTTCACATGCCCTTAGTTGAGACCTGGAGTCCCTGGGTGGTGCAAATGGTTAATGTCCTCAGCTGCTAACCAAAAGGTTGGAAGTTCGAGTCCTCTTCCGAAAAATCAGCCATTTAAAACGCTGTGGAGCACAGTTCTGCTCTGACACACTTGGAGTCGCCACGAGTTGGAATACACTCGACTGCACCTGTTTTAGTTGAGAGCCACTGAAGCTCTGGCTGAAATATTTTTAGTGGAGCAGACTTTTCATTTAAGAATTCCAAGTTTTTACAAGCTTATAATTCTTCTCATTATCAACAAAGTGTAGTCTCGAATCAAGCAGTCTCTTTAGATATAGGCCTACAATTTTGTAAATCATTATATCTTTCTACTAAATGTGAGGGTAACTGTAATTGTCTCTGTTCCAAAAAAAAAATGTTTATGTTAAGGGACACTATTAGTATCAAAAGGTAATAATCCATGAATAAGATGAAAAGAGGTAATCCAGAGGCTGAGAACATCATATATTTTAAATAATGTATTTTTTGATAAATTGTTTGTACAAATGAATTGGTTTCAGATTAACAAAACAAAACAAAAACCTAGGGTGTCTTTTCAGACATACCTTTGCAACTTTATATGGCTAATTTAAACATGTCAGATTAAATTGACAGCCATTTATAATTTGGCTTAAAATGTGATCATTAAAAATGCTGGCTAAGGGAGCAGAAGGCAAGGTTTGAAAGTTTTCCCTTGCTCTGCACTTCTTCAAAGGGGGTTTAATGAAGCTCTTACTCTCATAAAGGGGATTGCACTTTTTCCCACTGATTTCAGCTGTCTAGTATTTGGAATTACTTTAGCATGTAATGGAAACCTGGGTGGTGTAGTGGTTAAGAGTTTGGCTGCTAACCAAAAGGCTGGCAGTTCGAGTCCACCAGGTGTTCCTTGGAAACCCTATGGGGCGGTTATGCTCTGTCCTGTAGGGTCACTATGAGTTGGAGTCGACTTGACGGCAGTGACTTTGGGGTTTTAGCATGTAATAGGGATTCTAGGAATAAGTACCAGTGTTTTTTATAAGCTCTTTTTATTTTATGTTTGTGGCTTTGAATAATTTAGGCTTCCCAAAAATTCCTTCAATGCGTTTGACATTTTAGCATAGGATATATGTATTGTTTGGACTGAAAACTATAGTGGAATGGTTGCAGGATGAATGTTTGGGAATCTAGAGACTTGCCTTGCACATTAGGATGCTATTTGTTTGCCAGATTGCTTTCATTTTTCTTGGGCTGAGGCATACTGCATAGCTGTTGTTTTGGCAATAGATTTTTTTTTAATTGGGAAAAAATTTATAGAAATATAAGTAGTGCAATATAATAACTACCTTCCAGAATTAACAAGTATTAATAAAATAACAACATTAGCAAATATATCATTTTTGTTATTTGCTACAGATTAATTTTTTTAATAAAAGAGAACACTATTGCTATAGTTTCTTTGTTCCCCTTCATTGTCTCATTTCTTTTTTACAAAGAGACAATTGCTATCATGAATTTAGTGTCTGTCTTTCTGGTTCATACGTTCAGACATTTACTATAAATACGTACCTTTAAATAATATAATAATTAAATAATAATTATAATAACTAACATGAGTTGACTGCTTACTGTTTGCCAGGCCCTGTTCTAAGTGCTTTATATCTACTAACTCATTTAATCAATAACCCTAGTGGCGCAGTGGCTGCTAGAGAAAAAGTCAGGTTTGAACCCACTAGCCCCTCAGCGAGAGAAAGATGTGGCTGTCTGCTTCTGTAAAGATTACAGCCTTGGAAGCCCTATGGGGCACAGCAGTTCTACTCTGTCCTATAGGGTGGCTATGAGTTGGAATGGACTAGGCGGTAGTGAGTTTGTTTTTTGTTTTTTTTTTTTATGGTTGTTTTAAGAATTAAATGAGTTAATGCATATAAAATGTCATATGTAGGTACTATTTTTCTTTCTAGTTTACAGGTACAGAAATGGAGACAAAGGTTAAACAATGTGTCTGAGTTTATATAACTATGTTATGGAGCAAGGATTTGAACTGAGATCGTATGGCTCTAGAAGCCATACCTTTAATCGCTATGCTGTACTGCTGCTGTATAATACATTATATTTTGTGTGATTTTTTTTTAGAGGTAGTTCTACAATTTTTTTTAGTAACAAAAAAACAGTGTTTTTTTTTTTTTGTTGTTGAGAATATGTGCAGCAAAACATAAATTTTAATGATACCAGTATTCACACACAATACCAGTTGCTGTTGAGTAAATTCCAACTCATGGTGACTCCATCTGTGTCAGATTAGAACTCCTCCATAGGGTTTTCAGTGGTTGATTTTTCAGAAGTAGATTGCTAGGCTTCTCTTTATAGGTGCCTCTGGGTAGACTTGAACCACCAGCCTTTCAGTTAGCAGCCAAGCATTTAGCTGTTTGTAACACCCACCAAGCACGTTAGCTGTTTGCACCACCCAGGGACTCCATACCACTACTACAACTTGCTTTTTCTCCGCATTCAGCAATACTGTTGAGATACATCTGTATTGCTAGATGTAGTTCACTCATTGTAAATGCATGTATTTTATTTAATGAACATGCTACGATTTATCTATTGCTCCTACAGATAAATATTAGGTTGTTTCTTTTTCCCTCTCCCCCATTACATACTCCTGTGCAAGAGTTTTTCTAAGCGTATAACCTTTAAATTTTTTTTTTGTTGAGAATGTAAGGAGCCCTGCTGGCGCAGTGGTTGCAGGCTCGGCTGCTAATCAGAAGGTCAATGGTTTGAACCCACTAGCCTCTCTGCAGGAGAAAAATGTAGCAGTCTGTTTAAGTAAAGATTTATAGCCTTGGAAACTCTATGGGGCAGTTCTGCTGTGCCCTATACTTGGTGTGAGTCAGAATCGACTTGAGAGCAGTGGGGTTTTTTTGTTGTTGTTGTTGAGAATATATGCAGCAAAACATACACCAATTCAACAGTTTCTACATGTACGATTCAGTGACATTGATTACATTCTTTGAATTGCGCAACCATTCTCGCCCTCTATCTTAGTTATCTAGTGCTGCTATAACACATATACCATAAGTAGATGGCTTTAACAAACAAATTTACTCTCTCATAGTTTAGGAGGCTAGAAGTCCAAATTCAGGGTCCAGCTCCAGGGGAAGTCTTTCTCTCTCTGTCAGCTCTGAGGGAAGGCCTATGTCATCACTCTTCCCCTGGTCTAGAAGCTTCTTAGTGCAGGGACCCCAGTCCAAAGGACGTGCCCATTCCTGGCTCTTCTTGCTTGGTGGTAATGAGGTCCCTCTCCTCTCTGCTGGCTTCTTTCTTTTATATCTCAAAAGAGATTGACTCAAGATACAACCTAATCCTGTAGATTGTGTCCTGCCTCATTAACATAACTGCCTCTAATCCTGCCTTATTAATATCATAGAGGTTAAGATTTACAACACATATTTTACAAAGTAAAATGGAGGACAATCACATAATACTGGGAATCATGGCCTAGCCAAATTGATATTCATTTTTGGAGGACGTAGTTCAATCCATAATACCCTCCTTTTCTGAGTTGTTCCTCCTCCATTAACATAAACTGCTGCCCCGTAAGGTTTCTATCTAATCTTTCAGGTTGCTGTTGTGAGTTTGATCCAATATAGTTCTTAAAACAGCATAATGCTCAAGGCAGACATTTTTTACTAGTTAAGCTAACCTATTGTTTGGTTTTAAGAAGACTTCAGGGGATATTTTTGGTTTAAGGTTTAAAGATTATCTCAGGGCAGTAGTTTCAGGGGTTCAGCCAGCTTCTGTGGCTCCGGAAAGTCTGGAGTCCATGAGAATTGGAAATTCTGTTTTGCATTTTCATTCCTTTGATCAGGATTCCTCTACAGAATACTTGATCAGAATGTTCCATAATAGTAACTGGGCACTATCCATTTCTTCTGGTCACATGGCAAAGGAGGCAGGTGTTCATGGAGACAATTAGCCACATTCCATTTCCTTCTCCTATTCCTTACTCTCTTCTTCTGTTGCTCCAGGTGAATAGAGACCAAGTGTGCCTTGGATGGCCGCCTGCAAGCTTTTAAGATCCTAGGCACCAGGCAATGAACTAGGAGATAGAACAGAAGCACAAACATGTTATAGTCCAGTTAACTGGGGTATCCCATGAAAACATGACCCTATACCTCCAAACCCAGGAACCAAATCTCATGAGATTTTTGGCTGTATGTAGGTAGCCTCAGCAGCTACTCTTTTTTTTTTGGTCGTTGTTATAAATATATCACACGACTTTTACCAATTTAATTTTTTACTGGTGTACCGATTATTGACAGCAATTGCAATAGTTTGCTGTGCAGCCTTACCCTAATCAATGTGATTTTAGCATGTAACTTTTAAAATACTTTTCCCCCTTCTTGGAAAGTGCTCTGAGCCAGAATACAAAGTCATATTTTCAAAATAAAAATATCAAAATTGCCAGCCTATTGTGCTGTTGTGAAACTTGTAACAGACTCCTACCAAACCAGTTTAGTTGCAATTAGCAATTCCTTACTTCCTCCCACCTAGCTGAGAATGTAAAACCAGACCTGCTGAGATGCAATGAACAATTCTGTCTTTACCCTTTGGCTTGGAGAACTAGGACCTGCCAACTCCTCCCCTCCAACCCTGAGGGCATTGTGGAGGTTAACAATGTATTTCATTCAAAATGAAATATATTTCAAAAAATGAAAAAGTCAGTGGATGGCAATCTTATCAAATTATTTAGTTAGTTTAGCGGGCAACTATGTTTTATGTATTTGATTTCAACTTTATATCTTGTATTTTATTTTCCTTAAAGTTTAGTTTGCTTTTTCTTCTTTTCTGTGTTTCCCAAATTGTAATCAGCCTGGCTTTCCTCTGCATATAAATCCTGGTCCTCTTTTCTACCCAGGTGACTAGTTTAACTCATTACAGCTCTCATAGTGGAAAAACACTGAACCTAAGAAATGATGAAATGGAAGAAGCTGGGGCTTTGGTGTTGGATGGACCAGGTTCCAATTCTGGTTCTACCAGCTTGTGTGTCCTTAGGCAAGTTACTTAACACCCTGAGCCTACATTTCTTTTTCTGTAAAATGGAGATTGCACCTACCTTGGTGTTATGTTTTGAAGATTAAATGAGGAAATGTTTGCAAAATTCCTTGTGTTTGAAAAAAGCTATTAACTCCCTTTCCCTGCTGCAGAGGATCCTCAACTCTTAGTATACATAAGAAATGTCGCAGAAACATTAGAGGGGGCTTGATAAAATTTCCAGGTGTCACTGCCCAAGAGATTCTGAATCATCCCAATGGTAGAACCCAGGAATCTTGGTTTTAAATTGGTTAATTTTTTTTCCTTTTCTTGGCTGTGACCTTTCACACCTCTGGGTGGGTTCGAACTGCCAACCTTTTGGTTAGTAGTCAAGCACTTAACCTTTTGTGCCACCCAGGAACTGAAATCTGGGTTTTAAACAAGCTCCTCAGGTAATTTTGGAGCAGATGAATGATGGGCACACTTTGAAAAATGCACTACTTTTGGTTCCAATTCTGCTTTGCTAGTAAATAGCTCGTTGTTGTTGTTAGCTGCCTTAGAGTTGACCCCCAATGCATGGCAACCCCATACACAACAAGATTGGACCATCGTGATGCATAGGGTTTTTGGAAATAGACTGCCAGACCTTTCTTCCTAGTCTTAGTCTGGAAGCTCTGCTCAAGCCTGTTACAGCATTACAGCAATACAGGAGCCTCTGCTGACAGATGGGTAGTGGTTGCACTTGAGGTACATTGCCCAGGCATGGGAATTGAACCTGGGTCTCTGCCATGAAAGGTGAACCACCACTGCCCCCAAGTAGCTTATAATCCAAAATCCGTTGCCATCAAGTCTATTCTGACTCATAGCAACCCTATAGGACAGAGCAGAGCTACCCTGTAGGTTTTCCAAGGAGTGGCTGATGAATTCGAATTGCCAGTCTTTAGGTTTGCAGCCCAGCTCTTAGCCACTGTACCACCAGGGCTCCATAAATAGCTTATACCAAAACCAAGTGAAACCCATTGCTGTCAAGTCGATTCTAACTCACAGCAACCCTATAGGACAGAATAGAACTTCCTCATAGGATTTCCAAGGCTATAATCTTTACGCGCGGACTGCCATATCTTTCTTCTGTGGAGCAGCTGGTAGATTTGAACCACTGACCTTTCAGCTAGCAGCTGAGAGCTTAATCATTGCACCACCAGGGCTTCTCAGAAGTGCAATAGTGGTACGTAAATATTTTATTCTTTGGGAACTCAGGTTATTCTTCCTTCTGTGAAGACTCCAGAGGAACTAGCTTAAGCAAAAATAGTTTAAAGATACAGGGTTATCTCATGGAACCATAAGCCAGGATATAATTAGGCCTTAGGAATTGGGAACTAAAGCACAGTAGGGAAGTCAAGAAGTTCTCTCTGTATCTGTCCTTTTTTTTTTTTTTTTTTTGCAAGTCTACCCCAATCTTTAGGCTTTTGATGCTTTCCAAGCTACATAGTGGAAAATGGCCATGGCCAACGGCTCCTGACTTTATATAGCCTAAGCCTCTGTTTAGAAAAGCAGCCAGGCTGAGGCTGGACTATCTTAATTCCAATTCCCAATTACCAGGAAAAGAACTGTGATTGGTCCATCTTGGGTTGGGTCTCCACTTCTGGCTATGGCTAGGGAGGCAGAGTCATGTTGTAAATATGGCCCTGGGAACCTTGCCACTACCCCATGGTCGGAGGTGGTGGAGTGAGGAAGCGTAGGTGTCCACCATATTTATGAAAGGATCTCATTAACTGAAGAGTCACCATGTTGTATTTTGTATCAAAAAACCAAACACATTGCCGTCAAGTGGATTCTGTCTCATAGCAATCCTATAGGGCAGAGTAGGACTGCCCCATAGGGTTTCCAAGGAGCAGTTGGTGGATTCAAACTGCCAACATTTTGGTTAGCAGCCAAGCTCTTAACCACTGTGCCACCAGGGCTCTGTGTTTTGTACAGAACCCTTATAATCAATTCTCATGGAAAAAAAGTGAAAATAGGGAGACAGGCTAAGAGCAAAAGTGGGCTGGTGCCTTTATTCTTAGTCATGTAACAGATGTGTGGAGCCTTCTATAGTCACTTCCGTGGTACTGTGCTGATAAATCAATTGCTTTTGATATTTTCTTTTTTAAAAAAATTATGTATAATTTTGAATGCTCCCTGCTGTCTTTGTTTTTACATATATTGGACTTAATAAATTTTCAAATGTAGAGAAAATTTTGAGGTTGTGTAGAGTATTGGTAGGAGCACAGGCTTTTTAATCAGTTTTGTGTTTTAATTTTACCTTGGCCATTTAGTGGCTGTATGATTGTCTGACCTCTCTGTGAAATGAACATAATAATTTCATTTCATGGATTATTTGAGAATCAAATAAGATGACATATATCAAGCTCTTGTACTGTGTTTTCTAGATAGTAGGTGCTCAATGAATCATAGACATTAATTATCATTGTTATTTTGTTACTTAGAATACAATTGATCATCTTCATTTTATTGTTTAAAGACTGGTTACATCTTGGGCTTTAAATAAATCAGTGGTTTTTGGAGGTAAAGGTGTAAGTATTTTTTAGATCTGAAAATCTGCAGCTAGAATGTAAATTTGCAGTGAGAGCTCACTGTTTTGCATGTTGATGGTTTTAATGAGGTGTATTCTCCATCTCTTGTTTAGTGTCAAACCAGAACGGAAGTACAACTCAACAAAAAATTAACATGTGTGGAGTTCCTTCTTAAAAGAAGAAAAGTGGTTATTGAAACTATGGATCGGAGCAAACGAAATTCAATTGCAGGATTTCCTCCACGTGTGGAGCGTCTTGAAGATTTTGAAGGCGTTGGTGGAGGGGATGGGAATGTGACCCAGGTGGGAAGAGTTTGGCCATCTTCATATCGAGCTCTTATAAGTGCCTTTTCCAGACTGACGCGTTTGGATGACTTCACCTGTGAGAAAATAGGGTCTGGCTTCTTCTCTGAAGTGTTCAAGGTGAGTGATGTCCAAACTTTTTATGTCTTGCTGATGGTCAGCTTCACTGCAAAGGATTGATAAGCTGTGCTTCATTAAAGGTCATGGGCTTTGCCTAGGTAGGGTGCTGTGTATCTTGAGAGGTGTTCCAAACTCTCTTCTCAAGCTATTTATTAAATTGGATTCTTAAAAAAATTATAAAAATAATGCATGCAAATAAAAATTTCAAACAATACAGGAGTTCCACCTCTGCTTCTGTTCCCACCCTATCCCAAATGCGTATTTTCTTCACTAATAACCACTATTAACAGTTATTTACAGAATAAGTGTAATGGAAGAAAGTTCACCAATGTCTTCCAGCTGTCCTGGCACATTGTATGTGTTCAGGAGATATTTGTTGAATAAATGAATGAAAACAAAATTCTTCCATATGGCCTCTTAAATTTCTGCTGATCTAGTGTGCTCCTTCTACATGGAAGGCAAATTTCTCAAGGCTGTCATGTATGATTGTGTAGTGTGTGCACTGCACAGTGGTGCCTGGTTAAGAGGGCTGGTAGCGCTTGAGATCTAGGATGTTTGGTTCACCTGGCAGAGAGCTTATCTGTCTGTATCCATCCATTTTTCTTGGCGCAGAGGTACCCTCTACTTGACAAGCAGTTACCCCCAGGGCAGTTTTTACCCAGAGGTGGTAACTTTTTTCTCCTTCATCTGCCGAAGAGGAACTCCTTTTTCTAATTCATCTACACAGAGGTGGATTTACACAAGAGTATTATAGGCTTGGAAACCCTGGTGGCGTAGTGGTTAAGTGCTATAGCTGCTAACCAAAGGGTCGGCAGTTCGAATCCGCCAGATGCTCCTTGGAAACTCTATGGGGCAGTTCTACTCTGCCTTATAGGGTCGCTATGAGTCGGAATTGACTTGACAGTACTGGGTTTGGTTTGGTTTGGATTATAGGATTGCAGAAGCACTGAAATTGGAAGTATTGCAACTAGTGCCTCTTCCTTTTTTTTTTTTTAAATAGGAGAGAAGAGAAACATTAATTCCTTATATTTAGATGTAAAGATATGTATTTTATATACCTTATACTTATTTTGTACTTTGTGCTTCCATACATTTACACACACTGTAGTATTTATTCTTTCTGCCTAGAAAAGCTTTCTCTTCATTATTACTTGGATGATTCTCATTTATCCTTGGCCGAGCTCAGGCTTCTCCACTGTGGTGTGAATCTCATCCTGATATATCCCTTCAGGTTAAGCATTCCTGTTCATATTCTTGTAGTTACTTTACCATACAATACTTACTTTTCTGCTATAACTTGCCTTTTGCTTTCTAAAGAAGGTTTACATGTTTAGAAATCACATTATAAAAATTATTGTTTCATAGGGGCTTAGTTAGGAGTTAGGGCTGGAGAGTATCAGATTCACGGTAGTAAAACTATGTTTCCTATATGATTTTCAGTAATGAAGATTTTAAAACGTAACAATAAATACAGTTTTATCACATGGTAAGATATAATTGATAAATAAAGATGACAAAAATAAACTTAGACATCATTAAATGAATCTCGAAAAGCACATCATAAGAGTCAGTAGGGTCTCAGGTCATTCAAAGAAGTTACCATATTTAACTACTCTCAAAGTGTCTTCTTTCCTGCTTTGTCTTCCTATATTCCATCCACTAACAATTTGTTTTTGTTATATTCACAGTATTGATACCCAGTGATGAGCCATCTATTACCAATAAATGTCTATTCAATGCAAACCACATACCCTAATTAACAGAGCAGGTTATATCCAGTTGTGTTTTTAAAACTTTTGTAGTAGGAGAATCGACTGTACTGTAGTTACTTAATTTCTTGCCTGCTTCCTATCTTGAATTCAGCACCTTCACATTAGAAACTCTGTCTTAATTATCTCTGGCCTCTACCCATACACCTAGCATATTACCTAACACTTAAAAATGCTTAATAAATGTTTGTTGAGTGTCTGGTCTTTGACAGCAGTTTTTGTATAACAAATAGTTATAGTTGGTTTATAATCACTTAAATTTTATTACCTGCCAAGAATGTTAAACATAATACTTTCCATAGTGTATTCAGCATTGGAAAAAGAATGAGAGAGAGCAAAGAAATTGATTGTTTGAATTGGCTAGCCTTCTTAGGCATTGTAGGGGGCACGGAGTTTGAGGAAGAGCGACTGGGAATAGTGGTTTTGAATTTAGTGGACTAGAAAATGGTAAACCATGAAGGGATGTTCTGTTTAGAGTGCTGCAAATCCTACCTGGGAGAAGTGAATTGCTTTTCTGTGTCTGGCCATTTGGGGGCCGGGGATGGAATACTAAATAATTTGCTAAGAAAATGTCTTTAAAAAAACCAACTCAACTCCCAGAAAGCTTTTGGGGAAACCTTTATCAGTCTGTACCCATAGAGGATTAAACATGACAATGAGTAAAAAAAGAAAGGAGGGAAAAAAAAAACTCAAAACCCATTGCCATTGAGAGAACACACTAAAAAGAGGAAAAATTTTTGGTAGTAAGGGAAGCAAGTCTCATTAAAATGAGGAGAAACATTCTTTGGGGACAAATATTTGAGGGAAGAAATTGATCTCAGATGTTAACTGCCAACAGATGACTGACTAGCTGCTCCGCCTAAGGGTCAGGGGGTCTTCATGGGTTCAGACAGAATCTGGTACTCAGCTTTGCAGATTCAGAAACCTGATTCTGTCAGTTTACCCAAAATTGGTCAAAGGACACTAATTTATATTTAACAATTATCTCTTGAATTTCTGCCATGTGCCAATACTGTGTTGGAGTACACATGTAAATAACATAGATATATCCCTATTCTGAAGTTATTCACAGTCTGGGAAGGAAACATCACATATTATGGAACAATCATGTGTGCTAGACACGTTGTGGAGTCTTTTATGGGCATTATCTCATTTAATCTCTTAACAGTTCTATGAGATAATTGCTGCTAATATTACCATTTTACAGATAAGAATATTGAGTCTTAGCAAGGTTAGGAAATTTGTTCAAGGGTGGACAGCTAGTAAGTGTTGAAGCTGGAATGTGAACCCAGGCAGCCTGACTGTTTTGTTTTCTTTTAAAGAAAGCATTATCAAACCAATTTTATTACTGAGAAAGTGTTATCCTGGTTTGGTAAAGTAGAGGGCCAATGAAAACAAAGGAGAGCCTCAGTGAGATCGATTGACGTAATAGCCACAACAATGAATTCAAATGCACCAATGATCTTAAAGATGGTACATGACCAGGCAGTGTTTCTTTCCGTTACACGTAAGGTTGTTGTGAGTTGGAGCCAACTTGACTGCAGTTATAACAACAGCAGTCATCCTAGTTGGTTGTTTGCTCAGATATGCAGCTGTGAGAGCTGTAACTCAAGGGACTGCCTTGTTTTTCCGGGTCTCGTGAGTTTTCTGCGTTTGACAGGGTGCAGTCTTACCACTTTTCTATCACTCCCTATTAGTGGAAAATACATATTCGAGTTTTACTTCTCTGACAGGTTTCCGCCTTACACAGGTTCTGGCTTTTGCAGGTTTTACTGTAGTATTAATGTAAAGTGTTATTTATTTTACCAGCTAAATATCTCTCAAAACTGAATATTCTGTTCTATCTCTATGGCCACTGTGTTAGTTCAGACGTCACCAACTCCCACCTGTATTACAGTAATAGACTTTGTAAGATTATTTTCATTATGTTAAAGTATTTTTAATAATAGCTTCATGAAATATAAATCATAAAATTTATACTTTTAACCCCCACATGTCTGTCAGTTTGTTGTACTGTGGGGGCGTGCCTGTTGCTGTGATGTTGGAAGCTATGCCACTGGCAGGGTCACCAATGGAGGACAGGTTTCAGCTGAGCTTCCAGACTAAGACAGACGAGGAAGAAGGACCTGGCAGTCTACTTCTGAAAAAAATTGGCCAGTGAAAACCTTATAAATAGCAGAGGAACATTGATGCTATGTGGAAGATGAGCCCCTCAGGTTGGAAGGCACTCAAAAGACGACTGGGGAAGAGCTGCCTCCTTAAAGTAAAGTCCACCTTAATGATGATGGAGTTAAGCTTTTGGGACCTTCATTTGCTGATGTGGCATGAATCAAAATGAGAAGAAACAGCTGCAAACATCCCATTCATAATAGGAATGTGGAATGTACAAAGAATGATCTAGGAAAATCAGAAGTTGTCAAAAATGAAATGGAACACATAAAGATTGATACCCTAGGCATTGGAACACTGAAATGGACTGGTATTGGCCATTTTAAATCAGATCATCCTATGGCCTACTATGCTAGGAATGACAAAGAGGAATAGCATCATGTTCATCATCAAAAAGAACGTTTCAAGATCTGTCCTGAAGTACAGCACTGTCAATGATTGGATAATATCCATTTTTTTTTACAAGGAAGACCAGTTAATACCACTGTTATTCAAATTTATGCACCAACCACTAATGCCAAAGATGAAGAAATTGAAGATTCTTACCAACATCTGTAGTCTGAAATTGATCAGACATGCAATCAAGATGCATTGGTAATTACTGGTGATTGGAATGTGAAAGCTGGAAACAAAGAAGAATCAGAAATTGGAAAATATGGCATTGGTGATAGAAATGATGCCAGAGATCACATGGTAGAATTTTGCAAGACCAATGACTTCTTCATTGCAAATACCGGTTTTCAGCAATACAAACAGTGACTATAAACGGGGACCTCATCATATAGAATACACAGGAATCAAATCAACTACATCTGTGGAAAGAGACGATGGAACAGCTCGATATCATCAGTCAGAATAAGGCCAGGGGCTGACTGCAGAACGCACCAGCAATTGCTCATGTGCAAATTCAAGTTGAAGTTGAAGAAAATTAGAACAAGTTCAGAAGAACCAAGATATTACCTTCAGTGTATCCCACCTGAATTTAGAGGCCTTCTCAGGAATAGATTTGATGCATTGAACACTAGTGACCAAAGACCAGACAAGTTGTGGAATGACATCAAGGACATCATACATAAGAAAGTAAGAGGTCATTAAAAGGACAGGAAAGAAAGAAAAGACCAAAAGGGATGTCAGAAGAAACTCTGAAAGTTGCTTTTGAACAGAGAGTAGCTAAAGCAAAAGGAAGAAATAATGAAGTAAAAGAGCTGGACAGGAGATTTCAAAGGGCAGCTCGAGAAGACAAAGTAAAGTATTATAATGAAATGTGCGAAGACCTGGAGATAGAAAACCAAAAGGGAGGAACACGTGGCATTTCTCAAGCTGAAAGAACTGAAGAAAAAATTCAGGCCTCGAGTTCCAATATTGAAGGATTCTATGGGCAAAATATTAAATGATGCAGGAAGTATCAAAAAAAGATGGAAGGAATACACAGAGGCACTGTTATCAAAAAGAATTGGCCGACATTCACCTATTTCAGGAGGTAGCATGATCAAGAATTGATAGTATCGAAGGAAGAGGTCTAAGAAGCACTGAAGGCATTGGCAAAAAACAAGGCTCTAAGAATTGGCAGACTACCAATGGAGATGTTTCAGCAAGTGGATGCAGTGCTGGAAGTGCTACTGTTCTATGCCAAGAAATTTGGAGGACAGCTGCCTGGCCAACTGACTGGAAGAGATCCATATATATCTATATATATACCCATTCCAAAGAAA
Source organism: Elephas maximus indicus (assembly GCF_024166365.1). NCBI lineage: Eukaryota > Metazoa > Chordata > Mammalia > Proboscidea > Elephantidae > Elephas > Elephas maximus. Next base: position 87,876,610 of record NC_064821.1, on the reverse strand, counting down.
GGTGATCCAACGGAATGTGGAAATTATCGAACAATATCATTGATATCACACACAAGTAAAATTTTGCTGAGGATCATTCAAAAGTGGTTGCAGCAGTACACTGACGTGGAACTGCCGGAAATTCAAGCCGAATTTAAAAGAGAACATGGAACAAGGGATATCATTGCTCATGTTAGATGGATTATGGCTGGAAGCAGAGAATACCAGAAGGATGTTTCCCTGTGTTTTATTGGCTGTGCAGAGACATTTGACTATATGGATCATAACAAATTATGGATAACATCACAAAGAATGGGAATTTCAGAACACTTAATTGTGCTCTGTACGTATAACCTGTACATAGACCAAGAGGCAGTTTGTTCAAACAGAACAAGGGAGTGCATGGTTTAAAGTCAAGAAAGCTGTGCATCAGGGTTGTATCCTTTCACCATACTTATTCATTCTGTATGCTGAGCAAATTATCTGAGAAGCTGGACTATATGAAGAAGAATGGGCATCAGGATTGGAGATTCATTAACAACCTGTTATATGCAGATGACACAACCTTGTTTGCTGAAAGTGAAGAGGACTTGAAGCACTTACTAATGAAGATCAAAGACCACAGCCTTCAGTATGGATTACACCTCAATGTAAAGAAAACAAAAATCTTCATAACTGGACTGATAAGTAACACCATGATAAATGGAGAAAATATCGAAGCTATAAAGGATTTCATTTTTCTTGAATCCACAATCAATGCCCATGGAAGCAGCAATCAAGAAATCAAAGGTTGTGTTGAATTGGGCAAATCTGCTGCAAAACACCTCTTTAAAGTGTTAAAAAGCAAACATGTCACTTTGAGGACTAAGGTGTGCCTGACTCAAGCGATGGTGTTTTCAGTTGCCTCATATGCATGTGAAAGCTGGACAATTAATAAGGAAGACCAAAGAAGAATCGATGCCTTTGAATTATGATGTTGGTAAAGAATATTGAATGTACCATGGAATGCTAGAAGAATGAACAATCTGTCTTGGAAGAAGTACAGCCATAATGCTCCTTCGAAGCAAGGAAGGCAAGACTTTGTCCCACATACTTTGGTCATGTTATCAGGAGGGACCAGTCCCTGGAGAAGGATGTCATGCTTGGTAAAAAAGAGGAAGGCCCTCAACGAGATGAATTGACAAATTGGCTGCAACAGTGAGCTCAAGGAGAACGACGATTGTGAGGATGGCACAGGACTGGGTAGTGTTTTGTTACGTTGTGCATAGGGTTGCCATGAATCAGAACTGACTCAATGGCACTTGTAATCGTTAAGGTTTATATATATATATATATATATATATCAACTTGGCTGGGTATTGTTAGTGGTTTGGCAGTTATGATATAAGTAGACTTTCTGACAAGACTCGTGGACTTTTGCTTACTCTGGATCCTGCAACTGACTCCTGTTCATCCGACCTCTGGTTCCCAGTATTGTGTGATTGTCCACCATTCTGTCATCTGATGTGGTGTAAATCCTATCTCTGTGATGTTAATGAGGCAGGTTTCAATCTACCAGATTAGATTGTATCTTGAATCAGTCTCCTTTGAGATACAAAAGAGAGAAGAAAGCAAAGAGACGGGACCTCATACCACCAAGAAAGCAGAGCCATGAGTGCACGTCCTTTGGACCCGGGATCCCTGTGTTGAGAAGCTCCTAGGCCAGGGAAAGATTGATGACAAGGACTGTCCTCCAGAGCTGACAGAGAAAGCCTTCCCCTGGAGCTGATGCCCTGCATTTGAACTTCTAGCCTACTAGAATGTAAGAGAATAAACTTGCTTGTTGAAGCCACCCACTTGTGGTATTTCTGTTATAGCAGCTCTAGATGACTAAAACAGAACCTAACAACAACAGTGGGTGTGAAAGGAGCCCCAGTAGTGCAGTGGTTGATTCCTTGGCTTCTGACCGAAAGGTCTGCAGTTTGAACCCCACCAGCAGCTCCGCAGGAGAAAAGATCTGGCAGTTCGCTCACATAAAGAGTAAAAATCCTATGGGGTAGTTCTACTCTGTGCTATAGGGTCGAAACTGACTCAACAGCGCACAACAACAACAGTGGATGTGAAGTGGTATTTCATTGTGGTTTTGATTTGCATTTCCCTGATGACTGATGGTGTTGAACATCCTTTCATATGCTTATTGTCCATTTGTACATCTTCTTTGGAGGAACGTCAGTTCAGATCCTTTGCTCATTTTTTAAATTGAGTTATTTGTCTTTTTATTGTTGAGTGGAAGAGTTCTTTATGTTTTCTAAATACTACCAGTCATGTGGAAACCCTGGTGGCGTAGTGGTTAAGAGCTGCGAATGCTAACCTAAATAAAGGTCAGCAGCTCGAATCTACCAGGTGCTCCTTGGAAACCCTGTGGGGCAATTCTGCTGTGCTGTGTAGGGTTGCTATGAGTTGGAACCAACTCAACTGCAACGGGTTTTTTTTTTTCTTACTAGTCATGTATCAGCTACATGACTGGCAAATATTTTTTCCCGTTCTGTGGGTTGTCTTTTTGCTTTCTCAGTAGTGTCCTTTGAAGCACAGATGTTTTTAAATTTGATGATGCTCAATTTATTTTTTCTTTTGTAGCTTGCGATTTTGGTGTCACATATAAGAAACCGTTGTTTAATCCAAGATTAGGAAGATTTACCTGTATGTTTTCGTCTAAGAGTTTTATAGTTTCAGTTCTTATATCTAGGTCTTTGTTCCATTTTGTGTTAATTTTTGTATCTGTTATGAGGCAGGGGTTCAAATTCATTCTTTTGAACGTGGATATCCACTTGTCCTAGCACCATTTTTTGACAAGACTATTCTTTCTTCATTGTTCTTGCACCCTTATTGAAAATCAGAGTTTATTTCTAGACCCTCAGTTCTGTTCATTGACCTATATGTCTGTCCTTATGCCAGTACCACACTGTCTTGATTACCATAGCTTTGTAGTAAATTTTGAAATAAAAAAGTGAGTTCTCCAACTTTGTTTATCTTTTTCAAGATTGTTTTGGTTTTTCTGAGTCTCTTGCATTTCCACATGAATTTTAGGATCAGTCTGTAAATTTCTGCATAGAAGCCAACTGGAATTTTGATAGAAATTGTGCTGGAATTGTAGATCAATTTGAGGAGTATTGTCATTTTAACAATTGTTGTCATTGTTAAGTTGCTGTCAAGTTGATCCCAACTCATGGGACCCCCATGTATGCACAGTTACACTGCGCCTTAGGATTTTCAAGGCTTTGACCTTTCAGAAGCAGATCACTAGGCCTGTCTCCTGAGGCGCCTCTGGGTGGTTTCAAACCAGCAACCTTTTGGCTAGTAGTTGAGTGCTTAACTGTGCCACCCAGGGACCGTCTTAACAATATTAAGTCTTTTGATCCATAAACATGGGATGTCTTTCTATTTATTTAGGTCTTCTTTAATTTCTTTAAGGAGCCCTGGTGGCACAGTGGCTAAAGTGATCGACTGCTAACCAAAAGGTGAGCAGTTTGAAACCATTAGTGGCTCCGTGGGAGAAGGATACGGCAGTCGGCTTCCTTAGAGATTTACAGCCTTGGAAATCCTATGGGGTCAGTATGAGTTGGAATCAACTCAATGGCAGTGGGTTTGGTTTGATTGGTTTAATTTCTTTAACTATGTATACTAGTTTTCATTGTATAAGTCTTGCAATTATTTTGTTAAACTTATCCCAAATATTTATTTTTGATACTATTATAAATGGAATTTTAATTTCGGATTGTTCACTGCCAGTGTATAAAAATAAAACTGACTTTTGTGTATTGATCTTGCTGAACTTCTTTCTTAATTCTAATCCTTTTTGTTTTCCTCGTGGATTCCTTGTTGTTGTTTTTGTTAGATGCCGTCGAGTCGGTTCCAACTCATAGCGACCCTGTGCACAATAGAATGAAACACTGCCTGGTTCTGTGCCATCCTTACAGTCGTTGTTATGCTTGAACCCATTGTTGCAGCTACTGTGTAAGTCCACCTTGTTGAAGGTCTTCCTCTTTTCCGCTGACCCTGTACTTTACCAAGCATGATGTCCTTCTCCAGAGACTGATCCCTTCTGACAACATATCCAAAGTAGTAAGACGCAGTCTCACCACCCTTGCTTCTAAGGAGCATTCTTTGTATTTCTTCTAAGACAGATTTGTTCATTCTTTTGGCAGTCCATGGTATATTCAGTATTCTTCACAGACACCATAATTCAAAGGCGTCAATTTGTCTTTGGTCTTCCTTATCCATTGTCCAGTTTTCACATGCATATGATACAACTGAAAATACTGTGGCCTGGGTCAGGCGCACCTTAGTCTTCAAGGTGATATCTTTGCTTTTCAACACTTTAAAGAGGTCCTTTGCAGCAGATTTGCCAATGTGATGCATCTTTTGATTTTCTTTACTGCTGCTTCCATGGGTATTGATTATGGATCCAAGTAAAATGAAATCCTTAACAAGTTTTCCCTTTTCTCTTTTTATCTTGATGTTGCTTATTGGTCCAGTTGTGAGGATTTTCGTTTTCTTTATATTGATGTGTAATTCATACTGAAAGCTGTGGTCTTTGATCTTCATCAGGACGTGCTTCATGTCCTCTTTACTTTCAGCAAGCAGGGTTGTGCCATCGGTATAATGCAGGTTATTAATGAGTCTTCCTCCAATCCTGATGCCCATTCTTCTTCCTATAGTCCAGCTTCTCAGATTATTTGCTCAGCATACAGATTGAATAGGTATGGTGAAAGGATACAACCCCAGTGCACACCTTTCCTGACTTTAAACCACTCAGTAGCCCCTTGTTCTGTCCAAACAACTGTCTCTTGATCTATGTACAGTTTCCTTATGAGCACGATTAAGTGTTCTGGAATTCCATTCTTCGCAACGTTATCCATAATTTGTTATGATCCACACAGTCAAATGCCTTTGCATAGTCAGTAAAACATAGGTAAATATCCTTCTAGTATTCTCTGCTTTCAGCCAGGATCCATCTGACATCAACAATGATATCCCTGGTTCCACGTCCTCTTCTGAATCTGGCCTGAATTTCTGGCAGTTCCCCGTTGACGTACTGGTGTAGCTGCTTTTGAATGATCTTCAGCAAAATGTGCTCGTGTGTGATATTAATGACATTGTTCGATAATTTCCTCATTCGGATGAATCACCTTTCTTGGGAATAAGCATAAATATGGATTTCTTCCAGTCAGTTGACCAGGCAGCTGTCTTCCATATTTCTTGGCATAGACGAGTGAGCACTTCCAGCCCTATGTCCATTTGTTGAAACATCTCAATTGATATTCCATCAATTCCTGGAGCCTTGTTCTTCGCTCGGACTTCCTCCCTCAGCACCATCAGTTCCTGAATCATATACTACGTCTTGAAATGGTTGAACGTCAACTAATTCTTTTTGGTATAATAACTCTGTATATTGCTTCCGTCTCCTTTTGATGCTTCTTACATTGTTTAATATTTCCCCCATGGAATCCTTCACTACTGTAACTTGAGGCTTGAATTTTTTCTTCAGTTCTTTCAGCTTGAGAAACGCTGAGCATGTTCTTCCTTTTTGGTTTTCTATCTCCAGCTCTTTGCACATGTTATTATAATACTTTAGTACATGCCCCCATGTGTCTGTCAGTTTATCATACGTGGGGGCTTGGGTGTTGCTGTGGTGCTGGAAGCTATGCCACTGGTATTCAGATACCAGCAGGGTTACCCATGGAGGACAGGTTTCAGCTGAGCTTCCAGTGAATTCCTTAGGACTTCTATATCCAAGATCACTTCATCTGCAAATAGAGGTAGTTTTACTTTCTGTCTAATCTGGATGTCTTTTATTCTACTTGCCTAACTGCACAACCCCCATTTTTGATTGGGAGAATTACTTCTGTCCCTTTGTATGCAGTTTGGTAAGGCTATAAATCAAGGAATCTTGCCCTCCCTTATGCCGAGAGATAGGTAGGTTATAATTTAAAAAAATCTGCCGTTATTTATTGAGTGAGAGGCAGTCTGCTTCTGTAAAGATTTACAGCCTTGGAAGCCCTATGGGGCAGATCTGCTCTGTCTTACAGGTTCACTATGAGTCGACTTGACAGCAGTGGGTTTGGTTTGTTTATTGATAAACCAGAGGCTTAAGAAATGAAGAATTCTGAGGGTTGGAGATACAGCTGTAAAGTCCCATTGGTGCTGCCCTCCCTGTGCCTACCTTAGGAAAAGTTGACTCTGTATGTTTGCCATACCTGCTGATAACTCCTCCCTGGCAGAACCTGACATGGTCAAATAATTACCATTTGATACTACTGATTATCTTCTCTTCATGTATATGTTATAATTTACTGTTTTCTGTTTTTATCTTCATTATTTTCTTAGGTCTATTTTGTTCTTTCTCTACCTTTTGGAATTTCATTCTTACCCCAGTTTTTTTTCCCCCCAGTATTTCCAATTTTCTCATGTATGTAATTAAGCTTTAAAGTTTCCTCTTGATTAGGCCATATCACAGTTTTTTTTTTTTTTGTGCTCTCATCATTTCTAAATGTCATTTTGCTTGATTTCCTTTGAATCTAAGAAGCATATAAAATAAAGTTTAAAAGTTTCCACTTTGGGGGTTCTTTGGTCATTGTTTGGTATTTAATTTCTAATTTTAGTGAGTGAGGATCAGAGAAAATGGACTGTATGATGTCTGCCTTTAGGTTTTGCTTTGGCATAATATGGTCAGATTTTTTAAATGCCTCAAATGTGTTTGAAAAGAATATGATTTGTTTTGTTTGTTTTTACATAAAGCTTTGTGTATGTCTGTTAGATCAGGCTTTTTTATTACGTTATTCAAATGTCCTGTGGCCTTACTTTGTTCTACTAGTCTATTACTTAGAAAAGTGTTTATTAAAATCTCCCAATGTTTTCATAGGTTTCTTTTTTTGTTTGTTTCTATCAGTGTTTTATTTGTTTCTAGACCATCTTGTAAAAAAAAATGTATTAATAGAAGCTCATAACTGTTATGGATTGTACGCTGTTGATAGATGCACGTTTTATCAGTATTTGTCCCATTTTATGCTTTTAGCTTTGAATTCTATTTTGTCTTCTGTCAACATTACATACTTTCCTGTTCTAAGCATTTGCCTATATGTATTGTTGTTTTCGTTAGTACTTTTCTGATGTACTTTTTTTCATCTCTATTTTCAACCTGTCTGTAATATACCAAAAAAACCAAACAAACCCGTTGCCGTCAAGTTGATTGCGACTCATAGCGACCTTCTAGTACAGGTAGAACTGCCCCAAAGAGTTTCCAAGGAGCGCCTGGTAGATTCAAACTGCCGACCTTTTGGTTAGTAGCTGTAGCTCTTAACTGCTATGCCACCAGGGTTTCCATCTGTAATATAGTATGTTTTATATAAACAGTTTTTGTATTTAGATTTTTTTTATCCAAAATTAAAGTTACCCATTAAGAGACAGAGACTGTAATCTGTTTACATTTATTGTGATTAAAAAAACCCATTGCCATCAAGTCCATTCCAACTCATAGTGTCCCTAAAGAACAGAGTAGGACTGCTATCTTTACATTGAATAAACTCTTAAATGGTAATTTAATTGAGGATAGAATTTAGGACAACAGTTACTTTCCTTAGCACGTTGAAGACATTCTTCCTTTTTTTTCCGGACTTCTGTTGTTGCTGATGATAAATTAATTCTCAATCTGATTGTTATTCGTTTTTAATCAGTTTTTTCACTCTGGTAGATAAAATTCTCTTTTTCTTTGTTCTGTAGTTTTCGCTCTCCTAGTCTAGGAATGGATTCATTTATATTTCCTCTCCTCAGGATTTGGTGTGTTCCTTTACTCTAAGAAATCATGTCGCTGTTCAGTTCTAGCAAATATTTGGACATTATCTTTCCAGTTTCTGCCATTGTCCATTTCTATAGTCTCTTCAGGTTCCATTATGTACTTATTGAATTGTCTCATACTAGCTTTCATGTTTATTCATCTCTTTTTCATATTTTTTATTTTCTTGTCTCTTTTGTGCTTTTTTGGTAATTCTTAGCTTATTTTCCTAATTATCTAATTCTGTTTTCATTTGGTCATTTCTGTTGTTTAACCATCCATTGAGATTTTTATTTCAATTATATTTTTCTTTTCTAGACTTTCTATTTGTTTTTCTTAAATGCACCCCTCTTTTGTTTTACAGTATTTGACTCTTACCTTCCTTTTTCTCTTTGAACATCTAATTTTATATATTTTATTTTTTATTATAATTGAATTTATTTTGAAAATTACATTTATGTGATATAAACCCAAAAGGTATAAAAGGCTATTTAATGAAAAATAATTTATATCCTTCTGTTCCCCAGTTTTGCTTCCTGGAGGCAATCAGTATTCATCATTTCTTATTTATCCTTCCAGAGATATTCTATGCATAAAAAAGCAAAAACATGTATGTGTGTATTTGTGTGTGTTTAACCCTTTTCCAGTAAAAAAATAGAAGATGTGATTTGTGCCTTGATTTTTTAAAAAGTTCCTTTCCTTTCCTTCACCTGCCTACCTACCTATACTTACCCATACCTATTCTTACCTTATCTGCACCTACCTACCTACTCCAAGATAGGAGATCACTGGAGTGTAAGTTCTATGAGGGCAGGAATTTTTCTCTTTTTATCTGTTTGTACTCTGCTGTATCCTCAGTGCCTAGAAGTATATTTGGCACAGAGTAGCCATTTCTCTACAAGTTTTCCTTCTTTTATCTTAGTGATTTGTAGGACCTCCTAATATTTTAGAAGGTTAACCATTTATTTTTGCTGTGAATTAGATACTTTCCCAAGCTTGTCAGTGTTTTTTAACTAGTTCATAACAATTTTTGCTGTGTAGAAATATTTTATTTGGTCATTGTCTTAATCTTTTCATTTCTGGCTTCTACGTGTTTGCATACTTAGACTTTCCTCACTTCTACATTATAGATAAAATATCCAGGTTTTATGATCATTTTTATGATTTTACTACTTAAATTTAAATATTTATTCCATCTGAAATTGATTTTTCTAGCTGGCTACTCATTTATGCCAATAATGTTTATTATATATTTTAATATTTTTCTCAGTGATTTTGAAATACCACCTTTATTTTATACTTAAGTCTTCTAAGTTTTTGGTCTATTTCTAGACTTTGTATTCCTTTCCATTGCCTGTCTGTCTTGTCATACAGCAGTATTACACTACTGTAATAATGTAATCATTGAGTCGTTCTTTTAATATCTGATTAGTCTGGTTTTCCATTATTCTTTCTTTTCCGAATTTTTCTGGTATTTGATTTTTTTAAATATGAGTTTTAGATCGGTTTTCCAGTTTCCAAATATATACTACTGATATTTTTATTGAGATAATAGTAAATTTATGAATTAATTTAGGGTAGAATTGATAACTTTGTTATATTGAATCTTTTTGTATAAACACATGACATGCCTTTATGTCTGTTGAAATATTTTGTCTCCTTGGAAACTCTATGGGGCAGCTCTACTCTGTCCTATAGAGTCGCTGTGAGTTGGAATCGACTCGATGGCACTGGGTTTTGGTTTTTGGTAGAAATTAAAGTTTTTTTTTTTTTTTTGATGTGTATCTTGGATTTCTTGCTAAATTTATTCTTTTTTTTCTGTTGCAGTTGTAAATGGGACTTTTCCTTCTATTGTATCTTCTAACTGTGTATATGAGGGCTGTTGATTTTTGCATATTAATTTTTTATGCAGCTGGCATACTGAATTTTTTTATATTTGCAGTATAGTTTCAGTTGATTCTCTGTTTTTCCAGGTATATAGTTGTATCAGCTATGAATGAGGATAAATTTATTTATTTAATTTCCCGTTTTATACCTCAGTTATCTTTTTCTTGGCTAATTGCATTGACTAATACTTTTTGGAAACCCTGGTGGCATAGTAGTTAGGAGCTGTGGCTGTTAACCAAAAGGTTGGCAGTTCGAATCTACCAGGCGCTCCTTGGAAACCCTATGGGGGAGTTCTGCTCTGTTCTATAGGGTCACTATGAGTTGGAATCAACTCTGCAGCAACTGGTATTTTTTATTATTTTTTATAGGTTTTCTTATGTACTTTCAGAGAGCTGAATACATTTTGGTCATTCATTTTTTTTTTTTTTCTTTGCTTGTTTTAAGCCCCTTACAGATTAGTTGTATTCTTAGACTGTGGATCCTGCTATTCGTTGTGTCTGCTAGTTCTCATTCATGGTTTGTCATTTGTCTTGTGGCTTTATAATTTTTGATTGAAAGCTTATCTTGAGTTTTAGGTTGTGGAGGTGTCCCAACGTAGTGGTTTTACATTTTCCTCCACTGGGATTACATAGGTTCTGGATCTGAGCCTGAACCTAAATGTTTTATTTTACTTTCTTAGCTCAGGCTTTCTGTACAGTACAAATTTGAATTCTGAACTTGATTCTCACAAGTTCTCATTCAAGGCAATAATAAGGTCTAGCATTATCCCATTATCAATGCCCATTATAAAATAGGAGAAAGCTAGTAAGTTATATTTTATGGTATTTTAGAAAGTGACTAGGTGATTTTTTAGTGAGAACATTATCATTGGGAAAAGGCGAAACAGGTCTGTTTATTTCTTGTCACACATAATAATCTAATAGAGTCCTTGGATGAAATTTGGCCTGCTGTGTGTTTTGTAAATAAACTTTTACTAGAAAATAGCCACGCCCATTTGTTAATGTGTTTTCTGTGGCTGCTTTCATGCTAAATGGCAGTTGAATAGTTGCAACAGAGACCATATGGCCTTGAAAGCTTAAAATTTCTGCTCTCTGACCCTTTACAGGAAAAGTTTGCCAACCCTTGGTCTAATAACTCAATCGTTCACAGCTAGGTAATGGTTAATTTTTATCTTTGATTACAAAGTACAGATGATTACAGGGCTTTAAAGGTCAGGTTAAATAAAAAGTGTATCAGTGGCAATAAAAGGAAATATTTGACTTTTGGTATGGGAGATACAAACTATGCAGGTAACTTAAGGTCTTCCAGTTGCCCTAGATGGTGAAAGAAAGATCATTTGATGGGTGACTTCACTTTAAGGAGTCTGTATTTATGTAGCTTATTTGTAATCCTTTAAAATAATTTTAGTTTTAGAATTTAGGACCTTAAAAATAGGTATTAGTTATGTTTGTTCAGTTTTTACTGTTCTTTCATTTAGTTCTGAAGTCTGGCTCTACATAAGTAACACAGACCATGCTTTGTTATGCTTGTGCCCGTTATTGCAGCTGCTTTGTCAATCCATCTCGTTGACTGTCTTCCTCTTTTTTGCTGACCCTCTATTTTACCAGGCATGATATCCTTCTCCAGAGTCTGGTCCCTCCTGATAACATGCCCAAAGTATGTCAGTAGCCCCATAAATACCAATTAGAATGATCTGTCATTTTCCTTACCAAAAATTATTATTTTTTAATTACCTTGTCATAAATAATCTTATTTAGTTACATAATTGTAAAAATATCTGCTGGACCTCTGACCTGAAACTGAAGCCGTTCCTTTAGACTACCTCCCAGCCAAACAATAGGCAAGCGCAAACAGAAAACAATAGCACCCCAGAGGAATGTATACCTTAGACAATCAATTATATGATTATAAAAAAATTTATGTGATTATATAAAAAACAAAGGTGGGAAGGTAGGAAGGGGTAGAAAATGAGGACAAAAGAAAATGGAGAAGGCAGGGCAGAAATGGGGAGAGTACTGACATGTTGTGGGTAAATGAAACCGAAGCCAAGAAATGCTTTATGGATAAACTATTGAATGGGGAACTAATTTGCTGTAAACTTTCACCTAATGCACAATAAAAAAAAAAAATCTACTTGAGTAGTTGACTTAAAAGTAACTTGGGCTCCTCTAGGATGTGACCAACCTGTAATTTGATTGAATAAACTTGGGTTATCTTTATGGATTGTCAGTCTCCTAGGACTTCAAATAAAAATTAAGTTGTTATTGGATGATATGTATTTTAGGTTGCATTTAATTATTAGTGTTCTATGTATTACCATGGTAAAAGTAGAAAGTTTTGAACATAAAGTTCCCTTTCAGTACTTATAAGGTGATAGAGACAGAGAGAGAAGAGCAGAGAGAGACAGACACATGGAGAGAAAAGCCAATACTTCATTCTAGGAGAAGTATATGTAGAAGGAAATCTAAGCTCATTAGTAGTGAAGCTAGTGAAGCATATCTCTATTTTTCTCATACTTTATGTTTGGGAATACAAATACCATAAAAGTGTATTTATGAAATATATGTAAATGGTTGGTTTTTATAATAGTTCCAGGAATGGATTAACTAAAAAACAAATTAATAAAACCCCAAAAAACAGCTCTTCTTTTAAATGTATTTAACTACTACATTTCACAAAAGTCTGTTAATTTTATTTATTTATTTTAATTATTTTTATTGTGCTTTAAGTGAAAGTTTACAAATCAAGTCAGTCTCTCACACAGAAACCCACATACACCTTGCTACACACTCCCAATTACACTCCCCCAATGAGACAATTTTTTTTTTTTTTTTTTTTTAATGAGACAGGCTGCTCTCTCCCTCCACTCCCTCTTTTTGTGTCCTTTTCACCAGCTTCTAACTCCCTTCACCCTCTCATCTCCCCTCCAGGCAGGGAATGCCAACATAGTCTCAAGTGTCCATCTGATCCAAGAAGCTCACTCCTCACCAGCATCCCTCTCCAACCCATTGTCCAGTCCAATCCATGTCTGAAGAGTTGGCGTTGGGAATGGTTCCTGTCCTGGGCCAACAGAAGGTCTGGGGGCCATGACCACCAGGGTCCTTCCAGTCTTAGTCAGACCATTAAGTCTGGTCTTATGAGAATTTGGGGTCTGCATCCCACTGCTCTCCTCCTCCCTCAGGGGTTCTCTGTTGTGTTCCCTGTCAGGGCAGTCATTGGTTGTAGCCAAGCACCATCTAGTTCTTCTGGTCTCAGGATGATGTAGTCGCTGGTTCATGTGGCCCTTTCTGTCTCTTGGGCTCATAATCACCTTGTGTCCTTGGTGTTCTTCATTGTCCTTTGATCCAGGTGGGTTGAGACCAATTGATGCATCTTAGATGGCTGCTTGCTAGCATTTAAGACGGCAGACGCCGCTCTTCAAAGTGGGATGCAGAATGTTTTCTTAATAGCTTTTATTATGCCAACTGACTTAGATGCCCCCTGAAACCATGGTCCCCAGACCCCTGCTCCTGCTACGCTGGCCTTCGAAGCATTCAGTTTATTCAGGAAACTTCTTAGCTTTTGGTTTAGTCCAATTGTGCTGACCTCCCCTGTATTGTATGCTGTCTTTCCCTTCACCTAAAGTAGTTCCTATCTACTATGTAATTACTGAATGCCCCTCTCCCACCCTCTCTCCCTCCCCACCTCGTAACCACAAAAGAATGTTTTCTTCTCAGTTTAAACTATTTCTCAAGTTGTTATAATAGTGGTCTTATACAATATTTGTCCTTTTGCAACTGACTAATTTCACTCAGCATAATGCCTTCCAGGTTCCCCCATGTTATGAAATGTTTCACAGACTCCTCACTGTTCTTTATTGATGCGTACTTTTCCATTGTGTGAATATACTATAATTTATTTATCCATTCAGCCATTGATGGGCACCTTGGTTGCTTCCATGTTTTTGCTATTGTAAACAGTGCTGCAATAAACATGGATGTGCATATATCTGTTCGTGTAAAGGCTCTTATTTCTCTAGGATATATTCCGAGGAGTGGGATTGCTGGATCGTATGGTAGTTCTATTTCTAGCTTTTTAAGGAAGCGCCAAATTGATTTCCAAAGTGGTTGTACCATTTGACATTCCCACCAGCAGTGTAGAAGTGTTCCAGTCTCTCCACAGCCTCTCTAACATTTATTATTTTGTGTTTTTTGGATTAATGCCAGAAGTCCGTTTATTTTTAAGGTTAAGTGTACCTTAGCTGATTTTTCTGAAGTAGATTGCTAGGCCTTTCTCCCTAGTCTGTCTTAATCTGGAAGCACCACTGAACTCTCTTCAGCATCATAGCAACATGGAAGCCTCCACTGACAGACAGGTAGTGGCTGCGCTTGAGGTGCATTGGCCAGGAATCTGGGCCTCTCACATGGAAGGCAAGAATTCTACCCCTGAACCATCACTGTTCCTAATTTGCTCTGTTGTTGTTGTTAGGTACCGTTGAGCTGGTTCTGAGTCATAGTGACTCTGTGTACAACAGAAGGAAATGGTGCCTGGTCCTGCGCCATCCTCCCAGCTGTTGCTATGCTTGAGCCCATTGTTGCAGCCACTGTGTCAGTCTACCTTGTTGAGGGTCTTGCTCTTCCTCCCTTATCCTCTACCAAGCCTGAAGTCCTTCTCCAGGGATTTATCCCTCCTGATAACATGTCTAAAATATGTGCGACGTGGTCTCACCATCCTTGTTTCTAAGGAGCATTCTGGTTGTACTTCTTCCAAGACAGTTTTGTTCATTCTTTTGGAAGCCCATGGTATATTCGATATTCTTTGCCAACACCACAATTCAAAGGCATCAATTCTTCTTCAGTCTTCCTTATTCATTGTCTAGCTTTTGCACAGTCTTTATGGACCAGCGTAGTAGTTCTCACCTGAGGGCAATTTTGCCCTCCAAGAGACACTTGAAAATGTGTCTGGAGACATTTTTTGGTTATCACAACTGGGTAGGGGTGCTACTGGTGTGTAATGGGTAGAGGCCAAGGGTGTAGCTAAATACCCTAAAATGCAGAGGATAGCAAGCACAACAAAGAGTTACATGGCCCAAAATGTCAATAGTGCCGAGATCGAGAAAGGCATTAGAAATAGATGAAAGTATTTTATAACCTGTATTTTCCCCCATTTGGAAAAAATATGCTTTTAGAAGCAAAATAGTGTGGGTTTATATTTTGAACCATTTTTCCTTTGACCATCTTTTTTTTTTTTTTTTTTTTTTAAGACCACAAAACAGAGAATAAGATAATTTCATTGCTTCTAGGAAAATGACTTGGAACATTTTGGATGTTAGTACGGTCTGTTTAGGGAAGAATTAAGTATGCGTAAATGCAGGTGATGTGCGCATGCCTGTGTGTACATTTGAGTGTAAAAGGGAAAAGTAAAACCAAATGACATAATGACCCTAGCCTCTCAACCTCTGGTAAGTGGAAAATCTATCCAATTCCAGTGTAGCAGTGGTTGATGGCCCACTTAGTGTTTCAAATTAAGAGTGCCTCTGTTGGAATATACCAAGTAACCATTAATAATCTTTAGTTTCTATATATTTGCCTATTTCATGTAAGTGAGGTCATACAGTATTTGTCCTTTTGCAACTGAGTTATTTTGCTTAGCATATTTTCAAGATTCATCCATGTTGTGGCATGCATCAGAACTTCATTTCTCTTCATGGTTCTGTAATATCCCATTGGATGTATACACCACATTTTGTTTATTCAGTCATCTGTTGATGGATATTTTGTTGTTTCCACTTTTTGGCTATGGTGAAAAGTGCTGCAGCGAATGTTGGTGTACAGGTTTCTGTTTGTATTCCTGCCTTTACTTGGATTGCTTGGTCATATGGTAATTCTGTGTTCAACTTTTTGAGAAACCTCTAAACTCTTTCCATAGCGGCTGCACCATTTTACATTCCTACCAGCAGTGGAGAAGGGTTTTTAAATTTAGGTCTTTGATCCACTTTGAGTAAATTTTTGTATGTGGTATGAGGTAGGGGTCCAAATTCATTCTTTTGGATGTACGTATGCAGTCTTCCCATTACCATTTGTTGACAAGACTATTTTTTCCCCGTGGAATTGTCTTGGCACCCTTGTTGAAAATCAGTTGACTCTGGCTGTGAGGGTTTCTCTCTAGACTGTCAGTTTTATTCATTTATGCGTATACCTATCTCTATGCTAGTGCCACATTACCTTGATTGTTGTTGTTGTTGTTAGGTGCCATCGAGTCGGTTCCGACTCATAGCGACCCTGTGCACAACAGAATGAAACACTGCCCGGTCCTGCGCCATCCTTACAATCGTTGTTATGCTTGAGCTCATTGTTGCAGCCACTGTGTCAATCCACCTCGTTGAGGGTCTCCCTCTCTTCCATTGACCCTGTACTCTGCCAAGCATGATGTCCTTCTCCAGGGACTGATCCCTCCTGACAACGTGTCCAAAGTATGTAAGATGCAGTCTCGCCATCCTTGCTTCTAAGGAGCATTCTGGTTGTATTTCTTCTAAGGCAGATTTGTTCGTTCTTTAGGCAGTCCATGGTATATTCGATATTCTTGGCCAACACCACAATTCAAAGGCGTAAGCTCTTCTTTGGTCTTCCTTATTCGTTGTCCAGCTTTCACATGTGTTACCTTGATTACTGTAGCTAATGTGGAAATATTATTAGTTACCTTGATTACTGTAGCTAATAATATTTCCACATTTTGTTTATCCATTCATTAACTGATGAACATTTATATTGTTTCCATTTTGTGGCTATTATGAATAATAGTTTGGTAGGATTTAGAAGGAGCCCTGGTGTGCAGTGGTTAGGCACTCAGCTGCTAACCAAAAGGTCATTGGTTCGAGCCCACCAGCTGCTCCATGGAAAAAAGATGTAGCAGCCTGCTTCCATAAAGATTACAGCCTTGGAAATCCTGTGGGGCAGTTTTACTTTGCCCTGTAGGGTTGCTGTGCATCAGAATGGACTCCATGGGAATGGGTTTGGTTTTGGTTTAGTACTATTTAAGATAAAAAACTATGAGTTTTCCATTTTCAAGATTTTTTTGGCTATTCTGGTCCCTTGCATTTCCATATGAATTTTAGGATCAGCTTTTCAATTTCTGCAAAAAGGCATCTGGGTTTTTCATAGGCATTGCATTGGATGTGTAGATCAATTCGGGAAGTATTGCTGTCTTAACAATATTCAGTCTTTTGATCCATGAACTTGGGATGCCTTTCTATTTATTTAGATTTTAATTAATTCCTTTCAGCAATGTTTTGTAATTTCAGTGTACAAGCCTTGCACTTCTTTTGTTAAATTTATTCCTAAGTGTATATTCTTTTTGATATTGTTGCAAATGGAATAATTTTTTGAATTTCATTTTGAGATTGTTTATTGCTAGCATAAAAAAATGCAATTGATTTTGTCTGTTGTATCCTGCAACCTTGTTGAACTCATTTATTAGTTCTGATTGTTTCTTGGTATTGATTTTTTAGGATTTTCATTATATAAGATCATGCCATTTCATCAACGTAAATTTTGAATGCAGAGTTAATCGGTCAATAATCAGTCCCCAAATAATTATTGACAAGATTAGTTGAATTTCTTATGGATCCACAGCTTTTCTTGTTAACCAGGTTATACAGTCCTTTAAATATGTCTTCCCACATCCAAAGAGGTATGGCTGCTTGGTTTTAAACCCACCATTCCAAAATACTCTGTCACTTTGGAAACAGATTATATTCTAAAGGCATTACTGGTAAGGGAATCAACCCTGAAAGAGTGGTATTCATAGTACTGATTTGGTCACAAGAAAAAGCCTTGTTTGTCTTATTCCTCTCGGGAATAAGATTTTCTCCTGTCCCCTCCCTGGACCTTTGCAGTGTGAGTTACTGTATTTTTACACAAATAGCGCACATGTCCTGCTTTTTTTTGCCAACTGTGGGAAATTAGCATAGTGCACTTATGAAAATACCTGGGGGGGGGGAAGGGGGCAGGTGTGGTAGGCAAAAAAAAAAAAAAAGAATGTGCGTGTTATTTGTGTCAAAATACATTAAATGCCCATATTCTGTGTCCTCACAGAAACCTGTTACCTTTCTGACACTCTGTTGAAATCATCCGTTTTAAGTGTTTTTCATCCCACTTAGCTTTAAGCTCCATGAGAACAGGGACCATGGCTTATTTACTTCTATTTCTCCAAGAAATAGCACTATGCTTGGCGCAGGCTAGACATTCATTCATTCATTAATTCAGTTATTGTGGGCCAGACGCTGTGCTTGATACAGTGATGATCAAGACTGTTCCTTTCTTTGGGGAGTTTTAATAGTCTAACGGTAAATTCTGACATTAAGTAGTTACAAGGGTAATGAGTGCAACACAAGGGGAAACAAAGCATGTTAGTTATCTGTAGCTGTATAACAATATTACCACAAATACACATTTATTCTTTCAGTTTCTGTGGGTCAAGAGTCTAGTTATGACTTAGCTGGCTGTCCTCTTCAAGGTTTCACAAAGCTGCAGTCGAGGTGTTAGCCACAGCTGCTGTCTTGCCTGAGGCTGAACTGGGGAAAGATCTGCTCACTTAGTTGTTGACAGCGTTTAGTTCCTTGCAGGCCACTGAGCTGAGGGCCTCATGGCAGCTTGCCTCTTTAGAGCCAGCAAATAAGAGTGTCCTAGCAAGATGGGTTACAATCTCATTTAACATTATTATTTTTAGATGCAGTTAATCTTTTTTTTTTTTAAATTTAAAAAATTAAGGTTGCAGTCACCGTTGCCATATTATATTGATTAAAAGCAAGTCACAGATCTTGCCCACACCCGAGGGGAGGGAATCATATAAGAGCATGAACACGAGGAGGTAGGGATCATGGAGGCCCCCAGAGTTATCACATTACAAGTTGCAGTGGGAATACAAAAAAGCCATAATCTGATTTAGGGAGGAAGGATGGTCTCACTGAGAAGATGAGGTTAAAATTGAGACCTAAAGGTTGTATAGGAGTTAGCCAGGCGAAGGAGCAGGTTGGAGATGAGTATTCAGGCAGAAAGGGGTACCTATGGGCGAGAAAGTCTGAGGTGCAACTGAGGATCTGAAAGAAGTTCAGAATGGCTAGAAGAGGGTCAGGGAGAGATTGGTAAGAGAGTTAAGTAGAGGCGAATTGTTGAGGGCATCATGCGTATTAAGAATTTTGCACTTTATTTTAAGCAGGGGGTTTATGTGCTCTGATATGTGTTATAAAAAGATCGCTTTGACTGCAGCGTATCAGAGGAATTGGAGAATATAAGAATAGATTGTTTGGCAGTGGTCAGGGTGAAAGATGACGTGATGTGACTTGGCCAAGGGAGGTGGTAAGGGGATGGAGAAGAGTGAAATGATTTGAAATACTAAACATGTGTTTTACCAACTTAAATATGCTTGTAAACAATTGAGAAATATTTAGAAGGTACAATCTGCAGCATTTGGTGAACGGTTGGACAGGATGATGAGGTGAAAGGAGGACTCAAAGTTTGGGAGGATTCCAAGTTTGAGGAACCTGGTATTTGGAACATAGGAGGAACCCTAAAGGAGGAGCACATTTGATTCCAAGGTGGAACAGGTTTGGACTAGGGTTTGAGGTACTTATGAGATCAACACATGGAGATGATCAGTAAGCAGTTGCTTATAACCATCTGGAATTCAGGAGATAGATCTGGCTTGGAAATGCAGATTTAAGAGCCATTAGCATAGAGTAACTGAAGCCATGGATATGAATGAGATTGTACAGGGAATGTAAGTCTGCTGATACTGAAAGAGGGCCTGGGACCAAGCATTGAGAAACTGCAACATTTAAGGGTTGAGTAGAGGAAGAAAGAGCTGACAAAGGAGCCTGAATAGGAGTAGCAGGAGGGGTAGTAGAACCACTGTGCACATGTATCTGTGTGTTAGTAAGAGTGATGAAGAA
Organism: Elephas maximus indicus; assembly: GCF_024166365.1. Classification (NCBI taxonomy): domain Eukaryota; kingdom Metazoa; phylum Chordata; class Mammalia; order Proboscidea; family Elephantidae; genus Elephas; species Elephas maximus. Next base: position 87,857,006 of record NC_064821.1, on the reverse strand, counting down.
ATCTAAACCTAAGATGAGCACAAGGTTTGCCTTCTTTTCACTGTACCCTGTATAACAATGTTCATCTTGTAGTGTTGCAAGAATCGGATGAAATAAATGCAGTGCGTAGCACATCAAGCAAAAACATCAAGCAGCTATTGTTATTTTCTCTTTCAGTTTCACAGGGCAATTCAAAATTGATCCTAGATCAGCTTACTATTTTTTAGATGTGATTTCACTTGTTTTTCAATTTACATGCATAGCTTATTGGTTAGGCAGGGACTTGGGGAGAATTTATTTGCAGATTTTAGGGCTCTCTCTCTTTGTGACTTCTTGCCTTCCAGCATTTACCCCCTAACTTTCTGGCTGCCCTACCTTCCTTGAACTCTTTAAACAAGGTGATTTCATTTTTGATGGTTATAGGAAATCAAATACTTGTTTTCTTAAAATCGCTGTATTTTTCATAGCTTTATTGACCACTCCCTCCTTTTGCCTCCTGTGTACTGTGCACAGACTCTTATCTGAGCAATGTTACATGTTACGGCTTTTGTTTACCTGTTTACCTTCCTCTAGGAGAGCCAAACGCCCTGTGCTTTTCATCTCTGTATCTCTAGTACCTGTCACAGACTCTACTACATAAAGGGAACTCACTAAATATTTGTGGCATGAGAGAAAATCATGTGTGTGTGTGTATAGTATAAGAATATATTGATTGATGGGCTTAAGAGGCAGTATAGCGGAGAGAAACTCTGGAACTGGCCTGCCTAGGATCTACCACTTATAAGTTTTCTGCCCTTGGGCAACTTGCTTGACTTCTGTGCCTCAGTTTCTGCATATGTAAAATGGAGATAGTAATAGTATCTACCTCTTGGTATTGTGGAAATCCTGGTGGCATAGTGGTTAAGAGCTACAGCTGCTAACCAAACGGTTGGCAGTTCGAATCCACCGGGTGCTCCTTGGAAAGTCTATGGGGCAGTTCTACTCTGTCCTATAGGGTCGCTGTGAGTTGGAATCGACCCGACGGCAACCGGTTTCATGGTATTGTTGAGAAAATATAAAGCACTTGGAACAGTGTGTAGCACATAACACACCATATACGTATAGGACTAGTTGTTATTATTCCTATTAATATATGTAGTTAATATCTATTGAGTTCTTTGTGCTAGGAACTGTGTTAAGAACTTGTATATATTATCTTGTTTACTCCCCAGAAACAATCCTGTAAATTAGCTGGTTATACTTCTGTTATACAAATGAGGAAACTGAGATTCAAAGATGTTTAGTATCTTGACTAAAATACACATCCAGTAAATGGTGCAGCTAGGATATGAATTCCTATTTACCTAATTGATGAATAGGAGATTGCATCTAATTTTGATCTAGTATAGAAGAAGGAAATAGATTGTTAATTTTTATATATTCATATATCATATTTGTGGAATAGATACTGTGTATGTATTGCATTTTTATAAAGTTCAAACCGATTAGGTTTGTATGGCAAATACACAACTAGTTATATCAGATAGAGGCTGAAGTTCCCACTCTCTTTTCTCCCCCAAACCATTTTCCTAAATTGACAGTGCCATGTCTGGAAATGCCAAGCTGTAAGAAACACTAAACTTTCCAACTAAAAAAGCCAGATATCTGCCACCTGCTCGGTACTGAAAAATTGATTTATTCACATTCATGGTTATACATACATTTATTTAACACACATGGTTTATTATTCAAATGCTGAAATCTGTAGTAGTTGTGACAGTTGTGCTATAAAGAAAGGAAGGAGAGCATTTTAGTAAGTGAATGTTATTTCGTTCTGAGATGTTTTGTTTTTGTACTTCGAAAGGTAAAGATTTTGTGTTCTCTGGTATCTTTTTGTTTGCTTTGTCTGAGGATTAAGATGCTGGATCTCAAAATGCTAGTGTTACTGCCATGGTCTCAGTGCCCCCAAATGTACCAAAAACTGACTATAACTTGAGAAATTTACAAGAGGGTGAATCTTTTCTCTCTTAAATGTGATCAGTGTTGCAGCCTGAATCTACAAATACCTCAAGGGTTTTTCTCAAATAGTCTGTATTTCATTTCATGGTTGTGTTTGTGCCTTTCTATATGCCTCTCTGATACCACACTGGAAAATGTGTTTTCATTGGCATCGCCTGTGATCCAGTTCTAACAAGGTGAAAGGCTTGCATGTTTCAATAACCACTGTGTCAGAAGAGTTAAACTTGGAGGTAGATAAAGCAGCTTTAGTAAGATGGTTAAGAAGTAGGTCGTGAGGATGATGTGAGGTAGTATGTACTCTATCTGCGGGGGTGAAGGTGAGGAGAAAGTCTTTTAGACATTTCAGCTTATTGGTGTTCAGAGTTTTGCTCTGAGATGTCAGTATGTACCAAGGCCTTTTGGGGGACAAAGTAATGGGCTCTGGGAGTGAACTGAAAATAACCCATGAGCAAAAGAGTAGTGTGTGTATGTATATATGTGTGTCTGCCTGCTTGTCTCATATCAAACCAGCCATTGCAAAATTGAACTGCCCCACATAGAAAGTTAAGGTAACATTCAAAATCCAGAATGGGGTTAAGGAAGAATGAGTAGAGAAAACTCTTAAATGCATAGCTTTGACATGAAAGCAGTATTATTTAGGAATTGAGCAGGATTTTTAACCATCAGAAAATGTTTTGAATGCTAGAAACAGTCAAGGAAAAAGGTATGGATAGGGAAGACTGGAGCAGTAAGGACTGAACCTTGAGAAGCACCTTTATTTGGGAGAGGATGTGGAGAAGAAGGAAAAGAAATAGCAAGAGAGGCAAGCAACAGTCAAAGATAGGTTCATAAAGATCAGGGAAGCTGCTAAATCTACAATTCCAGGGGGCTGAAATCATACTGCCGGGATTTACAAAAAGAGAGAATAAAGAAGAAAAATAACTTCCTTTCCTACCCCTCACCTCTTATTTTTAGAGTTTAGCACTGAAAGGGCTGGGAGAAGAAAGCAGGTAATAGTTCAGTGCTTCTGAGGGCCCTGTGCCTTGAACATGGTCTTTGTTGCATTGTCCTATTGCCTCTCTTGCTAAATTTGCTAAACTGCTTCTTGCTACATTTCCTATTGTTTTGCAACTCCTTTTGAGGTATTGAGGGGTTCAGAGAGGGAGCTCTCCTTGAAGGTTCTGTGTTCTAGGGTATGTAAATGATGTGTTTAAAATGAGACTCCCGTATTTGTTATCACAGGTATACTTAAGGTTCACACACAAGTTTGTGATTTTAGCTTTTGGTCTTATTGAGTACATTTAAAAATGGCTTCAGAGCTGATGTGGAAAGCTGGGCTACTAAACAGTCAAGAATTTTGCAGATGTCTCTTAATGGGCTGAGCTCAGCACTAGATAACATCAAGGAATAATTTATCATAGCAGATTTTACTGTGTGCATATTTCTGTGCAGGATATAAAAGAAATATCTCCTAAGGTCCTTCACCTTAACTGATAATCCAACTGGAAAAAATGCAAGCACGCCAAGTTGTATATGTAACTTGGATTCATTCAGTGCATAGAGGTTATTTATGTAAATGATATGATATACATGCTAACATGTGAAGGATATTCTAAAAAGTTGATTGTATAGTGTATTATTTTGCAGTGAGCAGAGCGAGAGGGTTGGTTGACTCTGCCTTTGTGATCTCATAGCACTCTAGTGATACCTCTTTTCCAGTATATAATAAACAATATAATTACTTGCTATCTTGTCTCATTAAGTCTTTTATTTACTCAGAAGATATTTAGTTAATGCTCATTAGTTATAGGATATTGAGCTAGGTGTTAACTAGTTAACAGTTGCTGTTGAGTAATTTCCAATTCATGGCAACTTGCTAGGGATAGAGAAATAAATTAAGATTAAATTCTGCCTTAAAAAGCTCTTTGCCCAGGGTGGAAGACAAGAAGTATCGTTAAAATACAGTATCTGCTAAAATAGAGCCTTTAGCACAGGCATGATATAGATAGCTAGCTATCTGTCAATGAAGAACCAGTTGCTGTCAAGTTGATTCTGACTCCTGGCAACCCCATGTGTTTCAGAGCAGAACTGTGCTCCATAGGGTTTTCGGTGGCTGATTTGTCCAAAGTAGATCTCCAGGTCTTTCTGCCAAGGTGCCTCTGGGTGGACTTGAACCTCCAATCTTTGGATTAGCAGCCAGACATGGTGGTTACCATTTGTGCCACCCAGAGACTTCCTCTATGTGTGTGTGTGTATGTGTGTATTAGAGAGAGAGCGAAGGCTTTATATATTACAAGCCTATGTTGTTAGATATATACAAGATCATGATTATTATTTCTTGGTAGAATTAATTATTATATAGTTATAATTATTATATAGCGTCCACTCAATGCTTTTTTTCTTAGGTCAGTTAGTCTCAGTTCTGTCATGCCAATAACTTTGTGTTGTCTGGGTTCCTGTTCTGGTTCTGCCATTTACTTAGATGTATGATCTTGAGAAAGTCACTTACCCTTTCTGTGTCTCAGTTTTCATAGCTTTAAAAATGAGGATGTTAATAGTACCTACATCACAGGATTACTTTGGGGATTAAGTAAATTAACATATATAAAGCAGTTACAGTAGAACTTAGTATGTAGCAAGTGCTATAAATGTTAGCTATATTATTGCTTTTTATTTATAATTTTTTAATGCACTTTTAACTACCCTGAAATGAAATTGATAGGTAATTTTGTTTTCTAATGCTCATAATAAAAAAAAAATGATACCCTAACAATATGATAAAGAAAAAATAAATGAAAATTAAATTACTAAAGTATAGTTTTCAATATGCAATTTTTTTGGCATGTCTTGTCTAGAAGACATAATGAAGCAGTCAGATGCTAAACTCTTATGAATAAGTTTAGATTTAAGAGAAGACCATCAGAAGCCACTCCACGCAAGAAGGAAAATTAAAGAGCAGAGAGAGATGCCAGTGTGTTAACCAATCCAGTGGGCTAGTGTAGTAACCAGCCAGGCTTATTGGTATGTGATAAGAGAAGGAGAGAGTAACTTCAGTTGAGATAGGATAGTTTGCCAAGACAAATTACAGATGGATGAAGGAAAGAAAATGAGGAATGCATCTTTGCCAACTTTACCAGAATGTTTCTTTGTAAAATGCTCACTTAATGTTGAATGTTTCATTGTATCATTTGGGAAAAAGAGTTGGCAGAGTAAGCACGTTGATAACTTTATTTGTGGGTGAAGCAAAAATGCATTTTTGGCTTATATTTGATATTTTGAAATAAAGACTAAATACTGTAAGTCCCCATGAATGTGAAAGCTGCGAATGGGTTCTGATACAGGTGTATTGAATTGGGGATTCAGATACCAGGAGCAACATTTGCCATTGATGGTCTGATTTTCTGAAATTTTAACCAATTTTTGATGTTCTGAAAAAAACAAAAAGCAATTTTTCCACAATTCACGAGGTATTTGGATTCCTGGAAAGTTCTGTGCATCTATTAAAACCATACAAGATTACTTTGTTTTTATGTAAAATGGAGTTAGAATCCAAGTTCGGGTCATTATAAATATATTCTTCATTTACATGAATGTCTTTCAAGATATTTGAATTTCATACAGCATGTGGGGCTGTGCTCCCTTCTGCAGCACTATCCTGCAGCATACAGGATGTCTAGCGTCTCCAACCAGCAACATTCCCCCTCTTCATTGTGATAACCAAACACTTCACCTGAAAACTTCCAAAACACTTTCTAAGTGAGGTTTTATAGCCTCTGTTGAGAACTACCAAACTCTATTTTGCCAGGTATTAATGTTACGACACCAGCTTATCGTGTATTTATTGTACACTCACTGTAACTTCTTGTCTAGAAGTCCTAAGCTGCTTATTTAATAGTTAACTTTATGGTTAATTGCTCTATGATAACTCATGTTATTGTCCTTATTGTTATTTCTGTTTCTGTTAACTGGTCAGGTGTTTATGCTTTTCTCTCCCTCTAGAAAATAAGCTTCCTGTCTCAAGTTTTAATCAGTTAAATTCAGCAAACACTTTTGAGCAGTCAACTGCTAAATGCTAGACACTGTGCCAGAGAAGAGGTTCTCAGCTTGGTTTCATACCACACTGCCAAAGGTGAAGTGTATTGCATGCAATTTGCTTTTTGTTATTAAAAATGGTTAAAGTACCAACATATGCAAATAATTTAATTTTAAAAATATAAATTAGAGCTTAATTAGAGTCACCTTTGTATTAACTGTCACTCTCACTTGCATGTCAGTATGTATGCTTTCTTGAATGGAATAAATTTTTTTTTTTAGAGATATAGCTAATGGACATGTGATTGTATATAACCTGTAACTTAATTTTTCCATTCTAAAGTTTCTAGTGAGCAGCCTACTAATGTCTATCATAGTTTTATAATTATTGCCATGCTTTTTTTTCCTGCAAAATTTTTTTCTATTTTGACAAAAATCTAGACTTGTCCATATGAGAATATGTGGTATGTGTCAGGATGTGTGTGGGCTGGAGGGAGGGAAGATGGAATTGCTATTCTGAGGGATAAGAAATGAACAAGGCAGTTCTTGCCTTTAGGCGTCTAGGGGACAGATAGACAGGAAGCCTAACAGCACGTAATATGCAAATGCTGTAATAGAGATCAATAAGGACAGAATACTCATCTGACTTTTCTTGAAGTAAAGCGGGATTTTCTCAGAGGATGTGATAGTTCCTGCATAATTAAAAGGAATTTGTTAGGAGATTGGGATGGAAGGGCGGGAATTGAGGATTGCATCCAGGCAAGGAGAATAGCATGATCAAGGCAAGGAAATGTGAGAGTATAGTGTTTTTGGAGAGAATTCTAAGTAGTATGTAGTAGTTAAAGGAGAGTAAGGGAGGATACAAAGGCAGTTGATGGGCTTAATTTTGATAAGGAAGAGCCACTGAAGAATTTTAAGCAGGAGAGCAACTAGATAACTTTGCAATTTTGAGGCACAGGGGAGCTAGAAGAGCTGACAAGCTGATGTCTCATGCTGATCTGCAGTCTTCAGCATTTAGTGCAGTACAGTACCTTCTGGACGTTGTTACTGTTGTTAGGTGTTTTCGAGGCAGTTCCGACTCACAGTGACCCTGTATACAGCAGAACGAAACACTGCCTGGTCTTGTGCCATCCTCACAGTCTTTGCTGTGCTTGAGCCCATCACTGCAGCCACTGTATCAGTCCATCTCATTGAGTAAGGGTCATCCTGTATTTTGCTGTTTGTCTACTTTACCGAGCATGATGTGCTTCTCCAGGGACTGATCCCTCTTGATAACATGTCCAGAGTACATGAGATGAAGTCTCTCCATCCTTGCTTCTCAGGAGCATCCTGGCTGTCCTTCTTAAGACAGATATGTTTGTTTTCCTGGCAGTCCATGGCATTTTTTCAATATTCTTCGCCAACACCATAATTCAAAGGCATCAATTCCTCTTCGGTCTTCCTTATTAATTGCCCAGCCTTTGCATACGTATGAGGTGATCGAAAATACCATGGCTTGAGTCAGGCACATCTTAGTCCTCAAGGTGGCATTTTTGTTTTTTAACACTTTAAAGAGGTCTGTTGCAGCAGATTTGTCCAACGTAGTATGCCATTTGATTTCCTGGCTGCTGCTTCCCTGGGTGTTGATTGTGGATCTAAGTAAAATGAAACCCTTGACAACTTTAGTATTTTCTCCATTTATTATAATGTTGCTCATTTGTGAGGATTTTTGTTTTCTTTATGTTGAGGTGTAATCCATACTGAAGGCTGTGGTCTTTGATCTTCATCAAGGCTTCAAGTCCCGTTCGTTTTCATCAAACAAGATTGCGTCATCTGCATATCGCAGGTTGTTAATGAGTCTTTCTCCAGTCCTGAAGATCCATTCTCCTTCATATAGTCCAATTTCTCAGATTATTTGCTCAACGTACAGATTGAATAAGTATGATAAAAAGATACAACCCTGACGTACACCCTTCTTGATTTTAAACCACACAGTATCCACTTGATCTATTTGAACGACTGCCTCTTTGTCTGTGTACAGGTTCTATGTACAGGGCACAATTAAGTGTTCTGGAATTCCCATTCTTTGCAGTGTTACCCATAATTTGTTATGATCCACACAGTCGAATGCCTTTGCACAGTCAGTAAAACACAGGTAAACATCTTTCTGGTATTCTCTGCTTTCAGCCAAGATCTAGCTGACATCAGTAATGATATCCCTGGTTCCATGTCCTCCTCTGAATCCAACTTGAATTTCTGGCAGTTCCTGTTGATGTGCTGCTGCAACTGCTTTTGAATTATTTTCAGCAAAATTTTTCTTGCATGTAATATTAATGATGCTTCTATACATAAGACAATAATATTTGCTACTGTTTGAATGTAGCTGAAAAATGAAAGATTATCAGTCATTTCTGAGTTGCATGTACACATCTTTAGTTTGTGGCTTGTACCTGCTGTTTGCAGATCTTAAAGTTATCTTTACCTTCAGTTTTAGTTTTAGGATCTGTTCTGAACCTTTGATCAAGGGGAGAAAATCTGTTCTTGATTATTGCATGCCTAATGCCACTTTATATTTTCTTTTATTGTGCTTTAGATGAAGGTTTACAGAGCCAATTAGTTTCTAATTAAACAATTAATACACATATTGTTTTGTGACATTGATTGCCAACCCCATGACATGTCAACACTCTCCCCTTCTTGATCTCAGGTTCCCCATTACCAGCTTTCCTGTCTCCTCCTGCCTTCTCATCTTTGCCCCTGGGTTGGTTTTCCCATTTAGTCTTGCTCGTTTTATGGGCCTGTCTAATAAATCTTTGGTCAAAGGGTGAACCTCAGGAGTGACTTCAGTACTGAGTTAAAAGGGTATCTGGGGACCATACTCTTGGGGTTTCTCTAGTCTCTGTCATACCAGTAAATCTGGTCTTTTTTTGTGAGTTTGAATTTTGTTCTACATTTTTCTCCAGCTCTGTCCGAGATCCTCTATTGTAATCCCTGTCAGAGCAGTCGGTGGTGGTAGCTGGGCACCATCTAGTTGTGCTGAACTCAGTCTGATGGAGGCTGTGGTAGTTGTGGTTTATTAGTCCTTTGGACTCCCTTGTGTCTATGGTTTTCTTCATTCTCCTTTGCTCCTAACAGGTGGGGCCAATGGATGTATCTTAGATGCCTGCCCATAAGCTTTTAAGACCCCAGACGCTACTCACCAAAAGTAGCATGTAGAACATTTTCTTTATAAACCATGTTATACCAATTCAGCTAGATATCCCCTGAGACCATGGTCCCCAGTAATTCAGTCCTTCGAGGAGCTTGGATGTGTCTGTGAAGCTTCCATGATCTTCCTTGCCTTGGTCAAGTTGTACTAGCTTCCTGAGTGTTGTGGCCTGTCTTACCCTTCACCAAAGTTACCACTTATCTATTGTCTATTTAGTATTTTTCCCTCCCTACCCCTCCCCTCCTTCATAACCATCAAAGATTGTTTCTTTTTGTGTGTAAACCTTTTCGTAAGTTTTTATAATAATGGTCTCGTACACTGTTTGCCCTTCTGTGATTGACTTTTTTTACTCAACATAATGCTTTCCAGATTCATCCATGTTGTGAGATGTTTCACAAATTCATCATTGTTCTTTATCGTTGCATAGTATTCCAGTGTGTGTATGTACCATGGTTTGTTTATCCATTCATCTGTTGATGGGCACTGAGGTTGTTTCCATCTTTTTGCTATTGTGAATAATACTGCAATGAACACGGGTGTGCATTTGTCTATTTGTGCAATGGCTCTTATTTCTCTAGGATATATTCCTAAAAGGAGTGGGATTGCTGGATTGTATGGTATTTCCATTTCTAGCTTTTTAAGGAAGTGCCATATTGTTTTCCAGAATGGTCGTACCATTTTACATTCCTACCACCAGTGCAGAAGAATTCTAGTCTCCCCACAGCCTCTCTAGCATTTATTATTTTCTGTTTTTTTTTGATTAGTGCCAGTGACATCAGGGCGAGATGGGATCTAATTGTAATTTTGATCTGCTTTTCTCTAATGGGCTCGTGATCACGAGCATTTCCTCCTGTGTTTTGTTAGCTGCTTGGATATCCTTTGCCTATTTTTTAATTGGATCATTTGTCTTTTTGTTGTAGAGGTGTTGGATTTTCTTGTAGATTTTAGAAATTACAGCTTTGTTGTATTTGTCATAGCCATGGATTTTTTCCCAGTCTGTAGATTTTCTTTTTATTCTTCTGGTCAAATCTTTTGATCAGTATAAGTGTTTAACTTTTAGAAGGTCCCAGTTATCTAGCTTATCTTCTGGTGTTTGTGTATTGTTAGTTATGGTTTGTATCCTGTTTATGCGGTGTATTAGGGCCCCTAGCGTTAACCCTATTTTTTCTTCTATGATCTTTATAGTTTTTGGTTTTATATTTAGGTCTTTTTTTGGGGGGGGTTAATCCATTTTCAGTTAGTTTTTGTGTGTGGTGAGGTATGGGTCCTGTTTCATTTTTTTGCAGATGGTACATATAGTTCTGTCAGAACCATTTGTTAAGAAGACTGTCTTTTCTCCATTTCATAGACTTTGGGCCTTTGTCAAAGATCAGGTGATTGCAGGTGGATGACTTCACCTCTGTGTTCTCAATTCTGTCCCATTGGTTAATGTGTCTGTCATTGTACCAGTACCGGGATGTCTTGACTACCGTAGCTGTTATATATAGTAGGTTCTGAGGTCAGGTAGTGTGAGTCCTCCTACTTTATTCTTCTTCAGTACTGCTTTACTTATCTGGGGCCTCTTCCCTTTCCATGTAAAGTTAGTGATTAGTTTTTCCACATCTTTGAAGAATGCTGTTAGCATTTAGATTGGGATTGCATTGTATTTGTAGATTGCTTTGGGTAGAACTGACATTTTCACAATGTTGAGTCTACCTATCCATGAGCATGGTATGTTTTTCCATTTATGTAGGTGTCTTTTGGTTTCTTGCAGCAGTGTATTGTAGTTTTCTTTGTACAAGTCTTTTACTTCCTGGGTTAGATTTATTCCTAAGTATTTTATCTTTCAGAGGGCTATTGTAAATGGTATTGTTTTACTGATTTCCTTTTCAAAGTTCTCTTTGTTGATGTAGAGGAATCCAACTTTTTGTATGTTGATCTTGTATCCTGCGGCTTTACTGAATTCTTCTATTAGTGCCAGTAGCTTTCTTGTGGAATCTTTGGGATTTTCTATGTATAGGATCATATCATCTGCGAGTAGGGATATTTTTACTTCCTCCTTACAAACTTGGATGTCCTTTATTTCTTTTTCTTCCCTTATTGCTCTCTCTAGCTAGGACTTCCAGCACAATGTTAAATAGCAGTGGTGGTAAAGGGCATCCTTGTCTTGTTCCTTTTCTCAAGGGAAATGTTTTCAGTATCTCTCCATTAAGAATGATGTTGGCTATTGGTTCTGTATAGATGTCCTTTATTATGTTGAGGAATTTCCCTTCTATACCTATTTTATTGAGAGTTTTTTTTTTTTTTAATCAGGATTAGGTGTTGGACTTTGTCAAATGCCTTTTCTGCATCGATTGAGGTGCTCATGTGATTCTTTTGTTTTATTTATGTGGTGGATTACGTTGATTGATTTTCTAATGTTGAACCATCCTTGCATACCTGGTATGAATCTTACTTGGTCTTAGCATATTATTTTTTTGATACGATGATGAATTCTATTGGCTGAAATTTTGTTGAGAATTATTGTATCTATAATCATGAGAGATCTTGGTCTTTCTTTTTTTGTGGTGTTTTTGCCTGGCTTTGGTATCAGGGTTATGCTGGCTTCACAGAATGAATTTGGAAGTATCCCTTCCTTTTCCTTGTTCTGAAATAGTTCAAATAGCACTGGTGCAAGCTCTTCTCTGAATGTTTGGTAGAATTCTCCAGTGAAGCCATCTGGGCCAAAGCTTTTTTTGGTTGGGAGTTTTTTTTTTTTTTTTTAAATTATTAATATTATTACTTCTTCAGTCTCTTCTTTTGTTATGTGTCTGTTCAGATTTTTTAGCTCAGTTTGTGTTAGTTTGGGTAGGTAGCGTGTTTTGAGAAATTTGTCCATTTTCTCTAAGTTTTCAAATTGTTATAGTTTTTCATAGTACTCTGTTAAGATCCTTTTTTTCCCCTGTTGGATCTGTTGTAACGTCCTCCATTTCATTGCATCGTCTCCTGTTTTTCTTTTGTCAGTTTGGCCAATGGTTTGTTGATTTTGCTGATTCTTTCAAAGAATCAATTTTTGGTTTTGTTGATTTTTTTCTATTGTCTTTCTATTCTCTATGTCACTTATTTCTGTTCTGATCTTTGTTATTTCCTGTTTTTCTGGTGGCCATGGACTTCTTTTGCTGTTCTCTTTCTATTTGTTTATGTTGTATAGCTAATGTTTTGATTTTGTCCCTTTCCTTTTTGATGTGTGCATCTACTGCTATAAATTGACTTCTGTGCACTGCCTCTGCTGTGTTTCAGATGCTTTGGTATGATGTGTTTTCATTCTTGTTTGATTCTAGGAATTTTTTAATTCCATCTGTGATTTCTTCTATTACGCAGTGATTTGTAAGCAGGGCGTTATTCATGTTCCATGTATTTGATTTTTTTTCCCTTGCTGTTCCTGTTATTAATTTCTACTTTGATGGCATTGTGATCAGGGAAGATGCTTTGTATTATCTCAGTGTTGTGGATTTTGTAGAGGGTTTCCTTGTGGTCTAAGATGTGGCCTATTCTGTAGAACATTCCATTTGCATTGGAAAAGAATGTACATGTCACTGCTGTTGGGTGGAGTGTTCTGTATATGTCTCTGAGGTCAAGTTGGTTGATTGTGGCCTTTAGTTCTTCTGTATCTTTGTTGAGTTTCTCTCTAGATGTTCTGTCCTTTACCAAGAGTGGTGTGTTGAAGTCTCCTACTGTTATTGTGGAACTGTCAATTTCCCTTTTCTGTGCTGTTAGAGTTTGTTTTATGTATTTTTGAACCCTATCATTTTGGTGCATAAATAATTATTATGGTTACATCCTCATGGTGGATTGTCCTTTTAATCATTATATAATGTCCTTGTTTGTCTTTTATGATGGGTTTTGTTTTAAAGTCTGTTTTATCTGAGATTAGTATTGTCACTCCTGCTCTTGTGTGCTTGATATATTTTTTTCCATCCTTTGATTTTTAAGGTATTTTTGTCTTTGTTTCTAAGGTGTGTCCCTTATAGACAGCGTATTGATGGGTCCTGTTTTTTTATCCATTCTGTCACTCTTTGTCTCTTTATGGGTATATTTAAGCCATTTATGTTCAGTGTGACTATTGATGGGTGTGAGTTTATTACTGTCATTCTGTGATTTTTTTTTTGTGGTTCCTTGTTTTCTTTGTTCTCTTACTCTCTTGTGCTAAATTTGTTTTGTTTGTGGATTTTTTTTTTCCATTTCTCTTTTTTTTGTAGATTTTGTGTTTACTGAGATTTTATATTTTTCTTCTTTATTTAGATGAGTAGGTTTGCTAACTTTCTTTGAGGGTACCTTGAAATTTACCCTTATATTCCGGTCCTTTATTACTTGAAATCAGCTTGACTTCCTCTCCTTTTGAAATCTCTATACCTACACTGTTTTTTCCCTCTTTTGTTGTTCTGACTCTGTTGTCATTTACTGATTGACTTCTCTGATTCCCCATTGTAAATCTTTTAGTTTTATCATTGAGACTTCATTACCTAGGTTGGTATCTGGCTGATGCACTCCTGTGTCCTGGATTCAGGTTGTCATCTGATGTTGTTGGTTCTCTAACTGAAGGACTCCCTTTAATAATTCTTTTAGGTTTGGTTTGGTTTTTACACATTCTCTTGAGTTCTGTTTGTCTCGAAACGTCCTAATTTTGCTATTATATTTGAGTGAGAATTTTGCAGGATATATTATTCTTGGTTGGAAACTTTTTTCTTTCAAGGTTTATATATGTCATCCCATTGCCTTCTTGCCTGCATGATTTCTGCCAAATAATCAGAGCTTAGTCTTATTGTTTCCCCTTTGTGTGTGACTTTTCATTTTTCTTGAGCTGCTCTCAGGATTCTTTCTTTGTTTTTGGTTTTAGCAAGTGTGATTATGATATGTCTTGGTGATTTTCTTTTGGGGTCTATCCTATATGGGGTTTGTTGAGCTTCTTGAATGGTCACCTTTTCATCTTTTATGATATTAGGGTAGTTTTCTATCAACAAACCTTCAATGATCCTCTCTGTGTTTTCTCCTCCTGTTCTGGAACTCCAGTCACATGCAGACTTTTGCTTTTGATTGTATCCCACATCATTCTCAGGGTTTCTTTATTTTTCTTCATTCTTTTCTCTGATTTTTTTTCCTCAAATAAAGTGGTACCCAAGCATTTGTCTTCAATTTTGCTGATTCTGTCTTCCATTGTTTCAGATTTGCTCCTAAAGCCTCCTGTTGCACTGTCCATTTCTGAAATGTTGTTGTTTATCTTTTGAATTTCTAGTTGCTGTTTGTGCATGATTCCTAGTTGTTTGTTTTGACATTTTGGTCCTGTATTATTTTCTTGAATTCTTCCATTGCTTTTGTCTGTGTTTTCCCTGATTTTATCTATATCTTCCATGATTTTGTCTATTTTTTCCTTGTTTTTGTCTGAGTTTTTCTTCATCTTTTGTAGAGCCTTGAATATTAGAGCTCTGAGTTCCCTATCAGGTAGTTTCAGTGCCTTTTCTTCTACTGGAAGGTCATCTGATGCTTTATTTTGGTTGTTTTCTGGGATCACCTTGTCCTGATTTTTTATGTTTTGATATTGTCTGCTGTCTTCAGGATATTTAGGAATTATTTTCTTCATTTATTGATTATAGATTTGTTTGTTTTGTCCTGCTTTTTTGTTTTATTTGGTTATATGTGGGCAGGCTTGCTGGGTGTGCTTTGTTCCTTGCTTGTCTGTGGGCAGGATGCTTCTTACCACCTTGTCCAGGTGGACAGGGCTGGTCGCTCAGCTGTGGTACAGCAGGGCAGGTCCAGTGTGGGAGAGGGGTGGGGATGGGTCATTTGCAAAATGTACTGGGGCTGACAGGGTGGGGCAGAGGGCAGTGCAGGGCAGAATCCCGTGGTCCACACCTGTGCTGCTTGGAGGTATGGCATTTGGTGCACTGTGCAGATCGGCAGGAGGGAGGGGAGAGGATGTGATGTGTGGAGCTAAGTGAGTGAAAGAAAGAAGAGAGAGAAATAGAAGAAAAAAGAATAAAATGAAGGAAAAAAGTGAATAAAATGGTGGCATGGTAGGATTTGATGAATGAGGATGGGGCGGACTTGGCAAGGCTGTGTACTGGTGGCGGTCTTGCCAAGAGGTGTGGCCTGGCCTGTTAAGAAAGGGTGTGGGTGTCACATGGGGCTAGTTGAGCAGGGGAAAGAGAGGAAAAAAAACCCAGCAACAACAATAACAAAAATAAATATGGTGCTGGGGGTGCTAACTGTTGGGGGTGGGGTGGGATTGGGGTGGTGGCAACTTGATGTCTCTTTTGTTGAGCATCGTGGCAAGGCCCCTCAGGAAGGGGCATAGGCAGTGTAGGGCCTTGATGGGAGAGAGAAGGGGAAAGATAAAAAAAAATGTGGTGCTGAGTGAGCAGGCCTGTGGGGACAACACATACCTGGGGAGGCCGTGTGCCTGAGGCTGTCTAGCTGAGCAGACAGCGCAGCCTGTTGAGAAGGGGTGGAGGTGGCACATGGGGCTATGTGGGTAGATTAAGGAAAAGGAGGGAGAGAGAAGAAACAACAACAGCAAAGAAGAAAAAACTAACAAACAAAAAGAAAAAAGGAATAAATGTGCTGAAGTACTCTGCCAGTGTGGGCAGCGCAGATCCGGGGAGGCTGTGTGCCGATGGCTCTCTAACTGAGTGGTGTGGCACAGCCCTTTAAGAAGGGGTAGGGATGGCACAGGGGCTAAGTGGGTGGGAAAAAGGAAGGGAAGGAAGGGAGAGAGAGAGCAAAGGAATGGAAAAAAAATAGCACTGAGGGAGCTTGCCAGTGGGGTGGCATGGACCCGGGAGGTGGTTCTCTAGCTGAGTGGTGTGGCACAGCTCATTAAGAAGGGGCAGGGATGGTGCATATGGCTAGGTGGGCAGGAGAAAGGAAAGGAAACAAAGGAGAAAGAGAAAAAACTATCTGCATTCCTTGGTGGCTGAGGTCCAAAATGGCGAACTGGTGCTGTGTTAGCTGGTAGGGAACTTCCACTCTATAGCTCTCCTTGTCCTCTGTTCCCTACCAACTTCTTATTCTACATGTTGCTTAGTTGTGTTATTTATCCCTTCATTTGATCCTTAGGGTTCCCAGATTGATGTTTGTATCTGTTTTAGTTAGTTTTTCGGGTCTTTGCTCTAGAGGGATGGCATTGTGTGTCTGTCTACAGTGCCCTGTTGGCTTCACCTCTCCACTTTATATTTTCTTAGTGACTGTGATCACTTAGTCACTGGATGGCACAAATGGTTAAACACTTGGCTGCTAACCAAAAAGTTCAGAAAGGTTGGGAGTTCAAGCTCACCCAGAGGTACGTTGGCAGAAAGGCCTGGAAATCTACTTCTGAAAAATCAGCCATAGTCACATTACTGCCCTGACATATGGGGTCGCCATGAGTTGGAATCAACTTGACAGCAACTGGTTTGGTTTTTTTTTTTGGTTAAAAGAAAACACCTTGATAAGTAAATGATTCAGTGACCCACAGAAAGTATATTGAAGTATCATTTAACTGTTACTGCCATTGTTTTCACTGGGGCCTTATGATATGCTAGGCTTTACCCTAGGCACTGAGAAACAAAGTTGAATACAAAATAGATCCTGGTCTCATGGTGCCTTATAGCCTAGTGAGAAGGTATTAGTTATAGTTATAGTCATCAACTATGAGATGAGTGTTATATTGGTATTATGAATGTAATTCTGAGGTAATAGAAAGAAAGTAACTAAAGAAGCCTTCAGAGAGGAGTTTTTTTTTTTTTTTTTAAATGTAGGCTTGAAAAGTAAGTAGAATTTGGGGGGCTAGAGGAATGGAGAGGAAGAATATTTTATGCAGATGAAAGACATATGACGGTGAGTTATGAACATGTTGGGCATCCTGTCTTGTTTAAAGAAGTGGGGCGGGGGGTTTGTTTTGTTTTTTTAAATTAGTTTGAAGCACACATTGTTTAACCCTGAATTTTCATACATTTTTAAATATATCAAACTTTCTTAACAGCTATCATTTTGTTAAAAACTCAGGATAAAGACCAGACTTACTGGTCTGATAGAGACTGGTGAAACCCATGAGACTATGGCCCGTAGACACCGTTCAAACTTGGAACTGAAATCTCTGCCAGAGATCACATAATAGCTATACAATAGACAGGCCTATAAAATGAACAATAACACCAGTGAGGAATGTACACCTCAGAATAATCAACTGTATGAGACCTAAAGAGCAGCATTTGCCCAAAAGCAAAGTTCAGAAGGTTGGTGGGGGCAGGACGGGTAGACATGGGGAAGCCAAGGAGGAAGTGAGGAGAGTGCTGACATATTCGGGGGTTTACAACAAAGTCACAAAACAACCTGTGTACAAATTGTTGAATGGGAAACTAATTTGCTCTGTAAATTCTTACCTAAACAACAATTAAAAAAAAAAAAAAAGACAAAAAGCAAAACAAAACAAAAACAAGCAAACAAACAAGAACTCAGGGTGACAGTTTTCAGATGATTAAAGAAAAAGAAGAGTGACTTTCAGGATGGAGAGCCATTACTAAAACACAGATGTCTTCTGTAAATAGAGTTGGAAAAATACTGTCAGTGAGTTCTTTGTATATAAATGTTTCTTTTTACTTATCCATGCAGGATCTGAAAAGGAAAGCCAGTTCTCTTTCATCAGTCACGAGGTGCATGACAACAGAATCATTGATGCAGTGGGAAGAGGGTTGGGTTCCAAATCTCCCTGAGTGATCTAGAAGGAGGGGAGAGGCAGCCAGTGTTCTCCCTTGGTTTTTCTGATCAGGGTTCCTGAAGCTCCGAATGTTTTTTTTTTTTTTTTTTTCTCCCCTGTCTAGTCTAGTCACTCTGGAACATCGTTTCTTTGAGTTCTAAGATGAACTGTGATGTCCTATATTAATAGACATGCTAAGTTTCTAGCGCTGTTGTCATTTGAAAGGAATTTATAGAAGTTGAAGAGTTAAGTCAGTTGTCATGTTTTCTGTTGGAATTCCTACTTGGCCAAGTAGAACATACTGAAATAATACTCTTAAAGCCATAGGATGATGACATTTCTGCATAGCAGGTCTGTATTGTGTAAGATCTGAACTGAAATTTTTTTTTTTTAAAACTGGAAAGTAATGAGGTCCTTGGGACTTCATTACTTCATTTTTCTACTGCCTCATTCATATTTTTTGGTAGGAATACATAGATCTCAGTGAATAATTGAGCTTCTTTTGAGTTGCTGTTGCTAGTTGCTGTCGAGTCGAATTGATTCCAATTCATGGCTACCCCATATGTGCAGAGTAGAACCATAGGTTTTCAAGGCCGTGATCTTTCAGAAGCAGATTGCTAAGCCTGTCTCCTGAGGTGCATCTGGGTGGGTTCAAACTGCCATCCTTTCAGCTAGTAGTGGAGTGCTTAACTGCGCCTCCCAGGGACCTCTTCTGGGTAAGGGAACTAAGTGTTTTCTCTGGTGCTTTTATTTTACTACTACTAAGACCATATTTAAGGTGCCCTGGTGACGAAGTGCTTAAATGTTTGGCTGGTAGCCGAAAGGTTGGCAGTTCGAACCCACCAGCCTTTCTGTGAGAAAAAGATGTGACAGTCTCCTTCCATCAAGATTTACAGCCTTAGTCCATAGACATATCCAAAATCCCTAAGGGACTGAGTTACTGGGCTGAGGGCTGGGAACCATGGTCTCGGGTGACATCTAGCTCAATTGGCATAACATAGTTTATAAAGAAAATGTTCTACATCCCACTTTGGTGAGTAGGGCCTAGGGTCTTAAAAGCTTACGAGTGGCCATCTAAGATATGTCTACTGGTCCAACCCCATCTGGAGCAAGGGAGAATGAAGAAAACTGAAGATAAAGGGAAAAGATGAGTCCAAAGGACTAATGGACCACTACTACCACAGCCTTCACCAGACTGAGTCCAGCACAACTAGGTAGTGCCTGGCTACCACCACCAACTGCTCTGATAGGGATCACAATAGAGGGTCCCAGACAGAGCTGAAGAAAAATGTAGAACAAAATTCAAACTCACAAAAAAAAGACCAGACTTGGTCTGAGGGAGACTGGAGAAATCCCAAAAGTATGACCCCTGGACACCCTTTTAACTCAGTACTGAAGTCAATCCTGAGGTTCACCCTTCAGCCAAAGATTAGACAGGCCTGTAAAACAAACAGTAGCACATGTAGTTCAACCACGTATACGAGACTAAATGGACGCACCAGCCTAGAAACAAGGATAAGAAGGCAGAAGGGGACAGGAAAGCTGGACAAATGGAAATGGGGAACCTGAGGTCAAGAAGGGGAGGGTTTTGACACGTTGTGAGGTTGGCAACCAATGTTACAAAACAATATATGTATTAATTGTTCAATGAGAAACTAATTTGCTCTGTAAACTTTCACCTAAAGCACAATAAAAAAAAAAAAATTTACAGCCTTGGAAACCCTGTGGGGCAGTTCTATTCTGTCCTACAGGGTTGCTATGAGTCAGCATTGACCCAACAGCAATGGATTTGTCGTTTTATTTTTTTCTGAGTTCATATTTAGAGGGTGAAAACATATAATTAATTTTGTTGCAAGTATTATGGTTTTTGTACCTTGTGTGGAGAGTGCATTGAAATTATAAAATAATATTTTAACATGTAAAATAGATTGAATTCTATAGAAGGTGGATAATTTTGGAAGTAGACTTTTCTCTGCATATGGGTATGAGCGTGAGTGATGTGGCCCATGTGCTTCATGATTACAAGGTGCTTTGGGTTGGGTTACTACAGTATTAGTTCTACAATGTTCACTGACTTCTTTCTACGGTTAACATGCAGTGCTTTTTTTCCCTTATAGATGTATTTTTATGGTGTTTGGGGGGAGATTTTGAGGATGTGAGTCTAGTGTCTTATAAAAACTGTTTCATAATAAGTATTATGTAAGACTTATGCTTATATCTTTTTTTGTGCATGTTTAAAATTCCACAGAAGGAACTTTTTTTCCTTTTGGTGTCCTAAAACTTATCAGTGTCGGCCATAGAAATCAGCCTGAAAATTTCCCCCACTTTTTTCAAAAGGTACAGAAAAAAGACTTGATTTCTTGAAGTGTTCATTAACTATATTTTTCTGACCAGCTCAATGTGAAACAATTTTTGTCTTGGATGGAATAAATCCATCTCCATTAATGGAAGTGAGACCCTAATGTAGTCAGGGTTTACAGAAAAACACCCTCTACCATTTCTGTTTTTTTTTTTAAACTGGCACTAAAACATCTGGGCATGTTTACGTGTGGAAACTTTGACCTCATATATAGCTGCTGCCCTTGAGCCTCTTTTCTTGTTCTATTTTGTTTTCTAGGTGTGCCACCGAGCTTCTGGTCAGGTGATGGCTCTTAAGATGAACACATTGAGCAGTAACCGGGCAAACATGCTGAAGGAAGTACAGCTCATGAATAGACTCTCCCATCCCAACATCCTTAGGTAATGGCTTTTCCCACCTTCTGGTGACCAAAGAGAAAGCTGAAGCACTATTGGAGGCTTGTTAGAACAGCATTGACAGCTAAAAACAGGGACTTAGGATTTTTCATGCTGTATCTATCTTGCTGGGGTTTAGCTGTGCCCTTTGTCTGTCTTTTTCTACCCACCGAGACTTAATATCCTGGTAATTAACTGCATTTAATAAAACAACTTCTTATGTGCCTCAAGCTGCTTTACTCTTAGTAGCTGCTTATCAGACCAGTTGTTTCTTATTGCCAAATTAGTAATTTATCAAAGAGAAAAGACTTTGGTCTTTATGTGGTTATTTACATTTCTTAATTGCATCTTGAGGAATCATAATTAAATCTGTGAATGAAAACAAAAATGAAATTATGCCCTCAAGCTGTCTACCCTTATCTTTCAGCACTCACATAAGAAGGAGACATACTTTTTAAAGGAGAAGTATATTTATATATAATAAGATTATTTAATCATCACTTTCTAATAATCAGTATCTGAATCTTTCTCATTTTAATTATCGTGATATTTTAGTGAGGTGAGTATATTTCCAAATGAGACCAAATAAGACAGTTCAATTCAATACATACTTAAGAGTGCTTATGTGTAAGACACTAAAAAATTAAAAATGCTATTCACTTAGGGTTATTTATTGCAAATATTTTATATATTTATATTGGAGTAGAGAGGAATAATACACCTTAAGAATGGCTTACACGTTTAATCCGTGGTTCTACGTTATAGAAATTAGGTTATATTGTTTCTCTGAAACTTACTATCTTTAAATAAAATTACTGACTTCCTAGTCCGCTACAAAAATGTTCAGCCAATATTTTTTTTCTTTTTTATTGAACTTTAGATGAAAGTTGACAGAACAAACTAGTTTTTCATCAAATAGTACACACATTATTGTCTGACATTGGTTAACAACCCCACGACATGTCAACACTCACCCTTCTCACCTGCCTCAGGGCTGGTGTGCCCCTTTAGTCTTGTTTTGTTCCATGGGCCTGTTCAATCTTTGGCTGAAGGGCTCAGGAGAGACTCATTACTGAGCTGAAAGGATGTCCGGGGGCCGCACTCGCTGGGTTTCTCCAGTCTCTGTCATCAGCCAATATTTTTATTATGACTTTCTTCCAGATCCACAAATCAGAGTAACATGTTTTCTGAGCATCTAGTATATGCGTGGTGATATGTTAGATACCAAAAGGTGTGTATATAAAATGGAATGTCTGCTAGCAAGGAATTTACACTGTAATTGGGGATCTAAGACTTACATACGTGAAAAGAGAACTGATCAAATCAGCTAGGATACTACTGCCACTTGGTAGAATAAACTCTCAAGTGCTACAGAAATTCAAAGGAGAGGTCATATTGCCTTGGCAGAGTCAGAGAAGCCTTCTTGGAGGAGGGGACTCGAGCTAGACCTTGCATTTTGTTAGGGTTTTATTTATTATTGAGCTATTTGAAACGTAGTATTTTTTAAATAATTTATTTTATTTTGTTGTTCTTCCTACCGAGACTATACACAGGAAAACATAACCAATTCAACAATTTCTATATGTACAATTCAGTGACATTGATTATATTCTTT
Source organism: Elephas maximus indicus (assembly GCF_024166365.1). Classification (NCBI taxonomy): domain Eukaryota; kingdom Metazoa; phylum Chordata; class Mammalia; order Proboscidea; family Elephantidae; genus Elephas; species Elephas maximus. The sequence goes on along the minus strand of NC_064821.1, from coordinate 87,834,794 downwards.
GAGTTGTGCAGCCATTCTCACCCTCCTTTTCTGAGTTGTTTGTTCCTCCTGCCCCCTAAGTTTCCTCTCTAATCTTTCGAGTTGCTGTTGTCAATTTGATCCCACATAGATGGATCTTAAAACAGCATAATGTTCAAGGCAGACATTCTTTACTAGTTAAGCTAAAATATTGTTTGGCTTTAAGAAGACTTCAGGGATAATTTTTGGTTTAAGGTTTAAACATTTCTCAGGACAATAGTTTCGGTGTTTGATAGGGTTTTAGAAGATAGGGAAGGTACTCAGAAAGGAGCAAAATAGTATAAGTAAAGCACAGAGGTGAAAGTGCAAAGCTTTTTCAGGAGTCAGAGTAAAGACCCATTTGGATACTAATAATAGAGAATACAGCCTTCACTATGGATTACACCTCCACATAAAGAAAACAAAAATCCTCACAACTAGACCAATGAGCAGCATCATGATAAATGGAGGAGAAAATAATGAAGTTGCCAAGGATTTCATTTTACTTGGATCCATAATCAATGTCCATGGAAGCAGCAGTCAGGAAATCAGATGATACATTGCATTAGGCAAATCTGCTTCAAAAGATCTGTTTAAAGTGTTAAAAAAAGCAAAGATGTCACATTAAGGACTAAGGTGCGCAGGACCCAAGCCAGGATATTTTCAGTCACCTCATATGCATATGAAAGCTGGACAATGAATAAGGAAGACTGAAAAAGAATTGATGCCTTTGAATTACGGTGTTGGCGAAGAATATTGAATGTACCATGGACTGCCAGAAGAACAAACAAATCTGTCTTGGAAGAAGTAAAGCCAGAATGCTCATTGGAAGCAAGAATGGAAAGACTTCTCACATACTTTGAACGTGTTATCAGGAGGGACTAGTCCCTGGAGAAGGACATCATGCTTGGTAGAGTAGAGGGTCAGCAACAAAGAAGAAGACCCTCAACAAGATGGACTGACACAGTGGCTGCAACAATGGGCTCAAACATAACGATTGTGAGGATGGTGCAGGACTGGGCAGTGTTTTGTTCTGTTGTATGTAGGGTCACTGTGAGCCAGAACCAACTCGATGGCATCTAACAACAACAATAGAGAATCACCATTTATTTAAAGCCTTGTGAGCCCGGTGCTTTACTTATTTAAAGATTTAATTTTCACAACCACTCTCTAGTGTAAGGAATTGAGGCCTAGAGATTGTGTTGGCCTGGGCTCTTTTTACTCGGCTTCCCCTAGAAAAACTGAGAGTTCAATAGAGTAGTATTGGTAGGTAAAACTGGAAAGGTAAAATGGGGCCAAATTATGCAAAAAGCCGAGAAGATTGTATTTTATGCTTTGTTTATTGGATTCTGAGTAGGACATGATAGAGAGTAAATGATGGCAAGGTGCAGAATGGTTTAGTGATAGGGAACTGGTGGGCAAGATATCAGTTAGGAGGCCTCCACCATGTTTGAATATGAGGTGGATAAAGCTTGATTTGATATTTTTAAGCTGATCATATTTTCGGCTTAAAAAATCGTGTATTGTTATTATTATACAAGTGATACACGATCACTGTGAAACATTTTGAAAAGTTAACAAAAGCAAGAAAATAAAAATTGCCCTTAATCTTGGCACCTGGAGATAAAATTAGTATTAACATTTTGAGATATTTCCTGCCAATCTTTTTCAATTCAGTACTCCTTTTCCTCATCCTCTTCACTGTGAACTGGACTGACAAATGAATGGGGAGACTGACTTTAACTTTTATTCCATCACAGCAAAATGTTTAATAAAAGCAGTGTAGTATAATGGTTAAAAACGAAGGCTCTATATTCTAGACCAGACTGCCTGGATTCAGATTGTGAATCTTGGGAAAGCTACTTAACCACTCTGAGCTTTAGTTTTCCCATCTATAAAATGGGGATAATGATAGTGAATATCTCATAGAGTTGTTGTTGAGGATTAATTAAATTAGTACATGTAAAGCACTTAAAATAGTACCTGGCTTTGTGGTAAGTGCTCAGTAAATGTTAGATATTATGATGAAACCTGTGAGAGCTGAAATTCAGTGGGACTGCCTTGTTTTTCTGAGTTTTGCAAGTTTTGACAGGGTGCAGTCTTACTACTTTTCCATTACTCCCTATTAGTGGAAAACATTTGAGTTTTCCTTCTCTGGTAATTTTCTGCCTTACACAGGTTCTGGCTTTCCAAGTTTTACTGTACTAGTTTCTTTTTCTCTGGACAGTTCTTTAAACGGCCCATTGTAGCCTATCTGACTTTTATTCATTCATTCACTCAACAAACATTTGTTGAATGCCTGCTGCTGTTGCTAGCACAATCAAGGGTTTTTCTGCTAGAGTAGCACTGCCCAATAGGACTTTCTGCAGTAATGAGAATGTTCTTTATCTCTGCTGTCCATCTGGTAGCCATATGTGGCTAATGAGCATTGAAATGCAGTTAGTGGGACCAAGGAACTGAATTTTAAATTTAACTTTAACTAATTTAAATTTAAATACCCACATAGAGCTAGTGGCTACTGTATTGGACAGTGTTGGGCTGGAGTCTAACTACATTTTTGTCCTTAGTTCGCATTGTTCTAGCCTAAATGTAATGTTGTGATGAGATCAGTGTTACCATTCCAATTCTGATGTCTCATTAATCCATTTTCTTGGCTTATCTCCTTTTGATCCATTGAAGGTTTAAAATCTAAGTAAGCATATCTAGTCTTGTTATTGCTTGAGAATGACCCCCCCCTTTTTAAATTTATACAAAATAATAATCTTTGCTCTCAGCTAAGTTTTTTAAGGTATAAAAAGTAATATTAACTTTATCCTGATCTTCACTGTAAGCCAACAAATGAGATAATGTATATAAAGCCTCTGGCACAAGATCTGGCACACTGTAAGCATATAGTACATAAAAATCCTTATAATTATTGTGTTAACCGTGGTGGGTTTACACTCTGCTGGTGACTGTTTTTGTTCTGCATAAGCCATCTGTCTCGAATAGACTGATTTTTAAAAGTCTGGAAGTAGATTAATTTTAAAAGCAGCTTTCTAACTTTATATCTTCTGCATTTTTGTGTTTTCACTTTCATTGTATATTTTGAATACAACAAAAGGAAATTATCCTAGCCCATGGCCTAAAGCAAGCAGAGTCCTCTTGGCTTTTGTTATCCAGAGAAGTACTGTGGCAATAGAAGCATTTATTATATGTCCTTCTCCACCCACCCACCAATTCCATCTCAGGGCGGATCCATATGTGTCAGCACAGAACTGTGTTCCTAGGACACCTTAAATGTCAAAGTAAGCATGACCATGTTCCATTCTCAAAGTTCTTAGGATTTTTTTTTTTTTCCTAAATGGTTTCTAGTTGTCTTACCACTTTACTGTTAACATTTAACTTATAATTTCAATTTTTTGTTACTATTAGTATCCCCACGAGTCTGTCAGTTTGTCATACTGTTGGGGCTTGCATGTTGCTGTGATGCTGGAAGCTATGCCACTGGTATTGAGATACCAGCAGGGTCACCCATGGAGGACAGGTTTCAGCTGAACTTCCAGACTAAGACAGACTAGGAAGAAGGACCCGGCAGTCTACGTCTGAAAAGCATTAGCCAGTGAAAACCTTATGAATAGCAGTGGAACACTGTCTGATATAGTGCTGGAAGATGAGCCCCCCAGGTTGGAAGGCACTCAAAAGATGACTGGGGAAGAGCTGCCTCCTCAGAGTAGAGTTGACCTTAATGACGTGGATGGAGTAAAGCTTTCGGGACCTTCATTTGCCCATGTGGCATGACTCAAAATGAGAAGAAACAGCTGGAACGTGTGAAGTATGAATCTAGGAAAATTGGAAGTCGTCAAAAATGAAATGGAACACATAAACATCGATATCCTAGGCATTAGTGAGCTGAAATGGACTGGTATTGGCCACTTTGAATCAGACAATCGTATAGTCTACTATGCTGGGAAGGACAACTTGAAGAGTAGTGGTGTTGCATTCATCGTCAAAAAGAATGTTTCAAGATGTATCCTGAAGTACAACACTGTCAGTGATAGGATAATATCCATACGCCTACAAGGAAGACCAGTTAATACGACTATTATTCAAATATACGCACCAACCACTAGGGCCAAAGATGAAGAAATAGAAGACTTTTATCTGCTGCTGCAGTCTGAAATTGATCATACATGCAATCAACATTCATTGCTAATTACTGGCGACTGGACTGTGAAAGTTAGAAACAGAGAAGGATCAGTAGTTGGAAAATATGGCCTTGGTGATAGAAACAATGCTGGAGATTGAATGATATAATTTTGCAAGACCAACAACTTCATCATTGCAAATACCTTCTTTCACCAACATAAATGGCAACTCTACACATGGACCTCACCAGATGGAACCCACAGAAATCGAACTGACTACATCTGTGGAAAGAGACGATGGAAAAGCTCATTATCATCAGTCAGAACAAGGCCAGGGGCTGACTGTGGAAGAGACCATCAATTGCTCATATGCAAGTTCAAGCTGAAACTGAAGAAAATCAGAGCAAGTCCACAAGAGCCAAAATATGACCTTGAGTACATCCCACCTGAATTTAGAGACCATCTGAAAAACAGATTTGACTCTTTGAACACTAGTGACCGAAGACCAGATGAATTGTGGAATGACACCAAGGACATCATACATGAAGAAAGCAAGAGGTCATTGAAAAGACAGGAAAGAAAGAAAAGACCAAGATGGGTGTCAGAGGAGACTCTGAAACTTGCTTTTGAATGTCGAGCAGCTAAAGCAAAAGGAAGAATTGATGAAGTAAAAGAACTGAACAGAAGATTTCAAAGGGAGTCTCGAGAAGACAAAGTAAAGTATTATAATGACATGTGCAAAGAGCTGGAGATGGAAAACCAAAAGGGAGGAACACATGTGGCATTTCTCAATCTGAAAGAACTGAAGAAAAATTCAAGCCTCGAGTTCAATAGTGAAGGATTCTATGGGCAAAATATTAAACGACACAGGAAGCATCAAAAGAAGATGAAAGGAATACACAGAGCCATTATACCAAAAAGAATTAGTCGATGTTCAACTATTTCAAGAGGTGGCATATGATCAGGAACCGATGGTACTGAAGGAAGAAGTCCATGCTGCTCTTAAGGCATTGGCGAAAAACAAGTCTCCAGGAATTGATGGAATATCAATTGAGATGTTTCAACAAACAGATGCCACGCTGGAGGTGCTCACTTATCTATGCCAAGAAATATGGAAGACAGCTTCCTGGCCAACTGACTGGAAGAGATTCATATTTATGCCTATTCCCAAGAAAGATGATCGAACCGCATGTGGAAATTACAGAACAATATCATTAATATCACACACAAGCAAAATTTTGCTGAAGATCATTCCAAAACGGCTGCAGCAGTATATCGACAGGGAACTGCCAGAAATTCAGGCCAGTTTCAGAAGAGGATGTGGAACCAGGGATATCATTGCTGATGTCAGATGGATCCTGGCTGAAAGCAGAGAATACCAGAAGGATGTTTACCTGTGTTTTATTGACTATGCAAAGGCATTCGAATGTGTGGATCATAACAAATTATGGATAACATTGCGAAGAATGGGAATTCCAGAACACTTAATTGTGCTCATGAGGAACCTTTACATAGATCAAGAGGTGGTTGTTCGGACAGAACAAAGGGATACTGATTGGTTTAAAGTCAGGAAAGGTGTGTGTCAGGATTGTATTCTTTCACCATACCTATTCAATCTGTACGCTGAGCAAATAACACGAGAAGCTGGACTGTACAAAGAAGAACGGTATCAGGATTGGAGGAAGATTCATTAACAACCTGCGTTATGAAGATGACACAACTTTGCTTGCTGAAAGTGAAGAGGACTTGAAGCACTTCCTAATGAAGATCAAAGACCACGGCCTTCAGTATGGATTGCACCTCAACATAAGGAAAACAAAAATCCTCACAACTGGACCAGTGAGCAACATCATGATAAACAGAGAGAGGATTGAAGTTGTCAAGGATTTCACTTTACTTGGATCCACAATCAACAGCCATGGAAGCAGCAGTCAAGAAATCAAGACTCATTGCATTGGGCAAAACCCCTTCAAAGTGTTGAAGAGCAAAGATGTCACCTTGAAGACTAAGGTGCACCTGACCCAAGCCATGGTATTTTCAGTTGTATCATATACCTGTGAAAACTGGACAGTGAATAAGGAAGACCGAAGAATTGACGCCTTTGAATTGTGGGTGTTGGGGAAGAACATTGAATATACCACGGACTGCCAAAAGAACGAACAAATCTGTCTTAGAAGAAGTACAGCCAGAATGTTCCTTAGTGGCAAGGATGGTAAAACTGCATCTTACATACTTTGGACGTGTTGTCAGGAGGGATCAGTCCCTAGAGAAGGACATCATGCTTGGCAGAGTACAGGGTCAGCAGAAAAGAGGAAGACCCTCAACGAGGTGGACTGACACAGTGACTGCAACAATGAGCTCAAGCATAAAGATTGTGAGGATGGCTCACGACCAGGCAGTGTTTCGTTCTGTTGTGCACGGCATCACTATGAGTCGGAACCGACTCGATGGCACCTAACAACAACAAGAATTTGTTAGTATGGCTCTTAGTCTGGTTTCAATGTATAAATACTATAAAATCTCTTTATAGGTCCAAAAGCTAGGCAGAAGTATGAACCAAAATTTTTCTGAAATTGAGATTGTTGTTGTTGTTAGGTGCCTTTGTCAGTTTGTCGTACTGTGGGGGCTTGGGTGTTGCTCTGATCCTGGAAGCTATGCCACAGGTATTCAAATACTAGCAGGGTCACCCATGGCCGACAAGTTTCAGCTGACCTTCCAGACTAAGACAGACTAGGAAGAAGGACCCGGCAGTCTACTTCTGAAAAGAATTAACCAGTGAAAATCTTATGAATAGCAGTGGAACATTGTCTAATATAGTCCTGGAAGATGAGCCCCTCAGGTTTGGAAGGCACTCAAAATGGGACTGGGGAAGAAAGAGCTGCCTCCTTAAAGTAGAGTCGACCTTAATGAAGTGGATGGAGTAAAGCTTTTGGGACCTTCACTTGCTGATGTGGCATGACTCAAAATGAGAAGAAACAGCTGCAAACATCCATTAATAATCAGAACATGCAATGTACGAAGTATGAATCTGGGAAAATTAGAAATCATCAAAAATGAAATGGAACATATAAACATAGATATCCTAGGCATTAGTGAGCTGAAATGGACTGGTGTTGGTCATTTTGGATCAGACAGTCATAAGGTCTACTCTGCCAGGAATGACAGCTTGAAGATGAATGGCATTGCAGAACATTTCAAGACCTATCCTAAAGTACAGTGCTGCCGGTGATAGGATAATATTCATATGCCTACAAGAAAGACCATATAATATGACTATTATTCAAATTTCTACACTAAACACTAAGGCCAAAGATGAAGAAATTGAAGATTTTTCCCAACTTCTGTAGTTTGAAATCGATAAACATGCAATCAGGATGCACTGATAGTTACTGGTGATTGGAATGCGAAAGTTGGAAACAAAGGATTGGTAGTTGGAAAAGATGGCCGTCGTGATAGAAACGATGCTGGAGATGGCATGATTGAATTTTGTAAGACCAACGACGTCTTCATCGCAAATAATTTTTTAACCAACATAAACGGTGACTATTTTTTTTTTATACACATGGACTTCAGCAAATGGAATACACAGGATTCAAATCGACTGCATCTGTGGAAAGAGACAATGGAAAAGCTCAATATCATCAGTCAGGACAAGGCCAGGGGCTGACTTCGGATAAGACCATCAATTACTCATATGCAAGTTCAAGGTGAAACTGAAGAAAATTAGAACAAGTCCATGAGAGCCAAGGACGACCTTGAGTATATCCCATCTCAAGAACAGATTTGACTCATTGAACGTTAATGACTGAAGACCAGATGAGTTGTGGAATGACATCAAGTACATCATACTTGAAGAAAGCAAGGGTCATTAAAAGGGCAAAAGAGAAAGAAAAGACCTAAATGGATGTCAGAAGACTCCGAAACTTGCTCTTGAACGTCGAGTAGCTAAAACAAAAGGAAAAAATGATGAAGTAAAAGAGCTGAACAGATTTCAAAGGCCAGGTCGAAAAGACAAAGTAAAGTATTATGATGACTTGTGCGAAGACCTGGGAGATAGAAAACCAAAAGGGAAGAAAGCGCTTAGCATTTCTCAGGCTGAAAGAACTGAAGAAAAAATTCAAGCCTGGAAATGTAATACTGAAGGATTCTGTGGGGGAAAAAGTGAGATTATTAGATCTAAATTGGGAGGAATTTATTTATTGGAACCCTGGGATTTTCACAGACATGCCTCCTCAGGGACTGGCCCTGGGAGGGAGGTCGTTGAGCAGATGAGGCTTTTGGCTCTCTGCTCTGCTTCATCCAACCAAAGCAGCTCCACTTTTTATGTTTTATATTGGACTTCTAAATAAGAGTTTTAAAGAAACAGTTCTTCTGCTTTAAAAAAGAAAAAGTTGAAAATCACTATATTAGTGATTTGTAAAGCATACTTAGGAAAGAAAGCTATCTGCCTGACCTGCCAGAAGGTAGGCATCTTATCCCCTGGGCATGCCTTGGTCCTCTGCTTGGTCCTCCTGTTGTGTGCCCAGCAGGAGTGATTGAGCTGACCTTTTGCAGTTTTATTTCTCTCTCTTCCTTGACCTCAACCTTCCTACTTCCCCTTTTCATCTCTTTCCCTCCTAAAATTTCTAGTTGTCAGGAGATGAATGAGCCTGGTAAGTTATAGAGGCAGTAGGTATGTATATTTTCTTCCTGTATGTGTATATATATTTTTTAACACATGAGCATAGTTAAGATTAGTTGTTTTATCATCAGTTGCTCTAAGTTATCTGTTTCAAAAAAGGAACAATAAAGTACTTTCTTGAGTTCAGGGCCTGATTGTCTGGGCCTCCTGTGAATAAGGTTGTTTACGCCAGGAAGTCTTGTGATCAAGATCTGTAACCCAATTCCACGCCCTGCTCACTTCCACTCCCCAATGGCCTTTCTGAGGACCTGTAGCAGGATTTTTTCTCCTACATCTCTGTTATTCCTCATGTCATGAGGAATTTAATATTTCTTTTAGACTCTTTGCTCATGTCCTCATGCTTGTTTTTTCTTTTTGGCTACATTTTGAATTTATTTTCCTATCTACTAGTTTTCTTTCAGAATTGTTTTAGCAACCCCTTCAAAATCCATTTCCAACATTATAATCGCAATTTTGTTAAAATGGAGAATATGTCTTCTCCAAATACTTACTTGGAATGACTCAGTCCAGTCCTGTGCTAGGTAAGGTCATGGTGAATACAAGGGAAATGGAGGCCTGTTGTCTCCAGACAAGTCTCCTTAGGAAGCAAGTTATATGTGTAAGAAACAGAATGTTGTCAGCTAATGCTAAGAAGATATGGCAGGATATTTTCCCAATCTCAGTTAAAATAGTCATTTACCCACCCTGAAAATCCTGAAGTCATCTTTAGTTATTCCTTTTGTCCCTTGCTTCTGATCAGAAGCTAAGCTGTTGATTCCATATCTTCAAAGACTTTTTCATCTGTTCCTTCTCTTATACAGCTGCTATAGTTCAAACCTCTTCCCTTTTGCCTGGAGTGAATTATTTCCCCTGTCTCTCTTTGCCTCCGTTCCCACTCTTCCTTATGTTGTTATTAGTTGTTATGGAGTTGGTGCCAATTCGTGGTGACCCCATGTACGATAGAACAAAACATTGCCCAGTCTGGTGCCATCTTTACAGTTGTTGGTATGCTTGAGTTCATTGTTGTGGCCACTGTGTATTTTGAGTGCCTTCCAATTCAACTTCAGGGGCTCATCTTCTAGCACTATATTGGACAATATACTGTTATGATCCAGGGGGTTTTCGTTGACTAATTTTTGGCAGTGGATAACCAGGCCTTTCTTCCTAGTCTGTTTTGGTCTGGAACTCTATTGAAACCTGTTTACCATTTGAAATATCAGTGGCATAGCTTCCAACATCATAGCAACACACAAGCTACTGATTTTAGAATTGAGTCAAAAATCCTTTATAGTCAGATTCCTTCTTACCTGTTTTCTCAGCCTTATCTTCCACTGTTTCTCTTGTTCACTTAATACCAGTAGCCAGTTGCTGTTGAGTCAGTCCAACTCATGGTGACCCTGTGGGTGACAGAGTAGAACTGTGCTCCATAGGGTTTTCAGTGGCTCATTTTTTGGAAGTAGATCATCAGGCCTTTCTTCCAAGGTGCCCCTGGGTGGACTCAAACTGCTGACCTTTGGTTAGCAGCCGAGTGCAGTAACTGTTTGCACCACCCAGGGACTCTTCACTTAACACAGTTCTACCTAATTGTGGGATCTTGGACAAGTCATTTAACCTTTGGGCTTTGGTTTCTGCTTCTGTTATATGAGGGGAATGGACCAGATCAGTGATTAGAAATCACACTGAATTAGTGTTGAATAATTAAAAATATATATTCACAGAGGTGTGTTTGTTTCCAGAATAAATGAACAGTGATTAAATATGATGAATTAAAGTAGATCTCTTTGATTTTATCATTGTAATTCTAGTGAGAGCTAGGTGGAAAGAGTCTCCAGAGACGAGAGCCCTCAAAGCATATTTTATAAGCCCTAGCATATTTAGCATATTAGTTAGGGATCTTACATTTTCTCCTTTCTCTCCTCTCTGCCAAAGTAGATGGTTTAAAGACTTGGGACTTGAGTCTGAGTTCTAATTTCATATAACCAGAAAAGTTTTGTTAAATAAAGTACAGAATAAGCTTCAGTAATGTTTGTGTCATTGTACGTGGGTGGTGAAATAGTACAATCCCAGAAAGAAGGTGACTTCTGGTTTTTATTTTGATTATCATTATTACTGTCATCATTGTTATTTGAACCATCATATATTGAGGCTGTATGGAATCAAGTTTAAGAGTTGAGGATCCAATCCAAACTTTGAGTTTTTGCTGGTCATGTGACCTTGGACAAGCCACTAATTCTCTCTCTGCTTCAGTTTTCTCATCTGTAAAATGGAGATAATAATAGTACCTATTGTAAGGATTAAATGAGGTAATCCCTGTAAAAGTACTTAGAACAGTGTCTCGCACATCATTTAAGTGTTCAAAAATGTTATCGTCACCATCATTATTCGACTTGAAGAAGGGACTGTCACGTTTATCTCTCGAGCTGTCACTTAATCCCCTTTGCCTGGCACTGTGCTTAGTACATGTGTGACAGGCAGTAAATACTTGTTTTTTAATTGTTCTGTTTATCTATAGAGAGCACAAGCCTTGTACATAGTAATTCTCGATATACACGTTTGTTAGATTGAATTGAAGTTATTCTACCTCTATACATTTCTTCCACTTTGGGAGAGGGAGAAAATTAAGTCATCGTGAGAGTGTTGTTTCAGAAGTATGTTCTCATAAAATGAAATCTGTTTTTACATTTCGTTAATTTGTTGTAAACTTATGAGTAATCTTAGAATAAAAGATAAATTTGGGAAGGAAGAAGAAGCTGTATCAGAGTTTGGGAAGACAGTCGTAGATACTTGGATTTGTTCTCTTCTGAACTTCCCGGATTTGAAAAAAAAAAGAAAAGAAAAGCATTTCGGCAACAGTTAAAGTCACTGCATGTATGTGTATTAATAGCCCTGCCTTTGTCAGGAGATTTGGTATTTTGCTGCTTGGCAGTTTTGAGCAATGTGGTTTAAAATTTTTTGTTAAATAGAGAAGAATACTTATAGAATGAATTCATTCTCAGTTCAGTTTCAGCTGTTATTCAAGATAGAAGGTATTTGTTTTCCTCCCAGGACACCCAGGTTATTTTTATGTTTATTAAATTGGTTTAACATTTATAAACAAGCAGATCTAATTTTAGCATTTTAGATCTTTATATTGTCTTACTAAAAAAAGTAAAACTGGACCACAAACTTGATTGGCCGTCTTGTTATTATTCCGTGTAATCCTACTGACATGATCTAGGGGTTCCTGAGAGATGTTTATTCTGTCTTTTGCTCTCTTAAAAATGCACCATAAAAACCGTGGACAGAAAAGAGAAAGCCAGACCGAACCAGCTCTATTCTGTGTCACCTGATGTGAGGCTCTGGGTGGTTAATGCCTGTCCAGCTGAGTTTTCCTTATGGGTTATTACATCTCAACCAGTTTTCCATGATGTAATACTTCTAAAACGAATTTAAACTGCAGCAAGCCTTACCCGAGGATCTTACTGCCTTTTTTTTTTTTATTAAGTCGAAGTTCATAGTTCTTTTGGGACTTGAGATCTGAGCCATTGCCCCTGCTTTTCCTTTTTGGTAATTCTTTCTGGTCCAAGAAAGTGATGGTGTCTTTGCTTTATTTGGGAGTAAAATGCAAAGCAGTTCATTTTAGTGCCACATGTTAAAGCTTAGTGGACTCTGGTGGAGAATGTTGCAGAGGCCTTCCTTCTAAAATGATAAGAGGAAATCAGGTAAAAACATATTAAAACTTCTGAAGGACAATCCTTTTTTTTTTTTTTTAAGAAAAGTGAACCAATCTAGTTTTCAGTGTTTCAGATGTAAGCCTTTTAGAAAGCAAATTAATTTCAAAATTATGCCCACATTTTAATATTCTAAGTTTATTTCAAGCCTCTTAATTGCTTTTTCTATAACCTCTGGACTCAAACATTTTTCTGGAAAGACCAGTACAAGTCAGAGAGTTCTATATTTAGATGCTGTTCTTTGCTTAAAGTTGGCAGCAGAGAGGCTTTGTAAAGCAAACCAGTTAGATTTTCATTAATCCACAGTTAGGCAGTCTTTTTTTATGAGTAAAAAATGAAGTTATTATTGAACCATTGATTGTTTTCTTCCTTACCCATTGGCACAGGACAAAACACAGGCTTCGGAACCAGATAGACCCAGATTCTACTACCCTCTCTGACTTTTGTCAAGTCTCTTAAACTCTCTGAATCTCATTCCCTAGATGGTAAAATAGGGTGAATTCCATCTCGGTTAATACATATAAAGTGCCTAGCATAGTTTCTAGGTATATTGTGGGTGAACAATAAGTTGTTTTTCTCCCACCGTCTTTGACAGAGTGGCTGTAGAACTCTTCATACTAGGCCCTGTTATGCAGTCTTAAGGAGATCCAAGTCTAACAGTAATGTTGGTGTTGTTTTATCAGAATGAGGACAGATAGATGCATTTGAGACTGCTGTCACATCTCTCCCTTCACTCCTCTGTTTAGGTAATAAACTTTTATTTTCCTCTTTTTTTTTTAATTTTGGTGAAAACATACATACCAAAACATCTGCCAGCACAAAGACTTCCACATTCACAACTCAATGACATTTATTACATTTTTCATGTTGTACTGCCATTATTGCTATCCTCATCCAAAACATTTCACCACTATTAAAGTCAATGTTCCCCAACCAAAGACTTCACCATTCTCCCTCCCTCCCACTTCTGGTAACCTAATAATCTTTGTTTCTGTGTATTTGCTTATTTCATATAAATGAGATCATACAGTATTTGTTCTTCTGCAACTGACTTATTTTGCTCAGCATTATGTTTTCAAGGTTCATCCCTGTTGTGGCATGCATCAGAACTTCATTTCTCTTTATAGCTGTGTTAATATTCTATTGTCTGTATATACCACATTTTGTTTATCCATTCATCTGTTGATGGACATTTAATCTTTCAATATTGTGCCCACATTTTAATATTCTGAGTTTATTTCAAGCCTCTTAATTGTTTTTTCTATAACCTCTGGACTCAAACATTTTTCTGGAAAGACCAGTACAAGTCAGAAGACTCCTATATTTAGATGCTGTTTATTGCTTAAAGTTGGCAGCAGAGAGGCTTTGTAAAGCAAACCAGTTAGATTTGGTGTCAAGGCAGGGTCCACAGTCACCAGCAACAACCACGCAAATGCTTTAACAGTGGATGGGAGATGCTTTACTCACGTAGAGAAGAGACAAAGTGAGATCAGCTTCACTGGTGGGCACCAATCTGCCACGGCCAGCAGGCCCATCCCACATATGGCTGGCACAGGGCAGGTGTCCTGTGTTCACCCTTCTCGTGCTGTAGTACGAGAAACCCTGTTCACCCCCTACCAGGAGCAGATACAGAGGTGGGGTTGGCCAGGTGCCATGTGATACCCGTGCATGTGCAAGAGACAGAGGAAATTACTGTGTGCCCAGAAGTAGGGGGAAGCTTCTCTGATAAGGAGAAGGAACTGGGCGAAAGAAGACGACCCAATTCCCAGCCTCCTTATCAGAGAATGCTCTGGGCCCCGGGCCTTTACTTAGGCAGCCTGGCTGGGAGGTGTAGAGGCAGACCATTCCCCCAATAGTCCACTCCCTGACTCCCATGAGGGTGACAGAAAAAGAAGCAAAGCAGTACCAAGTCCTGGTATGCCTGTCCCCCATGCTGGACATTGAGCTGCATGTCGGTGATTTGATCTATAACTCTGATGGATGTTGTACCTGTGCATCATTTGAGGCAGCATTTAATGAGAATTACTCTTAGGACTCTCCCCAGCAGACTGATAGGCCTGCTTGGAGGAGAGATCCCAACCAGCCACCCTTGTTGTGGCTTCATCCAAGCCAACTGAACAGATCAAAGGGCTACATTTATCTAGTCTTTTTATGTCTGTATAACATGTCCTGATCCATTTATGTAAAAACAGCATATTTCTCTCAACATGGCACATTACAGAACAGTACATGTTCCAATACAAACAATACAAAAGCTCCCTTTCTCAGGGATTATCATTGGCAGACCAGGCTAATTCAAACTCAGTGTAATCAGTCAGTGTAGTACCTTGGACCACCTCGTCATATTCTGCAAGTTCTCCATGTCCAGGGTAATGTCAGGTGCAGTCTCAAAAGTACTGCTCTCAGAGTCAAATCATCCAGTTCTGTGCTGTTACATTTTTAACACAGAGAGAAATTTCCTTCTAAAGTCGGAGCACTCCCCACAGGTAGCTTTCGTACCTTAAAAGATGTTTTCCATGAGTAGTGGTATCCACCGTATTCAATTACCACATGATCTCCTCAATACACTAGGTTTCACATTCGGTTGGTCCAGGAGATGTCCTCTTTATTGACAGATCAGCTGGAAAAATATAGGGAGATGACTCGTTATCTTAGTTCAGATGTTGACAGAGCCACCAGTTGGTCTGATTGGTAGCTCTAGCAAAAGCTTGTGTCACTGGGGACCATGGATGAGAGGCCTGTGAGATAATCTGGGAAAAAAAGAGACAACATTAACAATCCCCTCTTCCCTATTTCCTATGAGACTTGAGGTGAGGGTTGCCTGGGTATAGCAACCCAGGCTGTCTGTCCTAGTCTTCAGGCAGTGATCTCTGTGGGAACCCAGATCTTTTGACCCTGAGTTTCTAACTGGAAGAAAAGTCACATCCTGAACACATTTATCATTGCCTATAATGTCATCCACCTGTACCGAGGGGTTGAGTGCCTCAATATTCTTGTTGCCTGTTCCTCGCATTCCCATCCCAGTGGGTTTCCACAGGGGAGAAGTGCTTGAAGGTAGCATCACCTCTGGTCTGAACCACAAACCACCCCACGAGGAGTGCATTCCAGTGGGGAAAAAAATGAAAGGCTGAACATACTGAGCTTGGAATTTCTGTTCAGACAACTACCTGGTCTTTCTCCACCCTCTCCAAGCTCTGTATTGGCAAACATGGACAGCATTGTCATATCTCATGCACTGTGTCCTAGAGTGCAGACATAAATACAAGTACAGAGGGTATATGTAAACAAAATTTACATCATAATAGTCAATTCCTCCCGTTAACAAAGTTTATAATGTGACCTTCTATCATGGGGCCTTTTGCCCTGGGGTATTTTAGTCCAAATGATTCAGTTTAGTCCTTATTTCTGGGGAACTGCCTGAGGCAGTCAGTTTCAAATTGTTTTTTCCATGACATCAGGGTATCAGTTTCATGAGTGTCGACGACATCTGGAGATGCCCTCTATGGACAAGCAGGAGCCAAGGCAGTTTCTGTTGTTTCATTGGCTCAGTAGTCTTCATGACACTATGGCAAGGGAGCACTGAGAGTTGAGGAGGAAAGCTTTCAGGAACATTTTTGGAATAACAAAGATCATTAGTGTTCCCCCCTCCTAAGATCCACGTTTATTTTTCTTTTTTCACTGTGTCTCCTTTAACAAAATTTTATAACATGTTTAAGTTATCTCCATTTATCCAGATCTCTTGTCAGGAATAGTTGTATACAGAAGAAACACAGTTTGAACAAACATACGGTACAAATGAGAAATGCCCTTGCAAGGAACTTCTGCGTTGAGACCCCACACTACTTGCCTGAGATATACAGTTCAGGCTGGAGTTACCTTGTCCCCTTCCATCAGCCATTTAAGCCTGTCCATTGAAGTGGTCAATTGCCCTTATGGCTTGGGGGTGATATAGAGCGTGAAGGGTCCATGCAAGATCCAGTGGAAGCCTCTGTATACAAAAAGAGGCCCCGATATGATTTACGTGCCAAGAACACCTTGGCCTGTTGGCACTTGAGAATCTGTTGCTGGGCAGGTTTTAGCCTTGGCCAGGGCCTTGTATGCAGGTTAGCTTTTCTCTGCTGTTCCACATTCTCTGGTGACAGTGACAAGTCCTTGCACGTAGGCCCAGTCTAGGATGTTGTGTGAATCTCCATGGGTTGTCCTGTCTTAAATTCAGGAGGTGGTTGACTGTACATCTCTTTGCCCTGGAGCAGAGGATGCTTTAGTCTCTGCAGTCAGGTGCCAAGAGCGGCCTGCCCGTTGGTTGTTTTCACCTCTCAGCATCAGGGTCTTTTCTGGTGACCATCCATACAAGTAACAAAAGCTTATCAGGAGCAGCACTGAGATATATATATATTTTGTCCAGATGTCTTATCCCCACAGGAGCTTGCTTTATATGTCAGTCTGAGGCTTGTCAGTGACCAGTGCCCCACTAAAAATAGCCCTAATGGCAGCAATTTCCCTGAGGGCTTAGATGCAAAAGTTTACAAAGGTGTACGTTAATATATCAGCATCATCAGTACATGCAGTAGGGGTTTGTAGGAGCCCTGAAGGGACTTATCCATAGTCAGGTTTGGGCAAGGGTCTCAATGATGGTGACCTCAGACTGAAAAGTTTTCCTCATTTTGCTGCCAGGTATTATAGAGATCACAATGCCTTGTACAGTGGTATCTAAAAATCCAAGACATACAATTCTTTTCATTTCCTCATTGAACTTTAATTATAACATAAGGCCTTTGGCCCTCCGTTGTGACAGAGGGACCTAGGCTTAATCCTCAGTCTTAATTATTTCTGAAAGTCAGGAGATCTGGGTAAAGTTGGCAGAGCGCTCAGCCGTTTGTTGAGCCATGCCTCCATCATACCAAGTGCAAACATGGGTCCAGCCCAGTTGCCTGGTAACATGGACCTGATTCCTCCTATTTTAGTTTACCCCTTACTGTCGCAGCTGTGACTACATTGCTGCTCGATTGTCTTCCTCAGGGGCAGTTACCAGAGGATTCCAGAGAGGGCCTCTAAGGTCTCTTCAAGGCCAATCAACACAAGCCATCTTGAAGGGCTTTTTATTCTTTTTTTTTCTGTTGTTTTAAATCTTACTTTGTGCTGGGTGCTACAGGGTGTTCTCAGTGCCAGGGACCTGTTTAGCCCCTCCAGCCATCTCTGGTCTCCTTGTTGGAGGGCTTTGAGTAATGGCTAGGGGATTGTTCCCCTAACCCTTGAATTCCCCAGTTTCAGTATTGAGATAGACACAGCGTGGTGGTGGAACTTTTCCACTGCTTCTCCCACTGTCATGACAGGAAATAACAAAGATGGGGTGGGGGGGGGGAGGGTTGCCACCGAGGAGCGCCCTGGTGTATGAAGACCTCCAGTGCCATTTGAGACAAAATAGTATCGTCTATCCTTATTTCAGGTTTCACCTTCAGCAGTACCATCGTTTGTTCTGCACCGAGTAAAAACCAGTCTCATTTGGGATACGCTAGTGGCCTGAACTGGGAAGAGCTCCCTCAGTGGTGGCTCCAGATTCCCCTCAGGCACAGTCTGTGACCCCTGTGTCACCATGAGAGCAGACAACATTGTCTGTGACTCTCGAGATAACAGTGTACCACACCAATTCATCCCTGCCAACAGGGAGATTGTCTTGGTCCCCATTTGTCATTGTCTGGCCAGAGAGAGGCCAGCACTGTCAGTTTCTCCTTCCTGGGAGAGCTGGCATCATCCCAGAAAGTCTCAACTGACCACTCTTGTGTTTCCACCATGCCATCACGTCTTTTCTGGCGATCCTGTGGACTATGCCAAATTGCTGAGGCGGGGTCCACAATCACCAGCAAAAGACCACGCAAATGCTCTAATGGTGCGTGGGAAACGTTTTACTCACATAGAGAAGAGACAAAGCGAGATCAGCTTCAGTAGTGGGCACCAGTCTGCCATGGCCAGCAGGCCCATCCCACATATGGCCGGTGCAGGGCAGGTGTTCTGTGTTCACCCCTCTTGTGCTGTAGTGCGAGAGACCCTGTTCTCTCCCCACCAGGAGCAGATATAGAGGTGGGGTTGGCCAGGTGCCATGTGATGCCCGCGCATGTGCAAGAGACGGAGAAAGTTACTGTGTGCCCAGAACGGGGTAGGGATGCGTCTCTGGTAAGGAGAAGAATCTGGGAGAGAGAAGGTGACCTGATTCCCAGGCTCCTTATCAGAGAATGTTCTGAGCCCAAGGCCTTTACTTAGGCAGTCTGGATGGGAGGCGTAGAGGCAGACCATTCCTCCAACATTTGGCTATTGTGAAAAGTGCTGCAGTGAGCATTGGTGTACAAATTTCTGTTTGCATTATTGCCTTCACTTCTTCTAGGTATTTACCTAGGATTGGGATTGCTGAGTCATATGGTAATTCAACGCTTTTTTTTTTTTTTTTTGAGGAACTGCCAAACTTTTTTCCACAGCAGCTGTACCATTTTACATTCTCCACAACCTTGCCAACACTTGTTGTTTTCCATTTTTTTGACCATTGCCATTCTAATAGGGCTGAGGTGATGTCTTATTGTGGTTTTGTTTTGTATCTCCCTAATGGCTAATGATGTTGAGCATCTTTTTATGTGCTTGTTAACTGTTTGAATATCCTCTTTGGTAAACTTTATTCAGGTGATCTACCCATTTTATGACTGGATTATTTCTTTTTTGTTGTTAAGTTATAGAAGTTTTATATGGTTTTTGGATATTAAGCCGTTATCTGATGTACAGTTTCTAAAAATTTGCTCCCAGCCTGTAGGTTTCTTTTCACTCTGTTGATAAAGTCCTTTGATGTATGAAAGTATTTAATTTTTTTGAGATCCCATCTATCTGTTTTGTCTTTTGCTGCTCAGGCTTTTGTTATCATATCTGATAATCTATTGCCAAACACTAAGTCCCACAGCCTTATGCTTAAACACTTTCTTCTAAGAATTGTGTGGTTTTACTTTTCATGTTTAAGTCCTTGATCATTTTAATTGATTTTTGTGTATGGTGTGAGGCATGGATCTTGACTCATTCTTCTGCATGTGGAAATCCAGTTTACCCAGCACTTTTTCTTGAAGAGACCCTTCCTTCCCTGCTGAATGAACTTAGCACTCTTGTCAAAAATCAGTTGCATCGATTTATTTCTGGACTTTTGATTCTATTTCATTGGTCTATATGTCTATTATTATACCATACCAGGCTGTTTTAATTACTGTGGCTTTGTAGTATGTTTTGAAATGAGGAAATGTGAGTTCTCTTACTTTATTCTTCTTCAAAATTGCTTTAGCTATTCGGGGTTCCTTGTCATTCCATATAAATTTGAGGACTGGCTTTTCTATTTCTGCAAAGAAGGCTGTTGGAATTTTGATGAGTATTGCATTGAATTTATAGATTGCTTTTTCTTGGGTAGTACTGACATCTTAACTATATTAAACCTTCCAATTGCTGAACACAGAATATCCCTCCATTTATTTAGGTCTTCTTTAATTTCTTTTAGTAATGATTTATAATTACCTGTGTCTAAGTCTTTCACCTTCCTGGTTAAATCTATTCCCAGGTACTTTATTCTTTTAGATGCTATTGTAAATGATAATGTTTCCTTAATTGCCTTTTGAGATTGCTCGTTGCCGACGCATAGAAACATGACTACTTTTTAACAGTTTCTATATGTATAATTTAGTGGACATTGATTACATTCTTCAAGTTGTGTGACCATTCTCTCCCTCCATTTCGGAATTGTTCCTCTATCACTCACATAAACTCACTGCCCCCTAAGGTTCTGTTCTAATCTTTCAAGTTGGTGTTGTCAATTTGATCCCTGTATAGATAGTTCTTAAAACAGCATAATACTCAAGGCAGACATTTTTACTAGATAAGCTAAACTATTGTTCAGTTTTAAGATGATTTCAGGGAATATTTTTGGTTTAAGATTTAAAGATTACCTCAGGACAATAGTTTCAGGGGTTCACCCGCCATCCATGGCTCTAGAAACTCCAGAGTCCATGAGGTTTTGAAATTCTATTATGCATTTTCCCCCTTTTGATCAGGATTCTTCGATCAGGATGTTCAGCAGTGGTAGCCAGGGCACCATCTATTTCTTCTGGTTTTATGGCAAAAGAGGCAGTTGTTCATGGAGGCAGTTAGCCACGCATTCCATACCCTCCTCCTATTCCTGACTTTCCTTCCTGTGTTGCTCCAGGCAAATAGAGATCAATTATTGTGCCTTGGATGGCCACTTGGAAGCTTTTAAGACCCCAGGCACTATGCAACGATCTAGGAAGTAGAACAGATGCACTAAACATATTATTTGGCCAGCTAACTGGAATGTCCCATGAAACCAAGATCCTAAATCTCCAAGCCAAGGATCCAAATCCCATGAGGCGTTTGGTTGTACATAAGCAGCCTTAGCAGCTACTTTTTTTTTGTTGTTATTGTTGTAAATGTATGTATCATACAACTTTTGCCAGTTCAGCTTTTTACAGGTATACAACTTATTGACAGCAGTTGTAATAATCGACTTTACAACTGTAGCTTTAGTCAATGTGATTTTTCCATCACCATTAACCCCCCTTTTCCCCTTCCCTCCCACCCCTGGTAACCACTAATAAACTTTGGTCTCTGTACATTTGCCTTTTCGTGTCCCTTTATATAAGTGTGGTCATAAAATATTTGTGCTGTTGTGATTGACTTATTTTGCTCAGCATAACGTCTTCAAGCTTCATCCATACTGTAGCATGTATGAAGACTTCATTTCTCCTACTGGCTGAGTAGTATTCCATTGTATGTATGTACCACGTTTTGTTTATCCATTCATCTGTTGACGGGCATTTAGGTTGTTTCTACCTTTTGGCTATTGTGAATACTGCTGCAGTAAACACTGGTGTACATGTCTCTTTTTGAGTCTCTGCTTTCAGGTCTTTTAAGTATATACTTAGGAGTGGGATTGCTGGGTCATATATTAGTTCTGTTAGTGTTTTGAGGAACTGCCACACTATTTTCCACAATGGGTCTACCATTTTGCATTCCACCAGCAATGTGTAATTGTTCCAATTTCCCCACATCCTTGCCAACGTTTGTAACTTTTTTTTTTTTTTTTTTAAGTCTTAGCCATCATGTTGTTCTTGTTAGGTGCCGTCAAGTTGGTTCCAACTCATAGTGACCCTGTACAGCATAACAGAACAAAACACTGCCTGGTCCTGTGCCAACCTCACAGTTGTTGCTGTACTTGAGCCCGTTGTTGGAGCCACTGTGTCAGTCCATCTCGTTGAGGGTAGTGGGAGTGAAATGGTATGTCATTGTGGTTTTGATTTGCATCTCTGTGATGGCTAATGACGCTAAGCATCTTTTCATGTGTTTTGATGGCCATTTGAATGGGGATCCTTTGAATATTACTGTTTGCTTCTCTCTCACTGCTTTCAGGATTCTCTCTATATCTTTAATTTTTGAGAACCTAACTGTGATGGTCTTGCTGTAAATCTCTTTGGGTGTATCCTGCTTGGAGTTCTTTGAACTTCTTGGATTTGTAGATTCATGTCCTTTGTTAGATTAGGGAAATTTTCTATTATTATTTCTTCAAATGTTCTTTCTGTCCCTTTCTCTTTCTTTTCTCCTTCCGGAATTCACATGATGCATATATTAAGTCTCTTGTTGTTGTCCCATAATTCCATTAAAATGTGCTCAGCCTTCCTGAGCCTCCGTTCAGGAGTATCTGTCATTTTAACTATCTTATCCTCTAATTTGCTGCTGCTTTCTTATGCCTAATTAAATCTCTTGGTAAGTCCTTCTGTTGTGTTTCTCGTTTCAGTTATTTTCCCTTTCAGTTGCAATATCTCCTTTTTCAGATCCTCATTTTGTTCTTGAGTTGTTTTCCTTATTTCTTTTAGCTCTTGTATTTTTAGTTCTTTATTTATGTTTAGTGTTGTTGCATTATATTCTTCCATTTTATTTCAATATTTTGTCATCCCTACTTGCACTTTCATTCCCTTTGAGAAACACAGCTAATTTTTGTGTGTGGACCTCATAACCTGCCACTCTACTCAATTCATTTATAAGTTCTAATAGCTTTCCTATAGAATCTTTGGGGTTTTCTATGTATAGGATCATGTCATCTGCAAATAAGAGTAGTTTTACTTCCTCCTTCCCAATTTGGAAACCTTTTGTTTTGTTTTCTAGCCTAATTCCTCTGCCTAGTACATCCAGAATGATTTTGAATAGCAGAGATAAGAATGGGCATCCTTCTCTTGTTCTTGATTCTAACGAGAAGGCTCTCAGTCTTTCTCTATTGAATATGATGTTAGCTGTGGGTTTTTCATAAATACCCTTTATTAGATTGAAGAATTTCACTTCTATTCCTATCTTCTCATTGAGTGTTTTTATCGTGAAAGGGTGTTGAATTTTGTCAAATGCCTTTTCTGTGTTGATTGAAATAGTCATGTGGTTCGTTTCCCTTATTTTATTAATGTGGTGCGTTACGCTGACAGATTTTCTAATATTGACCAACCCATGCATTCCTTGATCGTGGTGTATAATCCTTTTAATACGCTTTTGAATTCAGTTTGCTAGTTTTTTGTTAAGTATTTTTGCATCTGTGTTCATTAGGGGTATTGATCTTTAGTTTTCTTTTCTTGTGGCGTCCTTGTCTAGCGTTGATATTGGTAATGCAAATCCATTGCTGTCAAGTTGGTTCAGACTCATAGTGACCCTATAGGACAGAGTAGAACTGCCCTGCCCCATAGGGTTTTCAAGGCTGTAATCTTTACAGAAGCAGATTGCTACATCTTCTCCCTTGGAGTGGCTGGTGGGTCCTAACTGCCAACCTTTCAGTTAGCAGGAAAGCACTTAACCACTGTGCCACCAGGGCTTCTGGAGGGTAATGCTAACCTTGTAGAATGAGTTAGGTAATAAACTTTTGAAGAGGGACAACATTTATTCCATCCTTGATTTCTTCTATTACCCAGCATTTTTTAAGCAAGGTGTTGTTTGGTTTCCATGTATTTAATTTTTTTTCCTTGCTGTTTCTGTTATGGATTTCTACTTTTATGGCATTTTGATCAGGAAAGATGCTTTGTATTATTTTGATGTTTTGGATTTTGCTGAGGCTTGCTTTATGGCCTAAAATGTGGTCTATTCTGGAGAATGTCCCATGTGCACTGAAAAAGAATGTATACTTTGCTGCTGTTGGGTTGAGTGTTCTGTATATGTTTATGAGGTCGAGTTGGTTGGATTTTCTGTATCTTTATTGAGTTTCTTTCTAGATGTTCTGTCCTTCACTGAAAATGATGTGTTGAAGTCTTCTACTATTATTGTGGAACCGTCTCTTCAGTGCTATTAGAGTTTTTTTTATGTATTTTGGGTCCCTGTCATTGAGTGTGTATATATTTATTATGGTTATGTCCTTCTGGTGTATTGACCCTTTAATCATTATATAGTGTCCTTATCTTTTATGGTGGATTTTGCTTTGAAGTCTATTTTATCAGAGATTAATATTGCTGCTCCTACTCTTTTTTGGTAATTTTTTGTTTGATATATTTCTTTCCATCCTTTGAGTTTTAGTTTATGTCTTTGTGTCTAAGGTGTGTCTCTTATAGGCAGCGTATAGATGGATCGTGTTTTTTTTTATCTATTCTGCCATTCATTGTCTCTTTACTGGGGCGAAGGGGGGCAACATCGAAGCTTTAGTGTTTAACTCTGAGCTTCATACAGAACTGTGAGCTCAATAAATATTTGACTGACTAGATCTGCATGCCACCAGGAACGTGATAATGTTATTTGTAAAGAATCAAAGCCCAAAGTCCATTTTAGATCTGGACATTATCGCCTAAGATAGTGATCTATAAACTTTTTTAATTATGTACCTCTTAGTTTTCTATGGCTGCCATAACAAATTGCAGCAAACCTAGTGGGTTAAAACAAATTTATTGTCTTACAGCTCTGTAGATCAGCTGTTTGACAAAGGTGTCACTAGGCTAAAATCAAGGCATCAGCAGGGCTGTGTACCTTTCTGGAGGCTATAGGAGAGAACTCATTTCCTTGCCTTTTACAGTGTCTGACTGCTGCCCCCATTCTTTGGCTCATAGCGCATTCCCTCTTCAATACCAGCATTGTCTGGTCAAGTCGTTCCTCCATCACATCACTCTGACATTCTCTCTTCTTCCTCCCTCTTCTACCTTTGAAGACTCTTGTGATTACAGTGGGCCCACCTAGATAATCCAGATTAATCATCCTATTTTAAAGTCAGTTGAATAGTAACATTAATGCCGTTTGCAACTTTAATTCCCCTTTGTCATATAGCAACATATTCACAGGTTCTGGGGATTAGGATGTGGACATCTTCGGGTGGGCCATTATTCTGTCTACCACAATATCCCATTAAGAAAATATTTTTATACAACAAAAAGACAAATTATACAATTAAAAAATGGGCAAAGGATATGAAGAGATACTTCACCAAAGAAGACACATGAGGAAATGCTCGAGATCAGTAGCCATTAGAGAAATGCAGATCAAAACTACAGTAAGATACCATCTTACCCTGACATCACTGGCACAGATTGAAAAAACAGAAAACAACAAATGTTGGAGAGGCTTCGGGGAGACTGGAACTCTTAAACACTGCTGGTGGGAATGCAAAATGGTATAACCATTTTGGAAAACAACATGGTGCTTACTTAAAAGGCTAGAAATACTGTATGATTCAGCAATCCTACTCCTAGGAATATGTCCTAGAGAAATAAGAGCCGTCCCTTGAACAGATAACATTATTATTCACAATAGCAAAAAGATGGAAAAAGCCTAAGTGCCCATCAACAGATGAATGGATAAACAAACTATGGTACATACACACAATGGAATACTATGCAATGATAAAGAACAATAATGAATCTGTGAAACATCTCACAACATGGATGAATCTGGAGGGCACTATGCTGAGTGAAATAAGTCAATGACAAAAGGACAAATATTGTATGAGACCACTATTGTAAAAACTCATGAAAAGGTTTACATACAGAAAGAAACAATCTTTGATGGTTATGAGGGAGGGGAGGGGTACGGAGGGAAAAAACACTAACTAGACAATAGGTAAGTGGTAACTTTGGTGAAGGGTAAGACAGTATACAATACTGAGGAAGCCAGCACAACTTGACCAAGACAAGGTCATAGAATCTTAATAGACACATCCTAACTTCCTGAGGGACTGAATTACTGGGCTGAGGGCTGGGGACCATGGTCTTGGGGGACATCTAGCTCAACTGGCATAACATTTATAAAGAAAATGTTTTACATGCTACTTTGGTAAGTAAGTAGCGTCTGGGGTTTAAAAGCTTGTGAGTGCCCATCTAAGTTACTCCACTGGTCCCACCTGTTTGGAGCAAGGGAACATGAAGAAAACCAAAGATACAAGGGGAAGATTAGTTCAGAGGACTAATAGACCACAACTACCACAGCCTCCACCAAACTGAGTCCAGCACAACTAGATAGTGCCCGGCTAACGCCACCACCTGCTCTGACAGGGATCGCAATAGAGAGTCCCAGACAGAGCTGGAGAAAAATGTAGAACAAAATTCAAACACAAAAAAAGATCAGACTTACTGGCCTGGCAGAGCCTGGAAAAATCTGAAGAGTATGGCCCCCAGACATCCTTTTAACTCAGTGCTGAAGTCATTCCTACGTATCACCCTTCAGCCAAAGGTTAGGCCCATAAAACAAAAGGAGATCAAATGGACACACCAACCCAGGGGTAAGGACAAGAAGGCAGGAGGGGGTAGGAAAGCTGAAATGGGGAACCGTAGGTCAAGAAGGGGAGAGTGTTGACACATCTGTGGGGTTGGCAAACAATGTCACAAAACATTGTGTGTATTAATTGTTTAATGAGAAACTACTTTGCTCCGTAAACCTTCATGTAAAGCACACACACAAAAAAATTTTTTTTAGCATGTCCCCATTTTCTACCAATCTATAATTAAATGTATATAAAATGCAATTTTACTCTTTTATATAAAATTCACATAAATGTTCAAATTTTCTTTCCATACTCCAATGGATAATCTCTCTAATTTCCCATTTTGGAGACCAGGGCCTAGAAAAGATCCTGCCTTGAAATAAGAACTTTTAACTTTTCATTAAATTCAGTAAATATTTTCTGAGCACCAACTATGAACATGGAGCCCTGGTGGTGCAGCTAAGAGCTTGGCTGCTAACCAAAAGACCAGCAGTTGGAATCCACCAGCCACTCCTTGGAAACCCTATGGGGCAGTTCTGCTGTGACCTACAGGGTGGCTATGAGTCATAATCATCTCGATGGCAATGCGTTTAACTATGAACAAGGAATCCTTGGGTGGCGTTAAATGGTTAAGCACTGGACTGCTAACCAAAAGGTTGGTGGTTCACACCCATGCAGAGATGTCTCAGAAGTAAGGTCCAGTGATCTGCTTCTGAAATGTCAGAGCCTTGAAAACCCTATGCAGCAGCTCTACTCTGTGTACTTGGTGTTACCATGAGTTAAATTCGACTCAGCAGCAAATAGCAACAATAACAACATCAACAAGTATGAACAAGGCAATGTTTTAGGAATACATTGAGACACAAAACTATGTAGTATATTTAGTCTGGGTAGGTTAACTACCGTATTTAAACAAGATAAAATCTCACTGGCCTAAAAGTTTGTTCTTTATTTATGTCCCAGTCCAGTGCAGGCTGAGTGGGAGCAGAGGGGAGCCCTCTGTCACTCCAGGCCAGGGCCTCATGTTCCTCTACTGGATCTTCTGCATCTGTTGGCACATGAGGGAAGAAAACATGGAGGATAGTGCTGAGTCTTTTAAGAGACAGGCTTAGAAATGACATAATCACCTCTGCCTGTATGCCACTGGCCAGAGCTCAGTGTATAGTCTTTACCAACTACAGTAGACACTGGGAAATGTAGTCTGCCACAGGAGGGAAAGGGAAGCAATTTAGTGAACAAGTAGCCGTTTTTTTTTCAAACACAGGATCCCTGTCCTCAAGAAGCTTCTAATTTAGTGGAGGAAGTAAACATAGATACTACTTGATATAACAGAAGGCAGAGCTGGGTAAGCACAACAGTGGAGGTCTAAATAGAGTAATACAAGTGTATATGGAAGAGAAAGATTAATTTTCATTGGAAAGATCAGGGAAATATTTGAAATTACATCTCTGAAATAGTGATAATAAAAGCACCAACCTGAAAGGGTTGTTCTAAGAATTAAATGACTTAACATGTGGCAGTGGCTGGTACATAATGTACTATATAAATGTTTGGTGCTATCATTGTTCTTGTTATTTGGAGATGTTCTTGAAATGAATTTTTAAGGATTGGTAGAGCTTTAAAAAATGGATTCCAGACAGAGATACTAGTTCTAACAATGATATGGAACTGGGAGAGTTCAGGGCATTTTTAGGAGTGGCAAGTAGTCATATAACTAGAACATATAAAGAATGCAGGTGACTGTAATAGGAGATAAGGCAAGAGATTTGGGTTAGATTGTTCAGACCCTTGAATAACTTACTAAAGAATTTGGACTTTAATCATGGGCTGAGAGCTGCCACAAAAACTTCTTAAGGGAAGGAATTGTGTCTTACTCATCTTTATATCCTCTTTAAACTATATTGAGAAGGAACATAAAATTGTGATTAAGAGTGCAGGCTCTGGAAGGCACTTCCTAGGTTTGACTCCTGGCTCTGCCACTTATTAGCTGTATGACTGGGCAAGTTACTTAATCTCTTTGTGCCTCATTTTCTTCATTGATATGATTGGGATAATAAGAGTACTACTTCATTAGGTTATTATTTTTTTTTATAATTTTTATTGTGCTTTAAGTGAAAAAAAAAATTTTTTTAAGTGAAAGTTTACAAATCAAGTCAGTCTCTCACACAAAAACCCATATACACCTTGCTACACACCCCCAATTACTCTCCGCCTAATGAGACAGCCTGCTCTCCCCCTCTACTCTCTCTTTTCGTGTCCTTTTCGCCAGCTTCTAACCCCTTCCACCCTCTCATCTCCCCTCCAGGCAGGAGTTGCCAACATAGTCTCAAGTGTCCACCTGATCCAAGAAGCTCACTCCTCCCCAGGATCCCTTTCCAACCCATTGTCCAGTCTGATCCATGTCTGAAGAGTTGGCTTTGGGAATAGTTCCTGGCCTGGGGCAACAGAAGATCTGGGGGCCATGACCAATGGGGTCCTTCTAGTCTGAGTCAGACCATTAAGTCTGGTCTTATGAGAATTTGGGGTCTGCATCCCACTGCTCTCCTGCTCCCTCAGGGGTTCTCTGTTGTGTTTCCTGTCAGGGCAGTCATCGGTTGTAGCCAAGCACCCTCTAGTTCCTCTGGTCTCAGGATGATGTAGTCTCTGGTTCATGTGGCCCTTTCTGTCTCTTGGACTCGTAAATGCCTTGTGTCCTTGGTGTTCTTCATTGTCCTTTGATCCAGGTGGGTTCAGACCAATTGATGCATCTTAGATGGCTGCTTGCTAGCTTTTAAGACCCCAGCTGCCACTCTCCAAAGTGGGATACAGAATGTTTTCTTAATAGACTTTATTATGCCAATTGACTTAGATGTCCCCTGAAACCATGGCTACGCTGGCCTTTGAAGCATTCAGTGTATTCAGGAGACTTCTTTGCGTTTGGTTTAGTTCAGTTGTGTTGACCTCCCCTGTATTGTATGCTGTCTTTCCCTTCACCTAAAGTAGTTCCTATCTACTATCTAATTAGTGAATGCCTCCTCCCACCCTCACTCCCTCTGCCCTCTCATAACCGCAAAAGAATGTTTTCTTCTCAGTTTAAACTGTTTCTCAATTTCTTATAATAGTGGTCTTATACAATATTTGTGCTTTTGCAACTTACTAATTTCACTCAGCATAATGCCTTCCGGGTTCCTTCATGTTATGAAATGTTTCACAGATTCCTCACTGTTCTTTATCGATGCGTAGTATTCCATTGTGTGAATACACCATAATTTATCCATTCCTCTGTTGATGGGCACCTTGGTTGCTTTCGTAAACAGTGCTATTGTAAACAGTGCTGCAATAAACATGGGTGTGCATATATCTGTTTGTGTAAAGGCTCTTATTTCTCTAGGATATATTCCAAGGAGTGGGATTGCTGGGTGGTATGGTAGTTCTATTTCTAGCTTTTTAAGGAAGCGCCAAATCGATCTCCCAAGTGGTTATACCATTTGACATTCCCGCCAGCAGTGTGTAACTGTTCCAATCTCTCCACAGCCTCTCCAACATTTATTCTTTTGTGTTTTTTGGATTAATGCCAGCCTTGTTGGAGTGAGATGAAATCTCATTGTAGTTTTGATCTGCATTTCTCTAATGGCTAATGATTGTGAGCATTTCCTTGTGTCTCTGTTAGCTACCTGAATGTCTTCTTTAGTGAAGTGTCTATTCATATCTTTTGCCCATTTTTTAATTGGGTTATTTGTCTTTTTGCAGTTGAGTTTTTGCAGTATCATGTAGATTTTAGAGATCAGGTACTGATCAGAAATGTTGTAGCTAAAAACTTTTTCCCAGTCTGTAGGTAGTCTTTTTACTCTTTTGGTGAAGTCATTGGATGAGCTTAGGTGTTTGATTTTTAGGAGCTCCCAGCTATCTAGTTTTTCTTCTACCGTCTTTATAATGTTTTGTATACTGTTTATGCCATGTATGAGGGCTCCTAACGTTGTCACTATTTTTTCTTCCGTGATCTTTATCGTTTTAGATTTTATATTTAGGTCTTTGATCCATTTTGAGTTAGTTTTTGTGCATGGAGTGACATATGGGTCTTGTTTCATTTTTTTTGCAGATGGATATCCAGTTATGCCAGCACCATTTGTTAAAAAGACTGTCTTTTCCCCATTTAACTGTTTTGGGGCCTTTGTTCATTAGGTTATTTTGAGGATTAAATCAATTACTATAATGTGAAATGCTTAGAACAATGCATGTATTTTAAGTGCACTTTAAGAGCTAGCTGTTATCATCATCATCATTCCCAATGCTTGGCATGTAGTAGGTACTCAATAAATTTTGAATGGTCAAAAGTTGTACTTAAAATTTATAGCAAGTGTTTATATACTGTCATATGCCAAGCAAGAGAATGAAATTTGCTGTTAAGAAGCTTGTAGTCTAGTAAAGGAGGTATAAAACATGTTCCAAACACAATTGAAGATAGGAAGTGATAGATGCTGTAGAAGAGTGGTGTAGTTGGAGTGCCTTGAGAGTTCAGAAGTATGCTAGTTCAGAAATCACTTCTTGGTCTCGGGGGATATCTAGCTCAATTGGCATAACATAGCTTATAAAGAAAATGTTCTACATGCTACTTGGGTGAGTAGCGTCTGGGGTCTTAAAAGCTTGTGAGTGGCCATCTAAGATACTCCACTTATTCCACCCTGTCTGGAGCAAGGGACAATGAAGAAAACCATAGATACCAGGGAAAGATTAGTCCAAAGGACTAATAGACCACAACTACCACAGCCTCCACCAGACTGACCCCACCACAACTAGATGGTGCTCAGCTACCACCATTGACTGCTCTGACAGGGATCACAACAGAGGGTCCCAGACAGAGCCGGAGAAGAATGTAGAGCAAAATTTAAACTAAAAAAAAAAAAAAAAGACCAGGCTTACTGATCTGACAGAGACTGGAGAAACCCCAAGAGTATGGCCCCTGGACACCCTTTTAACTCAGTACTGAAGTCACTCCTGGGCTTACCCTTCAGTCAAAGATTAGACAGGCCTGTAAAAGAAACAATAACACATGTAGTTCAACTATGTATACAAGACTAAATGGGCGCACTAGCCTGGTGCGAGAACCAGAAGGCAGGAAGGGACAGGAAAGCTGGACGAATGGAAATGGGGAACCCAAGATTGAGAAGGGGAGAGTGTTGACACGTTGTGAGGTTTGCAGCCAGTGTGACAAAACAATATGTATATTGTTTAATGAGAAACTGATTTGCTCCATAAACTTTCACCTAAAGCAGAATTAAAAAAGAGAGAAAGAAAGAAATCACTTACATTTAGAGGGAACCAAATTTGTGGGAGGGAAGTATTTGAACTGGGCTCCAAGTATGTAGATATAAGGCAGTAGGAATAGCCTGAGAAAAGGCGAAGGTGTGGCAAAGCATGGTGGTGACACTTTATGGAAAACAGTATGTCATGCTACAGGAAGAACTAAGGCAAATTAAGTCTGATTAAAGTATAGTTTGCTTGTAGAATCAGAGTTGGGATTTTCCTTTTGGTCTTACGAACTGTAGAGCAGTGATGTTTTTTGACTAGACAGAATTCTGCTACTAAGTGTGTGGTCCACGAACCAAGTAGCATCAGCATCACCTAGGAGCTTATTAGAAATTTAGATTTTCAGGTCCTAGCCGTGATCTACAGAATCAGAGCCTACAATTTAACAAGATCCTTAAGTGATTCATTTGCAACTTAAAATTTGGGAAGCACTGGTCTAGAAGACACAAGCAACTCTTCCGTACTTCTCAGCATGGGTGTGTGTGAAATATTAAACTGAGAATAACAAAGTTGCATAATTACTCTCAAGCACATGCATTTAGAAAGGCCTTCCTTCCTGAGCTAAGTAATTCTATCTAGCATGATTTGGGGGTGATGGTAGTGGGGTATAAGAATCATATAGAATGTAATTTTTTAAGGTCCTGTCTTATACCAAAAACAAACTTTGGCATAATTAGCAATAAAAATTACAGTGAAAACTTGCTGATACTAAATGCTTTTCTAGGCACATATCACTTTCCTGTCAAGGATGAGTAATACTTCCCCTTTAAAGTATATTTTGTTTATAGCAGCTAGAGTGATTAACTCTGCTCAAGCTCTTCAAATATAAAGCCAATGCTTGTCTCAGTTTGCCATCTCTGTGACACCATTTTGGATGCAGTGCTCGTGGTAGTGGTGGTGGTCTGTGTCAAGAATGAAGCGGGGGAGGGCAGGCAGAAAAGCGCCACATAGAAGTAGTGTGATGCCACTGTGACGTGGTGATGTGAGTAGGGGATGGGGAAAAAGGCCCGCAGGAAACTGTCACATGGAGCCAGTGCCTGCTTAAATGTGCTATCTGTGACATCTTTGTAGATGTGGGATAGTGGTGGTAGGCCTGCAAGGAAGGGAAACAAGAGTATATCACACCCAAACCAGGACTTTCTAACTTCTAGAAGACCCACAACCTTAGAATGTAGCTGTTGTTTTGCTAGTGGAACACTGTTGCTTGGCTTCTTTGTAAATATTTGATTAAATTAAATCAAATACCTCTTGGCTTTTCAGCTTTGTGCCAGCCTCTAAATGGTCTTTGTTATAAGATGAGTTTACATTGTGAATTCATTTGGTGTTTATTGTTTCCTTATCCAATAAATGTTTGTTTAGCATCTTATGTGCAAAACATTGTATGTCAAACACTTTATAGGAACAAGTGAGACCAGATCTGGGGAGTGAGTCAGAAATGTTAAAAATAGTAATAGCTTACATTTAATAACAATAATAATAGCTAACACTTTCTACTGCTTATGTTTCAGGAGCCTAAGTTATCTCATTTAATCTTCATAATAACCATATGGGTTAGGTAGTATTAATATTTCCATTTGATGTGAAGAAATTGAAATACAGAGAGATCATCGGTAAGTGGCAGAGCTAGGATTCAAATCCAAGCAATCTGACTCCTAACCCAGGACCTTTTTAGTTAATCCTAATCAGCAGCCATTCAAAGGAAGGTGAAAAGTGCTAGTACTACTATAGGAGGGAGAGAGGTGGAGGGAGAGAGAGAAGGCATTAATTCTAACTGAGGGCATCTTGTTCTTAAGTGCCATCAAGTGGGTCCCAACTCCTAGTGACTGTATGTACAACAGAATGAAACACTGCCCGATGCTATGCTTGAGCCCATTGTTGCAGCCCCTGTGTCAATCCATCTTATTGGGCGTCTTCGTCTTTTTCACTGACCCTATATCTTATGCTGGGATTTCTAGAGAAGAAACACCAGTAAAGTGTATAAATATAATATATATAGACAGAGAGATTTATATCAAGGAAATGGCTCATGCGGTTGTTGTTGTTGTTAGGTGCCGTCGAGTCAGTTCCGACTCATAGCGACCCTATGCACAACTGAACGAAACACTGCCCAGTCCCTCACCATCCTTACAACCATTGTTATGCTTGAGGTCATTGTTGCAGCCACTGTGTCAGTCCACCTCGTTGAGGGTCTTCCTCTTTTCCGCTGACCCTGTACTCTGCCAAGCATGATGTCCTTCTCCAGAGACTGATCCCTGCTGACAACATGTCCAAAGTATGTAAGACGCAGTCTCGCCATCCTTGCCTCTAAGGAGCACTCTGGCTGCACTTCTCCCAAGACAGATTTGTTCGTTCTTTTGGCAGTCCATGGTATATTCAATATTCTTCACC
The DNA here is from genome assembly GCF_024166365.1 of Elephas maximus indicus. Lineage (NCBI taxonomy): Eukaryota > Metazoa > Chordata > Mammalia > Proboscidea > Elephantidae > Elephas > Elephas maximus. Next base: position 87,800,885 of record NC_064821.1, on the reverse strand, counting down.
AACACCACAATTCAAAGGGGCCAACTCTTCTTCGGTCTTCTGTATTCATTGTCCAGCTTTCACATGCATATGATGTGATTGAAAATACCATGGCTTGAGTCAGGCGCACCTTAGTCTTCAGGGTGATATCTTTGGTCTTCAACACTTTGAAGAGGTCCTTTGCAGCAGATTTGCCCAATGCAATGCATCTTGATTTCTTGACTGCTGCTTCCATGGCTGTTGATTGTGGATCCAAGTAAAATGAAATCCTTGACAACTTCAGTCTTTTCTCTGTTTATCATGATGTTGCTCATTGGTCCAGTTGTGAGGATTTTTGTTTTCTTTATGTTGAGGTGCAAGCCATATTGAAGGCTGTGGTCTTTGATCTTCATTAGGAAGTGCTTCAAGTCCTCTTCACTTTCAGCAAGCAAAGTTGTGTCATCTGCATAACGCAGGTTATTAATGAATCTTCCTCCAATCCTGATGCCCCATTCTTCTTCATATAGTCCAGCTTCTCGGATTATTTGCTCAGCATACAGATTGTATAGGTATGGTGAAAGAATACAACCCTGACGCACACCTTTCCTGACTTTAAACCAATCAGTATCCCTTTGTTCTGTCTGAACAACTGCCTCTTGATCTATGTAAAGTTTCCTCATGAGCACAATTAAGTGTTCTGGAATTCCCATTCTTCGCAATGTTATCCATAGTTTGTTATGATCCACACATTCGAATGCCTTTGCATAGTCAATAAAACACAGGTAAACATCCTTCTGGTATTCTCTGCTTTCAGCCAGGATCCATCTGACATCAGCAATGATATCCCTGGTTCCACGTCCTGTTCTGAAACTGGCTTGAATTTCTGGCAGTTCCCTGTTGATATACTGCTGCAGCCGTTTTGGAATGATCTTCAGCAAAATTTTGCTTGTGTGTGATATTAATGATATTGTTCTATAATTTCCACATTCGGTTGGATCACCTTTCTTGGGAATAGGCATAAATATGAATCTCTTCCAGTCAGTTGGCCAGGAAGCTGTCTTCCATATTTCTTGGCATAGACAAGTGAGCACCTCCAGCGCTGCATCTGTTTGTTGAAACATCTCAATTGATATTCCATCACGGGCCGCGGAGACCAACAAATCCCAAGATTGGCAGGCAAGACAGCAGGTAAGCTACTAGCTCAAGTTCCAAGAACTGGAGGTCAGATGAACAGGAAAGAGCTGCAGGATCCAGAGTGAGCAAAAGCCCACGAGCCTTGCCAGGAAGTTCACCTATATTGAATGCAAGCCATATGCCTTAGGAAACTCCCTTTCAACAGACTGGCTATTCACAGCAGATCCCATCTTGGAGGTGATCTCATTACATCAGATCTCAACATGGAGAGTGATTACATCATTATACAACTGCCAGACTGCATTATAGCTGCCAAATCACTAAGAATCATGGCCTAGGCAAGTTGATAAACAACATTAATTATCACACCTTCTGTCTTACCAAGTATGATATTCTCGGGGACTGGTCCCTCCTGATAACATATCCAAAGCAAGTGAGATGAAGTTTTGCCATTCTCCCTTCCAAGGAGCATTCTGGCTGTACTTCTTCCAGGACAGACTTGTTCATTCTTCTGGCAGCCCATGGTATATTCAATATTTTTCACCAACACTGTAATTCAGAGGCATCAATTTCATTGAAATCATGCAGAATCCCATTTTTCTGTGCCTCTCGGTCTGTGTACAGGTTCCTGATGAGCACAAGTAAGTGTTCTGGAATTCCCATTCTTTGCAATGTTATACATAATTTGTTATGATCTACACAGTCGAATGCCTTTACATAGTCATAAAACACAGGTAAACATCTTTCTAGTATTCTCTGCTTTCACCCAAGATCCATCTGATATCAGTGGTGGTATCCTTCATTGCACAATCTCTTCTGACTCTGGCTTTACTTTCTGGCAGTTCCCTGTCAGTGTACTGCCACAACCATTTTTGAATGATCTTTAGCAAAATTTTATGTGTGTGTGATATTAATGATATTGTTTGAGGATTTCTGCATTCTGTTGGATCACCTTTCTTTGGAATGGGCACAAATACAGATCTCTTTCAGCTGCTTGGCCGGGTAACTGACATAGATAATCGAGCACCTCCAGCGCTGCATCTGTTTCTTGAAACATCTCAGTTGGTAGTCTGTCAATTTCTATACCCTTGTTTTTCGCCAATGCCTTCAGTGCAGGTTGGACCTCTTCCTTCAGTACCATTGGTTCTTGATCATATGGTACCTCATGAAGTGGTTGAATGTCAACCATTTCTTTTTGGTACAGTGACTGTATTCCTTCCATCTTCTTTTGATCCTTTCTGTGTTGTTTAGTATTTTGCCCATAGAATCCTTCAAAATTGCAACTTGAGGCTTAAATTTTTTCTTCAGTTCTTTCAGCCTGAGAAATACCGAGTACGTTCTTCGTTTTTGGTTTTCTAACTCCAGGCCTATGCACATTTTATTATAATACTTTGTCCTCTTGAACCATCATTTGAAATCTTCTGTTCACATTTTTTACTTCATCATGTCATCCTTTTGGTTTAGCTACTGTATGTTCAAGAAAAAGCTTTGGAGTCTCTTCTGACATCCATTTTGATCTTTTCTTTCTTTCATGTTTTTTTAATGACTGTTTGCTTTCTTCATGTATGATGTCTTTGATGTCATCCCACACCTCATCTGGTCTTTGGTCAAATCTGTTCTTGAGATGGTCTCCAAATTCAGGTGGGATATATTCAAGTTCATACTTTGGCTCTCACAGACTTATTTTAATTTTCTTCTGCTTCTACTTGAGCTTGCATATGAGCAATCAATGGTCTGTTCTGCAGTTGATCCCTAGCCTTGTTCTGACTGATGATATTGAGCTTTTCCATAGTCTCTTTTCACAGATGTAGTCGATTTGATCCCTTTGTTTTCTGTCCAGTGCGGTCTATGTGTATAGTTGCCATTTATGGTGTTGAAAAAGGTATTTGCAATGAATAAGTTGTTGGTTTTGCAAAATTCCATCATGTAATCTCTGGAGTAGTTTGTATCACCAACGCCATGTTTTCCCACTACGGGTCTTTCTTCTTTGTTTCCAACTTTCGCATTCCAATCATCAGCAATTATCAATGCATCTTGATTTACAATTTCTCAATCAAGATGCATTAACGGCATCTAGGAGAACATTATAGAGAAGGTGAAATTTTAGCTGATCCTGAAAGGATGATTTCTAGTAAGTGAAGTATCCCAACTCGGGAAGGGGCTTGAACCATGTTACCAGCTCTTAAAAATCATTCATGCCATTCTGCAAATCTTTACTGAGAGCTTGCTTACTGTGTGCCAAGCACTATACTAGGTACTAGAAATGCGGAGATAAAAAAAATTCTGAATCTTTTTTCACAGTGAGGAAAATTATGAGAGTGATGTGTAAGAAGGCAGATTATAAAGAGTTTAGGAATGAGTGAAGGTTAAAGAAATCTGGAGATAGTCTATGTAACCTATTAAGATTTGGTCACTAATGAAAATGGGGTCATTATTTACGGAGGGGGTGAGAGAAGAATTTTTCAGAACGGGAGAAGTTTAAGGATATTTGTAGGCTAGGAGGATAGAGCCAGCGGAGGAGGAAAGATGGGTGAAGAATAACGCTCATTAGAAAATATGAGGTTCCAAAGGTAAGTTGAAGTAGGTCATAGAGTTTTAAATGATGTAAGGAATTTTGGCATTATTTTGTAGGGAGAAAGGAGACATTGAGGGGTTATGAAAAAGGAAATGACATACTTTGTGTTTTGGAAAGGTAACTCTGATAGCCATGTAAAGGATGGCATAATTTAGTATTGTTAATAATGAAGTTAAAACCACCAACCTTTATTTGAGCACGTGCTAGACACTATGCTAAGCATTGTATCTGAATCATCCAGTTTAATCCTCCTAACAACTGCCGACCCTTTCGTTAGCAGCCATAGCACTTAACCACTATACTACCAGTCTTCAATATAGTGCTATTTTTATGTCCTTTTTTGCAGATGAGGAAATTGAAATTTATAAAGATTTAGGCAACTTGCTTAAGGTCCCCAGGAGGGGACTGTATGGTCTAGTGCAAGGGTCAGGAAACCGTTTATAAAAACCGTTAGAGGGCCATCATTTGCCAATCCTCATGGTGCTCCATCATAGTTCAGGAAGTCTTAATGAAGGGGGAAATGTAGCTTATATTTTTCTTTACTTCTTTTTGCTGTGGTTGTATAGTGGGAATAGAGTTATTCCTAGGCTGGGATACCATTTAATCTCAAAGAAGCATCCTTTCTGTAAAAGGGTGACTAGAAACAGCAGTTTGTGCATAGAGTTCAACCATATTCTGTAACATACCCACTTAATCTTTTTATTACAATCTCCTTCCAAAAGAATGACCTCTAGAAAGGAAGTTCTATGAGGGCAGCGGCTTTGTTTTATTCACTGCTGTGTCTTCAAGGCCTTGCATATAATAGCCACTTAATAAATAATTATTTAGTGAATGAATAGCGTACTGACCCTCTTAATTCCAATTTTTTTTTTTTTTTTGTAATTGCGCTGGAGGTGAAAGTTTACAGCTCAAGTTAATTTCTCCTACAAAAATATTATACACATATTGTTTTGCAACATTAGTTGAAATCCCAACAATATGACAGCACACTCCCCCTTTCCACCCTGGGTTCCTGTGTCCATTCAACGCATTCCTATCACTTACTGCCTTCTCATCCTGCCTCTGGACCAGTGCCGCCCATTTGGTCTCGTGTATCTGATTGAACTAAGAAGCATACTCCTCACGAGTATTTTTTGTTTTATAGTATGTCTAATCTTTGTCTGAAGAGTAGGCTTTGGGAATGGTTTTAGTTCTGGGTTAACAGAGTGCCCAGGGGCCATAGCTTCGGGGATTCCTCTAGTATCTGTCAGCCAATTAATCTGTTTTTTTTTTTACACGTGAATTTGAGTTTTGCTCCACACTTTTCTCCCACTCTGTCAGGGACTCTGTTGTGTTCCCTGTCAGGAGGGTCATTGGTGGTAGCCGGGCACCATCTAGTTCTTCTGGTCTCACGCTAATGGAGTCTCTGGTTTATTGTGGCCCTTTTGTCTCTTGGGCTAATATTTTCCTTGTGTCTTTGGTGTTCTTCATTCTCCTTTGCTCCAAGTGAATTGGGACTAATTGATGTATATTAAATGGCCTCTTGTAAGCTTTTAAGACCTTACTGGGGAGTTTTGAAAATGCTTAGAGAAGACTGACCTAAAGATACTGTACAGATGTAACCCACCCAGATTGATTATCTGCTTCAGGGCAACTTCCTCTCTTTTTCCCAATCGAAGTTTGTGACATTGATTGAAATTGCAAGATACTGTATCTAGATAGCTTATACACATTGTGCCTTGTTGCCCAGAAACAGCTTTAGCATTCACTCCTCCAGCCCTCTGTGTTGTATATGTTCATTATTTGTTAGAGTTTTACCTGCCTCACATTACCCCTACACATTCTCTTCCATATTAGATAATGAGTTACGTAGTGAAGAAATTGACAGATAAATGAAGTCAGATGTCTCACTTTTATAAAACAAGTAGTAAGCAAGGGTTGGGGAATGGAGAGGAGATTGAGCATGTTGGAATCATCTTCTGTCCAGCCATCTGTGACAGGATTTGATTCTTACCTGGCCCACTTCAGAGTTACTGCCAATAATAATTATAATTGCTTATGTTTAATTTTGAACTCTTACTGTGTACCAGGTACTATACTATGCGCTTTACATTCATTATTTCCTTCAGTCCTTCCAACAATCTAATGTTGTAGATCCTATTATCTAGACATAATGTTCCACTAATAAAGAGTAGAATTGGGATGTGAACTCACACCCTCTAACTTCAGAGCCCTTTTAACTTACTCTCTATTTTACTTCTCTTCTCTAGGCAGAAGTTAGTTTCACCTAGACATGAGAGCCTATTTTCAGTATTACCTAGATCTTTCCTCAGGTTCTTTCCTTTCTCAACTTCCCATCTAGTCACTGGATAAACTTACAGAAAACCAGCAGTTAACAAACTACTCATTGGAGGAACACTGAAATTTCCACATTAGCATTTTTGGTCGAAGTAGCTTGTCTTAAAAACTCTGCTGTGATATTACAGGCAGCCAAGCATCCTTCCACATTCAGTTCTTTTTAATTCAGCATCATTTATTGAACATGCATACTATTTGTTAAGTACTGTCAGGTGGGGTATATGACATGGATTCTGTCTTATGGAACTATGGTTCTCCCAGCACAGTTGCTGCTGTGCCTTGTGCCTTTGCTAGTAGCCAGTCTTTTCCCTTTTCTTTGCCCTTCCAAATTACAACTTACTTGGGACTTGGCTATGGTAAATGAGGCTTCGTTCTTGGCAACCCAAGCCCCTGTTGTCACTGGCTTTGTGACATTTATCTTCCTATTCCCACTTGATGATAACCATCAGTCACATTCATTAATTTATAGTTTTTATTTTTCAATTACTTTTACATATAAATATGACCTATTGGTTGGAAAAAAAAACTTCAAATATTAACAGAAGCATATAAACTAAAAAAATGACTCACTACCCCCTCAGTACTAATTACTAATACTTCTAGACATTTTCTATTAATATACATTTTTTACATAAATGAAACCATGCTATATTGTTTTGCAGTTTGATTATTTCTCATTTAACTGTATATTTTGGGCATCTGCTTATATCAGTACATAAAGACCTGCTTCATACTTTTTAATGACTATATAGCATTCCAAAACAATCCTTTTGCCGTTGAGTCAATTTCGACTCGTAGCGACCCTATAGGACACAGTAGAACTGCACCATAGGGTTTTCAAGGAGTGGCCGATGGATTGGAACTGCTGACCTTTCGGTTAGCAGCTGAGCTCATAACCATTGCACAGTATATGAATGTATCATTAATATTTAACTAGTGTTTTTTTTTTTAGTGTTTTGTTGAGGAGTTGTTGTTAGGTGCCATCTAGTCAGTTCCAACTCATAGCAGCTCTAGGTACCACAGAACAAAACACTGCCCAGTCCTGTGCCATCCTTATAATTGTTGTTATGCTTGAGCCCATTGTTGGCAGCCACTGTGTCAATGCATCTTGTTGAGGGTCTTCCTCTTTTCTGCTGACCCAGTATTTTACCAAGCTTGATGTCCATCTCTAGGGACTGCTCCCTCCTCATAACATGTTCCAAATTATGTAAGATGCAGTCTCGCCATCCTTGCTTCTAGGGAGCATTCTGGTTGTACTTCTTCCAGGACAGATTTGTTCATTCTTTTGGCAGTCTGTGGTATATTCAGTATTCTTCACCAACAATTCAAAGGTGTCAAGTCTTCTTTGGTCTTCCTTATTCATTATCCAGCTTTCACATGCATATGATGCGATTGAAAATACCATGGTTTGGGTCAGGCACACCTAGTCCTCAAGGTGACATCTTTGCTTTTCAACACTTTAAAGAGGTCCTTTGCAGTGGATTTGCCCAATGCAAGGCATCTTTTGATTTCTTGACTGCTGCGTCCATGGGTGTTTATTGTGGATCCAAGTAAAATGAAACCCTTAATGGATATTTAGGTTAATATACATTGTTGAAGTAGTTGTCCTTTTGCATCTATTTTTGCTCACCTGAATTGAGTATATTTGTAAGATGAATTCCCAGAAATGAAATTGAGTTGATTAAAGTTTTTGCTAGATATGATCAATTACCATGTCAAAGAATTGTGCTAAGAAGTCAACAGGGTAAGTTTCTGTTTTCTCACCTTCTGAACAACACTATTACCAGTCTTCTTAATGTTTAGATTAAAAAGTGGTATCTCCTTGTTTTAATTGAATGAATTAAGAACATTTTGATATATTTATTAGACACATTTTTCTGTAAACAATATGTGTACTTTTGCTCATTTTTCTATTGGATGGTTTATCTTTTTTAAAGTTATACATCTGGAAGAGTTTTTTCTATATTTTCTATATTAATTTTCTATATTAATATAAGAAGTTAGTCTTTTGTCATACCAGCAATTTTTCCAGTTTGTTGTTTGTAAGTTACAGACTTTGAGATTGAGTAGTTCAGTCTACCTACTTTGTGGGTAAGGAAACTGTCTTAGTCATCTAGTGCTGCAATAACAGAAATACCACAAGTGGATGGCTTTAACAAAGAGAAGTTTATTTTCTCACAGTAAAGTAGGCTAAAAGTCCAAATTCAGGGCATCAACTCCAGGGGAAAGCTTTCTCTCTCTGTTGGCTCTGGAGGAAGGTCTTTAATGTCCATTTTCCCCTGGTCTAGGAGCTTGTCTGTGCAGGAACCGTGGGTCTAAAGGATGAGCTCTGCTCCAGGTACTTCTTTCTTGGTGGTATGAGGTCCCCAACTCTCTGCTTGCTTCCCTTTCCTTTTGTCTCTTGAGAGATAAAAAGTGGTGCAGGCCTCACCCCAGGGAAACTCCCTTTACATTGGATCAGGGAGGTGACCTGAGTAAGGGTGGTATTACAATCCCACCCTAATTCTCTTTAGCATAAAATTATAATCACAAAATGGAGGACAACCACAGAATACTGGGAATCATGGCCTAACCAAGTTGACACATATTTTTGGGGGGATTCAATCCATGACAGAAACTAAGCCCCAAAGGTGAGTGATTTTTTTTTTTTTTAAATGAGCACGTAGTCAGGTAGTGTCAGAGTTGAAACCAAGTTTCCTTATTTCCAATTTGGTACTTTTTCCATTTTACCATGCAGTCTTTAAGGTTTATTGCCCTCCCTTTTCCACCATCGCTTTTACCACGAGGTCTTTCCACGAGTTGTTCCATGGTAAACTTAGAAATTCACCAGTCTAGCATGGAATGGAAAGATTGAGAGGTTTATAGGGTTGTACAGGAACCCAGGGGCCTTCACAGGTATTGGCATGTTTCTCATGCATGTATAACTGAACTAGTTTCTCTAGATGGCATTTATGTCCTGTCCTTTCTTTTTGTTTAAAAAAAAAAAATCTGTTTTGTTTTCATAGGTTCATGGGTGTATGTGTACATCAAGGACAGTTGCATGCACTTACAGAGGTAAGAATTCAATAAGCATGTTGAAGTGACTTCTTTGCCTTAGTTTCAGCACTTATGGTACTATAGTAATTATACTTGCATATATAAACAAAATGTATGTGCATTTGTGTTTATGCAAAAGTGGCAATATTAACAGTGCCTTGTTGCTGGGGTACAATGGCCACATCTCTTAAAACCCTTAAGTTCCCTCATAATACCTGGTGAATACTCTGACAATATGAATGTCTTGGTTGTCTAGTGCTGCTGTAACAGAAATACCTGAAGTGGATGGCTTTAACAAACAAATTTTTTTTCTCACAGTTTAGGGGACTAGAAGTCCAAATTCAGAGCACCGGCTCTAGGGGAAGGCTTTCTCTTGGCTCTGGAGGAAGGTCCTTGTCCTTTCAGCTTCTGCTTCCTGGTTCCTTAGAGACCTCCATGTATCTTGCCATCTCTCTTACCCCATATCTCTTTTTGCTTGCTTGTTTAATCTCTTTTATGTCTCAAAAGAGATTGACTCAAGATACACCCTACACTAATCCTGTCTCATTAACATAACAAAGACAGCCCATTCCCAAATTGGATTATAACCATAGGCATAGAGGTTCGGATTTACAATGTATATTGGCGGGGGTGGGGGGGGGGGACATAATTCAGTCCATAACAATAAGCCTCAAGCGTATTGGTTCTTGCTGCCTGGATGACACCCTCCGTAGCCGGAGGATGGCCTCACTTGGCTGCTGTAAGAACAGCTTGGGGGTGGTATTTGACCTCCAGCTCCACTAGAGGGAAGGAGAACCAAGATCAATAGCCCAAGGCTGATTCCTATGAGGTGAAGGTCAGACACACTTCCTCTCTCCACGATCTCTACCAGTTCTGACACTACCTGTCCCTCCCTCCCACAGCACTCTGCTAGGTTTGATAATTCATTGCAGTGGCCACACAGAACTCATAGACCGTACTCAGTTATGGGGTTTATTAGGGAAGTAACAGTTACAATTCAGGCTCAAGAATACTCAGTATATAGTTCCTCCATCAGGTTAGCCTCTCCTCAGCTGTGCTTGCAGGCATGCCTCTCCCTGGCCCTCAGTTTCTGCCCAAACGCACTCAGTTTCCTCTCTCAGTGAGCAGGGAAGCCCACTGCACCATCAACTGCTGCCAGGTCTCTGCTGATCTCTCCTACCTTGGTGGTGGTGGGCTCCTCTCTGCTCCGGAATTGGCTCTCTTTTAAGGCAAAACTGACCAGTCCTCTTGGTGGGCTGCAGTTATCTTATTTGCACAGCCCAACCCAGTCACCTAGGTGGTAGTCACAAGACCATGGCTAGAAAGACCACACAAAAGTAATCAATCAGTAATCAATCATACCGCAGCTGCAAACTTTCTCATGGTAACAAATTCCTGGACCACCTGGAAGTGCTTTGTGTCCTGATCTAAAATCACAGTCACTACTCTATTTCCTGATTGGTCTTATCACTCAATGGAATCAGTTTACATCCCCAGTATTTCATTTTCAGCCTCTGCTAGGCAGATTAATATGTGATAGTCATTACTCATCCTCTGAGGACCAGAGAGACTTTCTAGAACAGAGGTTTCCCAAATTCAGGCATCAAATTATCAACTTCAGAATTTGCTTGGGTGCTTCTTAGAAATGCAGATTTCTGGAACCTTCCCCTAAATTTAGTAGGTCCAAATAGGGTTCATCTGTATTCTTAAGATTCCTGGATTATTCTAATGAACATCTGGAGTTGAGAATCTGTTTTCTAGAATGTTTTTACATCCCTCCTTGAGAAGTAAATACCAAAATGTGAAGAAACTTAGGAAGGAAAGTTGTTCAGCAGAATTTGCAAAAGTATGAGTTTCCTGCTGGCTTAGTGTCTGGTATTGGTCCTTAAATCTTAGGAAGGAGGGTCCCGTGTACCTCATTCTCTGTCTCTTTTTTCAGTCACTGAAATACTAGAATGTGGAATGTATGTTGCTATGTACACTTTTTATGAAAGGCCTAAGAAGGCAGAATAGTGAGATTTTAATTTCTCTGTGGCTTACTGTTTTCATCTGTAAAATAAAAATAATAATATACTCACCCCAGGGTTGTAAAGATTAAATACATTGTTATGAGGAAGAGAATGTTTAGAAGGTGGAGATCGGAGGTTTAGTTTTGGTGTTTGAGTTTTGTGGTAGACATGCAAATGAAGATGCTGAGTAGAGTATACCAGACTATAGGCGAGATGGAAACTTGGTATGCATCAGCACATAAATGGTATGGTATTTAAAGGCATGAACCTGGGTAATATCACTCCAAGGGAGTATGGAAGAAGGCTGCTAGGAGCTGAGCCTGGGGCATCACAATGTTGAAAGTCTGAGGAGAAGGGCAGACTGAAAAGGAGAAGTTAGTAGGATGGGAAAAAAAAACAAGAGAGTACGTTGGCCTGGAATGGAAAGGGAGGAGTTTCAAGGAGGAGGGAGTGATCAATTGTGGCAAATGCTGCTGCTAATATAGTTGGTGACCTAACAAGGATGTTGTGAGGATGAAATGTAAAATGCGTAGTACAGTGTCTAGTGTATAGTAATTGCTTAGTGTTGCTGTTAGGTGCCATTGAGTTGGTTCTGACTCATAGTGACCCTAGGTACAGCAGAATGGAACACTGCCTGGTCCTGTGCCATCCTCACAGTTGTTGCTATGTTTGAGCTCATTGTTGCAGCCACTGTGTCAGTCCATCTCATTGAGGATCTTCCTTATTTTCGCTGACCCTCTACCAAGCATGGTGTCCTTCTCTAGAGGCTGGTGCCTCCTGATAACATGTACAAAGTATGTGAGACAAAGTCTGGCCATCCTTGCTACTAAGGAGCACTCTGGCTGTACTTCTTCAAGACATCTTTGTTCGTTCTTCTGGCAGTCCATGGTATATTCAGTATTCTTCACCAACATCATAATTCAAAGACATCAGTTCTTCAGTCTTCTTAATTTGTTGTCCAGCTTTCATATGCATATGAGGCAATTGAAAATACCGTGGATCAGGGGAACCTTAGTCCTCAAAGTGACATCTTTGCTTTTCAACACTTTCAAGAGGTCTTTTGCAACAGCTTTGCCCAATGAAATACATGGTTTGATTTCTTGACTGCGTTTCCATGGGCGTGGATTGTGGATCCAAGTAAAATAAAATTTTTGACAACTTCAGTATTTTCTCCATTTATCATGATGTTGCTCATTGGTCCAGTTGTGAGGATTTTTGTTTTCTCTATGTTGAGGTGCAATCCATACTGAAAGCTGTAGTCTTTGATCTTCATAAGTAAGTGCTTTAAGTCCTCTTCACTTTCAGCAAGCAAGGTTGTGTCATCTGCATATCACAGGTTGTTAATGAATCTTCCTCCAATCCTGATGCCCCATTCTTCTTCATATAGACCAGCTTCTTGGATTATTTGGCCATTTTACAGATTGAATAAATATGATGAAAGGATACAACCCGGATGCACACCTTTCCTGATTTTAAACCACGCAGTATCCCCTTGTTCTGTTTGAATGTCTGCCTCTTGGTCTATGTACAAGCTCCTCATGAGCACAATTAAGTGTCTGGATTTCCCATTCTTCATAGTTTTAACCATAATTCGTCATGATCCACACAGTTGAATGCCTTTGCATAGTCGATAAAACACAAGTAAATATCTTTCTGGTATTCTCTGCTTTAAGCCAAGATTGCTTAATACATGTTAACTATTACAGGTTTTATTATTAGCAGTGTTTAGCCCTTCCTTTGAACTAGTATTTTTCTTTTGGTAATTAGTTATTTTTATTTGGTACACTGGTGTTGGTGTCATTAAAATTAAAAAAAAAAATCTTTTTAAGTATTATGTAACAGAACAAGTACACATAGAAAAGTGTATAGCTCACTAAATTTTTACGAATGAACACACCCATAGTCAGTACCCCAGATCACAAAACATTTTCTGTGTATTTCTTTTCTCAGAAATGACTCTATGAATTCCTCAAAGGCAAGAATTTCTCCCTCTCAAGCTTTCTATTAGCCAGAGTTCTGACACTAATAAGCGTGAAAGTGTTGTGTTCCCTGTTTTTATGGTTGTTCTCTGAAATGTGAGTTTATTGGAAGGACTTATGTGTTGGTTTTATTGGGGAGAACATACTTTAAAATCTGTGATCATGTCACAAATTTAATAGTAGGATGTAGCGGGAATGGCAGAAATGAATGATCATTATGGAACATGTTGCCCATATTGTACTTAAATAATATTTTCTGTTGATTATTAGCTTGTTTATATATAACATACGGTGTGTACTATGCTAAAGAGTATGCAGTGCCAGTCTTTCCTGTATCATTAATGAGATATTTACATGGCTTATGAATTAATAATTTTTGTTATGACGTTTTTAGGCTAATGGCTATGAAACTGAAAGATCCAAATGCTTTTGGCTATTTTGAGAAGGGATCGGCAAAGGCCATGATTTCACAGGTCTCTGGAGATTTCTAGCGTTAATTGCCTTATAATTTGACTTCGCAGCACAGCTATTGGTTTCGCTAAGGATGATAAAAATAAATTATTGGTAACACCTAGTACAAGCTTGCAATTTGGATGACATTCAGTAAATATTTCTTGATTGGTGGAATGTGTGCTCTCTACACTAATGTAAGCAGCATTCCTCATTTCTCTTCTAATTTATTTGTCAGTAATTACGGCAGATAAGCAAGCTCTTGTTAATACATAAAGTAGTGACATGATTAAGAAGACTATTTCTTATATACAGTAGTGATCTGTACTTTTCTGGGCTTGAAACTACTTCCATGAATCTTCATTGTAAGTGCAGACATTAATTGAACTTTAAACAGTCCAACACTTAGGTTTTATTTTTAGCCACCTACTATAAACAAACAAACAAAAAAGACAATTTTGGTGTTTTTTTGTTTATAGTAAGGATAGACTTCTAAGTTTTTAAGCAAATGAGCTTTGTTAAAGTGAAAGCAGTTTGGTAAGAAATCAGATGGAACCATTTAAGTGAAATGAGTTGAATTAAAAGTCCATATTTATTAGGTAGCAGTGTTCCATAATTATGTCTTTGACTCAGAAGATAAGACCTGACCTTGTCTTTCATTTACTCATGAGTATTAGGGAAGTGAGGAGCCCTCGTAGTGCAGTGGTTAAGTGCTCGGCCTCTAACCAAAAGGTCGGCTGCTTAATCCCACCAGCCGCTGCATGGAGAAAGATATGGCAGTCAGTTTCCATAAAATTTTATAGCCTTGGAAACCCCATATGGTAGTTCTTCTCTGTCCTACAGGGTCTCTGTGAGTTGGAATCCACTCAACAGCAATGAGTTTGGTTTTGGTTTTGGTGGGCCTAGTGATGGGCGTTTTAGTGCTTTATGTTAGCTATAATTCTCATAGCTCTGTAGGATAGGCCCTATTTCCTCCTTTTTATAGACAAGAAAACTAAGACTTAGAGAAATTAAATGACTTTCCCAAAGTAGATTCAAGTTCATCTGACTGCAAAACCTACACTCTTGCCATTACAATATGCTGCCCTTAATTCAATGTGGTATTCCCCGCAATGCAGAGGGTCTTATATGTGTAGCACATGCAGTATTTGTAGAATCCAGTTCTGACTAACTTCAGATTATTTGGAAAATATTTTTCTTCGTTATTGGATGTATATAAAATATGTTTGGGTGCAAGTAATAGAAAATAGTTAAATGGCCTTAAAGAACAAAGTAACTCATAAAACTAGAATTCTAGCAATTTATTAGGTTAAGGGTTGGTTTAATTCAGCAGCTAAATAGATGTTATCCAGAGGCCCCCCCCCCTTCCATCTCTTTGCTCTGTCTTTATATTGTCAGCTTCATCCTAAGGCTGGCTGTCATTATTAAAAAAGAGCTGCCATCAACTTACATGCTCTATATTTTCTCTTCCACAGCCAAGATGGAGGTGGAGGAGTAGAGTAGAGAAGGAGAAAGAACAGAGAAGGATGCTTTTAGACAGACTATGCATCATCTCATAACCCTTTTCTTTTTAAGCTTAAGAAAGGTGCAAAGAGGGAGCTATCCTTACAGTTTGGGGGACCTCTTTGTGCAGAACCTCTCAGTGCCTACAAGACTGGGAATTTAGAGAATGGGTAGAGCATGGAGTTGTGGGGCAGGAGTCTCAAGTGACTATACTCTCTGGCCAAAAGAGTCAGCAGATGAATTGCTTGGTAGGTAGGACATTTTGGGATCTCCTTGCATTTTATTCCAGGGGAAATTTTTCTTCATTTTTGTCCACAGCAATTGTCCTTTTTGCACAGCAATTGCAGAATATTCCTTGGCCTGGTGAGATAATTTTCTTTATAGCAAAGCTTACCTTTAGTAGAGTCAAAACTAACCCCACATTTTTTATATGGAGAACAGGGTTCTAACAAAAGAAAAGATAAGGTTGGAAATGGGGACCAGTTTTAGGGGGTAACCCAGTTGTATTTGAAATAATAGCAAAACAATTGAGTGGAAAATGGCAAGTGACAGAAAAAAAGAATAAGAACCAGAATGAGTAATAGCCAGTAATATAGAGAGATCTGAGAATTAACAGCATAAGGTAACAGCTGGATATTAAAAAAAAAAGTTTCTAAGGAAGAACATGGGAAGACATTTCTCACTATTCCAGCTGAGCATTGAGTTTATGACAGGCAGGCAGACACGTGGTACTGAAAGAAAAGCTCTTAGCTCATGAGGAAATGGACCAGCCCTGCAGACTGCTGCAGAGTTTTTTTATACACATAGCTCTTATCCTCATCTCACTCCCCATTCTTACCCCCACCATATACCTTCTTTCTTCATTATAGGTATTTTGGAAGCTTCCTGTTTATGTGAGTTGATATGTGTCATTTCTGAGTTGGTTTTATCAAACTTATAAGAAGCCTTATATAATCAGAGAGCTTACAACGAAAGAAAACTGTGGGTTCATTGACCAAACTCATGCCTTATTTATAAAAATGAGCACACAGACCCTGATTTCAGTTTCTTGGATGTGTTGTAATATTGCTATTAGCTGCACCTGCTTTTCTTGTTTCGTGTGGCCCATACAGAGTATTCGTCTGGCCTTATCTACCTTGACTCAGACGGGAAGTTGTCTGGTACCAGCCGTGGGCTAACTACGGGGGCAGAGCCATACCTATCTTTCATGTTTGGAGTGGCTTTTTTTTTTTTTTTGTACCATTTTTTTTTTTTTTTATTATTAACTTTTATTAAGCTTCAAGTGAACGTTTACAAATCCAATCAGTCTGTCACATATAAGTTTACATACATCTCACTACCTACTCCCACTTGCTCTCCCCTTCTTGAGTCAGCCCTTTCAGTCTCTCCTTTCGTGACAATTTTGCCGGCTTCTCTCTCTCGCTATCCTCCCATCCCCCCTCCAGACAAGAGTTGCCAACACAATCTCAAGTGTCCACCTGATATAATTAGCTCACTCTTCATCAGCATCTCTTTCCCACCCACTGACCAGTCCCTTTCATGTCTGATGAGTTGTCTTCGGGGATGGTTCCTGTCCTGTGCCAACAGAAGGTCTGGGGACCGTGGCCACCAGGATTCCTCTATTCTCAGTCAGACCATTAAGTTTGGTCTTTTTATGAGAATTTGGGGTCTGTATCCCACTGATCTCCTGCTCCCTCAGGGTTCCTCTGCTGTGCTCCCTGTCAGGGCAGTCATCGATTGTGGCCGGGCACCAACTAGTTCTTCTGGTCTCAGGATAATGTAGTTCTCTGGTTCATGTGGCCCTTTCTGTCTCTTGGGCTCCTAGTTGTCGTGTGACCTTGGTGTTCTTCATTTTCCTTTGCTCCAGGTGGGTTGAGACCAATGGATGCATCTTAGATGGCCGCTTGTTAGCATTTAAGACCCCAGACGCCACATTTCAAAGTGGGATGCAGAATGATTTCATAATAGAATTATTTTGCCAATTGACTTAGAAGTCCCCTCAAACCATGTTCCCCAGACCCCCGCCCTTAAGCATTCATTTTATCCCGGAAACTTCTTTGCTTTTGGTCCAGTCCAATTGAGCTGACCTTCCATGTATTGAGTGTTGTCTTTCCCTTCACCTAAAGCATTTCTTATCTACTGATTAATCAATAAAAAACCCTCTCCCACCCTCCCTCCCTCCCCCCCTCGTAACCACAAAAGTATGTGTTCTTCTCAGTTTATACTATTTCTCAAGATCTTATAATAGTGTGGAGTGGCTTTTATTGTTATTATTGTTAGTTGCCACGGAGTTGATTCTGACTCATGGTGACCCCATGTGTGCAGAGTAGAACTTGCTCCTTAGGGTTTTCAAGGCTGTGACCTTTTGGAATTAGATTACCAGACCTGTCTTCTTAGGTGCTTCAGGGTGGATTTGAACTGTCAGCCTGCTACTAGTCTAGTGCATAACTGTATGCTCCACCCAGGGACTCCATGAAGTGGCTTAGGGGAAGCTATTACTACTACTTGATAGTTAAGACATTCTAGAGGTTCCAACAAATGACTGGTGAGGGTGAAGGAAATGGCAAAGATGTGAATTAGAAATTATGAGGGAAGAGAGAGATCCATTTTGCATATGTATTTAACTTTGAGTGAACCTGCTAGGCCCTCTCCTGGCCTTTGGGCTTATCAGGATGAATAAGAACCCTGTTCTTGTTATCCATACTTTTGTAATGAACTACCTCAAAATATAGTTGCTTAAAACACCCATTTTATTTTGTTTGTGATTTTGTGGGTCAGGAATTTGGGAAGGGTTTTGCTGGGTCTCTCTGATGCATAAGTGTCAGTTGGGGTGACTGGGCAGCTGGAGGATCTACCTCTTTCAAAATGGGTTCTTCATTCACATGTCTGGTGCCTTGGCGCTCCTTGGCCCCTCTTGTTCTCCACACGGTGTCTCAATCTCTAGGTCATCCGCATGTGGTTTGGGCTTCTCACAGCATGGTGATCTCAGGATAATTAGACTGTTTACACAGTTACTGGCAGGTATTATAAGCCACCCAAGTGGAAGCTGTAAGGCTTCATATGGCCTAGCTTCGAAAGTTCCAGAATGTCACTTAAGCAGTATTCTATTAGTCAAGCAAGTCACTAAGACTAGCTCTGATTTATGGGAAGAAGAATTAGATTCCATTTCTTCATGACCATCTTTAATCCACTGCAGTGCGCTTTCATAAACTCAATGTTCAGTGGCTGGGGTAGTGAGAAACGTCTTCCCATGTTCTTCCTTAGAAACTTTTTTTTTTTTTTAATATCCAGCTGTTACCTTATGCTATTAATTCTCAGATCTCTCTATATTATTGGCTGTTACTCATTCTGGTTCTTACTCTTTTTTTCTGTCACTTCCCATTTTCCACTCAATTGTTTTGCTATTATTTCAAATACAACTGGGTTACCCCCTAAAACTGGTCCCCATTTCCAACCTTATCTTTTCTTTTGTTAGAACCCTGTTCCTCCATATAAAAAATGTGGGGTTAGTTTTGACTTTACCATCATCTTTTGAATTTCATCTGTCCCCAATCCTATTTTCTTCTTTGTTATGTCTTTCTTTTTATTAATTTTCATTTTATTGCAGTAAAATATATGTAACAAAACATTTACCATTTCAGCCATTTTTACATGTTTAATTCAGTCACATAAATTATGTTCACAATGTTGTGCAACCATCACCACTATCCATTTCTAAGTTTTTTCATTACCCTTAACAGAAACTCGATATCCTTGAAGCAATGGATTCCCATTTCCCCTACCCACCTGTCCCTGGTAACTACTAAAAAACTTTCACCTCTATGCATTTGCCTATTCTAGGTATTTCATGTAAGTGGGATAATATATGTCCTTTTGTCTCCAGCTTATTTCACTCAGCGTAATGTTTTCAGTGTTCATCCATTTAGTGGTAGCATGTATCAGAACTTCATCATTTCTCTTTATAGCTGAATAATATTCCATTGTATGTATATACCACATTTCTTTTTTTTTTTTTCATCCATTTAGCTCCTGATGGACACTTGGGTTGTTTCCACCTTTTGACGATTGTGAATGATGCTGCAGTGAACGTCTGTTTGAGTCCCTACTTTCAAGTCTGGTTTCGTTGATTATTTCTGTTGTTTGTCTATTTTATTTATTTCCTTTCTGATGCTTGCTTTTGTTTTTCTGGTTCCTCAAGTTGTAAAGTTAAGTTATTGGCTTGAGATATTTCTTCTTTTTAAAGTTGAGGTGTTTACTGCTATAAATATCCCTCTGAACCTTGCCTTTGCTGTATCCCATAAGTTTTGGTATATGTGCTTTCATTTTCATTCAGCACTGTTTTCAGATTTTTATCTTGATTTCCTCCGTAATCCATTGATTGTTTAATAGTGTGTCATTTAATCTCACATATTTCTGTATTTTTCAGTTTTCCTTCTGTTATAAATTTTTACTTTCATTCTGTTGTGGTCAGAGAAGATAGTTTGTATGATTTCAGTCTTTTCAAATTTATTGAGACTTGTTTTGTGACCTGGCATATGGTTTGTCCTGGAGAATGATCCATGTACATTAGAGAAGAATGTGTATTGTACTGTTGTTGGGTGCAGTATTCTATATATGTCTGTTAGGCCTAGTTGCCTTATAATGTTGCTCAGGTCCTCTCTTTCCTTACTGATTTCCTTTCTAGATTTTCTGTTAATTATTGAAACTGGTGTACTGGAGTCTCCAATGATCATTGTAGAACTGACTGTTTCTTCAGTTCTGTCAGTGTTTGCTTTATATATTTTTGGACCCTGATGTTAGGTCCATATATGTTTATAATTGTTATATCTTCTTGATAAATTGACCCTTTTATTATTATATAGAAGCCCTGGTGGCACAGTGGTTAAGAGCTATGGCTGCTAACCAAAAAGGTCAGCAGTTCAAATCCACCAGCTGCTCCTTGGAAACCCTGTGGGGCAGTTCTGCTCTGTCCTGTTAGGTTGCCATGAGTCAAAATTGACTTGACGGCAGTGGGTATCATTATGTAATATTTCTGTTTCTTCAAACAGATTTTGACTTAAAGCCTATTTTATTTGATATCAGCATAGCCACCTCAGTTCTCTTTTGGTTACTGTTTGTGTGGAATATTTTTTTTCCATCTTTTCACTCTCAACCTAATTCGTGTCTTTGGGCCTAAGCTGTGTCTCTTGTAGACAGCGTATAAATGGGTCATTTTTTTAATCCATTTTGCCACTCTTTGCCTTTTTACTGGAGAGCTTAATCCATTTAAATTAATGGTAATTACTGTTTTTTTTTTTTACTGTTAAGGAAGGACCAACTTCAGCCATTTTTCTATTTATTTTTTGTGTGTCTAATACCTTTTTCATCCACCATTTCCTCTAGTAGTGCCATCATTTTTGTTTGTTTGTTTGTTTATTATTTATTTATTTATTTATTGTAGTAAACTACTTTGGTTCCCTTCTCTTTTTTTTTTGTGTGTGTGTATTATATAATATATATGTATTTTTTTGTGATTACCGTGAGGATTACATTTATCATCTTAAATTTATAACAGCGTAGTTTAAATCGATAACAACATCACTTCAGAAACATATAAAAACTTCATATGGTTTTAAATATGCTACTATTCCTCCTCCCTTTATGTGTTGTTGTTAGGTGCCATTAAGTCAGTTCTGACTCATAGCAACTCTGTGTACAATAGAACGAAGCACTGCCCGTTCCTGTGCCATCCTCACAATCATTGCTATGCTTGAGCCCATTGTTGTAGCCACTGTGTCAATCCATCGTGTTCAGGGTCTTCCTCTTTTTCTCTGACCTTCTACCAAGCATGATGTCCTTCTTCAGGGACTGGTCTTTCATGATAACACGTCCAGTATATGTGAGACGAAGTCTCCTGATCCTCACTTCTAATGAGCATTCTGGCTGTACTTCTTCCAAGACAGATTTGTTTGTTCTCTGGCAGTCTGTGGTATATTCAGCATTCTTTGCCAACACATAATTCAATGACATCAATCCTTCTTTTGTCTTCTTTATTCGTTGTCAAGTTTTCACATGCATATGAAGTGGTTGAAAACACCATGGCTTGGGTCAGGTGCACCTTAGTTCTCAAAGTGACATCCTCGCTCTTTAACACTCTAAAGAGGTCTTTTGCAGCAGATTTTCCCAGTGCAATGTGTTGTTTGATTTCTTGACTGCTGTTTCCATGGGCCTTGATTGTGGATTGAAGTACTCCTTTATGTAGTTGTTATCATAAATTACATCTTTATACAGTATATGCTCAATACTGTAAATTTATAATTATACTGTGTGTATTTGTGTTTTGGACCCATGTAGGGCATGGCTACTAAAATTATAAACTAAAAACACCATAAAACTGGCCCTCATATTTGCCCATGAGATTACCTTTATTGGAGATTTTTCTTCTCTACATATTATTTTTGCATTATTGTTTAGTGCCTTTCAGATCTAGCTGAAGAACTCTCTTTAGCATTTCTTGTAGGACAGGTCTAGTCAGAATTTCCCTCAGCCTTTGTTGATCTATGAATGTCTTAATTTTGCCCTTATTCTTGAAAGATACTTTTTCTGGATGTAGAATTTTGGGGTGATAGTTCTTTTCTGTCAGCATTTTAAATAAGTCATTTCACTGCTCTCTGGCTTCCAAAACTTCTGAGAAGAAATCAGCATTCAGTTTTATTGAGGCTCCTTTATATATGACATTCTCCTTTTTTGCTGCTTTCAGGATTCTCTTTTTATCTTTGGTTTTCAAGAGTTTGATTAAAATGTGTCTCATTGTGGATCTCTTTGAGTTTATCCTACTTGAAGTTTTTTCAGCTTCTTGGATTTGTAGATTCATATCCTTCATCAAATTTGAAAAGTTTTCTGCCATTATTTCTTCAGATATTCTTTCTGTCCCTTTCCCTGTCTCTCTTCTTGTTCTTGGATTCCCATGATGCATATGTTGGTTTGTTTGATGATATCTCACAGTTCCCTTAGGCTTTGCAGTCCTCTTGATCCTTTTCTCTTTTTGCTCATCAGACTCAATAATTTTAATTGCCTTATCCTCTAGCTCACTGACTCTTTCTTCTGCCAGTTTAAATCTGGCGTTTAGCCATTCCATTGAATTTTTCATTTCAGTTATTGTATTTTTCAGTTTTAATAATTCCGTTTAATTCCTTTTAATAGCGTCAATCTCTTTATCAGAGTCCCTGGGTGGTGCAAATGGTTAATGTACTTAGCTACTAGCCAAAAGATTGATGCTTTAAGTCCATGAAGTGGTACATCAGAAGAAAGACCTGGTGATCTACTCCTGAAAAATAAGCCATTGAAAACACCACTGAGCACAGTTCTGCCCTGACACACATGGGGTTACCATGAGTCAGAATCAACTTGATGGCATGATCATGTTCTGTTTTCCCGGTTTCCTTTCATTCTTTGCTTGTTTTTTCCTTTAGTTCTTTGAGCATATTTAATACTGTTGTTTTACAGTCCTCTAGTCTGTCCATGGAAACCCTGGTGGCATAGTGGTTAAGTGCCACGGCTCCTAACCAAAGGGTCAGTAGTTTGAATCTGCCAGGGACTCCTTGGAAACTCTATAGGGCAGTTCTCCTCTGTCTTCTAGGGTCGCTACGAGTCAGAATCCACTCGACGGCACTGGGTTAGTCTGTCCATTATCTGGGTTTCCAGAGAGATGATCTCTCTCCATTCACCTTGTTCTTTTAAATGGGCTGTCATTTTCAGTTTCTTTGTATGCCTTGTGGTTTTTTGTTGAAACTGAACAAAATATGTATGGAACGTTACAATGTGTTAGCTCTGAGTATGTGTGTGACTTCCTTAAGTCTCCCATCTGCATTGTACTTTTGAAAACACAAAATTCTGCAAGAAATTTCCAAGTGGTCACAACCTTCAGTCTTTGCTCACTGCTAACTCCCCTGTCCTGTGTAAGCTCTGATTCAGGCCAGATCAAGGCTTCAGTCCCTCAGGCAGCTCCCAGACAGATCAGAAAACACACACTGAACAGTCCTCCTGCAAAGTCTGCCCTACTCACTCCATAGCCAGAGATCAGGCCCCCTCTCTGATAATGTGAGCTGTGGTCTTCCTCTGCTGCAGCAGCCATCATGGCCCCTATGCCAGGAAGGGGAGGGGCAGAGACAGTAGAAAAAAAAGTTTTTCTATTATTTAAAAGTCATCTTTTTAGTGTTTCAGCATGCAGTTAGTTGGTGCAATCCTCTGCTTACTTTTCAGGGTTCTTACAGAGTTGAGATTACAGATTTCTAGTAGCTTCTTTTGGTGCTCGCGTGGGAGGGTTAGGATTTAAGACCTGCTCATGCCGCCATCTTCCAGGAAGTGTTCATCTTTCTGATTTCCCTTCTTTTTCTCCATTCCAACAGCTACTGTCTTATTCCATGCATGGATTTGTACAGTAATTTATAGCTGTTTTTTCTGTCTCTGTCTTTGTTTCAATCACACATGCTTTGATAATGTGATGCTTCTATTTAAAAACATTTAGCATTCTAGACATTTTGTAATCTGCTTTCACAATATGAATCACTCTTTTAGTTAGATTGGTCTTTTAAAAATATCTTTTAAAAAGCCATCTGTCAGTTTGCCGTATTGTGGTGGCTTACATGTATCCATGATACTGGAAGCTTTGCCACCAGTATTTCAAATATCAGCAGGGTCACCCTTGGTGATCAGGTTTCAGTGGTGCTTCCAGACTAAGACAATCTAAGAAGAAGGACCTGGCAGTCTACCTCTGAAAAAAATTGGCCAGCGAAAACCTTATGAATAGCAGCAGAACATTGTCTGATGTAGTGCCATAAAATGAGCCCTTCAGGTTGGAAGGCACTCAGAATGCGACTGGGAAAGAGCTGCCTCCTCAAAGTAGAGTCAATCTTAATGTCGGGGATGGAGTCAAGCTTTTGAGACCTTCATATACTGTATGTGGTAAAACTCAAAATGAGAACAGCTGCAAATATCCATTAATAATTGGAATGTAGAGTGTATGAAGTATGAATCAAGGAAAATTTGAAGTTGTAAAAAAATGAAATGGAGTGCATAAAGATGGATATCCTAGGCATTAATGCGCTGAAATTGACTACCATTGGCCGTTTTGAATTGGGCAGTCATACGGTCTACTATGCTGGGAATGACAAAGTGAAGAGAAATTATGTCACATTCATTGTTAAAAAGAACATTTCATGATCTATCCTAAAGTACAGTGCTGTCAGTGATTGTGTAATATCCATATGCCTACAGGGAAGACCAGTTATTATGACTATTATTCAAATGTACACACCAACCACTAAGGCCAAATTGAAGATTTTTACCAACTTCTGCAGTCTAAAATTGATCAAGCATGCGATCGAGATGCATTAATAATTACTGGTGATTGGAATGCAAAAGTTGGAAACAAAGAAGAAGGATTGGTAGTTGGAAAATATGGCCTTGGTGATAGAAACATCACCAGAGATCATATAATAGAACTTCACAAGACCAATAACTTCTTCATTGCTAATACCTCTTTCCAACAACATAAACAGCGACTGTACTTGTGGACCTCCCTAGATGGAATACACAAGAATCAAATCAACTACATCTGTGGAAGGAGATGATGGAGAAGCTCAATATCATCAATCAGAAGAAGGCCAGGGGACAACTGCAGAATAGACCATTAATTGCTCTTATGCAAGTTCAAGTTGAAGCTGAAGAAAATTAAAACGCCTACAAGAGCCAAAATACGACCTTAGGTATATCCCACCAGAATTTGGAAGCCATCTCAAGAAGAGAGTTGATGCATCGAACACTAATGACTGAAGACCTGACGAGTTGTGAAATGACATCATACATGAAGAAAGCAAAAGGTCATTAAAAAGACACGTAAGGCATGCCCTTTATCACCACCACTCTTACTCAACATTGTGCTGGAGGTCTTAGCCGGAGCTATTAGGCTAGATAAAGAAATAAAGGGCGTCTAAATTGGCAAAGAAGAAGTAAAGGTATCTCTTTTTGCAGATGACATGATCTTATACACAGCAAAACCTGAAGAATCCTCAAGAAAAGTCC
This sequence comes from Elephas maximus indicus, assembly GCF_024166365.1. Classification (NCBI taxonomy): domain Eukaryota; kingdom Metazoa; phylum Chordata; class Mammalia; order Proboscidea; family Elephantidae; genus Elephas; species Elephas maximus. The sequence continues at coordinate 87,775,842 of NC_064821.1, read as the reverse complement.
TGAAACTAATAGAAGAGCTTAGCAGAGTATCAGGATACAAGATAAACATACAAACATTGGTTGGATTCCTCTGCACCAACAAAAAGAATATCAAAGAGGAAATCACCAAATCAATACCATTTACATTAGCCCCCAAGAAGATAAAATACTTAGGGATAAATCTTAGCAGAGACATAAAAGACCTGTACAAAGAAAACTACAAGACACTACTGCCAGAAACCAAAAGAGACCAACATAAGTGGAAAAACATACCTTGCTCATGGATAGAAAGACTCAACATTGTAAAAATGTCTGTTCTATCCAAAGTGATCTGTAGATACAATGCAATTCTGATCCAAATTCCAACGACATTTTTTAAAGAGATGGGGAAACAAATCACCAACTTCATATGGAAGGAAAAAAGGCCCCAGGCAAGTAAAGCATTACTGAAAAAGAAGAACAAAGTGGGAGACCTCACACTACCTGATACCACCACAGTAGTCAAAACAGACTGGTACTGGTACAACAATAGATACACAGACCAAGGGAACAGAATTGAGAATCCAGACATAAATCCATTCACATATGAGCAGCTAATATTTGACAATGGCCCAACATCAGTGAAATGGGAAAAGACAGTCTCTTTAACAATGGTGCTGGCATAACTGGATATCCATCTGCAAAAAAATGAAACAAAACCCATACCTCACACCATGCACAAAAATGAACTCAAAATGGATCAAAGACCTAAATATAAAATCTAAAACGGTAAAGATCATGGAAGAAAAAATAGGGACAACGCCAGAAGCCCTAATACATGGCATAAACAGTATACGAAACATTACTAACAATGTACAAACACCAGAAGAGAAATTAGATAACAACAAAAAAAACCCAGAACCCAGTGCCGTGGCTCCTAAAAGTCAAAGAGCTGTGCTCATCCAAAGACTTCACCAAAAGAGTAAAAAGATTACCTACAGACTGGGAAAAAATTTTTAGCTATGACATTTCCGATCAGCATCTGATCTCCAAAATCTACATGATACTGCAAAAACTCAACAACAAAAAGACAAAAAACCCAATTAAAAAATGGGCAAAGGATATGAACAGGCACTTCACTAAAGAAGACATTCTGGCTGCTAACAGATACATAAGGAAATGCTCACGATCATTAGCTATTAGAGAAATGCAGATCAAAAGTACAATGAGATTCCATCTCACTCCAACAAGGCTGGCATTAATCCAAAAAACACAAAATAATAAATGTTGGAGAGGTTTTGGAGAGACTGGAACACTTCTACACTGCTGGTGGGAACGTAGAATGGTGCGACCACTTTGGAAATGGATTTGGCGCTTCCTTAAAAAGCTAGAAATAGAACTGCCATACCACCCAGCACTTCCACTCCTTGGAATATACCCTAAAGAAATAAGAGCCTTCACATGAACAGATATATGCACACCCATGTTCATTGCAGCACTGTTTACAATAGCAAAAAGATGGAAGCAACCAAAGTGCCCATCAACGGATGAATGGATAAATAAATTATGGTATATTCACACAATGGAATACTGTACAGTGATTAAGAACACCGATGAATCTGTGAAACAAGTCATAACATGGAGGAATCTGGAAGGCATTAATGCTGAGTGAAATTAGTCAATTGCAAAAGGACAAATATTGTATGAGAACTATTATAAAAACTCTAGATAAAGTTTAAACACAGAAGAAAATCTTTGATGGTTACGAGGGTGGGGAGGGAGGGAGAGAGACATTCACTAACTAGACAGTAGACAAATTTTTTTTTAGGTGAAGAGAAGGGCAACACACAACACAGGAATAGTCAGTACAACTGGACTAAACCAAAAACAAAGAAGTTTCCTGAATACAACCAAATGCTTCGAAGGCCGGAGTAGCAGGGATGGGGGTTTGGGGACCATGTTTTCAGGGGACACCTAAGTCAATTGGCATAACAAAACATATTAAGAAAACGTTCTGCATCTCACTTCGGTGAGAGGTGTCTGGGGTCTTAAACGCTAGCAAGTGCCCATCTAAGATGCATCAATTGGTCTCAGCCTACCTGGAGCAAAGGAGAATGAAGAACACCAAAGACATATGGTAAAGATGAGCCCAAGAGACAGAGAAGGCCACATAAACCAGAGATTCCATCAGCCTGAGACTGGAAGAACTAGATGGTGCCTGACTACCACCGATCACTGCCCTGACAGGGAACACAACAGAGAATCCCTGATGGAGCAGGAGAACAGTGGGACGCAGATATCAAATTCTTGTAAAAAAGACCAGGTTTAACGGTCTGAGACCGGAGGGATCCTGACGGTCATGGTCCCTGGACCCTTTGATAGCCAAAGATTGGAACCATTCCCGAAGCCAACTTTACAGACAGGGATTGGCCTAGACTATAATATAGACAGTGATAGTGGTGAGGAGTGAGCTTCGTGGCTAAGTAGACACAAGAGACTATGTGGGCAACTCCTGTCTGGTGGTGAGATGAGAAGGAAAAGGGGGACAGGAGCTGGCAGAATGGACACGGGGAATACATGGAGGAAAGGAGGAATGTACTGTCTCATTAAGAGGAGAGCAGCTAGGAGTACACAGCAAGTCGTGTATAACTTTCTGTATAAGAGACTGACTTGTAAACTTTCACCTAAAGCACAATTAAAAAAAAAAAGCGGTAAGGAAAAAAAGACCAAAATGGATGTGAGAAGAGACTCTGAAAGTTACTCTTGAACATAATGTAACTAAAGTGAAAAGAGGAAATGATGTGAGGTTGTGGTAGATGTGAAATAGCAAGCTGGAGGGAAGAATGCTTTTAAAAGTGGCCCCAGTAGCCATGTCACTGGTAGAGTTGTTCTATATTTTGGGGATAGGAAAGCAGACTGGATTGAATGGCCAGGAGACGCAGCCTAATCTTAAATCATATTATGAGTCTAAAGATTGCCACTACAGTTTCATGTAGAAAGGGAATATGCTTATTATTCTCCTTATTTTTTTGTTTGAAAAGATTTGTTCTAACGATTTATCTTTTAATGTTTATTTAAGCAAACTCATTTTGATTATTAAATGTTTGGGAGAAGATGTGTGTGGAAACTTCTATCATTTTTTTATTTTTAATCTTATGGGAAAAGGGTTGTTTTTATGCTTGTAGTAAGTTAAATGCATAGAAAAACACTTGTAGTACTTCATACACACTAAATAAACTTAAGTTCTTAAAGTGGTGAATAGGTTTATACTGTCTGTGGGAGAGAGGGAGAGAAGAAGGGTGGTGTCTATGGCCTTCTTTTACTTGGCTTTCAGCTACTGATAAAAGAAATATCTTGTATAATTTCCAAAAGGAGATCTCGTTATATTTTCTAAGTCTATGTGATTCAGACCATTTTGGTGAATTGGTGATAGGGTGATAAAAGGATCCTCCAAACTTCATATCACTGAGTGTCCAAATACACTGGTTTTGTGTATCATTTTATATCCAATGCCTACCATAGTACCTGCCATATAGTAAGTGTTATTAAATATTTGTTTTTGCATGGTATTTATCATAAAGTTTCTCTAAAAGAACATTTCTATTTTTGATCTTAAGTTATATTAATGACTAAATTGAGGGGGCCTGTCAGAAGAACTAGATGGTGCCTGGCTACAACCAATGACTGCCCTGACAGGAAACACAACAGAGAACCCTTGAGGGAGCAGGAGAGCAGTGGGATGCAGACCCCAAATTCTCATAAAAAGACCACGCTTAATGGTCTGACTGAGACTTAAAGGACCCTGGCGGTCATGGCGCCCAGACCTACTGTTGGCCCTGGGCAGGAACCACTCCCATAGCCAACTCTTCAGACATGGATTGGACTGGACAATGGGTTGGAGAGGGATGCTGGTGAGGAGGGAGCTTCTTGGATCAGGTGGACACTTGAGACTCTGTTGGCATCTCCTGTGTGGAGGGGAGATGAGAGGGTAGAGGGGGTTAGAAGCTGGCAAAATGGACACGAAAAGAGAGAGTGGAGGAGGAAGTGGGCTGTCTCATTAGGGGGAGAGCAATTGGGAATATATAAAGCAAAAAAAAAAAAAAAAAATCAAACCCAGTACCGTCAATTGTGACTCATAGCGACCCTATATATAGCAAGGTATATATGAGCTTTTGTGTAAGAGACTGACTTCATTTGTAAACTTTCACTTAAAGCACAATAAAAACTAAAAAAAAATAATAAATTGAGGAGGCCTTCAGTAAACCAGTGCCAGTTGCCATTGAGTCAGTTGTGATTCATGGTGACCCCGCATATGTCAGAGTAAAACTGTGCTCCATAGGGTTTTCCGTGGCTGATTTTCGTAAGTAGATTGCCAGACCTTTCTTCTGACGCATCTCTGGGTGGACCCAAACCATCAACCTTTTGGTTAGCAGCCAAGCTCCTTAACTCTTTGCACTACCCAGGGACTCCCCTCCAATAAATGACAGAACATAAAACCTTCATTCATTTATTTAAATTAACTCAATCATGCATTTATCTAGTCAACAATTTACTGTTTATTTCTCTGGATACTGAGCTTACAAAGTTGAGAAAGGCCTGGTCTCTGCCATTAAGGCTGTAGTAGTGTGATTAACAATAGTAGAAGTACGTACAGGATACTAAAGTGGCACAAAGTGTGGGATGGTGTATAACAGAATGCTTTCCAGAATAAGGGACTGTAGCTGGCTTTAGGAGGACAAACAAGAATTAGCAAAGCTATAAAGAAAAAAAAAAAAAAAGGTATTCTGGGCAATAGGTAAGCATATGTGAAGGCAGAGAAGGTGAAAGGAATTTAAATATTTGGAAACATTTTGGGTTAGTAAAAGATAAGAGAGCAAATGGCTCTCCTCTAAGTCTTTTACTTTATAACAGGAGTTACTGTGCCCTTTCTCTTTGAGTCAGCTCATTACTACTGACTGCCTCAGGCAGGCAGGCTGGCCCTGGTGGACCTCCTGGAGTGGAGGCACACTCAGGCCTTGGTGGATGTACAGTTGTACGCTTGTGGTGGCTGTGGATCCTCGAGCTGAGAACAGGAGGCTCTTTTGGAGCACAAGCCTCCCACAGGGTGCTCTTGGGATGCCTGTCCTGGAATTACCCGGGGCAGTAACAAAGCCTTCTTTTCTTTTTTAAACCAAGCCAGCAGGATGGGATGTCTGCTAGCCTTTGTGTTTGGAATCAACCAACAAACATACAGCGGCCAGCACAATGGCATTGTTGGGCTACAGTGAAAACTAGGTCGGGGCCCAGGCCCTCCTCTGTAATATAGCCCATCCAAGGAGTACGGGGCCAGCAAGCCACTGGTTTGGCTATTTAGCATTGATGCTTGGTTCCTGACTTACTGATGGCACATAAGATTCTGGAATCTCTTCCCATTTGCTGCTCTGGACACCTCAGTTGGGAATTTCTGAGTTACCTTTGATTCTCTTTCCTCAGTTCCCATATCTTCCAATTAGTTGCCATTTCCTTTAGATTCTACCCCTGCATCTTCTGACTCTGGCCCATTTTTTTCCATGCCCATCACAGAACTCCAAGTCAGGCATTTGGTCACCTCTCATCTGGACCGTTGAAATGTACTTCAAACCTGTCTTCTTGCCTCCAGTGCCTCCTCTGTCCTGCTCTCAGAGTGGTCCTTCCTAAAATGCAATTTTAATCATATTATACCTTTTAAACCTTTCAGTGTCCTGCCAAACTCAGTGTAGATGCCTCATCTTGGCGTTCCAGAACTTCCACATCAGTAATAAATACAATAATAATAATACAACTCATATATGTTGAGAATTTTCTTGGATGTTGTTCTAAGCATTTTATGTATGTCAGTTCATTGAATCTTCATAATAACTATGAGTTGGATACTAGTATTATTCCCATTTTATAGATGAGAATTAAAGAAATTGAGTAACCAATCCAGAGTCACAGACTAGTAGGTAGCCAGAGGTGGGAGTCAATCCTAGGCAGTTTGACTCTGGGGTTGGTGAGCTTCACCACTACATTGAACTGCCCATCCTAACTTTTTAGCTTCCTACTTTCTTCTTTACTTATACCATATGCAGAAGGAAAAAAAAAAAGAGGAGTAACTACTAATCTCTGCACTTTTATCTTTGTGTTGCTTTTGCATAAAATGTCTTTCTTACTACTAAACCTAATGAAACTGAATCTTCAATAGTGAGTGCATGTTAGCCAGGCCTAGGCGGGGGAAGGATGTTCCAGGTAAAAGGACCAGCAGTGTGTACAAATGCGCAGGTAAGCAGAGGTCAGACCTTTATAAGCAAGAGTAAAAGGCATGTTTGCCGTGCTAAAGATTGCGGGTTTTATTCTAAGACTCACAGGGCATCATTAAATAATTTTAACAGGGCAGCGGCTTCAGCGTGGCGTTTCAGAAGGATCATCTTGACTTGTGGAAATCACTGGAATGAAGGCTAAGTCAGTTCAAGATGCAAGAAGGGGGCAAGAAGACTAGTTAGAAAGCTAATGGAATAGCCTAGGAGAGGGATGATGATACCACATTGATAGTGGGAGAATAGGTTGTGTACTTTGAGCTAAGCATTGTGCTGAATGTACTTCGTATATCTTATTTCTTTCAGTAACTCTTTGCCTTTGCTGAAACGCCAGATCCTATTGATTCTGCCTTGATATGTCTCTCAGATATTACCCTCCCTTCCATTCTTGATGCCATTGTCTTATGTAGGCCTTTGTTAACTCCCATCTGGATAATTCCAGAAACCTCTTCAATAGGGTTTTCAGTACAGTTTTTATACTACCAGTGGAATGATATTTATGTATAGCATATCTGATTATGTTGTTCTTCTGTGTGAAAAAATTGTTGACTATATGTTTGTCTCCCCTACTAGACTGTGAACTAAGGCAGAGACTGGCCCTGCTTATCTCTGTTTTCACATAGCAGGTTTTTAGTGTTTGGGTAAGTGGATAGATGGATGGATCTTCCTTAGCACAACTCCCCTAATTAGTGGCAAACTGTCTCAGCTTGTTGGATGGCAGCCCATTTATTCACCTTGAGTAAGTGCCCTACTGCTGGATCAGTTGGGTAGATTTAAAACAAAACAAAAAAAAGGAATAATAACTCTTACAGTTGGCATTTTCTTCAGAGCCTTTCTAAATACCTTTGAACCACTGTTCAGAGATAAGTATATTTGGTTTTAGGTATCAGTACACTGATAATTCAGTTTAAAAAACAACTACCATTTTGTCTTATTATTCTGATTGGTTATGATTGGGTGAGACTACCATCACCCAATCATACTAGAATCAACAAAGATTGGGAACAGGAGTCCTGGGTGTAGTGAGTATCACCTCAGGGAGAGAGAAGTATTGCCTAGTGTTGAGTGTTGTTCTGTATTATTCCCAGTCTGGGCATGTTTGTGTCTGTCTGTGCTAGAGTTGGTACCCACCAGAGCCTACAGGGATATGTGGGAGGAGTCTATACTCTTCAGCCTAGACAGCTCCTACCTATCCGTTAGGATCCAGCTCAGATATTTCTTCTCTGAAACCTTCCAAGCTCACCAGGAAGAGCTTTCATATCCCCCAGTATTAACCTATGCTATTTTTTTTTTTTTATAGCGTTATTGGTATAATTTACTACCCATGTGTCTCTCACTGGATTTCTTTAATTGGGTGTTATTCATCTTTATATACTCACATTTTCTGTGTGCCAGGCACTGTTCTAAACGTTGGGGCATATAGTGTTGAAGTAAATGAACAAGACCCTACTCTCATGTGAGGGTGTCAGTAAGGGAAAGAGTGCTCAGTAAACATTTATATAAATAACCTGAATTGATATTCCTTAGTGGAGGACTATTGTCCATTTATCTGTCCCTTGGTGATTTTTTATTTTTTAGGATGTTGGCGTTTGATTTCTTGCATTTTATTAAAAAGGTTTATTTACATAATGTTACCAACACACATTTATTCATTGAGCGCCTTTTAGGAAAAGGGTTCATATCGTAAATAAAATCAAGTATCAAACACAAATGAAATGGAAGAACCACTGTTATTTTATTCTGATTTTGTTAGAGTATGAGGAAGAGAGGCAGGTTTCGGTGTACGTAAATTTGGGGAACAGTCACCGAGAGGTATTGAAGTACCTAAAACACGCCCGATTGGCCGATATCTATAGTTTTCTGAGTTTAAAAGTTTAAAACAACAATAAAAAATGTAAAAACTTCTCTATTAAAAACCTGTAACCCATTGCCATTGAGTCAATTCCGACTCATAGTGACCATATAGGACAGAGTAGGACTGCCCCATAGGGTTTCCAAGGAGTGGCAGGTAGATTTGAACTGCTGACCTTTTGGTTAGCAGCCATAGCTCTTAACCACTATGCCACCAGGGCTCCTCTCTCTTTATTAAGTTATTTAAATGTATTGTCAATGCCTGAGGTTATTTAGTAGGGCTGCCTGAGGTAGTGACCTGGAAGAAAACCAAAAGCAAAGCAGCTGCTATCCCCATCCAGAAAAGCTGAATGCACTAGTGCAGTTGTTCTTGTCTCTGCTTCTGCAGAGGGATTTGTTCAGAAGGCACACCAGCTGAGTCTGCATCTGGAGTTATTATGGGGAAGTGAATATTCCAGCTAAGGGGCACATAGAATGTGTGGCAAGTTAGAAACCTTCCTTGTTGGCAGATCTCAAACTTCCTTTCCCCATACATGCAAAAGTCTTGAGACACTGAGAAGTTGTGGTTTCTAAGGGCCCAAAGACTTACCACCCCCAGTAATGTATTCACCAAAGGCAGGCAAGAGAAACGGGTTGCAAAAATAAACTCCATTTTGTTTCCTCCTCTGCTTCTGTTTTATGCTTTTTCTATCTTTCCTGGAAAAGCCAGAGCTAGTTACTAAAAAAACTAGCCAGTGAGATTTTTCACCTTGACTCACCTTTTCTCCTCTGCTCCTCACCCTCTGGCTTGTTCTGTGGATTTCTCAAGGCCTCAGAGGCATCGCTGTACCAAGTAAATATATGCTTGTCTAAATCAGAACCAAGAGTCCTGGCCTAGCCTGACCCACAGAGAGTGCACGTACAGTCTTTTTGTCATAGTCTCTTCTGCCTGTCACCCTGGAAACCCAAGCAGCTCCCAAAGACAGGCCTTCCAAGTAACACTTGTCATCATGCCAATTAAGTGAACCCTACTTCTTCATACCATTGGATTCTCAGAGCTAAAGAAATTTGCCTCCATGATTAGGTATCACCTTCTTTGTCCACAAGTGGCTTGGAAGTTGCAAGCTTAGTTTCTTTTCAAATGTGAACCTTAAAACAACAACAACAAAAAAACCCCATTGCTGCCAAGTCGATTCCAACTCATAGTGACCCTGTAGGACAGAGTAGAACTGCCTCATAGGGTTTCCAGGGAGCACCTGGTGGATTTGAACAGCCGACCTTTTGGTTAGCAGTCATAGCTCTTACTTAACCACTACACTACCAGGGTTTCCATGTGAACCTTAGGCAGATTCACTTAGAGTGAAGAGAAGAATGCTGTACTAATGCTGTAATTATGCCTCATTTTAATTTTTCCAGTGATGGATTATCAAGCAAGGTGAAGCAGATCAACAGGTTTCTCTTTTGAGAAGTTAAGTGTATTTTTAGCCATTCTGTCAGCCTTGCCAAACTGGAGCCACCTTATCCAACGATCTGAAGTGCTGCATGGTGCTGCCCCCAACTGGTTCCTTTCGGTGCTTATATTAATTAACCACATCAGAAAATCTTAGATTATATGGAACGTAACTTTTTTTTCTAAGTACTTTCATATATTTTTTATTAGATTCTCATAATAACATTGTGAGTTAGGTGGATCAGGAATAATTATACCTACTTTATAGTTGAGAAAACTTAAGCCTCCTTAATTGACTTGTCCAAAGTTACATGACTATTAAGTGGCAAAATTGAACTGGAGTTCAGATCTCTTGCCTTCTATCCCATAGGCTTCCTGGTTCTTTGTAAATTTAATATAGCCCAAAAATAAGTATTAATTGTGTGTATATAATAAGTATATGTACTAATAGTAACCTAAGTATATATGTATGTGTATATATATGTATATATGGATGGATGTGTATGTGTGTGTGTGTGTGTGTGTTTTAGAGGAATTTGTTCCCTTTTTCTTTTCTCTCTTGGAAGGTGGAGGGAGAATAATCCATTATGTAAGGCTTGAGTAAATTCATTAACCTAATTGGCAAAAAAAAATTTTTTTGTTAACTTTTATTGAGCTTCAAGTGAATGTTTACAAATCAAGTCAGACTGTCACATATAAGTTTATAATACACCTTACTCCGTACTCCCACTTGCTCTCCCCCTAATGAGTCAGCCCTTCCAGTCTCTCCTTTCGTGACAATTTTGTCAGCTTCCAACTCACCCTATCCTCCCATCCCCCCTCCAGACAGGAGATGCCAGCACAATCTCAAGTGTCCACCTGATATAATTAGCTCACTCTTCATCAGCATCTCTCTCCTACCCACTGTCTAGTCCCTTTGATGTCTGATGAGTTGTCTTCGGGAATGGTTCCTGTCCTGTGCTAACAGAAGGTTTGGGGACCGTGACTGCCGGGATTCCTCTAGTCTCAGTCAGACCATTAAGTCTGGTCTTTTTATGAGAATTTGGGGTCTGCATCCCACTGATCTCCTGCTCCCTCAGGGGTTCTCTGTTGTGCTCCCTGTCAGGGCAGTCATCGATTGTGGCCGGGCACCAACTAGTTCTTCTGGTCTCAGGATGATGTAGGTCTCTGGTTCATGTGGCCCTTTCTGTTTCTTGGGCTCTTAGTTATCGTGTGACCTTGGTGTTCTTCATTCTCCTTTGCTCCAGGTGGGTTGAGACCAATTGATGCATCTTAGATGGCCGCTTGTTAGCATTTAAGACCCCAGACACCACATTTCAAAGTGGGGTGCAGAATGTTTTCATAATAGAATTATTTTGTCTAATTGGCAAAAATTTTTGAGCTCCTACTCTGCACGAGGCTCTTTGGCTCAGATGCTGTGATCTCCAGTGTAATATAGTGGTAAAGACTATGGACTTTTGAACTAGACTGCTTGGGTTTGAACTCTTGCTCTGCCACTTAATAATTGGATAACCTTGAGCAAGTTAACCTCTAAATGCTTTGGTTTCTTCATCTGTAAGATGAGAATAATAGCATACTTACCTCCTAGGGTTATTCTGCAGATTAAATGAGATAATATATGTAAAGTTCTTAGAATCACTGCCTGACACTAAGTAAAAAAAAAAAAAAAAAAAAAACAGAACAAAACCTGTTGCGGTCGAGTTAATTCCAACTCATAGCGACTCTATGGGACAGAGTAGAACTGCCCCATAGGGTTTCCAAAGAGTAGCTGGTAGATTCAAACTGCCAGTCTTTTGGTTAGCAGCTATAGCTCTTAACCACTACACCACCAGGGCTCCAGCAGTAAGTTAGCACTCTGTAAATATTAACTGCTATTATTATTATTCTCATCTATACCTAAATATGCTATTTGATCTTACAAAAGAAAAAAAAAAAGCAGCAACTCTTTACGGGTATATAGGAAAGAAGAAGAACAGCCAAATTTCTTGAAAGAGTACATCATCACATAATTTCACCATAGCCCTGTCTCCTACTCACTCCTCACTTCATTTCAGTCTTATCTCACCACTTTACTGAAACTCTGCTTGCCAAGGTTGCCAGTGATCTCCTAATTGCAAATTTAGTGGACACTTTTCAAGCTCATTTTATTTGACCTGCAGCATTCGATATCGTTGATCATTTCCTTTCCAAAATGTTCTCTTTTGGCTTCTGTGATGACATTCTTGCTTGGTTGTTCTTCCTCTGTCTGCCCCTTTAAATGTTCCTGTTCCTTGGGATTCTGTTAATTCCTCACATTACCTGTTAACTCCTGGACATTTTCATATATTCCTTGGCATCGGTGACTATTTTCATCTGAGTGTTGTTGACCCCTAGATGTTAGTCTCTAACTCAGACTTTGTTCCTAAGCTTTTTACGAATTTTTATTCTTTAAGTGAAAGTTTACAAATCAGGTCAGTCTCTCATACAAAAATTTAAATACACCTTGCTATATACTTCTAGTTGCTCTCCCCTCAATGAGATAGCACACTCCTCCTCTCCACCCTGTATTCCCTGTGTCCATTTAGCCAGCTTCTGTCCCCCTCTGCCTTCCTTTCCCCCCTCCAGACAGGAGCTGCGCACGTAGTCTCATGTGTCTACTTGAGCCAAGAAGCTCACTCCTCACCAGTATCATTTTCTATCTTATAGTCCAGCTTAGTCCCTGTCTGAAGAGTTGGCTTTGGGAATGGTTCCTATCTTGGGCCAGCTGTTCCTAAGCTTTAAACTACCTATCTGTAGGACATCTCCACCTGTGTTATCCCACAAGCACCTTAAACTCAACATGTTCAGTTAAACTCACTATCTTTTAACATTGCTGCTGCTTCATAAAACTTGCTCCTGCCCTTATATTCTGGATATCCAGGAACCATCTAGAGCTTTTCATTGTCCTCATCCCACCATCGGGCAGTCATCAACTTTTATTGACTCTGCTTTCTGAATATATCTTGAATCTTCCCCTGTTCCAATGCCTCCACTCATACCTTGACTCAGGTGCCCTTCTCTCACCAGCATTATCGCAGTGATCTCCTATCTCCCCTTCTCCATATTCTCCTTCTAATCCATCCACCATACCATTGCTAAAATAATTTTTTCTTTTAAAAGCAAATACAATCATGTTGCCCCTTGCCCCCACTTTAAATGCTTCTTTTGTTCCCTATAAATTGGATAAAGTCCGTGTATCTTAGCAAAGCATATCAGACTCACTTCTTGCCCTTCCTATATACTGTACTCTGATCGTAATACATTAGTTTCCTGAATGCACCGTGAATTTAACCTATAACTTTGCATATGCTGTTCCCTCCCATATGTGTATTGTCTTTTCCGCTACCCCAGGTCATCCTTACAGACTCATTATTTCCTCTGTGCAGCTTTCTCTGACTGCCCAGACTTTATACTCTGGGCTGCATGGTGCTGTCATACCTGTATATGCCTATATTTTAGCATTTACCACATGATATTGTGTCTCTCTAATAGAGGTATCTTTTGTGTGCAGCACCTACCACAGTGCCTGGATTCAGAATAAGCCCTCAGTAACTTAAATAAATAAATAAATAAATAAATAAATAAGCAGTCTCTGTCTTCCAGGTGTTTACTATCTAGTGGTTTCACCACCAGGCTAAACATTTTTGACAAATAATAGCTGAATTTTCCTTCTGTTTTGCAGTATATCAACTCTGGAAACCTGGAACAGTTACTAGACAGTAACCTGCATTTGCCTTGGACTGTGAGAGTAAAACTGGCCTATGACATAGCAGTGGGCCTCAGCTACCTTCACTTCAAAGGCATTTTCCATCGGGACCTCACATCTAAGGTAAGAAGGCTTTATTTACATAGCTCTTGGAAGGACACTGTCCTTCTCCCTTACTAAGAAAGCTGTGTTAAGTGACCAATATTAAAGAGCTTAGAAATGATGGAGATCTCTTAGAGATTTAACATTTAATCACAGAGGATACAACTCTTTACTCTGTATAGCTGGTCCTTAGCCTGTCTCACCTCACAGCAGGTGCCTTCAGTGTTGAGCCAGGCAACACATACATCTTGAGAGCATTCATGTTTGACTTCAGTCTCCTGAATGTGTGTTGCAGGAGCAGATGACATAAGGAGGGTTAAGAGATTCTTGCTTGTAGGAGTGACAACAGTCAAGGTGGTGTGAGGGCCTATCTCTTAGTGCTGTCTCCACGGTCCCCAGGAAGTAGCACTTAGCTAAGAGCAGAAGTTTTAGTGATTTTTAATTGCTTGAGTGCAGGTTTTGAGGGCCATGATGTACTGGCCCATTTTCTGTCTGTGTGATTGAGTTTCTGCCATCCTGCCTGTTCTGCTTTGGGATCAGCTGGTCTCTGTAGTATTCTCTTGCTTTCCAAATTGCTGTGTGACTAGGTTAGAAAAGAGTTGTTTTGAGAGGAAGTTGACCATGCTACAAGCCAGGCACCTCAGGGCCAAGTGGCCCAGGACATCACTGTGACAAGGTTTATATGAATAGTACTGTTTGATGGTTGGTGGGGGAACGATAAGGCCATCTAACAGATCTACCCAGGAGCTGAATCTAAATTCTTCTAGGGAGGGATATAGGAGTATTGTGTCTGCCCAAGAATTGCTGTTGTTTCATTCTCCATCCTTAACAAATATACATATATATACATGCACACATATATTCCTACACACCCCTTCTGTCATGGACAAGTGGGCGGGAGCCTGTTGTAAGAAGGTTTCAATGAAAACAAAAGCAGGCTGTACTCTCAGAGCCAACAAGACCTAGAGCAGCAAGTTCCTGGCTGCCTTACACTGCAGTGGTTCTGGTATTTTAAATAGCAGTACTGTCCCTGTTTATAAACTACTGCACAGAAGCAATTGGTTGCTAACCAAAAAGCTGGCAGTTCAAACCCACCCAGCACCCCCGCAGGAGAAAGTCCTGGCAATCTGCTTCCGTAAAGAGTACAGGCAAAAGCAGCCATCTAGAATACTCCACTGGTCTCACCACTTTGGGAGTAAGGAAGAATGAAGAAAACTAAAGACACAAGGGAAAGATTAGTCCAAAGGACTAATGGACCATATCTACCATGGCCTCCGCCAGACTGAGTCCAGTACAACGAGATGGTGCCCGGCTACCACCACTGACTGCTCTGATAGGGATCACAGTAGAGGGTCCCGGACAGAGCTGGAGAGAAATGTAGAACAAAATTCTAACTCAAAAAGAAGGACCAGACTTGCTGGCTTGACAGAGACAGGAGAAGCCCTGAGAGTATGGCCCCTGACACCCTTTCAGCTCAGTAATGAAGTCACTCTTGAGGTTCACCCTTAAGCCAAAGATTGAACAGACCCATGGAATAGAACAAGACTAAAGGGGTGCACCAGCCCTGGGGCAGGAACTGGAAGGGGTGGGGGAGGGACAGGAAAGCTAGTAACAGGGAACCCAGGGTTGAGAAGGGAGAGTGTTGACATGTCGTGGGGTTGTTAACCAATGTCTTAGGACAATGTGTGTACTAACGGTTTGATGAGAAACTGGTTTGTTCTGTAAACCTTCATCTAAAGTACAGAAAAAAAAAGAGTACAGCCAAGAAAACTCTATGGGGCAGTTCTGCTCTGTCATATGGAGTCGCTATGAGTTGGAACCAACTTGATGGCAGCTAACAACAACAACAGCAAAGTTGATCACTTATTTTCACTTTTGGCATCCAGCCAAAATCAAAGCTTTGTGTCCTACTCAAAGAGAATCATTTCTTCCAAGATGGAAGTAGTTCATGACAAGTCATCCATCAGTCACATAGATTATTTCCTTCACATCTTCATGAGTGTCTAGTCCTAGGCCTGGTACCATGGAAGAAGGAATATTTAAAAAGGAGTGTTTCTGACCTTGACATGCTTAAAATCTTGTTTTTGGGAAATAGCTAAAGTACAGTCCATAGCATTTTATAATTGAGTGTTCGGCCACATAGCACAGACTATGTGTTTTCAGAGCAGGGAACAAACACTAAAGGCTGGGATAGCTAAGCTTTCTGGAGAAGATAGGTCTCCCCACCGCTCCCTAGGAATTCATCATATTCCCTTCTATGCCCCCAGAATACTTTGTCCCATTGTGCTAGTGCCCAAGTATGGTTCTGTCTAGGCTTGTTGTGTTGTATTGTAAAAATGACTAACCTTTTTAGACCTGTAGGGTAAGACTGCTATCCTTTGGTTTCCCTGAAGTGGTTATTCCCAGTGTCAGCTGGCCTGAGACAAGAAACTAGGAACTTAGGAGAAAGAATTCCTTGTATCTCTGGGCTTTCCTGGGTCTGGACTTAAAGGAGGTATTGAGGATTCTTCCAGGTGGTGAGAACCAATGACTTTTGCAACCTGGAGGCGGGCAGAGAAGGACACTGTAGGAGACCTTAAGTTGAAGACAAACAGTTGAGTTCCATAAGCCAGATTATTCAGTTTGAGATACTGTGTTGATTGGTGTTTTATCATCTCTGAGCTTTTGACTAAGTGCATATGAATGTTCCAGCCTCATTTTAACTATATTGCAGGGGCTCGGAGGAGGGTTGTATGTCTACACCTAGGCCAGAGCAGCCCCACTCAGGAGACCTGTGTGGTGGTGGCAGTGGCCATAAAAATGAGATGCCTCAAGGGAAAAATAAGGCCACAGGGACAAAGTAGGGCTTTGAGGTTTCCAGATCTCTTCATTGTCACCTGTGGAGGGTTGAGTTTGATTTCTTTAAGGGTAGTAACAGGTTTATTTACAGTGTAGTAGTGTACACTGCATATTATTTGATTGTTCTGTTGTGTCTGTATCTCCCACCAGCATATGAATTTCTCAAGTGTACCTCTTATTTGCCTTTGTATTCCTAGCACCTAGCATGGATGCTGTCAGAGTAGGGGCTTCCCGGCTGTTTCAGGGCATGGGCTTGACAGCACAGGGGCTAAAACATCTGCTCAAGAGCTGAGATTTTGGGTCCCAGGCCCGGTTGCTCCCCACCTCTCCAAATGACTTCAGTGCTTTTAGGGCTTCTGTGTTCCCAGTGTGTAAAATAGATTCTGTCCTTGGCCTCACAAGAGTGATCAGACAGAGCTGACAGAAGGGATTTAAAGTAGTGGGAATGTGTTCCAGGTGGGTAAACCAGAACAGAGAGAAGCAGATGCATTCTTCCCAGATGATTCTGAGCCTGTGGTTAAGACAAAGAGGATTCCTAGTTTCCTACCAGCGTGCCTCCTGAAAATAGTATTACCTTTGTAAGGTTGGTATCCCAGCGGTTACTGCAGTACTGCTCCAAGTATGAAAAGTCTGTCAGACATAGCAGTTCAGTCTAATTTTGGAATTACTTCTAAGAAACAACCTGATATGAATTGGTGCAGTGGTGATGCTGACAATTTACTCCGAAAGAAGTGACTGGTAATGTGACTTTAAAAATATCCAATTCATGAGTTCCATCAAGAAGTAGCAATAACTACACACAGGCTTTTATCAGTAGCTTTAGGAGTAACTGGAGCCCTGGTGGCACAGTAGTTAGGATCTTGGCTACTAACCAAAAGGTTAGTCTAGTTGGAGAGACAGGTCATTACACAAGAGCTATAATAAAGTATGGCATCGTGTGGTGGGATGCAGAGCAAGGGATGGGACACATCACAGCAAGCCACATAATCTTTTAAGAGACTTGGACTGTAGCAGTCCCTGGGACATTTAGGAAAGCAATTCAGTCTCTGGTCTCTCTATGCTGTGAAAAAAACCTCTTAACCTTTCTCGAGGCGTAGAATTGATCCTTTTTTTCTTGATCCCATTTGGATTTATCAGTGAGTTTGTTGGGGGTGGGGGAGAGAGGAGGTGATGGCACATTGAAAACCTTTTCCTTTTTGCTCACAATCACTATCCATTCCAAAACCCAAACCCAGTGCTCTCGAGTCAATTCTGACTCATAGCGACTCTATAGAGCAGAGTAGAACTGCCCCATAGAGTTTCCAAGGAGCACCTGGAAACTCTAACTGCGGATTCAAACTGCAGACCCTTTGGTTAGCAGCGGTAGCACTTATCCACTACGCCACTAGAGTTTCCCACTAGCCATTAGAGAAATGCAAATCAGAACTACAATGAGATACCATCTCACCCTGACATTACTGGCACTAAACAAAAAAACAGAAGGTAACACATGTTGGAGAGGCTGCGGGGAGATTTGGAACTCTTACGCACTGCTGGTGAGAATGCAAAACAATGAAACCATTTTGGAAAAAGATATAGCGCTTCCTTAAAAAGCTAGAAATAGAATTACCATACAATCCAGCAGTCACACTCCTAGGAATATATCCTAGAGAAATAAGAACCATCACTGGAACAGATATATGCACACCCATGTTCACTGCAACATTATTCACAATAGCAAAAAGATGGAAACAACCTAAGTGCCCATCAACAGATGAATGGATAAACAAACTATAGTACATACACACAATGGAATACTACACAACAATAAAGAACATGAATCTATGAAACATCTCACAACATGGATGAATCTGGAAGGCATTATGCTGAGTGAAATAAGCCAATGAGAAAAGGACAAATATTGTATGAGACCACTATTATAAAAATTCATGAAAAGGTTTACACACGAAGAAACAGTCTTTGATGGTTACAAGCGAAGGGAGGAGTGGGGAGGGAAAACACTAACTAGACCATAGCCTACCACTGCCGTTGAGTGACCGTAGATAAGTGGTAAACTTGGTGAAGGGTAAGATAGTGCACAATACTGGGGAAGTCAGCACATCTTGACCAAGGCAAAGTCATAGAAACTTCATAAACACAGCCAAACTCCCGGAGGGACTGAGTTAGTGGGCTGAGGGCTGGGGACCATGGTCTCGGGGGACATCTAGCTCAGCTGGCATAGCATAGCTCATAAAGAAAATGTTCTGCATCTGACTGGTGAGTAGCATCTGGGGGCCTTAAAAGCTTGTGAGCAGCCATCTAAGATGCATCTACTGATCCTACCCCATCTGGAGCAAAGGAGAATGAACAAAATCAATGACACAAGGGAAAGAGTAGTCCAAAGGACTAATAGACCACAATTACCACAGCCTCCACTAGACCGAGTCCAACACAACTAGATGGTGCCCAGCTACCACCACCAACTGCTCTGACAGGGATCACAATAGGGGGTCCCAGACAGAGCTGGAGAAAAATGTAGAACAAAATTCAAACTCAGAAAAAAAAAAACGACCTGACTCACTAGTCTGACAGAGACTGGAGACACCGGAGAATATGGCCCCCGGATACCTTTTTAACTCAGTACTGAAGTCACTCCTGAAGTTCACCCTTCAGCCAAAGATTAGACAAGCCTATAAAACAAACAATAACACACATAGTTCAACCATGTATACAAGACTAAATGGGCACACCGGCCCAAAAACAAAAATGAGAAGGCAGGAAGGGACAGGAAAAGTGGACGAATGGAAATGGGGAACCCGAGATCAAGAAGGGGAGAGTGTTGACACATCATGGGGTTGGCAACCAATGTCACAAAACAATTTGTGTATTGATTATTTAATGAGAAACTAATTTGCTCTGTAAACTTTCATCTAGAGCACAACAAAAAAAGACGACATAACAGCCAAATGCAAAAAAAAGAAAACCATTTTTGTTGCTGTTGTTGCAGAAACAACTTTAGCTTAGAGCTAACACTAACGAAAGGACTGAGCTGAGAAGCTCAGATGGTTTTATTCAGTGCCAGTACTGACTGTGCAACTGTTGCAGGACACCTCAGGAATTGCTGTCAGGTGCCTAATCTGGTCCAGTTCTGAAGGATTTTTGTAGGTCTCCAGGAAATGTATCCATGGCCACCTCTTTGGTTTCCCTTCATTGAGAGCTCAGTTCTACTACAGAGAGTCAAATGTATGATTAGTGTATACATTCTGACACATGCTTTTGAGAGAAACCCAGTTGCTTCAGTCATCCAACCAAACTTCATTGAAAAAAGTTCCACTGAGCTCTTTCTGTGTGCTTGTGCTAGATTAGAGATAAAAACCAAAACAAAAAAAGAGAGATACAGAGGTAAATTGGACCATTCTCTGCCCTTGAAGAGGCAGTCATGTAAGGTGCTGTGCAGCAGTGAGATGTATTATAATAGGGGTAAGGACAAAGAGGAGTGGGAGCCAGGCAGCAGCAGTGCCTTGGCTGCTTTTTGGACCTAAAGAGGGCACCTCTCCCCTTAGAGAAGTCTAACTGAGCTTCTCATGTCTACTGCTTTATCTAGGCAAGGCTACCTACCACATTCAGAATTCTTCATCCTCTATGTAATGGGCTTTGCATCCCAGACAGCCTGAAATCAGTTCCAGTTCTTTCAGAACCCCACAATATTCTGAGCTCCACATTTTGTGCTCTGTAGCCATATAGTCTGTACCAGGGCCATGTACATTACAGCTTGGATAAGAAATGCAAGCATTACACTAGATGCCCTGGGATTAACCCAGCATTGGAGGTAAGATTAGGGTCCCAAGTAAAGAGGTCTTATTGAAAACCCTATGGAGTGCAGTTCTACTCTGCAACACATGGAGTCATCATGAGTCAGAACTGACTTGATGACAACTGGTTTGGTCTGTTTTTTTCTTTTTTTAATTGTACTGTCTGCACAAACAGTGCTGCCTACTCAATGGGCCCTGGCCCCTGCTGCCTTCCTAAGACTACACTGCTCCTGCCATGGCCTTGCTGCCTCCAGCAGGAAACTTTCAGCCTCCTCCCTCTGGGGAGGCTACTGGGGAGAGCCCTGTAGAATCAAGAGACCTGGGTCTTAACCACTTATAGTTGTAAGCCTCACTTTTCTTATCTTAAATGTAAAAATCTCAGATCTGTACATCTGACAATATATTGTGAAGAACCAATGGGATTATGTTTGTGAAAAAATGTTTTAAATTCCACACAGATCGATGTAGGCAATATTTCACTTACCCTAGGGGCTGGGAAGTATTCTCTAGGGCCACCTTTGTCTAAAGATCACTGCTTTCCTAGAGTTTTCAGTCTAGTCAGGGGAAGGGATTAGAAACAGACACTTTCATCATAATATGGCAGATGCTAAGATTAGAGAGAGGAGAATGCATCGAATGCTTTGAGAAAGGATGCTTAACTCAACCTGAGGGTGCAGAGAGGCTTCTTGGAAGAGATGATGCCTGAACTGAATCTTGAAAATTAAATTCTACTTAGTAAGTATATGAGGAGGGTTAGTATTTCAGAGTAGGGGAATGGCAAAAGCAAAGGCACAGATGTATTGCCTGCCGATTTTGAGGTTGGAGTGGTGGGAGATAAGATTGAGAGGAGTCTGATTATGTCATACCATCTACCCTGGATTTTACAGATAGGAAATGAAGAGCCATTGTCAGCTTTTTAAAGCAATAACAGCTGTATTGATATATAATTCACATATGGTATACAATTCAGTTTTTAGTAGATTCACAGAGTTGTATAATCATTGCAAAACCAAATCTGTTGCTGTCGAGTCAGTTGTGACTCATAGTGACCCTATAGGACAGAGTAGAACTGCCCCATAGGGTTTCCAAGGCCACGTTTTTCTACCTTGGAGCAGGCTGGTGAGTTTGAACCACTGACCTTTTGGTTAGCAGAAGAGCGCTTAACCACTGTGGCACTGTATCCATTAGCAGTCACTCCCTATCTCCCCCTTCCTAAAGTTCCTGTCAACCACTAATCTATTTGCAGTTTCTATGGATTTGCTTACTCTGGGCATTTCATACGAATGGAATAATACAATATATTATTGTTGGATTTTAAATAAGGGAGTAACAGATTTGCATTTTAGGAAGACCATGCTGGCATGAATGAGGATGGATTATAGAGGTCAAGCCTGGAGATCCAGAGACTAGGTAGAAGGCTATTGCAGTATTCAGGGGAGGAATGATAAGGACTGAACTTGGGCAGTAGTGGTGGGGTTAAAGAGAGAGAGATCAGTTTGAAAAATGTTTAGAAGGTAATATTG
Source organism: Elephas maximus indicus (assembly GCF_024166365.1). Taxonomy (NCBI): domain Eukaryota; kingdom Metazoa; phylum Chordata; class Mammalia; order Proboscidea; family Elephantidae; genus Elephas; species Elephas maximus. Next base: position 87,754,312 of record NC_064821.1, on the reverse strand, counting down.
GTTGGAGGAAGAGTAAACAGCCTAGGATGAATCCCAGGTTTCTAGCTTAGAAAACTGAGTGGAAAGTGACTACCAGGTGCCATAAAAATACAGCTAGACCAGAACTATTGCCCTGAGATAATTTTTAAACCGTAAACCAAAAATGTCCCCTAAAATTTTTAAAGTCTTCTTAAAACTGAACAATAATTGAGCTTAACATAGGGTTGCTGTGAGTTGGAATTGACTGGACGGCAACAGGTTTGGTTTGTAAAGAATGTCTGCCTTGAGCATTATGCGTTTTTAAGATCTATCTCTATGGGATCAAATTGACAACAGCTACTCCAAAGATTAGATAGAAAACTTAAGGGGCAGTGAGTTTATGTTGGTGGGGGAGAACAACTCAGAAAAGGAGGGTGAGAATGGTTGCACAACTCAGAGAATGTAATCAGTGTCACTGAATGGTACGTGAAGAAATTGTTGAATTCGTGTATGTTCTGCTGTGCATATTCTCAACAAGAACAAAAATAAAATAAATTACTTAAAAAAAATACAGCTAGAGTTGTAGGTTTTATGGGGGAAAGATAAGTTCAAGTTTGTATGTATGCAGTTCAGTATGAGTAATCCATTTCCAATGTCTGGAAATCTACTGGATATACAAATCAGGCTTGAGGAAAAAGATCAGGCCTAAGGATGTATTTCAGGGTCATTAGGACAAAGGAGATAATCAAAAATGTGGAAAAGCCTCTGCAACACAGCCAAGAATAGCTGCAGGCCCAAAATAGAACCTTGAGAGGATCATCCTTATGGAATGAGAAGAAGAGCCTGCATTGGAGTCTGCAGAGTAGCCAAAGGCAGAGAAAGAAATCCAGGAATGTAGTGTCATAGAGGCCAGTGCAGAAGAATCAAAAAGGAAAGGAAGAGATTAGCCTCTAATAGCTAGCTCCATGACCACAACTGCTTTATTCAGCAGCTCTGCATACCCGGTACTAACACAATTCTTGAATCATGTAAAACACTGAAGGAAGGCATCAGCAAAGTCTAGAGCAGAAAGACCAAGTTGGAGAACTAATTTTGTCTGTTGGGTTTAGTGTCATGGAGGTCATTGGGATCCTCAGTGATAATACTTTCAGCAGAAGCCAGTGAGGAATGAGTGGGAGATAAGGAAGTAAAGACAGTGAGTGTTGCCTATAAAACTTCTCTAGCCCAAGACCCCTTTAAGGGCAGGCTCAGAAAGTTTGTTGGAAAGTACCATAGGGACTAACCCTGGTTAGGTTTCCTCTCCATTTTCCTTATCACTTCCGATGCAGATTCCTTGAATTTGTCTTTTTTGGTGGGGAAAATGTTTTCAGAAATGCTGAGAGGGCAGTGGATTCACTCCAGACCAGAAGCAGACTGGCCTAGGCAGCTTTGTCCCACGTGAGGCACTGATCATTCCTGCCTTAGCCAATTTCTGAGCTGCTCACAGAGAAATTACTTTCTCCTGGATGGGTGGTTTGCAGTGAGTGAAGTGTAGGCCTCCGTGAATGTGAAGATGGGGCAGCAACTGAACAGCTTTAACAAGGGCAGTGCATTGTGATTATGTTCTGCTCCTTATCTGCTATTCTCAAGCTGACTTTAACAGGGTGTTTCTGAGGGCTGTAAAACAAATAGCAAACAGGACTTTAGACCAAGCCTTGGAGACAGGAGTTGCTGGTGAAATAGGAGGAGGAAGGGAGTGAAATGGGTGACATATTTGAGCTGCCACTGCCTAACAGGCCAGTGCCCTATAGCTTAGGCTTTGGCTGTCTAATAGGCAGGCTGGCCTAGGGGCCATCCTCTCACAGGCAGTCAAAGTCAGGGAGCCAGGGGTGCTGAGCCAGGACGACTGACAGGAGGGCCAGATCCAGGACAAACACCAAGGAAGGACTGCCTGCTTGGAGGCCAGAGATGGCATGTGTCTTCCTAGGATCCGGAGTAGGAGAGGATGTGATAAAATCACAGGCTCCTTCCAGCATGGGGAAGGAGGAAGAGAACAGTGTGATCAAATCAAGGCCAGAGTAATGGATTGATTTGTACCTGATGTGGAATAAGCAGGAGGTAACTTGGCAGTGCCTTGGCAACTAGATGCCAAGGCTAGTGAGGAGGAGCGGGGGCTGGTTTAGGTCACATAGGGCCTCGCTGGCTCCAAAAATGTTCCTGCGAGCCAAGGATCCCTACTCTCTGTGCCTTTGGAGGAAGGAGGGTGGGGTGGGGTCCATGTAGGGCTATTTTGAATGCAGTTATTTGGGGAGAGGTGGTTGCTGCTTTGTATTTATTTACAGGTCATTTGGGTTCATGCTTTCTCTGGAGGCAGTAGCATTTGTTCAGTGAGCATGTCCTGAGCCTCTCCCATGAATTGAGTACTGTGAGGAAGGAAGGCCCAAACCAGAACCTGCTCCTGAGGAGCTCAGAGCTTCTGTGCTAAACTGTAAGAAGAGGTGGCATACAGCAGGTGCTAAAGGGCTTGAGATGAGTGAAAGAGATGAGGGTGAGAGCTGGAGAAATCACCTTGGAGAGGTTGTTGTTGTTAGGTGCCATAGAGTTGGTACAGTGACCCTGCGTACAACAGAATGAAACACTGCCCCATCCTCACAATTGTTACTATATTGGAGCCTATTGTTGCAGGCGCTGTGACAGTCCATCTCATTAAGGGTTTTCCTCTTTTCACTTACCCTTTACTTTACCAAGCATGATGTCCTTCTCCAGGGACTGGTTCCTCCTGATAACATGTCCAAAGTACCTAAGATGAAGTTTCGCCATCCTCGCTTCCAAGGAACACTGTGGATCTATTTCTTCTAAGAGATTTGTTTGTTCTTCTGGCAATCTATGGTATATTTAGTATTCTTTGCCAGCACCATAATTCAAAGGTCAATTCTCTTCCGGTCTTCCTTATTCATTGTCCAGCTTTCACATACGTATGAGGCGACTGAAAATACCACGGCTTGGGTCAGGTGCACCTTAGTCTTCAGAGTAACATCTTTTTTTAACACTTTAAAGAGGTCTTCTGCAGCAGATTTGCTCAGTGCAGTACATCTTGGTAAGGTAGCTTTCCTTAAACACAAAAATTTCTAAGGAGAATTGGGAGAATGTTCCAAATGGAAGGGAAGCACTATAAGCAAAGGCAAAGGTTTGAAGGGCCTGTTCATGTTTGTCAAGTCAAGCTTGTTTGTGCCAAGTTTGGATGTGGATGTGTGCATGGGAGTTCTGGGAGGGGATGGGTAAGCGGGGAAGGAGGGTGGAAAGGTTCATTGGATAAAGCCAGACCATAGAGGTTGCTTGTAATCCTATGGACCATCAAAGTGTAGGCTTGGACACATTCTTATATTACCTGGCAAGGTCAGGCCTGGGCTTTGGGTCTCTGCAGTCTGAGGAAAGGAGGAAGGAAGGCCAGAGACCTGATAGTTTGTCTTCCTCCACTAGATTGTAAGCTCCAAGAGGACAGTGGTTTCTCTTTTGTTCAGTGAGGTATTGTTGGCACTTAGAACCATGCCTAGCGCATAGATAAATATTTGTGTTTGAAGCATGAAGTGAGTGCTAGGACAGCCACCCAATCTCCAGTACTAACTCATGTCACGTGGCTATCAGAGCACCTAGGGCTGATCACTGAAGACAGTCTAAGAATGTGGTTCATCAAGGAGTAGAGGACAAAGTGTTCTGTGTGTAGACTCGGAATGAGTGAGGAGAGAAGGGGTGGGTGATGGTAACTGAGGCTGCTGGTTCCCAGTTCTGAGCCACATTGTCCTCTTCTTCTTTGGAAACCTTAGAATTGCCTGATAAAGAGGGATGAGAATGGTTACTCTGCAGTGGTGGCCGACTTTGGTCTGGCTGAGAAGATCCCTGATGTCAGGTGGGTAGTCCTAATGGGTACTGGGGTCACAGAGGATGGGGGTTGAAGCTAAGGGGAAACTTCAGAGTCCTCTCTAGAAGCCAGGACTTGGTCACAGCTCAACCTCAGCTCCCTAAATTTGGTCACTCCTAGTCTGTGCCCCACCCTTGGTGGGGGGGAACTCCCTACGGTCAGAGATCCCATTGTATCAGCCAGTAGCAAGCTCATTCTCCACATAATCTCACCCCACAGCATGGGGAGTGAAAAGTTAGCCGTGGTGGGCTCACCCTTCTGGATGGCACCTGAGGTTCTTCGAGACGAGCCCTACAATGAGAAGGTGAGTCCGGGGACCTCACGTCCTTGTTCTCCTTAGACTCTCTTAGGAGAAAGCATCCAGGATCACCTTTATGTTCAGAGTGAGAATCCACATCATTCTTGCCAAGAGCAGGGCTGGTATTTGGCAGCTGCCCAGTGAATGAATTTGAATGAAATCTGGGCAATAGGGCCCAGGCCTGGGCTGGGAGACATGGGAGGCAGATAGCTCACGCTCACCCCATGAAAGAAAAACTCAAGGTCTGACCACCCACCAGGCGGACGTGTTCTCTTATGGCATCATCCTGTGTGAGATCATCGCCCGAATCCAGGCTGATCCAGACTATCTCCCCCGCACAGAGGTGAGCTGCAGGGATGGGGACCCACTGGCATAGGATTGCTTTTGAGGCTACGGAACTGTTTCGTCCTTGGGATGGTGCTGCTGGAATTAAGACTGTGGCTACTTCTCAGGAACACTTCCCATTTTCTCCTTGAGCTGGCCAGGTCGGGTGGGGAAATTAATGACCTATGCCCACGCATGTCCCCATAACCCCCTCATGCCCAGTGTCCCCCCCATACCCATCCACAGAACTTTGGGCTGGACTATGACGCTTTCCAGCACATGGTGGGAGACTGTCCCCCGGATTTCCTGCAGCTCACCTTCAACTGCTGTAACGTGAGTGTCTTTCTCCCCAGGGGCTGGCTGAGCCCTTTTCACTTGGTTGGGACTGCAGGGAGAGGCTGCTAATTAACCTCATATGGGGCTTTCTCACTGGATGAGTGCCAGGTGGCATGCTTTCTCTGTGGCAGTGCCCTCCCCACTTATCTAGGCCTAGCCAGGCTCTCCAGAGCCCTGGACCAGGGAAAGAAAAATTTGCTATTATCCAGTCCTCAGCCCGCACGGTAGACTCACCAGTCCTTGCTTTGGGTGTTGATGGAGCTCTGGCCAGGTTTTATTGTCTGACTGTAGATCTAACTGGTACTGTGTCTCCATGGGAAAGGCTCTCCTAGCCTTAATTTTATACAACTCTGGGGCTGGACCTACTTTTTATGGCTGAGGGGTAGGTAGGCTTTGAACAGGTAGCTCCCAGAGACATGTTAGCAGCAGAACTCAAGAAAGAATGAACCAGTGTGAGCATGAACATATACTTTTGAAGGGTCCTGTGTCAAACAGGAGGATAAAGCATACAGAAAAGGAGGTAAGACGGAGGAAGGATAATAAGACAATAGTATCTTCCCTGCCCTTAGTCCTGGGTGTCACCCTCATGGCCTGGGGCCTTCAGAAAAGATCTCTTAGCTGAACATCTGAATCTTTTAATATGCCAGAAACAGACTTGAATGCCATCCTTGGGGTGGGAGTTGGAGGGCAGAGCTAATGGCTGGTGTGGATGCCTACAGATGGACCCCAAACTGCGTCCATCCTTTGTGGAGATTGGGAGAACCCTGGAGGAAATTCTGAGCCGCCTACAGGAGGAAGAGCTGGAGCAGGACAGGAAGGTGCAGCCCACAGGCAAGGGTAAGAGAGAGTGGGACCAGAGAGCCCAACCTGATCCTAAGGGAGGAAATTAGGGTGTGGGGCCTTCCCCCCTAGGGTTGTGATTGCAAGATCCCAAGTCCAGAAGCAAAGGGGAGGGGCTGAGGATGATGGGGAAAAAAAAAAATACTGAACCCTGTAAGAGTTGTGACTTGGCATATTGCTTCCCTCCTCTGTTTCCTATCTACCTTGCTTTCATAACTGTGAATACTTTGTAGTACAAAGTGCTGCTTCTACTTGTTATGACTGGTGAGAGTAACCCCGACTTGTCTCACTATTCTTTAGGACTTACAGAGAAAGGACCTGGAGTGAAGCGACTGAGCTCACTGGATGACAAGATCCCCCCCAAGTCTCCACGTCCAAGACGTACTATCTGGCTATCTCGAAGCCAGTCAGACATCTTTTCCCGTAAGCCACCACGTACAGTGAGCGTCTTGGACCCCTACTATCGGCCACAACGAGGTGCTACTGCCCGCACCACCAAGGTCAACCCTTTCAGTGCTCGTCAGGACCTCAAAGGTGGCAAGATCAAGTTTTTTGACCTGCCTAGCAAGTCTGTCATCTCCCTTGTATTTGACCTAGACGCACCAGGGCCTGGAACTATGCCCCTAGCTGATTGGCAGGAACCTCTGGCCCCGCCTGCTCGACGGTGGCGTTCTTTGCCTGGTTCACCTGAGTTCTTGCGTCAAGAGGCCTGTCCATTCATGGGCCGGGAGGACTCACTATCTGATGGGCCCCCACCACGACTCAGTAGTCTCAAGTACAGAGTAAGAGAGATTCCACCATTCCGGGCATCTGCCCTACCAGGTGCTCCAGCCCATGAGGCCATGGACTGCTCCAGTTCCCAGGAAGAGAATGGTTTTGGGCCCAGGACCCAAGTAGCCAGTCCAGGCCCTGCAGGTGTCTCTGAGGAGATGGAGGTTGAAGAAGAAAGGCCAAGAAACTTGGCCCCAGTCCCCTTCTCCATCTCAGGCATAGGCTGGCAAACCCAGGGAGAGCAGGATGGGTGAGGGGGTTAGTCCCCTGCTCACCTTGGGGATGGACCTTCAGCTGAAGCCACAGGCCCCGCTGGTGCACAGCCTTGATTCTTCCGTGGAGCCCATAGAGCAGGCAGGCTATGTCAGGCCAAGCTCAACTTGGGCTCCCAATGCCTAAATGGCTGTGTATGAGAGGAGAGGCAGCAGTGAAAGGCTTTCCTAGTTAGGGCCAACAGCTGATACCAGGCTTCTGAAATCCAGCAAGGAGGTCGAGCTCCCACATGACCCCCCAGTGCATTTCCCAAGACAGGACCAGAGGACTCTTAGTTCTAGGTTAAGCTGGCAGGCAGCTATTACCCCAGGTTCTTCCCCCATCCCAGGTCTGTCTCTTGCCCTTTCCTGGGGCATATAAGCTACTGGACAGAACCTGGAGCTGACCAGGAGGCCATAAAAGGCATGGCTGTTTCTCAGACCTGAAGACTGGGGCGCTTCTTGCCAGCATGTCTAAGACACTTGAATAATTGCTGTTTGCACTTACTGCACGGTCAGACCACATCACTACATTTCTATGCAAGTGGAGGACAAGGCAGCGTGTAGTGGTCATGGCTCTTAGCTAACCTACTCAAAGACCTTTTCCAATTGATTAATCTATTTTCCTATTTATGAAGGAGTCTTAATGTTCTGCCCTTAAGACTTTCAACCTTGTGGTTGGGAGTGGGCTGGTTTTGTAGGCCCTAGGGCCTGCTATATGTATTTGTCAACATGTGATACACCAACTGGTTAAATGGTTTATACATGGACTGATTTTCTTCCTTTCCTGCTATGGCTGGAGCTGTGGGAATAGTCTGTTCTTACAGAGCCGCAATAAGAAATAACCAAAGATGAAGCTGGTCAAATATTTTCATAGCTTGTTTCTGTTGATTTTTTAAAACTTTCTCAAGACAGTTTCAGATTTAAAAGTAAATAAAGATGGTGTTATACAGGGGCTAGTCGGCCTTTTTATTTGTACCTTTGTACCTCAGCCTCTGAGGTAAAGGAGAGGGTCCAGTGGCAATGCAGTATCTCTGCCAGGACCCCAAGTTCCTCTGTTCTACCCTCAGCTACTCTTCATAGGCCCCGAGTGCCGTGCAGAAGTTGGGTCAGCTGCTGTCCCAGGCCAGCTTCATCTTCTGGCTGTGGGCTTTGGAGGAACGGGAGAACTGGCTCTTGGCCACTGTGAGGGGTACAGCTTTGCCACTCAGGTATACTTTGTTGTGGCATTCAGGTAGCCAAGGTCCAGAGCTGTGGGATTGGGTTCCTTGGCTCACTCTCACATAAGCCATCACATAGCCTGTCATAAAGGCATCGAAACCAGCCCGGTGCAGCCCATCCCCAGGCACTGGGTTAGGACTAGCTTGACTGCGTGGCACTTCTGGGGTAGCCATGTCAGTGCCTCCAGGCCTTGTGGCCTTAGGCCCCATCTGTAAATCATTTTTGTGATCATGCTCACAACCAGGCTGGTTTGTAGTCTCATTCTCAGCCACCTCTTGCTCAGTTTTCTCAGCCTTGAGGCCATCCTCACAGACCTGCTTCATGGGAGGACCATCCTCAGCTTCCCCAGAGATCTGTGTCCCCGACAGGCCCAACAAAGCTCTCCGCCGTTTATCCCGCCGTCTCCACCGTCGCCGCTTATCTTCCACCACAGCCTCGTCAGCGTCAATGATGAGGTCAATGTTATGGGATCGAGGACACTGTGGTCCCAGGGGGCACCAGCCATAGGCCTAGAGATAGGAAAGCGTCTTAGGAGAGGGGTACCAGGCATCAGACCCTCCCTTCCCCCAGGAAACGGGTGGGTGCTCTCACCGAGAAGTTGTCACAGACACTGGTGGGATGGGGACGGTGGGTTGCAGGAGATGTGCAGCAGCGGTAGTCAATGTGGGCCCTCATGCTGGAAGGGTAGCTACAGAACTCCAGGGTAAGGTGTGGGCTGCCAGCTGCCCGCTGCTTCCCATTTTCCCGCTCACTGCAATAGCACAAGAGGGTATTGGTCTACTAATACATAAACTCCATGAGATTAGGGATTTTTGTTGGTTTTGTTCACTGCTGAATCCTCAGCACCTAAAACAGTGCCTGGCACATGGTAGGCACTCAATACATGTCTTAAATGAATGAAATAGACTCATACCAAGCCCCGCCCCTTTCCCTCAGCTATCCCCTCACCATTTCCTGAAGGCATACTCTAAGTAGGAGGCTACAAAGTGGGCATGAAACTCAACAGCGTATTTGGTGTCATAAATGCCAGCTGGAAACATCTCACACAGGTCAGCAGTGAAGGTTCCCAGGCTCTCAGGCAAGTGTGCATAAAAGTTCTGGTACAGAAACACCAAGTCTATAAGGCCGTTGTGTAGCACCAGTGGCCGACAGGCCCGGATTAGCTCCAGGAACAGTGTCCGCACAGACTGGCTCTGGCTCTCGTCACCCTGGGTGGAAGGAAAGGTTCATGGGAAAGAAGAGACTCCCCTAAGGAGCCTCTTCTTCAGTGTACTTAACCCAGGCCCCTCCACAGAAAGCCTTCCCTCCCTGCCTAACCCAATACTTCCCACCCTTGTGATTAGGCTAGAGATCTACCTTGTCATTGCCCTTGTGGTAGGGGATGCCCTGGGCATACTGCCGGTTGAAGTTGAAGCCATGCTGTACCAGGAACTGCACAGACTTTGGTTCTATAACATATTCCTCCATGCACAGTAGGGTCAGATTAAACACCTGGGCCAGGTACAAGTGTTCACCCTGAGAGAGGAAGCAGGGCTGCCATATCAAGTCTTAGGAGAAAACATCACACCTGATGTTCCCTAGGATCTCAGCCCTCCTCCTCCTAGCCACAGGCCTGGGACAGGGGTGAGATTAGTTCATACCTTGTCTGGCTGCTGCTTGAAGCAGGCAAGGCCCAGGGAGAGGATGGAACGGGTCCTGGCAGCTTGACACACAGCCTTGTAACGTTCCTCGATGCACCTTCGGGTTGGGTTTGGGGGTGGCTGTGGCTCAGAGTTAGCCTCATGGAGGACCCAAACCACCCAGAACTGTGATCCCCCATTCCAGGGTTAAGGTCTACCCCTCCTGCCAGGGCTGGGACTAAGAAGAACACAGATTATACTTACTGGTTCAGTAGACTCTTCCTGTCACCAAGCCCACTCAATTCCTATGGGTGGGTAAAAGGACAGTTGTGTCAGGCCCAGCCTTTTCACAATGACCTGTCTCCCTGTTCCCTGACCCTCACCGTGTCTACAGCCACAAAGCTAGCTGTCTTTATGGCCAGCAGGAGGGATGGCCATATCTCCTTGAAGTTGTCACTTTGCACATCCACCACAGGAACTTGTACTACCAGCTCCTTCTCAGATTTTGTGCATTTGCTGACACCGCCTGGGGGTAAGGAACGGGGTGGATGTTAATGTTCAGGCTAGGGTCCAGGGGAACAGATACTCCAAGCTAGGCCATGGCTGGGGCCTGGGGAGTAGTTTCCATTGGGGCAAGATATGGTAGCTTTTTCCTCAAGCCCTTGTATCAGTCATGCTCTACACACAGGCCTTGGAATGGACCAAAAAAACCAAACCTGTTGCCATCAAGTCGATTCCGACTCATAGCTACCCTATGGGACAGAGTATAACTGCCCCATACAGTTTCCAAGGAGCACCTGGTGGATTCAAACTGCTGACCTTCTGGTTAGCAGCCATAGCTCTTAACCACTATGCCACCAGGTTTTCCTTGGAATGGACAGTACCATGAATTGGAGGAGAGGAGGCCTGAGGCCTCCAGTGGCTTATGTGAGCCTTTGGGATAATTTCTGCCTACAGCGCTAAGTATCACAATCTGTAGAAGAGGGAGGTTGAACTAGATGACTTTTGAGGTTCCTTCCACGTCCTGCAGGAAATATTTTGCAAGCTTGAGTATTTCAGCTCCCTTAATACCTTGAAAGGCTCCATACTATTCTCATGATGCTCCAGCACAAGCCACAGCCCCAGAACGCTCCAGAGTTTGATAAGTAATGCCCCCCACACAGTTTGTAATATGTCCCGCTTCCTTTGGACCACAACTCCCAACCTGCCCAACTAAACAGCCATCAGCTCAGACTACATCTCCCGACATACCCTCACTTCCCCTGACTAAACTCCCAACACCCCAGGCATTGCAGACCGAACCGTGATGCACACCGGGAGGTGTAGTCTTCTCCTGACTGGTTTGGGTTGAAAAAGCTAGTCCTCTGAAGCCCGAGGCCAGTTTCTAGAGCTATACGTCGCAGGCCTTCCCCGGAGCGTGTAGGCATTTAAGACGGCCCCTGAGAAGTCACTCACCGTCAGAAGCCGCTAGAGCTGAGGCTGCGCCATCATCACTGGTGGCGGCCATGACACCACGCGTCTCCCGCCTGAATTGTAGGAGAATGCACCCGACTTCCGCTTGGTTTCCTGGCGCGATTCCGACAGCCGGGGATCAGGGCGGGGCCTCGCTCTCAGCGTCGCGGACGGGTTGGACTTCGGTTCTGACTTGCCGAGTCTGGCGCTGGGGAATCGGTCGCACGCGCGCTGAGAGCCTATTGGCTGGTGCCTCCTGGCAGGCCGCCCAGATTGGCCGGGGCCTCACCCCTGGAGTCTGTCTCTGAGCCCGGCGCGGGAGACGGCGCGGGAGGTAATTTCTTCTCTCCACACGCCCCCGCGGGAGCTTGGAGCTTAAATTCTCGGTTGTCTTCTTCCACACGGCCCAGGGAGGTGGCGGTGGGGTGTGTGGGATGGCAATGGGTAAGCAAGGCTTCCCAGAGGAGGTGGCGATGCCTGATCTAAGCTTAAAGCGCGTGGGACTTAGGCAGAGAGAGGGTTTGCGGGAAAAGAAGGGTGTTCTGGGCTTGGGCAAGCTCCTAGAGAGAATGGAGAGCTCAGTGCGTTCCAGGAAGTGAAAGGCGGGGAGGGGGACATAAGGCAAGGCTGGAGAGGAGGTAGGGAGACTGGTTAGCTGGGAGACTTGTGCAGTGAGCCAGGCAAATGACGATCACGAACTGAATTAAGGCTCTGTCCGTAGGGATGGTGAGAAAAGGACAGGTTGTAGAGCAACGAGGAGGTATAATTGATCTAGAGGGTGACTGGATGTGACTCCTCTAACCTGAGAGAGCCGACACTAAAAAAAAAAAAGCTACCAGAGATAAATCCTTCCCCAAGGGCTCTGGTTCCCATCACTTTGGCCCACAAAGGGCTCTCAGCTGTTTCTCCTTGATTATTAACTTTCTAGTCCATCTTCAACCTCTCTCCCTCTACTGAGTCCTTTTCGTCATTATTCAGGATTGCACAGATTTTGCCCATCCTAAAAAACCTCCTTTTGACTATCCCTCAACCCATTAATTCATTTCACAGTATTTTTGTGTACAGTTTACCTGGCACTGTGCTCAGCCCTGTGGCTATAACTGGACAAAAGAGACTCAGTTGTTGCCTCCATGGAGTTTTACAGACAAGTAGGTGAAGCAGACACCAATTAAAGAATCACAAGTAAATGTAAAATTACTATTGCTGTAAGAGCTAGGAAGTCCCTGAGTGGTGCAATGGTTAATGTACTCAGTTGTTAACTGGAAGGTTAGAGGTTCAAGTCTACCCAGAGGCACCTCAGAAGAAAGGCCTGGCAATCTACTTCCAAAAAATCAGCCATTGAAAATCCTATGGAGCCCAGTTCTACACTGACACACATGGGGTCACCATGAGCAGAATCAATTCAATGACAACTGGTATAAGAGCTACAACAGAAATACAGAAGAGGGTAAGATAGGGGGACCTGATTTGGACATTAAAGTCAAGACCTGAAGAATGAATAGATGGTAGATAAAGCATAGGAGAAGAGCTGTCTAAGCAGAAGAAATGGGCTGGGTGAAGGCCTCATGGCAGACAGGCACTTGAGGTTTGAAAGAACTAAATTCAAACCAATGTGGCTGGAGCATAGTGAGTGAGGGTGTGAGGCAGGCAGAGCCCAGATCATTGGAGCCTACAAGGCCATATTAAGAAGATCCTCTCTTATCATAAGAGCGATTGGTGTGACAGCCAAAGTCCTCATTGTGGAATGGCCCACAAAGTTCTTTGAGATCTGGCTTCCCCCCACACCCTTTACTTCTCTGACCTCATCTCTCACCTCCTGCTTATCACTTACCCCCTCCTCATTCCATTCTAATCATACTGATCTTACTGATCCGCAGTCACCCCAGCACCCTCCTTAGGGCCTTTGGACTTCTTATAATACCCTTCCCACAGATACCCGCATGGTCAATTCCTTTAACTGTTTTAAGTCTTTGGTCAAATATCACTTCAATAAGGTCCTATAAGGAGGAGCCTTGGTGGCATAGTGGTTAAGTGCTTGGCTGCTAACTGAAAGGTCACCAGCCGCTCTGCAGGAGAAAGGTATGGCAGTCTGCTTCCCTAAAGATTTCAGCCTTGGAAATCCTATGGGGTAGTTCTACTGTGCCCTGTAGGGTTGCTCTGAGTCAGAATCGATGGCAACAGGTTTGGTTTTTTTGGTTTTAACATCCTATAAAGGAGCCCTTGTGGTGCAGTGGTTAAGGTTGGAGGTTCAAATATACCAGCAGCCGCCCTGGGGGAACAAGATGTGGCAGTCTGCTTCTGTAAAGATTACAGCCTTGGAAACCCTATAGGGCAGTTCTGCTCTGTCATATAGGGTGGATATGAGTTGGAATCGACAGCAATGGGTTTTTGGTCAACATCCTATAAAGTCTATTCATTATGTATATTATTTATTATGTGCCCTCATTATGCTATAAGCTCCGTGAGGACAGGAATCTTTGAAATTTTATTTACTGAAGTATTCTAAGTACCTAAAACCACTTCGCACATTGTAAGCATTCTATAAATATTTGTTAAATGAATTAATAGGAAGCCATTGAAGGTTTTAAGTGAGGAAGTAACATGATCTTGAAGAGATCATCTTGCTCTTTGGAGAGTGAATGTTAGAATGAACTGTGGAAACAAGCAGGTTTGGTGAAGGAAATTTGGCTATGAAGGGAAGGAGAGTGGGTCTTGGCTGGAAGGGACTGGAGGAGCAGGACCCTAAGAGCGGAAAAGGAGGACAGTGCAAATGGAGCTAAGTTTGTGTGTTTATTTTTTTCTGAGGGAGGAAGCAAGGTCTTTTTATGAAAATAAGTGATGAAGTGGTGAAGTTGAGGGTTTGAAGAAAGGGCTTGAAACAGGTGTATCAGGAACTGCAGTATATAAGAGTGTAAGAGCGCAGCCTCTGAGGGCAGACTAGGTTTGAACGGACAAATTACTTAATCTCTACAAGCCTCAGTTTCCTCATCTCTAAAATGAAGGTAATACTAGTACCTACTTCATGCAGTTGTCAGGAGTTGATTGAGAGATTTCAGTAAAGCACTTAGCATGAGAACTGGCATATAGTAAGCACTCACTAAGTGTTAGCTACTTTTAGCTATTAGAGAAAAGACAGCCAGAAGAACTGTGAGGGAGCAGTCAAGATCAACCGGATGCTTTTTCTCATTACTAGTGGTCAGCCGGCTGTGGCTTACTAGATCAGAAGATTAGGAGTAAAAATAGCTGATCTCTACCCCCCACTGATTTACCATCTGCTTTTGGACAAATCTCCGTCTCCGATCCTTGGTTTCTCTTTTCTATAAAATGAAGGTTTTGGACTATTGTTATATTATGTTGTTATGTTAGGTGCTGTTGAGTTGATTTTGACTCATAACGACCTCATGCGACAGAGGAGAGCTGCCCCCGAGGATTTTTTAGGCTGTAATCTCTACAGGGGCAGATTGCCAGGTCTTTCTCCTATGGAGCTGATGGGTGGGTTTGAACTGCCAGCCTTTCAGTTAGCAGCTGAGCACTTAGCCACTGCACCATCGACTAGATGACTACTAGAGGCCCTTTCAGCATAAACATGCTACATCTTGATTTAGGAGATAATATTGGAGCTGTTATTCCCTGTTCTAGAACATGGCCCAGCTGGAGCTGCGCTCACAAAGACTCACAGCACATCAACTAGGCCCTGAGGTATAAAGACAATAGCTAGGACAATCTTCGAAAACATCTCTTAGGGAGACTTTCACCTAAACAAATCATAAACAGCACAAAAGACCCACAGACTTTCTACTGTTACCTTTTTCTATTAGCACTTAGTGAATAGTAAGATTTGTTGGACCAGTGAAGACCTTCCTGACTGTCATTACTGAATCTGTACCAGTGATTATTAAGAAAGACAGTTCAAGATATAGAATCACAGTGATTTAGCTGTTTTTAGCCAATCTGTGAAAAGGTGAAGCTTTCAATGGTTTTGCCCATTTGTAATGTTAATATGTATTGATATATGTATATACTGATGACTCTGTAGAGTTCCTTGGACAGACCTGGCTCTGGCAGCATGGTTATCTGTTGCCCACTTTGGCATCTTTGAACATATTCCAAATAAAACCTTTCTTTTTGCTGTACTATAACTTTGTGATATTTTATCCTAGAACAGTTTCTAAACAGATAAATATTCCATGCTCCCAGATACCTCTAAACAACCCCAAATCCACACACACAGTCACAGTAAGCATCAGGGATACACAGGTGCTCCCCAACAGGAGGCCTCGGTCCTTGAACTGGCCCCTATTCGTTACCTGTCTCCAGGGCTTGTACTAATGCCAGGCCCTCTGAGGCCAGTTGCAGAAGCTCAGCCATTCTGGTCATGCTTCAGTGCCACAGCCAGCCAAGAGCAAACCCATGAGCATCTCGAGAGTGCTTGAGAAAAGTGAGGTATTATCTGTGGGTGGTATAGGGAGGGAGGCGGCTATACTCCCTGCAGTGCCCCAAGATTCAGCCTCGTGACTGACTACTTTGGCTGGTCCCTTGTGTTCTAGGCCATCATGAGGAAGCCACGACCAACTGGGAGAAGTCACAGGAAGCAAATGTCTAGGCAAGAGGGAAGGGAGAAATGTGTCCTCAACAGCAGCCAAGCCAAGCCTTGCAGCCCCAATGGTGAGGAGCCCGGTCCTGGTGGAGAGCTCAGGGGGCTGGTCTTATTGGCCATGAATGGGGCAGACTCAAGCTGGGAAGGGAGCATGGCATCAAGGCATTAAGAAACTTGGGAGCTAATTCTGACTGTTGCTGTATGACTTTGGGCTAATTGTGCTGAGTGGCACTTTTTTACCAGTAAAATGGGGCAGTATTGTGTGCAGGGCCTTCGTGGGGTTTAAATGAGTTTATGAGCCTGGAAGTGTTGTATAAACAGGAAAGCTCTGCCCAGGTGCCATTTGCTTGGCTGAAACTGTTGGGTCTTTATTATGGCTCATAGACAAAGAAACCAGCTATACGACCCTGGGAAAATTAAGGCCAGAAACTTGGCCAAGACTTCCGGTAAAAACCAAAACCCAGTGCCCTTGAGTCAATTCTACACACAGCTAAAGAACGCTAGTCTGACCCCAGCTCCAAAGCTTAAGTGAGGGGATTGTGGGTAGCGGGAGACCTAGTGGGAATAGACAGCTAACCAGGCAGCCGTGTCCTGGGTCCTGGTGCACAGCCTGTGCAGGGACAATCTCAGTGTCTTGGGCACCCCCAGGTCTGGTCAGGCAGCAGGAGAAGGTGGTATTGCTGGCCTCTGTCTCCCCGTACCATCTATTCAAAGACACAGCTGAGGTCACAGCCTTCCGGGGGAGCCTGCTGAGCTGGTACGACAGAGAGAAGCGTGACCTACCCTGGAGAAGGCGGGTAGGCAGGCAAGGGACAGGGAGGGCAGGGTAAGAGGCTGGTACCCAGTCTCTTCACGCTGACTCCCCATCTGGGCTTCCGCTGGCAGGCAGAGAGTGAGGTGGACCTGGACAGGCGGGCATATGCTGGTGAGTATATCTCCTGAGAGTGTGGCCATCCTGCCTGGGGTCCCTTGGGGATGAGGGCTAGGACCAGGGAGGTCAGCAGTGCCCTCATGCCAGCCCCTCTCTGCCAGTGTGGGTCTCAGAGATCATGCTGCAGCAGACCCAGGTTGCCACGGTGATTGACTACTATACCCGATGGATGCAGGTGACTCCAGGGGAGGAAGGGGAGGGTTGTGGGCCAGATCCCAGATGAGAACCTGTCCTTTGGGTGTGCAGTTTAGAAGGGCTTCTTCACCTCCCTCACACTTGACCTCATCTCTTCTTATCTGCTTTGGGGTTTAGAAGTGGCCGACACTGCAGGACCTGGCCAGTGCTTCCCTGGAGGTGAGAGCCACCCTATGACGGGGGAATGGGGATAGCTGAGGACTGACCCACTAATCTCTCTGATGTCTGACCTCACCCACAGGAGGTGAACCAGCTCTGGGCTGGCCTGGGCTACTACTCTCGAGGCCGGCGCCTGCAGGAAGGAGCCCGGAAGGTGAGGGGGTGGCAGGAAGGGCAGGAGCCTAGGGGCCTCAGGTGTCTTGCTCATAACTTCAGCCTTCCCACCCCAATCAGGTGGTAGAAGAACTAGGGGGCCACATGCCACGTACAGCAGAGACTCTGCAGCAGCTTCTGCCTGGCGTGGGGCGGTACACAGCTGGAGCCATTGCCTCCATCGCCTTTGGCCAGGTGAGCCCATAGCCCCACCCCCACTGTGTGCCCTGCCCACCCTCCCCCGTCCCAGCCCAGGCTGACTCCTGGGCTCCTTTGTGCCAGGCAACCGGTATAGTGGATGGGAACGTAGTACGGGTGCTGTGCCGTGTCCGGGCGATTGGTGCTGATCCCAGTAGCACCCTTGTCTCCCAGCAACTCTGGTAGGATATTGGAGTAAGGGGTAGAGTGGGAGGGATGTCTCCAAAGGGTCTTTGACTCAGTGATGTTCCCTTTTTGCAGGAGCTTAGCCCAGCTGCTGGTGGACCCAGCCCGGCCAGGGGACTTCAACCAAGCCGCCATGGAACTGGGGGCCACAGTGTGCACCCCCCAGCGCCCACTTTGCAGCCAGTGCCCTGTGCAGAGCCTGTGCTGGGCATGCCAGAGGGTGAGTCATCTGGGGAAGGGGTAGTCAGGAGCCCTAGGGAGTGGCTCTTGCCCCATGACACCCCTCCCTATGCCTCTCAGGTGGAACAGGAGCAGCTCTCAGCCTCCCAAAATCTGCCACACAGCCTCGATGTGGAGGAGTGTGGTGAGTACCAGCCCTAGGCCCAGCCCCAGCCCTTCCCTGCCCTGTCAAGGAGCTGCCTGTGGAAGCCTCATTCCAGTTCTTCCTACAACCTGAGCACGTTTCTGTGGATCTGAGTCAAGACCTGGACTTGACACCTAAGCCCCCCTGGCCTGAGTGGGGTTTGGGGATCTCTTGCTTCCAGCTTCCAACACTGGACAATGCCAGCTGTGCCCATCACCCACAAAGCCCTGGGACCGTACCCTGGGAGTGGCCAACTTTCCCCGCAAGGCCAGCCGCAGGCCCCCCAGAGAGGAATACTCTGCCACCTGTGTCCTGGAGCAGCCTGGGGCCCTTGGAGGCTCTCGATTTCTGCTGGTGCAGAGGCCCAGCTCAGGTACCTGGATACCGGGAGTGAAGGAGTAATGGCATGAACGCCAAGGAATGGATGGAGGAGTGAGCAGCTAAGGCCTACCGCACGTCTTCCTGCCTTTCCTTTCAGGTTTGCTGGCAGGACTGTGGGAGTTCCCATCTGTGACCACGCAGCCCTCAGGGCAGTGCCAACGCAAGGTCCTACTGCAGGAACTGCAGAGTTGGGCTGGGCCCCTCCCAGCCACCCGCCTCCAGCACCTCGGGGAGGTGAGTAAGCAGTGGAGGGGCGAGAAGTGATGGCTTTTGTGGCAACGTCCACGGGCCCGTTTCAGCCCCTTAAATCCCACCCCTCCCTTACCAGGTCATCCACGCCTTCTCTCACATCAAATTGACATATCAAGTGTATGGTCTGGCCCTGGAAGGGCAGACCCCGGTGATCACCACACCACCTGGCGCTCGCTGGCTGACCCGAGAGGAGTTCCACACTGCAGCTGTCTCCACTGCCATGAAAAAGGCATTTCTTTGTTGTCTTTGTTACACTTTTTTGTATTTCCCAAATGCTCGCTGTGAATCTATTACTGTGTAAACAGGGTGGAAAAAAAAAAAAAACATATATTTTAAACAGAAGTGCTGGGGTATGAAGTCGAGGGCAGAACACAGGGACTTGGCTCCTTGTGAGGAAGGTGCCAGCCCTGTACTCTCCCTGTCTTCCTGGCTAGGTGTTCCGGGTGTACGAGGGCCAACAGCCAGGGACCCACAAGGTGAGTGTCTTAGCCCTCAACTAGCCATTACCGCCTTCAGGGGCTCTCAGTCAGTTAAGAGATACCTGCTCAGGAGAGCATTTTCTGCTTCAGGCTTCACCCGAGATAGAAATAGTTCCGGACTTTGGGAGTTTATAGTCTGAGGTCCAGGGTAGGGGGCCACACAGTGGACAGTACAATGTCACAGGTGTATGAAATGTTTGTACTGTGTTGTGGGATGTGGTGGGAAGTATCAGCTCTGCCTGATCATGAAAGGCTGCTTGGAGAGACCGTTTATCGTCTGGATCCCAGAAATGTGTCATTTTCTTCAGCTGTAGGACGGGAATTAGCAGTAAGGCCGTTCTTCCCAGGCCCAAGAGTAGCGTGAGCAGAGGTGAAGCACACTGCAGTCTGTGGTGCACTGGGAGCTGGGAGCATTTGGTTTAGCTGGAGGGGCCACCAGGGCCTCCCCAGGTCGATTAGGGCCTGAGGCAGCTGAAGCTGTTTTAGGTAGAAGAGAGAGGAGTTAGATGTGCATTTTAGGAAGATCCCTCTGGCTACCTTTTGGAGAGTTGATCTGAGGAGCACATACTGGAGGTCAGGGTGAAAGCTTTTGCAACATTCCAGGCTAGAACTTGAACTGAATCAGTGGAGTGAGAAGGGAACGGGAGGAGGATTCTGTGCAGCTCCCTCCTCGGTGCCTTCTTAGTTTGGCTTCTCTGCACAGGGTTCCAAGAGGTCCCGGGTGTCTATCCCATCGTGCCGGAAAAAGCCCAGCCCAGGCCAGCAAGTCCTGGATCGTTTCTTTCGGCCCCATGCCCCCACTGATGCACCCAGCCTCAAGAGTGCAGCCCAGTGATGCCTCTGGAAGTACCCACCCCTGAGAATCCTGTTGTTTAATAAAGTGTTTATTTTCTGTAGTCATTTTGGAAAGCTTTCCACCCCCTCACTCCCCACCTCAGAGGAACCCAGGAAGTGGTCAAGTCCTCCTTGGTCCTGGCTTCCACTGGCTGAGCTCCCAGGAGAGGGAAAAGGCAGCTCCAGGGAGCACCTGCCAGTACGTGCCTGCAGTGGACACCCAATACCCTCAGTCCAGGTCTCAGGTCACCTCTGATTGGAGCAATGGCATTGCCCCAGGGCAGTTGGTTGGGCTCAGCCCTGACCTACCACCTCCCCACCTGCAGCTTCCTAGGGAGAGGGGAGGCACTGGGGAGGATTTGTTGTCTTAAATTCCTACCTCAAGTACTAAATCATAGTTATTTAGGGTTACATTACATAGTGTATACAGAAAAGCAAGGGGTTGATCACAAAATTTGGGGAGTGAGTGGGAGAGAAATGGGATCAGAGAGGGCACTTCGGGGGTTTCAAAAGTATTGGTTATATTCTCTTCCTGATCTTGTAATTCCTTTATTATTCTTTATATTTTGCATATATATTAGGTAGTGCATGTAAAAAATGTTTCATAGTACCAACAAAGTCCACCTCCTTGGACCCCAGTTGAGACCCAATTTCTGGTGGGTGCTGAGGACACTGAGTAGAGGTCACACCTGGCCCATGGTGCAAAGTCTTTCAGTAGTCAGGTCTCTGTGGATATTTCTCTGGGTGTGTCTGGACTCCAGTAACACCCTCCTCAGGCTCTCCGGCACCTGGCAGCCTGCTCCTGCACCGACTGCCACAGGGCCCTGATGTTGCCCTGGCCAAAGCCTGTGGCACCCTGCCTCTGAATCAGCTCCAGAAAGAAGGTGTCCTCGGGAAAGAGGGACTTGGTGAAGACCTGCAGCAGGAACTTGCCTTGATCACCATCTAGCAGGATCCCCTGTCTGGCTAGCAGGCTAGGTTTGTGACCTGCAGCTAGGATCTGGCCCTCCTTGCCTGGCTGCTGGTAGTAAGCCTCAGGAGGAGTCAGGAGCTGGCCCCCTGCCGCTGCCACACCTTCAGTGGCCACCACAATGTCAAGCGTGTACAGCCCTACGTGCTGCAGGCCCGGTCCTTGGTGTCGGGCCAGGAACTGCTCCACCTGGTCCTTTCCGTCAGTGCCCCCCGGCAGGGACTCAGCCAGCACGAGAGTGGGGACAGCACTGCCCGTCGGGGTCTGCAGGGCCGTGAGCCGCAGCCCGCCGCGCCCACCCACTGCAGTCACTTCTAGGCCCACCTCCGGATCCTCACCTGGGCTCAGAGGCAGGTGGCGAAAGCCCAAGCAGTCTTGGAACCAGTGCATCAGTGTGGGGGAGCTGCCGGGGGTGCAGGCCAGGGTCAGGTGGTCCACGTGGCTGACCCAGCCGGGGCCGGGCACCGGGGGCACAGGCCCAAAGCCTGGCAAGAAGGGCCCGCGGTGGCCGGCGCGCTCCAGCAAGGTCAGGCTGAGGTTGCCGACCGGCGAGTTCACCACCGCGTAGGTGGCCGCGCCCTGGGCATCCCGTAGGCTAACAGGAGGCACCGGGAGGCAGCAGCCCCGCGCAGTTAGCGCCCGGGCTGCGGCCGCCGCGTCGCCCACTTCGAAGCACAGGTTCGTGGCGCTGGGCACTGCGTGACGCGAGTCCAGGCCATACAGCGGGTCCCCGGGTCCCGCGCCCTCATTCACCAGAAAGATTGCGTCTCCGCTTCGCAGGGCTAGCTGCCGCCAGCCGTCCGCCTCCCGCGCCGCCAGGGGCTGGAAGCCGAAGAGGCGCTGCAGGTCCCGGGCGAGGGGTTGCTCCACGGGCACGTGGAAGGCAATGTGGCAGAGGCGGCGGGCGGACGCAGCCATGGCTCTCCGGATGGCGACCCCGGCCTGTCCGTCCCCTGGGGCCGCCCAGTTGTCGTTCGGTACCTCGGCTCCCGGTCCAAAACTGCTCGTCGGAATCCAATGGAATCCAATTCTGCCCGCAGTTTGCGTTTTTTTCGCTCTTTTCGGGAGAGAAGTCACGGACCGATCCTTGTGGGGAGCGTGGGCTCGCGGTTTACGCTGCCGCGCCACCCGAACCTGGAGTTGCTACCGGACCACCGGGTCTGAGGTGCTAGCGGTAAGAGCCACGCGGAGTCAATGCCGGGGGCGGAGCCGGAGGTAGGGGGCGGAGCCGGCGATTCCGCGGGCTGCGCTCAGACCCTGTCGCTGAGGTACAGCGGGGAGGCAGGGCTGCCCCTTTGTAGGGCCTCGGCCCGGGTCACACCCTTGGTCACTGAGCCTTCCTCCCCCAGCTCCGAAATCACAATAGTCGCCTTCACTCGGAGCCAGGCTCTGGGCTGTCGCTCGTCCCTCAATCTTCAGGAACGGGAAACAGCCCTTGGCTGGGGGAGGAGCCTGAATTCTCCCTCTACAAGCTCAGAATTCCTTAGTAGTTTCATGTTTTATCTTTAAAAATTCTGGAGAATTTTCCTTTTAAATTTCATGTTTCTTTTGCTAAATTTTAATATGATGTGTTAAGTTACAGATTTTCACCCCCTCCCAAAAATAGTCCAGACAAATTGATGTTATAGGGAGATCTATATGACTCCTATACACACGTCTCTCCTTTCTCCCAGGTCATTTCTCGGCTGCACCTGTCTCTTTTTTCATCCCCGCTTCTTTTTCCAATTGTTTATCCGTTTGTCCCAAGCACGATTTAGAGAAAAAATGGTGGCTCAGGATCTGAGAGGAACAACTGCACGAGTATCCTTCCTCTCCTCCCCACTCCCACCCACTCCTGATTGGGACTAGAATTCAGGCCCTCGTTGCTCTTAGCGACTTCCTGACTGGGCACTGGGCCCCAGGAACTTTCTGGGGGCATTTCTAGCCCTGGGACTCAGAATTCTATGAGATCGCCGGATTGAGGAAATCAGGAGTCTTTTAGACTCGCCTGGGCTGCCCTTGAACAGCTTGGGAAGGGTATTTCCAGAAGAGCAAACAGTCTAAGCAAAGGTCCAGTGACGGACGGAATGTGAACCAACCCTCAGAGGAGCATGAGATTGGGAAGGTGTTTTGGGGTGATTGACATCTTCCGCGACATTGCAAAAGAGATTCCTTTGTCAGGTAACCTGGAACTGGTGACCTATGGTTGGGTTTGCTTTGCAAGAAGGAAAAGCAGGATGTGACAGAAGACAGGATTTAGGGGAAAAAGGTCTGGCTGGGTGTTCAGGCCTGCAGCCAGTAGGGTAGTACCCAGAAGCTGACCAGAGGCAGTAAAAGTCACTCGGGGTTCCAAAAGGCACAGACCTGAGTTTGAAATCCACTTTCAACATTTATTAACTATTATTTTGGGGCAAGTTGCTTAACTCCTCCTGAACCTCAGTTTCCATATCTGTTAAAAATGGGAATAGTACCAACTTCATAGGGTTGTTGTGATTAAGAGATAATATGTAAAAAGGCTTGACAGAGAATATTGCACAGAGTAAGTGTTCAGTAAATAGCTGTTTCCATTATGGTTGCTATTGTGTTATTCTATCTCATTGTATAATGACAGTGGCACTTCTGAGGGTGTTGTATGGCCTGCTGGAGGGATGGGGCAGGGACTGCCCTGGTATGGGGTCAAAGGCCAGGCAACCCAGTTAATGTAGTTTGAGCAGAGTAATGGCCCAGAAAAAAGCTTAGCTCACTCCAGGGAGTCCTGGGTAGTATTAAATCCCCATTCTTTTCTCTTCACCTCCAACCCCTATTAAGACTTCTCCCCATCTCGAGTGGAACGTGTAGGGACTACCGTAGGGCAAGGATGCCCTAGCTCCTGCCCAACTCCATTTGACTGCTCATTGACTATGTGGCCTTGGGCAATGCCTGAACCTTCCCCCATCTGACAAACCAAGAATGTAACCCCAGGCCAGTTTCCTGCCTGGGATCCCTTATGGTGACCAGGATGATGCTGAACCCTTAAGTGACTGCACGGGCAATGAGAGCCTCCACTGTGGGGAGCTAGAGGACCTCATCTTCCCCACCCCCCATTCCAAAAGGGGATAGTGACCACAATCCTAGCTCCTAGACTGTGCCAAGATTTCTCGGGCTGTGAGTGAGTGCAGCTGGTAAGCTGGCAGGGTCCCAGGTTTTAGTCTGAGAATCTGGGCCTGGCTGTGTGGGGTCAGGACTGGGATTGCTGGTGACTTTTGACTAGGTTGGTGGTGGGGCCAGGGCAGCCAAAACAGCAGAGGCCACAGGGGGTCACAGAGAAAGGGACTGCAGTAGGATTAGGACAACAGATAACGTAGGGCTACTCCTCCCTAGGCCTGAGCTGTGGCCACTAGATTCTGGGGGAAGGGGACCAGGGCTGGGGCAGAATGGGCTATCGTGACCCTACATGGTCAGGCCCCCAAGTGAGTAGCTCTGGTGGCTCCAGGCCTCCAGTCCACATGTAGGGTTTTCTACTCAAGGGTCTCAAATATGAGGTATGGACATAGGGAGCAGAAACAGAACCCCTGGGCCATCATTTCCCACCTGCTCCTGAGGGGAGGAGGGTATAAGTGGAGGCCATCTGAAAGGAAAAGGTGATCTTGGCTGCGGCAGGGTGACCTTGACCCAGAACACAGACTGGGCTCTGAAGAGACCAAATGGGGGTAGGGTGGTCGTGGGTCGTGGGTCGTGGGTATTTGTCTCCCTCCGGGTCAGACTTCGCTTTCCGCAGCCCCACTGATGTCCAGTGCTGAGGTAGGGGCTAGGTCAAGGCCGAGGCAAAAGGGACAACGCCACTGGAGGGCGCGCGGGACCAGGTGGCCGTGGTGGTGCTGCTGGAGACCTTGTGCAGCTTGTACAACTTCAGCGGGGTCAGCAGAGGTGGAGGCGGGGGGCTGCAGGTAGCCGAGGCGCTGAGGTCGCGGAGTCATGTCCTACCTGCAGCTTCCTGCCTAGGCCCAGGGTCTACCCGAGACGCACTCCGCCTCCTCAGAAATCCTAACTCCGGCTCTTTCCCATTACCAGCCCCACTCGTGCGCGTTTACTCTCTCTGTGCCCCCGAAACTGGCTACTTTCTGGGTCCGCCCACCCGCCCCCGCCTTCGCGTGACACCGCTACTCTCCCAGACGACAAAGGGCTTGACGTTTTACCAGCGATGGTTCGGAAAGCCACACTGAGAAGGGGATGTTTGAGTTAAGTGTTGAAGTGAAGAAGCGAGCCAGGTGGCTCTCTGGGAAAGAACATTCTTGTTGGGCAGAGAACTACATTCAGTGTCTCCACTGCTTACCTTCTACTTACTCCACAACTCGCTCTGACTTCTTCGGTCAGTCCACCTTAAAAGGCTCTAATATCACCAATGGTCTTCATGTTGTCCAGTGGTCAATTTTCGTGGTCTAATCTCACTGTATCTCAGAAATATAGAGTTGACCACTCCTTTCTGAAACACTCTTCCTCCGGCTTCCATAACGCCATACTCATCTGGTTTTCCTTTTACACCTTTGGCCACATTTTCTCTTCTCTGCCCACTTCTAAATGTTAGCACTGCTCAGGGCTTTCGTTACCATCTACGCGCAGATGATTCCCATATTTAAGCCCCCTTCCTAACCTTTATTCAACTGTTTATTTGCCATTTTCACTTGGAGTCCCACAGGCACCTCACGTTCAAAATGTCCAGCACTGTCCTCCTCCTTTGTGCTCACATCCCAGCAGCTGCCTCATTGCTTTCCAGAGGTCCTAGCCAGAAACCTGAGAGTCATCTTTGAACCTCCCTGTCTGTGATCCCTCACCTCTAGCCAGTCACTGTGTCCTGCCCATTCTATTGCCATAATATGTCTCAAACCCTCTCGTTTCTCTTCATCTCTCTGCTATCACCAGAGTACAGGTCACCACATCTCTCATCTGAACACTGCAGTGGCCTTCTAACCAGCTCCCTGCCTCTACCTCCCTGACACCACCTGAGTCTAGATTACTACCATCTCTGTATCACCTGGATGCTGCAAAGATCTTCTAATTGCCTTCCTGGCTCTAGGCTTGCTCATCTCTGAATCAGTCTTCACTCTGCAGCCAGAGTTAGGGTTGAGAAATGCAGATCTGATTATCTTACTATTCTAAAACTCTTCAATAAGTTCCCATTAAATTTTCCTTAGGGTAAAAACAAAAAATTGCCCTGCAACTGACCAGGCCCTTCATGTTTGGTCCTGCCATCCTCCTCAGCCTTTTTGTTACCACTCTCCCCCTCCTCCATACTGATAATCAGTTGCTTGAAAATTTTCTTGCTCCTTCCCACCCAGAGCTTTTGTCTTTGCTGATACCTCCTGCGTGAATGCTTTTTCCCTCCTGCCTTGAACTGGCTAACACCTTCTTGTTCAGCATGTCTCAACATAACTTGCTTGAACATGCCTGCCAAGACCCCCAAAACTAAGACCGTCCTATCATAAACTTAACAATCTGTATTTTTTAGTATTATCATGATTGTAATTTAAAGTTTTATCAGATTATTTCCTTAACGTCTGTTTTCCCACTAGAATGTAAGCTCCATAAGGGAGAACTTATGCCCAGTGCCTAACACAAGGGCTGGCACATGATGGTAGCTCAGTAAATACAGGCACTCCTGACTTTCGACATGTTTGAGTTATGACGAACTGCATTTATGACGTCCGTTTTTTTGCACATCTTATGTTAGTAATATGTTGCATCGTATAATTTGCTGATGTTATCATTCTCAGATGTTCACTAGCAGACGTTCACTTTTATGATTTACTGTTCAGAACACTCCCGGGTTTATAAAGATACTGATAATAAAAGGCAATAATAATGAAAACAACAACAACAAAAAAAGTGAGGTATTTACCTTATGTCAGAATCAACTTACGACAGTTGTTCAATGGTTGTAAATCTGGGACTGACTACCTGTATTTATTAAATGAACCAACTAGTCTCAAGGGCCAGGTCACAGAGCCAGGTGTGGGCAGACTGCAGTTTTTCCACAAGACCTCTAGGTGTCACCCTTGCCCTGCTGCTTAACCAGGCCTTGTGCCTAGAGACTATGAAGGGGCTGAGAGGTGCCCAGTCTGGTCCATTCATCCAGCAAGCTGGAAAGGGTTATGGAAAGGCCACCTTCTCCCAGGTCTGACACCTTCTCCATTTGCCCTGAGCCAGCTGCCTTGATAGGGTGACCAACCACCCCAGTTTGCCTCAGAATAAGGGGGTCTCCAGAACTCAGACCTTTCAGTAGTAAAGCTGGGACAGTCCTGGAAAAATAGGCATGGTTGGGTTACCCAACCACAGACAGAGGAGTGGACACTGAGGATTGTCACCTCCAGAAACCCTCCCATGTCTGCCTCAGACTGGAGTCCAGGCCCAGCAAGACAGCTCAGCTTCAACCCTGCCAAGCTCCTCACAGCAACACTGCTGGGTGGGCTGACCCTGCAGCCTAGTAAGAATTTAGGGAGAAAAAGTATATGTACTTTAAATGAATGTAAAGAGACTGACTTATGTCTGACAATAGCTATCATTCATTGAGTACCACTGGGTACAACACAGCTTATACATGTTGTTTTTAATCTTCACAGAAACCCTAAGAGTAGAGAAGATTATTCCTCTTTCAGAAATGAGGAAACTGAGACTCAAGCGGTTAAGTGACCGCTCCAAGTCACATAGCTGTTAAGTGGCATGTTGGAATTCAAACCCATGTCTGTTCAGCTACACACCTGCTGTTTTCAAGGAATCTGCAGCCTGGCTGTTTTTCTTCTGCTCTGGTCTTCATTTGGGATCCCCAGGGATGTGAGTGGAAGGCATAGGGCAGGTGTGGGTAAGGACATTGAGGAAGAGGGCCTGTGATGAGGGCCTGGCAGTGGTGGTGTGCCAATCCACACAGCACAGATGGCTTGCCCATCCACACATGGGTGGGCTTTGCTGCCTTGGGTGAGGTGTGGATATGGTCTAGGGACTTCCAAGGAGGCCTCTTGACAGATCATCACTCAGACACCAGGCTGTGCCCTCACTGAGGAGCCAGGGCTGTGTTTCCCAGAATCCAAGATGGACCCAGCCAACTCTTACCAATTGTAAATGGGCATCCGGACCTGGGAGAAGCAGAGGGGAGGAGCCATCAGGAGCTAGCCATAAATCGGAAGGACAAGTGAGGGACAGGGAAATATGTGGGGGCCAAGACAAGGGACATGCTTAGCAAGGAGCCTTGTGGCTAATGATATAGTCAGGATTCTTTCCTGCCCAGAGATATTATAAGGCTGAATTTTATTTTTGCCCAGGTGGTCATTTAGGAATTGAACTACTTTTAAATGCTGAACAAGAGTTGGTTATGTAGAGGTGCTGTGGGACCTCTTGCCAAAAGCTCATGGAGGACAGCAACCTGGTGCAGTGGAAAGAATATGACCTTAGAGTCAGACAGAATTGAGTTCTGCTACTTTCTTGATGAGTAACCTTGACAAAGTTATTCAACCTCTCTGAGTCTTGATTTCCTCAGCTGCAAAATATAGACAAGAGTAATGTCTATGTCACAAGTTTTTTTTGAGGTCTAAATTTGCTGACCGATGTATGTAAAGCTCTAAATCAGTATATAAAAATGTATATTTATGTAGTGCTTTTTTGGGCGCAAGCCCTGTTTAAGTGTATTGTAAGCCCAGCATGAACTTATAAAACCCTATGAGTTGGGTAGTTTCAACATCTGTGCTGTATGGATGTGAACATGGAGACTCAGGGAGCTTGAGTAATTTGCCTGCGGTCACAGAGCAGGCAAATAGCAGAACCAGGATTTGTACCTGGGCAGTCTGGCTCCAGGCCTCATGTACTTACCTACCAAGGCATGGTGCCATATACAGTAGGGCTGGATAAAGAATAACCTTGTTATCATAGTAATTTAGTATTAAGTGCTTTTTATATCAATGGTGCTAAGTGTTAATTATTAGCATATTTGGATGCAACACTTATGCTTTCGTTCCTATTTTTTCCACAGCCGTGGCAACAAAGAGCCTTGTGCCCGCTACGGCAGAATGCCCTGCCTTTGTCCGACCCAGCCTGGTGCGTTAGTCTCTGCAAACAACAGAAGATGTGGTCACCCAACTGTCTGCCGCTAACCCCGCCAGAGCACCAATGGAGGCTGAGGCTGAGGCTTCTCTGACTGGAACTGAGCTAGGAGAGCTGCAGACAGGTACAGATCCGCAGGCTGGAGCAGGGCTCACAAAAGAGAGGTCATGCTTAATAAACCTGATTAATTCCTTTGAGCAGCAACAATGCTAGCAGACAGGGGTGAAACAAGGGACAGTGATTTATCCTGATTCCAAGGCACAGGAGCTCAGCTAAAACCAATACAGAGATTTCATGAAGATGCTGCTAGGGCTCGGAGGGTCAGGTAGGGCTCAACCCTGGAGGCAGCTGGAAGGAAACAGAAGCACCAAGAGGGTGTCATAGATTGAATTGTGTCCCCCCAAAATATGTGTCAATTTGGTTAGGCCATGATTCCCAGTATTGTGTGGTTGTCCTCCATTTTGTGATTGTAATTTTATGTTAAAGAGGATTAAGGTGGGATTGTAACACCTTTACTAAGGTCACACTTCTGATCCAGTGTAAAAGGAGTTTCCCTGGAGTATGGCCTGCACCACCTTTTATCTTAGAAGAGATAAAAAGAAAGAGAAGCAAGCAGAGGCTGGGGATCTCATACCACCGAGAAAGCATCATCGGGAGCAGAGCACATCCCGGGGTTCCTGCACAGAGCATCTCCTAGTCCAGGGGAAGATAAATGCCAAGAACCATCCTCCAGAGCCGGCAGAGAAAGACCTTCCCCTGGATCTGCCTTGAATTTGGACTTCTAGCCTACTAGACTGTGAGAGAATAACCTCTTTGTTAAAGCCATTCACTTGTGGTATTTCTGTTATAGCAGTGGTAGATGACTAAGACAGGGGTAAATACTTGTTTATGGTGACCTAGTGAGGAAGAAACCCAGAGCAGAGATGGAGTATACCCTGTCCAAGCCATCTAACCAAAACACAGATCTGATCTCAATTCTTTACTGTTTAAAGCCCTTCCAGTGGCTTCCTACCACCTAAATGTTATAATAATGTGGACAATAATAAAACAGTAATAGATGCATTTATTTGGTATTTACTATGTATCAAGTGCTTTATAAAGGAGGAAACAGAGGCAGAGAGTTTAAGTAAGTTGCCCAAGGTCACACAGTTATTAATACAGGCTGGGACTTTCAGATGGCACAGACAGGCCTGGAAGGAGATAATTATTATTCCTTTATCCTCTTTGTTGTAGCAGAGAAATGGCCTTCCATAGATGCCGATGTCCTAATATCTGGAATCTTTTATGTTATGTTAAATGGCAGAGGGGAGTTAAGGTTACAATCAGCTGAGTATAAAATGGGGAAATTACACTGGCTTATCTAGATGGGACCAATGTAATCACAAGGTCTTCAAACGTGAAGGAGGGAGGCAAAAGAGGATTCAGAGTCAGAGAAAGAGTTACAACAACAGAAGCAGAGGTTGAAGTGATTTGATATGAGAATGACTCAACCCTTCATTGCTGGCTTTGAAGATGAAAAGGGGCCATGAGCCAAGGCACACAGGCAGACTTTAGAAGCTGGAAAAGGCAAGGAAACAGATTCTCCCTTAGACTCTCCAGAAGGAATGTAGCTCTGCACCTTGTTTTTAGCTCTGTGAGCCCCGTTTTGGACTTCTGACTTCCATAACTGTAAGATGGTAAATCTGTGTGGTTTTAAGCTGTTAAATTTGTGATAATTTGTTATATCAGCCATAGGAAGCTAATACACCCTTGTTGCCTTCTGATTCCTAAAAGGGGCACAACAAAACTTACTTTTACATCTCTATTTCCTTAGTATATCTTTAGAATTCTCTACTTTCTCCAACATCTGCTAGTTTGTCCTCCTGAGCCACATTATCCCCTCCAAATAGAAGGCTCTTTGGAAATCTTGCTGAGTCCTGGAGCCCAAGAACATGTCTAAGTCTCAGTCCTTCAAGGCCTGTCTCCACTGCTACCTTCAGCTTGAAGTCCTTATTATTTTCTCCAATGAATGCTCTTTCTTTCTCTCAACCCCTGCAGTACACCTCTCACTGCATTCAGGACCTGTGACTTATCTCATCTCCTCTAGGAGTCAGTTAGTCCTTTGCTATTTTAAACTGCTGGCCTTTGTAATCAGGGGAAGACATGTACCCAGTTCAGTTTGGGGAGAGAGCTCAGCAAGAGATAAAGAACAGAGAGGTATTGTTCCCCTGGTACTCTAATCTCATCTCCCTCTTCTTGTGCCTGCCAGCAGATGATGTCAACTACTATGAAGAGATAACAGTTAATCCCGTGCGGAAGGCCAACCAGTGGCTGATTTACCCACTGTATTGGGTAATTCTCTTGTGCTCGTCTCACATCTTCTTGGCCCTCTTTGACACCATCCAGTGCTGGAGAACCAGTGTCACACAAGTGTCATGAGATAGCACCTCACCTAAGCTGCTCCACACATCTCTTGCTTTATGCTCCGGGGCTTCTGTGGGAACCACCTAGCACTCACACAGGTGATTCTGGAAGTATGAAGATGTTTACACCTCTTGAGACAACCCTTGGCAAAAAGGAGATGGGAGCTGGCGGGTAAATCCTTTGGCCTGTAGGTGGATAATTTTGAGGTGCTTTTTACACAGTTCCTCAAAAAATTGTAAGAGGACAAACCCTAGTTGCCACAGCTGTGATCGACTCAAGAATGCACCTTGAGCTAGCTTTCCCTTCTTTCTGCTTTTCCCTTCCCTGTGTTTCTAGAAATTTATCCATTTCCTCTAGGCTTTCAAATTTGTTGGAGTGTAGTTTTTCATAGTACTCCGTTATGATTTTTTTTATTTCAGTTGGGTCTGTTGTAATGTTCTCCATTTCATTTCTTATTTGGGTTATTTGTATCTTCTCCTGTTTTTCTTTTGCCAATTTGGCCAGTGGTTTGTCAATCTATTGATCCTTTCAAAGAACCAACTTTTGGTTTTGATTCTATTGTTTTTCTATTCTCTATTTCATTTATTTCTGCTCTGATCTTTATTATTTCCTTTCTTCTGGTGTCTGTGGGTTTCTTTTGCTTTTCTCTTTCTATTTTTTTGAGTTGTGTAGCTAATGTTTTGCTTTTGTCCTTTTCTTCTTTTTTGATGTGTGCATCTATTGCTATAAATTGACCTCTGAGCACTGCCTTTGCTGTGTCTCAGAGGTTTTGGTATGATGTGTTTTCATTCTTGTAATTTTTTTATTCCATCTCTGATTTTTTTCTGTTAGCCAGTGGTTTTTAAGCAAAGTATTATTCAGTTTCCATGTATTTGATTTTTTTCCCTTGCCCTTTGTATTATTAATATCTACTTTGATGGTATTATGATCAGAGAAGATACTTTGTATTATCTCAGTGTTTTGGATTTTGTTGAGGGTTGCTTTGTGGCCTAAAATGTGGTCTATTCTGGAGAACATTCCATGTGCATTGGAAAGAATGTGTACTTTGCTGCTGTTGGGTGAAGTGTTCTGTGTAAGTTTATGAGGTCAAGTTGGTCGATTGTGGCCTTTAGATCTTCTGTATCTTTGTTGAGATCCTTTCTAGATGTTCTGTCATTTACCGAGAGTGGTATGTTGAAGTTTCCTACTATTATTGTTGAAGTGTCAATTTCTCTTTTCAGTGCTGTTAGAGTTTATGTATTTAGAGCCCAGTCATTTGGTGTGTAGATATTTATTAGGGTTATGTCCTCATGGTGGATCATCCCTTTAATCATTATATAATGTCCTTTTTTTGTCTTTTATAGTGGATTTTGTTTTAAAGTCTATTTTGTCTGATATTAGTATTGCCACGCCTGGTCTTTTTTGGTTGCTGTTTGTTTGATATGTTTTTTTCCATTCTTTGGTTTTTAATAAACTTATATCTCTGTTTTCTAAGGTCTGTCTCTTGTAGACAGCATATCGATTGGTCCTGTCTTTTTTTATTCATCCTGTCAATGTCTGTCTCTTTATGGGTGCATTTAAACCATTTATGTTCAGTGTGATTATCGATAGGTGTGAGTTTATTGCTGTCATTTTGTAGCGCTTTTTTTGTGGTGCTGACTTTTCTTTGTTCCCCTCATTCTCTTGTATGGAATTCCTTTTATTTGTGAGTTCTTTTTATTTGTTTGTTTTGTTTTTGTAGATTTTGTGTTAACTGAAGCTTTGTTTTTCTTCTTTATTTTGATGAGTAGGTTCGTTAACTTTCTTTGTGGTTACCTTGAAATTTACCCCTGTCTTCCTAAGTTTGAACTAGTCTTCTATTACTTGATATTGTCTTGACTTCCTCGCCATTTGAAAGTTCTATACCTACATTGTTTATTCCCTCTTCTATTGTTCTGATGTTGTTGTCATTTACATTGACAGAGATTGACCTCTCTGGTTCCCTGTTGTAACTCTTTTAGTTTTGTTTTATCCTTGAGAGTTCATTGCTTGGGTTGGCATCTGGCTGATGTGGTCTTGCATCCTAGATTCAGGCTGTGGTCTGATGTTGTTTGTTCTCAAAGTGAAGGACTCCCCTTAATAATTCTTAAAAGTTTGGTTTGGTTTTTACATATTGCCTTAATTTCTGTTTATCTGGAAATGTTCTAATTTTACCATCATATTTGAGTGAGAGTTTTGCAGGATATATTATTCTTGCTTGACAATTTTTTTTCTTCATGGTTTTATATATGTCATCCCATCGCCTTCTTGACTGCATGGTTTCTGCTGAGTATTCAGAGCTTAGTCTTATTGTTTCTCCTTTGTATGTGACTTTTTGTTTTTCTTGAGCTGCTCTCAGCGTTCTTGCTTTGTCTTTGGTTTTAGTGAGTGTGATTATGATATGTCTTGGTGATTTTCTTTTGGGGTCTATCACATATGGGGTTCATTGAGCTTCTTGGATGGTCAGCTTTTCATCTTTCATGATATTAGGAAAGTTTTCTGTCAGCAAATCTTCAGTGATCCTCTCTGTGTTTTCCGTTTTCTCCCCCTGTTCTGGAACTGAATCACATGCAAATTTTTGCTTTCAGTTGTATCCCACGTAGTTCTCAGGGTTTCTTCATTTTTCTTCATTCTTTTCTCCGATTTTGTCACAATCAAAGTGGTATCCAAGGATTTTTCTTCACTTTTGCTGATCCTGTCTTCCATTGTTTCAAATTTGCTCCCAAAACTTTCTATTGCACTGTCCATTTCTGAAA
Source organism: Elephas maximus indicus (assembly GCF_024166365.1). NCBI lineage: Eukaryota > Metazoa > Chordata > Mammalia > Proboscidea > Elephantidae > Elephas > Elephas maximus. The sequence continues at coordinate 87,720,443 of NC_064821.1, read as the reverse complement.
CCTTCTTGTTTGTCTTTTGGATTTCTAGTTGCTGTTTATGTATGCTTTCTAGTTGTTTACTTTGACATCTTGTTCCTGTATTATTTTCCTGAATTCTTCCATTGTTTTGTCTATTTTTTCCTAATTTTTGTCTATGTTTTCCTTCCTCTTTTGGAGAGCCCTGAATATTAGAGATTTGAATTCCCCTTCGGATAGTTCCAGTGCCTTTTCTTCTACCAGAAGGCTATCTGTTGTTTTGTTTTGGATGCTTTCTGGAGCCATCTTGTCTTTTTTTTTTTTTAATGTTTTGATATTGTCTGCTGTCTTTGGGACTTTTAGGAATTATTTTCTTCATTTATTGATTGTAGCTTTGTTTGGTTTGTCCTGCTTTTTAGTTTTAATTGGTTATGTCTGGGCAGTCGGGCTGGGTGTTTTTTGTTGTTTGCTCATCTGTGGGCATGATACTTCTCAACACCTTGTCCAGGTGGGCAGTGCCACTCACTCAGCTGTGGTGCAGCAGGGTAGGTCCAGTGGAGGGGGGGGACAGGGATGGGTTGTTTGCAACATGTGCTGGTGCCGGCAAGTTGGGGCTGGAGGATAGTGCAGGGTGGGTCCAGTGGTCTGTGCCTGTGCCATTCAGGAGTACGGAGCAGATAGGCAGGAGGGAAGGGGGAGGATGTGATGTGTGGACCTAAGTGGGTGTGGGAAAGAAGAAAGAGAAACAGAAAGAAACAAAAATGCTGAGGGAGCACACTGGCATGTTGGGGTGGACCAGAGAAGCCAGGTGCTGGCGGTTCCCCAGCCAAGTGGTGTGGCATAGCCTGTCAAAAAGTAGCAGAGACAGCACACACGGCCAGATAGTCAGGAGAAAGAAAAGGAAGGAAAGTAGAAAGAGACAAGAAACTAAGGAAAAAAATGACCCAAGGGAGCCCACTGGCATAGTGGCACAGACCAGGGAAGTGGCTCCCCAGCCAAGCAGTGTGGCTCGCCCATCAAGAAGGGTGGAGATGGCACATGGCACCAGCTGTGCAGGAAAGTAAAGGAAGGGGGTGAGAGACAGAAGAAAGAAAAAGAAGCCAAAACAACAACAAAAATGGCACTGAAGGAGCCAGCTGGTGGGGACAGGGCAAATCCAAGCAGCAAGGAGCCAGTGTCTCCCCATCTGAGTGACTACAGCCTCCTGGGAAGGGATGGAGGCTGCACAGAGAGAAGAAGTGTGGAAAGTGGTAGAGCATGTATCTCTGGTTACTGGGTGCTTTATCTCCTGCTGGGAGCCCTGTGAAGTTGCCTTCCCATACTCCTTGTTCACCGTTCTTGGTGGCTGAGGGGTCCAAGATGGTGAGTCCATGCTACGTTAGCTAGTAAGGGACCTCCACTCTGTAACTCTCCTCATTCTCTGTTCTCTGTTGGTTTCTTATTCCATTTGGTGCTTGGTTGAGTTCTTTATCCCTTCATTTGATGCTTAGGGTCCCAGGATTGATGTTTGTATCTGTTTCACTTAGCTTTTTGGGTCTTTGCTGCAGAGGGACAGCATGGTGTGGTGCTTCTGTCTATAGTGGCACATTGGCTTCGCCTGGGCCATCCACAATTTCAGTAAAGGTACGAAGAGGCCCGTGGCTATACCTTACTCAGCCTGGCCTCTTCTGTAGCTTATTGCATGTGGCAACTGCTCAATTTGAGCAATGTACCCATACCTATTACGTCACTCCACTTACAAGTTGCCAGGTAAATGTTGGCTCCTGTTAAATGCCCCTTCCTGACACATACAGTATCAAAAAAAAAAAAATAATAATAATTCAAACCCATTGCTGTTGAGTCGATTCAGACTCATAGTGACCATATATAGGACGAGTAGAACTGCCCCATGGGGTTTCCAAGGAGTGGCTGGTGGACTTGAACTGTTGACCTTTTGGTTAGCAGCCAGACTCTTAACTGCTGCGCCACCAGGGCTCCCACATACAATATAGGGCAATAATAATAATAGCTACTACTATTATTTACTTTGCACATGTCATAATACTGTCATCTCGAGCCACCTTTTGAAATCTTCTGTTCAGCTCTTTTACTTCATCATTTCTTCCATTCCCTTTAGCTACTCTGTTCAATAGCAAGTTTCAGAGTCTCTTCTGACATCCATTTTGGTCTTTTTTTGTTCTCCGACTTTTTAATGACGCTTGCTTTCTTCGTGTATGATGTCCTTGATGTCATTCCACAGCTCATCTGGTCTTCGGTCATTAGTGTTCAATGTGTCAAATCTATTCTTGAGCTGGTCTCTAAATTCAGTTGGGATATACTCGAGGTCATACTTTGGCTTTCCTAGTCTTGTTCTAATTTTCTACAGCTTCAACTGGAATTCACATATGAGCAAGAGATGGTCTGTTCCACAGTTGGCCCCTGGCCTTGTTCTGACTGTTGATATTGAGCTTTTCCATCATCTCCTTCCACAGGTGTAGTTGATTTGATTCTTGTGTATTCCCTCCGGTGGGGTCCATGTGTCAGCATTTATGTTGTCGGAAAAGGGTATTTGTAATGAAGAAGTTATTGGTCTTACAAAATTTTGTCATGCAATCGAACAAATTTGTTTCGCAAGAAGCACAGCCAGAATGCTCCTTAGAAGCAAGAATGACAAGAGTTCATCTCCCATACTTTGGACATGTTATCAGGAGGTACCAGTCCCTGGAGAAGGACATCATACTTGGTAAAATGGAGGGTCAGCAAAGAAGAGGAAGACCCTTAAGGAGATGGATTGACACAGTGACTGCAACAATGGGTTCAAACATAATGACGATTATGAGGATGGTGCAGAACCAGGCAGTATTTTGTTCCGTTGTCCATAGGGTTGCTATGAGTCAGAACCAACTCAATGGCACCTAAAAACAACAACAGCAAGATAATTTATTTTGTATGCACGCAGAAGCTGGACAATGAATAAGGAAAACTGAAGAAGAATTGATGCCTTTGAATTATGGTGTTGGTGAAGACTATTGAGTATACCATGGACTGCCAGAAGAACAAACAAGTCTGTCTTGAAAGAAGTACAGCCAGGGTGCTCCTTGGAAGTGAGGATGGTGAGATTTCGCATCATGTACTTTGGACATGTTATTAGGAGGGACCAGTTCCTTGAGAAGGACAGCATGTGTGGTAAAGTAGAGTGTCAGCGAAAAAGAGGAAGACTCTCAACGAGATAGATTGACACAGTGGCTGCAACATAGTAATAATTGGCAGGATGGTGCAGGACCAGGCAGTGTTTCATTCTGTTGTACATAGAGTTGCTATGAGTCAGGACCAACTCGATAGCACCTGACAGCAACAATTTGTTAAGTACTTATTATATTCCAGTTACTGTGCTAAGTACTTTATTCACATTATCCCAGTTATTTGTAACTCCCTCATGTAATAGAGTTATTATATCTACTTTCAGATGTGAAAATTGAGGCTCTAAGAAGTTAAGTAATTGTCCAAAGTTGTACAGAAAGTTAGTAGTGGAGCAGGGTTCAAGCTTCGCATTCTGAATTGTACACCTTAAAATGGTGAATTTTATGACATGTGAATTATATCTCAATAAAAAAAGAAAAGAAAAACTAGAAAAAAAGTTGAACCGGATGGACATTTGTCTTTAGATGGGCTCGTACTTGATGTTCACATTACCAATCTTCCAATGCTCCATTAAACTCATTGAATGGGCTGTAGTCAGTACACTAAATATTTGTTCACTTTTCATCTACTCTAGAAACCACTCTCCAAATCAATATCCATGAGGTCAGGAACACTGCAATTTTGGAACGTTCACATGAATTCAAATGTGTCTTATTCCCCAAAGCATTATGTGTCAGCATTGATAGATAAACATTACATGACATGATTGCTGATTTGAGGAGTCTAAAAAAAAGCAGAGAAAAAAGTGCAGGGCCCCCTAGTTCTTTGAGTGACCCCTTGTAGCCCAAACAAGATTGGGACACAAAGAGAGGAAGAAGCATTGAAACTCTACATCATTTAATAATAATAAGGGACTAAGAAATTATGTTGTAATAGTAATAATTGCTAACATTTTTAATCACTCTCTGTGCAGGTACTGGGTTGATTGCTTATATGCTTTATCTCTTTAAATCCTCAGAACAACCTAATTAGGCAGAAACTATTTAACTCCATACGTATCAGTCTAGGTTCAGTACAGGAAACAGAAATTGCTCAAAGTATTTTAAATAGAAAGGAATTTAACACAAGGAGTTAGATGCTTACAAAAGGGCACCTCTAAGATGAGAAAGTTCTGGCATGAGTCTCTAGGATTCTCAGAATACTGAAGGACTAACTTGCCAGGAAGTTACTCTGCCACAGTTAGGTAGATGGGGGAATCTGAAGGCTGTCATTGGCGCCATTGAGTTCAAGAACATATTGTTGTAGATGCATTCTGCAGACCAGGAAACTGCTGTACCTGTTGCCATGAGTGCCTAAACTGCTAACAGATGATGTCAACAATGAGCCCCCAATATGGCAACACCCTTTAGGAAGACAACGCAGCCACCTGATGGCAGGCTGATACATTATACCTCTTCCATCATGGAGGAGTCAGAAATTCATCCTCAGGGGAATAGACAAATATTCTGGGTATGGATTTGCCATTCTTGCCTGTAATTCTTCTGCCAACTCTACCTACCATCTGTGGATTATCAGAATGCGTTATCCACTTCTCATACCAACTGGTCTTACTATGTACAGCATCAATGAGTTACCAAAGACTCAGTTTGGCACCAGTTGGGAGATAATGCTCTGAAATGATGGGGTTCTGTCTTATACCAGTTAAATGAGTTGCTATCAAGTTAATTCCAACTCATGGTTACCCCATGTATGTCAGAGCAGAACTGTGCTCCATAGGGTCTTCAAGAAGGACTGCTTTTTTCAGAAGTAGATCACCAAGCCTTTCTTCCAAGGTGCCTCTGGGTAGACTGGAATGCCCAACCTTTCTGTTAGCAGCCAAGTTATTAGCCATTTGCATTACTCAGAGACTCTCAGTATATACTCTGATTCAGAGAGAAGTATATGGCGCTCTCTCTCCCACAATTGGAATATATGGGTCCAGAAATCAAGGTATGCAAGTGGGAGTGACTCCTTTCACTCTTATGTCCAATAACTCAGAAATTTTGCTTCCCATTTTGGCAACTTTGACCTCTGATAATTTGGCAGTCTTAATTCTCAAGCAGAGAATGTATCTACAAGGGATACCACACCGTTTCCATGTAATAGGAAGCTATCATCTGGCTGTTTTGGGTTCCTTATGCCACTGAATCCAAAGGAAGATAAATGGGTTACTCTGCTAGCTAAGGGAATTGATTTCAGCTACTATTGGGAAATTTGGTTGCTGGTATGCCATGGGGCCAAGTAGGACTATGTCTGGGACCCGGGGATTCTCTGCAGCTCCTTTTAGTTTTTCTGTGAGCCACAGTAAGGTTAATAGTATACTACAGCAACTGAAGAAAAGGCAGAACTACTGAAAACTCATACCATTTAGGAATGAAGGTTTGAGTTGGCACACCAGATAAAGAACTCTGAGCAGCTGAGCTTCTGGCTGAGGACAACAGAAACATGGAATATATAATGGATAAAAGAAGTCCTAGATCTCAACTAGGGACTCATGAATAATTGTAGAGTGAAATAGCTTTGCGTATTTTCTCCTGCTTATTATGTGTATGTATTTATTTGCATATATTAATTATTTTCTTATTTTGCTCTCCTCGTTATAATTTTATATGTGAGTTATTGGATATTAACCTTACAGTTTTGTCCTTAGGTAGTAGAATATTCAGGGAGACTGTGATTGAATTTGAGGAGCAATTAGTGTAGCCAGTGATGAATACAATGACAGTTGGGACCGTATGTCTCATTTTGGGGAAACGATAAGAACTTCTTCACTTGAACGAAGGATAGCTACATTTTCTTAGATAAAACATAGAGCTGTTTTGTTGTGTGAAAGTTCAAATGTGGATACAAGGGTGTATATAGATGTTTTATAGTGTAAAAATTTTTATAGAGGCAGGAGTTAAAATAGGTTCCCTGGGCCAGGAGCCAAACAAAAATTAATCACAGGGCCATTTACAAAAACGGCCAATTTACACAGCATCAAAACTTAAACAAGTTTTACTTATCAGCGTGTCAGCATGGGTTATCATGAGTTAACAATACTTACCAACGTGATTTAGCAACACTCATCCAATCAAAATAAGCCAGCTTAGCATTCAGTGACCTACTTTCCCAAAAAAGGGCAAGATATTTCCTCATTTAAGCTATAAAAGGCTGCCTTGTAACTGTAAATTCAAGCCCCCCTTTATTTTAAACTCGGGTGCTCCCTGTTTGTGAACAGCTTCTCACTCAATAAACCCTGTTTTCTCTAACTGACTTGTTGATCAGATTTTTCTTTTGACAGTAGCCAAGGCGTGGGTTGCTATGAGTCCGATGGCAATGGGTTTGGTTTTTTGGGGGGAATGGGGTGGGCTGTGCCAGTTATAAATTTGCTCTCTCTCAGTTCTAAGTCCACCCTTCTTTACCCTGCTTTATGATATTGGAGCTGGACTCTGTAGACATTTCTCTTTTGCCAACTGGAGCGCTGTCTTTGCCAAAAGAGCATGCCGGAGGGACACAGCAAGGGCAGAGTAGGAGTGAGGTGACTTTTCTTTCTTCTTCCCATTTGCTATATTCTGCATGGTTACAAGTGGATCAGGGCTCAGGAATCCAGTAGTGCTCACCTCAGTGGTCTTCATGACCCAACTGCAATCTTACCACCCGCTAATTTTTCTGCCACTCAGCAGCTGGCTGCTTCCTTCTATTAGCTGCAGTGCGTGCTTTCCGGCAAGCTTTTCTGCCGTTCAGCATCAGGCTACTCCTGCAGTTGATAAGGTGAGGCTCACAACCCCTGGTAAGTTTCTCCATCACCTTGCCTGCCACTCCTGTGGACCAGCTGTGGTTTGTGCTGTGGACCAGCTGCTGCAAGTTTCTCCACTGGGTCACTCTTGCAGAACAGATGCGACCCACATCCTCTGGCAAGTTCCTTTGCCACCTGTGAGCTGTGTGTTCTGTGGCAGTCTTGCCCTCCCTAAGGATGTCTGAATCTCAGCATTGATAGTGGGAGTTCTTCTAAGTTTCTAAATTCCTTCCTCAGCCCTAGAGAAAGTAGCTATTTTCTGCAGTTGTCACTTTTGTGCCTCTTAGAGTTTTCTTTTGCCCTCTTTTTTTTTTTAGTAATTAACCACGTTTTTATTATTTAAATATTCTTCTTATTAAAATTTTTTCTATTCAAATTACCAGCATGATTTCTGTCCCCTGACTGAAGCCTCGCTGACATCAAGCATAAGAAAAATATCTTAACATTTGAGAGTAAAGTTGATTCCTGGAATTACATGGGCTGATGAACCAGACACAGTTCCTGTCTTCACAAAGCTTACAGTCTAGCATATATCTATTGCTCATATTTGTCTCCTCACGCAGCCTCTATAATACTCATGACTGACACCTACAGATGGAAAGGGGACTGTGGGAAAGAAAAATCACACAGAACAATAGATTTGAAAGGTTTTTAGGCTACTTAGTTTTGTGCATCTGTCCAACTTTTATTTCAACTTTGCTGCTAGGGTGTTGGTCAATTCAAAGATTCACTTTTGATAGGGATATTTTTTAGGAAAAAAGGAATTAATTATTGTTAGGATAAATATAACAGGAAAAGAATATTTGATTAGAGGTCATTAGACTCTTCTCTATCAGTTGGGTGGGTGTTTGTGGTGGACACTGTGACATGACGCCCAGATTGAAGAACTTGTTGTCACAGTTGTCAGGAGTGCTATCCTTAGACTGTCTTCAGCTATCATCCTTGTCAGGGACTGGCTCCACTGCAGAGAGTTCCCTTGCCTGAAGTCATACCCTTTCCTAGAGTCGCCCACATTTGATGAATGCTCAATGCAAGAGTATGAAGGCCTGTTTGGCCCAATTTGGGACATCTCTGAAGGGCCATTCTAGCTCCAGAACTTTCCGGGCTGAGTCTGCATCGCAGCTTGATTGCTTGCTCATTTCACTGCTGCTTCCTTCTTCTCCCTCCCAAGGTCACATCTCAATAAACATCCTTTGTGTTAAACTCTGTCTTAGAGTCTGTTTCCCAGGGAACCCAATTTGTAACTGTGGGTGACTGATTTCTCAGAACAAAGCCCATTAAAATTTACCAGCGGTTTTGCTCAAGCATTTTTATCAGGAATGCAAATATTTTCCTAAAAGGTTATGAATTAGATCACACAAAAGGCTCTGTGTGACAAAAAAAAAAAAAAAAGAAAGAAAGAAAAACAAAGCCCAAATAATATTCATTACAAAATTTGTAGGATACTGGAGTTTCGGAATCTGCATCCCCTGACCCCACTAGAAAACAAAGGGCAGGGGAGTGACTTCCCTACTTCACCACAGACAATGGCAGAGCTTCTGAATGGAATGCCAGGGCTTCATTTCCTCCGAGTGCTAGCAGGGAACATGTTCCCTTGTGGAGCGTGGCGGTGACTTGGACATAATGAGACTTCCGCAGGCCATCATTCTCTGTGCCGGAAGTTTGTGTTTGGTCAGTCTCCTATCCAGCAACTGGCACTAAGCTGTTGTAAATTGTTTCTGGGTTGGGATAGAGTTCTTACTGTTTATGGTTTGAGCTTATGACTTGGTGTGTTTTCTCCTTCTTATATTCCTTAACATGTAACTTGGTGACTCAGGGATGGATTACCTAATAAGCAAGGTACACGAGGGAATTGATTCAACAGCGATGGATTTGGTGTTTTTGGTTTTTGATGTTGCTGGGGACCCCTGGTGGCACAGTGATTAAGAGCTAGGCTGTTAGCCAAAAGATCAGCAGTTTGAATCCACCTTGGAAACCCTGTGGGGGCAGTTCTACTTTGTCCTATAGAATCACTATGAGTCGAAGTCAACTTGATGGCAATGGGTTTGGTTTAGTTTTTGGTGTTGTTGGGGAGAATTGGATGAGAGGAGGGAAGAGGAGATGGTGTATGGTGGGAGCACGAGCCACTGAAATTTGAGTTACGACTCTTAATGTGACCTCATTTTTACCCACAAGGTGGTGAAGCCTGGAGAAATTATGGTACAGATATATTCCCACGTTGTAAGTTTTCCTAAGAAAGTAACAAAAATGCCTCAAGCCAGACAACCAAAACCCACTGCTGTCAAGTTGATTCTGACTCACAGCGACCCTATAGGGTTTCCAAGGCTGTGAATCTCTCCAGAAGCAGACTGCCACATATTTCTCCCACGGAACTACTGATGGTTTCGAACCGCCAACCTTTTGGTTAGCAGTCAATCGCTTTAGCCACTGTGCCACCAGGGCTTCTTCAACCCAGACAAGGCATGTGCAAATATTGGCATGAAATATACTTTCCCAATTTTCATTAGAATGTCCACACACGTCTTGTAGTAGTGCCACTTGTACACACTAAAAATGCTTCATGGCTCTGGACAAGATGCTCTTGCTCTTCCTAGCATTCTCTCCCCAGAAGTCTCCCCTGATCCCTTACATCAGCATCATTAAAGAGAATTACCCACATAACATCCTTAGGTAACTGATTGTAAAAAATTATTATGACATTAACTTTAGAAAAGATTATCAAAAAGCAGTAGTAGTTCCTGACTTACCTACAAGCTGTACTTTTGTACATTATCACACTTTGGTATCCCTGAATTAAAAAGTGTTTTTGAATGTTTGCACATCTGCTGATTAATGAAGATTTTGGTCTATCACACCGTCTGCCACGCGGCAGTTGGGTTTTGACATCTTTGTTCGTGCAGTACTATTTATACAGCTATATGAATTTTTGTGCATTTTTTTTTTTAGAAAAACAAGTGGAAAATGGAAAAATTAAATTGCTGATACTGATGATAAAATGTATACATCTTATAAACTTACTGCAGCTGAAATAAAATGGCCATTAGGTTATGCTGAAAGTGGGACTGTCTTCTCATTTGAATGCCCATTGGTGTTAACTCAGTTCATTTTGTGTTGCTTTGGAATGGAAAAAAAAAAAAGAAAGAATAGGAAAGGAGTGCTGGAAATACATAATCAGAGATATAATTAGAGATTTTATATATATATTTTTTAGCTTATTGAGAATAGATTTCTTTCCCTTCCTTGGAAAACACAGTTGGATTTTTCACACATTTGACTTTCATACAAACTTTTTGGAACAAATCCCGTATTAAAATAGGAGAGCTACTGCTTATACATTTTCTTTTTTTTCCCCATTTTTTAAAAACTTTATTGAATGTAATTTACATACCATAAAATTCACCTGTTTTAAATGTACAGTTCAGTGATTACATATTTACAGAGTTGTATAAACATTACCACAATCTTATTTTGAATAATTTCCATCACTCCAAACAGAAACCTGGTACCTGTTTGCAGTCACTTCTCATTCCCACCCCCAACCTTAGCAGCCACTGTTTCTGTCTCTGTAGATTTACATTTTTCTGGATGTTTCATAAAAATGGGGCCATATAACATGTGGTCTTTTGAGTTTGGTTTTGTTTCACTTAGCATGTTTTTGAGGTTCATCCGTGGTGCAGCATGTATCAGAAATGTGTTGCTTTTTATTGCTGAGTAGGAGTATTCCATGGTAGGAGTGTACAGCATTTTGTATATCCCTTTACCAGTTGATGAACATTTGGGTGGTTTCTACCATGAATAGTGCTGCAAGTTGTTGTGTGAACATATGTTTTCATTTCTTTGTATACCTAGGTATGGAATTGCTGGGTCATATGATAACTCTACATTTCACTTGTTAATGCTTACACATTTTCCTGGGATATCACTGGTCAAAACTGCAAAGGAACCCTGAGGGAGATGTGGAGATTTTCAGATACTAAAAGCAAAAACCAAGCGACTGAATCAATTCTGTCCTATGGTGACCCCATGTGTGTCAGAGTAGAACTGTGGTCAGTAGGGTTTTCAAGGCTGTGATCTTTCAGAAAGAGATCTCCAGGCCTTTCTTCTGAGGCACCTCTAGGTGGGTTCAAACTACCAACCTTTGGTTAGTAGAGTGCTTAACCATATGTGCCACCCAGGGACTCCATACCAAAAGCACTACTATAATAATTACAGTAACTCCTGTTATTGAAGCACTTGCTGTGTTTCAGGCTCTATGCTCACTATGTCATATACATAATCTCATTTAATTCCTACAGTCATTGGTTGAAATAGTTATCATGTACCCCCTCCAATTTTACAAAATGACAACCTAGACTTTATAGACTTGAGATGACTTGTCCAAAGTCACACAGACAGCGAGTGGAGGCGCTTTGTTGATTCCAAAACCCATGTCCTAATCAGTACCTTGTATTGCTCACCTATGTTCTCAATAGTCAACTTTTTATCAAACTTTTTCAAACTATGACCAGGTAATACAATCTGTGTGAAGGAACAAGCATAAAGCCTTGCATCTTGCTGTACTGATAGATGAAATATTTTCAGGGACAGGAAATGACAAGTTTGTGATAACACATCAAAATGTTTTTATTAGGTACTGAAAAGGGGAGCAGCAGAATGCCCAACATATCAGGAGTCAATAATATGACATTCTGCGTATGTTGATGAAACATTTGTTTTGCTAGTCTTCAAGGTACGTAGGAATGCTATAGGAAAATAGAATTAGAACCAACAACAGAGTACGTAATTACCAAATTATTACCATCAAAGAGAGTGCATAGTTAGCTGTCTCCCCCTTAAGATTGAATCTGAATGAATGAATGCATTCCTTTCTCTAAATTGTTTCTTATTTAAAATGTGAAAGCAATCCTTTTCCAATATAGAGAAGATGTTAAAGCCAAGATTGTGTTGTTAATTAATAGTTCCTGTTGCAGCTATCCTAGTTGCAGGGGCAGAAATGCAAACCCACAAATGCTCACAAAATCCTAGAAAGGTTTTACAGAATGGTGCAGAGACCTCAGGGAAGCAGCTGGGTTTCTGATAAGAGCCATATGTATCTTGGAAATACATTAATTAAAGGAGCAAATGAACAAGGGGAAGGGAAGGAAACTTCAGCTTAGAGGAGCCAATAAAAATTCCAGAAATGAAGCAGCAGAAACTGATGATAATGGTAGCTCAGAAAATTAGGCCCATTATATCAAGCCCCAGTCAATTTTACTTTATTTTTCCTGAGGATCTTTTTTAGAAATGATGTTTGTGTTTGAGAGTTGAGAAGACATAATTAATTTATTTATTCAGTCAGCAAACATGCACCAGGTGCTGGAGATGGTAATGTTTGAGCGAGACTTGAAGTTGTGTAGGATGTGTGGGCCGGGAGAGTGGTTGGGGTAGTGTGTGGGGTGTTCCAGGCAGAGGGAACAGCATATGCAAAGGCACAGAGGAAAGGCAGATGCTGATACTGAAGGAATGATTTTCTCTGTGTAGTGGGAAGAAAAAAAATTGTTCTACAGCATAAATTCATGGCTCATTTTTACCTTCTGGGGAGGGACCGCATTCATGACACGGATGGTTTATTCTGTTGAGAATAACACCTGTGATTCATGGGAGGGGTGAGGAGTGAACAGGAATAAGGTGGAATGGGATGGGCAGGGCCGGGGTATGAGAAGAAGAAACAGAATTACTTTGCCAACGAAAGTGAGAAGTTAAGAGGAATTTGGAGCTTGGAGGGCACTCTGGAAGAAGGGAGCTGAGAAACTTGGAGAGAGGGAAACGGTGAGGAGAATAAAAAGATGAGAAGGACAGGACCAAGAAAGAACTTTGAGGAAAACAGAGAAATCCTTGTAGGCTAGAGAACAGGAGGATCAGTGATAAGGGTGATTTAGAAAATAATATTGGAATTATTATTGCCTGTCCTGGAGCAAAGAAAACGCGACCCAGCTGAAGCTGGGGCCACAAAGACTCATAAGGACGCATCAACTGGGCCCTGAGATAAAATAGATGGGACAATCTTAAAAATTATCTTTTAGGGAAGAAAAAATATTTTTAGAGAACTTTTCACATAAAGCCAATCAAACAGGACACAAAAGACTTTTCACCCCTGTCTTTTTCTATTAACATTTAGTGAACAGAAAATTTGTTGGACCAGTGAAGACCCTCCTGACTGTCGGGTTACTGATACCTATAGCAATGAAGACCCTCCTGACTGTCAGGTTACTGAAACCCATACTAATGATTGTTAAGAAAGGAAATTGAAAGTATAAGACCACAGTTTCTAGCCAATCTGTGAAAAGCGAAGCTTTTACCCATTTTTGTGATGTTGATATATACTGATGATTCTGTAACCTCCCTTGGATTCAGGCAGGCATTAGCTCTGGCAGCATGCTCGTCTGCTTCCCACTTCTGTCCTTTTGAATATATGCCAAATAAAACTTTCTTTTTGCTTTACTAAACTTTGTGATTTTTTTCCCCTACAACAAGGGGAACATAATTCCTTTCCAAAGAATGTGCAAAACATTGGGGAGGGCATTCTACATCATGTGGGACAGTGGCTTTAATCATTTTTATTTGGGTATTAATGAGTAACCCCAGCAGACTGGAGGACTCTGAGTAACAGTTGAATTACATCTATTTTGCCAAGTTGACGTCTTATGTTTGCAAGTTTCATCAGTTTTTACTAATTAGCAAACATAGAGAATTACTTTGTACTTTATGATGAGCAGCCTGTGTACTCCATTTGTTATAGTTAAAAATAATCTAAATTAATGATTTTGTAATTTATGTTCTGAATAAGAATACTTAAAAAGGTAATCCACAAAATGTAATAATTTCAAGTAAATAAAATTATCCCCCCACTAATGCAATTTTATGTTCCTAACCCAACAAAAAAATTTTGTATATTTAAAATTTTCCCGAATGTCTAATTAAAAAATACATTCTCCATTATTTGAATATTTCTTGGAAATTTGTAATTCTAATCTGTAGGCTGAATCAGTTCTCTGATCTGGAGGACGGACATGAAATAAACACCTGTTACTGTCCACTGTCCTTTAAAGTAGACTGATGGTCACTGACGTTGAGGAAGTCAAGGAACTGAGAGACCAGGATGTTGGGTGCCTTATTTATGTGGGTAACGGCACCACCCAGAATGGTGATAGGAGTTGGAAAGGACTATTTGTGGTGGTGAGAAGGACACTGATCTTACCTCCCAACCTTTAGTAGGTGATATGTTGGAGAGAGAACTTCAAGGGACTTGGTGTTCCTAGGGGACCACCAGGCTTCAGTTTAGGCAGATGCGGGAGGTTCCAGTCTGAGAAAAGACTGGGGATGTAGGTATATAAGGGAGTTTGTAGGTCTCAGCATGGGAGTTCCAGAGGACACAAAGGAATTATTGGGGAGCAAGGCAAGGAGCCATCATGTATCTGTCGGTTTGTCATACTCTTGTGGTTTGTGTGATGCTGTGATACCAGAAGCTTTGCCACCAGTATTTCAAATACCAGCAGGGTTACCCTTGATGGACAGATTTCAGCAGAACTTCCAGACTAAGACAGACTAGGAAGAAGGACCTGGCAGTCTAGTTCTGAAAAAATTGGCCAGTGAAAACCTTATGAATAGCAGCAGAACATTGTCTGATACAGTGCTGGAAGATGAGCCCCTCAGGTTGGAATGCACTCAAAATATGACTGGGGAAGACTTACCCCCTTAAAGGAGAGTCAACCTTAATAATATGGATGGAGTCAAGCTTTCGGGACCATCATTTGCTGATGTGGCATGACTCAAAATGAGAAGAAACAGCTGCAAACATCCATTAATAATCAAAATGTATGAAGTATCATTTAGAAAAATTGGAAGTCATCAAAAATGAAATGGAACACATAAACATTGATATCCTAGGCATTAGTGAGCTGAAATGGACTGGTATTGGCCATTTTGAATCAGACAATCAAATGGTCTACTATGCTGGGAATGACACGTTGAAGGGGAATTGCTTCATGTTCATCGTCAAAAAGAACATTTCAAGATCTATCCTGAAGCACAATCCTGTCAGTGATAGGATAATATCCATACGTCTACAAGGAAGACCAGTTAATATGACTATTATTCAAGTTTACACACCAATCACTAAGGCCAAAGATGAAGAAATTGAAGATTTTTACCAACTTCTGCAGCCTGAAATTGATCAAACATGCAATCAAGATGCATTGATAATTACTGGCGGTTGGAATGGAAATAAAGAAGGTTTGGTGGTTGAAAATATGGCCTTGGTTATAGAAAGGACACTGGAGATTGCATGATAGAATTTTGCAAGACCGATGACTTCCTCATTGCAAATACTTTTTTTCAACAATATAAATGGCGACTATACACGTTACCTTGCCAGATGAAATACACAGGAATCAAACTGACTACATCTGTGGAAAGAGACATTGAAAAAGCTCAATATCATCAGTCAGAACAAGGCCAGGGGCCGAGTGTGGGGCAGACCATCAATTGCTCATATGCAAGTTCAAGTTGAGGCTGAAGGAAATTAGAATAAGTCCACGAGAGCCAAAGTACGACCTTGAGTATATCCCATCTGAATTTAGAGACCATCTCAAGAATAGATTGAATACCAATGACCAAAGATCAGGTGAGTTGTGGGATAACGTCAAGGACATCATACATGAAGAAAGCAAGGGGTTATTAAAAAGAGAGGAAAGAAAGAGAAGACCAAAATGGATGCGAGAAGAGACTCTGAAAGTTGTTCTTGAACTTAGAATAGCTAAAGCAAAAGGAAGAAATGATAAAGTAAAAGAGCTGAACAGGAAATTTCAAAGGGTGGCTGGAGAAGACAAAGTATTATAATGACATGTGCAAAGACCTGGAGTTAGAAAACCAAAAGGGAAGAACATGCTCGGCGGTTCTCAAGCTGAAAGAACTGAAGAAAAAATTCAGACCTAAAGTTGCAATATTGCAGGTTTCTATGGGGAAAATATTAAAAGACACAGGAAGCATTAAAAGAAGTTGGAAGGAATACACAGAGTTATTGTGCCAAAAAAAATCGGCTCATGCCCAGCCATTTCAGGAGGTAGCATATGATCAAGAACTGATGGTATTGAAAGAAGAGGTCCAAGCTGCACTGAAGGCATTGGCAAAAAACAAGGCTCCAGGAATTGACAGAATACCAACTGAGATGTTTCAGCAAGTGGATGTAGTGCTGGATGTGCTCACTTGTCTATGCCGATAAATTTGGAAGACAGCTACCAGGCAAACCGACTGGAAGAGATCCATATTTGTACCCATCTTAAAGAAAGGTGATCTAACAGAAAGTGTAAATTATCAAAAAATGTCACTAATATCACACACAAGTAAAATTTTGCTGAAGATCATTCAAAAGCATTTGCGTTAGTACATTGACAGGGAACTGCCAGAAATTCAAGCCAGATTCAGAAGAGGATATGGAACAAGGGGTACCATTGCTGATGTCCGATGGATCCTGGCTGAGAGCAGAAAGGTATTTACCTGTGTTTTATTGACTATGCAAAGGTATTCGACTGTGTGAATCATAAATATGGATAACACTGCGAAGAGTAGAAATTCCAGAACACTTAATTGTGCTCATGACAAACATGTACATAGACCAAGAGGCAGTCATTCTAACAGAAAAAGGGGGTTACTGCATGATTTAAAGTCAAGAACGGTGTGCATCATGGTTGTATCCTTTCACCATACTTGTTCAATCTGTATGCTGAGCAAATAATCTGAGAAGCTGGACTGTATGAAGAAGAACAGGCATCAGGATTGGAGGAAGATTCATTAACAACCTGCAATATGCAGATGACACAACCTTGCTTGCTGAAAGTGAAGAGGACTTGAAGCACTTGCTGATGAAGATCAAAGACCACAGCCTTCAGTATGGATTGCACCTCAACATAAAGAAAATAAAAATCCTCACAACTGGACCAATAAGCAACATCATGATAAATGCAGAAAATATCAAAGTTGCAAAGGATTTCATTTTATTTGGATCCACAATCGGTGCCCATGGACGCAGCAGTCAAGAAATCAAATTGCGCATTGCATTGGGCAAATCTACTGCAAAAGACCTCTTTAAAGTGTTAAAAAGCAAAAATGTCACTTTAAGGACTAAGGTGTGCCTGACAGAATCCATGGTATTTTCAATCACCTTATATGCATTTGAAACCTGGACAATGAATAAGGAAGACTGAAGAAGAATCGACGCCTTTGAATTATGGTGTTGACGAAGAATATTGAATATACCATGGACTGCCAGCAGAAGGAAAGATCTGCCTTGGATGACATACAGCCAGAATGCTCATTAGAAGCAAGGATGGTGAGACTTGTCTCACATACTTTGGACTTGTTATCAGGAGAGCCCAGTCCCTGGAGGGCATCGTGCTTGGTAAAGTATAGAGTCAGTAAAAAAGAGAAAAACCCTGAATGAGATGGGTGGACACAGTGGCTTCAACTATGGGCTTAACCATAACAACGATTGTGAGGATGATGCAGGACTGGGCAGTTTTTTGTTCTGTTGTACATAGGGTCGTTATTAGTGAGAACCACCTAATAACAACAACAGCAGAGCAAGGAAGGAGGGCTGGATCAGTTGAGGGGAGTAGAGAACAGGTGGGAAGGAGTGTTAGATAGGCAAGGTGACCCCTCAGATGGGATTCATTGTGAGATTCCTTGGAGAACAAGGTGCAATGCTGTGGTCCCACAGCTCCTGTAGCTTCCCATGGGGGTGCATCATGAAGAGAGAGGGTAGGTGATCCAGAGCATCACCCCCAGGTTCAGATGGAATAGCCACTTCGACCGACATCCTAACTTGTGGTAGGCCCTGCTTACCTGTCCAGCATCTTCTCATTTCATTTCACTCTCTGCACTGCTCCCTGTGGTCTGCTTTTAGATCCTCCATCCTACCGTGTTCTTCCGTGCCACAGAAACTTGACATATGCCTTTTCTCTGCCTGGAATGCTCTTACCCATCCTTCTGATCTTGACTAAAATGTCACTTCCCTGGATATACCCCATGCCCCCCTCTTATTCCATCTCTTCTCACTATGTACCCTTCCTTCACAGAACTTTTCACAGCTGTAATTTTACATTTGTGTGCCCATTTAATTAAAGTTCCATGAGGGCCATGTCTTTTAGATACGTGGTCTCTCAGCATCTATCCCAGTACTTGCACATAATATAGGTAGGGTGGTATAAAAATATGTCCATAAATGCTTTGACACTCCCCCTTTCAAGGGATGGAGTCTAATTGTTATCTTGAATGTGGTCCAGACTTAGTGACTCACTTCTAACAAATACGATGTGGTAGAAGTGACAGCGTGTGACTTCTGAGGCTAGGTTACAGAAGGGATACAGCTTCTTTCTATCACTTTCTTGCTCTTGGGTTGCTCACACAGGGGAAGCCATGCCATGCTGGATGGTTACTCAGGAAACCACATGGAGAGGAACTGAGGCCTCCTGCCAACAGCCAATATCAACTTGCCAGCCATTAGAGGGAGTTACCTTGAAAATGGATCCTCCAGCCCTAGTCAAGGGCTACACCTGCAGATAGCTGCACCTACGGCAGACATCTGACTGCAACCTCATGAGAGACTCTGAGCCAGAATCACCCAGCAAAGTTGCTCCCTGTGAGAGAGAATAAGTGATTATTGTGGTTTTAAGCATCTGAGTTCTGGGGTAATTTGTTATGCGGCAATAGATAACTAATATAATGAAAAATCTCGATAAATACTTGCTGAATGAGTCAGCAAACTCATGAAGTTTTTTTTTTTTTTTTTAGTTTGGCATGAATCCATAATTACATCAATAATGATTCTAACAGGTGCCTGAAATTTTCTTTTGCATCTTCTCTGCGTTTAACATTATGGGCTTTTCTTCCATATGAATTAGTGTGAAAATTGATTGGAGTAGAAAAATAAAAAACAGGTCAGCAAAAAAACCTAACCCTTGGTCAGAAGCTGGCTGAATGGACACGAAAGTACAGAGTGGATAGAAGGAGTGTGCTATCTCATTAGGGGGAGAGCAACTAGAAATATATATTATATAGCAAGGTGTATATGCATTTTTGTATGAGAGGCTGACTTATAGCACAATAAAAAAAAAAAAAATCGAACCCTTGAAAGACTGTGTCTAACTGAGTGATATCAATAACAATTACATTATGAGAAAAGATTAATTTGCTCTTCTACTAAACTGTCAAAGATTAGTTGGATTATGAGTAAAGCAGATAATACGAAACTCTTAAGGATCATTAAATCATGGGGAAATTTTGGTTAAGAGAGGTGTTTGTTTGTTTTTTAAATCAGTCTTAAAAGTAGATTTTTATCCAGTCTTTAGGGCAGTAAAGTTGCCTTACATATCATTACATGCTTCGAGCAGTTGTTTGTACCTTTCAGGTTGGAAAGGCCAAATATCTAGGGGTCATCAACCACAGCAGTTGCTTTGTTTTTGGCTCTGTCCACAGAACCCCTGAATCCTTTCAGCCTCACAGAGGACAAAGAGGGAATTTTCATAGAGAATCGTGACCTGATGAAGTAGAACATTCATTGTTCCCTGTTGTAGCCACAGAGCAGAGGCAATGCCTGTACCCAGCAGGGGTTCAAAAAGTATTTGTTGAATAAGTGAATGAGTGAATAAATCTCTTTACACATCATAATAATTCAGATGGAAAATGCTCTTCTAGTTGCCTAAGTAGGAATGAATGTATGATGAATGTAGCATCAATCAGACAAGTACAGTGAACTACTGTGTTATTGTTTGTTTGCTCATGTTTACATTTTCTTCACAAAAATATAATTTTTGCTTTATAACTGCATTGTCAATTAGGGGTGTGGCTGGTTCTGTGCACTAGCTCACTCAACATCTGTTCCAGTCCTGTTCTAGTGTGCCCGCCTGGGATGCAGAGACTGAAAAGCTAAAAACTACATTTCCCAGACACCTCTGCTGCAAAGGTTTCAAATGAGATTTAGGCTTCTTTGATCAGATGCACTCAAATAGGACCTGAAGTTGAACTGAGTTAAGTGAAGAGAGAGGAGAGTTTGAGACATCCATCTTGTTGTTGGTCCTGATGGCCGGTCTCAGAGAGAGGAAGTTTGATGTGCATTTGGAAGGGGTGGTGATATATGGCAAGTATGGCAAGTGGCTTTCTGATACGGAAGAGTTGGCATGATTCTAGCTACTGGCTGTAGTGTTTATTCCCTGATTGAGCAGGTAGTTTCCTGTTCTTGGCAGGAGCTGCAGCTTCCTTGGCAGCCCAGCTCGGTGGTGTGGCTTTGAGAGTTGTTCCTGGAAGATCAGGATAGAGTCTATTTCTTCAGCCCATGCAATGACATTGTAAACCATTTAATACCTTGCAATAAATTATGTTCAAAGGAGTAGGTTTTTTTTTTTTTTTTAAGCCCTGCCACTGAATCCTAACCAAAGCAAGAGGCTAGGAGTTACTATACAACTGACAATGATTTATTACTATGTAGATTATTGGAGTACAGACTTGCTTGAATATTTATGAAATTTCACACACTCTTGTCAGGGAGATCCACTTTCAACAAAAATATGTGCTTGTGCACAGTAATCCATAAATTGATTTTTTAAAAAATCCTACCGAATTTGAATTCTATTGAAGTATCCTTTTGTTGCTTGCTAATACTATTTGGACTCTGGTTTGCAAGGAACAGAATTCTATGAGATTTAAGCAAAAGAACAGTGGATTTATGTAAGGATACAGGTCCTTTCATAGAGTCCAAGGGCAAGGATGCAGCCAGACCTTGGGAATGGCCTAGAGCTAAGGATTGCACTGTTATAGAGAGTTCAGAAAGCCCTCTGTCCAGCTCTCACCCTTGGCCCTCTCTGCGTATCTGCTTCATTCTTTCTCACTAGTAACTTTCTCTGCTGCTCAGAACACAGGGTTAAAAAAAAAGAGCTTTATTAACAACACCAATGTTTATATCTCCTCCATTTAAGAGGACAGACAGACTGAGGTGAGACTCTCCTAGACTCCATTCCAGAGTCTTGAAGAAAGACCATGAGTACTCCAGCTTCCGGCAGGTGCCCAGTTCCATTATGTTGCACAACTCCTGAGGATACCATTCGCTTTGGTTTCTATGCATAGGGCACCCCTGATCACAACATTTTATAGAAAACAGTATGAATGGTGCCCCTTGGAATTGTGTCTCTAGGGACAAATCAGCTGGAGTCTGGAGTCAGAGTCACATTGTGGAAACCTGGCAGTGGGTGCTCTGCTCCTAGACCCACTCCTGCAGGGGAAGCCAGGTATGCAGGAAGGCGAAGCTTCTATGTGTGCGGGAATTATTGGTTGCTGAGGAGTCACGGATGTCCATTATGTGAACAACATACTGATTTTAAATATCAGGCGTAGACAAACTACAGCTTATGGGCCCAATGAAGCCTGACTTCTGATTTCGTAAATAGAGTATTATTGGAACACAGATAGCCATGCCTATCTGTTTACAAATTGTCTATGGCTGTTTTTGTTCTACAATGGCAGAGTTGAGCAGTTGTAAAAGAGACAGTATAGTGCACAAAGTCTACAATATTTATTACCTGGCCCTTTACAGAAAAAGTGTGCCAACCCCTATATTGTGGTTGTTAGGTGCCATCAAGCTTGTTCCGACTCATAGCAACCCTGTGGGACAGAGTAGAACTGCCCCATGGGGTTTCCAAGAAGCGACTGGTGGATTTGAACTGCTCACCTTTTGGGTAGCAGCTTTGGTTCTTAACCACTGTGCCACCAGGGCTCCAACCCCTATATTAGACCCTTGCTATTCAAAGTGTGGACCACGGGCCAGAAGCCTCAGCAATACCTGGGAGCTTATCAGGCCTCCATTCTGGACCTGCTGAATCAGAACTTGTTTTTTAACAAGATCCCCAGGTAATTCAGAGGCACATTAAAGTCTGAGAAGCACTGTATTAGACTCCTCAGTGGGCACAATCAATACTATTAAACCTTTCATTTCACCTAAGCCCCTTTCAGCCTGTGGGATATGATATAATGCCCCAGGCAAATTAGATTAGTGTACCACTGTCCCTGGGTGTGATGTAGCAATTTTTTCTGACTGTGTCAGGGCAGAATGTAATTATCATCAGCAGAATCCTTGCTAAGCATCTGCCTAGACAAGAGGATTCCCAGCTGCTGTCTGTTGGGTACCTACTCATTCATTCAATTATAACAAATATTTATTGAAGACCATACTCTGTGCCAGGCATTGGAATACAATGGTGAACAAATTGGCACAGTCTCAGCCCTTACAGTGTTATGTTACATAGTTTCATTTAATTCTTCCTAAACCAAGAGGTGGGTACTTTAATCTCCATGAGGACACTGAGCTCAGAGGTTAAATGACTTGCTCAAGGTCATATGGTTAGTGAATGACAGAGCTGAAAATTGAGCTTATGTCTTTCTGATGCCACAGTTTATGCTTTCTTCTATTTAACATTTAGACATAATTCTGGGAGATTATAATCTAAATTAAGTCTACAGCCAGAAAGCCAGTGTTTTAGAGATAAAAAACAGAGTGTTCTTATCTCCCACTTCCCAGATACAACCAAGATGATGGTGCAAGTTTGGGGCAGGCTGAAAACTAGAGGAGCCGAGCTCCTCTCCTAAGACTTCTCTTCAGAAGTGACAGACCTGCCACCTTTCTCTGTGAGAGAGACAGATGACTCCAGTTCAATTGCTCCTTCCAGACACCTGGAATGAGACTCTAGGGTAAGATGAGACAAGCACTGCCCTGGGGAGAAAGGGGGTCAGAGTTAGTGCTTCTTCCTCCAAGGGTCCTCTCAGGACAAATCCTATTCACTGGGTCACCTTACCCTTCTAACTCTTCTAAACACTAGTTCTATATATCCCCTCAACTGACCCAGCTTCCTTTCCTTGCCTTGCTCCTAAATCTTTCCATTGCATCCTCTTGAACTTACATTCTGAGACCTACAACTCCCTTATATACCTATATCCTCAAACCAGAGGAGAGAGATGATGTGGGCAGAGGGAAGTAGGAGGTGGGATGGAGGGACCAGGGTACAAGGGCACTATGGAGAGAGATGTTGGTTTGGACTCAAGTAGTGAGGGAAGAGGGATGAAGTTGAGGAAGTGGGGCTGGTCCTGCGAAGGAGGACAGAAGTGTAGAAATGACAGGCAAGAAGTAGAATACTCCTTGATAGAGCAGGAGGAGGAAGGTGGGACTAAGAAACCAGCAGTGATGAGCTAAAAAACAACATCATCATCCCCATCTCAATAACAACAGCTTTATGAGGTAAATAATATTATCATCTCCATTTTATAGTTAAAGCAACTAAGAAATAGAAAATTTGGGTAAATTGTCCCAGGTCAAATGGCTAGTAAGTGGTGGAGCCAAAACTGAGACAGAGACAGGCTGGCTTCAAAATCTATGCTTTTATCTACTAGTCTATGCTGTCTCTTAAAGGATACCTCACTGAAAACAATGTTTCTCTTTAGATATCTCTGGTTTATGTTTATTTCAAGAAATGTACTTGCATTTTATTAAAAAGAAATTAATCAATAATTACCTCAGTTCATCTATATATCCTAAATCAAAAGTTGCAACATATTACAATAGTGTGTATGTTTTTTTAAGGAAAATGGTCAGAATTAATATCTAAATCTAACAAATTGTTGCATTTTTTTTCCAGTTGATTCCTGATTTGAATAGGGGAAGAATTTATTCTGACTTAAAGCTACAACCTATTATGAATGAATTGTGTCTCCCAATAGATACATTGAAGTCCTGATCTCTGTTTCTGTGAATGTGACATTATTTGGAAATAGGATTTCTCTTTTGTTACAAGTTAAATCAATATCATTAATATCACACGTAAGTAAAATTTTGCTGAAGATCATTCAAAAGCAGTTGTAGCAGTACATCGACAGGAAACGGCCAGAAATTCAAGCCAGATTCAGAAGAGAACAGAATGAGGGATATCATTGCTGATGTGAGATGGATGATGGCTAAAACAGAGAATACCGGAAAGATGTTTACCTGTGTTTTATTGACTGTGCAAAGGCATTTGACTGTGTGGATCATAACAAATTATGGATAACATTGCAAAGAATAGAAATTCTGAAACACTGAATTGTGCTCATACAGTACCTGTACATAGACCAAGAGACAGTTGTTAGAACAGAACAAGGAGATATTGCATGGTTTAAATCCAGGAAAGGTGTGTGTTAGGGTTGTATCCTTTCACCATACTTATTCAGTCTGTATGCTGAGCAGATAATCCGAGAACCTGGACTAAATGCAGAAGAATACAGCATCAGGATTGATGGAACACTCAGTAACAACCTGTGATATGCAGGTGACACAACCTTTCTTACTAAAAGTGAAGAGGACTTGAAGCACTTGCTGATGAAGATCAAAGACTACAGCCTTAAGTATTGATTGCACCTCAACGTAAAAGAAAACAAAAATCCTCACAACTGCACCAATAAGCAATATCATGATAAACAGAGAAAATATTGACATTGTCAATGGTTTCATTTTATTTGGATCCACAATCAGCACCCAAGGAAGCAGCAGTCAGGAAATCAAAAGGCACATTGCATTGGGCAAATCTGCTGCAAAAGACCACTTTAAGGTGTTAAAAAACAAAGACTTTGCTTTAAGAACTAAGGTGCGTCTGACCCCAGCCATGGTGTTTTCAATTGCCTCATAGGCATGTGAAAGCTGGACAATGAATAAGGAAGACTGAAGAAGAATTGATGCCTTTGAATTATGGTGTTGGTGAAGAATATTGAATATACCGTGGACTGCCAGAAGAATGAACAAACCCGTCTTGGAAGAAGTACGGCCAGAATGCTCCTTAGAAGCAAGGATGGCAAGACTTTGTCACACACTTTAGACATGCTACCAGGAGGGATCAGTCCCTGGAGAAGGACATCATGCTTGGTAAAGCAGACAGTCAGTGAAAAAGAGGAAGACCCTCAGTGAGATGGATTGACACAGTGGCTGCAACAATGGGCTCAAGCATAACAACAACTGTGAGGATGGCTCAGGAACGGGCAGTGTGACTCATTGGCACCCAAACACAACAATCTCAGTAATGGGTCTTGTCTTTCTTTCTTTCTCTGACAGCCATGTAAATGTTAGTTTTCCTCAGGAGCCATTCTCTGTGCGCTGCCTTTCTAGTTACTGTACACCTATGGAAAGAAATCTTTTTTGCCTAACAGCCTATTCAAGGAAAACAAAAATGTTTACTGACTGCATTTGTTTAAACATACTTTTTATTTTAGGGTAGTTTTAGATTAACAGAAAAGTTTCAAAGATAGTGTAGAGAATATCTTGTATGTTCCTCGTCTAATTTTCCCTATTGCTAATATATCACCATAGTACATTTTTCATAACTAAGAAACCATCGTTGATACAGGGCTTTTAACTATACTTAACTGTTTATTTAGAATCCCAGTTTTTTTTCCCCAAAGTCCTTTTTCTGTTCCAGGATACCACATTACATTTAGTCATCCTGTCTGCCTCCCTAGTCTCCTCTGTTTTGTGACAGTTTCTCACACTCTTTTTTTTTTTTTTTTAAATATTACCATTCTTTTTAATTTTTTAAAGTTGTGATTTAGGTGAAAGTTTGCATAGCAAATTAGTTTCTCATTTAACAGTTAACACACAAATTGTTTTGTGACATTGGTTACCAACCCCACCATCTGTCAACACTCTCCCCATTTCCACCCCAGTTTCCCTGTTTCCATTTGTCCAGTTTTCCTGTCCCTTCCTGCCTTCTTGTCTTTGGTTTTGGGCTGGTGTGCCCATTAGTCTCGTATACATGATTGAACTATGACGTATGTCCCTCATGTGTGTTATTGTTGGCCCTATTGAAAAAAAAAAACATTGGCCCTATAAAAAAAAAAAATTTTTTTTTTTTTTTTATAGACCTGTCTAATAAGGGCAAATCTCAGGAGTGACTTCAGTACTGAGTTAAAAGGGTGCCCAGGGGCCATATTCTTGGGGTTTCTTCAGTCTCTGTCATACCAGCAAGCCTGTTTTTTTTTATTTGAATTTTATTCTACGTTTTTCTCCTGCACTGTGCAGGAGCCTCTACTGTGATCCCTGCCAGAGCAGTTAGTGGTGGTAACTGGGCACCATCTAATTGTCCTGGGCTGAGTCTGGTGGAATTTGTGGTGGCTGTGGTCCATTCGTCCTTTGGACTAATCTTTCCTCTGTGTCTTTGGTCTTCTTCATTCTTCTTTGCTCTAGCTGGGATGGGACTGTAAATGTATCTTAGATGGCTGCTCACAGGCTTTTAAGACCCCCATCGCTACTCACCACAGTCGAATGTAGAACATTTTCTTTATAGGCTATGTTATGCCAATTGAGCAAGATGTTCCCTGAGACTGTGGTTCCTAGCCCTCAGCCCAGTAGTTTGGTCTCTTAGGGCATTTGGATGTGTCTGTAAAGCTTCTATGACTTTGTCCTGGTCATGTTGTGCTGCCTTCCCCAGTATTGTGTACTGAATGACCTTGACAGTTTTGAGAAGCACTGGCCAAGCTTTTTGCAGAAGATCTATTTGGTTTGTCCAGTGTTTTTCTCATAGTTAGTCTGAGGTTATAGGTTTTTGGGAGGAAAACTACAGAGGTTAAGTGCCTTTCTCATCATATCATATTAAGAGTGCATACTATCGACATGACTTATCACTGATGGTTTAACCTTGATCACTTGGTTGAGGTAATGTTTGCCACATTTCTCCACTGTAAGTTATTCCTCCCTTCCTCCCTGCTTTCTGGCTGTGGTTTAAAATTCAAGTTGAATGAAAAATGCAATGAAAAACTAAATGATGCATCTTTAAATACCATGGGGGAAAATTATATTCTTATAACTTAGATTACTTAATTTTATTGACTAGAAGATTATCATAAAGAAATTAACATTACTTTTAAATTTTTACTGTGGCCATTTCATTTGCCATTTCAACAGGCATTATTTTTTTATATATATAATTTTTATTGTGCTCTAAGTGAAAGGTTACAATTCAAGTCAGTCTCTCACACAAAAACTTATATACACCTTGCTACATACTCCCAATTACTCTCCCTCCAATGAGACAGCCCGCTGTCTCCCTCCACTCTCTCTTTTCGTATCCATTCTGCCAGCTTCTAACCCCCTCTACCCTCTCATCTCCCCTCCAGGCAGGAGATGCCAACATAGTCTCAAGTGTCCACCTGATCCAAGAAGCTCACTCCTCACCAGCCTCCCTCTCCAACCCATTGTCCAGTCCAACCCATGTCTGAAGTGTTGGCTTTGGGAATGGTTCCTGTCCCGGGCCAACAGAAGGTCTGGGAGCCATGACCACCGGGGTCCTTCTAGTCTCAGTTAGACCATTAAGTCTGGTCTTTTTAGGAGAATTTGGGGTCTGCATCCCACTACAACTGGCATTATTTTTTATCTATTAAGATTTTAATGTCTGGGAATATTCGATCTTTTCTTCTGATTTTAACTACCACCTACAAGCTGATATCTCACAAAGCTTCCCCAGCCCTGACCTCTCCCTGCATCTGCCACTTCATGTATTCAAGCTTCTGCCTAACATTTCCCCTCTGATGTCACAGAGACACTTCAATTTCAATGTACCCCAAACTAAACTCTTCATATCCCCCTATCCCTGCACGACCCCTCTTCTCCTCCTCCAATTTCTCTCTAGTTCAGTAAATGGAACCGAATCTACCCATTTGCCCAAGCCAGAAAGCCACCTTCCACCTAATAGCCTGAATAATCTTTCAAAAACACTGATAAGTCTATATCACCTTCTCCTTGGTTTCAATATTAAATCCCGTTCAAGGCTTCTGTTCCCACTTCCAGGCTTGTCTTTTACCCTCGATGAATACCAAATGACCCGTGGTTCTTGGAGCATACCCTGTGGTTTTATGCCTCTGTGTCTTTGTTCAGGCTGTTACACAGCCTGGAACAGTCCCCTCCTCCACCTGTCTGCCACTATCTTCTCATCCTTCAAGACTCAGCCCAGGTATTTTCTCTTTGTAAGCCCTTAAATAAATAAATAAATATAAATAAATTTTTTTTTTTTTAAGCCTTGAGGCATCATACCCTATTCAGTCTTCCCCACGAGACTGAACTTCTAGGGGCAGGAACCATATATGATTCATTTTTGTAGCCCCCTGCTCAGCACAGTGCCTGCTAGTCAGAAGTCCCTCAGGAAATGTCTGTGACTGAGCTGTACTTCCATCGTGCTCCATGACACTTAGAGCAGTCGTTACATTTTATCAGAATTATTAGTCAAAATGCCTGACGCCCCACTGAGGAGGAGGTGAGCTCTAGGAAGACAGAGGCTGAGTCTTATTCATTCTAAAGCCCCAGTGCGTGGAACACAATAGGTGCTTAATGAGTATTTGTTCGATGAATGATCAGAGCAGGAACATTTAAAATTGAATTACTCTTTTCATAACTCTCCAATCAAACATTGGCCAAATGATTCTAAGGAAAGTTTCACCCTCTTTGTCAAGGAGGTGTTACCTAATCTACTTCAGTACAGAAGAAATACATATCTGAAGATGGTGTAAAAATGGCTAAATAGGTAACGTGAACATCACAGAAAAGTTTGCAAGCTAGATTATTTCTCATAAATGTAACATTACATAATGGGCATCAATTTCCCTTATCCAGGTTATAGTAATACACAAAATAGATGGTACTAACCCCATGCCTAAAGCATTATGGAAGTCCTGGTGGCGCTGTGGTTAAGAGCTCGGCTGCTAACCAAAATGTAGGCAGTCCTAATCCATCAGCTGCTCCTTGGAAACCCTATGGGGCAGTTCTACTCTGTACTATAGGGTTGTTATGAGTCCGAATCAATGGGATGGCAATGGGTTTGTTTTTTTTTTTAAAGCATTACGTTCATAAAAAGTAAGATAGGCAACCAAAAAGGCAAAATGCAGCAACTGGAATCAGGAGTCCTCCAAGAATCGAGTCCAGAGACTGAGAGTCAAGCACCCAGAAGAGGAGGAGTGGGTGGAGGCGATGTAACACAAAGTAGAACAAAGCCTGGTAATTAGGAGAGAAAGGAAGTAGTTCGACATTGGAAAATGCCTGGCATGTAAGATGAGAATGGGGCAAAGCAGAGACAGGTGACTAATCAATTACAATAGATTACGCCTGTCATTGTCTGGGCTTTGGAAATGAGTTGAAGAGGTTTGGATTTAATAAACATTAAAATTTTAGGAACACTTAAGAACTGCCGAGGGAGGCTGTGGAGCGATCATCTTATGAGTAGATTTTAAGGCTAGACTAGACACCCATCTATTATGGATGGCTTGAGACTAACACATCCATCCCAGTACCACGGAGAGAACTTAATGATCCCGCAGGCCTCTATTCCAAACTTCAAAAGGCAAGGGAGGTTAAAAGGTGCTAACTTTCGTTCTGCTGTTTCATCACAGATTCTCTGCTATTAATTTAGACACAATTGACAAGTGTTATCTCTAAACACAAGAAGAGATTTAATTGCTGATCTTGGGTTTTTTGGGGGGGTTCAGGAATATTACTGTCCAATCTTTGCACACTTTTATATTCAACTATTGCCCAAAGTTTATATACCCCTATACCCAGTAAGGGAAACCCTGGTGGTGTAGTGGTTAAGGGCTACAGCTGCTAATCAAAGGGTTGGCAGTTCAAATCTGCCAGGCGCTCCTTGGAAACTCTGTAGGGGCAATTCTACTCTGTCCTATAGGGTTGCTATGAGTCGGAATCGACTCGATGATAATGGATTTTTATACCCAGTAAAATTCCATTAGCTGAAGAAAAATTTATTTAGAATTTGCAATAACATGAACAGAGGCTGAGTTCAGCTTGAACTTTGCTTAGCAAACCCCTTCCATCGCAGATTAAAATTAATATTTTATGTTAAATATTTCTGTTTTCTTCCTCTTTTCTTCTGGTATTCCCATTACACATGTGTTAACACCTTTTGTAATTGTTCCATCATTCTTGGGTATTCTGTTTTCTTTTTTTTTTCCTTCTCTTTGCTTTTCAGTTTGGGACTTTTCTATTCACATATCATTAAGCTCATTGATTCTTTCCTCGGCCACATCTAGCCTACTGATGAGTCCATCAAAGGCATTCTTCATTTTTGTTACAGTGGTTTTGATTTTTAGCATTTCATTTTGATTCTTTAGTTTTCATCTCTCTGTGTACATTACCCATTAGTTCTTGCATGTTGTCCACTTTTTCCATTAGATCCCTTAGCATATTAATCATAGTTACTTTAAATTCTTAGTCCAATAATTCTAAAATCTCTGCCATATCTGAGACTGATTCTGATGCTTGTTTTGTCTCTTCAGATCATGTTTTTTGCCTTTTAGCATGAGATGAAATTTTTTTGTTCAAGGTTGATATGATGTATTGTGTAAAAGGAACTAAGGTAGATTGGTCTTGAGTTTGAAGTTTTATGTTTATCTGGCTAGGAATTGGGCTGTGTTTAGAGTTTGCTGTAGCTGCAGTGGCAGAGGCTAAAACCTCCTGTAGTGTCCTTGTTTTAGTCTCCCCTGTTGTCTTTGAGTTTTCCTAG
This sequence comes from Elephas maximus indicus, assembly GCF_024166365.1. Lineage (NCBI taxonomy): Eukaryota > Metazoa > Chordata > Mammalia > Proboscidea > Elephantidae > Elephas > Elephas maximus. Next base: position 87,689,951 of record NC_064821.1, on the reverse strand, counting down.
AGACTCCTGGACGTAACATCCCTCCAGAGTTTTTTAACTCTAAAGCTAGTCTACACTGAGCCTCCGACAATTCATCTATTACAGTTCTTTTTTTTATAATTTTTATTGTGCTTTAACTGAAAGTTTACAAATCAAGTCAGTCTCTCACACAAAAACTTGTATACACCTTGCTACATACTCCCAATTACGCTCCCTCCAATGAGACAGCCCGCTGTCTCCCTCCACTCTCTCTTTTCTTGTCCATTCTGCCAGCTTCTAACCCCCTCTACCCTCTCATCTCCCCTCCAGGCAGGAGATGCCAACATAGTCTCAAGTGTCCACCTGATCCAAGAAGCTCACTCCTCACCAGCCTCCCTCTCCAACCCATTGTCCAGTCCAATCCACGTCTGAAGAGTTGGCTTCGGGAATGGTTCCTGACCTGGGCCAACAGAAGGTCTGGGAGCCATGACCCCTGGGGTCCTTCTAGTCTCAGTCAGACCATTAAGTCTGGTCTTTTTATGAGAATTTGGGGTCTGCATCCCACTGCTCTCCTGCTCCTCAGGGGTTCTCTGTTTTGTTCCCTATCAAGGCAGTCATCGGCTGTAGCTGGGCACCACCTGGTTCTTCTGGTCTCAGAATGATGTAGTCGCTGGTTCATGTGGCCCTTTCTGTCTCTTGGGCTTGTATTTACCTTGTGTCCTTGGTGTTCTTCATTCTCCTTTGATCCAAGTAGGTTGGATTGATGCATCTTAGATGGCTGCGTTTAAGACCCCAGATGCCACTCTTCAAAGTGGGATGGAGAATGTTTTGTTAATAGATTTTATTATGCCAATTGACTTAGATGTCCCCTGAAACCATGGTCCCCAGATCCCTGCCCCTGCTACACTGGCCTTCGAAGCATTCAGTTTATTCAGGAAACTTCTTTGCTTTTGGTTTAGTCCAGTTGTACTGACCTCCCCTGTACTGTGTGCTGTCTTTCCCTTCACCTAAAGTATTTCCTACCTACTATCTAATTACTGAATACCCCTCTCCCACCCTCCCTCCCTCCGCCCTCTCGTAACCACAAAAGAATTTTTTCTTCTCAGTTTAAACTATTTCTCAAGTTCTTATAATAGTGGTCTTATACAGTATTTGTCCTTTTCCATCTGACTAATTTCACTCAGCATAATGCCTTCCAGGTTCCTCCATGTTATGAAATGTTTCACAGATTCTTCACTGTTCTTTATCGATGGGTAGTATTCCATCATGCGAATATACCATAATTTATTTATCCATTCATCCATTGATGGGCACCTTGGTTGCTTCCATGTTTTTGCTGTTGTAAACAGTGCTGCAATAAACATGGGTATGCATATATCTGTTTGTGTAAAGGCTCTTATTTCTCTAGGATGTGTTCCAAGGAGTGGGATTGCTGGGTGGTATGGTAGTTCTATTTCTAGCTTTTTAAGGAAGCGCCAAATCGATTTCCAAAGTGGTTGTACCATTTGACATTCCCACCAGCAGAGTAGAAGTGTTCCAGTCTCTCCACAGCCTCTCCAACATTTATTCTTTCGTGTTTTTTAGATTAATGCCAGCCTTGTTGGAGTGAGATGAAATCTCATTGTAGTTTTGATCTGCATTTCTCTAATGGCTAATGACCGTGAACATTTCCTCATATCTCTGTTAGCTACCTGAATGTCTTTAGTGAAGCGTCTATTCATATCTTTTGCCCATTTTTTAATTGGGTTATTTGTCTTTTTGCAGTAGAGTTTTTGCAGTATTATGTAGATTTTAGAGATCAGGCGCTGATCAGAAACGTCATAGCTAAGAACTTTTTCCCAGTCTGTAGGTAGTATTTTTACTCTTTTGGTGAAGTCTTTGGATGAGCATAAGTGTTTGATTTTTAGGAGCTCCCAGTTATCTAGTTTTTCTTCTACGTTCTTTATAATGTTTTCTGTACTGTTTATGCCATGTATTAGGGCTCCTAACGTTGTCCCTATTTTTCCTTCCATGATCTTTATCATTTTAGATTTTATATTTAGGTCTTTGATCCATTTTAAGTTAGCTTTTGTGCATGGAGTGAGTTACGGGTCTTGTTTCATTTTTTTGCAGATGGATATCCAGGTATGCCAGCACCATTTGTTAAAAAGACTGTCTTTTCCCCATTTAACTCTTTTGGGATCTTTGTCAAATATCAGCTGCTCATATGTGGATGGATTTATGTCTGGATTCTCAATTCTGTTCCATTGGTCCATGTATCTGTTGTTGTACCAGTACCAGGTTGTTTTGACTACCGTGGCGGTATAATAGGTTCTAAAATCAGGTGAACGAAGGCCTGCTACTTTGTTCTTTTTCAGTAATGCCTTATTTATCCAGGGCCTCTTTCCCTTCCATACGAAATTGGTGATTTGTTTCTCCATCTCATTAAAGAATGTCGTTGGGATTTGGATCGGAATTGCATTAAATGTATAGATCGCTTTTGGTAGAATAGGCATTTTTATAATGTTAAGTCTTCCTATCCATGAGCAAGGTATGTTCTTCCACTTATGTAAGTCTCTTTTGGTTTCTTGCAGAAGTGTACTGTAGTTTTCTTTGTGTAAGTCTTTTACATCTCTGATAAGATTTATTCCTAAGTATTTTATCTTCTTGGGGGCTACTGTAAATGGCATTGATTCGGTGATTTCCTCTTCGATGTTCTTTTTGTTGGTGTTGTTGGTGTAAAAATCCAACTGATTTTTGTATGTTTATCTTGTATCCAAATACTCTGCTGAACTCTTCTATTAGTTTCAGGAGTTTTCTTGAGGATTCCTTAGGGTTTTCTGTGTATAAGATCATGTCATCTGCAAATAGAGGTACGTTGACTTCTTCCTTGCCAATCTGGATGCCCATTATTTCTTTATCTAGCCTAATTGCTCTGGCTAGGACTTCCAGCACAGTGTTAAATAAGAGTGGTGATAAGGGCATCCTTGTCTTGTTCCCGATCTCAATGGGAATGTTTTCAGGCTTTCTCCATTTAGGGTGATGTTGGCTGTTGGCTTTGTATGAATGCCCTTTATTATGTTGAGAAGTTTTCCTTCTATTCCTATTTTGCTGAGAGTTTTTATCATGAATGAGTGTTGAGCTTTATCAAATGCCTTTTCTGCATCGATAGATAAAATCATGTGGTTCTTGTCTTTTGTTTTATTTAGGTGGTGGATTACATTGTTTTTCTAATGTTGAACCATCCCTGCATATCTGGTATGAATCCCACTTGGTCATGGTGAATTATTTTTTTGATATGTTGTTGAATTCTATTGGCTAGAATTTTGTTGAGGATTTTTGCATCTACATTCATGAGGGATATAGGCCTATAATTTTTTTTTCTTATGGTGTCTTTACCTGGTTTTGGTATCAGGGATATGGTGGCTTCATAGAATGAGTTTGGTAGTATTCCGTCCTTTTCTATGCTCTGAAATACCTTTAGTAGTGGTGGTGTTAACTCTTCTCTGAAAGTTTGGTAGAACTCTGCAGTGAAGCCATCCGGACCAGGGCTTTTTTTTTGTTGGGAGTTTTTTGGTTACCTTTTCAATCTCTTCTTTTGCTATGGGTCTATTTAGTTGTTCTACTTTTTTACCTCTGTTTGTGTTAGTTTAGGTAGGTAATGTGTTTCTAGGAATTCATCCACTTATTCTAGGTTTTCAAATTTATTTGAGTATAGTTTTTCATAGTAATCTGATATGATTCTTTTAATTTCAGTTGGGTCTGTTGTAATATCGCCCATCTCATTTCTTATTTGGGTTATTTGCCTCCTCTCCTGTTTTTCTTTTGTCAGTTTGGCCAATGGTTTATCAATTTTGTTGATTTTTTTAAAAAACCAGCTTTTGGTCTTGTTAATTCTTTCAATTGTTTTCTATTTCATTTAGTTCTGCTCTAATTTTTATTATTTGTTTTCTTCTGGTGCCTGTGGGTTTCGTTTGTTGCCCTCTTTGTATTTGTTCAAGTTGTAGGGATAGTTCTTTGATTTGGGCCATTTCTTCTTTTTGGATGTGTGCATTTATTGATATAAATTGGCCTCTGAGCACCGCTTTTGCTGTGTCGCAAGGTTTTGATAGGAAGTGTTTTAATTCTCATTGGATTCTATGAATTTCTTTACTCTGTCCTTAATGTCTTCTATAATCCAGTCTTTTTTGAGCAGGGTATTGTTCAGTTTCCAAGTGTTTGATTTCTTTTCCCTACTTTTCCTATTATTGGTTTCCACTTTTATGGCCTTATGGTCAGAGAAGATGGTTTGTAATATTTCAATGTTTTGGATTGTGCTAAGGCTTGCTTTATGACCTAATATGTGGTCTATTCTTGAGAATGTTCCATGTGCACTAGAAAAGAAAGTATAGTTGGTTGCTGTTGGGTGGAGTGTTCTGTATATGTTTATCAAGTCAAGTTGGTTGATTGTGGCATTTAGATCTTCCGTGTCTTTATTGAGCTTCTTTCTGGATGTCCTGTCCTTCACCGAAAGTGGTGTGTTGAAGTCTCCTACTATTATTGTGGAGCTGTCTATCTCACTTTTCAATGCTGATAGTTTGTTTTATGTATCTTGCAGCCCTGTCATTGGGTGCATAAATATTTAATATGGTTATATCTTCTTGGTGTATTGTCCCTTTAATCATTATATAGTGTCCTTCCTTATCCTTTCTGATGGATTTAACTTTAAAGTCTATTTTGTCAGAAATTCATATTGCCACTCCTGCTCTTTTTTGATTGTTGTTTGCTTGATATATTTTTTTCCATTCTTTGAGTTTTAGTTTGTTTGTGTCTCTAAGTCTAAGGTGTGTCTCTTGTAGGCAGCATATAGACAGATCTTGTTTTTTAATCCATTCTGCCACTCTCTATCTCTATATTGGTGCATTTAGTCCATTTACATTCAGGGTAACTATGGATAGGTATGAATTTAGTGCTGTCATTTTGATGTCTTTTTTTGCGTGTTGACAGCTTCTTTTTCCCACTTGATTTTATGTGCTGAGTAGATTTTCTTTATATATTGTCCTTTCCTCATATTTGTTGTTGTTGATTTTGTTTCTGCTGAGTCTGTATTTTTCCCTTGTATTTTATTTTGATGAGTAGGATAGTTTGCTTCCTTTGTGGTTACGTTATTATTTACCACCATTTTTCTAAATTTAAAACTAACTTTTATTTCTTTGTATCGCCGTATCTTCCCCTCCATATGGAAGGTGTATGATTACCTTTCTTAGTCCCTCTTTATTATTTTAATGTTGTCTTCTTTTATATAATAACATCACTGTTACTCTGTTTTGGGCTTTCTTTTTTTATTTATAATCTTGCTTTCTTTTTTTTGGATTTTCCTGTCTGGGTTGACTTTTGGTTGCTCTGCCCAGTGCTCTAATCTTGGGTTGATACCTGATATTATTGATTTTCTAACCAAAGAACTCCCTTTAGTATTTCTTGTAGTTTTGGTTTGGTTTTTACGAATTCCCTCAACTTGCGTTTATCTGGAAACGTCTTAATATCACCTTTATATTTAAGAGACAGTTTTGCTGGATATATGATTCTTGGCAGGCCACTTTTTTTCCTTCAATTTTTTAAATATGTCATCCCATTGCCTTCTTGCCTGCGTGGTTTCTGCCGAGTAGTCCAAGCTTATTCTTATTGGCTCTGCTTTGTAGGTGACTTTTCGTTTATCCCTCACTGCTCTTACAATTCTCTCTTTATCTTTGGTTTTGGCAAGTTTGATTATAATATGTCTTGGTGACTTTCTTTAACATCTACCTTATGTGGAGTTTGATGAGAATCTTGGATAGATATCTTCTCATCTTTCATGATATCAGGGAAGTTTTCTGCCATCAAATCTTCAACAATTCTCTCTGTATTTTCTGTTATCCCTCCCTATTCTGGCACTCCAATCACTCGTAAGTTGTTTTTCTTGATAGAGTCCCACATGATTCTTAAGGTTTCTTCATTTTTAAATCTTTTATCTGATTTTTCTTCAAATATATTAGTGCCAAGTGGTTTATCCTCAAGTTCAGAAATTCTAGCTTCTACTTGCTCAGTTCTGCTCCTTTGACTTTCTATTGAGCTGTCTAATTCTGTAATTTTATTGTTAATCTTCTGAATTTCTGATTGCTGTCTGTCTATGGATTTTTCCAGCTTATTAAACTTTTCATTATGTTCCTGAATAATCTTTCTGATTTCTTCAGTTGGTTTATCTGTGTGTTCCTTGGCTTGTTCTGTGTATTGCCTCATTTCCTTCCTGATGTCTTGAAGGGTTCTGTATATTAAACTTTTGTGTTCTGACTCTGGTAATTCCAGGAATGCACTTTCATCTAGAAGATCCCTGGATTCTTTGTTTTGAGAGCTTGTTGAGGTGATCATGGTCTGTTTCTTTATGTGACTTGATATTGACTGTTGTCTCCAAGCCATCTATGTTATTGTATTAGTTTATGCTTGCTTACTGTGTCATAGCTGCTTGCTTTGTTTTGTTTTGGTATACCCCTATGGGTTGCTTGAGTGAGCTAGCTTGATTATTTTTGCCTTTGGAGTTCTGACGTCCTGTCCCTAGATGGTTAGAGCTGTTATCAGGTATATCAGTCTAGGAGTCCATCCAGTTTTCTTGTATGAGTTCAGCTCCGGTTTCCAGGTAGCTGATCATTAAATGTGTGGTAGGGTCTCTGTCCTACAGTCTTAGAGGGGCAGAGGTGATTGGCGTATATACTGGTATCTGATTGCAGCAGGGGGTCATGCTCTGAAGAAGGCAGGGGGCTGAGAACCGACCCCCGAGTGTCTCTGAGGAAAGTGCATCCCTGTTCCCTAGAGCATGCAGGTGGGTAGGTTCTGCAGACAGACCATGGGCACCCAAAGTTTTTGGTTGTAAGGACTGGGAGGTACCAGTTATCTCTGAACCCCTGTTGCGGTGGCTGGGCGACCTGAGTGGAGCTACCAGTCCTTAGGTCCCTGATGTGGGTAGGTGAGGACCTTGTTTAATAGGCAAAGCAATATCAAACATCAAACACCCACCTCTCCACAGCACAGCTGAAATGGTTGGAGTCTGCCAACAAGGGCCTATTCTCCCAAAATAGGCCCAAACAGGTCCATGCTGAAGGCAAAGGTGCTCAAAGTCCACAGATGGCTTATGCCTGGACAGAAGCTGCTTCTGTCCTGAGTTCCCCTGGTTAGTGGAGCTAGCAAATTATCTTCTCCAATTGCAAGTTTTTTCCTTCCCCAAGGCTGGGAGGATGGCTCTAGGTGGTCAACAGTGCCTATCTCAGGCCCAGGCAATTCAGCCACTGAAGCTGGCTTGGGGGAGCGGGGGGCACAGTAAAATATATGCAAGTACTTAGCTTTCCTCAAAAGCGCCCTTCTCCTCAGGTTCCGGAGGTGTGAGTAGCCTGTGTGGCTGGCTGCTTCTCCCAGAGGAAACTGTGGCCGAATGCTAGTACCAGCCCACTGCCGTGCGACACGGGGAATGGTGCCTGAGGGCTCCCCACGATTCAGATCCGGTAACTCCTCTCTGCTTCTGAACGGTTTCTTCCTCCCACTGCCCCTCAGTTCGTTTTCTAAGCTTGCCTTTGAAGCTCCGGGCTCCCAGCTTGTCAAAAATATACTCGTTTCACTTGTTTTTTCGGGTCTTTGTTGTTAAGACGGCTCACCAGAAGCGTCTGTCTATTCTGCCATCTTGGCTCCTCCTCCGTCTTTTACAGTTTAAAGTGTTCCTTCCTGCACTGGCTCCATCTATGGGTGTCTGCTCCTGCTAAACTGTAGTTCTGTGTATTTGCCTGTCTGTCTCTCCAATTTTCACAGCAGCGTTTTGTCCTATGACCTCAATTTTCTGTTGGATCTAAGAAGAGTTGTTGATTTTTAATTTGTTCAGCTTTTTTTTTTTTTTTTTTTGCTGTCGTTAGGATGGAGTGACAGCTTCCTAACATATTGGGTCAGAAACCAGAATTCTTAAATTCATATTTTAAATAAAAATTGAGAGTACTTGGAATGACCGATTTCCTTGATGACTTTAAAATACTGTCTTGAGGTAGGAAGTTGAAGTGATGGTCACCTTCTGGGATAGCAAGTTTAGAGGATAGTATCTGTTTCCATGTTTATCTCCCCACTAGATTATGAGCACATGAGAGTATGAGATATGGAGGATATAGAGTATCTCAAATATTATTGGAGAGAGTGTAAATTGGTACAACCACTAGGAAATATAGTGAAGATGAAGATTCCTGTATAAGTAGGGACTGATCAGGAACCAGAAACCATTTTGTGTTTTCCAAATATAAAATGTTTAATTAGGAATTAGAAGAACTGGAGAATAAAGGTTGGAGAAGCCAACACCATAAATAAGGAAAGTGCTGCAAAAGATCTCGCTCTGAGACACCAATAAATAAGTGGTTCTTAAGGGCTTGCTGGGAAGGTGCCATAATTCTCAAGAACCTGAGAAGCTTCCACCAACTGTCTTAGTCTGCAGCAGTGAAGCAGAAGCAGGGTGTTTTCAAGGACTCACTATTTCATGATGGGCGTCTCAGGTTACATGATTAAATTTATTGAGACTTTTTTTGCAGCCTGAAATACGGTCTATCCTGGAAAGTGTTCCACGTACACTTGAGAAGAATGTGTATTCTGCTGATGTTGGGTGGAGTGATCTGTATGTGCCTGTTAGGTCTAGCTGGTTTATAGTGTTGTTCAAGCCCTCTATTTCCTTACTGATCTTCTGCCTAGGTGTTCTACCCATTATTCAAAGTGGATTATTGAAGTCTCCAACTATTATTACAGAATTGTCTATCTCTCACTTCAATTTAATCAATGTTTTTTATAAAAAGAATGCTTGTCTACAGGAAAAAGCATAGCTTTTTTCCAAAATATTGAGGGTTTAAGCTATGATTATCCTTTCGTGACATGTCAGAGACTTTATGTGTGCCATGGACACTCTGAGCACCACTGGGTCTATTGGGTCACATGGCCCAAGCAGCAGACCATCTTGCATATATACTTTGGACCTGCTTCCTTTTCTTGATCTGGGCTCCACTCAAAACTGGCAGCCTTAGGGGTTATTTGGTCAGAGCAGCAGGTCCAAATGTGATATATGTGCTTGCAGGATCAAAAAAGATCCACTGGGCATTGTGCTCTTTCTTAGTGATAGGAAATGCAAGATGCAACTCATCCTTCACCTTGGAGAATATATCTTGACATGCTTCAGACCACCGGACTCCTGGAAACTTCACAATGTAACAGTCCCTTCATTTTTATGGAAGTTATTTCCAATCCCCTGGGATGTGTGAATTTTACAAAGGCATCTAGGGTATTTGCTACACTACTTGCTGTTTACTAGGTCTAATCAGCAAGATGTCATCCAGGTCGTGAGCCAGCATGATATCCTATGGGAAGGTGATATGATCAAAATCTCTGTCTAGATTATGGCACAAAGCTGGAGAGGCAACATAGCCCTGCAGCAAGATAATGAATGTGTACTTCTGTCTCTGCTAGGTGAAAGCACACTGCTTCTAGTTATCTTTGCTAACACACACACACGCACATAAGCACATACACAGGCATCTACACCCACATGAGAGAGACGAGGGGAAAGAGAGAGAGAGATTCACTAAATCAATAGCTGCATATAAGATACTGGAGCAAATGTGGGATCAAATACTGCTCAAGAAAGAGTAAAAAAATGTTGATTTGCTTTAATAAAGTAAGCACATTTGGAACAGCAGCTGTGTTTGGAATGCCCACCTTATTAAGCTTATGATTTTCTACTTTATTCTCCAAGACCCATCTGTCTTCTGTATAGGCCAAAATGATAGGATTTGATATGATAGGAAATCACCACTCCTGAATCCTTCAAATCTTTAGGGTAGAACATGCTATTGTTTTGGCTTACTCTTTTGATCGGGACAGGCAGCTCTAGAGGCTTCCACATGGTTCTTCCTACTGTAATAACCATCATTCCTGGAATTAGAGATTCAATATGGGATTCTGCAATTGCTGAGAAAATTTATTCTAAGTATACATTTAGGAACTTGGAAAATAGCCACAGGGTGTGTTCAGGAACCCACCGGTCCTACTGATTAAGCTTACTGTGAGGTGTAACCTGACTACCTTGGCCAACACCATTGATCACCTGACCTCCACAAGGCACTACTCTGACTTTTAAACATCACAGTAGCATTTTTGACTCCAGACATTAACATCAGTTCAGAAACAATGTCCAATAATCCCTGAAAAACCTGGATATTTCCCTTTCCCCAGTGCACGGTCATCTTGGTAAGTGACTGCAGTCCCTATAGGGAAGACTAGGGAGAAAATTTCATAGCATACATTCTGGAATTGTAGTAGGATCCTCCCTCAAGGGGACTGAGCCTCCTCTTCATTCAATGGCCTCTGGGAACTGAGTGAGAGGTTGTGACTCTCTAGTGTGGTGACTTGAGTCAGGTCTCTGTTTATCAGACCTATATATTTTTTTGCTCGTACAAATTAAGAAAGACTATAATAGGCTGCCCATCTATTTTAGTCTTAGGGATACCATGATCAATTAGCCAGTATCAAAGATCTCTGTGGATCAAACCATTGTGATTCTGCTTTGTCCCTGCTGCCCATTATGGTAACCATGCTATCTTATCTCTGACAGTTTAGTGCTCCACTTGGCCTCTGCTACCCTGGGATCATATCATACACATTGAATTTAGGGAGCCCATTTCAATGGAGGCATCACCCGCTGTCATTCTTGTCTGGCAGAGAGTGGTCATTACAGAGCCTTTCAAGGATGCTGGTGCTCCCCTCACCAGTGTATTTCTCACAGCCTTGGTGAAAGAAACATCCTATATTTTTCAGAGAATATTGCAAGTGATCATTCTGCCATCTTCAAACCAGAAGTCACATCCCTTGCTCTTTTTAAACCACTTCAATCTGGCTTTCGCTTCAACCACTCCAATGCTCTTATTAAGATTATCAATAATAGCCATGTTGCTAAATCCAAGGGATGTTTCAACCTTTAGCAGTATTTAATAATACTGCTCCATGTTTCCACTCTCTTCTGAAGTTCCTGTACATCTCTGGCTGCATCTTTTCTGTCTAGAGCTGGCTCCTTCCTCTGATATTCAGCCTTTCATTTAGGATTACTTCCTCAGCTCTTGACTTAACACTAGCCTCTCTCCTTAGGTCATCTCATTCACTTCCATGACTTCAGTTACCATATATATGCCAATTACACTCTAATTTATCTCAGCTAGATTTTTTTTTCAATTCTAGACATTTAAAACTGATCTCATCTAACCCTATCCCCAACCTGCCTCTTCTCCCTTGTTCTTGATCTTATAAAATAGTACCACAATCCAGTAGTTGCTCAAGCCAAACAGTTAGGGATTATTCATGACTTCTCAAATTTCTTTACTACTGTATCAAATCCAACACTAAATCCTATTGATTCTGTCTCTAAAAGCATCTTCAATCCTTCAATTTTTCTCTGTCCATATGGCTACATGCTAGTACTTATGACTATTAGCTCTCTCCTGGCCTGTGACTACAGCCTCCTAACTCGAATCCTGTTTATTCTTGCAGCCCTCTAACCATTTTCCACATAGAAGACAGCCATCTTTTGGAAGTGTAAATAGAATCATGATCCCTCCTTTTGAAAACCTTTTCTAAGAACAATGGTTTCCATTGTTCTTAGAAAAATGATCAACACTCTTACCATGGCCTGAAGGCCCTACATAATGGGGCTCTGCCTATTTCCTGGCATCATCTCATGCCACTCCTGTCTCCTGCTTCACCCTCTAATCACATTAGCCTTCTCCTATTTCCTTGTTTGTGCCATGTCCGCTTTAACCTCTAGTCTCTACTTAGGTTATCCTTTCTTCCTAGAACACTCTTCACCGCCTTGTTACCTGGCTAATTCCTATTTGTCTGTCAGAGTAGAATTTCTTGATGTCTTAGGCTAGGTTAAGAACCCTTTTCAAGCACTCAGTATTCTCCCTTTATAACGATTACATTTCTAATTTCTTGTTCCATGTCTCATTTTCCACTAGATTGTAAGCATCTTGAAAGTGGGGACAGTGTAAATATATAATGTAATGTCTAGCATATAGTAGGGGCTCAATAGATATTTATTTATAGGTTATTAATAAATGAGCTGACGAAATATGAATCAAGATGTTTTAGCAAACAGATGCAGTGCTGGAAGCCCTCACTTGTCTATGCCAAGAAATTTGGGAGATAGCTACCTGGCCAACTGACTGGAAGAGAGCCACATTTGTGCCCATTCCAAAGAAAGGTGATCCAACAGAACACAGACATTATTGAACAATATCATTAATATTACCTACAAGTAAAATTTTGCTGAGGATAATTAAAAAGTGATTGCAGCAGTACATCAGTAGGCAACTGCCAGAAATTCAAGCCAGATTCAAAAGAGGATATGAAACAAGGGATATCACTGCTGATGTCAGATGGATCATGGCAAAACAGAGAATACCAGAAAGGTGTTTAATTGTTTTATTGACTATGCAAAGGCATTTGACTGTGTGGATCATAACAAATTTAGATGCATGGATAACATTGCAAAGAATGAGAATTCCAGAACATTTAATTGTGCTCATGAGAAACCTGTGAGTAGACTGTCTTAGGCTGGGTTTTCTAGAGAAGCAAAACCAGTAAAGCATATAAATATATATAGAGAGAGATTTATATTAAGGAAACTGCCCACGCGATTATAGAGGTTGGAACGTCCCAAGTCTGCAGATCAGGACAGAGGCCCTTCCCAATTCACGGAGCTGCAGAAGCTGGTGAACCCAAGATCGTCAGGTTGGGGAACAGGGCTCCTGCTCACGGGCTGTGAAGATCCGTGAATCCCAAGATCGACAGATAAGCTGCTAGCTCAAGTTTCAAGAACCAGAGGTCAGACAAGAGGCAGCTACTGGATCCAGAAAAAGTCGAATACCTTGGCAAGGCGAGCAGGAAGGAAATAGGCAGCAGGAGGTGGAGAGATGAAGGCTGAAGGAGCAGTGGGCTGCCCCCGCCATTACAACTCAGCAGATTCCATCACGGAGGTGATCACATATGAAATTTCAACAGGGAAGTGATCACAACATTATACAACTGCCAAAACACCAAGAATCATGGCCCAGCCAAGTTGACACACAATCTTAACCATCACATAGACCAAGAGGCAGTCATTCGAACAGAACAAGAGGATACTGCATGGTTTAAAATCAGAAAAAGTGTGCATCAGGGTTGTGTCCTTTCACTGTACTTATTCAGCTTGTATGCTGAGCAAATAATCTGAGAAGCTGGACTATATGAAGAAAAGCATGGCATCAGGATTGGTGGAAGACTCATTAACAACCTGCTATGTACAGATGACAATCTTGGTTGCTGAAAGTGAAAAGGACTTGAGGCACCTACTGATGAATATCAAAGACTACAGCCTTCAGTATGGATTACACTTCAACACAAAGAAAACAAAAGTCCTCACAACTGGACCAGTAAGCAACATCATGACAAATGGTGAAAATATTAAAGTTGTCTATGATTTCATTTTACTTGGATCCACAATCAACACTCATGGATGCAGAAGTCAGGAAATCTAAGGATGTATTGCATTGGGTAAATCTGTAGCAAAAGACCTCTTTAAAGGGTTAAAAAGCAAAGATGTCACTTTGAGGACTAAGGTACACCTGACCCAACCCATGATATTTTGAATTGCCTCATATGCATACGAAAGCTGGACAGTGAATAAGGGAGACCAAAGATGATTGATGCCTTTGAATTATGGTGTTGGCGAAGAATATTGAATATGCCATGGACTTCCAGGAGAACAAACAAGTCTGTCTTGGAAGAAGTACAGCCAGAGTGCTCCTTGAAAGTGAGGATGGCGAGACTTCATTTCTTGTACTTTGAACATTATCAGAGGGACCAGTTCCTGAAGAAGAACATCATGCTTGGTAAGGTACAGGGTCAGTGAAAAAAAAAAAGACCCTCAATGAGATGGATTGACACGGTGGCTACAAAAATGGGCTCAAACATAGCAACCATTGTGAGCATGATGCAGGACTGGACAGTGTTTTATTGTGTTACACATAGGGTCGCTATGAGTCAGAATGGACTCCATGGCACCTAACAACAACAACAATAAATGAAAATAAGGGCCAAATTGGATTTAATTTGAAACTGTTGAGCAACCATTACCCAACCTTTTTTTGTTGAATAATCTATATATTCCCCAGTGATTTGTGGTATTTTCTTTTTCTTATGGTACATTCTTTTATAGTGATAAAGCCTGGGTATTATCTTCACTCTTATTGACCTGTCTACATGTACTTTTGCCAGCATCACTCTGTTTTTTGTGTTTGTGTGTGTTTTAATAAACTTTATTTTGGAATACTTTTATATTTGCAGAAAACTTACAAAAAATATACTGAGAGTTCCCATTTAACACTCACACAGTTTCCCTCTTTGCTAACATCTTGTACTATCATGGTACGTTTTCAATACTATGCAATTGATATTGGTATATTATTATTAACTAAATGCCAGGCTCAATTTGGATTTTACTGACTGGAAGAGATCCATACTTGTGTCCAAAGAAATGTGATCCAACAGAATGTGAAAACTATTGAATAATGTCTTTGATATCACATGCAAGTAAAATTATGCTAAAGATAATTAAAAGACAGTTGCAGCAGCACATCAACAGGGAACGTCCAGAAATTCAAGCTGGCTTCAGAAGAGCATGTGGAATGAGGGATATCATTGCTGATGTCAGATGGATCTTAGCTGAAAGAAGAGAATACCAGAAAGATGTTTACCTGTGTTTTATTGACTGTGCAAAGGCATCTGACTGTGTGGATCATAACAAATTATGGATAACATTGCAAAGAATCGAAATTCCAGAACACTTAATTGTGCTCAAGCAGAACCTGTACATAGACCAAGAGACAGTTGTTAGAACAGAACAAGGGGTTACTGCATGGTTTAAATTCAGGAAAGGTGTGTGTCAGGATTGTATCCTTTCACCATACCTATTCAATCTGTATGCTGAGCAAATAATCCAAGAACCTGGACTAAATGCAGAAGAATACAGCATCAGGATTGATGGAAGACTCAGTAACAACCTGTGATACACAGATGACACAACCTTTCTTACTGAAAGTGAAGAGGACTTGAAGCACTTACTGTTGAAGATCAAAGACTACAGCCTTCAGTATGGATTACAAAAATCCATAAACAAAATCCTCACAACTGGACGAATAAGCAACATCATGATAAATGGAGAAAATTTTGAACTTGTCAACATTTCATTTTACTTGGATCCATAATCAATGCCCAGGAAAGCAGCAGTCAACAAGTCAAATGACATATTGCATTGTGCTAATCTACTGTAAAAGACCTCATTCAAGTGTTAAAAAAGTAAAGATGTCACCTTGAAGACTAAGATGAGCCTGACCCAAGCCATAAAATTTTCAATTGCCTCATATGCTTGAGAAAGTTGGACAGTGAATAAAGAAGACCGAAGAATTGATGTGTTTGAATTATGGCGTTGGGGAAGAATATTAAATATACCATGAACTGCCAGAAGAATGAACAAATCTGTCTTGTAAGATAATTCTTACAGCCAGAATGCTCTTTAGAAACGAGGATGGCAAGACTTTGTCTCACATACTTTGGGCATGTTATCAGGAGGGACCAGTCCCTGGAGAAGAACATCATGCTTGGTAAGGTAGAGGGTCATTGAAAAAAGGAAGACCCTCAATGAGATGGATTGACACAGTGGCTCCAGCAATGGGCTTAAACATAGCAATGCTTGTGAGGATGGTTCAGGACTGGTCAGTATTTTGTTCTGTTGTAAATGGGGTCACTATGAGTTGGAACTGATTCAACAGCACCTAACAACAGCAACAATTTGGGTTTTATCAGTTTTTCCTTTAATGTCTTCTTTTTGTTCCAGGATTCAGTCCAGAGCACCACATTGCATTTTGTTGTCATGTTTTCTTAGTCTTGTCTGGTCTGTGACAGTTTTTTCTTTTTTCTTTTTATGACTTGTTACTCTTAAGGAGTACTGGTCAGGTCTCCTATAGAATGTCCCCCAATCTGGATTTGTTTGATATTTTTCTCATTATTAAACTATGCTTATGGGTTTTGGAAAGAATATAACAGAGATGAAGTGCCCTTCACGTCATATTGCATCACATCATATCAGGGATAAATGATATTCATATGACATCACTGATGATGTTAACTTTTATCACTTTGTTACGGTAGTTGTTTGCCAAGTTTCTCCACTGTAAAGTTACTATTTTTCTCTTTATTCTATTCTTTAGTAAGGAGTGACTGTCTAGTCCACCTTCAAAGTATGAAGGGTTGGAATTGAGTTCTACCTCCTAAATTGGGGGAGGGGGATAATCTACATATATTATTTGGAATTCTTCTGAAGATTCACCACTCTGGTTGTTTGTTTGTTGTTTAAATAGACTTTATTTTTTAGAGCAGTTTTGGGTTTACAGAAGCACACTCTGTTTCACTTACAGTTTTGTAACACATTCTGTGAAGGGTTAATTTTCGCTCATTCTCTTTTTAAACTTGATTTTACATTTTTCCAGAGAATATTTTAAAATAATTTTACAGTTCCAAATTTCATTTGATGGCTGATTAGAATTGTAGTTAAGAATACATTAATTTGGGAAGCACTTGATGCAGTGGTTATGTGTTCAGCTAGTATCCAAGAGGTCGGTAGTTTGATCTACCAGCTGCTCCTTGGAAATCCTATGGGGAAGTTCTACTCTGTCCTATAGGGTCACTATGAGTTGGAATCGAGTCAATTGCAATGGATTTTTTGGGAGGTTTTGGGAACAAGAAGTCCTTAATTTGGGCAAATGATTTGCCTTCAACTGCTAACCTAAAGGTTGGTGGTTTGAACCCACCCAGTGGTATTGCAGAAGAAAAGGCCCGGTGATCTGCTTCTGTTAAGATTACAGCCAAGAAGACCCTATGGAACAGTTCTGCTCTATAACACATGGGCTCTCCATGAGTCAGAATCAACTCGATGGCAACCAGTAACAACTGGGAAAGAGAAGTTTTTTCTCTCTTTGGTGGGAGCCACCAAAGAGACCCTCTTTCTTTTGATTTGGTGTGAGGATGTGGGGTCTGAAATTTCTGCGTCTGTTTTGCTACTACCCTGGGAGGGTCTGGAATTCCCCAGGGTCACCATGTGGAACCTGAAGAT
The DNA here is from genome assembly GCF_024166365.1 of Elephas maximus indicus. Classification (NCBI taxonomy): domain Eukaryota; kingdom Metazoa; phylum Chordata; class Mammalia; order Proboscidea; family Elephantidae; genus Elephas; species Elephas maximus. Next base: position 87,672,793 of record NC_064821.1, on the reverse strand, counting down.
AAAGCCAACATGGTGCCAGGCAGATTAGAGTACAAAGAGAAAAACTTGGTATTTGATTTAGTTAGAACTACTAGGTCAAACTCACCTGAAGCCAGGCCTACAACCTGACTTTTCAGCCTTTCCTTTATTGTTTAGTCATTTGCAGCTTAACTAGTACTACTAGCTGATAGGTATATAGAACAAAGACTAGAAAGGAATGGGAAAAAAATGAAAAGAATTTGATTTATTGCAGTGGTGTTATTGAAAGTATTTTTTTTTCTTTCTTTGATTTCCACTAATATTGCTTATGTGAATCATAAGTTACAGGTTTTCTGGATGCTAAAAAGAATCTCAAAAGACAGAGCCTCAAAAGACATAGCATTGTAAACACTGTATATTTGCAATATAGTTGTTTACTCTAAATTTTGTGACTGTTTTCTTAATTCTGTTCTTAATCACGAAGAAGTAGGGGGCTTGGTGTTAGACCACATGTTCTCAGAATGAAAGCAAGACCATTTCACAAGTACTATATGATGAATATACATCTTACCAGTAGTCTAGTATGTGGTGCTTTTCAAATCTTAATAGAAAAAATGAAAAGTAAAAGAATTAAATCTGGGTTGATTGACCTTACCTAGTATCAGTACACTAGAAAACAGAATGAGCCTGCACAGCAAATGTTTCATACATATGTGCTCCTCCACCTTCATCTGTTTTCTGCATTGCTGTCACCTCCGCTGAGCACCAGCCCCAGCTTTCAGGAGTCAAGGGCTGAACCTCACTCTCCGGCATCCTCCTTTATAAAGTCATCCCTTGCCTCTTTCAGCTGTCGGTGTTGCATTTTAAGACCCTTTTGGTTTCTGATTAGTCAAGAGAAGAGGGAGAATGCAAGACAGAAAGACTCCAAGGACAGAGAATGGAGGGAAAGGTGTCCAAAGCACCTTTAAGTAGAAATGCTTAAAGTGAAAGGACTAAGAAATCTAAGAAATGACAAAAATAGTTTATTTGAGTCTTTACAAAGACCGAAGAGTTTATAAAGGCAGAACAAACATCTTTGAAAATGTTACTGGATTTTGTTAACACCATCTCCAATAATACAAAATAAGTTCAATTAACAAAAATAACCCTGAGAGTGAATAAAAGACAAGACATTGTAATTTCAATTCCTCACTTCTTATGTGGACATTAGCCAAGGTGCCTTTTGGGTGTGCTGAGGAGCCCGGCCACTCTACTTGCTCCAAGGGCTATGTATCCGACTGGTTTCATGGCCACCATACTGGGCACTTTGCAGTTGCAGCATTGAGTTTGACCCAGCCTGGTTTGCTTCTAGCACCAAAACCTCTTCACTTCTTAGTGAATCAATATTTATATCAATGTTCATGTTTTAAATTCTTAAATATTTAGACTCTGCAAAAAAAAAAAAAAAAACAACCACACAGCAAAAGTCATCACTCTATTCAAAGTAAACCAAAAACCCATTGCCTTCGAGTTGATTCCAACTCATGGCAACCCTTGTGTTTCAGAGTAGAACTTTTCCATAGGGTTTTCAATGGCTATTATCCTTCAGAAGTGCATTGTCAAGCCTCCTTTTGAGGCAGGTTAGTAGCCAAGTGCAAACCGTTTGCACCACTCCAAAAATACCAAACCAAACCTGTTGCTGTCGAGTCAATTCTGATTCATAGCGACACTATAGGGCTGAGTAGAACTGCCCTGTAGGGTTTGCATCACCCAGCAACCCTCTATTCAAACTAAAACCTGACTGAAATAGTGAACAGTTTCAGTGAGACATAGAACTTAGAGGGAACTGAAAAAGTGAGGTTTCTTCTGGTCTGTGTATAGAAGTTTTATGTTTTTAATAACACAATTACATCATTTAGTTCATGCCGCCACTCCCATAGCACCCAGATTTCCTCCCCTCAAAATAGCACAAAATGACACTTTGTATTTTGTTCAGGTATTCAGCAAGCATATTTTGAGTGCTTATTTGTCATCCCTGACTTCCAAGCACTCACAGTTTACTGGCAGATGTAAATGAGCAGCTGCCATATAAAGTGATAAGGTATTGACAGTGAGAAGAACACTATGCTGTTTTCCCTCAAGAGAGGGGAGGCTCCCTAGGCTGCAGGACGGGAAGAGTAAATGGAAATTCTTCAAGTAAGGAAGGCGAGAAGGATCTTTGAGTCAGAGAAAGCAATGTGTGCAAAGCTTGAGAATTACTGCATAGGACCCATTAATGGGTCATTAAGATGACTTATTTTTTTTTGAAAAAGCATAGAATAGAATAGTGTAGTGAGGCATAGAATGGACAATATCAGAATGCACAGTAAGGTAAGTGTTGGTATGCTTAATAATGTTTCAGTTACACATTGAAACATGGTCAGAAAAGTTGGAAAGCTGCTGCCTTATAGATACAGCATTTCATTTATAGTTTACAAAGTGTTTTTAGATATACCATTTTATTGCATGCCTCTTTTTTGTCGCTCATTCATCAGATATTTATCAAGTGCATATTTTATGCCCTGTGGTAGGAAACTCTGAGAGAAACTCACAATCTGTGGGAGTCAGACAAGCAAAGAGATAATTATAACAGCTACCATTTATTGCGATCTTCAAAATGTGTTTCATGAACCACCTACTTGGGAATGTTGAGGGAGGGGAAGTGTTTACTAAAATACAGGTATCATTGAATCAGAATTTCTGGGTAGGGACCAGGGATCTGCATTTTTAACAAGAGGTCCCCAAGAAAGTCTCGTACATGCTCAGTGTGTGAACAATTCATTCTTGAGTGCATACTGTATGCCAACGTTGTGCTAAACACACTGTGCCCTACACCCATGTGGGTCTTTTTTTCATTTCCTTTGAGAATCCAATACCCGTGCCTCTTAGAGTCATCCCGTATACTGTTCTCTGGTTGGGAATACTGTTATTATTCTCTATCCAACAGGCCTTGGTTTAAATATCACTTCCTTAGGAAGTGTTTCCTAACCCCCTAAGCTTATGATCCCCTTGTAGCAGGTGCTGAAATGAGCCACTTTCCCTTTTAGAAAGGACTCTGAGGAGTAAAGTCAACGGATAGCTCCTAGCTATTAAAGCTTTCGGAAACCCTGATGGCGTAGTGGTTAAGTGCTACACCTGCTAACCAAGAGGTCAGCAGTTCAAATCCACCAGGCACTCCTTGGAAACTCTATGGGGCAGTTCTACTCTGCCCTATAGGGTCACTATGAGCTGTAATTGACTTGATGGCAGTGGGTTTGGTTTTTTTGGTTTTATTAACGCTTTCAGTTACACCTCAGCTTTTGAAAGAAGGTTGTGATCTTCTTGGGATGGCTCCAGCCAATGACTAAGACTGGGGCAAGAGCACGGTCATTTTAGGACTTTTCTAATGTGCAATTTTTTCTTTACGACTCCCCATTGGACTGGCAAAGACTTTGCCACATCTGCATTGGGTCCTCATGGCTTCCTCTGCCTCATCCTGCTTCCTCCATTTTCCTTTAACTATAAATCCTTTGCGTTCCCAACTCCATCTCAGTGTCTGCTTCTTGGAGGACTCAACAGCCATACTTGTCTTGGTATGGCTGGATTATAGAGGCTAAGGAAGAGAGGCATGAAATGAGGCTGCAGAGGTAAGCAAAGCCAGAACACGCAGAGCTTTATAGGCCATGCTAATTATTTAAGACATTATGATTAGGGCTGTTGGAAGTCAGAGCATGTTTTTAAGCAGCTTAGGGAAGGGTGGGGGAAAATATCAAAATACAAATTTAGAAAGACTACTCTGGCTAGAGTGTGTAGGAAGGACTGGGGGAGTGTGAGATTAAAGGCAAAGAAGTCAGTAGGCAAGCTACTGAAGAGGGATGGTAGCTTGGACTAGGATGAAGCAGACAAGCAGATTTGAGAGGTATTTAAAAGGTATAATTTCCAAAATTTTTTGATTTATTGAATGTGGGTGGTCAAACCCAAAACCAAACCCATTGCTGTTGAGTCGATTCTGATTCAAAGCCTATTCCAAGGCTGTAATCTTCTTGGAAGTAGACTGTGACATCTTTCTCCCATGAAGTGGTTGGTGGGTTTGAACTACTGACCTTTCAGTCAGCAGCCAAGCGCTTTAACCTCTGTGCAACCGTGGTTCCTTGTGGGCAGTCAGGGAAAGGTAAAAATCAAGGATGCCCAAATCTCTGGCCCGAGCCGTTGGGTAGAAAGTGGTACCAGATATTGATATAGGGAGTTCTGGAGGGAAGCAGGTATGGGGAGAAATCCAGACAGACAAAGTTTGAGGTGTCTATGGGACATCCAAGAGGCAGTATAAAGTAGGGAGTTGATTATATGATTTGGAGTCTGAAGGTAGGCTTAGACTGGAAATATCCATTTGAGAATCCCTAGCATAGATAGGAGCAAGATCACCCAGGAGAGGTACAGTATGTTAAGAGAGAGGCCTAAGACATTGACCTAGGAAACTCCCAACACATAATGAATGCCCTGGTGGAGAATGAGGGGTTAGCAAGCCAGACTTAGGCCAACGAATATGGTGTCACAGCAACCTTGAGAGGGTTTTTGACAAGGAGGGGTTGTCAAATGCTGCCAAATGGCCAGGCAAGGACTGAAAAACACTCTTTTGTTTTATTTACATGGAGGTTCTTGGTGATCTTAGTAAGAGATATTTCAATGAAATGGTGAAGGTGGAAGCCAGGTTGAAGTGGACTGCAGAATGGGTGAAATGGGAAGAAGTAGAGGTAATAAGTGTCACAAATTTTTTAAGAAATTTGGTTGTGAAGGAAGAGGGCGACAAGGCAGTAGTTCGTTGAGAAATGTGGAGTCTCGGTTTTGTGTTTAGGACAGGAAAGACTTGAGTGTGGTTGAATGTTGATGGGAAAGAGCCAACAGAGGAGAAAAAATTGAAGATAGAGGAGAAAGCAATAATCAAAGGCACAAGATCCCTAAGAAAATGGGATAGGGTGGGTTCTAGGGCCCAGGGAGAGGGCCTAGCATTGGTGAGAAGAAATGCTGCTCCTTTCACTGTAGCAGAGGGAAGAAGATGCTAGTAGAGCTGTAGGTTTAGTGGTGGAAGGTGAAAAGAATTCCTACATGATGGCTCTGTTTTCTCTGTGACATAGGAGTCAAGGTCATCTACTGGGAATGTGAAGGGAGGTGGAAGGTTTGAGAAGAGCAGAGGAGGTTTGAAATAACCTTTTGGTAGTGGGAAAATAAGCTGATTGATGGAACACAGTGGTTTTACCAAGAAATGTGGTGAGCCCAGCTGATTTTTCTAATTTCTGTTACACAAAAAGTTTCAAACATATACAAAGTAAACAAAATAGTAAAATGAACTCAGTGTACTCTTTTTGTGCATAGATTCTTTTGTTCAGCATTATGTTTGCGAGATTTATTCATGTCACTGGATTTATTCATGTCAGAACTTTTTCCTTTTTTTAATATTTTTGAGTAATCAATTGTAACAATACGCCACAATTTGTTTATCCATTCAAGTGCTGAAGAACATTTGGGTTGTTTGTCTTTTCTTGCTATGTGTGAATAAAGTTGCTATGAACATTCTTTCACAAGTCTTTTTGTGGATCTATCTTTTTATTTCTCTTGGCTAAACACCTAGCAGTGTATGAGAGTTCTGTTTGCTCCACATTGTTTCCAACATTAGGTGATGACAGTTTTTTAAAATTTTAGCCTTTCTGGAGGCTAAAGCACTGCGCCATCCCTCCACAGCAAAGACCCAGAAAACTGAGTAAAACAGAGACAAACATCAATCCTGGAACCCTAAGTGTCAAATGAAGAGATAAAGAACTCAGTCAAGCACTGAATGGAATAAGAAACTGACGGAGAACAGAGAGCAAGGAGAGATATGAGTGGAGGTCCTCTATCACCTAACGCAGCACAGATTCATCATCTTGGACTCCTGTTGGAGATCAGCTGACAGGGAATATGGGAAAGCAGCTTAACAGAGCTCCCACCAGAAGACAGAGCACCCAGTAATCAGTGATACATGCTTTCCTACCCCCTACCCTTCTTCTGCCCGCTCGGCCTCTGCTGCTTCTCAGCAGGCCGAGGTTGCTCAGCTGGGAGGCACCGGCTCCATGCTGCTTGCAGTCACCCCACTCACACCAGCCGGCTCTTTCAGTGCCATTTATTTGTTGATGGTGTTGCTTTTTTTGGCTTCTTTTGGTTTCTTCCCTGCCTCTCATCTTCTCCCCCTCCCTTCTCTTGAACACCTGGGTCTATTTGCCATTTTTACTTCTTCTTGACAGGCTGTGAAGCGCTGCTTAGCTAGGGAACTGCTTCCCCAGTCTATGCTGCCATGCTGGTGGGATCCCTGGGGACTTTTTTGTTTGTTTGTTTTCTTTTTTCTCTTCATTTCTCATTTTTTCATCTCTCTCTACTTCCCTTCTTTTCCTGTCTCCAGAATACCTGGCACTGGGTGCCATTTATGCCCCTTCTAGGCAGACTGTACTGCATGGCTTGGGAGCCATCTCCCCAGTATTCACAGTCGTGTTGGTGGGATCCTTGGGACATTTCTTTTATTTATTTATTATTATCATTTCATTTTTCCTTTTTGTCTTTCTTCGTTTCTCAGTTTCTCATCTCTCTCTACTTACCTTCTTTTCCTGTCTCCTGAATACCTGGCTGTAGGTGCCACTTCCACCCCTTCTGGCGGGGCTGTACTGCACAGCTTGGGAGCTACTTCCCCAGTCTGCACAGCCATGCCTGTGGGATTCCTGGGGCATTTCTTTCCTTTTATTGTTATTTTTTTTTCTTTTTTCCTTTCTTCATTTCTCAGTTTCTCATCTCTCTCTCCTTGCCTTCTTTTCCTGTCTCTTGAATACCTGGCACTGGTGTCATCTCTGCCCCCTCTAGCCAGGCTGTACTACACAGCTTGGGAGCCATTTCCCTGGTCTGCACAGCAATGGTGGTGGGATCCCTGAAGGCCTTTCTTTTTAATTATTTTTTCTTTTTTCATTTTTCTTCATTTCTCAGTTTCTCATATCTCTCTACGTTCCTTCTTTTTCTCTCTCCTGAATACCTGGTGCTGTGTGCCATCTCTGCCACTTCTAGATGGACTGTGTCCCAAGGCCTGGGAGCCACTTCCCTGGTTGCCAGTGGGATCCCTGGGGGGCATTTCTTTTTTTTTAATTTATTTATTTTCTCTTCTTCTTTTTTCCTTTTTGTTTTTTTATTTCTCAGTTACTCCAATGGCAGGATCCCTCAGTATTTTTTTTGGCTCCTGTTTCTCTCTCCTCTCTCTACTTTCACATACCCATCTTAGCTCCACATATCACAATCTTCCTTTTCCCTCCTGCCTACCTGCACCATGCACTGAACATTGCACCCCTGACTGGCACAGGCACAGCCTACTGGAAGCTCCCTGCACTGACCCCTGGCCCACCCTGTCGCCCCTAGTTTGTGCCACAAACAACCTATCCCAGCTCCTTCCCTTCAACTGGACCCTGCCCTGCTGCACTATAGCTGAGTAACTGGCCCTGCCCATTGGACAAGGAGGTGAAAAGTATCATGCCTACAGATGAGCAAACAAAGAATGCACAGGCCACCTGCTCAGACACAATCAAATAAAACAAAAAAGCAGGATGAAACAAACAAGTCTACAATCAATAAAGAAAATAACTACTAAATGTCCCCAAAACAGCAAACAATATCAAAACATATTAAAAAGACAGGACAGGATGGTTCCAGTAGCTGTCTAAAATAAAACACCAGATTACTTTCCAGTAGAAGAAAAGGCACTAGAACTACCTGGCAGGGAATTCAAATCTCTAATATTCAGAGCTACCTAAGAGTTGAAGCAAGAAGCAGACAAAAAGAGGAAAAAATAGATAAATTTATGGAAAACACAGACAAATTCATGGAAAATACAGACAAAACAAAGGAAGAATTCAGGAAAATAATACAGGATCAAAATGTCAAAATAAACTCACAACTAGAAATCATACAAAAACAACAATTAGAAAGCCAAAAGATAAATAATGAGATTTCAGAAATGGGTAGTGTCCTAGAAGGTCTGAGTAGCAGGTTTGAAACAACAGAAGATAGGATCAGTGAAATTGAAGATAAATACTTGGATACCACTTTGAGGAAAAATCAGAAAAAAAGAATGAAGAAACCCTGAGAGTGATATGGAACACAATCAAAAGCAAAAATTTGTGAATGATTAGAGTTTCAGAACAGGGAGAAAACAAAAAACACAGAATCACTGAAGGATTGCTGACAGAAAACTTCCGTAACATCATGAAAGATGAAAAGCTGACCATCCAAGAAGTTCAACGAACACCATATAGGATGGACCCAAAAGAAAATCACCAAGGCATATCATAATCACACTTGCTAAAACCAAAGACAAAGAAAGAATCCTGAGAGCAGCTCAAGAAAAACAAAAAGTCACATACAGTGGGGGAGACAATAAGAATAAACTCTGATTACTGAGCAGAAGCCATGCAGACAAGAAGGCAATGGGGTGATGTATATAAAACCTTGAAAGAAAGGAATTACCAACCAAGGATGATATATCCTGCAAAACTCTCATCAAATATGATGATGAATTTAGGGCTTTTCTAGATAAACAGAAATAAAGGGAATATGTAAAAACCAAACCAAATTTAAAAGAATTATTAAAAGGAGTCCTTCGGCTTGAGAAAAAAAACAACATCAGACAGCAGCCTGAATCTAGGACACAAGATCGCACCAGCCAGATACCAACCTAGGAAATGAACTTTCAAGGACTTATTCAAAACCAAAAGATTTACAACAGGGAACCACAGAGGTTAATCTGTGAATGACAACAACATCAAAACAATAAAAGAGGGAATAAATGGTGTAGGTATAGAACTTTCTAATGGAGAGGAAGGCAAGGTGATATTAAGTAATAGTAGACTGGTTCAAACTTAGGAAGATGGGTTAAATTTCAAGATAACCACAAAGAAAGTTAACAAACCGACTTATCAAAATAAAGAAGAAAAACATAAAGTCTCAGTAAAAACAAAACCTACAAAAACAAAAGAAATGAAAAAAAAAATCCACAAACAAAAAGAATTCAGCACAGGAGAGTAACAGGAACAAAGAAAACATGAGCACCACGAAAAAAAGCACTACAAAATGACAGCAATAAACTCACACCTATCAATAATTACACTGAATGTAAATGGCCTAAAAGCACCCATAAAGAGACGAGCAACCGAATGGATAAAAGCAGGATTCATCAATATGCTGTCTACAAGAGATACAACTTAGAAACAAAGATATAAATTAATTAAAAATCAAAGGATGGAAAAAAATATATATCAAGGTAGCAGGTACCAAAAAAGAGTGGGAGTGGCTATACTAATTTCAGATAAAATAGACTTTAAAAACAAAATCCATCATAGAAAGACAAAGAAGGGCACTATATAATGATTAAAAGGATGATCCATCATGAAGACATAATCATAATAAATACCTGTGTACCCAATAACAGGGCTCCAAAATATATAAAACAAACTGTAACAGCACTGAAAAAAGAAATTGACATTTCCACAATAATAGTAGACTTCAACATGCCACACTTGATAAAAGACAGAACATCTAGAAAGAAACTAAACAAAGATACAGAAGATCTGAAGGACACAATCAGCCAACTTGAACTCATAGACATATATAGAACACTGTACCCAACAGCAGCAAAGTACACATTCTTTTCCAATACACATGGAAGCTTCTCCAGAATAGATCACATCTTAGGCCACAAAGCAACCCTCAACAAAATTCAAAACATTGAGATATACAAAGTATCTTCTCTGACCACATGCCATCAAAGTAGAAATTAACAAGAGGAAGAGCAAGGGAAAAAAATCATTTGCATGGAAACTGAATAACACCCTGCTTCAAAACCACTGGGTAATAGAAGAAATCAAAGATGAAATTAAAAAATTACTAGAATCAAATGAAAATGAAAACACATCATACCGAAATGTTTGGGACATAGCAAAGGCAATGCTCAGAGGTTCATTTGTAGCAATAGATGCACACATCAAAAAAGATGAAAGGGACAGAAGCAAAACATTGGCCACTCAACTCTAACAAATAGAAAGAGAACAGCAAAAGTAGCCCACAGCCGCTAGAAGAAAGGAAATAATAATCAGAGGAGAAACACATGAAATAGAGAAGAGAAAAGCAGTAGAAAGAATCAACAAAACCAAAAGTTGGTTCTTTTAAAGGATCAACAAAATTTACAAACCATTGGCCAAATTGACAAAAGAAAAATAGACAGGATGCAAATAGCCCAAATAAAAAATGAAATGGGGGACATTACAACAGACCCAACTGAAATAAAGAGGATCATAACAGAGTACTATGAAAAACTATACTCCAATAAATCTGAAAACCTAGAAGAAGTGGGCAAATTTCTAGAAACACACTACCTACTCAAACTAACACAAGATGATGTTGAAAATCTGAACAAACCCATAACAAGAGAAGAGATTAAAAACGTTAAAAAAAAAAAAAAAAAACTCCCAAGAAAAAAAAGCCCTGGCCCAAATGGCTCCACTGGAGAATTCTACCAAACATTCAGAGAAGAGCTTACACCAACACTACTCAAGCTATTTCAGAACATAGAAAAGGAAGGGATACTTCCAAATTCATTCTATGAAGTCAGCGTAATCCTGATACCAAAACCAGGCAAAGACACCACAAAAAAAGAAAATTTCAGACCATTATCTCTCATGAATATAGATGCAAAAATTCTCAACAAAATTCTAGCCAATAAAATTCAACATCATATAAAAAAAAAATCATACACAATGACCAAGTGGGATTCATACCAGGTATGTAAGGATACTTCAACATTGGGAAATCAATCAACCTAATCCACCACATAAATAAAAGAAAAAAATCACATGATCATCTCAACAGCCGCAGAAAAGGCATCTGACAAAGTCCAACACCCATTCCTGATAAAAACTCTCAATGAAATAGGTATAAAGGGGAAATTTCTCAACATAATAAAGGGCATCTATATTATATAAAACCAACAGCCAACATCATTCTTAATGAAGAGAGGCTGAAAATGTTCCCCTTGAGCACAGGAACAAGACAAGGATGCCCTTTATCACCATTATTATTTAACATTGTGTTGTAAGTCATAGCTAGAGCAATAACGCAAGAAAAAGGAATACAGGGCATCCAAATTGGTAATGAAGAAGTAAAATTGCCCCTATTTACAGTTGATTTGATACTATACATAGAAAACCCAAAAGACTCCATAAGAAAATACTGGAACTAATAGAAAAATTCAGCAGAGTAGGAGGGTACAAGGTAAACATACAAAAATTAGTTTGGATTCCTATACACCAAAGGAAATCAGGAAAACAATAGACCCTAAAAAAGTAAAACAAAAATTTTAGACATTTTAACAGGCGTTTAGTGGTATCTAATAGCGGTTTAATTTGCATTTTCCTGGTAAGTAACGATGTTGAGTACTTTTTCATATGCATGTTGGCCTTTTGGGCCACTTCCTTTGTGAAGTGTCTGTTCAAATATTTTGCCTATTTATTAATATCGAATTTTAGGAATGTTTATAAATTTTGAAAATAAATCTTTTGTCAGATTTGCTTTATGAATATATTCTTCTAGCCTATGGCTTGTCTATTAATTTTTGTAATGATATTGTTTGACGAATACAAGTTTTATATCTTGATGAAGTCTAATTTATCACTTTTTCTTTTATGATATTGTCTTCTGTGTTCTGTTTAAGAGAATTGCCTACTGCCAGGTCTGTTTTATTTCCTCCCCCTAAAAGCTTTATAGTTTTAGTTTTTATTTTTAGGTCTAAACCAAAAAAACCTACTGCCGTCTAGTCAATTCTGACTCATAGCGGCCCTGTAGGACAGAGTAGAACTGCCCAATAGAGTTTCCAAGGAGCGCCTGGTGAATTCGAACTGCCAACCTCTTGGTTAGCAGCCGTAGCACTTAACCACTACGCCACCAGGGTTTCCATTATTTAGGTCTGTCATGAATTAATTTTTGTGTGTGGTGTGAGGTAGAAGTTCATTTTCTTCATGTGGATATTCGGCTTTTCTGCCACTATTTGTTAAAAGGACTTTCCTTTTTCTATTGTATTGATTTGGTGCCTTTGACTTACCGTTTACATATGAGCCTATTATGGGCTCCCTATTCAGTTCCACTGATCTATATGTCTATCCTTATGCCACCATGTCTTAATTATGGTAGTTTTATAAAAGGTCTTGAAGTCAGCTTGTTTACTTTTTCAGAATTGGTGGGTCCATTCTAGGTCTTTTACATTTCCATGTACATTAAAAAAACTACTCGTTGATTTCTATTAAAAAAAAAAAAAAACTACCTACATTAATTGAATCTGTAGGTCAGTTTGGGGAGAATAGATGTCTTAATACTGGGTCTACTGATTGATGAATATGGTGTATCTCTCCATTTAGGTCTTCTTCAATTTCTCTCAGAAATGTTTTATAAATTTTAATGTACAGGTTTTGCACATGTTCTGTTAAATTTATACCTATTTTAATTTATAATTAAGTATTTACATATATAGGTTCCTAGGTGGTCCAAATAATTTGCACCTGACTACTAACATAAAGGTTGGCAGTTCAAACCCAGCCAGTGGTACCATGGAAGAAAAGCCTGGCTATCTGCTTCCGTAAAGATTACAGCCAAGAAAACCCTATGGAGCCATCCTACTCCATAACACATGGAGTTGCCATGAATATCAGAGTCACCTCAGTGGAAATGGGTTTGATTTTTTTTTAATTTATTTACATATATTTTATTTGATATGACTTTATATAATTTATACCTAAATATTTAACGTTTTTGATGCTATTGAAAATTGAATTATTTTAAATTCAATTTTCTAAATATTTATTTTTATCCCATTTATGAGGTTGATGAGGTATTCTGGGAAGCTCTGGAATCATGCTATGGCTCATGACTGGGAGCATGGCTGGGCCTCTGAAATGTGTCATAGTAGGAAAATAATTTATTCCAAGGCCATATGGCACCCATGGTTGAAAATTCACTCCTTATTTTTATTTAAGCGCACATGATAGCATGGCCAAAATACGTTTCAGGAAAACTGATTTTCTCACCCCTGCACCGTGCTGTCTGGTGCACAAGAGCTAGTTATGTATCCGAAGTATGGCTGCGCCCAGTTTTGTCTTATTCTAACTTTCTAGCACATTGAAGTTTGGAGCTTGTTCAAGTCTGTGAAATTGAAGTGGGAGCCATTATGAAAAGCTAATGTGAATGTTCTGTTTACTCATAGCTTTTATATAATTTATTCATGCTCTTTCAGGCTAGCAAAATAATTCCCATGTTATTTTAGTATTTCTAATTAACCAAAGTGAACATCACTGATGAGTGGCAGGGCCTCTCAACCAAAGGATACCTTATGCTGAAATCAGCACTACTCTAACAGCAAAGAAAAGACTCTAAGCCTATTCTTTTGCACTAATGAGTAACCTTCTGGATTCTTACCTGCTCTTAGCTTTTGCTCCTGGGAGGAAGAGATAGGGATTTCCTCCTCCAGCCCTGTAGGTCTGAATATGTCTTCAACCAACAGATTCCTTGTATTTTAAAATGCTGATTCTCATAGAACTTGTGGCCTAAAAAGCAACTACATTTGATACAACTACAGCCATTAGCTGGTTAGATTTTTTTTTTTAAGTAAGGAGTTTTGATGCCCTCACAGCCAGCACTCCACTCACCATGTGAGTAACCTGTTGAAAGGACATTTGCATGGGTTAAAATGGAAGAGTTATGGTTTGAATTTAGGAGGCATAGCTAATTTATAATTTAGTTATAGATAGATATGATAGTCTGAACAGCATGGTTTAGGGGCCCAGAAAAAGTGTATCCTCTAATATGTAAATCATAGAGTGTAACATTAGCTGAAAAGAAAGCATATTTAATTCAGATTCCAGATTTGCTTTGTATTAAAAACATTATTGACATATTCTCTGATGAATGTATGTTACTTGCCTATTTTTTCCTTACTCAGACCCCTCCCATTAACCCAAGAATAAGAAGCTCACTGCAAGTAAGTGGCCATTCCTAGAAATTGCATGTGATTTATGTACCTCAATTGTTTCCGATGCTGCTGTTCCCATAGCACTAGTTCTCCTTTTCTATTTGGACCTAAAGTACCTACTACTCATAACTAAGAATAACTGCTAATAAATCTTATATAATTGTCTTTTCTTTAAATCCCTCTCCCCAAAATGTTAGTCTTCGTTAGTCCAAAATCAGAGTGTTTTTTCTAAATGCGACAACTGAGCCAAGTTAAAGCCTATTAGGTTCCCTCCTCTCAAATGAACTTTTTGTCCCCTTATGTTTCCAGCATTTAAGTGTGACCTAACACTCAGTGACTGGCAAGGGTGGGTAGTGTGTGTTAGTGACAGTGAGGGGCCGTTTCCTACTGCTTACCTGCTCCAGGTGGGAGCAGCAGCCCCGAAGGAAGGACCAGAGGGCAGAACTTAGTGAGCAATGGTGAACCTCATATCCTTCTCCTCTTTTGGGACCAAAACCAAACCTAACCCATTGCCTGACTCATAGTGACCCTATAGGACAGAGAAGAACTGCCCCATAGCCGGTGGATTTGAACTGCCGCCCTTTTGGTTAGTAGTCAATTCTTAACCACTGTACCCTCAGTGCTAAAGCTTGAGGCAATGAAATGGTCCCAAATACAACCGTGTTGTTGTTAGCGGTGGAGCCAATTCCTAGGCTGTAGTCTTTATGGGAGCAGATCCACAGGTAGCACCCCAGCCCCCTTCCTTGCACGGAGCCACTGGTTTGAACCTTTTGATTAGCAGCCGAGTGCTTAACCTTTGTGCCACCAAAATCCACTGCTGTCAAGTCGATTCTGACTCATAGTGACCCTATATACAACTGTACTTCAGCCAATTCTCTATAATTTTGCACATCTGGATTTTTCCCAGATTTTCTCTCTTTAAGAACTACTTACTAGTACTACAATAAATCTTGCTGTACCAGAATTTTTGTGAATTTATCTAATTATTTCTTCTTGGTAAATTTCTAGAGCTGAAATTTCTCAGTTGAAAGGGTGTAAACAATTCTAAACTTAAAATTTTACTGTGGTGAAATATATATAACAAAACATTGACAAATTCAACAATTTTTCCATGTACAGTTCAGTGACACTGATTACATTCATCATGTTGTCCAACCATCACCACAATGATTTTTCAAATTATTCTATGACCATTAACAGAAACTCAGTACCCCCTAAGCAATGACTTCCCCTCTTTTCCCTTCGCTCCCACCCCTGGTAACCACTTAAATATTTACTAGTTGTAAGTGGGATGGTACAATATTTGTCCTTTTTTAACTGATTTATTTCACTCAGCAAGGTTCATCCATGTTGTAGCATTATTCAGGACTTCATTTCTCTTTATAGCATGAATTATGCATGAGTTTTATATATATATATATAAAACATGAGTTTTGTATGTGTATATCATGAATTGGAATTCACTTGACAGCAATTGTTGCCGTCAAGTTGATTCCCATTCACGGAGACCCCATGTGTGACAGAGTAGAGTTCTCCATATGGTTTTCTTGACTGTAATCTTTTAGGGAAGCAGATGGCCAAGGCTTTCTTTTGCACTGCCGCTGGGTGGGTTCAAAACACCAACCTTTATGTTAGCAGTCTAGCGCAAACTGCTTGTGCCGCCCAGGGACCTATCGTATGTGTATACCACATTTAATTTATCCATTCATCTGTTGACGGACATTTAGGTTGTTTTTACCTTTTCGCTATTATCAATAGTGCTGCAATGAACACTGGTGTACAGGTTTCTGTTTGCATCCCTACTTTCAATTATTTTGGGTATATACAACAATTCTAAACTTTTTGATACATGTTGCCAAATTAACCTCCCAAAGGGTTTCAATTTGAACTTTCACTAGTGTTTAAAAGTGTCTGTTTCTCCACAATCTCACCCAACATCCAACACTAACAATCTGTTTCTTTTACCAATATGATAGGCAAACAGTTGTCAAAATATAGGGTTATTGACACATATCTTTGTTTTGTTCCTGAATTTAGTGGAAATATTTCTGGAGTTTCAGCATTAATATATATTTGTTGATGATATGAGTTTTTTTTTTTTTTATGTTAAGGAAAAATCCTTCCTTCATTCCTGCTTTACTAAGACATTTTTTTAACATCAGGAATGTGTGTTATACATTATTAAATGCCTACTGGCATCTTTTAAGGACAACACATTTCTTCTTCTTTGACAATTTATGTGATGTTATGTTAATACATTTCTTAATATTGAATCATCTTTACATTCCTGGAACAAGTCTTACAGAGTCATGGTGAGTAATTCCATTTATATTCTTCTGATGTCAATATGCTAGAGTTTTACTTAGGAATTTTGGAAAAGTGAGATTTATCTTTTTTTTCACGTTTTATTGTGTTTTAGGTGAAAGTTTATAGAGAAAATTAGTTTTCCATTCAACAGTTCATACATGAATTTTTCTGTGATATTGGTTGCTATTCCTGCAAAGTGTCAGCACTTTCCCCATTTCCACCCTGCTTCCACATTTCCATTCCTCCAGTTTCCCTGCCACTCCCCCCCCCCACCCCCCTTGCCTGCTCATCTTTGTCTTTGGGCAAATGTTGCTCATTTGGTCTTACACAGTTGATTGTTCTAAGAAGCACATTCTTCACAGGTTTATTTTATAGGCCAACCTATTATTTGGCTGAAAGGTGACCTCCTCAAGTGGCTTCAGTTCCAGGTTAATGTTTTAGGGCGATAGTCTTGGGGGTTTCTCCAGTCTGTATCAATCCGGTAAGTCTGGTCTTTTTTATGAATTTGAGTTTTGTTCTACATTTTTCTCCCATTCTAACTAGGACCTTCTACTGTGTTCCTGGTCGGAACGGTTGGTAGTGGTGGCTGGGCACCATCTAGTTTTTCTGGTCTCAGGCTAGAGGAGGATGTGGTTTATGTGGGCCGTTAGTCCCGTGGACTAATTGCTTTCTTGAGTCTTCGGTTTCCTTCAGTCTCCTTTGCTCCAGATGGGAAGAGACCAATAGTTGTATCTTAGATGGCTGCTCACAAGCATTTAAAACCCCAGATGCTACTCAGCAAACTAGGATGTAGAACGTTATCGTTACGAACCATGTTACGCCAATTGACCTAGATGTCCCCCTGAGACTATGGTCTTTAGCCTTCAAACCTGGTAACTCAGTCCCACAAGGTGTTTGCATGTGTCTAAGAAGTTTCCATAACTGTGCCCCCTACGTGCACATATTCATATCTATGAATATATATGCAGCACATACAAGTATATAAAAATGCCCACAACTGTTATCTGTATATACACATGCATGTACTCCCATACACCCTCCCTGACCTGTATACCATACATATCTACCTATGAAACCACTCTCAAAGTTTTGGGTGTTTTAGTACTGTTGTTGCAGAATTGTATATGTTACAGCATTTGCCATAGTTGTCCTTTATTTTTGCGTACCTCTCTGTGTCTTCATTTACCCTGGTCACATTGTGCTGACTTCCCCAATATTGTATAGTGCTTTTCCCGCCACCGGAATTAACACGCGTCTACTATCTAGTGAATGATTCTTTGTCCCTCCCTCTCCCATCCCTGGTAACCATCAAAGAATGTTGCTTTCTGTGTGTAAACCTATTCTTGACTTTTTATAAAAGTGGGATCATACAATATTTGTTCTTTTGTGATTCACTTATTTTACTCAGCAGAATGTCCTCCAGATTCATCCGTGTTATAATGTTTCCCAGACTCATCATTTTTTTTTATTGTTGCATAGTGTTCCATTGTATGTATGTACCACATTTTGTTTATTCTTTCATCCATTGATGGACACTTAGCTTGTTTCCATTATTCATTCAGCACAATGAATACTGCTGCAGTGAACATATGTCTATTTATGTCACTGCTGTCATTTCTCTAAAATGTACACCTAGGAGTAGGATTGCTGGATCATATGGTATGTCTATTTCTAGCTTTTTGAGGCAGCACCATACTGTTTTCCATAGTGGTTGTACTATTTTACAATTCTATCAACAATGTATAAGAGTTCCAATCTCCCCACAACCTTGTCAGCATTTGTCGTTTTCTGTTTTGATCAGTACCATTTTTGCAGGGGTAAGATGGTGTCATAGATTGAATTGTGTCCCCCCAAAATATGTGTCAACTTGGCTAGGCCATGAAACCCAGTATTGTGTGGTTGTCCTCCATTTTGTGATTGTAATTTTGTGTAAAAGGGGATTAGAGTGGGATTGTAATACCCTTACTGGGGTCATATCCCTGATCCAATGTAAAGGTAGTTTCTCTGGGGTATGGCCTGCACCACCTATTATCTTACAAAAGATAAAAGGAAAGGGAAAGGAGCAGAGAGTGGGGGACCTCATTCCACCAAGAAAGCAGTGCCAGGAGCAGAGTGTGTCCTTTGGACCTGGGATCCCTGTGCGAAGAAACTCCTAGTCCAGGGTAAGATTGATAAGAAGGCCAACAGAGAGAGAAAGGCTTCCCCTGGAGCTGACGCCCTGAATTTGGAATTTTAGCCTACTTTACTCTGAGGAAATAAACTTCTCTTTGTTAAAGCCACCGACTTAGGGTATTTCTGTTATAGTGGCACTAGAAGACTAAGACAGATAGTATCTCATATGGTTTTGATTTTTATATCTCTAATAGCTAATGAGACAGAATTGACTTGACAGCAGTGGGTTTTTTTTTTTTTTTTTTGGTTTAATGGCTAATGAGCCCAAGCATCTCTTCACGTGTTTGTTAGCCGCCTGAATGTCTTCTTTGGCGAAATGTCTGTTCATGTCCTTTGCCTATTTTTTGATTGAATTGTTTGTTTTTTAATTTTAGAAGTGCTGAAGTTTTATATGTATTTTAGAGATTAGACCCTTGACAGATATGTTATTGCCAATTTTTTTTTCCCAGTCTGCAGGTTCTTTTTTTACTCTTTTGGTAAAGTCTTTTGATGAGCATAAATATTTAATTTTTAGGAGGTCCCAGTTATGTACTTTATCTTTTGTTGTTTGTGCATTTTTAGTTGTGCTTGATAATGTATTTATGCCATAAATTAAGACCCCTGGCTTTGTCCCTATGTTATCTCCTAGGAACTCTATAATTTTAGATTTAACCTTTAGGCCTTTGATCCATTTTGAGTTAGTTTTTGTGTATGGTGTGAGGTATGGATCCTGTTTCATTTTTCTGCAAATGGATATCCAGTTTTTGCTAGCTCCATTTGTTAAAGAGACTATCTCTTTCCCATTGAATGAACTTTGACCTTTTGTAAAGATCAGCTGTCCATAGCTAGATGGATTTACTTCTGGGTTCTCAGTTCCATTTCATTGGCTTATGTGTCTGTCATTGTACCATTACCAGGCTGTTTAGACTACTGTGGCTATATAGTAGGTTCTGAGATCAGGTGATGTGAGGCCTCCTACTGTGTTCTTCTTCAATAATGCTTTAGCTATCAGGGGACTCTTTCCTTTCCATATAAAATTGGACATTAGTTTTTCCATTTTGTTAAAGAATATTGTTGGGATTTGCATCAGGATTGCATTATACCTATAGATCACTTTGGATGGTATTGACGTTTTCACAATGTTAAGTCTTCCAATCCATGAGCATGGTATGTTTTTACATTTATGTAGGTCTCTTTTGGTTTCTTGCGATAGTGTTTTATTGTTTTCCTTATACAAGTATTTTATGGCCCTGGTTATATTTACTCCTACATGTTTTATCCTTTTGGGAGCTATTGTAAGTTGTATTGTTTTCTGGATTTCCTTTTCAGAGTTCTCCTTGTTAGTGTGGAGGAATCCAAGTGATTTTTGTATGTTGGTCTTGTACCCTGCCATTTTGCTGAACCCTTCTATTAGTTTAAGTAACTTTCTTGTGGAATCTCTGGATTTTCTATGTACAGGATCATGTTATCTGCAAATACGGTTAGTTTTAGTTCTTCCTTACCAATATGGAGTCCCTTTATCTCCTTTTCTTGCCTGATTGCTCTGGCTAGGCCTTCTAGTACAATATTGAATAAGAGTGGTGATAATGGGCATCCTTGTCTCATCCCTGTTCTCAAGGGGAATGTTTTCATTCTCTCTCCATTGAGAAAAATGTTTGCTGTTGGTTTTGTATATATGCCCTTAATTACGTTGGGGAATTTCCTTTCTATTCCTATTTTGCTGAGAGTTTTTATCAAATGCCTTTTCAGTGTCAATTGAAATGATCATGTGATTCTTTATCTTTGTTTTATATATGTGGTGAATTACATTGATTGGTTTTCTAATTTTGAAGCACCCTTGCATCCTGGTATGAATTCCCCCAGATTATGATGTATTATTTTTTTGATATGCTGTTGGCTAGAATTTTTGCATCCATATTCATGAGAGATACTGGTCCGTAATTTTCTTTTTCTGCGGTACCTTTGCCTGGCTTTGGCATCAGAGTTATCCTGGCTTCATAGAATGAATTAGGGAGTATTCCTTCCTTTTCTGTGTTCTGGTAGTTTGAGTAGAATTGGTCTCAGCTGTTCTCTAAATGTTTGGTAGAACTCTCCAGTGAAGCTATCTGGGCTGGTTTTTATTGTTGTTGTTGGTTTTTTTTTTTTTTTTTGAAATGATGTCTTCAATGTTTTCTTTTGTTATGGATCTATTTAGGTTTTCTACCTCTGTGTTAGTTTAGGTAGATGAGATTTATCTTTAACTCTCTTTTTTGTGCTGTATTTGTCAGGCTTTTGTATTGGGGCTATGTTATCATTGTAAAATAAATAACATTTTCTTCTTTTTCTGTGGTCTTGAAAAGTTTAAAGAATATTGGAATTATCTGTTTATTATGGTTTGAAATAATTCACCTGTAAAACTAGGTGAATTCTGTACCTTTGGTTGGGATTTTTTTGGGTACATCTTAAAAAAAAAACATTGTCCATATTTATTGTTTTCTTCTTCAAAAAAAATATATTTTGTGGGATATTAGTCCTAAGAGATACTCTTAAAAAAGGGTTTTCATGGTCAAGTATGTTTGAAAAAAGTGCGTGGTGATTCACAATGAACATAAGCATACATTCTGCTGTGAAGAAAAGAACAAAATTCCATTTTCAAAAATTTCAAATTTTATCTGACATGAATTTCTTTTATTACATAACACGTGTGACAAAGGCTGCTGATTATTCACTCCCAGTATCCATTTTCCCTTTTTTCTTTTGGTATTAGAAATCTCAATTGTAGCTGGGCACAGAGATGTTCAGAATAAAGACTGCATTTTTGTGTCTTTATTTATTTATATGTTTTTAAGAAAGCTGTGACTATATAATTAAGTTCTGGCCAGTGGGATGTGGGTGGAAGTGACATGTACGTCTTCTGAGTGGTGGTTTTAAGGGAAAGACACATGATCTACACTGCTAATTGTTCCCTTCCCCAGATGTGTTGGTGATTACATCTTGGACAACAAGATGGAAACTGCATGGTAGAGGATCTCTGAACAATGAGACTTAAGAAGACTGGGTTCTGACTTCATTGTTTATCTTCTGGATTTCTGTTTGCTGTCTCTCTATGCATTCTTGCAGCCTATTAAATTTGTCATTATGCTCTTTCTTATCTTCTTAAGTTCCTCTAATGCTTTGTGTGTTTCTTGGCTTGTTCTGTGTTTTGCCTGATCTCCTTCCTGATATCTTGAAGAGTTCTGTATATTAATCTTTTGTATTCTACCTCTGGTAATTCCAGGAAGTTCTCTTCATCTGGAAGATTTCTTGATTCTTTGCTTTAGGAGCTTGCTGAAGCCATCATGGTCTGCCTCTTTATGTGATTTTATATTGACTGTTGTCTCTGAGCCATCAATAAATCATTGTATTTATTTATTTTGTGTTTGCTTATTGTGCCCTAGCTTCTTGTTTTGTTTTGTTTTGATATGCCCAAATAGGCTGCTCAAGTGAGCCAGTCGATTATTGGCCTTTGAAGCTCTCACGTCCTGTTACCAGGTGGTTAGAGCTGTTACTAGGTATATGAGCCCAGGGGTTCATTTACTTTTCTTGTATAGATTCAGCTCAGGTGTCCAGGTAGTCGGTCACCAAGTGTGTGGTGCAGGCTCTTACCTACAGTCTTAGATGAACAGAGGTACCTATACCTGTGGTGTAGGCACAGGTATCTGGCTGCAGTAGGGGGTCATGTGCTGAGCAAGGCAGGGGGCTGACAAACACCCCTGAGTGTCTGTGAAGATAATATGTCCCTGTTCCCTAAAGCACATAGGTGGGTGGGTTTTGCAACCAGACTATGGGCACCCAATGCTGTTGACTGTAAGGACTGGGAGGCATCACTTATCCTTGAACCCCTGTCACAGGTGGCTAGGTGACATGGGTGGAGCCATCAGTCCTCAGGCCCCTGATGTGGGTAGGTGTGCTTAATAGGCAGAATGGTGTCAAATGTTATGAACCTGCCTCTCTACCATATAGCTGAAACAGTTGAAGTTAGACTTCAGGTATATAGTACTGTGCTAATGAGGGCCTGTGCTGTTGAAACGAGCCCACACAGGTCTATGCAGGGGTGAAAGGCATTCAAAGGCCGTGGACTTCTTATGCCTATGCCTAGACAAAGGAGCTGTTTCTGTCCTGAGTTCCTGGCTTAGGGGAGCCAACAGATTATTTTTTCCAATTTGTTAATTTGTTCCTTCTCCAAGGCTGGGAGAAAGGCTCAGGGCGAACGACAGGTCCTACTTCCAGTTCAGGGAAAGTGGCTATCACTGAAGCTGGCTTGAGACCAGTATGGAACGAGGAGGGGTCAGGTGAATGGGAGAGAGTTTTTTCCCAAAGGGGTGTTTTTTGATCCACTTGGTAGATTAGAAGCGTGTACTTATCTTTTGCCAGTTGAGCGCCACTTTTCACTCATTCTGGAGGCGTGAGTGGGCTATCTGCCACTTGTTCTCTCCAGATGTGGAAGATGCGTCCCGTAACGCCACTGCTTGCCTCACTGCACTCACACTAGTGGATCCGGCCTGCAGGGTGCTGGTTCCCTCCAGGTCAGGTATGGCAACTCCTTGCTGCTTCTGAACCATCTCTTCCTCCCCCTGGCACTCAGTTTGATTCCTCAACTTTGCCTTTGATGTTCAGGGCTCCTAGATTGTCATATATCATAGATTCACTTATTTTTGGGTCTTTGTTGTAAGAGGGACCACAGGAAGCATCTAACTACTCTGCCATCTTGGCCCCGCCTCCTGGGTCCCTGCCTTCATTAAGCTTCCATTTCATCTCTGGATTTTCATAAAAATACAAAACAAAATCTTAAAACTCCTGAGTCACTTGAACCTCCCTAGCAAGGGAAGTAGGTTTCCCTTCTGTGTCTGAAGAAACTAGCCTTGTTTTGCTCAAAAACCTGGTAATAACCTGACCAGGGACAGATGCCTTGCAAGAGAATGTGCATCCTCTTCATGTTTCACCACAATCATACTTGGTTGCTACTAGAATCATAAATCTCAGTCTACTCTAGGGTCCAGGTGTACCGTATGACCCAGGAAGAAATAGTTTATACATGAAAAGAATTATTACCAGGTTTAGTTAATATATGTCGGCAGAAACCTGGAAACATTGTGTAGGAGTGGATTCTATAGGTGTCAGACCAAGAAGAGCAGAGTATAACACTTAAATTGGGTAGAATTCATTGATATGGGGACTATTACTAGAGATTCCAGATTTAATGTGTTACTTGTACAGATGGAGTTGGCTCTAACATTCTTAATGGGTTAGTTGACAAAAATTTGACTCAGTGGTGGCCTATATTTATTTATTTTATTATACTTTAGATGAAGGTTTACAGAGAAAAATAGCTTCTCATTAAACAATTAATATATATGTTGTTTTATGACATTGGTTGCCAACCGCATGCAATGTCAACAATCTCCTCTTCTCGACTTAGGTTCCCCATTACCAGCTTTCCTGTCCCTTCCTGCCTTCTCATCCTTACCCCTGGGCTGGTGTGCCCTTTAGTCTCATTTTGTTTTATAGGCCTGTCTAATCGTTGACTGAAGGTGAACCTCAGGAGTGACTTCATTACTGAACTGTAAGGGTGTCTGGCAGCCATACTCTTGGGGTTTCTGCAGTTTCTGTCAGACCAGTAAGTCTGGTCTTTTTTGGTTAGAATTTTGTTCTACATTTTTCTCCAGTTCTGTCCGGGACCTTCTATTGTGATCGCTGTTATAGCAATTGGTGTTGGTGTCCGGGAACCATCTAGGTGTGTTGGACTCAGTCTCGTGGAGGCTGTGGTACTTGTGATCCATTAGTCCTTCGGACTCATTTTTACCTTGTGTCTTTGCTTTTCTTCATTCTTCCTTGCTCCAGATGAGGTGAGACCACTGGAGTATCTTAGATGGTTGCTCATAAGCTTTTAAGACCACAGATGCTACTCATCAAAGTAGAATGTAGAACATTTATTTTATAAACATTTATTTTATGCCAATTGAGCTAGATGTTCCCTGAGACCACGGTCCCCACAGGTGGTGGCGTATATTTAATGAGGATGGGACACCAGAGCTTCACTGGTATGAAGTTGAGGAGGGAATCGAAACACTTAAGGAGAAAGGAAACTTGGAGTGGGTTTATCATGTGCAAATTGCACACCCATACCCCCACTATAATTCCTGAGGAGGCCTAGAAGGCAATCCTGCTACTAACACGTTGAGAAATGCATTAGGAAGTTCCATGGTTGTTTTCCTTTGTGGCAAAGTATGACCGTGTGAGACTGAGATGCACTTTGCCATTGAAATGCACTCCCTGTTTTCACTAGAGATGATGGGATCCCAAGTAGGAGAGATCAAGCGATAGCACTTAAACATGAAAGACAAGGTGTGTATATTTACTGTAAAAGGCAGCAGGGATATTATCAGTAATCAGAATGCTTTGGCCCATAGAGAACTTTGGTTGTGACTAATTGATCATGATGTCCCTTGGAATGAAATAGATGAACAATCTATTCTGTGTTTGGTGGCCAGAAACCTCACTGGAGTTACCACAGTGGAGAGTCATGGCCTCTCATTCAGTTTCCAGACTTAAGCCAGTTAGTTAACAGGCCTAGAGTCTCTTGATTAAACGAGAGGCTGCTTTCCCTTGAGGAATGATCTTGCAGCATTACTGCAAGAATATATCATAAATTATCCTCCAGGCCTTTTCCAAAGGGACCTTCAGCCATTTTGTTACAGTAACCGTGCATTGGAAAAAAGAGTCTGGGGGCTAATGGTGGTAGGTTATAGATGGAGTCTTAGTCTGAATTACACTCATGGTGGGACCAGTTAGTCCAGGGACACAGTTTATGTTTACTTCCCCAGTTCCTGAATGTACAATTGGGATAAACGTGTTTATGAGCGTGATCCTGGTAGAAAGGGCTAAGTAGAAGCCCCTGGAACTTCCCTCTCTAACCAAAATAGCAAACCAGAAGCAATACTAAATCTATGGGGGATTTGCAGATATTAGTGTCACCATGAAAGACTTGAAACATGCAGGAAGGCTGATACCTATCACATCCCCATTTAGCATACCTGTTTTGCCCTGCAAAAGTTGGATGGATCTTAAAGAATGACTATGGGTTATCAGATTAGGAGACAATACTATGAAAGGATGAGATTCTGTCTTATAAAAAATGCAGTATATACTTTGAGTCAGAGACCATTATATGGTGCTATTTTCTCCGTATCCAGAATACATGGGGCCAGAAATCAAGGACTAGACGGGAGGGTGACTCCTTTCACTATTATACCTAATAACCTGCTCACAAGATTTTTGCTTTCTGTCTCAGCTACTTTGAACTCTGATAGTTTGGAAGTCTTAGTTTCCAAAGGTAGAATGAGTCCAATGAGGGATACAACAATGGTTTCATTGACTTGAAAGATGAAATTTCCATTTGGCCTTTTGGGGCTCCTCATGACCCTGAAACAACAAGCAGATGAAAGAATCACTCTGCTGACTGCAGTGATTGATCTTCCAAGGGAAAATTGAGTTGCTGCTACACAATGGAGCTAGGAGTACTATTGTAGAATCAGAGGACTCTCTGGGGGCTAATCCTTTTTATTATTATTATTGTAGCGAGAATGTATATAACAAAACACATGCTGCCTCAACAGTTTCTACATGTACAATTCAATGGCATCGATTACAGTTTTCAAGTTGTGCAACCATTCTCACCTTACCAAATCATTCCACCACCATTAATGTAAACTCAATGCCACCTAAGCAAGAACTCCTTCCTTTCCTCCTCCCTACCACCCTGGTAACCACTTATAATCTTTGGTTCCTGTATATTTGCTTATTTCATATACGAGAAATCATACAATATTTGTTCTTTTGTGACTTACTTATTTCATTCAGCATATATTTTCAAGGTTCATCCATGTTGTGGCATGCATCAGGATTTCATTTCTCTGCATGGCTGAGTAAGATTCCATTGTATGTATATACCACATTTTGTCCATGGACATTTCAGTTGTTTCCATGGAACTATTCTTAATATTTCCACACCCAAAGTAAAGATTATGGAAAACTATAGCAATCAAAAGTAGGCAGGACTAAAAACCATGGCCTGGGAGAAGGAAAGAGAGGGCTGGAGGCGAGAACAGTCCCAGGAGAGGAGGGAAGGATGGTGTCCCGAAACGACATTTTGGCTCGTGCATATGTATGCATAGCTGAGGAGTGAGTCAACCTTGGGTCAAGACAGAAAAGGTCTGTAGCTGGTAGTACTTATATGTTGATGTCCAAGAGGCTTCCTGGGAGGAATTTTGGGACGCCTATGACAGCAGAAATTGACAAGATGATTCTATAATTTGCATGGAAATGCAAAGGACACAGAATAGCAAAGCAATCTTGAAAAATAAGAACTAAGTTGAAGGACTCAACACTTTCTGATTTCAAAACATGCTATAAAGCTACAGTAATCAAAACAATGTTGTACTAGTCTTAGAGTTGACATATAAGCCAATAGAATATAATTGAAAGTCCAGAAGTAAACCCATACATCTATGGTCAATTTTAAAAAAAAAAAAAGGCAGGATTAGTGAGAATCCTTCAGGAATCAAGATTTGGATTGCCCCACTCTATAAAGGACTGGAATGGTTAGTGAAAGAAGGAAGTCAACTAAGGCCTCATGACTAGTTACAGAAATGAGAAATCTAGCAGCTTTTCCTACTTTCTCTTTGCTTTTTTATGTGTATATATATTTGTATATGGTAACTTCTTCTCTTTCCTTCCTTCCCTTGTTTTACATATAAGTTGTTGGAGGTTAACTTTACAATTTTGTCTTTAAACCAAAAAAAAACCTTTTGGCCTTCAAGTCAATTCTGACTCATAGTGACCCTATAGGACAGAGTAGAACTGCCCCATATGGTTTCCAAGAAGCAGCTGGTAGATTTGAAATGCCAGCCTTTTGGTTAGCAACCGCAGCTCTTAACCACTACACCACCAGGGTTCAGTGGGACTGTGACTGAATTTGAGGAGTAACTATAGTGAATAATGGATATAATGACTGGTTGGACAGCGTGTCTCCTCATTTTGGGAGACACAACTTTATATCACTTCACTTGTAAAAAGGCTATCTGTGTCTTGTTAGTTAGAAACATACAGTTGTTTTATTGTATGGAAGCTTCATATGTGTGAAGTGTACATATGGAAACCAAAAAGATGAACTCTGTTAGTTACTAATTTATTGCTTCTCAGATCCAACTGAATTCTTCTTTATCCTGTTTTTGAACACTGTAATTAATTCATTCATTAATTAAATACTTCATTTCCTGTTCCAGTGTGCCAGTTTTTGACATCACGAGGTGGCCTGGTAGCCCTCACCTTAGCAGCCCTCATGGACCAGCTGTGACCTACATCCCTCAGCATATTTCTCTGTCACCTGGCAGGTTGCTTCTACTGGCTATCTGTGACCAATCTATACCCTCCAGAATGCTTTTCAACCACCCAGTGTCCACTCCTACAGACTAGATCCAGCCTGCCTGCACAGTTTGACAAGTTTCTCTGCTCTCTGGTGGGTTAGTTCTATGAATCAGCACTGGCCTACAGCCTTTGGCAAGTTTCTTCACCACCTGCAGGTCTCATGTTCCAGTGGCAGCCACGCCTTCTCCAAAGAGGTCTAAGTCTTAGTTTTGGAGTGGGGCTTTTCTAAGGTCTTGTTTCTTCCTTGTTCAGTCTTAGTTTTGGAGTGGGGCTTTTCTAAGGTCTTGTTTCTTCCTTGTTCGTTCTCCATCTGCCTTAGAGGTAGTAGCTACTATTCACATTTGCTACTCCCTTAAGTCCACTTGTGCAGGCATGGTCCAATAACCTGAAATTTGCCTCCAAAAATGGAGGGTGCCTAGTGACTGAAGAAAGAGGTGGGTAACTGTAGTGTGACAGCAAAGAAATAGATTAGGGAGACTTACATACGATGCCAATTCCTGGGAGGTAGCAGGACCAGAGCAGATCTCCACACCCCACAGTGGGATGGCAGAGGTTTTATAGTGGTGGTAGACAATAGTGGCTCCATGCCAGGGTCTTACATAAGAATGCAAACTGTAGTGAACTAGCAGAACACATGAGGGTGCTCACGTTTGGCCTCACAAGCCCTGTTTCCCCTTCAGTCCACCCCTTGAGGCTGGCTCTTACAATCTGGCACGTTCCTTTTCCATGCCGTAGCACGAGAGACCCCGTTCCCTCCCCACCAGGAACAGATACTAGAAGTGGGGTTGGCCAGGTGCTGTGTGGTGCCTGTGCATGTGCAAGAGACAGAGAAAGTTACTGTGTGCCCAGAACATGGGGAAGGCTCCTCTGATAAGGAGAAGGAATCAGGAGAGTGAAGGCAACCCAATTCCCAGCCTCCTTATCAGAGAATGCACTGGGCTCAAGGCCTTTACTCAGGCAGCCCGGATGGGAGGCATAGAGGCAGACCATTCTCCCAACACCCCTTTTACGTTTTTAGTAGTTAACTACCACTTACTAGTAAACAATCCTTTATATTATATTTTCCCTCTTATAATTACTGGTGTAGTTTCTGTTTCCTTCTTGGACCCTGACTGATGCAAAAACCAAAAAACTGAACCCACAGGCGGAGCCAGCATGGTGCTATGGATAGAGGCGCCACACCGTCCCTCCATAGCAAAGACCTGAAAAACTAAGTAGAACAGAGACAGGCGTCAATCCTGGAACCCTAAGCATCCAATGGAGAGATAAAGAACTCAACCAAGCACTGAATGGAGTAAGAGCCACCTGATAGGAAAATCAGATCTCTAATATTTAGAGCTATCCAAGAGTCGAAGGAAAGAGCAGACAAAAAATGAGGAAAAAAAGACAAAATCATGTAAAAGGCAGACAAAACAATGGAAGAATTCAGGAAAATAATACAGGAACAAAAACACAACTAGAAATCATATAAAAATTACAATTAGAAATCCAAAAAACAAACAAGATTTCAGAAATGGACAGTTTCATAGAAGGTCTGAGGAGCAGGTCTGAAACAATGGAAGACAGGATCTGTGCAATTGAAGACAAATACTTGGATACCACTTTGTTTAAGGAAAAATTAGAAAAAGAACAAAGAGAAATGAAGAAACACTGAGAATGATGTGGAATACAATCAAAAGCAAATATTTGTGAGTTATTGGAGTTTCAGAACAGGGAGAAAACAGAAAACACAGAGAGGATCATTGAAGAATTGCTGACAGAAAACTTCCCTAATATTATGAAAAATGAAAAGGCTGACCATCCAAGAAGCTCAATGAACCCCATACAGGGTAGACCCCCAAAAGAAAATCACCAAGACATATCATAATCATACTTGATAAAACCAAAGGCAAAGAAAGAATCCTAAGAACAGCTCTAGAAAGATGAAAAGTCACCTACAGAGGGGAATCAATAAGACTAAGCTCTGATTACTCAGCAGAAACCATGCAGGCAAGAAGGCAATGGGATGACATATATAAAACTTTGAAAGAAAAAAATACTGACCAAGAATAATATATCCTGAAAAACTCTCATTCAAATATGATGGAGAAATTAGGACATTTTCAGATAAACAGAAATTAAGGGAATATTTGGAAACCAAACCAACTTACAGGAATTATTAAAGGAAATCCTTCAGTTTGAGAACAAACAACATCAGATGACAGCCTTAATCTAGGTAGCAAGATCACACCAGTATGATACCAACCTAGGAAATGAACTCTAAAGGATTAATCAAAACTAAAAGATTTACAACAGAGAACCAGAGAGGTTAATCTGTAATTGACAACAATGTTAGAACGATAAAAGGAAATAAATGGTGTAGGTATAGAAATTTCTAATGGAGAGGAAGGCAAGGCAATATCAAGTAATAAAAGACTGGTTCAAACTTAGGAAGATAAGGGTAAACTTCAAAGTAACCACAAAGAAAGTTAACAAACCTACACATCTAAATAAAGAAGAAAAACATAAAGCCTCAGTAAACATAAAATCTACAGAAAAAAAAGAAATGAAAAGAAAATCCACAAACTAAAGGAATATAGCACAGGGGAGCAAGAGGAACAAAGAAAATGTGAGCACTACAAAAAAAAAAAAAAAAAGCACTACAAAATAACAGCAATAAACTCACACCTATCAATAATTTGGACATGTTGTCAGGAGGGATCACTCCCTGGAGAAGTACATCATGGTTGGCAAAGTACAGGGTCAGCAGAAAAGAGGAAGACTCAATGAGGTGGATTGACACAGTGGCTGCAACAATGAGCTCAAGCATAACAACAATTTTAACGATGGTGCGGGGCTGGTCAGTGTTTCATTCTGTTGTGCATAGGGTCGCTGTAAGTCGGAACTGACTCGATGGCACCTAACAACAACATCAATAATTACACTGAACATAAATGGCCCAAATGCTCCCATAAAGAGACAGAGAGTGACAGAATGGATTAAAAAAACAGTATCCATCAATATACTGTCTACAAGGGATACACCTTAGAAACAAAAATGTAAATTTATTAAAAATCAAAGATGAAAAAAATATATCAAGATAACATCTACCAAAAAGGAGCAGAAGTAGCAATACTAATCTCAGATAAAATAAACTTTAAAAAAAAAAAAGTCCACCATGAAAGAAGGGCACTATATAATGACTAAAGGGACAGTCCCTCATGAACACATAATCAAAATAAATATCTAAACACCCAATGACAGGGCTCCAAATACATAAAATAAACTCTGAAAACAGAAATTGACAATTCCACAATAATAGTAGGAGACTTCAACACACCACTTCTTAGTAAAGGACAGAACATCTAGAAAGAAACTCAACAAAGATATAGAAGACCTAATGGCCACAATCAACCAACTCAACCTCATAGGCATAAACAGAACATTTTACCCAACAACTGCAAAGTACACATTCTTTTCCAATGCACATGGAATGTTCTCCAGAATAGACCACATCCTAGGCCACAGAGCAACCCTCAGCAGAATCCAAAACACTGAGATAATACAAAGTATCTTCTCTGATCACAATGCCATCAAAGTAGAAATTAACAACAGGAAGAGCAAGGAAAAAAATCAAATACATGGAAACTGAATAACACCCTGCTTAAACAACACTGGGTAATAGAAGAAATTAAAAAAATGGAATAAAAAAATTACTAGAACTGAATGAGAATGAACACACATCATACCAAAACCTTTGGGACACAGCAAAGGCAGTGCTCAGAGGTCAATTTATAGCAATAGACGCACACATCAAAAAAGAAGAAAGGGACAAAAGCAAAATATTAGTCACACAACTCTAACAAATAGAAAAAGAACAGCAAAAGAAGCTCACAGCCACCAGAAGAAAGGAAATAAAGATCAGAGCAGAAGTAAATGAAATAGAGAACAGAAAAATAATTAGAAAGAATCAACAAAACCAAAAGTTGTTCTTTGAAAGGATCGACAAAATCTGCAAACCACTGGCCAAACTGACAATGGAAAAACAGGAGAGGATGCAATAACCCAAATAAAAAATAAAATGGGGGGACATTACAACAGACCCAACTGAAATAAAAAGGATCATAACAAAATATTATGAAAAACTATACTCCAACAAATTTGAAAACCTAGAGGAAATGGACAAATTTCTAGAAACACACTACGTACCCACACTAATACAAACTGAACAAAAGGACAAACATTGTATGAGACCACTACTATAAAAACTCATGAAAAAGTTTACACACACAAAGAAACAATCTTTCATGGTTACGAGAGAGGGGAGGGGTGGGGATGGAAAAACACTACAAAAAAAAAAAAAAAAAAAGACCCAAACCCATTGCCATTGAGTTGATTCCAACTCATAGCGATCCTATAGGACAGAGCAGAACTGCCCTGTGGGGTTTCCAAGGTGTGGCTGACACATTCAAACTGCTGACCTTTTGGTTAGCAACTGTAGATCTTAACCATTGCACCACCGGGGTTCCAACTGATGCAGGGGAAATTGAATTCTTGTGCCCAAATTAGCAGCTTAAAATGGAAATCCTCAGACTTAGTCCTTTAGTGAGAGATTTCAAATTGTTTTCATCTGTTGTTATAACTGATGTTTGTTTCTATTTTCATTACATTCTTTTATATGTATTTTGCTCTTATACTTTCTTTTCATTTCCTTCATAATCCTTTTATTAAACTGGACTTTAAAAAAAAATAATTGGGGCAGAGATATATGTCTTTTTTTTTTTTCCTTCTTCAATGTTTAGTTCTTTGGCCTTAATCTACCAAGAACTCTAGACTAACATTGCATAGGTTCAAATAATATCACTACCATTTGCCAACCATGTTATTCTGGGCAGGTTACTTAACTTCTGAATCAGCTTCCTCACGTATAAAATGCATATAAAGAACTTAGGGCAGTGCCTGGCACATGGTAACTGCTCAATTGATGTTATTACTATTTTTCTCCATGTTCTCTGCTTATCTGCAGCCTTTTATCTGCCATAGGATATTTGGGGACACGGAAAAATGTGTCCAATCAAATCTTGTGGTTTGCTTCAAGTCCAGAAACCTTCTTAGAGAGAACTTAAATTTGGTTCATATTTGAATTCTAGCATGCATGTATCTGTTTGCAGGAGTAGTGTACCTCAAAGGAGACAGGGTTGGAGGGAGAGTTCTTAAGGCTTCCATGCTTACTTTAACTGACCTTGTAAATGCTTTTTTTGTTTGTTTGTTTTTGCTTTTCCTTTCATTCTTCATTTGGGTTGTATGGCCCTACTCTCTGCTGCTTGTATGACTTTGCTCTCCTTTACTTGCTTCTCCCTGTGTTTCTATCTGTTCGTTGGTGGTGTTCATTTAGTTTCATCCTAGTTCCTCTTCCCACCAAAGTTTATATACTTGCTCTTGGTGATCCCGTCTTCTTCCATAAAACCACAACTCTTCTCCTAATCCTTAAATTCTCCGTTGTCCTAATTTATTCTCCTAAGCTTCAGACCATTTGCACCTGGATACCTCACTAACATGTCAAGCCTGACATGTCCCAAAGTGCACTTACTATTTTTTCCTGTAAATCTCCTGCTCTTGAATTTTCCATTTTGGTTAATAACATCAATTTTTACTATATAGTCCAAGTTAGAAATCTGGAAACCACTTTCTAACTTCTTTCCTATCAAATCTTTTTTGCTTCAAGTCCTATATCATTTCCATCCTAAGTAGCTCTTAAATCTGTTCCACCATTCCTCTCCTAACCAACTTCAGTAGCTTTGAAATAATTTTTATTGCCATTATTCTCTCTTTTCTCCACACCGTCGTTCATTCTGCCACCTTTTTTCCCCTTAACCAACAATTTAATCTGGCCACTTCCTACTTAAAAACCTATGCTGGAACCCATCTGTTTACAGGAAACATTTAACCTCCTTGGAATGGCTTAAAAGGTTCTTCATGAGGCAGTTCTAAACTCCTCACGCTTCAGTCACCTCAAACTTTTTGCCATGTTTTCGCCAAACTTATGTACCAGTACTTCAACTCCAGAAAATTTTCTTGAATTACTTCATTAATGATTCCTTTCCCTCTGCTTTCCCTGGGATTCCTATTATTCTGATGTATTTATTGGATTGATCCTCCAATTTTCTCACCGTACTACTTTTGAAAGGTTTCTTCCACTTTATCTATTGATATTTAAATTCATGCTATCATGTTTCTGGAAACCCTGGTGGTGTAGTGGTTAAGTGCTACAGCTGCTAACCAAGAGGTTGGCAGTTCAAATCCACCAGGCACTTCTTGGAAACTCTACGGTTCAGTTCTACTCTGTCCTATAGGGTCGCTATGAGTCGGAATCGACTCAACAGCAGTGGGGTTGGTTTTTGGTTTTATCATGTTTTTAATTTCCAAGATTTTTCTTAGGATTTTTTTTTTTTTTTGTCCTCTGAGTGGTCTTCTTATTAATTCTTTTATTAATGACATCCTATTCATGTTTTATGGATGTATTATTTTCTCTTCTCTCTGGGGAATTTTCTTCTCTTTACAGAGGCTTTATTTTCTACAAGTATTTTTTCTGTTTACTGTTTGGTGGTTCTGATCTATGTCTTCTATGTTAGAGGCTTTCCTCAGAGATATGATAATTTTTGCTCATGATTAAGAGTTGAGGACTAAAAAGCTGATTGGAAGCTTGAGTATGAGGTAGGGCTTACTGACTTTGAGTCTCCCTATGAACAGATCTGGACAGGTCATTTGTTGGCGGAATCCCTGATGTCAGTATCTTTAGGTCCTTCTCTTGGGCTAATCAGATTCCCTGGGTAAAAGCTTTCCATTTCCTGCCTGAGGGGTAGAGGGCCAGCTGCCAGTGTGGGGCAGTGTGGGGGTGGGCTAGGAGATCTCAGTATTCAGTATGCATATCAATCCCCAAAAATACATCAGAATAATAGGAATCCCAGAGAAAGCAGAGGGAAAGGAATCATGAATGAAATAATTCAAGAAAATTTTCTAGAGTTGAGGTACCAGTACATGAGTTTGGCAAAAAGTTTGAGGTGACTGAAGCATGAGGAGTTTGACCTCCCTGTTTTTGTAAGGTACCCAGTCTCTAATTGTGCCTGGCACCCTCAGTCTAGAGGTCCTCATTATATCCTCTCCAGAAAATCAACCTCCAGTCTTCTGCTGTGCTCGGGGAAGGATAATTGTATAGACACATGGAATGGGCAAAGATCTAGAAGGTAACTACTTCTCAAGCAGCTTTTACCCAATCTTCATTTTAGCCTCTTCCCGTCATCCTCAGTGTCAGGGATTCTTGGTGCTGCCAGTTTTCCTTAATGCCTGAACTCCAGGGCATTGGGAGATAGTGGTGAGGAGGTAGAGACCATTAAGTGTTGCGCACTTATTTGAGAAGTGCAGTAATGAAAAGACAGTGCGAAAAGAAAAAAAGAAGACAATATGAAATATAAACAGAAGGTACAGAGAATTTATGAGTCAAATGGAAGCTCCTTTCCCCCACAGAATAGATATTTTGTATATATTGGAAAGCAGAATGAAAAACTTAGCAGAGGGAAAGAAATTGAGAACACGTGAAAACTAAGGAAGTAGTTATGGCAAGAAGATCCTGAAGGACACAGAGAAGGTAAGATTGAGGGCAGAGGCAGAGAGCTTAACCTTGGGAGAATGAAAGAAAGGCAGGACAGATGCTGTATTCTTTAGAAATGGAAAGAGGACAGATGGAGAAAGTCAGCCCAACTGCCTATTGTTTTTGGTAGAACAGGAGAATAGTTCATCTTATGAAAATGATGGGCTGAAAGCAGGGGCAGATTACCCAGTAAGCAGGCTTACTTGTGCTTACTTACTAATCTGTAGTGACCAATTTTACATGTTGTTGTTAAGTGCTGTCGAGTCAGTTCCAATTCATAGCAACCTTATAGGACAGAGTAGAACTGCCCCATAGGGTTTCCAAGGAGCGGCTGGTGGATTTGAATTGTCAGTCGTTCAGTTAGCAGTCAAACTCTTAACGACTATGCCACCAGGGCTCCAGTTTCACATGCGTTTCTGAAATTGTTCACTATAAAATAGTAAGTAAGCATAAGTAAGCCCAAGCTTACTTACCTTGCTTACTTGGTAATCCATCCCTGTCAGGGATTCTAAATTTGAGAAGTGGCTTTGATTCTGTCAGATGATGCTGTGGGGTTGGGAGAGAGACAGATGCCAGCCATACCTAGAATCAGAATCTTTGATGTGGTAAAGAAAAATATGAAATTGTCTACTTCAAATGATCTGGTAAGCACCCTGCTTACCTTGCCTGTTGGATAATTCGCCCCTGGCTGAGAGTTTTAATTAGTCTTAATGAAGATTTGGAGTAACCACTGTGAGAAGTAGATCTGAGAATTAACCAAATTAAGAAAACTTTTTAAAGCAGGAATGAGAATTAACAGGTTCTGCTTACATATCTGCACAGAACTCCTTGACATATGCAGTATAAAAGATGCCACAGGAGGGAGGAAGGGAGGGAGAGGGTTTTTTATTGATCAATCAGTGGATAAGAACTGCTTTGGGTGAAGGGAAAGACAACACACAATACAAGGAAGGTCAGCCTAATTGCACTGGACTAAAAGCAAAGAGGTTTCCGGGATAAAATGAAAGCTTCAAAGGTCAGCGGAGCAGGGGCTGGGGTCTGGGGAACATGGTTTGAGGAGACTTCTAAGTCAACGGGCAAAATAATTCTATTATGAAAACATTCTGCATCCCACTTTGAATTGTGGTGCCTGGGGTCCTAAATGCCAACAAGCGGCCATCTAAGATACATCAATTGGTCTCAACCCACCTGGAGCAAAGGCAAAGGAAGAACACCCAGGCCACACAACAACTAAGAACCCAAGAGACAGAAAGGGCCACATGAACCAGAGACCTACATTATCCTGAGACCAGAAGAACTAGTTGGTGCCCGGCCACAATCGATGTCTGCCCTGCTAGGGAGCACAACAGACAACTCCTAAGGGAGCAGGAGGCCAATGGGATACAGACCCCAAATTCTCATAAAAAGACCATACCTAATGATATGAATGCGACTAGAGGAATCCCAGAGATAATGCTCCCCAGAACTTCTGATGGCACAGGACAGGAACCATCCCCGAAGACAACTCATCAGGCATGAAAAGGACTGGTCAGCGGGAGGGGAGAGAGATGCTGATGAAGAGTGAGCCAATTAAATTAGGTGGACACTGGAGAGTGTGTTGGCAACTCTTGACTGGAGGGGGGGATGGGAAGATAGAGAGAGAGGGAAGATGGCAAAATTGGCACGAAACGAGAGACTGAAAGGGCTGACTCAATAGGGGGAGAGCAAGTGGGAGAAGGGAGTATGATGTATGTAAACCTACATGTGACAGACTGATTGGAATGGTAAATGTTCACTTGAAGCTTAATAAAAATTAATTAAAAAAAAAAAAAAGATGCCGCAAATTAGAAAGATTCCACCACCATTGCCATCTTTCCAGAAGAAAGGCTGACTGTGATACCTATAGTGACAGTTGTTTCTGTTCTCTCACTGCAAGCAAGGTCCCATTAGAGGCAAGATGATTGGGGATAGCAGTTAATGCTGGTGGTCCAATGAGTAAGACAGTGATGTACACCATAGTAGGTAAGAACTACAGCTACGTTCTCTAACGGAGTGGCCTGTGGTCAGAAAGAAGAGTAAAAAAGTTGAGATCCAGATTCTTTAATGATTATACTATACAGAAGCAAAGAAGCATAAGACGCGAAGAAGAAACCAGCATCCCAAAGAATACTAACTCTCAATCCTTTGCTTTTGTGATTATCTCTTCTCCCTTTCTCTGTCTCTCATTCCTGGGCTCTCCCTCTGACAAGCATTCTGTTCTCACCTGCTGGGCAGCATTCTCAGGCTGCCCTCTCAGCAAACAGAGTCCTCATTTTAACACAAGCTGTGGAGATTTCTGAGGAAGCAACGCCATTACTAACCTGTGAAACTTGAAATTAAAGTGAATAAGTGAAACTTGGCATAGTACTTCAGTGATCCTCATCCTAGAGGCCTCTTGGGTTGACTTTTAAACAACGGTTTCACAGATGAACCATTATTCAAATTGCAGTGGGGTTTTAAATTGCAGTGTGGTTGAAGTGATAAAAGTGTTGCTCAAAGCAGGGGAAACTGAGTAAAATAAAGTCTTCAATGCTCTTAAGATCTCACAACAATTTGTTTTTTACAGCACATTTTGGAGCCAGTATAGGGTAATAAAAAGCAAAGGCTTGGAGTCAGACATGTGGTTTTGAATTTCAATGCATCTCTTATCTGCATGTGATCTTGGGCAGGCTGTCCTCTTCAAACCTCAGTTTCCTCATCTGTAAAAGCTGAAATGTTGTTGAACTCAAAGGATTGACAAGACTGATGTTATTGTTCTTGCTGTTGTTGGGCTTGTTAAAGTTCAATTCTGATTCAGCAGTTCTGGGGTGGGGGACTGCTGTCGAGTAGGCCCTAAACTCGTGGTGACCCTATGCCCAACAGAACAAAAAGCTGCCTGGCTCTGTGCCATTCTCATGATGGGTTGCAGATCAGATTGTTGTGATCCATAGTTTTATGAGATAAAGTAATGAGTGCTTAGTATACTATCGGGCAAATGGGAAGTGCTCAATAAAGATTAGTCAGTATGATTATTATTGTAATTCTGTAGCAGAGTCTTAACTAGCAGATTTAATTTTGCCAAGGTGGTTTTCAGGTCATTCACTTCCTACACATCCATGAGGCTGGGGCTTCTTAAATCCACCTGTTGGCTCACCCATATTTCAGATCTTAGGACTCATTGAGTTCCTCATATCAGGAGCCTTAGGCTAGAAGCTTAGTAACTCAGCTCCAGACAGTCTTGTTTTTATTCTAGGTCTGCTTTTGTATATAGTTATGGTAACTTCCTTATTACTTCTCAGAAATAGGGGCGGATCCAAATTTTGTGGTGCCATGAGTTGATAAAATTTGGAGGGCTCTCTTTGAGAAAAACAACTAAAGTTTGTTATTGTTAGGTGCCAACTCATAGCGACCCTGTGTACAACAGAATAAAACACTGCCTGGTCCTGCACCATTCTCACAATCACTGCTATGTTTGAGCCCATTGTTGCAGCCACTGTGTCAGTCCATCTCACTGAGGGTCTTCCTCTTTTTCACTGACCTTCACTTTGCCAAGCATAATGGTCTTCTCCAGGGACTGGCCAATCCTGATAACATGCCCAAAGTAAGTAAGATGAAATATCACCATCCTTGCTTTTAAAGAGCATTCTGGCTGTACTTCTTCCAAGATAGATTTGTTTGTTCTTCTGGCAGTCCATGGTATAGTCAATATTCTCCACCAGCAGCGTAATTCAAATGCATCAATTCTCCTTTGGTCTTCCTTATTCATTGTCCAGATTTTGCATGCATATGAGGTGATTGAAAACCTCATGGCTTGGGTCAGGCGCACCTTAGTCCTCAAGGCAACACCTTTGCTTTTTAACACTTGAAAGAGGTCTTTTGCACCAGATTTGCCCAATGCAATACATCGTTTGATTTCTTGACTGCTGCTTCCATGGGCGTTGATTGTGGATCCAAGTAAAATGAAATCCTTGACAATGTCAATCTTTTCTCCATTTATCATGATGTTCTTTATTGGTCCAGTTGTGAGGATTTTTTTTTTTTATGTTGAGGTGTAATCCATACTGAAGGCTATAAACTTTGATCTTCATCAACAAGTGCTTCAAGTCCCCTTTGCTTTCAGCAAACAAGGTTGTGTCATCTGCATAGCGTATGTTGTTAATGAGTCTTCCTCCAATCCTGATGCCATGTTCTTCTTCATATAGTCCAGCTTCTCCAATTATTTGCTCAGCATACAGATTGAATAAGAATGGTTATTCAAAGGATACGCCTCCAATGCATACCTGTCCTGATTTTAAACCATGCAGTATCCCTTTCTTCTGTTTGAACAACTGCCTCGTGGTCTATGTACAGGTTCCTCAATGAGCACAATTAAGTGTTCCGGAATTCTCATTCTTTGTAATGTTATCCATAATTTGTTATGATCCACACAGTTGAATGCCTTGGCATAGTCAACAAAACACAGGTAAACATCTTTCTGGTAGTCTCTGCTTTCAGCCAAGATCCATCCGACATCAGCAACAATATTCCTTAATCCACGTCTTCTTTCAAATCTGGTTTGAATTTCTGGCCATTCCCTGTCGATACACTGCTGTAACCATTTTTGAATGATATTCAGCAAAACTTTACTGGGCAATTAACAGAAGATGTGATGGCCAAATATATGTAAAGATGCTCATCATTACCAATAAGCCCATTGCTGTTGAGTCGATTCTGACTCTTAGTGACCCCATGGGACAGAGTAGAACTGCCCCATAGGGTTTCCAAGGCTGTAATCTTTATGGAAGTAAATTGCCACTTCTTTCTCCCAAGGAGCAGCTCATGGGTTCGAACTGCTGACCTTTTGGTTAGCAGCTGAGTGCTTTAACCACTGTGTCACTAGGGCTCCTTTCTCAATAATAACTAAATAAAAACAAAGAGAAAACATTTCTTATTAATCAGGTTGTCAGAAATTAAGTCTGATAATATTGAATATTGGTGAAGATATGAGGAAAATAGTACTCCCACTTGTGCTGGTGGGAGTTGGTTGTGGTAGTTAACATCCAACATGGCTTCCAGTGATCCTCGCCTCCTGATGTTCATGTTTTTGTATAGTCTCCTTCCCCATTGAATCGGGCTGGCCTGATAAAATAAAACAGAAGTGATGGTGTGCGGCTTTTGAGGCTAGATCATAAAAGGCATTGCAGCTTTCACCTTGCTCTCTTGATTCCCTCTGAGGGAAACCAGCTGTGCCATGAAGATACCGAGCAGCCCAGGGGAGACTCCAACACGGAGAGGAACTGAGGCCTCCTGCCAACAGCTAGCACCAATTCGACTGTCATGTGAGTGAGCCACTTGGGAAGAGAATCCTCCAGTCCCATGTGCCACCAGGGCTCCTTAGAGAAACTGTTAGAGGTAATAAATTACTACTGTTTGAAACCACTAAGTTTTTGAGTGTTTTGTTATTTAGCATTAGATAACTAACACATTGGTACAGCTACTTTGGAACACAAATTAGCAGCATTTAGTAAAAATAAAAATGTTTTTATCCTATGATCAAAAATTCCTAGGAGAAATTCTAGAACATATGCACAAAAAGTTCCATACAAAGGTGTTCACTGAGGCACTGAATGTTCATTGAAGTACTGTTTGTAATAAAAAATTAGAAATAACAGAAATATACATCATTAGTGAAATATATAAACACATGAATGTGTTAGTTCCTTTCGGCTGCCATAACAAAGTACCACAAACCAGGTAAATTGAAATAAGAGAATTTTATTCTCTCACAATTCTGGAGGCTAGAAGTCTGAAATCAAGGTGTCGGCAGGGCCATGCTCCCTCTGAAGGCTTTAGGGAAGAATCCTCTTCTGTGCTTCTGGTGGTTACCAGGAATCCTTGGAGGTCCTTGGCTTGCAGCTGCATTGCTCTCTGCTTCTGTCTTCACATGGGCTTCTTTCTTTTGTGTGTCTTCACATGGCTTTTCTATAAGGACACTAGTCATTGAATTTGGGGCCTACCCTAATCCAGTATGACCTCATTTTAACTAACAGATTACATCTGCAAAAACTATTTCCAAATAAGGTCACATTCTGAGGTTCCAGGTTGACTCAAATTTTTAGGGGACACTGTTCAACCTATTGAGCCCTGGTGGTGCAGTGGTTAAGAATGGTTGTTAACCAAAAGCTCAGCAGTTCAAATCCATCAGCCACTCCTTGGAAATCCTATGGGGCGGTTTTACTCTGTCCTATAGGGCTACTATGAGTTGGAATCAACTCGATGGCAACAGGTTTTATTTAACCCACTAGGGATCCCTGGGTGGTGCAAACTGTTAAGCACTCGACTACTAGCTAAAAGGTTGGTGGTTCAGACCCACCCAGAGGCACCTCAGAAGACAGGCTTCGCAATCTGCTTCCAAAAGGTCATAGCCTCTAAAACTGTATGGAGCAGTTCTACTCTGCACATATGGGGTCGCCATGAGTTAGCGATTATTTCAACCGTCCATTTACACGCTTTCAACAGATATTTACTGAGGACCTACTACATTGCACAAGCACCCAATTTGTATTATTTCTAATTTTTACAACGGCTATAGGAAGAGGCATTATTACGAGCTCCCTTTTACCAGTGAGTGGGAGAAGGATGTGGCAGTCTGCTTCAGTAAAGATTTACAGCCTTGGAAACCCTATGGGGACAGTTCTATAGGATTGCTATGAGTTGGAATCGACTTGACAGTAGTGGGTTTGGTTTTTGGTTTTACAAGTGATGAAACTGAGTCATAATTAGCGTCACACAAGCAGCAAGTGTGAGTCACACCTAATTCTGCCTGTATAGCCTGTGCTCTTTAATTCTGAGATTATAGCAAAACCAAACTTCTTTGGCTCCTGTCTGTCTCCAATCACTTACTCTCTTCTTATTCTTACTTTATACTCCACTTGAGAACTTGTTCATTTCAAAGGCAAAACTCAACTGAAAAAACTGTGTTAATATAGCTCTTTGAATATTTTAAGATTGTAGGGATTAGGTTGTCAGCAAATCTGAAATAATTTGAGGTTTCTTGACTGAGCAAGAGACCATAATTTACAACTATATATTGTTTATGGAGGAATCAATGATGGAGTTGCCATTATTGAGCATCAGCTGTGTGCCACCAAAAATGAAACCCACTGTTGTCCAGTGGATTCCAACTTGTAGCGACCCTATAGGACGGAGTAGAACTGCCCCATAGAGTTTCCAAGGAGCGCCTGGTGGATTTGAACTGCCAATGTTTTGGTTAGCAGCCATAGCACTTAACCACTATGCCACCAGGGTTTCCACTATGTGCCAGGCAGAGGATAAAAAAAACAAAAAAACCCAGCCCCTTGCCCAGTGGCACCACTAAGGGGGGCCAGAGGGCGTGGACTGCACCGGGTGACACTATCAGAGAAATTGGTACCAAAATGACTGTCTATAAAGTTTTTGTGCAGTGTTTCAGCAGAAATTTATTATTTTCTATACAAATATCCCTGTACTTAGTATGGAAACCCTGGCGGCATAGTGGTTAAGAGTTTGAGTTGCTAACCAAAAGGTAGGCAGTTCTAATCCACCAGGCACTTCCTGTAAACCCTGTGAGGCAGTTTTACTCTGTCTTTTAGGGTCTCTATGAGTCGGAATCACATGATGGCAATGGGTTGCGTGGTTAGTATAACAACAAAAACATTTTTTGTAAGTCCAGTTTTGTATCAATATATCTATAAGGCTAAAAGTCTATGTTAGTTTACTTTTTGAACTCTCTAATATGCTCGTCAGAGCTGTCGTTATTACCCAATCACAATAACGCTTCGAATCTTGTGGTTTCATCTGCACTGGCTGGAAGCATGCACTGTTATCATTGCTACTGGTGTTTTTATAGTTGCTGATTTTGTAAAATTTTCTAGTGTTTTAGCTATAATATTGTGGTGATTAGTATTTGTGAACCTATGTCAACAACTTTTTTGAGAATGAAGTGTAATTAAAGGAAAAGGAAAAAAATAAAAAAAGGCTTCACTCAGCTACTAATAATGTAATTCACTGTAGAAAGATTTTACAAAAGAATTTTGTTGTTAGTATTCATACAATCTAAGAAATATTACGTGTAAGCAATTTACAACTACATCACATATTATTCTATG
The DNA here is from genome assembly GCF_024166365.1 of Elephas maximus indicus. Taxonomy (NCBI): domain Eukaryota; kingdom Metazoa; phylum Chordata; class Mammalia; order Proboscidea; family Elephantidae; genus Elephas; species Elephas maximus. Next base: position 87,629,112 of record NC_064821.1, on the reverse strand, counting down.
ATTACAACTGATAATAAACATTACTAAGGATTCAGTATGGACTGGTATGGGAGGAGTCCATGGGAGGCAGGGTAACACCATGAATATCTGCACTGGGTAACAACAACCCTAGTGATGACATTGCCCTTGCCTTTAAGTTGATTCCAACTCATGGCAACTTCACGTGTTATGGAGTAGAAGTGGAAAGCCTGGTGGCATAGTGGTTAAGAGCTATGGCTGCTAACCAAAAGGTTGGCGGTTTGAATCTACCAGGTGCTCCTTGGAAACCCTATAGGGCAGTTCTACTCTGTCCTATAGGGTGGCTATGAGTTGGAATCGCCTCGAGGGCAAAGGGTTTGGTTTGATTTTGGGGTAAAATTACTCCATAGGGTTTTCTGGCTGTAATCTTTACTAAGACAGATCTCCCTGGCTGGGTGAGTTTAAACTTCCAGCCTTTAGCTTAGTAGTCAAACAAGCCATTTGGATAAATTATAGTAAAGAAAATAGATATGATCGTTGCTGTCATGGAATTATAGTCAGTTGTGCAGTCACACATTAAACAAATGTGTACAATTTGTGATAAGTAACATAAATGTGAAACATCTCAATTGATACTCCGTCAATTCCTGGAGCCTTGTTTTTCGCCAATGCCTTCAGAACAGCTTGGACTTCTTCCTTTAGTACCATTGGTTCCTGATCATATGCTACCTCTAGAAATGGCTGAACCCTGACTAATTCTCTTTGGTATAAGGACTCTGTGTATTCCTTCCATCTTCTTTTGATGCTTCCTGTGTCATTTAATACCTTCCCCATAGGATCCTTCACTATTGCAACTCGAGGCTTGAATTTTTTCTTCACTTCTTTCAGCTTGAGAAATGCCGCGTGTGTTCTTCCCTTTTGGTTTTCTATCTCCAGCTCTTTGTACATGTCGTTATAATACTTTGTCTTCTCCAGCCGCCCTTTGAAATCTTCTGTGCAGTTCCTCTACTTCATCATTTCTTCCTTTTGCTTTAGCTGCTCCACATTCCTGGGCAAGTTTCAGATTCTCCTCTGACATCCATCTTGGTCTTTTCTTTCTTTCCTGTCTTTTCAATGACCTCTTGCTTTCTTCATGTATGTGTCCTTGATGTCATTCCACAACTCATCTGGTCTTCAGTCACTAGTGTTCAATGCATCAAATCTATTCTTGAGATGGTCTCTAAATTCAGGTGGGGTATACTAAAGGTCATATTTTGGCTCTCTTGGACTTGCTCTGTTTTTCTTCAGTTTCAGCTTGAACTTGCATATGAGCAATTGATGGTCTGTTCCACAGCCGACCCCTGGCCTTGTTCTGGCTGATGATATTGAGCTTTTCCATCATCTCTTTCCACAGATATAGTCAATTTGATTCCTGTGTGTTCCATTTCGTGAGGTCCATGTGTATAGTTGCCATTATGTTGGTGAAAGAAGGTATTTGCAATGAAGAAGTCGTTGGTCTTGTAAAATTCTATAATTTGATTTCTGGCATTGTTTCTATCACCAAGGCCATATTTTCCAACTACTGATGCTTCTTCTTTGTTTCCAACTTTCATATTCCAATTACCAATGCATCCTGATTGCATGTTCAATCAATTTCAAACTTCAGAAGCTGATAAAAATTTTCTATTTCTTCATCTTTGGCCTTAGTGGTTGGTGTGTAAATTTCAATAATAGTCGTATTAACTGGTCTTCCTTATAGGCGTATGGATATTATCCTCTCACTGACACTGTTGTACTTCAGGATAGATCTTGAAATGTTCTTTTTGACGGTGAATGCAACATCATTCCTCTTCAAGTTGTTATTCCCAGCATAGTAGACTATATGAGGTGCTTACTCGTCTATGCCAAGAAATATGGGAGACAGCTTCCTGGCCAACTGACTGGAAGAGATCCATATTTATGCTTATTCCCAAGAAAGGTGATCCAACCGAATGTGGAAATTATAGAACAATATCATTAATATCACACACAAGCAAAATTTTGCTGAAGATCATTCAAAAACGGCTGCAGCAGTATATCAACAGGGAACAGCCAGAAATTCAGGCCGGTTTCAGAAGAGGATGTCGAACCAGGGATATCATTGCTGATGTCAGATGGATCCTGGCTGAAAGCAGAGAATACCAGAAGGATGTTTACCTGTGTTTTATTGACTATGCAAAGGCATTCAACTGTGTGGATCATAACAAGTTATGGATAACGTTGTGAAAAATGGGAACTCCAGAACCCTTAATTGTGCTCATGAGGAACCTTTACATAGATTGAGAGGCAGTTGTTGGGGCAGAACAGGGTGATACTGACTGGTTCAAAGTCAGGAAAGGTGTACGTCAGGGTTGTATCCCTTCACCATACCTATTCAATCTGTATGCTGAGCAAATAATCTGAGAAGCTGGACTATGTGAAGAAGAACTGGACATCAGGATTGGAGGAAGACTCATTAACAAACTGCATTATGCATTATGCAGATGACACAACCTTGCTTGCTGAAAGTGAAGAGGACTTGAAGGACTTGCTGATGAAGATCAAAGACCACAGCCTTCAGTATGGATTGCACCTCAACATAAAGAAAACAAAAATCCTCACAACTGGACCAATGAGCAACATTATGATAAATGGAGAAGAGATTGAAGTCGTCAAGGATTTCATTTTACTTGGATCCACGATCAACAGCCATGGAAGCAGCAGTCAAGAAATCGAATGACGTATTGCTTTGGGTAAATCTGCTGCTGAGGACCTCTTTAAAGTGTTGAGAAGCAGGGATGTCACCTTGAAGACTAAGGTGCGCCTGACCCAAGCCATGGTATTTTCGATTCCATCATATGCATGTGAAAGGTGGACAATGAATAAGAAAGACTGAAAAAGAATTGATGCCTTTGAATTGTGATGTTGGCAAAGATTATTGAATATACCATGGACTGCCAAAAGAACGAACAACTCTATCTTGGAAGAAGTACAACCAGAATGCTCCTTAGAAGCAGGGATGGTGAGACTGTGTCTTACACACTTTGGACATGTTGTCAGAAGTGATCAGTCCATGGAGAAGGATATCACGCTTGGCAAAGTACAGGGTCAGCGGAAAAGAGGAAGACACTCAAGGAGGTGGATTTTCACTGCGGCTGCAACAATGAGCTCAAGCATAGCAACGATTATAAGGATGGCTCAGGACCGGGCAGTGTTTCGTTCTGTTGTGCATAGGGTCGCTATGAGTCGGAACCGACTCGACGGCACCTAACAACAACAAAACAACAACAACACAAACGTGTAGGAAGAGACTCAGCCAAATGAGGAAAACATGAAAGACCTAATTTTGATTGGTGGCAGAGGATCAGAGAATTCTACCAAAAATACATATAAAAAGCGTTTTGTTGCCTAGAATGCAAGGTGCTAAACCCTAGGAAACCCTCTGAGGGCGCAGCCATCGTGGCGATGAGATCTTGGCGTCCCATTGTCCGGCCAGGGGCCGGTGCCATTTCGCCCCGCTCTGAGGGGGCCGCCGACTTTATCTTACATTGTTACGGCGTGAGGAGAGTTTTCATCACTCGGAGCCAGGGGAGTCTTCATCACTGAACTTTTCGATTTTTTTCCCTAGTGTATTCCTAGCATCTTTCTGCCAGATCCTCCGCTCAGCTGTGACAGCCTCCTGTCACGTCAGTCTGCCGCAGGGGCCTGATTTTGAGTTTTCTCTTTCCTTGTACCCCTCAAGCCCTTGACTTCACGGAGGGGGCTCCCAGGATGGCTCGCGGCCTCGCCATTTCACTCAGCCACACAGTCTATGCCTCTCCCGCCCGGCGGCAGGTGGGCTTGGAGGCGCGCGGGCCAGAAAGGTTTCCCAGCGCTTCTCGCCCCTTGGCCGCCGCCCCCGCCCGGCGCGAGCGCTCGGCGCGCGTTCTGGGCTGTCTGTGCCCGGCGCGCGCCGCGAGCCCGCGCTCGCTCCCCCCACCCCTCCTCGCGCTCTCAGCGGCCCGGACAGCGCGCCGCCTCACGCTGTCCTCAGGCTGTCCCCGTCGGCCTTCGCGGCGCGCACACACGCCCGGCCCAAGCTCCCCACTCGGGCCGGCCGGCTCGCGGGTTCGGTCGCCCCGCCCCCCTCGGCGCCACTGCTGGGCGCTTGCGCGGGGCGCGTGGCCGTGGCCGGGGTCTCCGCTACAGCCGGTGCTGCCGCCGCCGCAGCCTCAGTCAGTCAGTCAGTCCCCAGCAATGGCGGAAGGAGGTGAGCGAGAGGAGCTGCTCTCGCCGTCGCCGGTCTCCCCAGCCAAGCGGCTGTGCTCGTGGCCCAGCCCGCCGCCTCACTACCCTCGCGGTTCGTCCGGGACGGTCAGCGGCGGGGCAGGGGGCGTCGGCGGTAGCTGCCTGACCCCTGGGGCCCGCCCCCACCTGCAGCCCGAGTCCTTGCTGGACTGCGCCGCCAAGACAGTGGCGGAAAAGTGGGCGTACGAGCGGGTGGAGGAGCGCTTCGAGCGGATCCCGGAGCCCGTGCAGCGCCGCATCGTCTACTGGTCCTTCCCGCGGAATGAGCGGGAGATCTGCATGTACTCCAGCTTTCAGTACCGGGGTAGCTCCGGCGCTGGCGCTGCTGGTGGCGCCGCGGGGACTTCGCCGGCCGAGGAGGGGCCGCCGCCGCCCCCCGGGGCCGCAGCTCCGGCCGGCCCCGCCCCCGGGGCTGCCGCGGTTGGGGCGTCCCCGGGACTGGGCGCAGGAGCCAGCGCGGCCGGTGGCGGCAGCGGCGAGGGGCTGCCCTTCCGCCGGGGCATCCATCTGCTGGACAGCGGCTCCGTGGAGAACGTGCTGCAAGTCGGTAGGTGTTTGCCCGGCTCCTCTCTGGTCCCTGGCCTCCTCTTCTGCAGGTGCTTCCTCCCTGCCAGAGCCCTGGGCCGAGACCCCGGCTTTCTGCCCAACTCCTGTTCCTCTGCGGAAGGACAAACAAGTCACATAAAAAACTTTTCTCAACATCTCATTCAGGTCCACTGCCACTGTTTCCCCACTGCCCTCTACCCTCTTTTCTTTTTGTTTGAAGAGCGAATAGGTCTCTTTTTTTCTACTCTTCACTCCACTCCCCATTTTAAAGGCAAAAAAGGATGGCAGGTATGTTTTTGGGGATGTCATAATGTCGGAAATGCGTTTTTCTAATTTAAGTTTGTAGAGGAGAGGATTGTTCATGAATCTGGAGCAAGCAGTATTACAGGGAGTGTTTGAGGGACAGGCTGTCAAAGGCAATCCGTAGTCCTAGCTGATTGAAGCTGGGTGTAATTAACTTTAAAATTGGAAAAAATAAAACAGCAACAACAAAATATTGTGCATTTTAGACAGTTTTAATTGCCTGCTTTAATATTTTCTCTCCCTGGACCAGTGATGCTTGGGAATTCAGGCTGCGGACTAACAATAACCGAAGACGGAAATGTGACAGCTTCTCTTCTCCACACCCCTACCCAAGCAAAAAAAAAAAAAAAGCCGCACAATCTGGAGTGGGGGTGGGGTCTGTCTTCCTTGTCAGACTGGGGTAAATCAAAAGCTGGTCACGTTGGGTTTTTCAAATGCTTCTGTTTTAACAAGTCTTCGTATTTGCTTTTTTTTTTTTTGTAGGAAAATGAAAAATTATTTTTCTTTTACTTCTCCGGAGCTTCCAGCCAATTTGTTCATCTTATTAAGTATGTAAATGCAGTGCTCCTGATTGGTGGAGCGGTTAGGGAAAAAGATATTGCTTAACATTGACATGCTGTATGGAAAATTAAAACACTGATTTTTTTTTTTATTTGAATTGTTATAGCAGTCTGTAAGTGCACCTGTATTTTTATGCATTTTATTGTACAGTATATGCTGATATTTATTGAAGAACATTAATTTTTGAAAGGAGTTGGAGGGAAATTGTTTTTAGAATTATGGTAAACATGTACGCACACACATGCACACAAACCCCATTTAGTTCTCTTCTTCCCAGATAAAATCAACATACTAAAAATTTTTTTTCCTCAAATAGTAGTGCATTTATATAATCTGCTCTGCTTATCGAGAATCACTGTGTCTGTTTCTATTAAAATGACAGTATGCCACAATTTGTTTTGCAAATGTGAAATGTAAGTTTGTCTTGTGCTAGAATACAGTGACAGTGCATTGAGAAAGTTTTATTTGAAAAAGATTAGTCCTTTGTGTATATTTTTGAAAGAATTGAATAAACAACTAATTAAGGTGTACAGTTTTAATACTGAAATATTGAAAATGTGAAAATGAATATAGGCATTTCTCCATTAGTCTACAAAGTATTTTTTCTGTGAGTTTAAATGAGTTAACTTTTACTTTAAGACTCTTGCTTAAAATATTTTAAGCTGGAAAGGTAGTGGTTGTTTTATAGTAAGAGATGGGTTTGAAAGAGTTTTCTGAGGGGGCAAATGAGGGAGAGAAGTTTCAAAGACGTATGTATTTTTTAAATGACTGTAATGTCAAAATCCAAATGAATTCATGTTTTATGGGTGATCCAGACCACGTTTAAATAGGATTTAAAAAAATATGATAGTTGGAGAGTTTATGGAGCTGTATGTGCTTGTATGATAGTTTCTGTGACCTAGAGAAAAGACACGTAAAAGCCTGTTCTCTGCTTCTCACTTTGGTTTTCAAAGACGAAGATAGGAAAATGAATTAATACTTTTAGATAATGCTATTTGAGAACCATGATCTGTGTAATCTTAAATATTTTTCTGACCTTAATTTATGCTAATGAGTATGCAAGAGAAGGGTATTCCGTTCTCTATCATTTTAAATTCTGTAGGTTGGCGTGAAACACCCTTTAATATGTAAAACTAGGTTCACCCCTTATCTCCTAAAATTAAAATTGTATGTGACTTAATCAAGGAGATAGGTTTTATAACAGTATTACTAAAAAATGAGTGAAAAATTGATTTTTTATAGCAAGGTAGTAATCATGTTCTTCAGTTTATAACTTCAAACTTTTTTTATTGCTAAGTGGTACCAATATAAAAGTCTTCGTATTTCCTTACTGTTCCCAAGCTATAGTTGGTTATAACCTCAGAGCTGGGAAGTTATTGAAGGATGATGCTTTAGGAAGGAAGGGAAGTTGGGGTATTTGTACAACATCCTCTTAAAGAAAAGATTCATAAGGGGATTTAAATAAACATCACAATACACAACAAGTTTTGAAGGAAAATAATTTACTGGTTCAAATAGTAAGTATATTAAATACTGTAACTTTTGATTGCTTTTCACGTAGAATTTGGTAATGAGAAGTCATAGATTGTGGTTGAAAGGCTCTGTAGAAAGGTTCTGTAGAAAATACCAGATTTTGATTCAGAACTCAAACTTTCCCAGCTTGATATAAACAAATGCGAGAACTATAGGTTTGTTATGCTCAAAGGATACATTTCTTTTACATGGCAGTACTGAATCAGAAGTATTGTTCCTTTTAAAAGGAGAAAATTGCAAATTAGTCTTTTCATGGACATCTGTAAATTTGAAGCTCTGTGAATGGATTTACAGCCTGATCTCTCAGTATTATGAAGGTAATAGGGTTCAGATATTTTAAGCATCTGCATTTTTAACCTGTTTAAGAAGCCCATGGAATAGCAGTAGTATAAATCTTGTGAAAAATACTTATTCAATAGTCTGCAGATGGTATAAGAATGAGACAACTATAATTTACTAATAGTTTTAAGGTTTTGACCCTTTTTTGCTATTCACCATATTTTAAATTAATTTCTCTGTGTTAAAATTTAAAAGAGGCTTGTGTCTTCCCAGGGAAATCTGAATCGATTTAAGGAAAAGAAGCATTAGCAGTTTTTCAGTCTTAAAAATGGAAATATTATATTTAATTGGAAAAATAGATTTTTCAAAATTTGGTAAAGGCATGCAGGGGTCTTCTGTGCTGGTATATCTTAATTATATAAATATTTATCCAGAAATCTTAAATAGTTCTGATAGGCGACTTCAACAAAATCCATTACTTTTAGTCTAAACATTTTCTAAATAAGTACGTAATTTGTCCTTGGACAGTCTTCAAGACTAGAGTCACAATACTAAGTATTACCTTATGTGGAAGAGGTGTAATTACAAAGTTAATTTAAAAAAAAGGTGCATTTCGAGAAGATATTAATAACTTAAGCATCAAATAATAGGTTTATAATTATAAGCACTTATATACTATCAGTAAACATGCCTGTGAATTTTTTTTATAGTATAACTTTTGTGAAATGCAGCAGTAACAAGTATTACAGTTGTTGATTTTTAGATATAATTTGTTTTCATCTATATTTGTGTGGTGGAACAAAACATATCTACAGCTGAAAAGATTTATAGCATCATGTATAAGTTAGAGTAGGTAAAATCATAATAAAATTTAATATGGGGGAAAATGACTTAATTTATATTTAAGATATCCCAGCACTGAACTCAATTGCATACCTTTTAAGGATAAGTTGTTAACTTGTTTCCTAGTGTAGAAATTTATCAAGTTTTACATCAAGTTGCCTTTTTATTTTTTTTGAACAATGAGCTCTTCCCACTCTTTATCACCCTAATATACCACACATCTTAATAGTCAACAAATGTTTGTTGAATGAATGAATGTTAAGCATGGACTTCTCAGTGTTATAAAACTGAAAGAGAGGAAGAGAGGGAGGGGGAGAGAGAGACACAAGTCTGAATTTTTAGCACGTGGGAGATATGTGGACTTGTGCACATACTAAACTGATAACATTAAGTAGTATGAGTACTGTAATATATGTATATTTTCTGTGTTGGGCATCTGTTTTGTGTGAAGAATGGTTATTTATCGTTTTCTTTAAATGAAAGCCTTAAATAAATCTTAAGAGTTCTGCTGCTAACCAAAAAGTAGGCAGTTCAAATCCACCAGCTGTTCCTTGGAAACCCTATGGAACAGTTCTGTAGGGTCGTTATGAATTGGAATCAGCTCGATAGCAACGGATGTTTTTGGTAGAACTTCGGCTTTTAAAAATAATGAATTAACTAAGATAGTAGATTTTATTTTAGAAGTTATCTCTGTTTTAGGAATACTTTTTATATAATATCGAAGTATGAGTGACAAGTCTAAATTTTGAAGTGAAAGGTATGGAAATTTATTCCTGTAAGAAGCAATTTTTATTTTTATTTTTGCTTTCAATAGTGGCTATTAAAAATCAAGGCATTAACTATATCCTGTTATGGTGCTGGCTATACGAATCTATGCATGTGTTAAATTGTATGGAACTGTACACCAACTTCCGTTGCCATTGAGTCGATTCCAACTCATAGGGTGCTATAGGACAGAGTAGAACTGCCCCATAGGGTTTACAAGGAGCGACTGGTGGATTTGAACTGCCGACCTTTTGGTTAACAGCTGAGCTCTTAAGCACTGTACCACCAAGGCTCTGTGTACCAAAAGCTAGTCAATTTTTACTTTATGATAATTTAGAAAATAAAACTTAAAAAAAAATCAAGGTGTTAAATATAAGTCAATAAATTAATGCACAGCAGAAATACTGAAAATGCTTCTCATACTTATTTCTTGTTGCCTAATAGTTTCATATTAATTTTAAACTTAAAAAAAATGACTTTTTAAAGCTGTTGGATATGGCTTAAATTAGAATTTACCATTTCATTTTATTAGGCATGCATTATTTCAATTTAATTGCATGATTGATTAATTTTTTAATATATGTTAGACTTTTTGGACAAATAAGTGGCTGTTTAAAGGTTAAACCTATTATTACTCTTGGTAAAAAATGATGATTATGCAGTATAGCGCTCAGAGTATACATGTATGGATGAACAGATTACTATGTTTTTTTTTTTTAAACTTTTATAACTCTTCTTTAGAAATGGGTAACCCCAAAAGCATATGACCCATGTCTTAACCTCTGTTTCCGATCCTAAATTAACATGGATGAGAATTAGCGTTAGGTTTTTTTATTAGATTACCATCCATTTCAGATTATCTTTTGTGGATTTCCTACTTTGTGATTTATTTATAAGCTCATTTTATTCCTGATACAGGCAGCGTTCTTCTTGACCACTTCTAGCCTGTCATCAAGTTGGTATGTCAAGGACATAAAACTCATTTTAATATTAGCCTTAACATTATATAATTGTATGCTAAATTATTCTATGATACGTTTCATAATTATATATAACCCACTGATGAATTTTTAGTTTTCAGTATAACTACTCTCCCACTTAGAATGTGTAATTTGATACACCCTAACTTGTGCTCAGTAAATGTTTGTTGAATGAGTAAGTAAATTCTCATATAACTTTTTTATACTTGTGTAGTATTGACATTTCTGTTCATTAATTTTTATGTGACTGGAACCTAGGAGATATAATGACCCTTTGTGGCTTAATTTCAGGCTGTTTCTGGTTTTTAAAAAGTTACATTGATTAAAAAAATACCTTTGATGCTTATTACACCCATAACGCAAAAATCAGTGTTATGCAAAAATGAAGGATGACCACATCAGATCATAAAATATTATGTGAGACACATATGTCCCTTTGGACCCAAGAGGCGAAAAATGTAGGTGGGCACACTACACCCCACTGGTCATGAAAGATTACTGCCAGGTGTACATCGTTAATGTGCAAAATTGATGGATAGTAGATTTTTTACTGTTGTCATAAATGCAAAAGGTAGGATAAGGGTTAATGAGATAGTCAACAAGTGAGGAGTAGGTATATTAAATAGTTCTTGATTCATTCATTTTATCACTTGTTATGTGTATGGCTCAGTAAATAATTGTTATCCTGTTTTTGGTGGGAATCTTTCCAGAATACTTTGTTTTCCTACCTTGGGGTATAAAACCAGTGCTTCTTTGTAATTATGTTGCCATCTTTCTGTAGGCAGGAGGTTTTAAACTTGAATGGGTACTTGACTCTAGGGGGTTCTCTGAAACCTGCTTTTGAAAAGTTATATTTATACATGTTTTTGTGTCATATGATTGTTTTTCATTATAATAGAGTGATGAATGTGGTACCCAAAGCAGTGTAACATTGTTACCATCTTAAAAAAGCAGGCTTGAGTCAAAAGAAGCACCCTTCTCCCTAGTGGTTTGCTTGCCTTAAAAAACGTTGTTTATGTGTTTATTATCATCAGTCATTAAGGAAATTCAAATTAAGTCTCAATGAGATACTACTACATACACACTAAAATAAAACGAAACAAAAAAAGCAAACCCATTGCTGCCAAGTTGATTCCAACTCATGGTGACCCCACGTGTTACTGAGTAGAACTGCTCCATAGGGTTATCTTGGCTATAATCTTTTTGGAAGCAGATCTCCAGGCCTTTATTCTGTGGCACTGCAAGATGGTTTTGAACCACCAACCTTCAGGTCAGTAGTCAGGAGCATACTGTTTGCACCACCCAGAGGTCTGCATATACTCATAGCTACAACAGAACAAAACACTGCCTGGTCCTGTGCCATCCTTACACTCGTTGTTATGCTTGAGCCCATTGTTGCAGTCACTGTGTCAGTCGATCTTTTTGAGGGTCTTCCTCTCTTTCACTGACCCTCTACTTTACCAAGCATGATGTCCTTCTCCAGGAACTGGTTCTTCCTGATAACATGTCCAAAGTATGTGAGATAAAGTCTCACTATCCTTGCTTCTAAGAAGCATTCTAGCTCTACTTCTTCCAAGACAGATTTGTTCGTTCTTCTGGCAGTCCATATTCAATATTCTTTGCCAACACCATAATTCAAATGCATCAATTCTTCTTCAGTAGTCTTTATTCATTGTCCAGTTCTCGCATGCATATAAGGTGATTGAAAACACCATGACTCGTGTTAGGTGCACCTTAGTCCTTAAAGTGACATCGTTGCTTTTTAATGCTCTCAAGAGATCTTTTGCAGCAGATTTGCCCAGTGCAATGTGTTGTTTGATTTCTTTACCGCTGCTACCATGGAGGTTGATTGTGGATCCAAGTAAAATGAAGTCCTTGACAACTTCAGTCTTTTCTTCATTTTCCATGATGTTGCTTATTGGTCCAGTTGTGAGGATTTTTGTTTTCTTTATATACAATCCATACTGAAGGCTTTGATCTTTATCAGTAAGTGCTTCAAGTCCTCTTCACCTTCAGCAAGCAAGATTGTGTCACCTGCATATCACAGGTTGTTAATGAGTTTTCCTCCAATTCTGATGCCCATTCTGCTTCATACACACACTAGACTGGCTAAAAATAGAAAGACTGACAATACTAAGTTCTGACAAGGGTGTGGAGCAAGTGGTACTCTCATACATTGGTGATGGGAGTACAAAATGGTACAGCCACTTTGGAAAATAGTTTCCCATAAAGTTAATCATACACTTAATCATAAGACTCAGCAATCCCACTTCTACACATTACCTGAGAGAAATGAAAACATTTGTTCATACAAAGACCGGTACTTGAATATTCATAGCAGCTTTGTACATTATAGCCCCAAACAACTAGAAACAACCCAATGCCTATCAGTGGGTGAATGAATAAAGAAATTGTTGTATATCCATACAATAGAATACTATTCAGCAGCAAAAAAGAACTAATTACAACTCAGCCATATGGACGAATATCAATAGCATTATGTTAAATAAAAGAAGGCAGACACAAAAGGCTATATACAATACAATTCCATTTATCTTGAAATTCTAGAAAACCCAAAGCTATAATGATGAAGTATATTAGTGGTTGCTAGGAAAGAGGGGAGGGTGGTATGGGAGAACTTTTTTGGGCAATGGAAATGTTCTATGATTGTGGTGGTGGTTACTTGGCTGTTCATTTGTCGAAACTTATTGCATCGTTTGCTTAGAATCGATAAATTTTATTCAGTGTAAATTTTACCTAAATTTTTTTGTATTTTAAAGAAAGGAACAATGGTTTTCAGTCTTGGTTTCACATTGAAATTACCTGGGAACTTTTCGAAAATGTCAATGCTGAGGCTTCATCCCAAATTAATTAAATCAAAATATGTGGAGAATGAGGACCAAACTTCAGAATTTTTAAAATGCTCCCCTGGTAGTTTTATGTGCAGCCGAGATTGAGAAACACTGCTGTAGAAGAGTGATCATCTCAATTAGTGTTACCAGTATTTTAAAACCTATTGTTGGCAATGAAAACATTATGTCATTTTTACAACACAAATGCTGTGAAGTATTTTAACCCTCTTTCCTACTTCAGTCCATTCTGTTTTACCTATCGTAGATTTATTGATGAATCTCAAAGAGAATTATCTCACCATTTAAAAAATGTGTGCATCTGTATTTTGGAATGGTCTCATTACAAACTGTATAAATTCTTTTTCACTGTCACCACAATCAAAAATAACTTGTAGAAATGTAATGCCAAGGTATAATTTTCTTCATGTTTTTTCACTAACTCACTCTTTCATAAAATTTACATTTAACTTTTTTAATGTTCTATACAAAATAGAACATAATTCCTCTATTTAAAGAATACACAGTTTAGTGCAGGATACACATATACAATAGCATTTAGCAGACTGTTTTGTAGTAATAGAGGTGGTTACTATGGGGGCTGGATATTTTGCTCCATTTTTATATAGTTCTAATTATAATATTAAAATTATGTCTCATTACAATGAAGATTGAAAGCACTATATACTGCTCTCCTTTCATGAAATTGTTACTGTATTAACATTTCATATGTCTTGTGATACTCTAGTCTGTAACTGATTCCAAGAGGTAACATTGGCAGGTGGGAATATGATGAAAATATTACCAGATATTAATCCTTTTTTCTTAGAATAAACTATAGATTCCTGGCTTTAGCATAGCTTTATTATCTTCAGATAACCCTATTTTAAAAAACAAAAAATTGTTGCTTCTTTTTAGGTACAAAAATATGATGGAGCTAATCAGCAAAATAGATTTTTGTCCATTCATTGTCTTGTAGTCTGTAAGAAAAAAAAAAAATTCTTTTTTTTTTTTAAAAAGTCTGTAAGCAACAGGAAAATGTGTCTTTGGAAGACATAGGAATAATTTCATTTTTTTTCCTATTCATTCATGGTTTTATTGAATGGAAGCCTGCAGCCTTAATACATTCAGGAAAAGCCAGCCTGCTTATTGTGCTTAAATCTGTCAACACCTGATTTACTGACATGGCTGGCAAGCATCACCCATATACATTGATGTTATTAGCAGTATAAAATCATTCCTCATGTTTTGACTTCCTATCCTGAAAAAAACTCTTAATCTTAACTAATCTTTTTTCTCACTCAGTATTATATTATTATACTTTTTACTATCATATATATTTCTATGTAACTATCATATGTATATATGCTGTCACATCTGTACAGGAACTGTGGAGCAGGTAGCCTCAGAATTCTGGCTCCTCACTATGTTTCAGTTTCTGTAGCTGCAAATCTAGATTATAGGGTTGTTTTGAGGATTAAATGAGTTAATATGTAAATAATTTAGAATAGGGCCTAGCACATAAGTGCTATGTAAATATTCATTATTTTTATTTTTATTATAGTGTTTACCAAAATTGTTGAAAGAGTATTCTGTATTTATTACCATTGCTTCTTCAATCTTAACCCCACCTCTGAAGTCTTTGAAATCAGTCTTATTTGTGCTTTCACTCACTGTATTAAACTGATCTCTTAAAGGTCACCAGTGACCTCGTGATTGCCATATACAGTATCCTTTTTCCAGTCCTCATCTTTGTGTCTTCTACATAGAGTCTACTGACCTTCCTCAAAACACTCCTTCCTAGATTGTTATTTTATTTCACCATTTTGGTTTTCTTTATGCATTCCTCCTTTATTTTTTTCTTACCCTCCAAAAAGTAAGGATGCACCTTCTTGTCTCAAGCCTTCCAATTTAGCAATTTTATTTATTTCCACAGCTTCAATTGCTATTATATGAGGATAAGATAACATGGTATAATAGTAATGGTCTAAAGTTTGTTTGAAGCAACTGTATTCTCATTTTCAAATGAAATCTTCTAGTTTATGAAGTAGATAAAATCTGAGCTGCCTTGGAGATTGGGGTGGGGTCCAGAACTCCATGTGCTTGGCCAGCTACTTCCCCGCTTTGAAACTTAGAAGCTTGTCCAAATAATTTTGATGTTCAGAATTTGGAGTTGGGAGATCTGTCTTAGCTTTCTCATCTGCAAAAGGTTTGGGATTTTTGTGAATTCTAAATAACCTAATGTATGCAAAAGTACTTTGTAAATATTCCTATATAAATAATATGACTTTTAAGTCTGAATCTTTGGTTTTCCTTCTGGAATTCAAGGTCAACATGTATATTTGCCTGCTAGATGTTTCTAAGTGGATACCCTACTAGCCACTCAAAGTCAACATGTTTGAAGTGAAACTTAACATTGTCCCTAAAAATAGACTCTTCTTTCTGATTTCCTTATCAACTGATTAAAAAAACACATGAGTTGAATCCAACTCGTAGGACCCTGTAGGGCAGAGTAGAACTGCCCCATAGAGTTTCCAAGGAGTGGCTGGTGGATTTGAACTGCTGACCTTTTGGTTAGCAGCCCTAGTTCTTGATCAGCCCCACCAGGGCTCATATCAATTAGTTAGGCAGCATCATTTTCCAGTTCTCCCAAGCTTGAAGTCCAGGTGTCGTCTTCTGAATTTTTACATTATGTATCACATCAATTCTGATTATCATAACTTTTTTATTAATGTACAAATATGATGTTGAAATGGCACTGATTAGGATATAGATAAATGGGTCCTGGCCTTAGCCTTACATTGTTGGCTCTGTGACTTAATCTCTCAATACCTTATTATTTTTTTTAGATGTGTAAATTGAAGAAGGTATTGAATCAGGTGATCCCTCAGGTCTTTTCCAGATCTCTTGAAAATATTTGTCTTATTCAGTTCTGTGTCTTAAAGGTCTGTCATAGGGCCTGCTACATAATAAGGGAGCCCTGGTGATGGAATGGTTAAGTGCTTAGCTGCTAACTCAAAGGTGGATGGTTTGTACCCACTACCTATTCCGTGGGGTAGAAATACGTGACCATCTGCTTCTATAAAGATCACAGCCTTGGAAATCCTATAGGTAGTTCTACTCTGTCCTGTAGGCTCGCTGTCAGTTGGAATTGACTCTGCGGCATACAACAGCAACAGATAAATATTTGTGGAATGAAAAAAACGCTCCCCTGCCTTTTTAATTGAGATAAAGTTTACACTGTATAAAATTTATCATTTTAACCATTTTAAGGTGTACAGTTGCATGGTTTTTAGTATACTTACAGTGTTGTACAACCGTCACAACTATCTAATTCCATAACATTTCCATCACTGCCAAAAAAAACCTTGTACCTCCAAATTACAGTAATCATAAACGTGGCAGAGGACCTAGAAATGTTTTGCTCTGTTACTCATAAGGTCACCATGAGTCGGAGCGGACTCAAAGGCAGAAAACAACAACAACTTCCCAGTTGCCACCTACCCTACCCACTGGCAACTACGAATCTACTTTCTATTTGTATGGGTTTACCTACTCTAGACATTTCATATATATTGAATCATATGTCTCCTTTTGTGTCTGGCTTCTTTCACTTACTATAATGTTTTCAAGGTTCATCCATGTTTTAGCATGTATCAGTACTCATTCCTTTTTATGCCTGGGTAATATTCTATTATAAGGGTATACCACATTTTGTTTATCCATCAGTTGATGGATATTTGAGTTGTTTCCAATTTTTGGCTATTATGCATAATGCTGCTATGAATTTGGTGTACAAGTTTTTATAGGGGCATAAGGAATTGCTGGGTCGTATAGTAACTCTATACCACTCATCTGTCAGTTTGTTGTATTGTGGTGGCTTACATGTTGCTGTCATGCTGGAAGCTACAGGACCAGTATTTCAAATATAGCCTGGTCACCCACGGTGGACAGGTTTCACTGGAACTTCCAGACTAAGATGGACTAGGAGGAACACCTGGCAATCTACTTTAAAAAAAACTGACCACTGAAAACCGTACGAATAGCAGAAAAACATTGCCTGATACAGTGCTGGAAAATGAGCTCCTCAGGTTGGAAGGCAGTCAAAATATGACTGAGGAAGAGCTACCTCCTCAGAGTAGAGTTGACCTTAATGATGTGGATGGATAATGTTTTGGGGACCTTCATTTGCTGATGTGGCATGACTCAAAATGAGAAGAAATACCTGCAAACACCTGTTAATAATTGGAACATGGAATGTGTGAAGTATGAATAAGGAAGATTGGAAGTCATCAGAAAGGAAATAGAATAGATCAAGATCGATATCTAGGCATTAGTGAGCTGAAATAAACTGGTTTTGGCCATTTTGAATTGGATAATCATATGGTCTACTACGCTGGGAATAACAAATTGAAGAAGAATGGCATTACATTCATCATCAAAAAGAACATTTCAAGGTCTGTCCTGAAGTACAAAGCTGTCACTGATAGGATAATATCCATTTGCCTGTAAGGAAGACCAATTAATACAACTGTTATTCAAATTTATGCATCAACCACTAATGCCAAAGATGAAGAAATTGAAGATTTTTACCAACTTCTACAGTCTGAAAATGATCAGACATGCAGTCAAGATGCATCAATAATTGGTGGTGATTTGAATGTGAAAGTTGGAAACAGAGAAGAAGGATCGGTAGTTAGAAAATACGGCCTTGGTGATAGAAATGATACTGGAGATCGCATGATAGAATTTTGCAATACCAACAACTTAGTCACTGCTAATACCTTTGTTCAACAACATAAACAGCAACTATACATGTAGACCTCGCCAGATGCATACACAGGAATCAAATTGACTGTATCTGTGAAGGTAATGGAAAAGCTCAGTATCATCTGTCAGAACAAGGCCAGGGCCCACTGAGGAGCAGAGCATCAATTGCTCTTATGCAAGTTCAAGATGAAGATGAAGAAAATGAAAAATGTCCACGAGAGCTGAAGTACAACCTTGAGTATATCTCACCTGAATTTAGAGAACATATCAAGAATAGATTTGATACGTTGAACACTAGTGACCAAAGACCAGACTAGCTATGGAATGACATCAAGGACATCATGCATGTAGAAAGCAAAAGGTCATTAAAAAGACAGGAAACACAAGACCAAAATGGATGTCAAAAGAGACTCTGAAAGTTCCTCTTGAACGTGGAGTAGCTAAAGCAAAAGAAAGAAATGATGAAGTAAAAGAGCCGAACAGAAGATTTCAAAGGGCAGCTTGAGAAGAAAAAGGTGAAATATTATAATGAAATGTGCAAAGACCTGGAATTAGAAAACCAAAAGGGAAGAACACATTCAGCATTTCTCAGGCTAAAAGAACTGAAGAAGAAATTCAAGTCTCAAGCTGCAATATTGAAGGATTCTATGGCAAAACATTGAGTGACACAGGAAGCATCAAAAGAGGGTGGAAGGAATACACAGAGTCACTGTACCAAAAATAAATGGTCTATGTTCGGCCATTTCAGAAGGTTCCATATGATTAAGAACGGATGGTACTGAAAGAAGAAGTGCAAGGGGCACTGAAGGCATTGGCGAAAAACAAGGCTCCAGGAATTGACAGAATACCAACTGAGATGTTTCAACAAATGAATGCAGCACTGGAGGTGCTCACTGGTCTATGCCAAGAAATTTGGAAGACAGCTATCTGGCCAACTCACTGGAAGAGATCGTATTTGTGCCCATTCCAAAAAAAGGTGATCAAACAGAATGTGGAAATTATTGAACAATATCATTAATACCACACACAAGTAAAGTTTTGCTAAAGATCATTCAAAAATGGTTGCAGCAGTATATTGACAGGGAACAACTAGAAATTCAAGCTGGATTCAGAAGAGGACGTGGAACAAGGATGTCACATGGATCTTGGCTGAAAGCAGAGAATACCAGAAAGGTGTTTACCTGTTTTTTTTTATTGACTATACAAAGGCATTTGACTGTGGGGACCATAACAAATTATGAATAACATTATGAGGAGTGGGAATTTCACAACACTTAATTGTGCTTATGCAGAACCTGTACATAGACAAAGAGGCAGTCTTTCTAACAGAACAAGGGAATACGGCATGGTTTAAAATCAGGAAAGGTGTGTTTCACGGTTGTATTCCTTCACCTTACTTATTCAGTCTGTATGCTGAGCAAATAATTTAAGAATGAGGCCATTAGTATTGGAGGAAGCCTCATTAATAACCTGTGATATGCAGATGACACAACCTTGCTACTGAAAGTGAAGAGGACTTGAGGCACTTTCTGATGAAGATCAAAAACTACAGCCTTCAGTATGGATTACATTTCAACATAAAGAAAACAAAGATCCTCACAGTTGGACCAATATGTAACATCATGATAAGAAGAGAAAATACTGACATTGTCAAGGATTTCGTTTTACTTGAATCCACAATCAATGTCCATGGAAGCAGCAGTCAGGAAATTAAATAGCGTATTGCATTGGGCAAATCTGCAGCAAAAGACCTCTTTAAAGTGCTAAAAAGCAAAGATGTCACCTTTAGGACTAAGGTGATCCAAGCTGTCGTGTTTCTAGTCACCTCATATGCTTGAGAAAGCTGGACAATGAATAAGGAAGACCGAAGAAAAATTGATGCATTTGAATTATGGTGTTGGTGAAGGGTATTGAATATACTGTGGACTGCCAGAAGAATGAACAAATGTGTTTAGGAAGAAGTACAGAGTGCTCCTTGAAAGGCGAGAATTCATCTCATGTACTTTGAACATGTTATCAGGAGGGGTCGGTCCCTAGAGAAGGACATCGTGCTTGATAATGTAAAGAGTGTTGGAAAAAGAGGAAGACCCTTAATGAGATGGGTTGACACAGTGGCTGCAACAATGGGCTCAAACATAGCAGCAATTATGAGGATAGCACAGGACCAGGCACTGTTTCCTTCTGTTGTACATGGTGTTGCTGTGAATCGGAATTGACTCAATGGCACCTAAAAACAATAGTCCTCATGGGGTTATGGAATATAATAATATGACCTTTTATCTTAAAAAATAAACTGAACTACCGTTGAAAGAAGTGCTGTAGTCAGTACAGCTGCAGCAAGAGAGGCTTTTACGTGATTCATAGGCTATGAAACTGTTCAATGGATGTTGGTTTCAGGGAAAATATCTGTTTTAAATTAATCTTTGTCAGATATAGCCATTGCAGAAAATTGAAATTCAATTGACTTTCTGACCTCATAACAACAACAAAAAAACACTATACACTAATTCTTTCAATGTAAAATTAATTTTTGAACTTTTTTTTTTTTGCTCTGCTATACTGCTAGAGCTTGTTGAAAGAACAGCAGGAGTATATTTAGCATTGTATTAAATTTTTAAGAAAGCTTTGATTTTATGGAATTGAAAACGTTTATGGCGAAACATGGGCCATTTTTTAAAAAAGATTTTATTGTGTTTTGTGTGAAAGTTTACACAGCAAATTAGGTTCCCATTTGAGAATTTCTACACAAATTGTTCAGTGACATTAGTTACATTTTTCACCATGTGTCAGCATTCTCTTTAACTGCATTCTGGTTGTTCCATTGTAACATGGGCCATGCTGGAAGCTAACACTGAATACTTGTTTTCAGTTGGCAGATTTTTCAGTAACTGATGAATTCTTGTATTGAAATTTCTTGGTTCTATACTGTTAAATGTATCATTTTCCCAAAAACTGCATCTTCTAGAGTTGTTTGGTGCCATCGAGTTGGTTCCGACTCATAGCTACCTTATGTACAGTAGAAGGAAACACTGCCCTGTCCTGCAGGGTCCTCACAGTCGTTGCAGCCACTGTTGTCAATCCATCTCATCGAGCAGCTTCCTTTTTTTCATGGACTCTCTACTTTACCAAGCATGATGTCCTTTTACATTGACTAGTCCATCCTGATAACATGTCCAAAGTACATGAAGATGAAGCTTCACCATTCTTGATTCTAAGGGCCATTCTGGCTGTACTTGCTTTAAAGACAGATTGGTTCATCCTTCTGGCAGTTCATGGTATATTCAATATTTCTCACAAATACCGTAATTTGAAGACATCAATTCTTCTTTCTTACTCATTGTCCAGCTTTTGCATGCACATGAGGTGATTGAAAATATCATGGCTTGCGTTAGTCATCAAAGCAGTATCATTTCCTTCCAACACTTTAAAGAGGTCTTTTGCAGTAAATTTGCCCAATGCAATATGTCTTTTTTTTTTTTTCCCTAACTGCTGCTTCCATGGGCATTGATTGTGGATCCATGTAAAATGAAATCCTTGACAATGTCAATATTTTCTCCATTTATCATGATGTTGCTTATTGGTCCAGTTGTGAGGATTTTTGTTTTCTTTATGTTGAGGTGCAATCTGTATTGAAGGCTGTAGTCGAGCAGCTGAAGCAAAAGGAAGAATTGATGAAGTAAAAGAACTGAACAGAAGATTTCAAAGGGAGGCCCAAGAAGACAAAGTAAAGTATTATAATGACAGGTGCAAAGAGCTGGAAACGGAAAACCAAAAGGGAAGAACACACTTGGCATTTCTCAAGCTGAAAGAATTGAAGAAAAAATTCAAGCTTTGAGTTGCAATAGTGAAGGATTCCATGGGGAAAATATTAAACGACACAGGAAGCATCAAAAGAAGATAGAAGGAATCCACAGAGTCATTATACCAAAAAAAATTAGTCGATGTTCAACCATTTCAAGAGGTGGCATGTGATCAGGAACCGATGGTACTGAAGGAAGAAGTCCAAGCTGCTCTGAAGGCATTGGCAAAAAACAAGGCTCCAGGAATTGATGGACTATCAATTGAGATGTTTCAACAAACGGATGCAGCGCTGGAGGTCCTCACTCATCTATGCCAAGAAATATGGAAGACAGCTTCCTGGCCAACTGACTGGAAGAGATCCATATTTATGCCTATTCCCAAGAAAGGTGATCTAACCAAATGTGGAAATTATAGAACAATATCATTAATATCCCACACAAGGAAAATTTTGCTGAAGGTCATTCAAAAACGGCTGCAGCAGTATATCGACAGGGAACTGCCAGAAATTCAGGCCAGTTTCAGAAGAGGATGTGGAACCAGGGATATCATTGCTGATGTCAGATGCATCCTGGCTGAAAGCAGAGACTACCAGAAGGATGTTTACCTGTGTTTTTTTGACTATGCAAAGGCATTCGACTGTGTGGATCATAACAAATTATGGATAACATTGTGAAGAATGGAAATTCCAGAACACTTAATTGTGCTCATGAGAAACCTTTACATAGATCAAGAGGTGGCTGTTCAGATAGAACAAGGTGATACTGATTGGTTTAAAGTCAGGAAAGGTATGCACCAAGGTTGTATTCTTTCACCATTCAATCTGTATGCTGAGCAAATAATCCAAGAAGCTGGACTATATGAAGAAAAACAGGGCATCAGGATTGGAGGAAGACTCACTAACAACCTGCATTATGCAGATGACACAACCTTGCTTGCTGAAAGTGAAGAGGATTTGAAGTACTTACTAATGAAGATCAAAGACCACAGCCTTCAGTATGGATTGTACCTCAACATAAAGAAAACAAAAATCCTCGCAACTGGACCAATGAGCCACATCATGATAAATGAAGAAAAGATTAACGTTGTTAAGGGTTTCATTTTATTTGGATCCACAATCAACAGCCATGAAAACAGCAGTCAAGAAATCAAAAGATGAATTGCATTGGGTAAACCTGCTGCAAAGGACCTCTTTAAAGTGTTGAAGAGCAAAGATGTCACCTTGAAGACTAAGGTGCGCCTGACCCAAGCCATGGTATTTTCAATCACATCATATGCATGTGAAAGCTGGACAACGAATAAGGAAGACTGAAGAAGAATTGATGCCTTTGAATTGTGGTGTTGGCAAAGAATATTGAATATGCCGTGGACTGCCAAAAGAACGAACAAATATGTCTTAGAAGAAATATAACCAGAATGCTCCTTAGAA
Organism: Elephas maximus indicus; assembly: GCF_024166365.1. Classification (NCBI taxonomy): domain Eukaryota; kingdom Metazoa; phylum Chordata; class Mammalia; order Proboscidea; family Elephantidae; genus Elephas; species Elephas maximus. The sequence goes on along the minus strand of NC_064821.1, from coordinate 87,606,214 downwards.
GCAAGGATGCTGAGACTGCGTCTTACATACTTTGGACATGTTGTCAGGAGGGATCACTCCCTGGAGAAGGACATCATGCTTGGCAGAGTACAGGGTCAGCGGGAAAGAGGAAGACCCTCAATGAGATGGATTGACACAGTGGTTGCAACAATGAGCTTAAGCATAACAACGATTGTAAGGATGGCTCAGAACTGGGCAGTGTTTCATTCTGTTGTGCATAGGGTTGCTATGAGTTGGAACTGAGTCGACGGCACCTAACAACAACAATGGTCTTTGATCTTCATCAGTAAGTGCATCAAGTCCTCTTCACTTTCAGCAGGCATCTGTGTATCTCAGGTTGTTTCTGAGTCTTTCATCAATATTGATACCACATTGTTCTTCATATAGTCCATCTTCTTGGATTATATTACTTTGTCTTCTTGAGCTGCCCTTTGGAATCTTCTGTTCAGCTCTTTTATTTCATCATTTCTTCCATTCGCTTTAGCTGCTGTACATTCCAGAGCAAGTTTCAGAGTTTCAGAAAAATTCATATGATTCCTGTATTGTGAGATAAATGTAATTAATCGTCAATAATCATATGAAAGAATGTAAGTTCTTAAAACTGTCTTCTAATTTAAGTAGTTATCTTTTCTTAGGACTTTACTATTTATTCCCCAGATGTGATTCTTTCAACATGTTTTTGAGTGAGGCAGGAGGGAATATGATTAATCTTACTTCCTTTTAAGGATTCAAAAAGAATTCTTTCTTAAAATACCTTAACTAACTTTATTGTTTTTTGAAGATTATAAGCTCATTTAAAAATTAGAGCAATATATGAAAGTTCAGCGAAAAAGGTAAAAATCATCAGAATATCCTATCAGAATATCCTGTTAGACAGATTTCTCAGTTTATAGGGACAGAGATATATGTATATAACTTTACATAAATAGCCTCATATATGTTATTTAACCTTTGAAATGATTTAGAACTTTAGTCTTTAAAATGAAATGAAATAGTTCACACATACAAACGTATGTATACACACATGCATATACACACATACTCACACAGAGATGTTTCTGAATTTTAGTGTTTTGCTGGTTTAGACACATAATATTGCCTGTGGGGAGATTAAAAAAGAAAAACGGATGATGTTCTGTGACAGATATTGCTTATATGTATAAGTTCAGTGAGTTTTTTTTTTTTTTTAATGCAGTGTGCATGAAGATAGGTGATGCGGGAAATACTAATGAAAGTATTCAAATCCTACCATCTGATGCCAATTATCACTGCAATAGAAGTTTTCTCATTCATTTATTTGTTCATTCAATAGTACAACTTGTGGGCTGAACTGTGATAGGCAATTAGGAATACAGAAGTAGAATGGTTTGGATTTTTGACTGTAGGGAACTGTTGGAGGTACCTGAATAGAGAAGTGACATGCTAAAATATATTAGGAAGTTTAATCTGGCAGCTCTATGCCATTTGCATGGAATAAGAAGAGTTAGTATAGCTTGGTGATAAATAACACAAACCTTACAATTGGAGACATTATTCCAACTGTGTTACTTACTAGCTCCTTGGTCTTGAGTAAATTACTTATCTTTAAGTAACAGTATCCTTATCTCTAAGATGGGAAATAATACCTACCTCTTGGGGTTGTTGTAAGAACATGTAGTGAGAGTTTACTATATACCAGGTGCTGTGTTGAATATTTACATACATTATCTCATTTATATGAGATTATATGTTTCTCTACCTTCTTGTATGGTTGGGTTTTAAAGGAGGGGTGAGGAATTCTTCAGATGCTGAAAACCAAACCAAATGTGTTGCCGTTGAGTCGATTCTGACTCATAGTTGCCCTATAGGACAGAGTAGAACTGCCCCGTAGGGTTTCCAAGGAGCGACAGGTGGATTTGAACTGGTGACCTTTTGGTTAGCAACCGAGCTATGAACATGGGGAGGACATTCTAAGCAGAAGGAACTATATATACAGCTTGAAAGTATAAAAGAATGTATAAAAGAAATGTGTGTTTTATTTTTAATTTTTTAAAATATGGTATGTTTTCTGAGGAATGATGAGTATATGTGTGAAGGGAGGGCACATCAGAGATGGAAGTTGAGAGTGGAACATTAGCTTGAACCCAGATATCAAGGGCCTTCTAGTTTTTAAGAATCTTGAGCTTAATCCTATAAAGCAGGTGTCACAAACGTAATTGTTTATGGGGAACCAGGCAGATAAGATGAATGGGTGAACTGGACTGCACAAGGACTGCGGTAAACTGGATATCACAATCATATATGCTGTATCTTACCTACGTGTCCTCTCTTCTTACTCCAGCTGAATTTTGCCATGTGGAAATTTGGGCCCAGTGTTGCCAGATTTTCAGATTTTTAAAAGTGAAGCCAGATATCCATATTTTTAATGTGGAATTTTCCTATCTTAAAATGTTTTAAATACCTGTGGGGACAACCCCCCCCGCCATCTTTATTCTTTATTTGGCCCACAGGCTGTTTATGGACTCTGCTTGTAGATAGCTGGGGAACCATACATGCTTTTTAGTAATAAGGGGAGTGACATGGCCAGATTTGATTCTGAGATCAATCATTCTGGCTTCAGTGTGGAGACTGGATTGGTAAGAATAAAGAATGAATGTAGGATGGCTGTTGTAATAGGTAGACAAAATGAGAGAAGAGGAGTGACTAACCAAGACACTGGCATTAGGGTTGGAAGTGGGAGTTGGAAATGGATTGAAGAGATAATCTCCATGCAGTGCTTCCCAGTATTTTCACTTTCATAGTCTATTGTGGATTTACTGGTCGGAAAGATTTATGCCTCTCACATAAGCTGTATGTATTAATAATCGTATTCCCATTAAATTAATTGCCAGTTATAAGTTCCTGTAGGCATAAAGTAACTAGTGCAACCCTCCTCCCTCAATGAGCTGATGCAATTTTAGTTCATAGTTTAAAAAAAAAAAACCTAAAGTTACAGTCTTTGCAGCCTTACTGTAAGTATAACTACAATAGGGGAAAGTGAATGTGCACAATTCTTAATTACCACTGAAATTAATCCAGCCAAAAAAGTGAAAATAAATCAGCCAGAAGTTTGACAGAATGTAATATAATTTGAATGATGAGAATACACATTTTGTAATCAATGTAATATATCAGATCTCAAATGTTTTGGTCTCAGAACCCCTTTATATTGCTAAAAATTGCTGAGGACCCTCAAAGAGCATTTGTTTATTTGCATTATATCTATCAATATTCACCATATTCGAAATTAACACAAACGAGGGACCTGGATTAGAGAGTAGATCTGAGAAACTGACATTTAAACTGAGATGCAAGAGATCAAAGTGTGTAATCTCTGTCAGTGACTGCCAACTTAACAGAATATTTGTAATCATATCTCAGTAACCTCTCCTAACTGGAAAAGATGAAGCCCCAGCTAGTCACAGAAACTTCAAAAGCTTGATCAACATACTTTAACAATTATAAAAATAACTAATATTTACTGAACACATATGCTAAATGAGCCCTAATGGCATAGTAGTTAAGCGTTACAGCTGCTAACCCAAAGGTTGGCAGTTCGAATCCACCAGCTGCTCATCAGAAACCTTATGGGGCAGCTCTACTCTGTACTATAGGGCTGTTATGAATCAGAATTGACTTGGCAGTAACGGGTTTGGATTTTTTCTTTGTTTGTTTTGGTTTTATACTCTAAAAGTATGTTGTTGGGTGCTGTTAGAACTGCCCCATAGGGTTTCCAAAGAGTGGCTGGTGAATTTGAACTGCCGACCTTCTGGTCAGCCGCTGAGCTATTAACCACTACACCGTCAGGGCTCCTGTAAAAGTATACAAATTCATAGCTGTTGCGTTAATTCCAACTCATAGAGACCCTGTAGGACAGAGTAGAACTGCCCCATAGGGTTTTCAAGGCTGTAAACTCTATGGGGCAGTTCTACTCTGTCCTATAGGGTCACTATGAGTCGGAATCGACTCGACTGCACTGGGTTGGGTTTAATCTTTGTGGAAGCAGTCCTGCCACATCTTTCTCCTCCAGAGCAGCTGGTGGGTTTAAACTGCTGATCTCTTCATTAGCAGCCGCACTTAGCCACTACACCACCGGTGCTCAAACTTATTTAACTCTAATAGCAGTGACATAAGATAGATAATATTATTATCCCCATTTTACAAATGAAAAAAATGAGATTTAAAGAAGTTAAGTAACCTGGCTGGAAAATGAAGGGAACAGAATTTGGATCTAGAACTTGAGGAAAATTTTTTTTAGCAACAAATAAATATAGGAATAGAAAACAATAAGGCAAGTTCTGTGCTGTATAGCATAACTCTCATTGCTATAACTTATTGTAGCTAATTTATAATAAGCTTTTAAAGTATTATTAACATGTTGAAGTTATTTCCCTAAAAATGCTTTTGGGTATAAACTTATTTTTATGTGATTCTCTATAAGAGACTCGATACAACTAACTCTAGATAGAATTCAGTAGAACTGTGTTTGCAGTAGCATGTCATTTAAATTCACGTGTCACAGCAGATGATTGTTAACACAATACAGTTTGAATTCTTCACCTTTTGCTTTTCAATTTCACTTACAGTTGCATTTCATTTGATTTTTTCTACTTTTAGATTCAGCTTCGTTTTGCATATGTTACTGAACTAGAATAAAAGAAACATTAATCTCTTCCCAGGAGCCCCAATTCTTTACGATCTCTACTACTGCAATAATTTGTATCATTGTGAAAATTCAAATTTTTATAGAGTTTTGCAGTTTAAGAATTGCAGTTTAGCTATTAACGGCAGCAACTACCCTATTATCATAGAACCAAAATCAGAGGAGAACAGAACTGGCATTTATTAAGAATCTCTTATGTGTCAGATATGTCAGAATCCATTGTCTACATCATCACAACAACCTTATAAAGGTAAGTATTATCTGTGTTTTACAGGTGTAAAGAAATGTCCGAAGAGTTAAGTACCTTGCTCTAATTCCCACAGCTGGTATACGTAGAGCTAGGATTTAAATCCAAGTCTATATTTTTTCAAAGAGAGGAGTTTTTTAATATTACTTAAAAATTGTAAATAGTTCAGTTAATAAATACTTGGCCAGTGAGAGATAATATTCTCCAAACATATATCTGACAAAGACTGGTATCCAGGATATATAAAGAACTCCTACAAGTCAATAATAAAAAGATATAAATACCCCAATAAAAATGAACAAAAGATCTGAGCAGACACTTTACAAAATATTATATACAGGTTATCAGGGGTGAGAGGCAGGGGGAAAGGTGGGGTAAATGATGATGGAAAAACCACATAGATTAAGGGTGAAAAAAAAAAGCACAAATGATTATTGTAATAAAAAAAAAATTAGCTGTCAATAAATTGTATGCCTGTAAAAAGTTGAACTGGCAAAAGTTGTGAGATGGATATATTTACAATGACCAAAAAAAAAAAGTAGCTGCTGAAGCTCCTTATGTACAACCAAATACCTCATGGGATTTGGTTCCTTGGTTTGGAGGTTTAGGGTCATGGTTTCATGGGATATCCTAGTTAATTGGCCTAATAATGTATTTAGTGCTTCTATTCTGTCTCCTAGTTCATTGTGTAGTGCCTGGGGCCTTAAAGCTTGAAAGTGGCCATTCAAGGCATGACAGCTGGTCTTTATTTTCCTGGAGCAACAGAGGAAGAAAGAGAGTCAGGAATAGGAGAAGGATATGGAATATGTGGCTAATTGCCTCCATGAACAGCTGCCTCCTTTTGCCATGAGACCAGAAGAACTGGATGGTGCCCAGCTACCATTACTGAACATTTTGATCAAAGATTCTATAGAAGAACCCTGATCAAAAGGGGGAAAATGTAGAGTAGAATTTCAGTTTCTCATGGACTCCAGGCTTTCTGGAGCCAAGAGGGCTGAATGAACCCTTCAAACTATTGCACTGAGATAATCTTTAAACCTTACACTGAAAATATCCCTTGAAGTCATCTTAATACCAAACAATAGTTTAACTTAGCTGATTAAGAATGCCTGCACAGAAACCCTGCTGTTATAGTGGTTAAGTGCTACAGCTGCTAACCAAGAGGTCGGTGGTTCAAGTCCGCCAGGTGCTCCTTGGAAACTCTATGAGGCAGTTCTACTCTGTCCTATAGGGTCGCTATGAGTCGGAATTGACTCGATGGCAGTGGGTTTGGTTTTTTGGTTGGCCTTGAGCATGGTGCTCTTTTAAGGACCATCTATATTGAATCAAATTGACAACAGCAACTTGAAAGATTGGATAGGAACCTTGGGGGCCAGTGAGTTTATGGGGGAGGAACAACTCAGAAAAGGAGGGTAAGAATGGTTGCACAACTCAAAGAATGTAATCAGTGTCACTGAATTGTACTTGTAAAAGCTGTTGAATTGGTGTATGTTTTGCTATGTTTATCCTTAACAACAACAACAAAATTAAATTAAAAAATGTATACAAATGGCAGGTAAACACATGAAAAATGTCCAACATTATTAGTCACTAGGAAAATGTAAATTTAAACCACAATGAGATAATTCTACATCCCCACTAGGACAGCTAAAATTAAAAAGACTGACCACATCAAATGTTGGCAAGGATGTGGAGCAGTCACAACTCTCCTACATTATTGTTGGAACCATAAAATGGTACAACCACTTTGGTAAAATATCTATACATATACCTATTCTATGACACAGAAATTCCACTCCTGAGTTTTACCCAAGATAAATGAAAATATATGTCAACAGTCAACAAAAACTTGTACAAGAGTGTTTATATCAGCTTTAGTCATAATAGCCTAAACTAGAAACAGCATAGTTGTACAAGAACAGAAGAATGGCTAAACAAATTTGTGTATTCATACAAAATAGGAACAGTGGTTGCCTCTGGAGGGACTGGAAAGAGACATGAGGGAACTTTCTGGGGGTAATGGTAATGTTATAGGGGGTTGGATTACATAGGTGTATAATTTATCAAAACATCAAATAATGTACATAAGGTTTATATGTTTCATTGTATATAAATTTTTTTCTCAGCATGATTTTTGTAACAGCTGTATTGAGATATAATTCACTTACTATGCAATTCACCCATTTAAAGTCTACAGTTCAGTGGATTTTAGTATAATCACAGTGGTGCAACCATCGCCACAGTCCATTTAGAATAGTTTCATTACTTCAACAAGAAACTGCATGCCCTTTAGCTATCCCCCTTACCCCAATATTCCCGTGGACCCCTGCCCTATAAATTTTCCTGTTCTGGACATTTCGTATAAGTGGAATCATATAATATGTGGCCTTTTGTGATTGGTTTCTTTCCCTTAGCATAATATTTTCAGGATTCATATATGTTGCAGCATGTATGAGTACTTCATTCCGTCATCAGTTGATGGACATTTGGGGTGTTTTTACCTTTTGTCTGTTATGCATAATGCTGCTATGAACATCTGTATACAAGTCCTTTCATCAACATGTTTTCCTGCTCCACCCAACCTTAGCATAATTAACTGCCTTCTGAATATGCCCATTTATGTATCTCTGGATCACCAAACTCATTATTTCCAAGATTGAACTTTTTTTTTTTCTTAATAAAAAAAAAATTTTTTTTTATTGTGCTTTAGATGAAGGTTTACAGAACAAATTAGTTTCTCATTAAATAATACACAAATTGTTTTGTGATATTGGTTGCCAACCCCATGACATGTCAACACTCCCATTCTCATCCTTGGGTTTCCCGTTATCAGCTGTCTTGTCCCCTCCTGCCCTCTCATCCTTACCCCCTGGGTTGGGGTGCCCACTTAGTATCATTTTGTTTTATGGGCCTGTCTAATCTTTGGCTGAAGGAAGAACCTCAAGAGTGACTTCAGTACTGAGTTAAAAGGGTGTCTGGGGCCATACTCTCAAGGTTTTCCAGTCTCTGTCAGATCAGTAAGTCTGGTCTTTTTATTATTATTATTTTTTTAATTGTATTTTAGATGAAGGTTTGCAGAATAGGCTATCTCCTCATTAGACGCTTAGTACACATATTGTTTTGTGACATTGGTTATCAACCCCATGACATGTCAACACTTTCTCCTTCTCGACCTTGGGTTCACTATTACCAGTTTTCCTGGGGTGATGTGCCCTTTTAGTGTGGTTTTGTTTTCTGGGCCTGTCTCATCTTTGGCTGAAGGGTGAACCTGTCTCATCTTTGGCTGAAGGGTGAACCTCAGGAGTGACTTCATTACTGAGCTAAAAGTGTGTCTGGGGGCCATACTGTTGGAGTTTCTCAAGTCTCTGTCAGGCTAGCAAGTCTGGTCTTTTTTTGTGAGTTTGAGTTTTGTTCTGCATTTTTCACCAGCTCTGTCTGGGACCCTCTATTGTGATCCCTGTCAGAGCAGTTGGTGGTGGTAACCGGGCACCATCTAGTTGTGCTGGACTCAGCCTGGTGGAGGCTGGGGTAGTTGTAGTCCATTAGTCTTTTGGACCAATCTCCCTTGTGTTTTTGATTTTCTTCATTCTCCCTTGCTCCAGATGGGATAGGACCAGTGGAGTATCTTAGATGGCCGCTCATAAGCTTTTAAGACCCCAGATGCTATTCACCAAAGTAGGATGTAGAACATTTTCTTTATAAACTATATTATGCCAATTGAGCTGGAAGTCCCCCAGGACCGTGGTCCCCAGCTCTTAGCCCAGTAACTCGGTCTCTCAAGGAGTTTGGATGTGCCTGTGAGACTTCCATGACCTTGCCTTGGTCAAGTTGTGCTAGCTTCCCAAGTATTGTGTACTGCCTTACCCTTCACCAAAGTTACCACTTACCTGTTGTCTAGTTAGTGTTTTTTCCTTCCCACCCCTCCCGTTCCTTGTAACCATCAAAGATTGTTTCTTTCTGTGTGTAAACCTTTTCATGAGTTTTTATAATCATGGTAGTGCGAGTCTTCCTACTTTATTCATCTTCTTCAATAGTGCTTCACTTATCTGGGGCCTCTTCCCTTTCCATATAGTGTTAATGATTAGTTTTTCCATCTCATTAAAGAAAGCTGTTGGTATTTGGCTTGAGATTGCATCGTAGATTGTTTTGGGTGGAATTGACACTTTCACAATGTTGAATCTACCTATCCATGAACATGGTATGTTTTTCCATTTGCTTAGATCTCTTTTGGTTCCTTGCAGTAGTGTTTTATAGTTTTCTTTGCATAGGTGTTTTACATCCCTCGTTAGATTTATTCCTAAGTATTTTATTTTTTTAGAGGCTGTTATAAATGGTATTGCTTTCCTGATTTACTTTTCTTAGTTCTCTTTATTGGTGTATAGGAATCCAACTGATTTTTGTATGTTTTTCTTGTATCCTGCTGTTCTGCTGAATCTTTCTGTTAGTTCCAGTAGTTTTCTTGTAGAGTCTTTTGGGTTCTTTATGTATAGTATCATGTCATCCGCAAATAGGGACAGTTTTATTTTTTTTTAGAGTTTTTTTTTTTAATTTTTATTGTGCTGTAAGTGAAAGTTTACAAATCAAGCCAGTCTCTCACACAAAAACTTATATACACCTTGCTACATACTCCCAATTGCTCTCCCCCTAATGAGACAGCCCACTCCCTCCCTCCACTACTTTTACTTCTTCATTTCCAAGTTGGATGCCATTTATTTCTTTTGCTCGTCTTATTGCTCTACCTAGGACTTCCAGTACAGTGTTAAAAAGGAGTGGTAATAAAGGGCATCCTTGTCTTGTTCATGTTCGCAGGGGGAATGTTTTCAGCCTCCCTCCATTAAGAATGACATTGACTGTTGGTTTTGTATGGATGCCCTTTATTATGTTAAGAAATTTCACTTCTATACTTTTTTTTTTTTTGAAAGTTTTTTATCAGGAATGGGTGTTAGACTGAGTTGAATGCCTTTTCTGCATCAGTTGAGATGGTCATGTGATTGTTTTATTTATGTGGTGGATTATGTTGATTAATTTTCTAACATTGACCCATCCTTGCATACCTGGTGTGAATCCCCTTGGTCCTAGTGTATTATTATTATTTTGATATGATATTGAATTCTATTGGCTAGAATTTTGTTGAGAATTTTTTGCATCTGTATTCATGAGAGATGCTGGTCTGTAATTTTCTTTTTTTGTGGTGTGTTTGCCTGGTTTTGGTATCAGGGTTATGCTGGCTTCATAGAATGAATTTGGAAGTATCCCTTCTTTTTCTGTGTTCTGAAATAGTTTGAGTAGCACTGGTGCAAGCTCTTCTCTGAATGTTTGGTAGAATTCTCCAGTGAAGAAATTTGGGTCAGAGCTTTTTTGGTTGGGAGTTTTTTGTTTGTTTGTTTGTTTTTATTACCTTTTCAATCTCTTGTGTTTTAGTTATCTGGTGCTGCTATAACAGAAATGCTGCAAGTGGATGGCTTTAACAAAGAGAAATTTATTCTGTCACAGTCTAGTGGGGTAGAAGACCGAATTCAGGGCACCAGCTCCAGGAGAAGTCTTTCTCTCTCTGTCAGCTCTGGAGAAAGGTCCTTGTCATCAGTCTTCCCTTGGTCTACGAGCTACTCTGTACAGGAACCCCAGGTCCAAAAGATGAGCCCTGCTCCCAGCACTGCTTTCTTGGTGGTATGAAGTCCCCAACTCTCTGCTTGTTTCCCTTTCCTTTTATCTTTTTTAAGATAAAAGGTGATACAGGCCACACCCCAAGGAACCCCCTTTATATTGAATCAGGGATGTGACCTGAGTAAGGGTGTTACATCCCACCCTAATCCCATACTGTATCATGATTCTTTTTATTTCGGTTGGGTCTGTTTTAATATCCCCCATTTCATTTCTTATTTGGGTTGTTTGCGTTGTCTCCTGTTTTTCTTTTGTCAGTTTGGCCAGTGGTTTGTTGATTTTGTTGATCCTTTCAAAGAACCAACTTTTGGTTGTGTTGATTCTATTGTTTTTATGTTCTCTATTTCATTTATTTCTCCTCTGATCTTTATTATTTCCTTTCTTCTGGTGGCTGTGGGCTTCTTTTGCTGTTCTCTTTCTGTTTGTTTGAGTTATATAGCTAAAGTTTTGCTTTTGTCCCTTTCTTTTTTGATGTGTACATCTATTGCTATAAATTGACTCTCTGAGCAGCTTTTGCTTTTGCTATGTTGTAAAAGTTTTAGCATGATGTGTTTTCATTCTTGTTTGATTCTAGGAATTTTTTTATTTCATCTCTCATTTCCTTTATTACCCAGTGGTTTTTAAGCAGGATGTTATTCAGTTTCCATGTAGTTGATGTTTTTCCTTCCGTTCCTGTTATTAATTTCTACTTTGATGGTATTGTGATCAGAGAAGATACTTTGTATTAACTCAATGTTTAGATTTTGTTGAGGGTTGCTTCGTGACCTAAGATGTGGTCTGTTCTGGAGGTTGTTCCATGTGCGTTGGAAAAGAACGTGTACTTTGCTGCCATTGGTGGAGTATTCTATATTTGTATATGAGGTCAAGTTGGTTGATTGTGACCTTTAGACCTTCTATATTTTTGCTGAGTTTCTTTCTAAATGTTTTGTCCTTTGCTGAGAGTGGTGTGTTAAAGTCTTCTGTAGTTATTGTAGAACTGACAATTTCTCTTTTCAGTGCTGTCAGAGTTTGTTTTATATATCTTGGAGCCCTGTCATTGGGTGTGTAGATGTTTATTATGGTTATATCCTCATGTTGGATTGTCCCTTTAAGCATTATATAATGTCCTTCCTTGTCTTTTATGGTGGATTTTGTTTTAAAGTCTGTTTTATCTGAGATTAGTATTGCCACTCTGGCTCTTTTTTTGGTTGCTGTTTGCTTGATATATTTTTTTTCATCCTTTGATTTTTGACATATTTATGTATTTGTTTCTAAAGTGTGTCACTTGCAGACAGCATATTGATGGTTCCTGTTTTTTTATCCATGCTGTCACTCTCTGTTTCTTTATGGGTGCATTTAAGCCACTTACGTTCAATGTGATTATTGGTAGGTGTGAGTTTATTGCTGTCATTTTGTAGCTTTTTTTTTGTGTGTGTGGTTCTGATGTTTTCTTTGTTCCTCTTACTGTCCTGTGCTGAATTCCTTTGGTTTGTGGATTTTGTTTGTTTCTTTTGTTTTTGTAGATTTTGTGTTTACTGAGACTTTGTTTTTTTTCTTTATTTTGATGAGTAGGTTTGTTAACTATCTGTTTGGTTACCTTGACATTTACCCCTATCCTCATAAGTTTAAACAAGTCTTTTATTACTTGTTATCGCCTTGACTTCCTCTCCATTTGAAAGTTCTAGAGCGACACCGTTTATTCCCTCTTTTATTGTTCTGATGTTGTTGTCATTTACAGATTGACCTCTCTGTTTCCCTGTCATAGATCTTCGCGTTTTGTTTTATCCCTGAGAATTCATTGCTTAGGTTAATATCTGGCCGAATCCGTCTTGTGTCCTAGATTCAGGTTGTTGTCTGATGTTATTGGTTCTCTAACTGAAGGACTCCCTTTAATAATTCTTGTAAGTTTGGTTTGGTTTCCCTTAATTTCTGTTTATGTGGATGTGTCCTAATTTTGTCATCGTATTTGAGTGAGAGTTTTGCGGATATATTATTCTTGGTTGGAAATTTTTTTCTTTCAAGGTTTTATATATGTCATCCCATTGCCTTCTTGCCTGCATGGTTTCTGCCAAGTAATCAGAGTATAGTCTTATTGTTTCCCCTTTGTTGTAACTTTTCGTTTTTCTCAAGCTGTTCTTAGGATTCTTTCTTTGTCTTTGTCTATGGCATGTTTTGGTGATTTTCTTTTGGGGTCTATCTTATATGGGGTTCATTGAGCTTCTTGGATGGTCAGCTTTTCATCTTTCATGATATCAGGGAAGTTTTCTGTCAGCAGTGCTTCTGTCTGTGTTTCCTGTTTTCTACCCCCGTTCTGCAACTCTGATCACATGGAAATTTTTGTTTTTGGTTGTATCTCACATCATTCTCAGGGTTTCTCCATTTTTCTTCATTCTTTTCTCTCAAATAAAGTGATAGCCAAGGATTTATCTTCAATTTCACTGATCCTGTCTTCCACTGTTTCAAATTTGCTCTTAAAGCCTTCTGTTGCACTGTCCATTTCTGAAAGCTTGTTATCTTCTTGATTTCTAATTGCTTTTTGGGTATGATTTCTAGTCATTTATTTTGACATTTTGTCCTGTGTTATTTTCCTGAATTCTTCCATTGTTTTTTCGGTCTTTTCCATGATTTTATCTGTATTCTTCTATGATTTTGTCTATTTTTTCCTTATTTTTGTCTGAGTTTTCCGTCATCTCTTGGAGAGCCCTGAATATTAGAGTTTTGAATTCCCTATCAGGTACTGAGGAAATCCTCGTGGCATAGTGGTTAAAAGCTATGGCTGCTAACCAAAAGGTCGGCAGTTCGAATTCACCAGGTGCTCCTTCGAAACCCTATGGGGCAGTCTGCGTTGTCCTGTGGCGTTGCTATGAGTTGGAATTGACTGGACGGCAATGGTTTATCAGATACCGAACTCATCTTTTCTGCCAAAGCCCTCCTCCTCCAGAATCCCCTATCTTGTTAGTGATACTCATATCCAGCTAGTTGTTCAGCCAGGAAACTGGGAGTCATCCTTGACTCCTCCATTTTCCTTACCCATCATATCTAATCTATCACTAAATCCTGACAATTCTGCTTTCTAATTATCTCTTTAAATCAGTCTAATTCTTATCCTCTCTGCTGCCACTACCCTTGGCCAAACTACCATCACCTCTTGCTAGGACTATTGTACCTGCCTGACTTATTCCCCCAGAAGCCACTTTTGACTTTCCCTTCTCTCTTCTTCACCTTTATGTCAGCATGATCTTTCTAAAAAGACAAATATGATGACGTGAGTGCTGTACTTAAAACCTTGCAATGCCTTCCTTTTGCTCCTCGAATCAATTCCAGCATGACTTGGAGCCCTGCCTGGTTGTTACCCATTGGTCTTTGTGTATAGATCAAAATTCTTTATATAGTTTATAAATTCTTTCAGGTTATGGCCCCTACCTACCTCCCCAGACATTGTTATACTGGTCTTTTGCTTCCTTGAACTAGACACCTATTGAACTGTAAGTGCCAAAAGGGCGGGGATCACACACCAATGTATGCTGTGGACCTGATGCATGGTAGGTATGAAATAAATATTGTTTGAGTAAATAAAAACAGAGATGGATATATTCATTGTCTTATTTGTGTTAATGGTTTCATGAATGCGTGTGAAAAGTTATGTCAAACTTAAAAATTGTATACTTTATTTTTTTTCAATAATTTTTATTGAGCTTTAAGTGAACATTTACAAATCAAGTCAGTCTGTCACATATAAGCTTATATACACCTTACTCCATACTCCCACTTATTCTCCCCCTAATGAGTCAGCCCTTCCAGTTTCTCCTTTCGTGACAATTTTGTGAGTTTCTAACCCTCTCTACCCTCCTATCTCCCCTCCAGACAGGAAATGCCAACACAGTCTCAAGTGTCCACCTGATACAAGTAGCTCACTCTTCGTCAACATCTCTCCTACCCATTGTCCAGTCCCTTCCATGTCTGATGAGTAGTCTTCGGGAATGGTTCCTGTTGTGGGCCAACAGAAGGTTTGGGGACCATGACTGCCGGGATTCCTCTAGTCTCAGTCAGATCATTAAGTCTGGTCTTTTTATGAGAATTTGGGGTCTGCATCCCACTGATCCTCCTGCTCGCTCAGGGGTTCTCTGTTGTGCTCCCTGTCAGGGCAGTCATCGGTTGTGGCCAGGCACCATCTAGTTCTTCTGATCTCAGGATGATGTAAGTCTCTGGTTCATGTGGCCCTTTCTGTCTCTTGGGCTCTTAGTTATCGTGTGACCTTGGTGTTCTTCATTCTCCTTTGCTCCAGGTGGGTTGAGACCAATTGATGCATCTTAGATGGCCGCTTGTTAGCATTTAAGACCCCAGACGCCACATTTCAAAGTGGGATGCAGAATGTTTTCATAATAGAATTATTTTGCCAATTGACTTAGAAGTCCCCTTAAGCCATAGTCCCCAAACCCCCGCCCTTGCTCCGCTGACCTTTGAAGCATTCAGTTTATCCCGGAAACGTCTTTGCTTTTGGTCCAGTCCAATTGAGCTGACCTTCCATGTATTGAGTATTGTCCTTCCCTTCACCTAAAGTAGTTCTTATCTACTAACTAATCAGTTCTTATCTACTAACTAACCCTCTCCCACCCTCCCTCCCTCCCCTCCTCGTAACCACGAAAGTATGTGCTCTTCTCAGTTTATACTATTTCTCAAGATCTTATAATAGTGGTCTTATTTGTCCTTTTGCCTCTGACTAATTTCGCTCAGCATAATGCCTTCCAGGTTCCTCCATGTTATGAAATGTTTCACAGATTCGTCACTGTTCTTTATCGATGCGTAGTATTCCATTGTGTGAATATACCACAATTTATTTAACCGTTCATCCGTTGATGGACACCTTGGTTGCTTCCAGGTTTTTGCTATTGTAAACAGAGCTGCAATAAACATGGGTGTGCATATATCTGTTCATGTGAAGGCTCTTATTTCTCTAGGGTATATTCCGAGGAGTGGGATTTCTGGGTTGTATGGTAGTTCTATCGCTAACTTTTTAAGAAAACACCAGATAGATTGCCAAAGTAGTTGTACCACTTTACATTCCCACCAGCAGTGCATAAGAGTTCCAATCTCTCCGCAGCCTCTCCAACATTTATTATTTGGTGTTTTTTGGATTAATGCCAGCCTTGTTGGAGTGAGATGGAATCTCATTGTAGTTTTAATTTGCATTTCTCTAATGGCTAATGATCGAGAGCATTTTCTCATGTATCTGTTAGCTGCCTGAATATCTTCTTTAGTGAAGTGCATGTTCATATCGTTTGCCCACTTATTGATTGGCTTGTTTGTCTTTTTGTGGTTGAGTTTTGACAGAATCATGTAGATTTTAGAGATCAGGTGCTGGCTGGAGATGTCATAGCTGAAAATTCTTTCCCAATCTGTAGGTGGTCTTTTTACTCTTTTGGTGAAGTCTTTAGATGAGCATAGGTGTTTGATTTTTAGGAGCTCCCAGTTATCTGCTTTCTCTTCGTCATTTTTGGTTATGTTTTATATTCCATTTATGCCTTGTATTAGGGCTCCTAAGGTTGTCCCTATTTTTTCTTCCATGATCTTTATCGTTTTAGTCTTTATGTTTAGGTCTTTGATCCACTTGGAGTTAGTTTTTGTGCATGGTGTGAGGTATGGGTCCTGTTTCATTTTTTTGCAAATGGATATCCAGTTATGCCAGCACCATTTGTTAAAAAGACTATCTTCTCCCCAATTAACTGACACTGGGCCTTTGTCAAATATCAGCTGCTCGTATGTGGATGGGTTTATATCTGGGTTTTCAATTCTGTTCCATTGGTCTATGTGCCTGTTGTTGTACCAATACCAGGCTGTTTTGACTACTGTGGCTGTATAATAGGTTCTAAAATCAGGTAGAGTGAGGCCTCCCACTTTCTTCTTTGTTTTCAGTAATGCTTTACTTATCTGGGGCTTCTTTCCCTTCCATATGAAGTTGGTGATTTGTTTCTCCATCGCATTAAAAAATGTCATTTGAATTTGGATCGGAAGTGCCTTGTATGTATAGATGGCTTTTGGTAGAATAGACATTTTTACTATGTTAAGTCTTCCTATCCATGAGCAAGGTATGTTTTTCCACTTAAGTAGGTCCTTTTTAGCTTCTTGTAGTGGTACTTTGTAGTTTTCTTTGTATAGGTCTTTTACGTCTCTGGTAAGATTTATTCCTAAGTATTTTATCTTCTTGGGGGCTACTGTGAATGGTATTGATTTGGTGATTTCCTCTTCGATGTTCTTTTTGTTGATGTAGAGGAATCCAAGTGATTTTTGTATGTTTATCTTATAACCTGAGACTCTGCCAAACTCTTCTATTAGTTTCAGGAGTTTTCTGGAGGATTCCTTAGGGTTTTCTGTGTATAAGATCATGTCATCTGCAAATAGAGATAATTTTACTTCCTCCTTGCCAATCCGGATGCCCTTTATTTCTTTGTCTAGCCTAATTGCTCTAGCTAGGACTTCTAGCACAATGTTGAATAAGAGCGGTGATAAAGGGCATCCTTGTCTGATTCCCGTTCTCAAGGGAAATGCTTTCAGGTTCTCTCCATTTAGAGTGATGTTGGCTGTTGGCTTTGTGTAGATGCTCTTTATTATGTTGAGGAATTTTCCTTCAATTCCTATTTTGGTAAGAGTTTTTATCATAAATGGGTGTTGGACTTTGTCAAATGCCTTTTCTGCATCAATTGATAAGATCATGTGGTTTTTGTCTTTTGTTTTATTTATATGGTGGATTACATTAATGGTTTTTCTAATATTAAACCAGCCTTGCATACCTGGTATAAATCCCACTTGGTCGTGTTGGATTATTTTTTTGATATGTTGTTGAATTCTATTGGCTAGAATTTTGTTGAGGATTTTTGCATCTATGTTCATGAGGGATATAGGTCTGTAATTTTCTTTTTTTTTGGTGTCTTTGCCTGGTTTTGGTATCAGGG
This sequence comes from Elephas maximus indicus, assembly GCF_024166365.1. Taxonomy (NCBI): domain Eukaryota; kingdom Metazoa; phylum Chordata; class Mammalia; order Proboscidea; family Elephantidae; genus Elephas; species Elephas maximus. The sequence continues at coordinate 87,588,696 of NC_064821.1, read as the reverse complement.
ATATGGTGGCTTCATAGAGTGAGTTAAGCAGTATTCCATCATTTTCTATGCTTTGAAATACCTTTAGTAGTAGTTGTGTTAACTCTTCTCTGAAAGTTTGGTAGAATTCTGCAGTGAAGCCGTCTGGGCCAGGGCTTTTTTTTGTTGGGAGTTTTTTGAGTACCTTTTCAATCTCTTTTTTTGTTATGGGTCTATTTAGTTGTTCTACTTCTGATTGTGTTAGTTTAGGTAGGTAGTGTTTTTCTAGGAATTCATCCATTTCTTCTAGGTTTGCAAATTTGTTAGAGTGCAATTTTTTGTAATAATCTGATATGATTCTTTTAATTTCAGTTGGGTCTGTTGTGATGTGGCCTATCTCATTTCTTATTCGGGTTATTTGTTTCCTTTCCTGTATTTCTTTAGTCAGTCTGGCCAACGGTTTATCAATTTTGTTAATTTTTTCAAAGAGCCAGCTTTTGGCTTTGTTAATTCTTTCAATTGTTTTTCTGTTCTCTAATTCATTTAGTTCAGCTCTAATTTGTATTATTTGTTTTCTTAAAAATTGTGTGCTTTAAATAGATACAACTTATTGTATATGAATTATTTCTTAATAAAGCCATTAAATAAACAAACAAACAAGTATGTAGCTCACTCTTTTCCTTCTTAGAGTCCTGGCACATTATGTTGCTTTTGTCTGGAATTCATCTTCACCCTTCTTTGCTCACCTATTTCCTATTTATCCTTCAATCTTTGCTTAAATGTAATTTTCTCAGGGAAGTCTAATGGAATCTGCCCTCCTGTCCCTACTAGGTTAGGTCTCCCTGCTCTACATTCTATACTTTTCCTTTATAGCATTTATCATAATTATGTTTACTTATGAAATACTTGTTTATTGCCATCTATTCCCCTAGACTGTAGGGTTCATGAGGATAGGGACCATGCCTTTCTTGTTCACGAATGTATCCTAGGAATACATTGTTGTTAGCTGATGTTGAGTCTCCCCTGACTCATGGTGATCCCATGCACAATGGAACAAAACGCTGCCCACCATCCTGTGCTATCCCCACGATCAGTTGGGGATTGGACTGTTGTGATCCACAGGGTTTTCACTGGCTGATTTTTTAAAGTAGATCACTAGGCGTTTCTTCCGAGCCCATCTTAGTCTGGAAGTGCCACTGAAATCTGTTCAGCATCATAGCAACACACAAGCCTCCACTGACAGACAAGCAGTGGCTGCACATGAGGTACACTGGTTCTGGGGCTCCCTCGTGGAAGGCGAGAATTATACCACTGAACCACCACTGCCCTCAGGAATACATTACAGGCATTCAAATATCTGTTTACTGAATTAACAAATGAAATATTTATTCATTTATTTATTCTATAAGTATCTATTGATCCTTATCATAAGCTAGGTATAATTCTAGGTTCTAGAGTTGCAAGAGTGAAGAAAACAGATAAAATATCTCTGCCCTCATGGAATTTATATATTTAAGAGTCAGGCATAGAAACTAAATTAAAGAATAATATGTTAGGTGGTGGCAAGTTCAGAAAAATAAAGCAAAGAAGAGGAATAAGTAGTGCTGAGACGTGGAAAATTTGTCTCATTGCCAGTAGAGACTTATGGGGATTAAAGTCTGGGTGTTGAGGGATGACCTAGGAGCTCTGGACTCCTTGGGGTGATGGGATATAAAGGACATTATGATCTCAAGGCAAATTAGTAAAGCTGTGAGTGTTGATCAAGGAATAAATGGAGCCTTTAGGACCATACAGAATTCTGGGTTTCTCTATTCACTCTGCAAATGGTGATGTGGAAGTTTAGAGATGATCTTATCCAGAGCACACAGAGCTCTAGGTCTTCTTGATTGCTGCTGATAAATTATTAAGGACCAACCAGAGGCAGGATCCTGTGGGACAGACAAAAACTATCTGCCTGGCTTCAGTCTCTCCCTGCTCTTAAGGAACTCCACAATCTAGTTGATAAAATATGCATGTAGAAAAATAATTGAGATTTAAAACAGAATGTAATAATCGACTCGACGGCACTGGGTCACTGGGTTAATAAGAGTAACAGTAGAAATGTAAATGTGCTAAAGGATTGAAGAAGCTGAGGATAATTGCAGAGCTGGGAGTGCAAGGGCAGAAGGGCCAGCTGCAAGGTGAGACTGATTAGAGAAAGGATAAGATTTCAACAAGTGGAAATGGTAGGAAGTACATTCTAAGCAAATAAACATCTCTACTTGGATGCCTTTCTTCTCTCTCAAACTTAGCATGTCTAAAGCCAGAATTTTCCCACAAAACCAGATATTTCTCCTAGTTTCCTTGTTTGTAACCGTTCTCTCCAATATTCAGACTATAAACCTCATAATAACTTTTGCTTCTCTCACCCTCTAAAATAATAACAGCCAAAGGACTACTGTTTGTGGATTAATTGCAGTGAGCCACACACAATGCTAGACATTTTACATACATTATCATGAAACTGGCATGATCTGCTTTATAACATTCAGAGTGAAAACACAGTCCTACTCTTATTTCTCTAATTTAAACTAAAAGCAACCCAAGTCCCTGTGTACTATATTTAGCCCAAAGATCGATATCACCGTTCGGCATTCCCTTTCCTTTTTATTGTCTGAAAACTTCAGGAGGTTTGTTCATTCCAAATAGAAGGTGTATCTGATTTTTCCTGTTGACTTCACTCTATTGGTATTGTTGTTCCATGTTGCCAGTTGGTATAGATGTTAAACTCACCTTTACTGTCTGGTGCTGCTGGTCTCTGCTATAGCGAGATTTCACAGGCCCAGCTTTTGGCAAAGGTTGGTCCTTCAAATGAGAGTGGCTTCACACACAAGCTTACTCTCTTAGTGCTCCAGTTGACCCAGGGTGTTGCACTTTGTATGCTTTAAAGTTCCCAATCCTTTGAGGCACCCAGCACAATCCATTGTTTTACAAGACCCTGCTGTCACAGAGGAGTTGTGCCTAGCTGAGTGCATATCCTTTCATTGCAGAGCCCACGATCATTATCTGCCTATAAGAATTTCCAAGGATTAAGGTATTTTCTTTTCTACTATCCAAATGCAAAAGGCCCTGTATTGCTTCTTTCCCAGAAAATCTTGGTTTGCTTGAGCCAGTTAATCCTCCCTGGTAGCCAGGGATTGAGGCATCTAGAGTGTGGTATCTATTCTTGAGTCTCAATGTATTTTGCTAAACCCTAATCGCTAAATGGAAACCCTGGTGGTGTAATGGTTAAAAGCTATGGCTGCTGACCAAAAGGTTGGTAGTTTGAATCCACCAGGCTTTCCTTGGAAACTTTGTAGGGCAGTACTACTCTGTCCTCTAGGGTTGTTATGAGTTTGAATTTACTCTATCAGCAATGAGTTTGGTTTTTTTTTTTTTTAATCACTCAATAAAGACTTCCTGCTTGCTTTATATTTACATAAATAATAAAAGCATTTAAATGAGCCCTTTTAGGTCAAAGACCATCTTCTCTATTTAAAAAAAAATTATCATTATGGTTCTCAAACTTTAATGTGCATAAGAATCTGTTGCTTGGGCTGTTGCTAAGATTACAGGTTACTGGGCTCCAGCTTCACAGATTCTGTTTGATTAGATGTGGGATGTTGTTGTTAGGTGCCATCGAGTTGATCCTGACTCACAGTGACCCTACATACAAAAGAACAAAACACTGCCCAGTGCTGCGCCATCCTCACAATCCTTATGCTTGAGCCCATTGTGGCAGCCACGGTGTTTATTCATCTTGTTGAGGGTCTTCTTCTTTTTCCCAGGCCCTCTAACTTTACCAAGCGTGATGTCCTTCTCCAAGGACTTATCCTTCCTGATAACATGTCCAAAGTATATGAGATGTAGTCTCTCCATCCTTGCTTCTAAGGAGCATTCTGGCTGTACTTCTTCCAAGACAGATTTGTTCATTCTTTTAGCAGTCCACAGTATATTCGGTATTCTTCGCCAGCACCAAAATTTAAAGGCGTCAGTTCTTTGGTCTTCCTTATTCATTGTCCAGCTTTCACATGCATATGAGGCGATTGAAAACACCATGGCTTGGTTCAGGCGCACCTTAGTCTTCTAGGTGACATCTTTGCTTTTCAACACTTTAAAGAGGTCTTTTGCAGCAGATTTGCCCAATGCAATGTGTCTTTTGATTTCTTGACTGCTACAGTGGGGTTTTTTGGCTTCCATGGGTATTGATTGTGGATCCCAGTAAAATGAAATCCTTGACAACTTCAGTCTTTTCTCCATTTATCATGATGTGCCTTATTGGTCCAGTTGTGAGGATTTTTGTTTTCTTTATATTAAGATGTAATCCATGCTGAAGGCTATGGTCTTTGATCTTCAGCAGTAAGTGCTTCAAGTCTTCTTCACTTTTAGCAAGCAAGGTTGTATCATTAGCATAACACAGGTTTTTAATGAATCTACTTCCAAGCTTGATACCCCATTCTTCTTCACAGAGTCCAGCTTCTCAGATTATTTGCTCAGCATACAGATTGAATAGCTATGGTGAAAAGATATAGCCCTGATGCACACTGTCTTAGTCATATAATGCTGCTATAACAGAAATACCACAAGTGGATGCCTTTAACAAAGAGAAATTTATTCTTTCACAGTCTACTAGGTTACAAGTCCAAATTCAGGGTGTCAGCTCCGGGGGAAGACTTTCTCTCGTTGTCGCTTCTGGAGGAAGGTCTTTCTCGTCAATCTTCCCCTGGACTAGGAGCTTCTCTGCGCAGGAACCCCAGGTCTAAAGGATGTGCTCTACTCCTGGTGCATCTTCCTTGGTGGTATGAGGTCCCCAACTCTCTGCTTGCTTCCCTTCTCTTTTATCTCTTGTGAGATAAAATGGGTCAGGGAGGTGACCTGAGTAAGGGTAGTGTTACAATCGCACCCTAATCCTTTTAACCACAGGCAGAGATTATGATTTATAACACATAGGAAAATCGCGAAATGGAGAACAACCACACATGGCGTAACCAATTTGACACATTTTGGGGGACACAATTCAATCCATTATACAAACCTTTCTAGAAAAAAAAATAACAGCTTTTCTATGGTGGCTAAAAGCTATCAGTGCTTTTTTTTTTTTTTTAAACATCATGAGGGTAAATGAATTAAATATTATTTGGTAAAAAAATGTAAATGTGAACTTTATTACAAAGATACTTTTTTTTTTTCCAATATAAACAAATCTTTAGCTCCGTTTATGTTCTCTGTTCCCATGTGGGGGCCCTGGGTAATGACACTCTCATAAATAAATGAAAGCAGAATTTAGCAAATTTTATACTGTATATGTATATCCAGCCATCCTTGATTTAAACTGGTTACCTTAATGCATTGTTTTTCTTTTTTAATTTTATTTATTTTGTTGTTGACCTTAATGCTTTTTGTTAGAAAGACTTTAAAGACAATATGTTCAGTCTCTTACTTTTACAGATAGTGCTATGTAACATATAAACCAAACCAAAAAACCAAACCAAACCCAGTGCCTTGTGAGTCGATACATATAAAACAGTATATAAAATTACTTTCACCTGTAAATCATAAATTTAGTAATGGTATAGTATTTATGTATGCCTTATATGAGCATAGTCCTTCCATAAAGATTTATTCTAAATTGTATATTCAGTTGACAGCATCATTAAGCCTGATAAAATTATATTTGTTTTCAGTTATGTACATATAGATTATTTTGTTTTGTTTGTAACAGAATTATGTAGTTTGGAGAGAGTTTGTTTTCTTTTGTCACTGCTCATATCAACTGTGATTTGTGGTTTGTTTTATACAAATCGAATGAAGAAAAAATCAGTGTAAATATTATAGGACAAATACTATAAGAAGAAGTATCTATATTTGGTGTATTACAAAAGGATTCAATGTCTACCTTTGAGAAAAGAGGGTCCATTGAACATTAGCTAACCAAGGAAGGCTATCACTGTGTATAGCTTTGTCTGCCCCTTTTAGAGAAACTTCATGATGCTCTAGGATATTCAGCTAGCAAAGCTTCGGATCTCACAAAAGCCTGAATACATCTTTGATTGGTTATATATTAAAGGAAATACCCCACAGCATGGTGCCAGACAAGTGTAGAGCCCAACCAATTTGATCCTTAAGCAGGCAGAAGAATTCTATTCATCATTAAGAGGTTAGATTGTAAAATGTAATTATTTCAGCCCAAATTAGTTTAAAGCTATTTTTGTTTCAATAAGACTTCTCTTCAAATTGTGAGGCAAGAAGACAGTTTTCATTTTACCGACCTTTCCTATATTGTGTTTTTCTTCAAGTCCTCCCGCCCTACCCTGTGGCCTACTCTGTTTACTGTTCAAATCTGAATCATAATGTGCATCTGGAGGGATCCTGAATCATGTGACTGACTGAAGTGTCTCTTGTCATTTATTAACACTCTTTGAATATCTAATTTTAACATAGCATTTGATTATATTATAAAGAAACTTACAGTTCCTGCTGTTGACTGCTTTAGGTGTGAGTGCATATGTAACATTTTTTTCTCTTTCTCATCTGTACACAATTTTTTTGTTGTTTTGTTTTTGTGTTTTAATTACAAAATGGAACAAAGAATGATAGCCACATTGGGCCTTGACAGGGATCCTTTCACTTGAAGGACCACTCCTATAATGAATGATTTTTATTCGAGTGAATATTCATATATTTCTCTGACTCTAATTTGTACAGAATGACAGCCTGCAGACCATTTTGTTTGATTACAATCCCTTCACCTTCATTATCTTTTATGTCTATTTAAACTCTGGACTTGCCATATCCATCTTGACCCTCCCCCACATCTCTCTGTTTGTATTTTCTTTCATTGCAATTTTCCTCTTTTCTCTTCTGTGGGCATTCACAGATTGTTTGTGGAGTTCATTAAAAAGGGAGTGTGTTGTCTGGGTGGAAAATTACATTTGCATGCTTGAGAGGGGCCTAAGGGTTTTTGTGGGGTTTGGCAAGGATCCTATTTTTTTGTTTTTTATTGGGGGGTGGGGGGAGAAAGGACAATAAAGAGGGAGGAAATAAGAAGGAATTTTTAGGAAGGAGAAAAGTAAGAGGTGTTGAGGTGATTTCTGCTATACCCATTTTTTCTTTCCATATTATATACATCTAACTGATTTCTTTTTTTCCTGTATAAACCACTTGACTAACAATGGAACAGATTAGAGGCCTTTCTTAGACTGTTTTTGAATGCACAGTTGAGTTCTGCAAAGCAGAAACCTTTCCTATGGTAATTGTACATTTACTAGTGAAGCTGGCAAGTTGCAATTTTTTTTTTTTTGTAAATCCTTGTGGTAATTGGAGAGGGTTTTATAGGAAAATCGTTTCTTGAATTAATATGATATTTCATCTCAAGTGGTATCTACATGGAATCCAGCCATGTTTTGAATTAAGATTTTCCACTTTCAAGATGGTTTTTAAGTATAATATTTAGCCCAATTTTGAAGGTGATAATGTTCATCTCTTCTTTTATTAAAGACGGTGTCATTTGTTATCCAGAATATTATCTCTGCCCATTGGGACATGAGGAAATCACACAACATTTATAATAAAAGGACTATATTTACACAGTGAAAACTCAGAAGAATTCAGCTAGAATAACCACTTTTACAATGGTTTTATGTTAATACCAGAAATGGTGGTGTAGGACAAAGGATGGCCATGTGATGGGTCAGGATTAGGCAGGGAAATCAGGGAGTTATTTGTGCAATAAAGGATGCTCATAGGGAAGCAAGTTAATTTATTATACAGCTGGCCAGTGGAGTTAAGGAGTCCTTTTTTTTTAAGTGTAACTTACTACATACTGTAGTCATTCAGCATTATTTTCAATTGCATACCAGCCTTGTGCCACACATTCTATTAGGTACTAACCAAAAACCAAACCCATTGCCGTTGAGTCGGTTCTGACTCATAACGACCCTATAGAACAGGTAGAACTGCCCTGTAGGGTTTCCAAGGAACTCCTCGTAGATTTGAACTGCCAACCTTTTGGTTTGCAGCTGTAGCTCTTAACCACTGTGCTGTACTACTAGGGCTACAAAAATGAGTAAGACGTAATAGCTGCCCTCAAGGAGCATATACTCAGTGTAAGTATATGTCTGTGCAATTTTGTGTGTGTGTGTGTGTATATGGTATGTATGTGGTGTCCATAAAGTCTGGAAAATTAGATACTTGTATTTTTTATAGGTTAAAGTCCTTGATGGCATTATGTATATTAGCCTATGTTTCCAAACTTCATACTTATGTTGTTGTGTGCCCTCATGTCGATTTCAACTCATAGTGACCCTAAAGGAGAGAGTAGAACTGCCCCATATGGTTTCCTAGGCTGTAATCTTTGTGGAAAGGAGCTCTAGTGGTGTGGTAGCTAAGCTTTGGGCTGCTGACTTAAAGATTGGCAGTTCGAACCCAAAAGCCACTCTGCAGGAGAAAGATGTGGCAATCTGCTTCTGTAAAAATTACAGCCTTGGAAACCCTTTGGGGCAGTTCCGCTTTGTCCTATAGGATCACTATGAGTTGGAATCACCTCAACAGCAGTGGATTTTGGTTAACCTTTACGGAGCAGATCACCAGGTCTTTTCTCCCGTAGAGCCATTGGCGGGTTCGAAACTCCAGCCTTTTCATTAGTAGCCAAGTGCTTAATCATTGCATCACTAGGGCTCCTCATAGTTACTGCATAGTGTGTATAATTTCCAGGAATTGATGAAATACCAACTGAGATGCTTGAACAAACAGATGCAATGCTGAAAGCGCTTACTTGTCTATGTCAAAAAATTTAAAAGACAGCTACCTGACCATCTAACTGGAAGAGATTCATATTTGTGCCCATTCCAAAGAAAGGTGATCAAACAGAATATGGGAATTATCAAAGAATATCATTAATATCACATACCAGTAAAATTTTGCTGAAGATAATTCCAAAATGGCTGCAGCCGTACATTGACAGGGAACTGCCAGAAGTTCAAGCCAGATTCAGAAGGTATGTGGAATGAGGGGTATCACTGCTGATCTCAGACGGATTTTGGCCGAAAGCAGAGAATCCCAGAAAAGATGTTTACCTGCACTGAACTGTGTGAATCATAACAAATTATGAATAACATTGTGAAGAATGGGAATTCCGGAACACTTAATTGTGCTCATGCAGAGCCTATACATAGATCAAGAGGGAGTTGTTGAAACAGAACAAGGGGATACTGAGTGGTTTAAGATTGGAAAAGGTGTATGTCAGAGTTGTATCCTTTCACCTTTTACTCAGTCTGTATGCTGAACAAATAATCTGGGAAGCTGGACTATATGAAGAAGAATGTGGCATCAGGATTGGAAGGAAGACTCATTAACAGTCTGAGATATGCAGATAACAAAACCTTGCTTGTGAAAATTGGAGATGATGTGAAGCACTTACTAGTGAAGGTAAAAGACCACAACCTTCTGTATGGCCTATACCTAAATGTAGGGAAAAATAAAATCCTTGCAACTTGTCTTAGGCTGGGTTCTCTAGAGAAGCAAAACCACTGAAGCCTTTATATATATATATATATATATATATTAAAAAAACCAAACCCGTTGCCATCGAGTTGATTCTGACCAATAGTGACCCTATCAGACAGAGTAGAACTGCCCCATAGGGTTTCTGAGGAGTACCTGGTGGATTCGAACTGCCGACCTTTTGGTTAGCAGCTGTAGATCTTAACCACTACACCACCAGGGTTTCCATTATAAATATATATATAAAAATAATAATAATAAATATATATAGAGAGAGATTTATATCAAGGAAACGGCTCACAAGAATGTGGAGGCTGGAATGTCCCAAGTTCGTGGTTCAGGATAGAGGCTTCTCCTGATTCATGTAGCCACAGGGGCTGACGAACTCATTACCAAGAATGAGTTATTTTTTTTCAATAGAAAGTAGCAGTTGAATTCTAGGCTGGAAAAGGAAGACAGTGATACTTATTATGTATCTTTCATTTTTCTCTTCAGAAAATATGTGTCATACTGTTCTGAAATATGAATAAAAAAAGAATAGCGTGGACTTATTCAATCATTAGTAATGTGACAGCTCTATTTTAATGTATTGCTAATAAATGAAATTTTGAGTTTTGTTTCACTCCTCTCTGTTTAGTAGGTTAGCTGAAGGTGTTATTTAAATGGCTTATCTTATTCACCTATCATCTCCCTAGGACTTACATATGAACATATTTGATAGAGTATTTCATTTGATAGTATCTTTTTATCAAAGGAAAAACTCAGAGTAAAGCTAATGTCATCAGGAAGATTCACTTAACCTTGGTGCCACAATTTATATTATCTAGATTATCTGTTTTGCCAATCATTGATACTTTTATCTTTTAAAACGTCTTCCCCTAGAGAATATCTTTGGAAACCATATATCCAATAAGAATCTAATAACCAAAATATATATAAATCTTTGATAACTTAACAACAAAAAGACAACGCAGTCAAAAAATGGGCAAAGGACTTGAGTAGACATTTTACCAAAGAGGATATTCAAATGGCCACCAAACACATGGAAAGTTGCCCATCCTCTTTAGCCATCAGAGAGATGCAAATCAAAACCACAATGTAATATCATTTTACTCCAACTAGGATGGCTAAAATAAAAAAAAGAAAGAAAAATAACAAATGTAGGCAAGGATGTGGGGAAATTGCAACCCTTATCCATTGCTGATGGGAATGCAAAATGGTACAGCCATTGTGTAAACTAGTGTGGCAGTTTCTCAAAAAACTAAAAATGGAACTACTATATGATTCAGCAATTCCACTGGTAGGAATATATACCCAAGTGACTTGAAAGCAGCAATGCAAATAGATATATGTACCGTATTTTACAAAAATAATGCGAGCCTCCTGTGTTAATTTGCCAACCCCACCCTCCCCCGCGAGGTATTTTCATAAATGACGCTATGCTTGGCACTGTTGAGCCAGAATCAGTTCAAAGGCATACTACAAGAAGAACAGTGGGCAGGAGGAAGGGAGAAAGAAGGAATTATTTCTTATGGACCACTGAGTTTCTGTTTATGATGATGGAAAATACACATTAATAGTAATGATTGCATAGCTGATTGATGTAATTGGTGTCACTAAGTTATAACACCTATAAAGGTTGAATTGGGAAATGTTGTGTAGTATATATTTTTACAACAAAAGTAAAAAGAAGAAGAAGAGTATCTGCTGAGGCTGCTTATGTACACCTAAATATCTCATGGGATTTGGTTCTTTGGACATTTAGGGTCATGATTTCATGGGACAGCCCAGTTAACTGGCCTCATATCATTTTTAATGCTTCTCTTTTGCTCACTCTTCTATGCCAGGAAATTTGGAAGACAGCTACCTGGCCAACCGACTGAAAGAGATCCATATTTTTGACCATTCCAGGGAAAGGTGATCCAATCAAATGAGGAAATTATCAAACAGTATCATTAATATCACACGCAAGTAAAATTTCGCTGAAGGTGATTCAAAAGCCCCTGCAGCAGTACATCGGCAGGGAACTGCTAGAAATTCAAGCAGGATTCAGAAGAGGATGTGGAACCAGGTATATCATTGCTGATGTCAGGTGGATCCTGGCTGAAAATAGAGAATATCAGAAAGATGTTTACCTGTGTTTTATTGACTATGCAAAAGCATTCTACTGTGTGAATCCTAACAAATTATGGATAACATAGTGAAGAATGGGAATTCCAAACGCTTAATTGTGCTCACGAGGAACCTGTACATAGATCAAGAGGCAGTCGTTTGATCAGAACAAGGGGATACTATGTGGTTTAAAGTCAGGAAAGGTATGCGTCAGGGTTGTATTCTTTCACCATACTTATCCAGTTTGTATGCTGAGCAAATAATTTGAGAAGCTGAACTATATGAAGAAGAATGGGGCATCAGAATTGGAGGAAGACTCATTAACAACCTGTGTTATGCAGATGACACAACCTTTCTTGCTAAAAATGAAGAGGACTTGAAGCACTTACTGTTGAAGATCAAAGACCACAGCCTTCAGTGTGGATTCCAAACCAAAAACCAAACCCAGAGCCGTCAAGTCTATTCCGACTCATGGTGACCCTATAGGACAGAGTAGAACTGCCCCACAGAGTTTCCAAGGAGCGCCTGGCAGATTCAAATTGCCGACCTCTTGGTTAGCAGCCGTAGCATTTAACTACTATGCCACCAGGGTTCACACCTCAACATAAAGAAAATAAAAATCCTCACAACTGGACCAATAAGCCACATCATGATAAGTGGAGAAAATAATGACATTGTCAAGGATTTCATTTTACTTGGATCCATAGTCAACATGGAAGCAGCAGTCGAGAAATCAGAAGACACATTGCACTGGGCAAATCTGCTGCAAAATACCTTTAAAGTGTTAAAAAGCAAAGATGTCACCTTGAAGACTAAGGTATGCCTGACCCAAGCCATGGTATTTTTAATTGCCTCATATGCGTGTGAACGCTGGACGATGAATAAGGAAGACCGAAGAATTGATGCCTTTGAGTTGTGGTGTTGGCAAAGAATATTGAATATACAATGGACACCAAAAGAGTGAACAGATCTGTCTTGGAAGAAGTACAACTGGAATGCTCCTTAGAAGCAAAGATGGCAAGACTATGTCTCACATACCTTGGACATGTTATCAGGAGGGATCAGTCCCTGGAGAAGGCAATCATGCTTAGTAAAGTAGAGGGTCAGAGAAAAAGAGGAAGATCCTCAATGAAATGGATTGACACAGTGGCTTTGTGATAGTTAAGATTGTGTGTCAACTTGGCTGGGCCATGATTCTCAGTGTTTATATGTGATCACTCCCATGATGGGATCTGCTGTGAATAGCCAGCCCATCGAAAGGGAGTTTCCTTGGGTGTGTGGCCTGTATCCGAATATAAGCAGACGTTTGGCTTTTTGCTCGCTCTGGATTCTGCGGCTGCCACCTGTTCATCTGACCTCTGGTTCTTGGGACTTGAGCTAGCCGCTTATCTGCTGATCTTGGAATTCGTTGATCTTCACAACCTGTGAGTGCAGCCCTGCTCTCCAACCTGCCAGGTCTTGGGTTTACCAGCCCCTGCAGCCGTGTGAATCAGGAGAAGCCTTGCAGTCTTACTTACCAGTCTTGGGATTCGTTGATATTCACAGCCTTTGAACAAGAGCCCTGCCCTCTGACCTGCCGATCTTGAGTTTGCCAGCCCCTGTGGCTATGCAAATTGGGAGAAGCCTCCGTCTTAACCCATGGACTTGGGATGTTCCAGCCTCTGCAGACGCATTAGCCATTTCTTTGATATAAATCTCTCTATATATTTATATGCTTTACTGGTTTTGCTTCTCTAGAGAACCCAGCCTAAGTCATTTAGTACCGAGAGTGGTTCTAGAGAAACAAAATTGCAAGGATGAGATTTCTAAATTGGTTCTCAAGTCTGGCTAGTCTTAAAGATGTTGATGACTCTACTTCCAGCAGTAAAGAGGGTACTGCTAATCCATGGCGTGAGGTGGCAATACAAATATGCAAACTGTCGCCACCAGTAGATCCGGTATTGATGAATGGTGAGGCTCTGCGTGAACATGTGTGTGATATCTTTCTACAGTTTTTCAAAATGAGAAGTATAAGGAAGCTGGTTGTTTGACCCTACTTTTAGTAGTCAGACTGGTGAAAGAAAGAGATGTGTTCAGGGCTTCAGGGTCAAAGCTCAAGTGCTGCATAAATGACCTCCAAGCTTCCACTTGTGCTTTGAAAGAAAGCCTTACTTGTAGTAACAGAGCTGATATTGCTGAAAACCAAACCCAGAAGTTTTATCATAAGAGTGGCTGAATTATGCCAGCTCAATTACCAACCCCAAGAGGTGTCTGAAGTTAAAGTAAGGACACTGATTGGGAAGAAATGGAATCCTGAAACTTGGGATGGGGACATATAGGCAGATAATTAGGAAGCTGGAGACACTGAGTCCCTAAATTCTGTTGACTCACTCCTGCCAGCAGAACTACTCCCATCTGAAGAGATTACTTCATGTTTGTCTGCTACACCACCCTGCCCAGAAAAACTATTAGCCCCTCCACTCCCATTTAATGAGATTAGCCCTAGCCCAGCTGCCTCTGAAGAGCCCTTGCCTGAGTCATTGCTTGGGGCATCGCTTGAAGCAGATGCTTTACAAGACAATGCTGAATGTTCTCAAAACAATTCCACACCACTGATTCTGGCTCCTAGACTTACAACTAGACTTCAGTCCCAGCGAACCCCAAAAGGTGAAGCCCAAAGTGTAACTCAGGAGGAGGTATGTTATACTCCAAACGAACTGCTTGACTTTTCTAGTATGTACAAACAGAAACCTCAGGAATATGTGTGGGAATGGTTATTAAGGGTGTGGGATAATGGCGCAGGGAACATAAAGATGGATCAGTCTGAGTTTATTGATATGGGCCCACTAAGCACAAACACTTTTTTCAGTGTTTCAGCTTGAGAAGTTAGGAAAGGATCTAACAGTTTATTTGGTTGGGTTGCTGAAGTGTGGATTATACTACACTAAATCAATTTGAAGTACCAGACCTGCCTAGGTATACTGTAGAAGAAGGTATCCAAAGGCTTAGAGAAATTGGCATGCTAGAGTGAATTTACCAGGTTAGACCCACAGACCCACACATGGAGTGCCCAGAGGACACACTTTTACCACAACTGTGAGGAACAAATTCATGAAGGGAGCTCCAGCATCCTTGAAGACTGCAGTGTTTGCTATTTTATGTAAATCAGATTTGATGGTAGGAACTGCCCTAACTGAATTAAGACACCTAACTACAGTGGGGCTGATTGGACCCCGTGGTAGTAGGGGCCGAGTGGCTGCATTCAGTCGACAAAGACAAGGTGGACATGGTTACAGTAATGGACAGCAAAGTCAAAGCAGTAATCAGAATAGTCTGATTCCTCTGGACTTATGGTGTTGGCTACTTACTCATGTTGTCCCTAGAAATGAAATACTTAGGGAATCTACTAAATATTTACTTGATCTGTACAAACAGATAAATTCTAGGTCAGGTGAACACCAGAATAGAGAGTCATGGTTCCTCAATTCCCAGATTTGAGCAAGTTTAAAGACCCACAACCCCTTGAATGAAGGGGAGACTGGGTCCCATTGAGGAAGGACTCCAGCACACTACCAAAAAATTTTACTGTTAATCTCTCTTCCAGCCTTCCCCAAAGGAATCTATGGCCTATTATGTGAGTGACTGTTCATTGGAGAAAAAGAAATAATCAGACTTTTCAGAGATTACTGGATACTGGCTTTGAACTGACACTAATTCCAGGAGACCCAAAACGTGACTGTGGCCCACCAATCAGAGTGGGCGACATATGGAGGTCAGATTACTAATGGAGTCTTGGCTCATATCTGTCTCACAGTTGATCCAGTAGGTCCCCGAACCCATCTTATAGTGATTTCCCCAGCTCCACAATGCATAATTGGAATAGATACACTCAACAACTAGCAGACCCCCAACATTGGATCCCTGACAAATAGAGTAAGGGCTATTATGGTAGGAAAAGTCAAGTGGAAGCCATTAGAACTGCTCCTGTCTAGGAAAATAGTAAACCAAAAGCAATACCACATTCCTGGAAGGATTGCAGAGATTACTGCCACCATCAAGGACTGGAAGGATGCAGGGGTGGTGATTCCCACCGCATCCCCATTCAACTTGCCTGCCTGGCCTGTGCAAAAAATAGATGGATCTTGGAGAATGACAGTAGGTTATTGAAAACTTAACCAGGTGGTGAGTCCAATTGCAGCTGCTATTCCAGATGTAGTTTTATTGCTTGAGCAAATTAATACATCTCCTTGTACCTGGTATGAAGCTATTGATCTGGCTAATGCCTTTTTCTCCATACCTGTTTCGAAGGACCATCAGAAGCACTTTGCCTTGAGCTGGCAAGGCCAGCAGTACCCCTTCATTTGCTTACCTCAGGGCTACATCGACTCTCCAGCCCTATGTCATAATTTAGTCCACAGGGATATTGATCACCTTTCCCTTACATAGGACATCATACTGGTCCATTACATTGATGACATTATGCTGATTGGACCTAACAAGGAAGAAGTGTCAATGACTCTGAACTTATTGGTAAAACATTTGCTTTGCTTACTAGAAGGTGGGAAATTAATCCCACAAAAATTCAGGCACCCTCCACCTCAGTGACATTTCTAGGGGTCCAATGGTGTGGGACATATGGAGATATTCCTTCCAAAGTGAGGGATAAGTTATTGCATTTGACTGCTTCTGCAACTAAAAAGGAGGCACAATGCCTAGTAGGCCTCTTTGGATTTTGGAGGCAACATATTCTTCATTTGGGTGTGCTACTTTGGCCTACTTA